>NC_042619.1:340666917-342021830 GCF_901001135.1 Rhinatrema bivittatum
GGAGCAATTTCAGAAATAGAGAACCCAGACCACACTAGGTGACAATGGACTAGTGGGTGAACAAGGCTGTCCAGAACTGCTTGTACAAAGTTATTATCTCTTTGGAATATGTAATCCAAACAGCAGTGGGACATGAAGGTGTGGACAATCAAGTAGCATCTTTTCATATGTATTCAGTGCAAGAGGCCTTTAAATAAGCTAAGTAAATAGCCATGGCTCACACTTGCCAAGCTTAGACAAAGTCGGTGCATAACAGCCATTTATAATGGTTAGTTTGACATCTGCCCTTTCAAATCTATTAGGATAAAAGGACATGAATAGCTGGTGTGAGGATGAGTCCTCTTTAGGTATTTATTTATTTATTTATTTATTTTGCACTTTTATATACCGACTTTCCAATAAAAGAGTTACTGATCAATTCGGTTTACATTCTAAACAGAAACATTGACAAGTTAATGTCTTACAATGAACAGGTAGCAGGAACTTGGATACAGATATATGGGGTTAATAACATTAACCCCATATATCTGTAGGTAGTATAGGTAGTATTCAGGGCTCTCTTGCAGTCCAAGCAGTGTTATCCTTTGTGTGCATGCAGTCTTAGAAAGAATGAAGGCAGCATAATAACTTAATTGATGTGGAAAGCAGATACCATTTTCAGAAGGAAATTAGGGTGAGTTCACAATGAAAAAACTGCAGGTATAGTGAATATGAAATTAGAGCCTATGATTTGCTTTCATTTGAAAAAATGGAAAAAGGATCCAAAAGAAGAAAATAGGAAAAATCTGACGCACTGGCAACTTAGATACAAAACATTGATACGGTAGGCAAAAAGAGATTTTGAAAAGAAGTTTGCTGTAGAGGCAAAAACTCATCAAAAATGCATGTAGCCTATGGGAGAGTCAATTGGACTGAGGGGTACAAAGGGCACTTAGGGTAGGACAAGGCCATAAAGGAAAGATTAAATTATTACATTCACTGTTTACAGAGCACGATGTTGTGGAGAAACCAGTGTTGGAAATGGTATTTAATGGTGATGATTTGGAGGAACTATAAGAAATCATGGTGAACTTTGAAGATATAAGAAGGGCAAATTGATAAAGAGTAGCAAATCATCAGGACCCGATGGCATACACCCCAGAATTCTGAAAGAACTAAAATATGAAAATCCAGACCTGTTACAAGTAATTTGTAACCTATCATTAAAATAGTCTATTGAACCTGAAGATTTGAGGTAGCCAATGAAATAATCTGAAAAAGGGCTCCAGGGGTGGACTGAAAAAATAAGACTGGTAAGCCTGATGTCAGTATTGGGAAAAATTGTAGAAACTATTCTAAAGAACAAAATTACAGAACGCAGACAGATATGGTTTAAAAGGACAGATCCAACGTGGATTTTCCCAAGGGAAGACTTGCCACATGTTGCATCCATCGGTCTTCAACAGTTTCACCCCGCTTGCCTCAACTTATTCTTGGCTCCTCCCGCTTACCTGGGAAAGATGGCTACCACAGCGTCATCAAGCCGACCTCTCTGGCGTCCCCAGAACGGCTATGGTGCAGCATCCCATCATTGTTCCTCCCAGGTACCTACTAGGGTGCACGCGCGCGCCACCCACATCTTTGTACCACCCTTGGCGCGAACCTCGAGGGCGTTCCCTCATGTGGACGTCACGCCATCCGGATATATTACCTTCATTCATTTGCTAGATCTCCGAGTTAGCAAGGACTCTAATCTGTTCCTGTCTACGCTACTCTGCCGCTTCCGTGCTGCTGCAGGAAGCTCTCTCTCTGCCATCCAGGGTAATCACTAACCTGGGTACTCGCTCCTCGAGGGCCTGCTCTCCCTGCCTCCCTGTACATTCTACAAAATACCTGGTGGAATTGCATACCAACAGCTACATCTAGTGAGTACACTAACTCTCAGTCTATCTCATCCACAATATCTCCTCGCTGGGAGACCTGCTGCGGAATGTCCTGACGTCATCAAGGAGAGAAGGGCTCCCTCTGCCGAGGTCCATGAGAATACAACCACAGACTGCATCACTACTGCCACCTCTGGTGGAGATCTTCAAGCTGTACAATAAAGAACTATCCTGTGTTTTGTGTGTATTAGTCTAGACCAGTGCTGTGGCTCCTCACGGGGCTCCTCCCCATAGGCATGGTCAACTCCACAGCACCCAAGGATCCACAAAACACACATGTTCATAACAGATTCCTAACTCCATGGATCCGCCTCAGCTAACTGCATTTCAGGCCATTCCAGGCCTGGCTCAGCGGATCTCCAAACAGCAGACTGCACTGGAAGGACTGACCGCAGCATTAATCTACCACACACACAGATGAACTCACCTTCCACCTCAGGTAAAGAAGCTAAAACATCTGAGGTGATGGTCAAGACTACTGTGCCTCTAGCAGCTCCCACCCACTTCTTGGGAGAAGTATGGAGATGCCGAGACTTCATTAACCAGTGCTGCATGCACTTTGCATTACAACTTGGACACTTTCCCACAGCTAATGCCAAGACTACCTACATTCTGTCATATTTAGATGGACGAGCATTGTCTTGGTCCTTTTCACTGTGGGAGCGCGAGGATCCAATCATTCATGACCTTAAAGGATTTCTCAAAATGTTTAAATCATTTTTCGATGATCCTGCCAGGTATATCATTGCAGGATCCTCTTTGGTTCACCTGAAACAAGAGAACAAACCACTTGCTGACTTTGCTATGGAATTCAAGACACTAGTGTCTGAATTATCTTGGCACCCATGATGTCTGAAGACACTCTTCTTTGAAGGACTGAATCCTCGTCTGAAAGACGAACTCGCCACTCATGAGATGCCTGAGGCCTTGGCTGAACTAGTGAAATTGGTAACAAGGATAGATCGCTGACTTGGCGATAAAGTTCAAGAGACCAAGACTCCCAGAAGACTCTTCCTGAGCAAAGTGCGAGTTAAGTCCACACCCAGGCCTACTCCTCCGGTCCCAGCAGCTAGCAAAGAAGAACCTATGCAGTTAGGCCGCAGCCATCTGACTTCAAAAGAGAGAAGAATGCGGAAGAAATTGGGGCTGTGTATGTACTGTGGACAAGCCGGCCATGCTGTCCAAAATTGCCCTATATGTCCTGGAAACTGGCAGACCTAAGTCCTGCGGGAGTACTCTTCTTAGGTCTCAACACTACTTCTCCTCCGCTCTCTCTTCCTGTATCCTTGACCTGTGGACCTTTAGAGTACCAGACCCTTACCCTAGTGTACTCTGGGGCAGGAGGCAATTTCATTCTTCAGCGATTAGTGGAGCACCTACGGATTCCCACTTCCACCATGAAGCCTCCACTACTTATTTGTCTATCCATGGAGAGTCCTTACCGGGTGAAATAACACTACGTACTGAACCAGTGTGTCTACGAACCGGTGCCCTCCATTCTGAGACCATCTCCTTCTTTGTTTTAGAGAAGGCCATGCACATGATAGTACTGGGATAGCAAATGTTGCTTACCTGTAACAGGTGTTCTCACAGGACATCAGGATGTTAGTCCTCACATATGGGTGACATCACAGGATGGAGCCCAATCACGGAACACTTTTGTCAAAGTTTCCAGAACTTAGATTGGCCCCTACTGGGCATGCCCAGCATGGCATTAACCCTGCAGCCAGCAGGGGTCCCCCTTCAGTCTTGTTTAAAAGCTACAGGTAGTGCCGAAAAATAAAATAAGAAATTGTCACGAACCCAACACCGCGGGACGGCGGGCGGGTTTCATGAGGACTAACATCCTGCTGTCCTGTGAGAACACCTGTTACAGGTAAGCAACATTTGCTTTCTCACAGGACAAGCAGGATGGTAGTCCTAACATATGGGTGAGTACCGAGCTGAGGATGTCCGAGAAATGCACCAAATGTACCCAGGTGTGCAAGGCACTAGGACTGGGATAAAAATTTGGCCGAGGGCATCCTGAACCCTAGCGGGCAGGCAGAAGGGTGTTGGTCGTCATGTTGAAAATAGGTTACGAAGGACAAACTGGCCGAAGATGGAATCTTGTCTTCTGGCCTTGTCCAAGTAATAGTGGGCTGCAAAGGTATGGAGAGAACTCCAGGCAAATGTCAGGAAGCTGCACTGACAATAGGTTTGCTACTGAAGTCGCCATGGCCCTCACAGAGTGTGCTTTAACACTGTCTTGAAATGGAATGCCTGCTTGTTGATAGCAAAAGGATATGCAGTCCGCCAACCAAAAGGAGAGAGTCTGCTTACCCACAGGCTGCCCTAACTTGTTAGGATGGAAAGAGACAAACAGTTGAGTGCTTTCCCTGTGGGCAGCTGTACGGTCTAGGTAGAATGCTAGAGCCCGTTTACAGTGAAGGGTATGCAGAGCCTGTTCTCCTGGATTGGAATGGGGCCTGGGAAAAAAGGTAGGTAGTATAATGGATTGATTGAGATGAAAGTCCAAAACTACCTTAGGCAAAAATTTAGTGCGGAGTACTGCCCGGTCCTACAGAAATTTAGTGTAAGGCAGATAAGTAACTAGAGCCTGTAATTCACTAACTCTGCGAGCCGAAGTGATTGCCAAAAGGAAAATCACTTTCCATCTGATCGATACTGTAAAGTGCGGCTGGAGATTCCCCATCTGTAACTTGCTGTGGGCGCACAATTTGGACACGTAAGGCGATCCTGCGATACAGTCTCCAGTTTCACGCGTCCTTAGCGCTTCTTGAAACAGCCCCCTAACCCCTTCCGCACGCGGCATGTATATCAGATGTAAACGATCGAATTAGCTATTCCCTCCCATACAGTGACGCGCGCCCCGACTATCGCTATTTTACCCTGCTGTTTTGCCCCGCATTTAACCTGCTAACTTACCGCCTACCCCTACCCCTGCATTACAGGCAGGGGCAATGGTAGACGGCAAACTTTCCCTCAAATCATTGCACTACACATGCGATTCCTTAAATTAACTTAAAACAATAATGCTAGATCCATATATACAAACATTTGCAGCAAGCCCCGCTTTTGGTAAAGTTGTTATATATATATCTAGATGTCAGTTTCCGAATCCCCCATCTCCACTCGCGTTTATCCAGGCAGCGGCGGCGGGAGCCGGCGGGCACCCGTTCATCCAGGCGGCGGCGGGAGCCGGCGGGCGCCCGTTCATCCGGGCGGCGGCGGGAGCCAGCGGGCGGCTGGGCGCGCGTTTATCCGGGCGGCGGCGGGAGCCGGCGGGCGGGCGTGCGTTCATCCAGGCGGAAGGAGCCGGCGGCGAAAGCCGTGACATCAAGCGTCGTGACGTCACGCCTTGAGCACCGAAATTGCACGGGCGTACACAGGCGTGCATTCATTCACTGCCGGCGGGGGCTGCTGGAGGCCCCTTTTGCCGCTGGCTCCCTCCGCCTGGATGAACGCACACCCACCCGCCCGCCGCCTCCCACCGCCGCCTGGATAAACGTGCGCCCACCCGCCAGCCGCCTCCCGCCGCCGCCTGGATAAATGCACGCCCTCCCGCCACCGCCTAGATGAACGGGCGCCCGCCGGCTCCTGCCGCCGCCTGGATAAACGTGCACCCTCCCGCCGCTGCCTGGATGAACGGGCGCCCACCCGCCCGCCGGCTCCCGCCGCCGCCTGGATAAACGCACGTGGAGATGGTGGATTCGGAAAGTGACATCTAGGTATTATTTATATATATATATATATATATATATATATATATATATATATATATATATATATATATAACAACTTTTGTTTTAGTTTTCGCCCTGCGCCTTGCTTCCACTTCCTGGTACCTGTCATTTCAAATGTCAGTTGAAATGACATTTGAAATGACAGGTACCAGCGCACCCAGGATACTGTATAGGCGCTGTATTAAGCGCCTATACAGTAAAATGGGTTGCGCGGGCCTAACGCTTCGCAGACGCAGCTTGCATTTGCAAGCAATTTAAATAGAGTATCGAGCGGTATTGTGAAGAGAACTGTGTGTGCGGGGAACGAGGGTGCGCCCGGCACTGCCGCACTCTTTCTAACGCGGCATAACTGTATCGACCTGTAAGTGAGATAGCGAAGATCACAGAATTGAAGAGGCTCGAATGATGGTTTAATGAGCCGACCAAAAACCAGATTGTGGTCCCAAAAAGGGGCCGGAGGACGCAGAGGAGGCTTGAGGTGAAGCAAGCCCTTCAGAAAACGTGTTACAAGGGGTTGGACTGATATGGAGACGCAAAGAGGTCTAACTGAGGATATCCCCATTGTTGGAAGATGGAGTTCGCTACTGAGGGGTTGAGAGACCACTCGTGCGGTTGAAAGATGCGACTCAGCTTGTTTGCCAACACATTGTCCACTCCCAGCAAGTAGGTGGCCCCGAGGTACATCAAATGGGAGAGAGCTTCCGCCCATATCTGTGCAGCTTCCTGACACAGAAGGAAGGAGCCTGTGCATCCCTGTTTGTTGATGTACCACATGGCCACCTGGTTGTCCTTCTGGATCAGGATAACTTGATTTGAGAGGTGATCCTGAAATGCCCTGAGAGCATATCTGTTTGCTCGAAGCTCCAGAAAATTTATTTGGTGTTTGGCTTCCTCTGGAGACCAAGATTATTGTGTCTGCAGATTGGCCACATGGGCTCAACAGCAGAGGTTGGAAGCATCGGTGGTGAGAGTTGAGGGTCTGGAGCCTGAAAGGGCAGTCATTGGAGGAGATTGATCTAATTATTCCACCAGGCAAGAGACTGACGGAGTGAGTTGGTTACGTGGACAATGGTTGACAGGGGCAGAATGCTTTGAGTCCATTGAGACCTTAGAGTCCACTGCATGGCTCTCATGGCCAAACAGGCCATTGGTGTGACCTGTACTGAGGATGCCATGTGTCCCAGGAGGATGAGAAAGTGGCGTGCAGTCGCAGAGTGCTGAGACTGTAGCTTGTGTGCAAGAGACACGAGAGTGAGAGCTCGCTGTCGAGGGAGAAAAGCCTTTACCTGCAAGGTGTCCAAGTCTGCACCAATGAACGACAAGGTTTGAGATGGGACTAAGTAGGATTTGTTGTAGTTGACAAGAAATCCTAATGAAATTAGAGTACGGGAGGTTAGATTGAGGGACGACAGAGCAGCTTGCTGAGTGGGAGCCCTGATTAACCAATCATCTAGACAGGGGTAGACGTGAACACCTTGAGTCCTGAGGAAGGCTGCAACTACTACGAGGCATTTTGTGAAGACTCATGGTGCAGACACTAGGCCGAATGTAAGCACGCGGTACTGATAGTGCTTGGGGCCTACTGTAAATCTCAGGTATTTGCGATGAGATGAAGTTATCGCAATATGAGTGTATGCATCTTGAAGGTCCAGAGAGCAGAGCGAGTCTCCTCTTTGTAGAAGAGGAAGAAGCGAGCCTAAGGTTACCATCTTGAATTTCTCTCACTGGAGGTACTTGTTGAGGGCCCATAGGTCCAGAATAGGACGAACGCCTCCCAATTTTTGGGGGATTAGAAAGTACCGGGAATAGAACCCTAGGCCATACTGAGAGCAGGGTACGGGTTCTATTGCCTTGGACTGGAGAAGGAGGGAGACCTCATGATCCAGAAGGATGGAGTGATAGGATGTTCTCCACGTCGGTAGAGGTGGGGAGTCCGGTGGCACAGAGAGAAAATTCAGATGGTAACCCTGAGCAATTATCACCAGTACCCATTGGTCTGAGGTGATTGAGTGCCATATGTTGTTGAAGTGGCACAGTCGACCTCCCACTGGTATGTGAGGCAATGGAAGCTGGCTGCTGTTCTCTAGGTAGAAGTCAAAAAGCTGAAGCAGGACCTGGTTGAGGAGCTGCTTGCAGTTTTTGTTTCCGTGCCTGACGAGACTGGGCTTTTTGAAAAGGTCTCGTAGAACAGGATCTGGTTGGTGGCAGGTAGGACTTCTTCCGGCGGAAGAATGACTTCTTAGAGTCCTTTCGGAAGGGCTATTTTGAAGAGTAGTCAGAAGGCATTAGAGAGAGCTGTTTTAGGGCCTCATGATGGTCCTTAAGTTCCGCCACCGTCCGTTGAATCTGTTCGCGAAACAGATTATCTCCTACACAGGGTAGGTCGGATAACCTGTCTTGTACCTCAGGGCGAAGGTCGGAAGACTTGTGCCAGGCCCATCTCTCCTTGCCGAAATAGCGGCTGCAGATACCCTGGTAGCAGTGTAAAAGATATTGTAAGATGATCTGATCTCATGCTTGCCTGCGTCAAAACCCTTGTTTACTAAGGTTTGGAGCTGATCTTGAAATTGCTGAGGCAAGGAGTCTGTGAAATGTTGTATCTGCTTAAAAATGACCCTATTATATTGGGTCATATAGAGCTGATAAGTAGCAATTCGGGAGATGAGCATTGATCCTTGGAAGACACGCCGACCAATGGCATCTAGAAACTTCTGTTCCTTGCCAAGGGAAAAAGAAGTGTGAGGCTTTGATCTCTCTGCTCTTTTCTGTGCAGATTCTACCACTACAGATTGGTGATCCAATTGAGGTTTCTGAAAACCCGGAGCCGACTGCACCAAATAGTTAGTGTCAGCTTTTCTGTGGACTGGAGCAATGGAGCCAGGATGTTCCCAGTTCTTCTTGAGGAGATCCAGAAGAACCTGGTGGACAGGGATGGAGTTTATTTCCTTGGGAGCATCCAGGAATTGTAGCAACTCCAACATCTGATGTCTATCATCCTGTTCAGTCTGTAACTGGAAGGGAACCAATTCAGACATTTCCTTCACAAAATTTATAAAGGAAAGGTCCTCTGGAGGAGAACGCTTTCTACTTTCAGTGGGTGAAGCTGGAGAAGGCAAATTATCGGTGTCTGGGGAGGAATCATCAGTCCAGGAATCATAGGGATCAGCACCTGCCCCTCTAGGAACTAGAGGAGGACGAGATGGTGGGATACCCGAGGGTCCTGGTCTAGGATCCAAAGGAATCGAAGGAATAATAGGAGGCACCGATGAAGGCATCGAAGGCACCGGCACAGGCATTGAGGGCATCGATGGAGGGCACGGTGGCGCCAACGGGCGTATTGGCACCAATGGTTGGACCAGTGGCGATGGACGTATCGGCATCGATCGCTGAGGCAGAACTCCCGATGGAGGGATGTGGAACGGTGTTTCTCCTCCCGATGACAGAGTAAGCGGGGAGGGCACCGGAGCCATCGGCAACCCAGGGTTCATCGGTGAAAAAGCGGCAATGAGCGCTTCCATCCTAGAGAGCAGTGGTGCCAACGCTGCCGAAATTGGTTCGGTGGTCGGTTCCACAAATCGGTACCGGTGTCAGTGCAGGAGGAACCTGGAGTCATTGCATCAACTTGTTGATGGCCTCCTGAACCATCCGGTTCAGTTCTTCTTGGATAACTAGAGCAAGCAGCCCCGGCTCTGGAACAGAAGAAGGAGGCAGAGGCATAGCCAGAGGGACCACCGTTAAAGGCGGTGTCGCGGCTCCCAATACCCTGTTGGGTGAGGGTTGCCTCGGTGACCCGGTTGCCGAAAAGGTCGGTGCCTTTTCTGAACGGGGTTTCTTCGACAGCGGCTCGGACGATGGCGAGGTCGATGATTTCGCTCCCTCGATGGTCTGAGACTTACGGTGTCAATGGCGATGTTTGTCCCTGCGATCCCCTCGGTCCTGAGGGGGAGTAGAGGGTGTCGAAGGCCGAGATGTCTTTGATGCCGGCTGGTCACCGGCCGGTGGTCAATGCTGGTGCGAAGTTGATGGAGCTGGTTGTGACGACGTCGATGCAATGGATGGAATCGGGGTTTCAGCACGGAAGAGAAGTTCCATCTTCTCTATTCTGGCCTTGTGACCTTTTGGTGTCATTAGGGCACATTTGGAAAAGACATCATGCTCTCGTTCAAGACACATTTCACAGACGTTATGGGGGTATGTGATGCACATAGTGCGATTACAGTCCAGGCACTGACGGAACCTCGAAGCCATGGCCATGGAAAATATTAAGACACTGTACGGTCAGCGGCCAGTAAGCCGTGAGGGCCAAACCAGACAGTAATCAATGGAGAACGGGTAAAATACTTATTGGAGTACCGTAGCTTGAAAAAGTTAAAGGAGGGACCTCTTTGGGGCAAATTAACTTTAAGTAATTCCGTGAGGAAAATTCCTGTCAGGAATCTCTGCAGAGCTCCTTAACCGCGAGGCTACTGCTGCGCAAAAAAAAGAAAACTGAAGGGGGACCCCTGCTGGCTGCAGGGTTAGTTCCCTGCTGGGCATGCCCAGTAGGGGCCAGTCAAAGTTCTGGAAACTTTGACAAAAGTGTTTCGTGATTGGGCTCCATCCTGTGATGTCACCCATATGTGAGGACTACCATCCTGCTTGTCCTGTGAGAATAACTTGGCTGCAGCAGCATATGCCTCAATTTAATTGGGCTACACTGGAACTGTCTAGATGGGGTCTAGTCTGCCATGATAAATGCCTGAAGGAGGTAGTTCCGTTACCCTGTATGCCTACTACCCCAGTGATGCCGGGGTTGCTGCCTCAATATGCATCTTTCCAAGATGTCTTTTCAAAAGAAGCTGCAGATGTACTTTCTCCTCACAGACCTTATGACTGCGCTATTAATCTAAAGCCTAATACGGAGCCACTCAAGGGTAGGGTGTACCCCTGTCAGTGGCAGAAAATAAAGCCATGTGCGAATATATTCAGGAGAATCTCCAAAAAGTCTTCATAAGACCATACAAGTCCCCTGGTGGTGCAGGCTTTTTCTTTGTGGGCAAAAAGGAAGGTACATTATGTCCATGTATAGACTACAGGGGCCTCAATGAAATAACAATAAAGGATTGCTACCCCCCTTCCTCTGATTTCAGAGCTATTCGACAGACTACAAGGAGCTCAAATCTTTTCTAAACTAGATCTGAAATGAGCCTACAATTAATTTCGCATTCGAGATGGTGATGAGTGTAAGGCAGCCTTCAACATTCGGGCCGGCCATTTTCAGTATCTAGTGATGCCCTTCGGCCTGTGCAATGCCCCGGCTGTCTTTCAAAATTTAATGAACGACATTTTCCAGGATCTCCTCTATAAGTGTGTTGTTGTTTAACTGGATGACATACTGATATTCTTGCAAGACTTGACCACTCATCAGAAGGATGTTAAGAGAGTACTTCAGAGACTCCGGGAGAACCATCTCTACACCAAGCTATCCAAATGTGAATTTCACAAGGAGTCAGTGCCTTTCTTAGGCTACATCGTTTCCAATCAAGGCTTCCAAATGGACCCACAGAAGCTGGAGAGTATCAAGAAATGGGTGCAACCCACCGGGTAAAAAGCTCTCAGATGCTTCTTAGGTTTCACCAACCATTGCAGGACCTTCATCAAGAATTACTCTTCACTTACAGTACCGCTTACAGCGAAGACAAAGAAAGGTGCCAGTGTTGCTAATTGGTCTCCAGAGGCTATAGCTGCATTCCAGAAACTAAAAGATGCCTTTTCCAGCAAGCCGTGTCTTCGACACCCAGACCCCTCCAAGCCATTCGCGGAGGTTGATGCCTCAAACGCTGGCGTAAAAGCCGTATTAAGCCATACTGGTGATTCAAAAGTTCCACAACCATGCTCATTCTTCTCTGGCCGCTTCTCTCCTGCAGAGAAAAACTACGGCGTCAGAGATAAGGAGCTTCTGGCTATTAAGATGGCATTTGAAGAATGGCGACCTTGGCTCGAAGCAGCACAACATCAAGTAACGGTATTCACAAACCACAAAAATTTGGATTACCTCCGTCACGCACAGCACCTGAATCAGAGACAAGCGAGATGGTCTCTGTTTCTCAACAAATTCAACTTTGTGCTCAAGTACCGCCCAGGAGATAAGAATATCAGAGCTGACGCTCTATCTCGCTCATTCCTCTCCGAGGACATACCTGAAGAACCGCAAAACATCACTGACCCAGAGAAGGACATATTGGCAGCTACACACTCAGTACCTGCAGGAAAGACTATCGTACCCAAGAACCTCAGAAAGAAGTTATTGGCTTGGGCCCACTACTCTAAACTTTCAGGACATATTGGTCAACGTAGAACCCTGTCTAAACTTCAAACCTATTACTGGTGGCCCACCATGAAGGAAGACACATTCTTCTACGTCGCTTCCTGTGCAAACTGCGCTAAACAGAAGACACCACAGGGTCGTCCATGGGGGTCTACTCCAAACCTTGCCAGTGCCAGAACAACTATGGACACATATTGCCACAGACTTTGTGGTCAATTTACCATCTTCAGGAGGAAACAACACCATTTGGGTAACTGCAGATCAGTTCTCGAAGATGACTCATTTTTTAGCTCTCCCAGGCTTACCCACCACCATGGAGCTCACCAAGCTCTTCATTACGCACATCTTCTGCCTGCATGGCTTGCCTAAGCACATAGTCTCCGATCAAGGAGCCCAATTCCCAGCTAACTTCTGGAAGCCACTATGTAAGAAGTTTGATATTGCCCTCAACTTCACATCCGCATACCATCCGCAATCCAATGGACAAACAGAAAGGATGAACAGGACTCTCAAACAGTTCATTCGTGCATACGTGAACACTCGCCAGAATGATTGGCGTGAACTGTTGCCCGGGACAGAATTTGCCATAAATTCTCATCCAGCAACATCCATTGGATCAACACCATTCGAAGTGGTCTATGGACGACTACCATTGCCACTTCCGTTATCAGTGTCATCCCTGGCAGCTCAATCTACTGCCAAAGATATCCAACAACTTTGGACTCAGACAAAAGAGATGCTTACTTCGAGCAAAGAAGATATGATTCTCATCACTGCAAGGCTCTAGACTTCAAACCTGGTGATAAAGTCTGGCTTTCCACGAAGGACTTAACTCTTAAACTGCCTTCAGCTCGATTCACTTCTCGCTTCGTTGGACCATTTCCCATTCTCCGAGAACTGGGCAATTTCACCCACAGTCTGAAGCAACCATCTACTTTAAAGATCCACAATGCATTCCACGTCTCACTATTGAAGACATTGATCTTTAGTGAGTTCTCCGACAAGGTACCAGAGGTTTCACCTATAGATGAAGAAGAAATCAAATACAAAGTAGACGCAGTTCTCAATGTAAGAAGACGAGGCATAGTATGGGAATACCTCCTGTCATGAGAGGGGTATGGTCCAGAAGAAAACTTGTGGACACCAATGTCTAATATCCTGGATAAAGAGATGCTACAGGACGTTCATCACTTGCAGCCTCAAAAACCAAGACCTGGTAGGAAACAGGGTGGACGCCCTTTGATGGGGGGTACTGTTGCGTCTGTTGGTCTTCGACGGCTTCGCCCTGCTTGCCTCACCTTATTCTTGGCTCCTCCCGCTTACCTGGGAAAGATGGCTACCACAGCATCGTCAAGCTGACCTCTCTGGCATCCCCAGAGAATGGCTATCTTCCAGCCTCCTGCCATTGTTCCTCCCAGGGACCTACTAGGGTGCACACGCGCAACCCACGTCTTTGTACCACCCTTGGCGCAAACCTAGAGGGCATTCCCTCATGCTCATGTCACGCCATTCAGGTATATTATCTTCATTCATTTGCTAGCTCCCCGAGTTAGCAAGGACTCGAATCCGTTCCTGTCTACGCTACTCTGCAGCAGGAAGCTCTCTCTCTGCCCTTCGGGGTAAATGCTAACCTGGGTACCCGCTCGTCAGGGGCCCTCTCCGTTATTTCAGGTGCCTAACAGGGAACAGGTACTCGCTCCTCGAAGCCCTGCTCTCCCTGCCTCGGTGCCTGTACATTCTACAACATACCTGGTGGAATCGCATACCAACAGCTACATGTAGTGAGTACACTAACTCTCAGTCTATCTCATCCACAGTATCTCCTCGCTGGGAGACCTGCTGTGGAATCGCCTGATGTCATCAAGGAGAGAAGGGCTCCCTCTGCCAATGTCCCTGAGAATACAACCACAGACTGCCTCACTACTGCCACCTCTGGTGGAGATCTTCAAGCTGCACAAAAAGAACTATCCTGTGTTTTGTGTGTACGAGTCTAGCCCAATGCTGTGGCTCCTCATGGTCCTCCTCCCCGTAGGCGTGGTCATCTCCACAGCAGCCAAGGATAGCAAATGTTGCTTACCTGTAACAGGTGTTCTCACAGGACAGCAGGATGTTAGTCCTCACATATGGATGACATCACAGGATGGAGCCCAATCACAGAACACTTCTATCAAAGTTTCCATAACTTTGACTGGCCCCTACTGGGCATACCCAGCATGGCACTAACCCTACAGCCAGCAGGGATCCCCCTTCAGTCTTGTTAAAAAGCTACAGGTAGTGCCAAAAATAAAATAAGAAAATGTTACAAACCCAACACCGCGGGGCGGCGGGCGGGTTTCGTGAGGACTAACATCCTGCTGTCCTGTGAGAATACCTGTTACAGGTAAGCAGCATTTGCTTTCTCACAGGACAAGCAGGATTGTAGTCATCACATATGGGTGAGTACCGAGCTAAGGATGTCCGAGAATGCACCAAATGTACTCAGGCATGGAAGGCACTAGGACTAGGATGAAATTTGGGCGAGGGCATCCTGAACCCCACTAGGCAGGTGGAAGGGTGTTAGTACGTCACGTTGTAAATAGGTTGCGCAAGACAGACTGGCCAAAGATGAAATCTTGTCTTACGGCTTTGTCTAAGCAATAATGGGCTGTAAAGGTATGGAGAGAACTCCAGGTGGCAGCCCTGCAAATGTCAGGAAGCGGCACCGAACGTAGGTGTGCTACTGAAGTCGCCATGGCCCTCACAGAGTGTGCTTTAACACGGTCTTGAAGTGGAATGCCCGCTTGCTGATAAGAAAAGGATATGCAGTCCGCCAACCAGGAGAGATTCTGTTTACCCACAGGCTGCCCCAATTTGATAGAATGGAAAGAGACAAACAATTGAGTGCTTTTCCTGTGGGCAGCTGTACGGTCTAGGTAGAATGCTAGAGCCCATTTGCAGTCAAGGGTATGCAGAGCTTGTTCTCCTAGATTGAAATGGGGCCTGGGAAAAAAAAGGTAGGTAATATAATGGATTGATTGAGATGAAACTACCTTAGGTAAGAATTTAGGGTGAGTGCGGAGTACTGCACGGTCCTGCAGAAGTTTAGTGTAAGGCGGATAGGTAACTAGAGCCTGTAATTCACTAACTCTGTGAGCGGAAGTGATTGCCAAAAGGAAAATCACTTTCCATGTGAGATATCAAAGGTCAAAGGATTGAAGAGGCTTAAATGGTGGTTTCATGAGCCGACCCAGAACTAAGTTGAGGTCCCAAGAAGGGGCCGGAGGACGCAGAGGAGGCTTGAGGCGAAGCAAGCCTTTCAAAGAACATGTTAAAGGGATTGTACTGACATGGGAACATCCCCGACACCTTTATGGAAGGCAGCTACTGCACAGACATGTATCCTGATGGAGGAAGTTTTTAGACCTGACTCTGACAAGTGCCAGAGATAGTCCAGAAACTTCGGGATTGGACAGGTAAAGGGGTCAAGGGACTGAGAAGAGCACCATGACGTGAACCTGGTCCATTTGTAAGAATACAATTTTCTCGTGGAAGGCTTCCGTGAAGCAATCAGGACACGGGAAACTGGTTCAGAAAGGTTAAGTGGCAGAAGGATTAACCTTTAAACATCCATGCAGTCAGGGACAAGGCTTGAAGATTGGGGTGGTGTAGGCACCCGTCGTTTTGAGTGATTAGAAGTGGGTCCTTTCCCAAGGGAATGCGCCTGCGAATGGAGAGATCCTGAAGTATTGGAAACCACACTCGGCGCGGCCACTGGGGTGCTATCAGGATCATGGTTCCCTTGTCCTGAAGTAACTTCACGAGAGTGTTCGAGAGAAGTGGAAGTGGAGGGAATGCATATAGGAGACCGGTTGCCCATGATAGGGAGAATGTGTCTCTTGGTTGATAGTATTGGCTGCGAGTGAGAGAGCAGAAGTTGTCTACTTTGCGATTTTGAGGTGACGCAGAGAGATCTAGTTGAGGATAACCCCATTGTTGGAAGATCAAATTTGCTACTGAGGGGTTGAGAGACCACTCGTGCGGTTGAAAGGTGCGACTCAGCTTGTCTGCCAACACATTGTTCACTCCTGGCAAGTTCTTGGCCCTGAGGTACATCGAGTGGGAGAGGGCCTCCGCCCGTATCTGCGCAGCTTCCTGACACAGAAGGTAGGAGCCCGTCCCTCCCTGTTTGTTGATGTACCACATGGCCACCTGGTTGTCCGTCTGGATCAGGATGACTTGATTGGAAAGGCGATCTTGAAATACACTGAGAACATATCTGATTGCTTGCAGCTCCAGGAAATTTATTTGGTGTTTGGCTTCCTCTGGAGACCAAGATCCTTGTGTCTGCAGATCGGCCACATGGGCTCCCCAGCCGAGGTTGGAAGCATCGGTGGTCAGAGTTATTTGAGGGCCTGGAGCCTGGAAGGGCAAGCCCTGGAGGAGACTGACCTGATTTCTCCACTAGGCGAGAGACTGATGGAATGAGTTGGTTACGCGGACAATGGTCGACAGGGGCTAAGTGGATTGAGTCCATTGTGACCTTAGAGTCCACTGCATGACTCTCAAGGCTAAGCGGGCCATTGGGGGTGACCTGAACTGAGGACGCCATGTGTCCTAGGAGGATGAGAAAGTGGTGTGCAGTCGTGGAGTGCTGAGACTGCAGCTGGTGTGCAAGAGACACGAGAGTGAGAGCTTGTTGTCGAGGCAGAAAAGCCTTTGCCTGCAAGGTGTCCAAGTCTGCCCCAATGAACGACAAGGTTTGAGATGGGACTAAGTATGATTTGTTGTAGTTGACGAGAAATCTGAGTGAAATTATAGTGTGTAAAGTAAGATGTAGGGTCGACAGAGCAGCTTGCTGAGTGGGAGCCCTGATTAACCAATCGTCTAGACAGGGGTAGACGTGAACACCTTGAGTCCTGAGGAAGGCTGCAACTACGACGAGGCATTTTGTGAAGACTCGTGGTGCAGACGCGAGGCCGAATGGATGCACTTGGTTCTGATAGTGCTTGGGGCCTACTAGAAATCTCACATATTTGCGATGAGATGGAATTATTGTGATATGAGTGTATGCGTCCTGGAGGTCTAGAGAGCAGAGCCAGTCTCCTCTTTGTAGAAGAGGAAGAAGAGAGTCCAAGGTTACCATTTTGAACTTCTCTCGTTGGAGGTACTTGTTGAGGGCAGGTAGATCCAGAATCGCACGAACGCCTCCCGATTTTTTGGGATTAGGAAGTACCAGGAATAGAACCCTAGGCCTTGCTGGGAATAGGGCACTGGTTATATTGCCTTGGACTGGAGGAGGAGGGAGACCCCCTGTTCCAGAAGGATGGAGTGATCGGATGTTCTCCACGTCGGTAGAGGTGGGGAGTCCGGTGGAATGGACAGAAAGTTCAGATGATAACCTTGTGCAATTATCGCTAGGACCCACTGGTCCTGAGGTGATTGTGTGGCCACCTGTTGTTGAAATGGCACAATTGACCTCCCACTGGTATGTGGGGCAATGGAAGCTGGCTGCTGCTCTCTATGCAGGAGTCAAAAACCGGAAGCAGGGCCCGGATAAGGAGCTGCTTGCCGTTTTTGCTTTTGTGTCTGACGAGACTGAGTTTTTTGGAAGGTCTCGTAGAACGGGTTCTAGTTTGGTGGCGGATAAGACTTTTCGGGCAGAAAGAAGTCATTTCCTGAAGGTCTGTTTGAAGAGTACTCAGAAGGCATCAGAGAGAGCTGTCTTAGGGTCTCATGATGGTCCTTGAGGTCCGCCACTGTCCATTGAATCTCCTCGCCAAACAGATTATCTCCTACACAAGGCAGGTCGCATAATCTGTCTTGTACTTCAGGGTGAAGGTCGGAAGACTTGAGCAATGCCCATCGTCTTGCCGAGATAGCAGCTACAGATACCCTGGTAGCAGTGTCAAAGATATCGTAAAATGATCTGATCTCATGCTTGCCTGCCTCAAAACCCTTGTTTACTAGGGTTTGGAGTTCCTCTTGAAATTACTGAGGCAGAGAGCCTGTTAAGTCTTGTATCTGCTTAAATAAGACCCTATTATATTGGGTCATATACGGCTGATAAGAGGCAATTCTGGAGATGAACATTTATCCCTGGAAGACACGGCGACCAATGACATCTAGAAATTTCTGTTCCTTGCCTGGGGAAAAGGCAGTGTGAAGTTTTGATCTCCTTGCTCTTTTCTGGGCAGAATCGACAACGACAGATTGGTGATCCAATTGAGGTTTGCGAAAGTCTGGAGCTGACTGGACTTGATAGGTGGTGTCAGCTTTCCTGTGCACTGGAGCCACAGAGCCAGGATGTTCCCAATTCTTTTTGAGGAGATCCAGAAGAACCTGGTGGATAGGGATGGAGGTTATTTCCTTGGAGCATCCAGGAATTGTAACCGCTCCATCATTTGATGCTCGTCATCTTGTTCAGTCTGTAATTGGAACGGAACCAATTCAGATATCTTCTTCACAAAATTTATAAAGGAAAGGTCCACTGGAGGAGAAAGCTTTCTGCTTTGAGTAGGTGAAGGTGGTGAAGGCAAATCATCAGTGTCTGGTGAAGAATCATCAGTCCAGGTGTTGTAAGGATCAGCACTTGCTCCTCTAGGGACTAGAGGAGGATGGGGCAGTGGGATTCCCGAAGGTCCTGGTCGAGGCACAAAAGGACTCGAAGGAATAACGGGAAGCACTGATGAGGGCATCAAAGGCACCTGTGCAGGCATCGAGGGCATCGATGGATGGCTCAGTGGTGCCGATGGACGCGTTGGCACCGATGGGTGGATCGGTGGAATCGACGGACGTATCGGCATCAACGGCTGAGGCATCCGCAGAACTCTCGATTGAGGGTTGCGGAACGGTGTTTCTCCTCCAGATGACAAAGCAAGCGGGGAGGGCCCGGAGCCATCGGTGACCCTGGGTCCATCGGTGGAAAAGCGGCCATAAACGCTTCCATCCTCGAGAGCAGTGGTGCTAACACTGCTGGAATCGGGTCAGTGGTCGGTTCCGCAATCGGTACTGGTGTCGGTGCCGGAGCCGGAGGAACCTAGATTCGATGCATCGCCTTGTCAATGGCCTCCTGAACCATCCGGTCCAGTTCTTCTTGGAGACCTGGAGCAAACAGCCCCAGCTCCGTAACAGAATAAGGAGGGAAAGGCATAGCTGGAGGGACCACCGTTAAAGGCGGAGTCACGGCTCCCGATATCCTGTCGGGTGAGGGTCGCCTCGGTGACCCAGTCACCGAAAAGGTCGGTGCTTTTTCTGGACGGGGCTTCTTCTATGGCGGCTCAGACGATGGCGAGGTCGATGATTTTGCTCCCTCGATGGTCCGAGACTTTTGATGCCGGTGGCAATGTTTATCTCTACGATCCCCTCGGTCCTGAGCGGGAGTAGAGGGTGTCAAAGGCCGAGAAGTCATCAATGCCAGACGGTCACCGACTGGATGTCGATGCTGGCGTGAAGTTGACAGTGCCGGTTCTGACGATGTCGATGCAATGGACGGCGTCGGGATTTGACCACAGAAGAGAAGTTCCATCTTCTCCATTCTAGCCTTGCAACCTTTTGGTGTCATAAGGACACATTTGGTGCAGGTTAGGATATCGTGCTCGCATCCCAGACACATTACACAGACTTTGTGAGGGTCTGTGTTGGACATGGTGCAATTACAGTCCAGGCACCGACGAAACCCCGACACCATGGCCATGAAAAAATTGAGCCGCGGTACCGTCGACAGCCAGTAGGACGCGAGGGCCAAACCAGACAGTAATCGATGAAAAATGGGTAAAAAACTTATCGGAATACCGCGGCTTGAAAAAGTTATAGGAGGCACCCCTTGGGGTAAATTAAATTTTAGTAATTCCGTGAGGAAAATTCCTGTCAGGAATCTCTGCAGAGCTCCTTAACTGCGTGGCTACTGCTGCGCGGGAAAAAGAAGACTGAAGGGGGACCCCTGCTGGCTGCAGGGTTAGTGCCCTGCTGGGCATGCCCAGTAGGAGCAAGTCAAAGTTCTGGAAACTTTGAAAGAAGTGTTCCGTGATTGGGCTCCATCCTGTGACGTCACCATATGTGAGGACTACCATCCTGCTTGTCCTGTGAGAACCACAAAACACACGTTTTCATAACACCTCACAAATTTGCTACATGCATTGAAGGGGTTAATAAAGATGTGGATAATGGTGAGTCCATGAATACAGTGTATTTGGATTTTCATAAAGGGCTGGATTTTCAAAGCCTTACGCGCGTAGGGGGAGATACGCGCACTGGGACGGGCCTATTTTATAAAGGCCTGGCGACGCGTGTAAAGCCCTGGGACGCGGCTAAGTCCCGGGGCTTCGAAAAAGAGGCGGGGATGGAGCAGGGGTGGGTTCAGACGTTCCCAGCACAGCGGCCTGGGAGGGAACGGGTGAAGGCTATGGGCTTCGGTGTATGCAGGGTGCACAAGTATGCACCCCCTTGTGCGCACCGACCCCAGATTTTATAACAAGCGCACCTGTGTGTACATGTTATAAAATCGGGCGTCCATGTGTGCGCAACGGGAGTACGTGCAAATGTATGCCTGCGTGCTTCTTTTAAAATCTATTCCAAAGTGTTTGACAAAGTCTCTCTAATGATACATGTTCAGTAAACTGACCATTTAGTCATACTCTCTTTTTTCTTTCTTTTAGCAAGTTCAACAAAGCACCATCGAGACATTATGTCCTATCCACAACTTTTTAATTTTCTCAGGAGTCCTCTAATAATTAAAGTCATGAAATAGGAAATATAGCCGCTGTCACCTAACCGAAACCCACCCTCCAGCCCCCCACATTTAATCACTCTTCCCACCCCCCCCTCGCCCCCCTCCCTCCTCCCCCCCACCCTACCACACCTTAAAAGCTTTCCCCCTAAGTATCTACACCCAGTTAACCACTCTAAGACCCCATTTAGATCAAGTTCAAAAATGTATATAATGTTATAATATAAATGTTTCTCTCTCTCTTTTATACAAGTTACCATGTTACAATGTAAAATAAGCAGATCTTGCCTTATTTGTTCAATTATATGTAAACCGATGTGATATCGCGATCGAATGTCGGTATATAAAAGCAAATAAATAAAATAAATAAATGTCTTTTGGTAGATTATGAATTGGTTAAAAGAAAGGAAACCGAGAGTATGACTAAATGATCAATTTACTCAATGGAGTAAGGTAAATAGTGGAGTGCTCCAGGAATCTGTAGTGGGACAGGTGCTTTTAAATATATTTATAAATAATCTGGAAAAAGGGAAAAGTGAGGTTATTAATTTACAGAAGCACAAAATTATCACAAAGTCTTACAATCACAAGTGGATTTTGTGAAATTGCAGGAGGACCCTATGAGAACGCACATCCAATTGGCAGAAAGAAACTTAATGTAGACAAGCACAAAGCGATGCACATTAGAAAAAGTAATCAAAACTGTAGTTATGTTAGCGGCTTTGTGGGACGCCCCCACAAATAGCCAACATATATCCAGACACCAGCATCCTTCTTCATGGCACATGCCACTGACTTTCTTGTGAGCGGAAGGACACTGCTAGCTCATGCCCCTACCTAGGTGTGCATGTGCTCAATGACAACATTTAAAGGGCCTGCTGTGGGAAAATGCCATGGCACCCAGAGGTGATGTCATTCTCTTCAGCCCTATAAAAGGGCCCAGCAGACTCCTCTACCTTGCCTCAGCAACAGGTCCCCTGCCTCATCGAGCCTGCCTTCAATCCTTACCTTTACAGCCTGTCTTCCAGCCTTGCCCTATCTGTTTCCTTGTCTTGTTTGTTTGTGTTACCCCTGTCTTGGGAGTCTTGCCATGCCTTGGTCTATCTGTTCTGTCCCACTGTGTCTTGTCTGTCTTGGCCAGTATCTCCGGACCTGACCTCAGCCTTGAACCTAGACCACACCTTCTCTGCCAATGTCTTGCCTCTTGGATTGCCTCTGACTTGCCTTGCCCCTTGAATCTCCTAAGCCTGTCAATCGATGGTACCAAAGGTCCAACTTACAGGGAAGGTGGCTGGTTCAAATGAAGCCTTAGAATGGCTCATGTGAAAACACATTCTCCAGCTGTCAGAATAGGCCTTGAGGGGCAGCTCCCACTCACGTCATTCCTTACAGTAGTTACATAGTTAGGTTCAATACTGAGTCACCACCCAGGTAAAGGATCTAGATGTCATCATGGATAATACATTGAAATCCTTTGCTCAGAGTGAAATGGAGGTCATAAAGGCAAACAATATTAGGAATTATTAGGAAAAGAATGGAGAATAAAACAGGAAATATTGCAATACTTCCTGTATCGCTCCATGAAACGACCACATATAGAATACTGAGTGCAATTCAGATCACTACATATCAAAAAAGATGTAGCAGAACTGGAAAAATTCAGAGAAGGATGACTAAAGTGATGAAGGAAATAGAAATGGTTCACCTATGAGGAAAAACAAATGCTCTTCAGCTTGGAGAAGAGGACAAACTGAAGGATGGTATGACAGAGGTCTTTAAAATAAATCGAGAGGAAATGGTAAATGTGAATCAGTTGTTTAATATTTCAAAAAATGTATTTACTAAGGGACATGTAACAAGTTACTAATTAGCACATTTAAACAAATTATAAAAACATTTTCAATCAATGCACAATTAAGCTCTAGAATTCATTGCCAAAAGATGCAGTAATGGTAGTTAAGCATAGCTGTGTTAAAAAAAAAAAAAAAAAAAAGATTGGACAGTTCTTGGAGGAAAGTCCATAAACCATTATATCCAGATAGATTTGAGGAAAGTCGCTGCTGATCCCTGGGTGCAAGCAAAATTGAATCTATCTACTACTTGGGATCCTGCTAGGTACTTGTAACCAGGATTAGCCACAGTTAGAAACAGGATACTTGGCTTGATGAACCCTTGGTCTAATCCATTATGGAAGTTATTATATTCTTACTCTGAAATGACAGTTTATAATTCAATTATGCTGACGTGATGGCAAGAAGAAACAAAACGATGGCAAAGAGAAAGTTTAAGTCTACTGATCTGAGATATCCAAAGGGAGAATGAGGCCTAAGGACAAGAAGAGGGACAGATATTGAAGCAAACAAGAGAAGAGATCCAGTAGACTGGACCCACACTATGACGAAAATAATTCCATTTGAAACTGTACAATTTGAATTTATGAAAAATGCATTATCTGCATTCTTCACAGGGAAATAGTTGAAGACTTTCTAGCTAATATCAGCACATCTTCCACTTACTTCAGGAGGAGTAAGAAACTGACTACTGCAGGGCTTCCCAAACCTGTCCTGGGGACCCCATAGCCAATCGGGTTTTCAGGATTTCCACAATGAATATCGTAATGAAGCACAACCCAGTCTGAGGCAGGAAAACCTGATTTGGAATAAGAAAGGGAGAACCAAGACCCAGGTTAGACAGCAGAGGGCGCTGAAGGTCTGAAGGGAACTACAACTCCCAGCTCGACCTATGGGCTAGAGAAGAGGCGGAGCAGGCAGCTGAGCAGAGCTGCAGTGATTCAGACGCCCCTGAACTAATGGCGATAGAGGAAGAAGGCATGCCTGAATGGTTCAGATGGAATGAAAAGCCCAGCTCTTCAGAGCAGGAGGAGGAGATGGACATAGATCCCCTAACAGAGGAGTGCTCAGTATCCCAGCATGGAAACAGAGTGAGTGACATTGTTGGGGGAAGGGCTGATTTAAAGTGTTGGGAAAAATGTTTTTCTTTAGTTAAACTACACTGTGTTTCTGTTTGTTTGGCATGGGAAGGCCGCACCCTGCTGCACAACCGAGGGGAGTTGAGGCGGGTTGTGCAACTCCCAGGCAGGGTGGTTATTTGGCTGAGAAAGCTTGACGGTGTAGCCTTGTGTAAAAGGGAGTTTTTCTGACCTACCAGAGATTACTAGTGGGAACTTTACAAGAGAGACTAATATGTTCTGACCACGAACTGTTTTGTGTTTATACCTGGGAGCTTGGTGGGACTGTGAGCCAGGTTGTTCCCTGGTTTAAGGACAGGCCATACAGAGGCCAGGAGGCCTGAGGCAAGGCCTGACATATTCCAGGGGCTGCTAGGACAAGCAGCAGAGAATATTAGGAAAAAAAGGGCCGGAGTAGAGGACCGCACAGCGCTGGACTACCCATTTGTGAGTGACGTCGGAGGTGACCCACGACATAAATGGTGGCAGCAGTGGGATGCACAGAGTTTGCTTAACAAACCTTTACGAGCGGGAGCACGCAGGAGGATTCCAGAAGAGGGCATATTATATAACGAAGGGGCGTTGTGGGAGGAAAATAGCCCCATAGGAAAAAAAAGTGCTACCAAGAGGGAGTGTCTGCTAAGAAGCCAGACCCTTAGGTGTGGGTGCGAGGAGGAGGACCGAAAAGAGTTAAAAGGGGTCTGTTGTCACACGACCGCACTTGGGTCCCCTCTTGTTTCTTTTAGGAATGGCTTCTGAAGAAGTGCTGAAGTGGCTGGCAAGCCAAATGCAGAAACAACACGAGGGGATGCAGCAGCTGGTGCGCCAACTTATGGAACACCAACAACAGCAGTAGCGTCCCCTGCTACAACTGAAAGAGGAACAGCAGAAGGCTTCTCAGCTCTGGAGGGTGTAGCAAAGTTCAGGATCAACAGGTACTACACAACCTGTTATGGCTGCCACAGGACAGGGCAGACTTTGTGGCGAACATTCACCTGGAAAGGATGGGACCAGAAGATGACCCGGAGGCCTTCTTGATAACTTTTGAGAGGGTGGCCAGTGTGGCAGGCTGGCCCTGAGACCAGTGGACCAGGAGCAAGCAGAACAAAATAGGGAACAGACATTAGGGGAGGTCTTCCCTTTTGAGGAGAATGGGGTGGTAGAGACCCCGGGGGAAAGCCGCAAGCCACGAGCACAGAGGAAAAAGGAAAAGCAGGGGAGAACAGATCTGAGAGAGGGAGGAGTCGTAGACGTAGACATGAAGGAGATAATGGGGACACTTCTGACACGATTTCCAAGGTTTGGGGAGGAGCAACAGAGGGATCCTGCATTGAAAGTGGCATGGGAGAAGGCCAAGATGTCAGGGCAAGATGCCACTAATAAAGAAGCTAAAGACTATCCAAACTTCATGGTCCAGAGGGGTTTATTGTATACGGTGGAGGAGGGGCTAACTAAACAAGAGCCCTGTATACATCTGTTAATACCCACTGAGTGACTGTCAGCTTCCCCATCATCAAATTTAAAAGCTGCTCTATCTCTTTTTAATGGTTAGTGACAACAGTCTGGTTCCATTCTGGTTAAGGTGGAGCCCATTCTGTTGGAATGGGCTACCCATTTGCCAGAATGTTCATAATAAATCTGAAACCCTGCACCATTCTCTCATCCACACATTTGGACTCTGGAACTCAGCCTGCCTTTTGAGTCTTGAATGTGAAATGGAGAGCATTTCTGAGAATGCAACCCTGGAGTTTCTGAATTTCAGTTTTCAACTTAAGAGCCTAAATTTAGTCTCCAGAACCTCCATTCTGCACCTTTTTGTCAGTGGTAACTACATGTATCACAACAGTTAGGTCCTCTCCAGCACTCTTTAAAATCTTATCAAGGTGGTGGTTAAAGTCTGCTACCTTCGCACCAGGCTGGTGGGCAATCCTTATGCCCACCAGCCACCCAGCTATTATATTTTTAATGATCGAATTGCCCACTATAACGATCAGCCTATCCTTTCTTTCATGGGCACATGGTTATGGAGAAACATCCTCGGTGTGACAGAATAGGCATCACTTGGAGAGCAAGTCCTACCTACAGGATCACTTCCTGTCACACTAAGGTGCTAGGTATACTGGCTCCGCCAAAGAAGCACATGGGCTGCTAGACTGAAGTTAGGACCACTCTGGAGAAGTTCCAACCTCCCTCTTTAGTCTTCACAGACAAAGAACAACTCCAGACAACTGGTCTCCTACAAGCTACACTGGAAGAGAGGAGAGACATCACCTTCACAAACCTAGATGGGTTCATCCTCCCTAAGGGTTGCTGAGGCTGGTGGTATCGAGTCAGAATCTAAGGACACAACAGTAACCATGGAAGTGGACAGCTTAAAGGGAATCTACACTGGTTGTATCAACACATCTAACTAGCTCATAGTGTGGATCTAAAATTTTTATGCATCACAAAAGGACACTTGTGCTGATGTATCAAGGTGATCCATGCTGACATGTAATCAACTTTAGGAGGCTGTGCCAGTGAAGTGCTCTGCACTGAAGAAATAGACAGCACCCTGGTGTCTATCAGATCTAGAAGGAATAGATGACTTAACATCAGGAGGAGCTTTCATGTCATTAATGACGATGGTGCCTGCATTGAGGAAGCAACTCCCCAGTTTGGGTTTAAGGATCATGCCACTCCTGCAGAGTCTCATGCCAACAGTGCTGGCTTCTTCAGTGCCAAAATAAATACCAGAGGTTATCACTCATGCCACTTTGGTGCCTTCCTCCACACCTTAATCTTCAGTGCCATGCTCAACTCTGATCTAAAATAGATTCAGAAACTGCAACCATGAGGGTAGGGATTCCTTCTCAGACTTGTATGAAAGATGGGGAGAAGGATCGCACCTGGACTTCTTGTGCCAAAATTCCATTGATGCGTCACTCCGAGAAGAGGAGAAGCTCCATTGGTCTACCTCACACTGCAGCTTCAGGCTCTTGCAAAATGGCACCTTCTATAGGGCTTCTATTTTACAGGCGCTGTATTGTTGCACCCTAGAAAATATCCTACCACAATTGTAGCAGTTGGATGTGTCATGATCCAGGCCAAGGTAGTGATAGTAAACATAAATGTGGCATATCAAAGCTGCCGCACACTGCATTTGACTCTCTCTCCCCACCCACTCCATACTTCCTTTCTAAGAATATGCCATAAAGAGACTATGATGAAGGGAAGAAAATATGTGGTCATAACTTCTAAGAATATGCCATAAAGAGACTACGATGAAGTGAAGAAAATATGTGGTCATAATTTTTTTAATGGGTTATGATAAACATCTCTCTCTCTCTATTATATATATAATATCATGATAGCAAATTCCAGGCAAAATTCCTTCAAACATTCCAGGCTCAACTAATTCTGTAGCAGCTAGACAGACAGACCCAGATGGTGTAATAAATCATTGGCCTTCCAAACAGACCTAACCCCAAAGTCCAACCTCTTGCGATACCGCATACTGACAAATCCATCAGTTTTTCTGTAATGTAATATCAATTTCCTGCTTTGTGTCTGACCTGGAATGAGCTCAGTATTTTTGTCATGGGCTGGAGAAGTGACCCAATGCTTCCTCCAGATTCCTAATCCCCCTGCTGCAGTTGATATACAGAAACATGATGACAGAAAATGAATGTATGGCCCATCCACTCTGCCATCCATCCAATTAATTTACCATTATAATTCTCATCACTTCCTTAGAGATCATCTGTATCTATCCCAAACTTTCTTGAATACAGATACTGTTTTTGTCTCCACCACTTCCACTGGGAGGCTGTTCCAAGTATCACCACCCTCTTTGTATAGAAATATTTCCTGAGATTACATTTGAGTCTCTCTCCTTTCACCCTCATCTTATAAATCCTTGTTCTAGAGTCTCTTTTCCATTGAAAAAGGCTGACCTCCTGTGCCTGGAAACCTTTGAGATATCTGAACGTCTCTATCATATCTACCATATCTCGCCTTTCCTCTAGGGAACACATGTTTAGATCTTTAGAACAAAAACTATTTTAGTAGCCACCTTCTGGACTGATTCCATCCTGTTTATATCCTTTGGAAGGTGCAGTCTCTAGAATTGTACACAGTATTCCAAAGGAGGTCTCACCAGGGCCCTACACAGAGGCAATATCATCTTGCTTTTTCTGATGACCATTCATCCCCTATGCAGCCAAGCATCTTTCTGGCTTTTACTGTTGCCTTAGCCACTTGTTTAGCCACTTCAACATCATCAGATACAATTACTCCCAGATCCTACTCTTTCTTTGTGTTCAGAAGAAATCCACCTCCAATATTTTACTTTTCCATTAGGTTTTTATGTCCTAAATGGGTAGTACTGCATTTTTTAGTATTAAATCTTAGTTGCCAGTCCTTAGACCAATTTCTCAAGCTTCAGTAGACATGTTTTCCACTCCTTCCTGGCTGTCTAACCTGTTACAGATTTTAATATCATCAGCAAAAGACCAACCTTTCCCATCAAACCCTTCTGTTATGATGCTCTTCAAAATGTTGAAAAGAATCTGTCCAAGGACTGATCCCTGAGGCATACCGCTATTAACAATCCCCTCCAGAGAAAACTTAATTTACTACTACCCCTTGTCACTTCCCACTCCACCAGTTTCAAACCCAGTCAGTATGATTCATACCAAGGGTGAGCAATTTATTTATAAGTCTATGTGAAAATTTGTCAAAGGTCTAGCTGAAATCCAAGTATACTACGTCTAGAACTCTTTCTTGATCCAACTCAATGGTCACCCAATCAAAGAAATTGATCATATTTGTTTGACAAGATTTACCATTGCCTCGGATCTTGCAATCCATTGGATTCCAAAAATTGAACTATCCTCTGTATTACCAGCAATTCCATTAATTTGCTCACCACAGTGGTCAGACTAACTGAAATTCCAAGCCTCCTCTTTTCTTCCATTTTTATGAATAAGAACCACATCCACCCTTTTCCACGCCTCCGGAACTACTCCAGACTCTAAATATACATAGATACATACATAGAAATGAAGGCAGAAAAAACCAAATGGCCCAATCTAGTCTGCCCAGCAAGCTCCCACACTTATTTTCCCATACCTATCTATTTCACTGACCATCAAGTTCAGGGCCCTTGTTGGTAATTGTTTGATTCAAATTTCCTGCCACCCCCTGCCATTGATGCAGAGAGTAATGTTGGAGTTGCATCAAAGGTTAATCGTAAGGCTTATTGGTTAAGGGAAGTAACTGCTGCATCCAGCAGGTTACCCCAATGCTTGTTTACCCCGAATGCACAGATCAATGCCTTGTTGGATGTTGTCTGAATGTAAATCCTCTTTTCCACATTACCCATGCCGTTGAAGCAGAGAGCAATGTTGGAGATGCATTAACAATGTGAAGGCTTATTGAGTAAGGGTAGTAATCACCAGATAGTAGCCACCATTCCAGCAAGCCATCCCCATGGCTCTACTTTTCGTTCCCATCCTCTAGCCTTTATGGATCCACAGTGTAAAGAAGCAATGAAAAGTCAGCCAATGGAGCTACCAGGACATCTCTTATTTACCTTTAGTACCCTAGTATGTATCCCATCCAGCCCCATCTCCTTATCTACTTTAAGTTTACTTAGCTCCTCACGAACACACTGTTCTGAAAGTTGTTTAAGATTTACCTCACTTTCAATCTTATTTGTGTTTGTTTTATGTGGTCCTGCTCCAGGCCCTTCCACAGTGAACACCAAAAATATAAATTTTGTTAAACAATTTTCCTTTTTTCTCATCAGCCTCTACATACTACTCCCCCCTTCACCTTTGAGTCTCACAATGCCACTTTTGTAATTCCTTCAATCACTAACATATATAAAAAGAAGTCTTGTTCCCCCATTTTACCATATTTGCTATTTTTTCTTCAATTTGAATTTTCACATTCCTGACTACTTTCTCAGCTTCTCTTAATTTTCCCAGAAATTGTTGACTGCCTTCACTAGAGTGACAGGCCTGACTCCACTAAATTCTGTAGTGTGCTCAAGAACATATCTGCCCTTACTTCTGACTGATGGATCTCATCCTTCCTGAAGAGTTAAGGATGTTCGTGAGTAAGAAGTTCATGTCGCACTGCCAGCCCACCTAACAGAGACAAGCTTTGCAATCTCCCAAATGACTCTCTTCTGCCATAGATTGTCTCTCTGTTAGGTGGGCTGGCAGTGCGACATGAACTAAGTTAAATCCTTCTTTGGATAATGTCCAACTATATGAGCCAAACTCTGCGCGCGCTGCTACCTGGGCTAGATAAACTCAAACCCTTTGAATTCCACTAAGTCATTCACGCATAGATGGATGAGAATCAGGATGGGAAATGGTCAACTCCCATTAGTTTGCATCAGAGTTGGTAAAATCTGGCCACAAAGAATTCCCCTCTGGCCCATCCAAATTACCCTAAATTGCAGCTGACCTAGCTCTGTGTTCTCCCATATGCCTTTCGATTGCCCACTTCCTAGTCTAAAACACAAAGAAGTGGCCAAAGAGTCATACAAAACTTTCTGAACCTAACAAATAAAGCAACACAATAAAAAGTCAGTAGCATTTTATAAATGCCCCAGATAAACTGCCCCTCACCCTCATTTGTTTGTTTTTTTTTTTTTAATAACCACCTATACTTTCTTCCTTTCCAGGATCAAATCACATAACTCCTAAATTTATTAAATACCCATCTACCTATGTCCTTGCATTTTCCTGAGGTTCTCCCCTGTTGATTGCATATGTCGCACCACCAATCCTAAATGGGTGCCAAATACCAGAAGAGCTAAACCAATTGCTGCCAGTGCTTTCTTAAGTACAGCAGTGAATTGAAATCTGAAAAGTGCATCTGCATGACCCAAAAAGGAAGGCTCACCTACCAGCCTGACCTTTAAAAATGCCCTAATATTCTTAAGTGGGAAGTAAAACAGCCCACTCATACTTTGTAGCTCCAGCCATTAACCTTTTCCTTCTTGATCCATCTTAAACCTTCCTATCCTTAACTGAAGCACCTATTCGCTGGCAGATCACTATAATGAACACCATCAGACCTGATAGCATTTTTGACTGAGACCAACTCACTCATCCGCAAGGACATGAAGGTGGCCAAAGAAAATATTGCCCTATAAAGTTTTATCTCATAATCTGAGTTGCACACCACTTCTAATATGCTGTGTAGATGTAACAGGACTCCATGTTTGAGTGGGTGCCTTTTGTCCTTTTCTCTAAGCACCACTCTTCCCTAATCCATACCTGAAAAAGTTTTCTCAGAAAAAATGAAGTAGATGGGCCATGTCAACCCTAGCTTTTGCCAAAAATGAAATACTGACCAGGGAAAGCCTAATTGCAGTTAAAGGTAGAATGGACTTTCTAGCATGTATCACAGAACTTACAAGTTGGGCCGAATCTACAAGCCATATAATGTGCCCATTATTTCCTGAAACATGCAAAAACATTCACATCCTCTGGAATATGCCTGCATGTGGATTGGGCCAAAGCTGATCTGAATAAGCTTCTCACGTCTCTGCCCCGATGGTCCATAATCACTTTGGCATAACTGTCCTATCCTCATCTGCTTCCGAAATACAGACTACCAGCAATTACTTTATGAACCCCAGGCCGTGTTTAGCCTGAATTGTTATGTTTAATTGTAATTCACTGTCATCTACATTAACTAGGCTACCAGGCTACCAGTAATTTTGCAGTTTCACTATTGACCACAGTGATGACTAAAGCATTATTTAATCGAAAAATGACTCTCCGCTCACTTCCCCATATTTCAAAACCAACATGTATGGGGAAAAGCTGTAAGAAAGCAATATTCCTGTATAGCCTGGACTGGCTCCATTCACAAGGCCACTGTTCTGTACACTACTGTCCATAGAAATTTATATCAAACACTCTGCGTCCATATGTGTCAAAGAATAATTGATGATTCTTGTTGGAGGCCTAAAGCACCTACCTTATAGATATCCCATTAAAACTCAGCATTACTGACCCTAATAAAATGCTTTGCCTGAATGCCAGCTGCCGCTAAAGCCCCAACTGGGAAATTTTAGTTGCCCCATTAGTAAGTAGAGCTGTTTGTAGGTCAGCTTCATAGATGCCAATGATTGGCGGATGGCATTCTAAAAGCTGCCATTATTTTTCAGGAGCAACCTCGAGATCATGTCGACTAGATCAAGCTCAATTCCCAGAAATATTAGCTTGGTTGATGGCTCTTCTGTCTTGTCTTCTGCTAAGGAGATACCAAATTCAAATGTGACATGCCTAAATGTGTCCAGCTCCCTATTGCATTCAGACGTTCCCACTCTTCCTACAACAGGAAATCAACTAAATAGTGTATTATCCTGTCAGTGCCTGCAGTATAACTACTAACCCAGTGAACAAAGGTACTAATGACTTCAAAATAGGCACAGAAGTCCAAACACACCATGGGCATACACTTGCTGAAATAGTAGGAATTCTAAAAGTAAAAAACAAACTGAATATGGGTGAACCGATAACAATTGAAATGGTGAATGTTTGCCTTGGCTAGCAATGTTCCCATTCCATAATCCCAGACTATATTGATGGTGCTATCAAAGGAAATGTATTGCACGGAACAATTCTCCTGCTCCATGAAATCATTAATTCAACAACCAACCGGGAACAAAAGGTTATGAATTTACCTGAACCTTCCTTTTACTCTCTTAGATATAAGCCCAATCAGGGAAATTCTGAAAAATCTAAAGCTCTCAATTAATTTTTTAACGGTCTATATCATCTATTTCAAGCACCAAGAGAGAATTCCAAAGGGCCTTACTAGAAAATAGGCCTATATAAGGGATTACAAAACCAAAAAGAAAGCCCCGTGTTGACGTTCTTGGGCTAATGTTCTAACCATCCTCCGCATTGCCATTAAAGAAACAGGCATTGGTGCTTTGTCAGAAACATCGCCTCGCTTGAAAGGGCTGAGGCTGCCCTAGAAGTAGATAAAGCATAGATGGGCAACCATTGCTCCCGCACATTAAGGTAAATTTTAAAAACCCCACGTGTGCATTAATTAGAGGATGTGTGAATAAGTTGGTCTCGCGCGCCGACTGTATTTTATAAAGCGCCCAGATATGCGTGTAAATGCCGCAGCACACTCATCTCACAACTTTTAAAAAGGAGTGAGGTATGGACATAGTCTAGATGGGGCATGGGCATGTCAGGGCCTGGCCAAGAGATGTGAGCAAAAATACTTACGCACCCTAGTGTGTGCTGAGGTCCCCTGCTGTGTAACTCTACTTCTATAAATGGCGTGTAAGTTGAAAAAAAAAAAAAAAGATCTCAAGCCATTTCAGAGGGGTTTAAAGGCTCTGGGGTAACTGATGGAAGTAGAGGTAATCAAACCAGGGGTGTCTGGAGATCCTGTAATCTGGGAAAACTGGTGGAAGAACAGGTAAACAGGTAATGGCGTCAGCGAATGCCACTTTTAAAATCCCCTGATTTATGAGGTAGAAGTGGGATTTGTGCGCCCATCCATGTGCCTACTTAAAATCTGGCACAAGTGTGCATTGGCAGGCTAATTTATAACATACACTTGGGCAAGTCATAAAATAGCCACATCCCTGGGCACAGGCCAACACGTGCGCAAATGTGTGCCTTCATGCCAGTTTGAAAGTTATGTTTTGTTTTGTTTTTTATTTGAAGCTTTTATTGACAACTTTGCAAGTACAATGGTACAACATGAATACCAGATAAACAAGATGATTGTCAACAGTTTTCCAGTTTTCAGTTCTAAACCCTCCCTTTTCCCCCCATCCCCCTACCAAACAGGCTCCAATATTGCATAAAATAGCATGTACGTCATACATAATAGCATCAGCTGTCCACAAAGTATATAAAAGATTTAGAAGTGATAAGGCATGAGCAAGAGAAAGATTATTATGGGCATACGATACATAAATTACAGTACTCACAATCAGCCATCAGTAAGTAGCAAAGTTAGGAATAATAAACAAGTTAATCGCATTTATAAAAGTGCAACGTAGAGATAACAATAGGTAGAAACTGCAAAGGGACTCATTAATAGTTGACCTTAAGATTTAATATGAAGTTGGCAACAAGAAGTAAAAGGTTCCCATGTCGCCTGATAGTTAGATAGACGATGGTGGCGAAGAGCTGTAATATGCTCTAGCTCTTGTATGCTATGGAGACGACTGATAAGGGACTGTACAGTCGGTACAGTGGGACTCTTCCAATAACAGGCCAGTGCTGTTCGGGATGTTAAAAATATTTGATGGCATAATCTTTGAGAATAGGAATTTATATCCACAAAGGGTCTTCCCAGTAGTACAATTATCAGATCAGCAGGTACAGTCAACCCTACAATCTGGGAAACCCATGCTTTGACCTGGGTCCAATAGGGAAGTATGACTGGACATTGCCACCATATGTGCAGGTAAGTACCAGTAAGTCTGCACATCCACCAACATTTATCATCAAACATGGGGTACATGGTATGCAAACGGGTGGGAACGTAATGTCATCGGTAGAAAAGTTTTAGACAGTGTTCTTGTAGATTAGCAGATATAGAGCACTTACGAGCACGGAGGAACAAATCCTCCCAGTCTTCCAAACTAAGAGTAAGATTTAGCTCCTGTTCCCAGGCAAGCAGGCATTTCAGCTTAGTAGTTTGTGGATCTTGAAACAACTTATACAGTTTAGAGATCGCTTTTTGAGTATCACGGGTTGATGTGCAGTAGGTTTCAAAAAGGGATTTACCTATACACAGGTGAGATAAGGATAATTCCACCCTAAGGAAATGTGCTAGTTGAGCATACTCTAAAAAGGGTAGTGAGGGTGTCTGAAATTGTTCTATATGTGAAGAATAAGGTATTATCTTCCCCTGTTGTACTAAAGTACCCATGGTCGAGAGACCCAGGGTCTTCCACACTGGGAAAGCATGCTTGGGTAGACCAGCTGGAAAACGAGTATTGTGGAATAGGGAGGAGAGGTAATGATAAGGGGTATTTCCCACCAACATCGTTTTCCACTGTGACCAAACCCTAAGAGTAGTGTGGAGTGGAAGAGGCAAGTCCGGGGTGATTCTCCAGAAGTTTCTGGGCAGCCAGGGGAGGGCGGTGAGAGGCATATCTCCTATAAGCTGTTGTTCAATGAGTTGCCATGGAGAAGGGTGGAGATGCTGGTTATGTATGCTTAAAATAGCCTTCAACTGAGCAGCGGCATAGTACCAGCTCAAGTTGGGCATTCCCAGCCCCCCACTCTCCTTAGAGCGATAGAGAACAGTCCGAGCCACCCTCAGAGATCGCCTCCTCCAGATGAAGTCAAAATTTTCTTCTGGGCTTTCTTCAAATACTAGAAGAAAGATAGATTGGGAGAGTAATAAACAGATATAACAATCGAGGGAGAACATTCATTTTGATTATGGCTATTCCGCCCAGCCAAGAACGATTGTCTCTATACCATCTCTGCAGGTCGCCGTCTATGAACTTAAATAAGGGGGCATAATTTAGCTAATATAAGTTGTCAACACTTTCACTTAAGTAAACACCCAAATATTTCAGGGTTTTAGCAGTACAGCGGAATGGAAGCTTACACTTTATCTGCTGTGCTACTGAGTCTGGTACATTAAGATTGAGAATCTCAGATTTCTCTAAGTTAACCTTAAACCCAGAGACCACAATGCAGGCAACGAGGTCTGGGGTTGGGTAAGGGTAAAGAGAATGTCGTCAGCAAATAAGGTCATTTTGTATTGGTGTGCTCCCAGCTGCACCCCGTTAATATTAGCTGCCCCCCGAATGGTGGTAGTAAAAGGCTCTAAGAAAAGAGCGAAAAGCAGGGGGGAAAGGGGGCATTCCTTGTCTTGTTCCATGAGCAATGTTGAAGCTTGCTCCATAACCTCCATTGACTTTTACCTGCGCAGTGGGAAGATGATAGAGCTGATGCAGCCAAGTGAGAAATTGCTCCCCAAACCCCATCTTAGCTAGTGTAAGAAACAAAAATGGCCAGTGAACCATATCGAATGCTTTTTCCGCGTCGACTGCCAATAGTACACTTGGGATTGATTCTTTCTGGACAAACGAAATGAGATCAATAGTCCTGCACACATTATCTGAAGCAGATCTGTCGGGGATGAACCCCAACTGATCATTGTGTACCAGCTCCAGTAAGATGTGGTTGAGACGTTCCGCAAGTATGCGGGCTAGTAGTTTAAGATCCAAATTGATTAAAGATATAGAGCGGTAGGACGCACACAAGGTGGGATCTTTGCCAGGTTTAGCGATGACCGATATGCCTGCAGTGTTAGAGTGAGGACCTAGGGCTCCCCCAGTTCTCAAGTGATTAAAGGCTTCCGTTAACATAGGGACTAGGGCTGGTGCAAGTTTGTTGTACTATCTGCCAGAGAGGCCGTCAAGGCCAGGTGCCTTGCCCGGTTTAAGGGCTTGTATTGCTTGGTGGACCTCTGTGGTGGGTTTGGAATTTGTAATAATAAGTATCTGGGTATAATCTAAGTACGTATCTATATCCTGCTGAGATATATCAGTGCGTGCACAATATAAATCAGCGTAAAATTTAGTGAAGCACTGACTAATATCCGTGGTCTGTGTAACCATTACTCCCTGATTATTTGTTATCTTAGCTATGCTATTGCGAAGCTGCACTTGTTTGAGGCGTCTGGCTAGGAGACGCCCAGCTTTGTTGCCTCCTTCGAAGTATATTTGTTCGGTGATGTTAAGTGTGTGTACAATGTGATCATTATCTATAGCTTGAAGGGATCTGAGGGCAGTGTTTAATTGCTGAAGAAGTTGGGCCGTCGGGTGCAACATATGCTGGCGAGATAAGGTGTGAATTTATTGTGTTAATTTTGTCCGCTTTTCCCCTTTTAATTTCTCACAGTAAGCTGCATGGGATATAAGCTCACAATAGCTTTAGAACATTCCCAACCAATAGTCTGGGATGATTCCTGTAAATTCTGGTTCTGGAAGAAATCTTGTAAAGTATGTTCTACCCATTTTACATACAGATCATCATCTAACAAGCTTACGTTTAGGCGCCAGTATTGTGTTCCCAGGGACATATCAGCTATAGAGAGATCCATCCAGATGGAGGCGTGATCAGACCACGTAATCGCTTCTATCTCCACACATTTAATATAGTTCTGCAGACCCTTGTTGATAAGGAAATAATCAATACGAGTGTATGTAGAATGAGCATGTGAATAAAAGGTATATTGGCGTGAGGTAGGGTAGCGTTGGCGCCATATGTCTTAGAGGCACCAGTTATCTATTAGACGATTTCATGCTCGTCTAGCCTCAGTCGTAGTGGTGAACCCTATATGAGAGTTATCGAGTGGGGGCTTCAAGGTTATGTTAAAGTTGCCACCTAAGAGTAAATGGTGCCCTGCTATGATAGATAAGCGAGTCTCCAATTGTTGTAAAAAAGGCACCTGTGTTACATTTGGTGCATAAATATTCCCTATAGTAAATGTCTCCTGGCCTATACGAATAATGAGTAGCAGGAAGTGCCCTCCAGGGTCGACATAGGAAGAGATCAGTTCATGTACTACAGCCGAGGAGATTAAAATAGCGACCCCCGTGTATTTGGCTTGCACCGTAATAGATGTGAAGTATTGTGCAGGATAGTGTTTGTGTGTAAGTAGCTTTTCATGTCTAGTCTTCAGGTGTGTCTCCTGCAGTAGAGCTATATCAATTTTTAGGTGATTCAGGTCCTGAAATAAAAGCTGACGCTTGCGATATGTTTGGTGTCCCTTTACATTCAGTGAAAGTAACTTAACCATTTGGTAGTAGAAAAGTCTCTATCTGTAGGAGGTCGCAGATATTCCTATAGAGTACTAGCAGTACAAATCATAATAAATAGAGTGAACAAGCAATAATTGTAATATAGTTTGGTAGCATGTGTCAACATGTCCCCTGAAGTTCCAAGAGTCTGCCGCACCTCCCTGGCAGAGTAACAACCCCTCGGGAGCCTTGGCGGCCATGAAAACAGACATACAACCAGTGCCTCCCCCCCAGGCCCCCGCCCCACATCCCTTAAATTCTCAGTAAATAGAAACGGAATAAAGTCAACCGGCTAATTAGAATAAACACATAAGCCAAAGAGAAGAACAAAATTGCATAGCAGTGAATAGCAGAAACCTTGTAGAGCTTGATACTTGATAGGCAGTGCTTCAAAAGGTCCGTAAACACTAAAGTTGTGTGATACCACTGCAAAGGTGTATCCCATTCGAAAGTTGTCAGCCCTGGTCAGATAAGGACAGTCCTTGCTCTTCAGTATGGCATTGTAGCCACCGACGGCCATTGCCTGCCCGCTGCCAGCGGGGGAAATCATCCCTCTTCGGTAGAGCCGCACTCGCTTCCAGCAGGGCAAAAGTAACTGGAATACCAGCAGATTTAAGGGCCTCCGCCGCTTCAGTAAGAGTCTTCACTCGGTAGGATGTGCCTTGTACAGTGAAAAACAGCCCAAATGGGAAGGTCCATCGATAGGAAACCTGCGCACCCCTCAGTGCCCTCGTAGCTTCCCAGAGTTTGAAGCATTTTTTCAATGTCAGAGGGGCGAGATCCTGAAATATAGCTATAGTGTGGCCTTCCCATTGCCACGTGGGGTATTGGTGTGCCATATCATAAATTTGGGTCTTCTGTGCGAAACTACGAAGGCAGAGAACTATATCTCGGGTCTTATTTTCAGTGGGCGCGTTCAATTTCAATGGTGGATGAAGTGTCTCCCGATGCGGCGTTTTGCCCCGATGTCGTCTGGGTGAGGAAGAACGTGCAGATATTGCGCGCCACCTCTGCTACATCTTTATAGGATTCCATCTCGGGTACCCCTCTTATTCTTAAGTTGCTTCTCCGCGATCGATTTTCGAGGTCTTCCAGTTTCTCCATGATCACCTGATTTTCTCGCTGGAGGGTCTGTTGTTCAGAAGCGTTGGCCGCCATGTTTACCGTGTGTCCCTCCACACGGGACTCCAGCTCGTCCACCCTATATCCTAGGGCCGCAAGATCATCTCGGATTTCGTTCATAGAGGCAAGGAGCTCCGTTTTATGCTGGCGTAAGTCACTACGGAGCTCCATGACCCAGCCCCGGATTTCATCGCGGCCAGGGAAATCACTGGTACTAATCTCTGGGTCGACATCAGCGGTCCCCTCTTGAGTACCTGCGTCATTGCGGGATCCAGAGGCCTCCATTGATTCTTCTGGTGGCACTTCTGGCAGTGTTTTCTGAAAGCCACAGTGCTTCAGATCCGCAGTTTTTCGTTTGGTAGTCATCAGAAGCAGTTCGTGTATATCTGTGGCAGCACAGAAAAGCAGATCGCAGTATTTTCGCCGGTGAAATTAAGGGGTTGGGGGCCCAATAGCAGGTTCACAGCGCTCACACGTCTGCTCTCATCGCTCGCGCAACAGCGCCCCCAGAAAGTTATGTTTTTTGTGCATCTGTGGCTAAACCTGCATGCTTGCTTCCATGCGCATACCAGCTCAGTGAGTGGATAAGGCAGGATCCTACCACTTCTTCCATAGCATACCCGATGCCGAAAGTGATCATCAGAGCTACAACAGGGAATGTCCATTGACTCACTACTACTTCCTCACCTTCAGAGGAAGTCAGATGAAGAGTCTGAGTCATTGGAAGATGTCTCCCAAACTCTCCTACCATGCTTATCCCTTTTTTTAACCAATTCTTCCAATGATTTGAGCCTTTTTCTGAACTTCCTGCTATGCCCATTCTTAGCCCTCCAGCCCTATATCTCACTATGAACTATTGGTCACCGCTGACACACTAGTCTTCCTAATCCCCATTTTCCCAGCCAGGGACTCACTCTGCTGATCACTCTGGCCCCTTGGGTGGCAGGGACCTGGTTCCATCTGTGATGCTGGCCAAGAATATCCATTTTGGGGATTGGTTACCAGCTCAGGAAGCTCCAATTTTCACTTCAGCCAGTCAATACAATTGGTAGCAAACCCCTGATGAATGGCCTTCATCAAGTCCTAGATTGCATGATCACCGACCAGGGGCCCTCCATTGGGCGATGGCTGTGTTGGGGGATTCCTTGGCTGCTTTGCACTACTGTTTATGTGAAATGCTGTTCTGTCCTCCTTTTGGTTTGCTGCCTGCTTCTTATCAGAGGCATGGCTTTTTTCTCAACCCTTTATTACTGACTGTGCACTTGTTTCATCCTTCTTTTGGGCTACTGGTTCCCAAGCCCAGGTTTTGCTACTTTTCTCGCAGCTATTCTAATCGAACTTGATGAAATGCCGATTAGAAGATGAGGCACTTTAGGCTTTTGCAAGCAGAATCAATACACACCTGCAGCACTTTAATATGGAAGAGCTCCCCTATTTCATCTATATGGTGGTTTTCCCCAACTCCAAATCAACTCTCCCTATCAGGATGGCACTGTATGTTGATGATGAAGGCAGCACATTATGCACTGATCAGGGGGAGCAGATGTGGGCCAATGATGTGATCCAGGGCCATTTGCTATAGTCCAGGTTCGATGTGGCCACAGACCACATCCCCACGGGTATGCTTGGTTTGCTGCAAAGGTTGGAAACCACGCCAGAAAAGAAAGTGTACCTCGCTGTGGGTGAGGGAGGTAAGGGAGGTAAGGGAGCCTGGTAGCCAGATGAGGGATAGATTCACTAGAGGGCCTGAAGAATGACAATGCGTCAGAGTAGGGAAGTTTATAAGGGAGTGTTTAGCAATGGATTCAGTGGCAAAATGGGTAGGAAAGATACAGCCCTCCAAAACAAACAGGATAATGGCTGAGTACCTCGGCTTTTATCTCCCAATTCATCCCACCCTGTTTCACTAGATTTCTAGGCACCCCCTTTAATGCTTTCGTTTTCTGGACATGAGGCTCGTCACCACATGGCTATTCTTATGGCCTCCTAGCTAAGCTGCAGGAGATAAATGAATGAATTTCTGTAATGTATATCACATGCTCAAAAATGAAGATCTTAAAACAGGAGTCTTCATGGCCTTGGGATTTTCCATTCTGTGGGGTTTTTTTTTGTATTACTGAAAAGTTCCATTGAGAGGCTACTGAGGCAGTGGCAAAAACAAAAAAGATGAAAAAGGAAAAATCTGAGAGCGAAACAAGGAACATGTCCATGATACAGCTTGAATGAAGAAAAGATTGAGGAGCTCACAAAGCAGTGTGCAAGTGCAGGAACTTCTGCACATGCTCAGTAAAACTTTAACTGAGCTCTGAGAGCTGGGTCCATGTTGGTGTTATCAGATGGCTTTATTGGGGGGGAGAAGATTCATAAAAAATAACAGAAAAGAAACACTGAAGAAATTTACAAATAAAAAAAGAACAGTACTATGAAAATAAGAGCACATAACCAAGAGACAGAGTTCTTCTATTCTGGCAGAAGAAAAATGACTAGGCAGGAACACCCAACAATCTCAAAGACTTCTAGATCTTTCTGAGTTCTGAGAAAGCTAATTACATAACAATGCCATAGAATGTCATCACCCACATATATGGCTATATTTGCTCTGCTTACCACAGAAAATAATTTTTATATTGGCATAGATTTAGATTGCTGATTCAACTTCTGTTTCCTTTATTTCTTTTCTCCTATTAGAGAAGGGATTCAACTGGCAGCAGTGTCATGTTTACAGCAGAAACATTGCTGACAGCATATCAATAAACCTATTAAGCTTATGATGCAATCAGCTGCTTTAATTAACAAATCGCAAAATGTTTAAAATGAAGAAACAGGATTTCTCAGCTATCGGGAGGGTATTTTGCAAAGACACTTCTGCGGGTAAAGCGATGCTTTATCCATGTGGCGAGTGTTTGGTGCAGTCACTTTCTCGAGAGAGAAAGTGAGCCCTTGGATCGTGGCACAACATCAGGGTGAGGCTCCAAGATAGGCACTATGAAAGGTGAGTGTATCCAGGCATGGGCTGGACCTGGAACATAAGCTTGTACTTGGAACATAGCTTGAACTTAGAACATATCTTGGAAGTCTCACACCTCCACTGAACCTGTACGAACAGGGTGAAAACCAACAATGCAATGCTGGTCTCTAGGGTAGCCCTCCGGCCACTCAATACCCCTTTCGAACCTGCTGCTTGGAACGGCGAGTGCGTCACGACAGACGAAGGCTGAGGACAGGACATGGCATGACGAGGAACTTGGATGAAGACACCGAAGGCTTGGCACTTTAACGAAGACTAGGAACCTGGACAAAGACTTGAATCCAAGGAACATGGAGGAAGGCTATGAAGAAGAACAAGGATGAAGGCTCTGGAGACAAGGAACATGGGCGAAGGCTCTGGTTCAGGTTAGAGTTCAGATTATCAGGGCACTGCACCTCAGCGTGCCCTTAATAGCCACCCCCCCCCCCCCCCCCCCCCGTGGACTGGTCGCAGTCCATGGTATCCCGCTGCACACCCTACACAACCTGCCACAGGTTGGTCGTGAACCACACGGGGAGCGGGATAGGCTCAGGACAGAGACTCGGATGAGGACATGGCTTGGAACAAGAAACATGGAGATCTACTGGCTGAACAAGCTCCACGAGCCCTGGAATTAGGAATATGACTAGGAACTCAAGACTTGACTAGGAACTTGACTTGGAACTTAGAACTCTAAAAACATGGATGGACTCCAGCGAAGACTGACTTGGGAACACAGGCCCTGTGCCAGGAAGTGCCCTACACAGTCCCCCATGGCGCTGGTCACAAACCACGACCCTGGCATACCTAGAGGAAGGACGAGGAAGGATCTAAGAGAGCTGACTTTGGAATGAAGACAGGAACATCAGGAATTTGATCAAAGATTTGGACAAGATGAAGATTCAGAAGACTTGGACGAGGCATAGACAAGAGACCAGGAACATGGAACATAAGAAATTGCCATATCAGCTCACACAAAGGGTCCATCAAGCCCAGCATCCTATTTCCAACAGTGGCCGATCAAGGCTACATGTACCTGGCAAATACCCAAATCCTTGTTAATGATGCCAGCAATAGCAGTGGCTATTAGAACATAAGAACATAAGAAAATGCCATACTGGGTCAGAACAAGGTTCCATCAAGCCCAGCATCCTGTTTCCAACAGTGGCCAATCCAGGCCATAAGAACCTGGCAAGTACCCAAAAACTAAGTCTATTCTATGTTACCATTGCTAATGGCAGTGGCTATTCTCTAAGTGAACTTAATAGCAGGTAATGGACTTCTCCTCCAAGAACTTATCCAATCCTTTTTTAAACATAGCTATACTAACTGCACTAACCACATCCTCTGGCAACAAAATCCAGAGTTTAATTGTGCGTTGAGTAAAAAAGAACTTTCTCCGATTAGTTTTAAATGTGCCCCATGCTAACTTCATGGAGTGCCCCCTAGTCTTTCTACTATCTGAAAGAGTAAATAACCGATTCACATCTACCCGTTCTAGACCTCTCATGATTTTAAACATCTCTATCATATCCTCCTCAGCCGTCTCTTCTCCAAGCTGAAAAGTCCTAACCTCTTTAGTCTTTCCTCATAGGGAGCTGTTCCATTCCCCTTATCAATTAGGTAGCCCTTCTCTGTACCTTCTTCATCACAATTATATCTTTTTTGAGATGCGGCGACCAGAATTGTACACAGTATTCAAGGAGCGGTCTCACCATGGAGCAATACAGAGGCATTATCACATTTTCCATTTTATTGACCATTCCCTTTCTAATAATTCCCAATGTTCTGTTTGCTTTTTTGACTGCCGCAGCACACTGAACTGACAATTTCAATGTGTTATCCACTATGACACCTGGATCTCTTTCTTGGGTTGTAGCACCTAGTATAGAACCCAACATTGTGTAATTCTAGCATGGGTTATTTTTCCCTATATGCATCACCTTGCATTTATCCACATTAAATTTCATCTGCCATTTGGATGCCCAATTTTCCAGTCTCACAAGGTCTTACTGCAATTTATCACAATCTGCTTGTGATTTAACTACTCTGAACAATTTTGTGTCATCTGCAAATTTGATTAACTCACTCATCATATTTCTTTCCAGATCATTTATAAATATATTGAAAAGTAAGGGTCCCAAATCAGATCCCTGAGGCACTCCACTGTCCACTTCCTTCCACTTAGAAAACTGTCCATTTAATCCTACTCTCTGTTTCCTGTCTTTTAGCCAGTTTACAATCCACGAAAGGACATCGCCACCTATCCCATGGCTTTTTACTTTTCCTAGAAGCCTCTCATGAGGAACTGTTACGGCTGTGGCTGCTGTGCAACCGCCTCACCACCAGGGGTCCTTCTAGAGCTGGCTTTCCTGACAGGCCCAGTCCATCTCCTCTGTCCACTCTATGCTCTGGGTGTGCCCTTATAACCCTGCCTGACAGTTGCCTCGGTGCTTCGGCATCGAGCTCACCTGGGCTCCCTGCTCTAGCCTGCCTTGCGTGGCCTTCGGGCCTTCTACCTTGTCTTGCCCTGCCTTCGGGCCTTTCCTTGCCTTGCCTTGCGCGGCCTTCGGGCCTTCTGTCTTGCCTTGCCTTGTGTGGCCTTTGGGCCTTCTGTCTTGCCTTGCCTTGTGTGGCCTTTGGGCCTTCTGTCTTGCCTTGCCTTGCGCGGCCTTCGGGCCTTCTACCTTGTCTTGCCTTGCCCTGCCTTCGGGCCTTCTGTCTTGCCTTGCGTGGCCTTCGGGCCTTCTGTCTTGCCTTGCATGGCCTTCGGGCCTTCTGTCTTGCCTTGCCTTGTGTGGCCTTCGGGCCTTCTGTCTTGCCTTGCCTTGCGCGGCCTTCGGGCCTTCTGTCTTGCCTTGCCTTGCGCGGCCTTCGGGCCTTCTACCTTGTCTTGCCTTGCCCTTCCTTCGGGCCTTCTGTCTTGCCTTGCCTTGCGTGGCCTTCGGGCCTTCTGTCTTGCCTTGCCTCGCGCGGCCTTCGGGCCTTCTGTCTTGCCTTGCCTTGCGCGGCCTTCGGGCCTACTGTCTTGCCTTGCCTTGCGTGGCCTTCGGGCCTTCTGTCTTGCCTTGCCTTGCGTGGCCTTTGGGCCTTCTGTCTTGCCTTGCCTTGCGCGGCCTTCGGGCCTTCTGTCTTGCCTTGCCTTGCGCGGCCTTCGGGCCTTCTGTCTTGCCTTGCCTTGCGTGGCCTTCGGGCCTTCTGTCTTGCCTTGCCTTGCGCGGCCTTCGGGCCTTCTGTCTTGCCTTGCCTTGCGCGGCCTTCGGGCCTTCTGTCTTGCCTTGCGCGGCCTTCGGGCCTTCTACCTTGTCTTGTCTAGCCTAGTCTTGGTGGCCTTCGGGCCTTCGGTCTTGCCTTGCCTTGCCTTGCGCGGCCTTCGGGCCTTCTACCTTGTCTTGCCTTGCCCTGCGCGGCCTTCGGGCCTTCTACCTTGTGCTGTGTATGGTCTTCGGACCTTCTGCCCTGCCCTGCCTTGCTTACTGTGCATGCGGTCCTACGGGCCCTCTGCTCTATTGTCTGTGTGTGTTTGGCCTACGGGCTCTCTGCCCTGCTTACTGTGTGTGGCCTACGGGCCTTCTGTGTGTGTGTGGCCTACGGGCCTACTGACCTGCCTTGCCCCGCTTACGGTGTGTGGCCTACGGGCCTTCTGTGTGTGTGTGTGGCCTACGGGCCTACTGACCTGCCTTGTCCCGCTTACGGTGTGTGGCCTACGGGCCTTCTGTGTGTGTGTGTGGCCTACGGGCCTTCTGACCTGCCTTGCCCCGCTTACAGGTGTGTGGCCTACGGGCCTTCTGTGTGGGTGTGGCCTACGGGCCTTCTGGCCTGCCTTGCCCCGCTCACGGTGTGTGGCCTACGGGCCTTCTGACCTGCCTTGCCCCGCTTACGGTGTCTGGCCTACGGGTCGTCTGTGTGTGTGTGGCCTACGGGCCATCTGACCTGCCTTGCTCTGCCGCCTGCCCTGACCCAGCCTAGACCCAGACACTGCTTCTTGCTGTCTGCCCTGACCCAGCCACGGTTTCCAGCCATCCCTGTCTCTCTCCACCTGGAGCCACCCCTTTGGGTGGTGTTCACTACCCCTGAACTCAGCCCAAGCGTAACAGTATGCCGAAGCATCAAATTTCCAGGGGAAGAGATAGCTCTGTGTGCTAAACCGGTGAGTCAACCTTTTTTTTCCCTATTACAAGATGCCTCCTTCAAAGTTTTATACCTGCAATTCCTGTCAGACCTTGAATTACCTAAGCTATCAGAACTGTCTAGCCTGTCAACTTGCTGGTCAGGAACACTGGTTGTGCAGTAACTGCAATAAGAGAAATGTCTCTGTTTATCAAGAGTGTTTAAACTGTTCTACTCCACAGCCAGGATGGTGGAAATGTTCATGTCTTCCGTGCCTTTTGCCTCCAGGCGAACCCTGCCCCCGCTGCAAAGCTAACGGGCCATCTGTTTCTCCCAAAAGCTCAGCTAGTTCTACTACCGGGCGTTCAGCTTCTGGCCCAGTTAGCAACATTATTTCATGTAGCAGTTTGTGGATTAAGCATTCTAGCACTTCATCTCTGGACACTTTTGAAAAAACTTGCTACCAGGAAACAAGTATTAATTCTGAAAATCTTAGAACTCACCGGGTTAAGAAGCCTTCTATAACTTCCACGCTAGAGCCTCAGAAACGAAAGCTGAGAGAAGTAATTAACTCTAGCAGGGCTCTGCTTCCCACAGCTGCACTTAAGACACTAACGAGCACCTTCCCTAGACGTCCTAGAACTGCCTGTGCCCTCTCTAAGCAGCTCCTCCAGAAACAAAAGCAGGAGCTTCTGGCTCAAAGTATCAAGCCCACGGCAGTACAATCTTTGTCCTCCCTGCGCCTTAATTCTAACCTTGTTGCTCTGCCTTCCAACTCTGCTGCATCTCCCCGCAAGGGGTCCAAGCCTGTTTCATCATCCCGAGAGGGGCCTGAACCTGTTTCATCACCCCAAGAGGGGCCCAACTCTGCTGCATCTCCCCGCAAGGGGTCCAAGCCTGTTTCATCACCCCGAGAGGGGCCTGAACCTGTCTCATCACCCCGCGAGGGGTCCAAGCCTGTTTCATCACCCCGAGAGGGGCCTGAACCTGTTTCATCGCCCCCAAGAAGGATCCAAGCCTGCTGCCTCACCCCAAGAGGGGGCCAAGCCTGCTTCATCACCCGGCGAGGGGTCCAAGCGTTTCATCACCCCGAGAGGGGCCTGAACCTGTTTCATCGCCCCAAGAGGGATCCAAGCCTGCTGTCTCACCCCAAGAGGGGGCCAAGCCTGCTTCATTGCCCCGAGAGGGGTCCGAACCTGCTACAACGCCCGGAGAGGTGTTCGAGCCTGCTTCATCGCCTCGAGTGGAGTCCGAGCCCGCTGCTTCACCCCCGGAGGGGCTCGAATCGGTCCTGCTGCTGGCCCCGGAAAGATCTGAACCGGCCCTACTGACAGACTGTGTCTCTCAGCCGTCTGAAACTGCTGAACCGGTTTTGTTGCTGCCCCTGGAGGGGTCCGAACCGGTTTTGCTGCTGCCCCTGGAGGGGTCTGAACCGGTCCTGCTTCCGCCCCCGGAGGGGCTCGAACCGGCCTTGCTGCCGTCCTCGGAGGAGTCCGAACCGGTTTTGCTGCTGCCCCTGGAGGGGTCTGAACCGGTCCTGCTTCCGCCCCCGGAGGGGCTCGAACCGGCCTTGCTGCCGTCCTCGGAGGGGTCCGAACCGGTTTTGCTGCTGCCCCTGGAGGGGTCTGATCCGGTCCTGCTTCCGCCCCCGGAGGGGCTCGAACCGGCCCTGTTGCAGTCCCCGGAGGGGTCCGAACCGGTCCTACTGACAGACTTTCTGACTCAGCCATCCGAGCCTACTGAACTGGCCCTGTTGCAGTCCCCGGAGGGGTCCAAACCGGCCCTGTTGCAGTCCCCGGAGGGGTCCGAACCGGTCCTGCCAACAGACTTTGTTATTCAACCATCTGAGCCTGCTGTACCGATTCAGCTGCCGACTCGGGAGGAGTCTGTGCCGGCCCTGATGCCGACCCTGGAAGGGTCCGGACCGTCCCTGCTGTCGTCACAGGAGGGGTTAGCACCTGCCTTGTCGTCTCAAGAGGGGTTATGGACTATTTCACTGCCCCAGGTGGGGTTTGTGTTCCCCTTGTCACCCCAGAAGGGGTTATGGACTGTTTTGTTGCCTCAGGAAGGAATGGAACCTGCCACCTTGCCCCAGAAGAGGTCTAACTCTGCCGCCTTGTCCCAGGAGGGGTTATGGATGATTTTGCTGCCCCAGGTTGGGGTTGTGTCTGCCTTATCACCCCAGGAGGGGTTATGGACTGCCTTGCTGCCTCAGAAAGGAGTTGAACCTGCTGCATCGCCCCCGGAGGGGTCTGACTTTATTATTGAGTACCCCCTGCAAAAATGGGACCCTGGAGGAGGGGGAGGCCTTGAGGGGGGGGTACTGTTACGGCTGTGGCTGCTGTGCAACCGCCTCACCACCAGGGGTCCCTCTAGAGCTGGCTTTCCTGACAGGCCCAGTCCATCTCCTCTGTCCACTCTATGCTCTGGGTGTGCCCTTATAACCCTGCCTGACAGTTGCCTCGGTGCTTCGGCATCGAGCTCACCTGGGCTCCCTGCTCTAGCCTGCCTTGCGTGGCCTTCTACCTTGTCTTGCCCTGCCTTCGGGCCTTTCCTTGCCTTGCCTTGCGCGGCCTTCGGGCCTTCTGTCTTGCCTTGCCTTGTGTGGCCTTTGGGCCTTCTGTCTTGCCTTGCCTTGTGTGGCCTTTGGGCCTTCTGTCTTGCCTTGCCTTGCGCGGCCTTCGGGCCTTCTACCTTGTCTTGCCTTGCCCTGCCTTCGGGCCTTCTGTCTTGCCTTGCGTGGCCTTCGGGCCTTCTGTCTTGCCTTGCGTGGCCTTCGGGCCTTCTGTCTTGCCTTGCCTTGTGTGGCCTTCGGGCCTTCTGTCTTGCCTTGCCTTGCGCGGCCTTCGGGCCTTCTGTCTTGCCTTGCCTTGCGTGGCCTTCGGGCCTTCTACCTTGTCTTGCCTTGCCCTGCCTTCGGGCCTTCTGTCTTGCCTTGCCTTGTGTGGCCTTCGGGCCTTCTGTCTTGCCTTGCCTTGCGCGGCCTTCGGGCCTTCTGTCTTGCCTTGCCTTGCACGGCCTTCGGGCCTACTGTCTTGCCTTGCCTTGCGTGGCCTTTGGGCCTTCTGTCTTGCCTTGCCTTGCGTGGCCTTTGGGCCTTCTGTCTTGCCTTGCCTTGCGCGGCCTTCGGGCTTTCTGTCTTGCCTTGCCTTGCGCGGCCTTCGGGCCTTCTGTCTTGCCTTGCCTTGCGTGGCCTTCGGGCCTTCTGTCTTGCCTTGCCTTGCGCGGCCTTCGGGCCTTCTGTCTTGCCTTGCGCGGCCTTCGGGCCTTCTACCTTGTCTTGTCTAGCCTAGTCTTGGTGGCCTTCGGGCCTTCGGTCTTGCCTTGCCTTGCCTTGCGCGGCCTTCGGGCCTTCTACCTTGTCTTGCCTTGCCCTGCGCGGCCTTCGGGCCTTCTACCTTGTGCTGTGTATGGTCTTCGGACCTTCTGCCCTGCCCTGCCTTGCTTACTGTGCATGCGGTCCTACGGGCCCTCTGCTCTATTGTCTGTGTGTGTTTGGCCTACGGGCTCTCTGCCCTGCTTACTGTGTGTGGCCTACGGGCCTTCTGTGTGTGTGTGGCCTACGGGCCTACTGACCTGCCTTGCCCCGCTTACGGTGTGTGGCCTACGGGCCTTCTGTGTGTGTGTGTGGCCTACGGGCCTACTGACCTGCCTTGTCCCGCTTACGGTGTGTGGCCTACGGGCCTTCTGTGTGTGTGTGTGGCCTACGGGCCTTCTGACCTGCCTTGCCCCGCTTACAGGTGTGTGGCCTACGGGCCTTCTGTGTGGGTGTGGCCTACGGGCCTTCTGTGTGGGTGTGGCCTACGGGCCTTCTGGCCTGCCTTGCCCCGCTCACGGTGTGTGGCCTACGGGCCTTCTGACCTGCCTTGCCCCGCTTACGGTGTCTGGCCTACGGGTCGTCTGTGTGTGTGTGGCCTACGGGCCTTCTGACCTGCCTTGCTCTGCCGCCTGCCCTGACCCAGCCTAGACCCAGACACTGCTTCTTGCTGTCTGCCCTGACCCAGCCACGGTTTCCAGCCATCCCTGTCTCTCTCCACCTGGAGCCACCCCTTTGGGTGGTGTTCACTACCCCTGAACTCAGCCCAAGCGTAACAGGAACTTTGTCAAACTCCTTCTGAAAATCCAAGTATACTACATCTACTGGTTCACCTTTATCCACATGTTTATTAACTCCTTCAAAAAAGTGAAGCAGATTTGTGAGGCAAGACTTGCCCTGGGTAAAGCCATGCTGACTTTGTTCCATTAAACCATGTCTTTCTATATGTTCTGTGATTTTGATGTTTAGAACACTTTCCACTATTTTTCCTGGCCCTGAAGTCAGGCTAACCGGTCTGTAGTTTCCCGGATCGCACCTGGAGCCCTTTTTAAATATTGGGGTTACATTTGCTATCCTCCAGTCTTCAGGTACAATGGATGATTTTAATGATAGGTTACAAATTTTTACTAATAGGTCTGAAATTTAATTTTTTAGTTCCTTCAGAAGTCTGGGATGTATACCATCCGGTCCAGGTGATTTACTACTCTTCAGTTTGTCAATCAGGCCTACCACATCTTCTAGGTTCACAGTGATTTGATTCAGTCCATCTGAATCATTACCCATGAAAACCTTCTCCATTATGGGTACTTCCCCAACATCCTCTTCAGTAAACACCGAAGCAAAGAAATCATTTAATCTTTTCGCGATGGCCTTATCTTCTCTAAGTGCCGCTTTAACCCCTCGATCATCTAATGGTCCAACTGACTCCCTCACAGGCTTTCTGCTTCGGATATATTTTAAAAAGTTTTTACTGTGAGTTTTTGCCTCTACAGCCAACTTCTTTTCAAATTCTCTCTTAGCCTGTCTTATCAATGTCTTACATTTAACTTGCCAATGTTTATGCTTTATCCTACTTTCTTCTGTTGGATCCTTCTTCCAATTTTTGAATGAAGATCTTTTGGCTAAAATAGCTTCTTTCACCTCCCCTTTTAATCATGCCGGTCATCGTTTTGCCTTCTTTCCACCTTTCTTAATGTGTGGAATACATCTGGACTGTGCTTCTAGAATGGTATTTTTTAACAATGACCATGCCTCTTGCACATTTTTTACTTTTGTAGCTGCTCCTTTCAGTTTTTTTTCTAACAATTTTTCTCATTTTATCAAAGTTTCCCTTTTGAAAGTTTAGCACGAGAGCCTTGGATTTGCACACTGTTCCTCTTCCAGTTATTAAATCAAATGTGATCATATTATGATCACTATTGCCAAGCGGCCCCACCACCGTTAACTCTCTCACCAAGTCCTCTGCTCCACTGAGAATTAGATCTAAAATTGCTCCCTCTCTCGTTGGTTCCTGAACCAATTGCTCCATAAAGCTATCATGTATTCCATCCAGGAACGTTATCTCTCTAGCGTGTCCCGATGATTCGTTTACCCAGTCAATATTGGGGTAATTGAAGTCTCCCATTATTACCGCACTACCAATTTGGTTAGCTTCCCTAATTTCTCTTAGCATTTCACTGTCCGTCTCACCATCTTGACCAGGTGGACGGTAGTATACCCCTATCACTATAGTCTTCCCCGACACACAAGGGATTTCTACCCATAAAGATTCAATTTTGTATTTAGTCTCATGCAGGATGTTTATCCTGTTGGACTCTATGCCATCCCGGACATAAAGCACCACACCTCCTCCCGGGTGCTCCTCTCTGTCATTGCGATATAATTTGTACCCCGGTATTGTTACCTTGGGCAATGGCATCGGGGTTCCATTCCCGATATCGACTCCCCGGTCCCGCGCTAACGGGGGCGTTGCTGTCCCGAAGGGCCTCAGGCTTTCCTCCCCGTCGGCAACGCAAGGACTTGCCAAATGAGGAGTTCCTCCTCTAGTAACATCGGGGGTTCCCCCCCCCCCCCCCCCGACGCTAGCAGCCAATCTCCGCTCGATCGGGGGTTTGGACATGCCCCCCTGACGTCAGACGCCGACCGGGGTCAGTTTGCGCGGGAGATTGGCTTCTTATTCAGAGCCTTCACCCACGCTTACTACTTCGGCCACATCAGTTTTGCTGTTGTATTGCTGCTTGTGTTTTTTCTGGAGTTCTCTGCCTACCTGACCTTGGACTGTATTACGGATTACCCTGCTGTGCTGCCTGCCCTGATCTTGGACTGTCTTACGGATTACCCTGCTGTGCTGCCTGCCCTGATCTTGGACTGTCTTACGGATTAACCTGCTGTGCTGCCTGCCTGGACTTGGGACTGTCTTGGGCTCTACTGTCTACGTTCCGGTCCGGAGAACATTCCCGCACGAGGTAAGCGCATTTCGATCTGGTTCCACGTTGCCGGAGTAACAGTTGGCCGAAGCCATGGATCCAGTCGATTTATCTGTGCTACAGGCCATCCCTGGATTGGCTATCCGAATTCAACAACAACATGGGGTCCTCGATCAAGTAACGGGGTTTTTGGATCGTCTGGTAGCTTGTATGGATGCGTTAGCCCATACACCGGTAGTACCCCTAAATAGTACTACGATAAATCCCAACCCCGTTAGGGTACCTCCTCCGCCTCGATTCAACGAAACTGCTACACTGTGTGCGGAATGCATTTTTCTCTACAACCAGCTTCTTTCCCTGACAATAAAACAAAGACTACCTTTATTCTTTCATTGTTGGAGGGATCAGATTTAGCATGGGCATCTCCCTTGTGGGAGAGAGATGACCCTATTCTCACTAACTTGGATCGATTCTTAAAGGAATTTCGGCTCATTTTTGATGAACCTGGACATTCTACCTCCGCCGCAAACGATTTACTTCAGATTAAACAAGGTTCACGATCCGTGGGGGAGTACGCTATCCAATTCCGGACCTTAGCAGCAGAACTCATCTGGGGAGAGGATAGCTTACTGGCTATCTTTCGACAAGGTCTTGCAGAAAATATCAAGGATGAATTCGCTGGCAGAGATCCTCCGGAGACCTTAGAGGGATTGATTCGGCTCGCCATCCATCTGGATCTTCGTTTTCAGGAAAGGACACGAGAGTGAGCCGCCTCTCGAAGGACTTTTCGTCTGGTTCCTAATTTTCATCAACCTCTGTCTGTCCCACAGGCAGCAGAAGCATCAGGGAGCACCGAAGAACCTATGCAAATTGACAGGTTTCGCTTAACTCCGGAGGAACGACATCGAAGGCGAGTAAAGAATCTCTGTCTGTATTGTGCTGGTCCTGGTCATTTCATTAATAACTGCCCCAACAAGTCGGGAAACATCCGGACCTAGGACGGGTGGGAGAGGCCTCCCTGGGTCCCGGCATTTCCTCTCCTCAATTATTACTTCCTGTAACCATCTGGCTAAAGGAGGAAGTGGTCCCATTTCATGCGTTCATAGATTCAGGGGCGGCAGGCAACTTCATTCAGGAAGAATTGGTTAAAACATTTCAGATTCCGGTAGAACCTTTAACCACTCCTCTATCAGTTACGTCAGTTTCGGGGCGTTCTGTGGGAATGCGAATATGCGACATCACCAAGCCCATACTTTTTCAGACTGGAATTCTTCATCAAGAACGCATTCAGCTTTATGTTCTACCATCCTCGGTTAATCAAGTAATTCTGGGTTTACCCTGGCTAAGGATTCATCAACCTCATTTAGACTGGGCCTCTTTACAACTCACTGCCTGGAGTCCATCCTGTTTTCAGAATTGTTCACAATTGGTTCCTAAGATGATAATCCAGACCACACGACTCTCCTCTAGCATTCCAGCTCCCTATCGGGACTTTGAGGACGTCTTCAGTAAACAACAAGCAGAGTCATTACCACCTCATCGACCGTATGATTGCGCCATAGATCTTCTTCCAGGGAAGGTTCCGCCCAGAGGAAGGATTTATACATTATCTGAGCCTGAATCCTCAGCTTTACAACAGTACATCAAAGAGAACTTAGCACGGGGTTTTATACAACCTTCAACATCTCCCGCAGGGGCGGGCTTCTTTTTTGTCAAAAAGAAGGACGGGTCCTTGAGACCCTGTATCGACTACCGGGGACTTAACAGCATCACCAAGAAGAATAGGTATCCCATCCTCCTCATTTCAGAATTATTTGATCGGATCAAAGGAGCTCAAATTTTTTCAAAATTAGACCTTAGAGGGGCTTACAATCTGATAAGAATTCGAAAGGGGGATGAATGGAAAACGGCGTTTAATACACATGACGGACACTATGAATATTGGGTCATGCCGTTTGGCCTTTGCAATGCTCCCGCAGTCTTTCAAGATATGATCAATGACATTTTTCGCGATATCCTTTACTCTCATGTCATTGTAATCCTAGATGACATTTTGATTTTTTCAGATACTTTGCAACAGCATCAGCTTCACGTCCGACAAGTTCTACAACGTCTCCGTGAGTACAAATTGTTCGCCAAATTGGAAAAATGTGTTTTTCACCAAAACAAATTATCATTTCTCGGGTATGTTATTTCCAACAGAGGATTGTCCATGGATCCAACCAAGCTCAAAGCCATTCTGCAGTGGCCTCAACCAGTGGGCTTGAAAGCCTTACAAAGGTTTCTGGGGTTTGAGAATCATTATAGGCAGTTTATTCCAAATTTTTCCTCCCTAGTAGCCACCCTTACAGTTCTTACCAAGAAAGGTGCTCCTATACAGAAATGGCCGGAGGAGGCTCTCAAAGCCTTTTTACAACTAAAGGAGGACTTCACCAAGGATTTATGTCTCCGACGTCCCGATTCCACTAAACCTTTTATTCTCGAGGTAGACACTTCCGCTGTGGGTGTGGGGGCAGTTCTTCTTCAGAAAAATGAAGAGGACCACTTGGTGACTTGTGCTTTCTTTTCTAAGAAATTTTCCCCAGTGGAGAAAAATTACACGATTGGTGATCGGGAACTCTTAGCAGTTAAGCTAGCCTTGGAGGAATGGCGTCATCTCTTAGAAGGCGCCCGTCATACGATTACTATCTACACGGATCATAAAAATCTGGAATACCTGGCCAAGGCCCAGCGGTTGAATCCCCGGCAAGCTCGGTGGGCACTTTTTTTTAGCCGGTTCAATTTTTTGCTGCATTTCCGACCTGCGCAGAAGAATGTACGAGCAGACGCTCTCTCTAGAAGTTTTGATCTGGATGACACCCCGGATCCTCCTCGATACATAATAGATCTGGCTCACATTCAGCTGGCAGCTACATTCACAGTTCCTATTGGGAAAACAGTTGTTCCGAAACGCTTACGATTAAAGGTTCTCCGTTGGTCCCACGATGCACAGGTAGCAGGCCACGCCGGAGTTTCTCGTACCAAGGAGTTAGTTTCCAGACACTACTGGTGGCCACGGTGGGAGACAGATGTTAAGAAGTATGTGGATTCCTGTCCAGTATGAGTAGCGCAAAAGACCCCTCGACGGAAGCCCCTGGGACTCTTACAACCCCTGCCTATTCCTAATTCCCCTTGGACTGATATTGCAACCGATTTTGTCACGGATTTGCCGCCTTCAGAGGGTAATACGGTCATTTGGGTGGTTGTGGATCGTTTTTCCAGGATGGCGCATTTCATTCCTTTACCTGGATTACCTTCTGCTTCCGAATTAGCCCATCTCTTCCTGCATCACATTTTTCGTCTGCACAGTCTACCCATCAGTATTGTGTCCGATAGAGGGGTACAGTTTACAGCCCAGTTCTGGAAGGAGTTCTGCAAACTTCTCCAAATTAAACTCGAATTCTCTTCTGCTTATCACCCCCAGTCCAATGGACTCACCGAAAGAACAAATCAATCTTTAAAGACCTTTTTGCGAGCTTATGTCAAACAGCGACAAGATGATTGGGCTTCCCTTCTGGTCTGGGCAGAGTTTTGTCACAATAATCATGTGAGTCACGCTACTGGGAAGTCCCCCTTTTTTGTAGTTTTTGGGAGACATCCACATCTTCCCCTGCCTCTTACCAGCACCTCGAATTGTCCTGCGGTTAATTCAACCATGGCTTCTATGACCCAATTGTGGACAGAAACACGGGCCTTACTAGTGAAGAACGAGCTCAAAATGAAAGCTCATGCACACTCCGACAGGGAGATCTTGTCTGGTTGAGTACGCGCAATCTCCGCTTACGTTTACCCTCAGCTAAATTTGCTCCTCGCTTCGTTGGTCCCGTCACTATCCAGAAGCAGATCAACACAGTCACTTATAGACTGCACTTACCATCCTCCTTGCGGATTCACAATGCCTTCCATATATCGTTACTTAAACCTGCCATTTTGACTTGGCCCAACAGAAGACGGAAGGCTAATACACACATCATACAAGACGATGATCAATTTGAAGTGGAAGAGATCTTGGATTCCAGAAGAGTTAAGGGGCAACTTCAATATCTAATCTCTTGGAAAAACTTTGGTCCAGAGTAAAACACATGGGAACCCTCTTTTAATGTGCAAGCTCCTCGGTTACTTAAGAGGTTTCATCACCAATTTCCTTGTAAGCCTAGACCTAAAGAGAGGAGGGGCGGGTCTTGCAGGGGGGGTACTGTTACCTTGGGCAATGGCGTCGGGGTTCCGCCCCCGATATCGACTCCCCGGTCCCGCGCTAACTGGGGCGTTGCCGTCCCGAAGGGACTCAGGCTTTCCTCCCCGTTGGCGACGCAAGGACGTGCCAAATGAGGAGTTCCTCCTCTAGTGACGTCGGGGGTTCCTCCCCCCGACGCTGGCAGCCAATCTCCGCGCGATCGGGGGTTTGGACACGCCCCCCTGATGTCAGACGCCGACCAGGGTCAGTTTGCGCGAGAGATTGGCTTCTTATTCAGAGCCTTCTCCCACGCTTACTGCTTCGGCCACATCAGTTTTGCTGTTGTATTGCTGCTTGTGTTTTTCCTGGAGTTCTCTGCCTACCTGACCTTGGACTGTATTACGGATTACCCTGCTGTGCTGCCTGCCCTGATCTTGGAATGTCTTACGGATTACCCTGCTGTGCTGCCTGCCCTGATCTTGGACTGTCTTACGGATTACCCTGCTGTGCTGCCTGCCCTGATCTTGGACTGTCTTATGGATTACCCTGCTGTGCTGCCTGCCCTGATCTTGGACTGTCTTAGGGATTACCCTGCTGTGCTGCCTGCCTGGACTTGGGACTGTCTTGGGCTCTACTGTCTACGTTCCGGTCCGGAGAACATTCCCGCACGAGGTAAGCGCATTTCGATCTGGTTCCACGTTGCCGGAGTAACAGGTATAGCACTGTCCCATTGGTTATCCTCTTTCCACCATGACTCTGAGATGCCAATTAAGTCTATGTCATCATTCACTGCTATACATTCTAATTCTCCCATCTTACTTCTTAGACTTCTGGCATTAGCATACAAACATTTCAAAGTTTGTTTTTTGTTTGTATTTTCATTCTGCTTTTTAATTGATAGGGATAAGTTAGAAATGTTTAGCTCAGGTGAGTTTTTAGTTACAGGCACTTGGACTATTTTTCTAATTATTGGAACCTCACTGTCAGGATGCTCTAAGTCTAATGCATCATTAGTATCCTTTGAAGATACCTCTCTCCGAACCATGCGCTGCTGAGCGACTGTCAGCTTTCCCCTTTGTTCTAGTTTAAAAGCTGTTCTATCTCCTTTTTAAAGGTTAGCACCAGCAGTCTGGTTCCACCCTGGTTAAGGTGGAGCCCATCCCTGTGGAAGAGACTCCCCCTTCCCCAAAAGGTTCCCCAGTTCCTAACAAAATTAAATCCCTCTTCCTTGCACCATTGACTCATCCACGCATTGAGACTCCGGAGCTCTGCCTGCCTCTGGTGACCTGCGCGTGGAACAGGGAGCATTTCAGAGAATGCTACCCTGGAGGTTCTGGATTTAAGCTTTCTACCTAAGAGCCTAAATTTTGCTTCCAGAACCTCCCTCCCACATTTTCCTATGTCGTTGGTGCCCACATGTACCACGACAGCCGGCTCCTCCCCAGCACTGTCTAAAATCCTATCTAGGTGATGCGTGAGGTCCGCCACTTTCGCACCAGGTAGGCATGTTACCAGGCGATCCTCATGCCCACCAGCCACCCAGCTATCTACATTCCTAATAATCGAATCACCAACTATGACGGCCGACCTAACCCTTCCCTCCTGGGCAGTAGGCCTTGAGGAGATATCCTCAGTGCTAAAGGACAATATATCACCCGGAGAGCAGGTCCTTGCTACAGGATCCTTTCCTGCTGCACCTGGTTGGTGCTCTCCCATCATGAGACCTTCTTCCTCTAAGGCAGCACCAGGGCTGCCAATCTGAAGTTGGGACTTGACTACTATGTCCCTGAAGGTCTCATCTATATACCTCTCTGTCTGCCTCAGCTCCTCCAGGTCTGCCACTCTAGCCTCCAGAGATCGGACTCGTTCTCTGAGAGCCAAGAGCTCTTTGCATCGCATGCACATGTATAACTTCTCACCGGTGGGTGAAAAATCATACATGTGACACTCTATGCAAAAGACTGGGAAGCCCCCCCTCTTGCTGCTGGACTGCTGCTTTCATCTCAATTTTGATCAGTTCCTAGTTAAGTTCTAGATTGCTATGGGAGTAGGAATGTGTCTAACGTCCTTTAAATGTATTAGTGAATTCACCGTGTGTCTGGTAGTGGCCTGCCTCTGATTGAGTTCTCAATAAAGTTTTTGTTGATTTTTTTTTGTTGGTTTTTTTTTTTTTGTGAAAGTGGCACCTGCCTATAAATTAAGGGATGAGCTAGGGGTGGGTGGGCGAGGTGTGGGAGGGTTGGGAAATACAGTCTAACTTCAGTTAGTCAGCCAGAGTGACTCACTGCTCTCTTGATTAACAAATGTTGGTCCCTATTCAAACCCAATCACACTACCTCAACACCTTTCCAAGGTGAGTAACTGAGCTGAACTATTCAACTTTTTTACTTAGTTATACACTGCTCCTAGCTTATTTCTAGCTTCTGGCTACTTTTTGGGTTTTATTTTTTTGTGTTTTTTTTTTCAATACACTCAGTTTGTATTAAATACAAACACTCAGTTCTTTAAAAGTCTGCAGAACACTCAGTTCTGCAGACTTTTAAAAATAAACACACTACCTACTGCTTACTAGCTACCTTATTGACTATTTAAAAATACTAACTGTCTAACTTGTTTATTCACTACCTTTCTGACTATTAAAGGCACAAACACACTAAATACACTAAATAATATTCCCAAATAGTTAACTTTGCCCCAATACTTTTAAAAAAGAAAATGTCCCAAGCAAAAACTTACTGATTCCTTTCATCCACCAGCAAGGTGATCCTCTCCTCTCACTGTCCCACTGACAACTTGATTTAAGAACCTATCCAAACCTTTTTTAAACCCAGCTAAACTAACTGCACTAACCACATCTTCTGGCAACAAATTCCAGAGCTTAATTGTGTGTTGAGTGAAAACAAATTTTTTCAGATTAGTTTTAAAAGTGCTACTTGCTAACTTCATGGAGTGCCCCTAGTTCTTCTATTATCCGAAAGAGTAAATAACCAATTCACATTTACCTGTTTTAGACCTCTCATGATTTTAAAGACCTCTATCATATCCCCCCTCAGCCATCTCTTTTCCAGGCTGATCATCCCTAACCTATTTAACCTTTCCTCACAGGGGAGCTGTTTCATCCATTTATCATTTTGGTCGCCCTTCTCTGTACCTTCTCTAGTTCAAGTATATGTTTTTTGAGATTATCGCAAAAGAAGTAGCATGCATGGTATGGAATGGAAACGGGCGCAGAAGCGCCCTAAGTCCTGCCAGGACCAGGTACGCGTTTGCCGGCATTGCTGCCATCACCGTATCCTCCAGGGGAGCATCAATCTCCAATTCCTGTAGAATAAAAGGGATGAGGGGCTCCAGCTCTTCCTGCTGAAATAGACAGAGTACTCTGGGATCATCGCCCTCAAGAGGGGGGGCCAGTGCAGAAAAATCCTCATCAGGATCCAGGAGGGGGTCCGCGGGAGGCTGTGGTGAATCCGGGGGGGAGCGGGGCCCCCAGGACCACCCGCACGGAGCCCTGCACATCTGGTACCATGGGGGGGGGGAGGGGGTAGCGGCATGGGCATCCAAGGAATCTTTGGGAGGGGGGACCTTGAGGGGAGTCCTCATCCTCCTGCAGGGCTAGCCAAATATGATTTGTGCAAAAGGAGCACAAATTCAGAGAAAAATCGGGTCCTAGAGGATTTTCCCGCGGAGGGAGGGGGGCGAAGGTGGTGAGGGGGAGTGCGTCCCCGGGCTGAAGTTTTCGGTGCTCCCGAGGAGGGGCCCTCCCCATCCGGCAGGCAGCCGGAACACAGACCATCATGGGAGAGCCGGGAGGCCGGCTCTCCACAAGCTAGACAGAGATTAGAACATAAGTACAGCCGCGAGTGAAACAGGAAACAGCTGAGCAGGGAGCCCCCGGGGAGAAGTGCAGGTGATCGAACCATGCACTCTCCCTAACAAACAAATATCAAAAGCCTTTCTGCCTCTCTTAAATTGCACCAAAATAAATATATGGAAGTGTTTTGGTTTTTTTTGTAGATAACAGGGGAATAAAACCTCCCTGAGAGAACACTTGAGGAATAAACGTCTCGGGACAAGGCAGAAGGCTGGGTTTCACTGGCACCACCAGTATCACCCCAATTAAAGAGGTCACCGGGAAGGGAGCCTAGGCTGAACATTTCAAGGGGCAAGCCTCCCTAGGCACCCCAAGAGCGAGGGAGACAGAACTGTCTCCCTAACATAGCAGAAAGAAAGTGACAAACTTTAATATCTGGTTTTAATTCTCTGTAAAAAAAAAAAATAAAAAATCAATACTTGCTTGAGCTTGCCCACGAGGAAAAGACGCAAACAAGGAACTCCGGAGGGTAAGGGCAAGCTAACAGGGAACCACAGGCATCTGCTGGAGACAGAAAAATACTGAAGGCCTGCAGGATAGGCTCTGTTCTGATATAGGATACCTTTTCAGTTTTGGTCTGTCTCTATCTGCTGGACAGGAGGCTCAACCCCATGGTCTGGACTGATCCGGGTACGTACAGTGAACTTAAAATTATGATTTGAAAATTGGTGTCACATTTTTTTTCTAATTGTGTGGGCTCTTACAAAATTACTCACATATTCACTAGGATAACCTAAACATCAATGAAACTACTTAACAGGAAATAAGGGCTGATTGCCCCATATTAAGAATGCATTTCAAGGCATAGAACAGCAGCTTAACGTGCACACTTGGGAAACTGACCTTATGACATTTACTACTGATAAATAGCAACTGCAAAGTATATTTAAAAGGGTCAATGGGACACATGCATAATGCAACAAAGCTGATAATGTGCTGAGCACTGCACTTTGCCTAAAACCCCACTTAAATGGAGTTTGTTCAGCTTCTCAAAGATACACAATGCTTTCCTGATAGTTACAAATACAGGATATGAATATTTTTCTTTTTTCAACCCTGCAAATTATTTTTATAATATTTCTAAGTTACATTTTTTTAAGTTATGAATGGGGTAACTCAAGTCTTTTACATTTAATACTAACCGAAGGATAAACAGCCTCAGCTTCTTCTACATCATCTATTATATCCTCATCAGAATATTCATCAGACATAGTCTCTGCATCTGAGAGATCAGTAGCCTGTACATCAGGGTGATCCAACAGCCAACCAACCAAGGCCTCCGCACCTGGTAAAATAAAACTATATTTACAAAACAGCATATTCATCCCTTATAATATAAGGTGATTTGGAATTCTAATTCAGTACTATCATGCTATACAGAATTTATCTAGAACAGAATTATTTAACACAGGAGAATACTTAGGGCATCCAATAACAGGCTGAGAGCAAATTTCCATACCTTTAACAAGTATTTTTTTTTTTTGAGTACAGCAGGTTATAAGCTATGAAGCTATGTTTTGATTTTGATTATTCTGAATTAAAAGCATAAATAAAGAATAAAAAAAAAAATAAGTTCTCACATGTGAATGACATTCTATGATGGAGATTGGTGTGAAAAAATTAAGCTTCTAGAAGCTCTTGGAATGCTCAATTGAGTATATGTATCATGACTCAGGTCACCGTGACATACAAAGAAATTACTTCAAGAGGAGATGGATGGGTTTTATGAGTGCTTACATCCTGCTGTCCTCATAGAACGCCTATTATGGGTAAGCAATTTTTCTTTCTCCAAGGACAAGCAGAAAGCTAAATCCTTACCTGTGGGGAATCCCTAGATCCCCTTGATCAAATTAGAGAAAACAACATTGCCAACATGCAGAGTAGCCATTTTTCTTTATCTTTTCTATTATTTTCTAGAAGGGGCAGTCTGTAAACAATGAAAGTGGGTTCTAGGAGGAATGGAGTAGGAATTTAAGGCCTCCTCAGCATAAGCCCCCCGTTCCCATTCCCCCTCTCCCCCTAGTGCACCCCCCCCTTCACCCACTGCACACCACTTTAAGTATCTTATTTTTTGTATTTACCCCTATTTTGTAACTACCTTATTTTGTACATTGCCTGTTACTATTGTACAGTTTGTACTATGTTGTACTAATTTGTAAATTTGTATATTTGCTAGGGATGTGAATCGTTTTTCAACGATTAAAATTATCGTCCGATAATGTTTATATCGTCTTAAATCGTTATAGAACACGATACAATAGAAATTCTAACGATTTATCGTTAAAAATCGTTAAATCGTGTTAGTGCGCACTAACTCGAGTTAGTGCGCACTAACTCCCCGTTAGTGCGCACTAACTCGATTTAGTGCGCACTAACTGAAAATGATACAAATAAACACTTTCCAGGTCACTGAAGGTCAGTTAGGAATGAATATGTGTTCCTATTGGCTGGCTGCCCTCTTATCTATTGATATTACCAAGGTTACCACTGAGGTGATGGTTGGGGGGATGGGAAATGGAACTGGAAACTAACGAACACCAACAGAAAATGAAACAAAGTGTTCACACTTCCCAGGTCAGTAAAGGTCACTTAGGAATGAATATGTATGTATGTATTCCTATTGGCTGGCTGTGCTCTTATCTATTGATGTTACCAATATGGTTGGGGGGATGTGAAATGGAAACAGTTGGAAGCTTGACAAAAAAAGTAATGTAATGATCAGCACTCACGTGACTAGAACTTGTTTGTTTATTATTTTTGTTAGCAGGCACCTGAAATGCTAGTGCATGTTGAATTTGCCAATCACTGTGCATTTTAGAAAGGTGGTCCTGGCTGGAACTGTACACAGTTCAAATATATGTAATTGATTGTTGGTAAGTGTATTTTTTAAGTAAACATACTGGTGCCAGTATGTTTACTTTTCCTCCTACTTAACTCACTAGCTCAGCTTTGTAAGAAGGGCTTCTCTGCTTGTGTGTTGTTTTTGTTTGGTGTGAGGAGAGCAGAAACATCAGATCTTTATTCAATCTACTACAGTCATCTCTTACAGTGCCCTATCCCTATTAATACCAGGAGTGTTGTGATCTTCCTGCACACAGTGCCCTAACCCTGATACCAGTCTGAGACAGCTCCCTCCCTGCATTACTAGTGAGAGGCTGGCTTCACAGACAGGGGGGAGCTGCCTGACCCTCACTCCTGACTTCCCCCATGTCCCAGCTAGTGAATGGTGTGTGGGTGAGGGGGGGGGGGGAGGATGGTGAAGTCTGAGACAGCTCCCTCCCTGCATTACTAGTGAGAGGCTGGCTTCACAGACAGGGGGGAGCTGCCTGACCCTCACTCCTGACTTCCCCCATGTCCCAGCTAGTGAATGGTGTGTGGGTGAGGGGGGGGGGAGGATGGTGAAGTCTGAGACAGCTCCCTCCCTGCATTACTAGTGAGAGGCTGGCTTCGCAGACAGGGGGGAGCTGCCTGACCCTCACTCCTGACTTCCCCCATGTCCCAGCTAGTGAATGGTGTGTGGGTGAGGGGGGGGGGGGGGAGGATGGTGAAGTCTGAGACAGCTCCCTCCCTGCATTACTAGTGAGAGGCTGGCTTCACAGACAGGGGGGAGCTGCCTGACCCTCACTCCTGACTTCCCCCATGTCCCAGCTAGTGAATGGTGTGTGGGTGAGGGGGGGGGAGGATGGTGAAGTCTGAGACAGCTCCCTCCCTGCATTACTAGTCAGAGGCTGGCTTCACAGACAGGGGGGAGCTGCCTGACCCTCACTCCTGACTTCCCCCATGTCCCAGCTAGTGAATGGTGTGTGGGTGAGGGGGGGGGAGGATGGTGAAGTCTGAGACAGCTCCCTCCCTGCATTACTAGTGAGAGGCTGGCTTCACAGACAGGGGGGAGCTGCCTGACCCTCACTCCTGACTTCCCCCATGTCCCAGCTAGTGAATGGTGTGTGGGTGAGGGGGGGGAGGATGGTGAAGTCTGAGACAGCTCCCTCCCTGCATTACTAGTGAGAGGCTGGCTTCACAGACAGGGGGGAGCTGCCTGTCCCTCACTCCTGACTTCCCCCATGTCCCAGCTAGTGAATGGTGTGTGGGTGAGGGGGGGGGGGTGGATGGTGAAGTCTGAGACAGCTCCCTCCCTGCATTACTAGTGAGAGGCTGGCTTCACAGACAGGGGGGAGCTGCCTGACCCTCACTCCTGACTTCCCCCATGTCCCAGCTAGTGAATGGTGTGTGGGTGAGGGGGGGGGAGGATGGTGAAGTCTGAGACAGCTCCCTCCCTGCATTACTAGTCAGAGGCTGGCTTCACAGACAGGGGGGAGCTGCCTGTCCCTCACTCCTGACTTCCCCCATGTCCCAGCTAGTGAATGGTGTGTGGGTGAGGGGGGGGGGGGGATGGTGAAGTCTGAGACAGCTCCCTCCCTGCATTACTAGTGAGAGGCTGGCTTCACAGACAGGGGGGAGCTGCCTGACCCTCACTCCTCCGGGGTATTGTGATCTTCCTGCACACAGTGCCCTATCCCTGATACCAGGGGTGTTGTGATCTTCCTGCATGCAGTGCCCTATCCCTATTAATACCAGGAGTGTTGTGATCTTCCTGCATGCAGTGCCCTATCCCTATTAATACCAGGAGTGTTGTGATCTTCCTGCATGCAGTGCCCTATCCCTGATATCGGGATGTGTGCAAGAAGATCACAACACCCCCGGTATCAGGAATAGGGCACTGTGTGCAGGAAGATCACAACACCCCCAGTATCAGGAATAGGGCACTGTGTGCAGGAAGATCACAACACCCCTGGTATTAGGGATAGGGCACTGTGTGCAGGAAGATCACAACACTCCTGGTATTAATAGGGATAGGGCACTGTGTGCAGGAAGATCACAATACCCTGGTATCAGGGTTAGGGCACAAGTTCTAGTCACATTGACTGATCACATTACTTGTTTTGTCAAGCTACCAACTGTTTCCATTTCCCATCCCCCATATACTGTCAGTAGGAAACTTGGTAACATGAATAAATAAGAGGGCAGCCAATAGGAATACATATTCATTCCTAAACTGACCTTAACTGACCTGAAAAGTGTCAAATTGTATCATTTTCAGTTAGTGCGCACTAACTCCCAGTTAGTGCGCACTAACTCCCGTTAGTGCGCACTAACTCGAGTTAGTGCGCACTAATCTGAAAAAACGATTTTTAACGATTTTTTAACTAAAAAATCGTGCCTAAGACGATATTCTTGCCCTGCCACACGATTTCTATCGTTAAGACGATATGGAAAACGATTCACATCCCTAATATTTGCGAGCCCCTGGACATTTGTTCTTGTCCTTGAGCCTTTTTTCACTTGTTATATATTTTGTTTTACACCTATCCTTTCTCCTCTTCCTTTCTCAAACCTGGAGTTTCCTCGCTGCCCCCCTCTTGTTTTATTGTATTTCTCTGAAGTTATTATGTAAACCGATATGATGTTGCCCTCGACTATCGGTATATAAAAGTTAATAAATAATAATAATAATAATAATATAGACTCTGCAGGACAGAATGACCAAATTTACTGCTGCATCAGGCATGCCTGTGCAGAAAATAGTGAATGTGTGGACTGAGCTCCATATCAATGTCTTGCACATCTCCTCTATGGAGGATGATCTCAAGTAAACTATAAACACAACCATAGCTCTAACATTTTACATAGCTTACCAGGTTCAGACTTTCTTAGGAACAATAGAAGGAGATACCATCTACTAATGATTCAGAAAGGTGTGCTTAGCAACAGCAATTCCAGCCTTGTTGGAATCAAATCAAACAAAAAGTGGCGTGGACATTCAGAGAGATTCAGTCCTTTCCAGATAAAAGGCCCAGGTTCTTTTAGAATTCAAACTGTGCAATGCTTGTTTACCTATGTGGACATATGGACTGGGGAAAAGTGTTGGAAAGACAACTGACTGGTTAAGGTAGAAATCCGGCACATTTCTTATGCTCTTATGTCTCATGACATAGCAGGAGGCTTCAATTGAAGAAAGCCCCACATAAACTGAAAACTAAAGACTGTTGTAAAGGCTGGTATGAGCCCTTGATGCTACGGTGTAGATGACACAGCCTTGAAGGTGAACCTACAAGGCCTATGCCGGCAGCTGGCGAACGTGCCCTATAGCAGGACAGACTGCTATACACCAGCCACTTTCCCCGCAGGTTGAGCCCTTAGGTACTAGTGGCCGGCAAGTCTTAGGTGAATCCCTAGGGCAGCGATAAAAGCAAGAGTCCAATAGCACAGGGTCAAGAAGGGCTGTACAGAGATGGGTTTACTTTCTAGATGGTAATTTAAGCACTAATTGCACCCAAATTAATTCTAAAGAAGTTAGTCTTCAGACCAGACTTTGACTGAAGTGGAAAGAATTCAAGCTATTTTTGTGTGGAAAAGAATAAAGTGTCTAGTGCCTTTCCTTCACACCGTAATGCAAAGTTCTTCCATTTGAAACCAAAGTTTTTCCTTATGGAATATTTCTTAGAAAACAGATGAATGCAAGGCATATACTCAGTTAGATAAAGGGATTGCAATACTACCCTTTTAACATTCAGGCTGTAAGGGCTAGGACCTGAAGTTGAGAACGCAGCATTCCCCAATTCTGAGTAATGAGAAATGGGGAATTCCCTGTTCTGATGAGATTGTTGATTAACTTCTCCCATACTTAAACAAAAAACAATTCTGTTATAGACAAAAAGGGGCTATGAGAATCATGATCTCCCAATCTCTTATGAGTTTTACAAGGGTTTTTGCCACCAGAGAAATTGGAGGATAAGGATACAGAAGACCAACTCTCCGATTTAGAGAAAAAGCAACTGAGGCTAGTTTGCCTTGTCTCCCTCTTCTAGAGCAGAAGTTCAAGACATTTAGATTCAGAAGAGATACAAACAAATCTACCACAGCTTTGCCCCATTGGTGGAATATCTGGTTTGCAATACTCCCTGCCCAGGTGCCATTCGTGAAGTCTGAAACCCAACTCTGTCTGCAAAGACATCTACCTCACTTGTCAGATATGTGGCTCAAAGAACCATTTCCTGAAAAATTATTCTGTCCCAAATCTGGAAAGGTTCCACACACAGGAAAGAGCTCTGGGAAAGAGCACTTAAATCTTGTGCAAAAACTATGTTGGAGGGTTAAACTATTATAGGATTGCATAATTGTGTTTTTCAGAGGAAGTAGACCTTTAATTAATTCTGTGAGCTAGTTTAAAGTTAGCATTTGATTATATATTTTATAATTGGGTTTGCAAAGGTCAATTACTTGATCAATGTAAATGATTGTACTGATTCCTAGATGAGAAATCACTGGTTTTATTCCCACCCACTCACCCTAGTCACATATTTTAACATATTGATTTATATCCCCATTAGTAGTAAAATTTTCCAAATAAGTCAATTAGTAACTCAGAATAATATACAATTAACCTTGATTTTATTGACTGACCAATTTTAGTCCTATTGTTGGTCATTCACAAACAATTATTATATACCAAATAATTATATTAAAACTCTTAATTTCTTTTAAATCCAACTAATAAACTAAAAAACTCTAATTACATTTTATAACCCTTAAATTTAAACATACCCACTTCTTAAATAGCTTTAAAAAGTTTAACAACTCAACAAAAATTAAGATAATGAAAGTCCAGCAGCAGAGATGAGGGCTATCTAGTTTGATACCAAGTGCCACATGTATGATTATCTACTTGATGAGAGACTGCAAATGGCATCTGGTGCAGAGAGCTCTTTACTCTTGGAAAACAGAAACGATATCCAGAGGTCAGAGTAGCAGAGCTGAGGCATTTGACAAAGCCCTCCTATCCTTTCCCCTTCATGAGAGACACCTCAGAAAATTAAAGAGATAGGGGGATAGGAGGCAATTTTCTACTGTGGATCGATAACTGGTTAAAAGATAGGAAACAGAGGGTAGGGCTAATTGGGCAATATTCAGTCGCTAACCAGCTTACAGAGTTATACAGATACACTTTGGCAGGATATTCAGTGACATAGCCACACCACTGAATATAGCAGACTGCTGGGTTATGCCTCCCTTCCAGCAGATAGAGACAGAGAAAAACTTGAAGGGCACCCCTGTAAGTACAGTGCGCCACCTGCAGCCCCCTTCAGTATAAACAGTATCAAAGCAGAAATCGAACTAGTAACAGGAATCCAGAATTTAAATAGTCAAACCAAATGTAAGAAAATCAACTATGCATAACAATCGGAGCACTTGCAAAATCTTCATGCTGCTATACAGCGTGACAATAAAAGAAGAAAACTCTCGAGTGGATCCAAATCTGGACAGCGTCTGGATTGATCCATGATACTACAGGAACAAAAGTTAGCAGGTAAGAACCAATTTTCCTTTCCCTGTACGTATCCGGATCAGCCCAGGATGCTGGGATGTAGCCAAGCCGCCTTACATAGGGTGGGACTTAGAAAGCCCTGCTCGAAGCACACAGCTACCAAAACTCTCAGAATCTGGAACCCTAACATCCAATGCCAAGCAAAGGTATGCAAAGATTTTCAAGTCGCCGCCCTATAGATCTCCTCGGGGAAAATGAACTGACTTACAACCCATAACGCAGCCTGAGAATGAAGCAAATGAGCCTTAAGACTGTCTGGAACCGCTCGCCTGTAACATTTGTACGATAAAGCAATAGCATCCTTCAACCACCGGGCAATGGTAGCCTTGAAAGCTTTTTGCCCTTTCTTGTGCTCCACAAGTCAAAAAGATGATCTGACAGGTGAAAATCGTTACTGACCTCCAGGTAACGCAGCAGTGCCCTCCTGACATCCAAACGCTTTAATTCATGTGCATGCGGAGAATTCTGATCCAAATCCGGAAAAGCAAGCAACTCAATGATGGTTCATATGAAAAGCCGATACAACCTTAGGAAGAAAGGATGGCACTGAGAGAAAAGCGAAAATCGGAAAACCTAAGAAAAGGTTCACGACAAGATAGAGCCTGAAGCTCAGAAACTCTCCAAGTCGAGCAGATAGCCACCGAACACACAGTTTTGAGCTCCGAGGCGAGCGCCCGCTCTCCCGACGCGCGACCAGGCCACTCTCCTGGGCGCACGATTCACTATGCAAATGAGGGCCCATGCTAATAAGGAGGTGCTAGGGACACTAGCACGTCCCTAGCGCCACCTTATTGGCAGAAGCGGTGGCTGTCAGTGGGTTTGACAGCTGACGCCTAATTTTACCAGAATCAATTGTTGAACCTGCTGATAGCCACGGGTTCGGAAAACGGATGCCGGCAAAATTGAGCGTCCATTTTCCAACCTGCAGGCAGATTTTTTTTTTTTTTAATTTTTGAGGCCTACGACTTAATATCGCTATGATATTAAGTCGGAGGGTGTACAGAAAAGCATTTTTTTCTGCTTTTCTGTACACTTTCCCGGTGCTGGACAAAATAAACTCCTGCCTTTGGCTGCATATTTTACTTTCTGGATCGCGCGAGACTAATAGGCTCATCAACATGCATTTGCATGTTGCGGGAGCTATTAGTTTCGAGGGGTTTAGCCGCACGTTTTCCGCGCGCTATTACCCCTTACTATATAAGGGGTAAAAATAGCGTGTCGAAAACGCGCGGCCAAACAGGGGCTAATGGTGCGCTTGGCCGAGTGCATCATACTGCATCGGCCCATATGTGAGAAGCCGCTATACTGAGCAGATTTACCTCCGCCCAGGCCATGGGCTCATCCGCTTCCATACCCACAGAACGGCTCTTTGTTCCTCCTTGCTGGTTGATGTATGCCACCATCATTGCATTGTTGGAGAGAATTCTCATCAACTGACAATGAACCAGTGGCAGGAACCTCTGCAAGGTCAACTGCACCGCCCTTGTCTCCAGATGATTGATGGACCATTGTGCCTCCTGCTGCATTCATTGGCCTTGTGCCGTTTGAGACTCACAAACTGCACCCCAACCGGAAAGACTGTCATCTGTCATCACAATGATCCACTAAGGGACTTCCAGATCTACTCCCCGGGACAAGTGTTCGGGGGATCAACCACCAAGCTAGATTGGACCTGGCCGACTCCTGGAGTGGTAAGGGAACAGGAAAATCCCCAGATTTGGGATCCCATCATGAGAGCAAAGCCCTCTGCAACGGTCTCATATGGGCAAAAGCCCATGGGACCAACTCCAGAGTAGATGCCATAAAACCAAGCACTTGCAAGTAGTCCCACGCCTTGGAAACTGGTAAGGACAATAGATGCCGAACCTGAGACATGACCTTGTCTATCCGTTCCTGTATAAGGAAGACTTTCTCGATCTGAGTATCAAACCTGGCCCCCAAAAAATCCAGGACCTGGGCATGGGACAACTGATTATCCCTAGGGTGGATAATTGATTATCCACCCTAGGGATTGAAGAGTATACACCACCTTGGCAACCACCGCCTCGCATAGCTCCTCTGACTTCATTCAAATGAGCCAATCATCCAAGTAGGGATGGACCAGGATTCCCCTCTCATCGAAGAGCCGTCGCCGCCACGACCACCATCACCTTGGTAAAGGTGCGAGGGGCAGTAGCCAGCCCGAAGGGAAGGGCCTGAAATTGGTAATGCTTGCCAAGGATCATGAACCAGAGATACCGCTGATGGTCCTCCCGAATTGCAATGTGCAGGTACGCTTCCCATCAAATCGAGTGATGCCAGAAATTCCCCACTTCTGACAGAGGCGATTACGGAACATAGCGTCTCCGTACAAAAACGGGGCATGCGGAGAGCTTTGTTGACCTGCTTTAGATCCAAAATTGGATGGAAGGAGCCCTCCTTCTTCGGAACCAGAAAATAAATTGAATATCTGCCGATCTGTATTTCGTCCGAAGGAACCAGGACCACCGTCCCTAGGTCTATCAACCGACGAAGCATCAGAGACAATTGGCGCCTTTTCTCCAGGGACCCGCAGGGGGACACCAGAAACAGATCGCGCAAGGGACGAGCAAATTCTAAGGCATAGCCGTGTTCTATAATGCTTAGAACCCAGTGGCCTGGCGTGATTTTGACCCACTCCTTGTAAAAAAGGGACAGCTGTCTCCCGATGACCGGAACAGGGGAGTAGTTCAGCGCTATCTCATTGGGATGATTTGGCTCCTATCTCACCCGGGGTGCCGCCATCGCAGACAGATCTACGGCCGCGAAAGGAATGGGACCAAGTCTGAGATCTCCCGGACGTCTGCCTTTGGCTAAAAGGTGCCAATTTAGACTGGCGAAAATGGTGCTGACCTCGAAAATGTGAATGGGAAGAGCCGAAACCCCTAGAAGCTTTTGGCCTATCCTCCGGGAGCTTGTACACCTTATTCTCCCACAATAACTTAATGAGCTGCTCCAAATCATCCCCAAAAAGGAATTTCCTCCTAAACGGAAAAGCCCCCAGCTGCGATTTGGAGGAAACATCGGGCGACCAATTACGGAGCCATAAAAGCTTGAGAGTTGCCACCGCCGAAGCCACAGTATGGGGTAGATTTTCATATAGGGCGCCCTCGCGTACTTTTGTAGGCGCATCAGGCGCAAACAAAAGTACGCTGGATTTTAGTAGATACGCGCGGAGCCGCGCGTATCTGCTAAAATCCTGGATCGGCGCGCGCAAGGCTACCGATTTCGTGTAGCCGGCGCGTGCCGAGCCGCGCAGCCTACCTCCGTTCCCTCCGAGGCCGCTCCGAAATCGGAGCGGCCTCGGAGGGAATTCGCTAACGCCCTCCCCTCCCCTTACCTCACCCACCCCCCCGGCCCTGTCTAAGCCCTCCCCCTACCTTTGTTGGAGTATTTACGCCTCCCAGAGGGAGAAGTAAATCCCCACGCGCCAGCGGCCCGCTGGCACGCCTAGACACGACCCAGGGAGGGTTCCGGAGGGCGCGGCCACACCCCCGGGCCAAAACCACGCCCCCGGGCCTGCCCCAAAAACGCCGCCGACACGCCCAGAAAACACCGCGCCGATCGGCCACGCCCACGACACGCCCCCGACATGCCCCCCTCGGAAAACCCCGGGACTTACGCGAGTCTCGGGGCTCTGCGCGCGCCGGCAGGCCTATGTAAAATAGGCGCACCGGCGCGCAAGCCCTGCTCGCGTAAATCCGGGCGGATTTACGCGAGCAGGGCTCTTAAAATCCGCCCCTATGCGAAGATGTACGAAGATAGCAAAATTGCTTACCTTGTAATAGGTGTTATCCCAGGACAGCAGGATGTAGTCCTCACATATGGTTGACGTCAGTAACGGAGCCCTAGTGTGGGAAAAAACCTCTGTCAAAGTTTCTAGAAACTTTTGACTGGCAGCCTGGGGCTACTGAGCATGCCCGGCATGCCATGATATTCCCCGCCACAGAGGTCTCACTTCAGTCTCGTATGTAGCAATAAGCTTTAGCAAAATAAAATAATAAAAGGTAACATACCCAACTCCGCGGGGTGGCGGGTGGGTTTCGTGAGGACTACATCCTGCTGTCCTGGGATAACACCTATTTCAAGGTAAGCAATTTTGCTTTATCCCAGGACAAGCAGGATGCTAGTCCTCACATTTGGGTGATTAGCAAGCTAGAGGCTGAGTCATTGTCCATGAAGGTAGCAGTGATGTGTTGTTGTGGAAATGAGTCAGCCGAAGATCACAGCAGATTGGTTGTAGAAGGAGTTGGGATTAAACTGGAAACAAGTTCTTTAAGACAGATTGTCCGTAGGCTGAATCTTGTCGTCCTTGTTTGTCCAGACAGTAATGAGCTGCAAAGGTGTGAAGAGAACTCCATGTTGCTGCTTTACATATGTCAATGATTGGCACTGAACGAAAGTGTGCTACTGAGGTTGACATTGCTCGTACTGAATGTGCCTTTATTCGCCCTTGGAGAGGAAGGCCTGCTTTTTCATAGCAATACTGTATGCAATCTGCAAGCCAGTTGGATAGAGTATGTTTACCCACTGCTTTACCCGGTTTATTTGGATCATAGGAAACAAAGAGTTGATTGGATTTTCTGAGGGCTGAAGTGCGGTTTAAATAAAAGAACAATGCACGTTTACAGTCCAAAGTGTGTAAAGCTCTTTCCCCTTGGTGAGAATGAGGTCTTGGAAAGAATGTGGGTAAAACTATGGATTGATTTAAGTGGAATTCCGTAACTACCTTGGGAAGGATTTTTGGATGTGTACGGAGTACCACTCTGTCATGTAAGAACTTTGTATAAGGTTCATATGTGACAAGTGCTTGTAACTCACTAACTCTTCTAGCTGATGTAATGGCTATGAGGAAGATAGTCTTCCATGTGAGAAATTTAAAATCACAGGAATGTATGGGTTCGAAAGGAGAACGCATTAGTCCTGTTAAAACCAAATTCAGATCCCATTCTATGACTGGAGGCCGAATTGGTGGTTTAAGGTGAGTTAAACCTCTCATAAATCTACTGACAAGAGGTTGTGTGGATATGGGTGCATCTCCCATCTTATTATGGTAAGCTGAGATTGCACTCAGATGTACTCTGATGGATGAAGTCTGAAGACCAGAGTTTGAAAGATGGTATAAGTAGTCTAGAAGAGAAGTAGTGGGGCAAGTAAAAGGATCAATATGGTTTTGTCTGCACCACAAAGTAAATCTTTTCCATTTGAAAGAATAATTCTTTTGTGTGGAAGGTTTACGTGAAGCTATAAGCACTTGAAAAAAATTGGTTGAAAGATTGAGTGGTTGTAAGATCAAGCTTTCAACATCCATGCTGTCAGGGATAGGGATTGAAGGTTGGAATGTCGCAACCGACCCTGATCTTGAGTTATGAGAGTGGGAGCTACTCCCAGACGAATTGGATCCCTGACTGAGAGAACTAGAAGTGTGGGAAACCATATTTGTCAAGGCCAGTATGGGGCTATGAGTATCATGGTTCCCTTGTCCTGTTGTAGCTTCACTAGAGTTTTGGTTATGAGCGGTATTGGAGGATATGCGTACAATAGGCCTGAGTTCCAAGGGCGAGCAAAGGCGTCCTTGGCTGGCTGGTTCTTCTGTTTGTGTAGAGAACAGAAGTTGTCCACTTTGTGATTCAGATGTGACGCAAAGAGGTCTATTGTTGGTTGTCCCCAACACTGGAATATCCTGGTCGCTACTGAAGGATCCAAGGCCCACTCGTGTGGTTGGAACTGACGACTGAGTCGATCTGCTAGTACATTGTGTATGCCTGCCAGATAAGTGGCCTGTAGGAACATCGAGTGGTTCAAGGCCCAGGCCCAAATCTGTGCAGCTTCTTGGTAAAGGAGATACGAACCCGTGCCTCCTTGCTTGTTGATGTACCAAATGGCTACTGTGTTGTCTGTTTGGATCAGAACAGTCTTGTGTGAAAGGCAGTCCTTGAGAACGCATGCAGCGCATAACGTATAGCTCGAAGTTCTAGAAAATTGATTTGAAATGTCACTTTGAGTGTTGTCCAAGTCCCCTGAGTTTGGAGAGTGTTTATGTGAGCTCCCCAACCCAAGGTGGATACATCTGTAGTTAACGTTATCTGTGGGACTGGTTTCTGGAAGGGTAGGCCCTTGCGTAAATTGTCCTTGGCTGTCCACCATCGTAGTGATGAACGTAGTTGGTGTGTTACTTGAATTGGATAATGTAATGGTTGAATGGCTTGGATCCATTGTAATCTTAGAGTCCATTGGGTTACTCGCATGGCGAGTCTTGCCATAGGAGTGACATGAACTGTGGAGGCCATGTGGCCTAGTAAGGTGAGAAACTGATGTGCTGTCGCTTGCTGTCATGAGTAAATTGAGTGTGCCAACAGGGACAGCGTTTCTGCACGATCTTCAGGTAGAAAAGTGTTTGCAGTAATGGTGTTCAGTTCTGCTCTTATGAATTGGAGTAGATGAGAAGGAGTAGTGTGGGATTTTTGATAATTGATTAGGAATCCCATTTTGTAAAGTACAGCAATTGTGCGATGTAGAGAGGTTACTGCTCCTTGTTGCGATTGACTTCTGATGAGCCAATCGTCCAGATAAGGGAAGACATGAACACCTTGCTTGTGTAAGTGTGCTGCTATCACTGCCAGGCATTTGGTGAATACTCTGGGAGCTGAGGCGAGGCCGAATGGCAACACTCTGTATTGGAAATGCTGGTGTCCTACTGTGAAACACAGATACTTGCGATGAGGAGGGAATATAGGAATGTGTGTATAAGTATCTTGAAGATCCAGAGAACAAAGCCAATCTCCCTTTTGCAGAAGTGGGAGCATGGTGCCTAGAGAAACCATCCTGAACTTTTCTTTTTTTAAGAATTTGTTGAGATTTCTGAGATCTAGGATGGGACGTAGACCTCCGGTTTTCTTTGGAATGAGGAAATACCGGGAATAGAATCCTCTGCCCTTCTGGCTGTGTGGCACATGCTCCACAGCCTTGGCTTTCAGAAGAGCGGATAATTCTGTTTGTAAATGGAGTATGTGATTTTGGTTGAGATGAGAATAAATCGGTGGAAACTCCTGAGGGAGTGATGTGAAATTGAGGCGATAGCCTTGATGTATTATTGACAGGACCCACTGATCGGATGTTAATGATGTCCACTCTTTGTAAAACTGGGATATTCTTCCGCCAACTGGTAAGGTGGTTTGGGGATTGGAGTACAAGCCCTGTTCTCTGAATTGAAATTCAAAAACCTGAGGCAGGTCCTGTCTGAGGAGCTGGTTGGGGCCTAGCAGACCTCTGCTGTCTCTGTTGAGGTCTTTGTTGAGACCTAGGAGGTCTTGGTCTAGATGTGGGAAGATAGTATCGTCTTGGTCTGTAGAAAGGACGTTTTGTCTCCCTACGTGGGGGTCTGCGACTTGTATGCATTGCAGGATCATGAGGGAGAATTGACAGTTGCTTCAGGGTTTCTGAGTGCTCTCGTAACTGAGCAACAGCGCCTGCACCTTGGTGCCAAACAAATTATCTCCCTGGCATGGAAGGTCAACCAGTTTGTCCTGGACTTCTAGCCTTAAATCAGAGGCCTTGAGCCAGGCCCACCTTCTGGCACTAATGCTTGATGCAGCTGTCCTTGAAGATGTTTCAAAGGCATCGTAGGCGGCTCTGACCTTGTGCTTGCCTGCTTCTAAACCTTTTTGAATAATATTTTGTGCTGCCTCTTGGTGTTGTGGAGGCAGAGATGGTACAAATTCTTCAATCTGCTTCCAGAGATTTATCTGGTGTTGAGTCATGTAAAGTTGGTATGCTGAAATTTTTAAGTTTAGCATTGCTCCTTGATATATTTTTCTACCCATCTGATCTAAGAACATATTGTCCTTTCCTGGAGGAATTGAGGCGTGAGTTCTGGTTGTCCGAGATTTCTTTTGTGCAGATTCAACTACAAGTGAATGGTGAGGTAGTTGATTTTTGTGATACCCTGGTGCAGGTTGTACAAGAATCGTAGAGTCTACCCTTTTGTTTACTGAAGGAGTTGTGCAGGGATGCTCCCAAATCCGCTGCTGCAGTTGTAGTAGCACTTCATGGATAGGAATGGCCAGATTGTGCTTAGGGGGATCTACAAACTGTAGTATTTCCAGGGTCTGTTGTCTCATCTTTTTCAGCTTGTAATTGAAAAGATATAGACTCTGACATTTCTTGTATAAAGGATGAAAATGAAAGGTCCTCTGGAGGTGACTGCTTTCTGGATTGAGGTGGAAAAGGGTCAGACATGAAGTCCTCTGATGAGGGCTCAGATGCAGTGTCAGACCAAGTATCAGAAGTTGGAGTTTGATATGGAGCAGGTGTAGGCTTTTGGGGTGGAGGTACACCAGAAGGTCCCTGCAGTGGGTCAGGTGAAATTTCCTCTTCCTCCTCCTCTTGCCTTGGAATGGTAGGCAAAGAAGCCAAAAGCTCTTGGTATCTTTTGGTGAGAAGGTTATGCAGTGCTGCTTCTGCGCTTGTAGTTTCAGTAGCTGCAGTAGAAGGTTTTGGCAATGAATGCTTACATTTTCCAGATGACTTGTGCATCGAAGTGGATTGCCTTTGTAAAGGAGGTATGGATGGTGCCATTGTATAAAGGGACATCGACTGTGTAGTAGATGGCATGGTCGATGTCAGAAAAGAAAACATCGAGATAGGAATCGTCGATGTACTGATGGATGGTATCAATGATATAGGTCGAGATGACATTGACAGCATTGAGAGAGGTGTAGGCACTGATGGTTAAGATGGAATTATTGCCTGAGCAGGCTCCGTCATCGATGTGGTCATCGGTATCTATGTGGACATCAGCGGAATCGATGGCATTGATGATACCGCTGGCATCGGCTGTGAAGCCGGTATCGATGAAACCTCCAGCATCGGCGTTGCCGCCAGCATCGACATGATGTCGGCATCGGCGATTGCGCCGGAATTTGCTCTTTTAAAGCGTCGGTGACAATTTGTTTAATCAAAGTAGTCAAATCAGGAATCGAAGTCGATGACAGTATTGACGTTGACGGTGTCGATGCCGGAACCGAGGAGACAGAAGTCGCCGGAACCGAAGCCGGTTTTTGTCGCTTACGTAGTGGTTCTTCCGGCGGAGGAAGCGGCGGGATGGAATAATGCCGACGGTGCTTATGTTTAGGTCTCGACTCAGTTACTGACCTTGTCGATGAAGTGGAGGGTGCTGGTGAAGAGGCATCGCCGGAACCCTCCGGAAGCCGTTTTTTTAATAAGAATTTCCTTCGTGACTCCCACCGGTGATGATTTTGTGCAAGTCATCGGGGAAGGCACAGATTGAATTTGAAAAAGCTGTGCCATTTTTTCTTGCCTGAGTTTTCTGCCTTTTGGAGACATCTCTTGGCATTTTTGACACAAAGCGATTTCATGTTGTTCTCCGAGGCACCGAACACATTCCAAATGGGAATCAGTTATGGACATTGTTCGGTTACAGGCTGGGCATTTTTTGAAGCCTGAGGCCATAACTGCATCGACGGCCGTCGATGGAAAACTTGAGAAATGTGAATCGGAAAAGAATTTTCCTGTCACCGTCCGGTGACAGGAAAATTTTTTAAAGAAATTAGTGACTTTTTTAGTCAAAGTTGTGAGGAAAACCTCACAGGGCTCCTATGACCGCGATGTCGATGGCAGTGCGGAAAAATGAAGACTGAAGTGAGACCCCTGTGGCGGGGAATATCATGGGCTGCCAGGCATGCTCAGTAGCCCCAGGCTGCCAGTCAAAAGTTTCTAGAAACTTTGACAGAAGTTTTTTCCCGCACTAGGGCTCCGTTACTGACGTCACCCATATGTGAGGACTAGCATCCTGCTTGTCCTGGGATAACATACAAGCAATCCGCCCCATCCGCCACCGTCGCTTCCAGATAATCAGCCTGCTCCACCTACTCCGGGGAAAGATCCCTGGCACTCAGGAGCTGTTGTACCCACCGGAGACTCGAACGCTGCATCAAACTACTGCAAACAGCAGCTCGAACCCCAAGAGCCAACACTTAGAAGATACATTTGAGAAGAACCTCAAGCTTACGATCATGGGGGTCCATAAGGGCAGACGCCCCAACCACTGTAATAGTCGTACGCTGGGGGATCCAGATTGAGAGACTCATCCGGCAGTGGGCGCAATTTGCCCATAGCATGGCCCACGCGAAGGCTAGCTTCCAGAGTATCCCACTCCCATAACATCAGCTGAAGCAGCATAAAATGAAATGGAAAAGTCCTAGCCGGGGATGAAGACCAGACAGCACTGGATCCACAGTGCCCTGGATCCTGAGGTGCCTGACCGGCTGGTATGCCCAAATCCGTGAGGACATGCGGTATCATGGGCTCCAATTCATCCCTTCTAAAAGACCTAAGGACCCGAGGATAATCTCCCTTCCACCTGCGCCACTCGCTCGGACTCTTCATCCACGTCCACCTGAAGTGGATCCCCCAGCGCAACAGTCCCCTGGTCCCCAGAACCGGACCTTTCCCGGGCCACCTCCGGAGGATCCGGCCTAGGAACCTTCGCGGGAGGAAAGGACCCAGTTTCAGGCTGACCCGGAGGACGCTCCGGATCCCCCATGGGCATATGCCTTATGCATCAGCAACACAAAATCAGCAGAAAATGGTGGCTGGCCCTTTAAATTCTCCCATTTGGGGGGGGGGGGGTTCCAAAGGAGCCAGAGGGGTGGGAAAGGAGTCACGGGGAGACCCAGGGCATAAATCATGCGGAAAAAGCTGAGAAGGGAGATCCCCTCCCCCCTGCCCCGGTATCCGCAGTGCCCAAAGTGGCCACTGTTCCCATGATCCGCGGGAGCGTGGCAGGCCGAGCGCCACGAGGCAGGATCGGGTTGCCCGCACCATGGGACCGATCTGCCTGCTTCCACCTGCTGCTGAAGCCGACTGACCTTTGCCCCCAGGAAGACACCAGGAGAAGAGCTTGTCGCGGGAGAGCCGGGTTGCCGGCTCCCTGCAGGTACAACATGCTGAAGCGCATGGCATTGCTGCGCTCTGGGGGAAGGATAGGTGCTGAAATAAATGCCAGAGCCCGGGAGGCCAGAGGAAAACAGCGCTGCAGAAAAACAGTACTTTTTTTTTAAATCCGTAAAACAGACGCGATGGCCTCACCAGAGCACAACCTGGGGTTGTCTCTGGGCCAAGAGGGGTGGGACCGGCCCACCGGTAAATCCCCCCAGTCACTCACTGGTAGCTGCTCCAGGGTAGCGAGAGTGAAGAGGAGCTCCCTGGCCGGCCTATCACCGAGGAGAAAATGAAACGTCTCCTCTGAAGGCCCGCCTGTTTTATTTATTTATTTTTTTAAACTTTTTTTTTAATCTACATAAACTTTGTTTTTACCAACAAATTAAGGATTCCTGAACAATCTATGGATTTATTTTTTTTTTGTATAGAATCAAGCAACCAGGACCGCAGGTTCTCCCACCTTCATCTGCTGGAGACAGAGAAATACTGAAGGGAGCTGCAGGTGGCGCACCGTACTTACAGGGGTGCTCTTCAAGTTTTTCTCTGTCTCCATTTCCTGGAAGAGAGGCATAACCCAGCAGTCTGGGCTGATCCGGGTACGTACAGGGAATTTAACGTTATCCAGACAAATTAATCCAGCTAACTTTAGGAGCAATCTATAGCATGACTAAAGTAAGACTAATCAGTTTTGAAATGGAGAAGGTAATCAGTGGAATAGCACTGGGATTTGTGTTCTTTAACATATTCATAAATGATCAGAAAAAGGGAACAACTGAGGTGATTAAATTTGCAGATGACTCACACTGATGCATATTGGGAAAAATATTTCTAACCAAATGTATGTAATGCTGGGTTCTGTTCTGAAAGTCACCACCCAAGGAAATGGATCTTGGAGTCCGGTGGACAATATGTTGAAATCTCAGCCTAGTGTGTGTTATGGTTAAGCGGTGTTTGAGTGGATCCTTGGGTACTGTGGAAGATGACCACGCCCACAGGGAGGAGCAACGTGAGGAGCCACAGTACTAGGCTAGACTCAGAACGCACAAACACAGATAGTTCTTTATTGTACAGCTTGAAGAGAGCCACCAGAGGTGGAGGTAGTGAGGCAGTCTGGTAGTTGCAGTCTCAGGGACCTCGGCAGAGGGACCTCTTCTCACCCCGTTGGTATAGGATGGTCCCGAAGCAGGTATCCCAGCAAGGCAGTACTATGGATGAGATAGACTGAGAGTTAAAGTACACACTAGGTGTTTGCTGTAGATATGCGATTCCACCAGGTAGAAGCAGGCACCGGGCAGAGAAAGCAGGCCCTCGAAGAGTGAGTACCTGTTTCCTGTAAGGCACCTGAAATAAAGCAGAGGGCCCCCGAGGAGCGGGTATCCAGGTTAGCAGATACCCCGAAGGGCAGAGAGAGAGCTTCCAGCGGCAGCACAGAGGCGGTAGAGTAGCGTAAACAGGAAGGAATCGAGTCCTTGCTAACTCAACGAGCTAAAAAATTAGAGAAGTTGATATACCCAGATTGCGTGACGTCAGAAATCGGGAACGCCCCCGAGGTTTGCGCCAAGTTTGGAATAAAATCGTGGGTGGCGCACGTGCGCGCACCCTAGTAGATACCTGGGAGGAGCATGGCGGGAGGCTGCACCATAGCCGTTCCGAGAACGCCGGCTTGTAAACACGGCGGTAGCCATCTTTCCTAGGTAAGCGGGAGGAGCCGTGAATGAGGTGAAGCAAACGGGACGAAGCCATCCAGCACCGTCGGACGCAATAGTGTGTGATGGTCAAAAAAGCAAATAGAATCTTAGGAATGATCTGAAAAGGAAGGGCGAATAAAATGGAAAATGTTGAGATTACTACCTGATAACCTCCTTTTCCTTAGTGTAGACAGATGGACTCAGAACAAATGGGATAGTATCCGCGTGCTAGCAGTTGGAGACGGCTCTGACGTCAGCACGGGGTATATATATCCCCACAGGAAGCGTAGCAACTTAGTAATCTTCCTTGCAAAAGCTGTTATGGATGTGTGTACTGACGCTCAGTGAAAAGTGAAACAGGATTCCACTGACCGATTGATAGTAGCTGGAGACCGCCAGCATTCCCAACCGGAAGGCGTTGACACCTGGTAGAGTGTACGCTCTTATGGAAACAGAGGACATGGCTTACCTTGAATCAGTGAAACCCATGTACGCAGGCAGCTGGGCAGGATGCTGAGTCCATCTGTCTACACTAAGGAAAAGGAGATTATCAGGTAGTAATCTCAACATTTCCTGGCGTGTAGCCAGATGGACTCAGAACAAATGGGATGTACAAAAGCTTTACTCCCAGCCTGGGCGGGAGGCTGCCTGAGGCCCATGTAGTACTGCCCTAGCAAAAGCTGAGTCCTCCCTGGCCTGGACATCCAGACGGTAGAACCTGGAGAAGGTATGGAGGGAGGACCACGTAGCCGCTTTGCAGATTTCTGCAGGCGACAGCATCCTGGATTCCACCCAGGATGCCGCTTGTGCTCTGGTAGAATGACCCTTGACTTGTAGGGGCGTAGACTTCCCAGCCTCCACGTAAGCTGCTCTGATAACTTCTTTAATCCAGCGGGCAATGGTGGGCCGCGAGGCCGCTTCACCTTGCTTCTTCCCGCTGTGCAGGACGAACAGATGGTCTGTCCGTCGAACGTCTTGTGTCATTTCCAGATACCTGGGCAGCAATCTGCCGAAGTCGAGATGGCGCAATAAACGCCCTTCTTCAGATTTCTTCAAACCTGCCGTGGTAGGCAAGGATATGGTTTGGTTAAGATGAAACTGTGAAACCACCTTAGGTAGAAAAGAGAGAACCGTGCGAAGATGGATAGCCTCAGGAGTGATCCTGAGAAAGGGATCACGGCAGGACAGTACTTGTAGCTCTGAGACGCGGTGTGCTGAACAGACAGCCAGCAAGAACACCATCTTCAATGTTAGAGAACGGAGAGACAAGCCCCGAAGGGGTCGGAAAGTGGATCCCGCGAGGAAATCCAAAACAAGGTTGAGGTTCCAAAAGGGCACAGGACACTTCAGTGGTGGACGAATATGCTTGACTCCTTGCGAGAAACATCTGGGTGCCTGGCAATCATCTTGCCATCCCTCCTGGGACCATAGCAAGACAGCGCAGCCACCTGAACCTTGATGGAGCTGAGGGAGAGACCCTTCTGAAGGCCCTCTTGCAGGAAATCCAACACAATAGGGATTGTAGTCGTATGTGGATTGGTGCCATGAGTGTCGCACCATGCTTCAAATACTCTCCAGATCCGAACGTAGGTGAGGGATGTGGAAAACTTGCGAGCTCGGAGGAGTGTATCAATCACGGGCTCCGAGTAACCTCTTTTCTTCAGTCTAACCCTCTCAATGGCCAGACCGTAAGAGAGAATTGAGCTGGATCCTCGTGAAGGATGGGACCTTGACGTAGGTGGTCCCGGAGAGGAGGCAGGGGAAGAGGCTCCCCTGCCAGAAGTCTTCTCATGTCCGCGTACCAGGGTCTTCTTGGCCAGTCTGGTGCCACTAGAAGAACTAGGCCCCGGTGTTTCCGGATCTTGTGGATGATGGCGCCCAGCAGAGGCCACGGAGGAAAGGCATAGAGCAGAGTCCCTGGAGGCCACGGCTGGACCAGGGCATCGATTCCGTGTGAGAATGGGTCGCGCCTGCGGCTGAAGTATCTGGGTACTTGAGCATTGGACTTGTCCGCCAGTAAATCCATGTCCGGAATCCCCCAGTGATCCACAATCATCTGGAAGGCTGTGGGTGACAGCTGCCACTCTCCCGGATTTAGGCTTTCTCTGCTGAGGAAGTCTGCTGTGGTATTGTCCTTCCCGGCAATGTGGACGGCGGCGATGTCCTGAAGATTTGCCTCTGCCCAAGCCATCAGTGGGGCGATCTCCAGAGATACTTGTCGACTTCTGGTTCCGCCCTGACGGTTGATGTATGCCACCGTGGTGGTGTTGTCGGACATCACTCTGACTGCTCTGTTCTTCAGTCTGTGAGTGAATCGAAGGCATGCCAACCGGACTGCCCGGACCTCTAGACGGTTGATGTTCCACGCTGCCTCTTCTCTGTTCCACCGCCCTTGTGAGGTGAGTTCTTCGCAGTGTGCTCCCCAGCCGCTCAGGCTGGCATCTGTGGTGAGCAAGGTCCACGTGGGTGAGGACATCTTCGACCCCCTGCTCATGTGGTTGGACTGCAACCACCACCGCAACTGGGTCCGCACTCTGGCTGGCAGATGAAGGCGCATGGAATAGTTCCGTAGCCGGGGGCTCCAGCGAGAGAGCAGGGAGTGTTGTAGCGGTCTCATATGGGCCCTCGCCCAAGGCACTACTTCCAGGGTGGATGCCATGAGACCAAGAACCTGCAGATAATCCCAGGCTATGGGCCGACTGGCTCCCATCAGATACTGGATACGCTGCTGAAGTTTCAACTTTCTCTTGGTAGTGAGACTGACTGTGTCTGCCCGGGTGTCGAACTGTACTCCCAGGTATTCCAGTGACTGGGAAGGCTGTAGGCAGCTCTTGCTGAGGTTGATTGCCCAGCCCAAGCTTTCCAGAAGGGCGATCACTCTGTCGGTTGTCCGAAGGCTCTCCTCTCGAGATTTCGCCCTGATCAGCCAGTCGTCTAGGTAGGGATGGACCAGAATTCCTTCCCGCCTGAGTGCCGCTGCTACCACTACGACCACCTTGGTGAATGTCCGTGGTGACGTGGCCAACCCGAAGGGTAGAGCCCGAAACTGGAAGTGGCGTCCCAGAACCATGAAGCGTAGGTAGCGCTGATGATCCGCATGGATCGGGATATGCAGGTATGCCTCTGACAGGTCTAATGCCATGAGGAATTCTCCTGGCTGTACTGCGGCCTTGACGGAGCGCAGAGTCTCCATGCGAAACCTCGGTACCCATAAGTATCGATTGACTGACTTGAGGTCCAGCACGGGCCGAAAAGTACCCCCTTTCTTGGGTACCATGAAATAAATGGAATAGTGTCCAGAATTCACTTCCCAGGCAGGTACTGGGATGATGGCTTTCAAGGACAGGAGCTCGCCAGGGTAGCTTCCAATGCTGCCTTCTTGTGTATGGGACATGAAGATTCCACAAACTTGTCCGGAGGGAGATGATGGAAGTCCAGATAATATCCCTCCCGGATAACGGCGAGGACCCACTGGTCCGACGTGATCTCGACCCATCTGGGGTAGAAGAGGTTTAACCTGCCCCCTATGGCTCCGATCCCCAGATGAGTTGGCTGATTCTCATTGAAAGGCGCGGCCGGGACCCGAGCCCGGGCCCGTACCCCTCTTGCGCTGCTTGGTCCGAAAGGACTGATTCCTGGCCTGAGGACGTGGCGCCTGGTAGCGACCCCTATAAGGAACAAAGAGCTGTGAACTCCTGCCCCTGGAGGGCCTTGGAAAGGCGCACTGGCCCCTTCTGGACCGATTGTCCGGCAGTCTAGGCACTGGAGAGGCATCCCAAGTACTGGCCAGTTTATCAAGGTCGCTGCCAAATAGTAAAGAGCCCTTAAAGGGCAATCTGGTGAGGCGTGTCTTTGAAGGCGCATCAGCTGACCATCTCCGGATCCAGAGCTGCCTCCTGGCGGCTACGGAGGACGAAATCCCCTTAGCTGTTGTCCGGACCAGATCTGATGCAGCATCCGTGAGGAATGAAAGAGCTGACTCCATGTCAGCTGCTGGAGCGTTGTTCCTAACCTGTGACAAACAGGCATGCGTCACCACTGTGCAGCAGGTCGCGATCCGCAAAGATAGAGCTGCCACCTCAAAGGTCTGTTTCAGAATGGCGTCCATTCGCCGGTCATGAGGCTCCTTGAGGGCCATCCCCCCTTCAACTGGAATGGTAGTGCGCTTGACCACAGCGCTAATCAAGGCGTCCACCTGAGGGCACGCCAGCAGGTCCTGGATAGCCGGTGCCAATGGGTACATGCCCGTCAGAGCCCAGCCCCCTTTGAAGGAAGCCGCCGGTGCCGCCCATTCTAAATCTATCAGTTGTTGTGCCGCTTGCAAGAATGGAAAATGGCGGGCTGTAGGACGAAGACCTTCCAGCAGGGGGTTCTGCGCAGACGGTACCGAAGCGCTGGGACCTGTAATATCTAACTCTGCCAGACACTGAGACACCAGGTCGGAGAGATCCTCCTTAGGGAAGAACCGCCTCATGGTTCTATATGGCTCAATCCCTGGGGGAAGGTCCCCCTCGTCCGGGAGGTTGGACTCGTCCGGTGAAACCTCCTGGTCTGATTGATCTGGACTGTCCAGCGGCGGGAGGTCCCGCTCACGATAAGGGCGGGAGGGTCCAGGAACAGGATCTATAGGAGCTGCCACCGCAGCGGCAGCCGCAGCAGCCGCCGCAGTCGCAGCCACTGCAGGAACCGCAGGAACAACAGGAACAGCAGGGCCGGAACGGGAAGCCGTTTGCATCTGTACAAAGGCATGAATCCCTTTAAAGAGATCCACCCAGGAAATGGAAGCAGTCTCTAATCGCTGGGGTACAAGATCCCCCGGGATTCCCGATTGGTCGAGACTGCCCGCTAAATCCGGGGTAGCCCCTGGGGAACTGTCAGCAAATCGTGGCTGAGATCGGTCCTGGCCCGAGGGTCCCACGGCCTCCTCACATTGGGCACATAGGGAGTCTGGCTCTTCACTGTGCGTGGCTCTAAGCTGGCATGCAGAGCAGAGGCCAAGGGCTTTTATGCCTGAGGCAGGCGGTGCCGCCGCTGAAGACGCTGTGGCGTTCTGATCCATGGAAAAGTATGCGCTGAATGCTTAAAGAACAGGCGCACAATAATTATAGTATGCGGCAGCAATAAACACTTAATACAACAGGCGCACAATAATAATAATATGCGGCAGCAATATGCGCTTAATACAACAGGCGCACAATAATAATAATATGCGGCAGCAATATGCGCTTAATACAACAGGCGCACAATAATAATAATATGCGGCAGTAATATGCGCTGAATACAACAACGCACAATAGTAATAATATGCGGCAGCAATATGTGCTATAGGTGCTCAGCAATAGGCGGCCATGAAAATAGCTCTTGTATGCAATATGCACTCAGCAATATGCAGTTAGCAATGCACGCTCTATGGCGGTTAATAGCCTCTCAGCAATAAGCGGTCAGTAATACACGCTCAATGGTATTCAATAGGCTCACAGCAATAAGCGGTTAGCAATACACACGCAATAGCATTCAATAGGCTCACAGCAGTAAGCGGTTAGTAATACCCGCTGAATGGCATTCAATAGGCTCTCAGCAATAGGCGGCTAGCAATACACGCTCAATGGTATTCAATAGGCTCTCAGCAATATGCGGTTAGCAATACACGCTCAATGGCATTCAATAGGCTCTCAGCAATATGCGGTTAGCAATACACGCTCAGTGGCATTCAATATGCTTTCATGAACAGGCGGTTATACAACAGCGGCATATGCTCACAGCAATAAGGCAATATACGCACAAGGAGGAATAGAGCCGCGCCTATTACGGGCGCTCAATACCTGAACAAGGCCCACAAAATGGCGTCCTCCACGGCGTGCCACGCCGCCGATCCTCTGCTCCTCGGAGACCAGAATAAGAGATGTACGCCTTACCTGATCATCGGCGCTTCCCGGCTGGAACCCGGGCGGTCTCCGGATGCGGGGGGGAGAGGGCAAGTACCTTCACCGCCGTGTTTGAGGATATGCACCCGCTGCCTCGTCCACGCCGGGACCGAGGCGCCTCGAAAGCCTCACCCGAACCTCGCCCGGGGGCTGTGTCCCTGCCGCAATTCGGCCACCGGACCGAGGACTTAGACCTCCGGGGGACCACGGAAATCACCCCGGGAAGCTCAACTGGGGGAGTTACCCCCTGGGTATCACCGCAGGAGCGCGGGGCTCGTTGTCGTAGAAGTTTTAGTAAGTAGAAAAAGAAAAGAAAAAGTAGATTTGGAAAACACGCTTAGCAAGCGTGCAGGCTCTCCAAACTGCTTTGGAGACGGAAATTACTAAGTTGCTACGCTTCCTGTGGGGATATATATACCCCGTGCTGACGTCAGATCCGTCTCCAACTGCTAGCACGCGGATACTATCCCATTTGTTCTGAGTCCATCTGGCTACACGCCAGGAAACTTCAAATTGCTTCTGTATCAATCCATGGTGCGATTGCACCTTGAGCATTGTGTGCTGTTCTGGTTGCCCCATCTCAAGAAAGACATAACAGAATATGAAAAGATGCAGAGGAAGGCAATGGAATACCTCCCCTATGAAGAGCGGCAATGCAGGTTAGGGTTCTTCAGCTTGGAAAAGAGATGGCTGAGAGCAAATATGATAGCAGTTTACAAAATCATGAGTGGGGTGGGATTGGACAATTATTTACCTGTTCAGTACTAAAACAAGATGAAACAGATAATCAACAGTTTTAAAACAAATTGTAGAAAGCATTTTTTTCACTCAGCATACAAACAGGCTGTGGAATCTGTTGCCAGAGGAATGGTCAAGATGACTAGCATTGCGGGATTGAAAGAGGTTTGAACACGTTCCTAAAGGAAAATTCCATAAAACATTAGCAGCCAGGTAGGCTAAAGAAAGCTACTGCTATCCCAGTCTACTTTATGGGCTATACTAGGTACTTGCAACCTGAACTGGCCACTGTTTAAGACAGGATGGTGGGCTCGATGGATCCAGATATGAGCTTGTTCCCTCTTACTTGTTCATATAGAAAATCGCTATATGATTTTCTGAATGAGGCCAATTTTGTTGGCCAAACCATATCTGAAAGTCTTTACAGTGTATCATATTGTCATGAACTCTAAGAAGTTTATCTGGTGAAAGTTTCCTGAGTAGAAGAGATCCTCGGTGCGAGGCTCCTTTACATGAGCTTCCCAGCCAGGGTTGGTTAAGACAATTTGTGCAAAAGGAGTTTGGAAAGAACTTCCATTGGTCAGATTTGACTGTATCAGCCTCCAAGAAAGAGAGTCTCTGAGTTGCTGGATGATACAGATGCTCTCTTGGAGATCCTGAGTGGCCTGAGTCCACTATGAACTTAGGGTACACTGAGCTAATCTTATATGAAGACGTACCAGGACACTGACATGTACTCTTGATGCCTAATGCCCACACATTCCATGCTGATGTCTGCTAATTCATTCTTATTTCTTCTATTGAGGGCATCAATGTAATGATCCTCTCCTTTGGAATAAAGGCTTTATCCTAAATCATATCTAGCAGAGCTCTTATAAATCCCAACTTAAATTATGGGCTCAAAAGGGACTTGGAGTAATTCAAGGGAATCTGTGAGACACATGATATATTTATAATAGAGATATGTATTAAAGCTACTGGCCTACTTCATCTTCTGTTACATTGGCCAAAAAAATCAACACATTAAAATCAAATGGATTCATTTTAACCAAAATATGACTGATGCTGCCCAGAATCCCACTGTTGCTCCTTGTGACTGTGGGCAAGTCACTTTACCCTCCATTGCCTTAGATTGTAAGCCCTCTGGGGTTAGGGAAATACCTACAGTAGCTGAATGTAAAGCGATGTGATATGCCAGAATGAATGTCGGTATATTAAAAATAAATATAAATTTTTCCTGTGACACTTGCAAACATGCCAATCGGACCACGCTGGCCTCCAGTCGATTGATGTTCCAGAGAGACTCTTCTGTGCTCCAGTGCCATTGCGCTGATAGTGCCTGACAGTGAACACCCCAAGCGTGGAGGCTCGTATCTGTCGTGACTACTAGCCAGTCTGATGATGTTAAGGAAACTCTTTTTTTTTTTAGATGATCCGCGTGGAACCGAATCAAGTAGGCCTGAGACTAGATTCCACTGATTCCACTGAGACAGCAGGGAATGTTGGAGAGGATGCATATGTACCCTTACCCATGGTACCACTTCCAGGGTTGCCACCATTGAACAAAGCACTTGAAGACAGGACTACACAGTCAGGCTTCGTGGGGAGAAGTTCTTACGCTGGGCGCATGATTCAAAGATTGCCGGTCGTCTCTCTCTTCAGTGATTGTATTGGTGGCCAACCATGATTACCGACACTAGAGCCTATGTAGACTTTTGCTCAATGTGTGCTTAGCAAAAACCCCCGGTGGGTCGACCTTGGAGCCTTCTTTAGCCACTTCTTGTGCCAGAGGAACCGTGGACTCATCTATCCACGGACTTTGTTGTAGACCTACCACCTTCTAGAGGGAACACCATCATTTGGCTCAACGTGGATCTGTTTTCCAAAATGGCCATTTCATCCCATTGCCTGCTCTACCATCGGCCCCAGAGCTGGCACATCTCTTCTTCCTACACATGTTCCGACTGCATGGTCTACCCACGGACATAGCCTCTGACAGAGGTACCCAATTCGGCGCCCGCTATTGGCGCGCCCTATGCAGCACGTTTGGCATTTCCATCAGCCTAACGACTGCATGCCATCCTCAGGCCGGCCAAGCCGAGCAGATGAACTGCTTGCTCAATAGATTTCTCCGTGCCTATACCACCGATCATCAGGATAACTGGGCAGAATTACTTACGTGGACGGAGTTTTCCCACAACTCCCACATCGCAGCAGCTACCAGAGTCTCGCCGTTCTCCATCATCTACGGCAGGTAAACCCGGCATCCATTAACGATCCCACTTTCGATACCTTCACCAGCACCTCAGGCTACCGCTGATGCCCTCAAAGCTCTCTAACCCAAACCAATCTCCATTTGCGTCAAGTTGAGGCTCAGGCTAAGAAGTCTACGGACGTTCACCGTCATCCTGCTCCGGAATTCCAACCTGGTCGCAAATACCCATCTCAGAGATTTTCACCCAGATACACTGGCCCGTTCCCTGTCACTTGACATATAGGAACTGTCACCTATCAGCTTCGACTACCTCCAACTCTTGGCATTCATAATACCTTCCACGTATCTCTATTGAAGCCTGTGGTCCTCACTGATCCTTCTCAAAAGGCACCTGTGCCATCCCAAGTTGTTGCTGAAATGGATACCGTATATAAGGTGCAAGAAGTCCTCGATGTCTGTCATAGAGGTCGCTGCTGGGAATATCTCCTGTCTTGGGAGGGATATGGTCCGGAGGAAAATTTGTGGGAACCTGCAGATAACATTCTGGACAAAAGTCTCCTTCTGCGCTTCCACCGTGCCCACCCAGGCAAGCCCAGGCCTCCAAGAGGGGGAAATAAGGGGGGTACTGTTATGTGTGCCACCCACGGTAGGCCCACGTCAGAGGCTCACTCAACCCTGACTGGCAGCTCCTGCCTCTGGTTTGACCTCCCTCACAGCTGTGGGCAGCCACCTGCGCTCTCGAGCTTCCTCTGTCATCTCTGGCTCCTCCACGGACTCCTCGGCAGGCCTCCCCACGTGGTCCACGGGGATACACCGCTATCGAGTGCCATGCCGCCCCCTAGGCGTGTGCACCTCCTTGGCTTTTAAAGAGGCAGCGGCAGGAATCTACCCTGTGGCCCAGGATGATGACGTCACTGGGTCCCAGTATATAAGTCCGGACCCAGCCAGTGCGTCCTTGCCTTGGCAACAGGTCTTCACGTTCCTCGTGTGCTCATTGCTAGATCCCGATCCTGTCCTTGTTCCTGCTCCTGTACCCGGTCTTCGCTTCTATATCTCAGATTGTCTTCTGGCTTGACCCTGCTTCGCCTGATCATTCTCTGACTTGTCTCCTGGTTTGACCCTTGCTTGCTTGACTGCCTGTCCTGACCACAGTCTGCTCACCATTACCTCTAATGGTTCTACCCTAGACTTGCCTTCACAGGCTTCGGCCTACTACTACTCGGGCACCACCTGTCTTGCCTCCCGTACTCTATTGGCGCCCGGGTCTCTGGATCTCTGCCTCGTCCTAGTCTTCCTGCTACCACCACTATTCCCTGGCTGAATCCATCACTGTACGTTGGGCGTCTTCGGATGGAGGCCCACCTAAAACCAGCCAGCCACTGCACCCAAGGGCTCAACCTGCAGGGAACGAGGGCTGGTATCGGCGAAGTGCCTGCCGGCCTCCTTCGTTCAGCCAGCTCCGCCTTCTGACGGTGGGGACCCATAGGGCTTGCCCTGTGGGTAGTGTCAACCCCACCTCAGGCTTAGGGTCCACCTCGGGCCAAGGGTCCACCTCCGGCGCAACACAACCACCACTAGTATCTTGGAAAAGGGTCTGGGAGCGGTGGCCAGACCAAAAAGCAGCGCCCAAAACTGATAACAGCGTCCCAAAACTGTGAATCACAGAAAACGTTGGCGATCTAGTCACATGGGAATATGTAAGAACATAAGAAAATGCCATACTGGGTCAGACCAAGGGTCCATCAAGCCCAGCATCCTGTTTCCAAAAGTGGCCAATCCAGGCCATAAGAACCTGGCAAGTACCCAAAAACGAAGTCTATTCCATGTTACCATTGCTAATGGCAGTGGTTATTCTCTAAAGGGCGGATTTTAAATGCCCTGCGCGCGTAAATCCAGACGGATTTACGCGCACCGGCGCGCCTATTTTGCATAGGCCGCGGGCACACGCAGAGCCCCGGGACACGTGTAAGTCCCTGGGCTTTGTAAAAGGGGCGTGTCGGGGCGTTCCCGGATCATCGCGGCGTTTTGGGGGCGTGTTGCGCATGACGCAGCGTTTCGGGGGCAGCGACGCGGGCGTGGTTTCGGCCCGGGGGTGTTCCGGGAGCATGCCCGCGGCCTCTGGAGCAGCCCCCGGGAGCGGAAAACGGAGCGGGGCTGCTGGCCGGCGTGCGCAAAGTTAGGGGGGGTTTAGATAGGGCCGGGGGGTTGGGTTAGGTAGGGGAAGGGAACAGGCAGCGCGCGCTGGGCTCGGATTTTATAAGATACGCGCGGCTACACGCGTATCTTATAAAATCCAGCGTACTTTTGTTCGCGCCTGGTGCGCGAACAAAAGTACGCGATCGCGCAAATTTTTAAAATCTACCCCTAAGTGAACTTAATAGCAGGTAATGGACTTCTCCTCCAAGAACTTATCCAATCCTTTTTTAAACACAGCTATACTAACTGTACTAACCACATCCTCTGGCAACAAATTCCAGAGTTTAATTGTGTGTTGAGTGAAGAAGAACTTTCTCAGATTAGTTTTAAATGTGTCACATGCTAACTTCATGGAGTGCCCCCTAGTCTTTCTATTATCTGAAAGACTAAATAACCGATTCACATCTACCCGTTCTAGACCTCTCATGATTTTAAACACCTCTATCATACCCCCCCTCAACCATCTCTTCTCCAAGCTGAAAAGTCCTAACCTCTTTAGTCTTTCCTCATAGGGGAGCTGTTCCATTCCCCTTTTCATTTTGGTTGCCCTTCTCTGTACCTTCTCCATCGCAACTATATCTATTTTGAGATGTGGCGACCAGAATTGTACACAGTATTCAAGGTGGGGTCTCACCATGGAGCGATACAGAGGCATTATGACATTTTCCGTTTTATTCACCATTCCTTTCCTAATAATTAATTCCCAACATTCTGTTTGCTTTTTTGACTGCTGCAGCACACTGAACAGACAATTTCAATGTGTTATCCACTATGACGCCTAGATCTCTTTCTTGGGTTGTAGCACCTAATGTGGAACCTAACATTGTGTAACTATAGCATGGGTTATTTTTCCCTATATGCATCACCTTGCACTTATCCACATTAAATTTCATCTGCCATTTTGATGCCCAATTTTCTAGTCTTGCAAGGTCTTCCTGCAATTTATCACAATCTGCTTGTGATTTAACTACTCTGAACAATTTTGTATCATCTGCAAATAAATGAAATATCGACCCATATTTTCTTGAGACATGGACACAGGAACTACAGCTGTCAGACTGAGAAGCCTTGACAATGCCTGCTGTTTCTGTGGGGAGTGGCAGGGAGACACCATGAACATGTCCTGAGGAACACAAACTCCAGCGCATATCCTTCTCGTATCACTGATCCGTTGTGATTTCGACCCACCTCTGATATAAAAGAGAGAAGCATCCCCCTATCTCCTGTTCTCGGAGGGGTGGACGGGATCAGCAAACCTCCACTGGGAGACTCGGGAGCTTCAACTACCTGAGCCCGCACCGCATCTGGACTGTCTGGGATGAAATGATTGAAACCTACCAAAAGGCGTAGTCCTCTGAAAGGTTGCTCCTCTATAAGGTCAAAAATGCTTAGATACCCTACCATAAGCTTGCATGTTAAAGGAGTGATGCATCTGCTTCTTATCCTCTGGCCAGTTTCTCCAACACACTTTCAAACAAGCACGAGCCTTCAAAGGGCAATTTTGTAAGGATAGCCTTAGAGGTTGCATCGGCTGGCAAATTTTGCACTCATAATTGACTCCTGGCTGCTATTATTGAAGCCACTCCTCTGGTTGAGGTACGGACCAAATTGCAGCCCGCATTTGCCAAAAAGGTGGTTGCTGGCTCCATAACTGCTCTGGATTTCACTCCAGAGTCTTTGACCTCCTGAAAGAGAACTAAACAAGTGCGAGCCACCAGGGAACAAGAAGCTATCTGCAAAGTCATTGCCACTGCTTCAAATGCTTAAGGATGGCCTCAGTTCTATCATGTACATCCTTCAAGGCCACTCCTTCCTCCAGAGGGATAGTCGTCCGCTTGGAGACTGCACAGACAAGTGTGTCCACTTTTGGAAAATGCAAAAGCTCTCTCACCACTGCAGGGTTTCCAAAACTTGACCCCCTGTGAAATTAGCCTCCAAAGTGCCCCACTCAAGATCAGTCAATTCTTGATTGGCCTCCATTGCAGGAAAATACAAGATGCTTTATACAAGGAAACCAAAATGGGATTTTTCTTAGGCTCAGAACTGGAATCTGGCCCAGGAAATCCCAGCACGTTCAAGGTCTGGGAAAGCAAAGCCAGCAGCTCATCTCTATGAAAGAACCACAACATAGGCCTAGACCTGTCTAATCCCAGAGGAATTTCCTCAGCCTCCAGGGAGTCAGGATCGACCTAGTCATTCATGCCATCCAGATCCTTATCAGGAATGCTGATCTACATGTACTTTGGCACTTAGCAGTACTGGGCTGTAGCTCTGCCCTGGCAGGATTGGACTGGGCTGAGAACAGTGCATGAAGAAAGGATTGCAATCCTTGAAAGAATTCTACCCATGAAAAGGCAGAAGGATGCATGCCAAAACCAGGAGGCACTTGTACTGCACCCACTAAGCTACCTTCCCATGCTGGCAATCCAGTTAAGGCGGTTCCAATACCAGGCATCCCTCCTGGCTCATCTTTACCCAGGACCGTCACCAGGCTGGGAAAAATCAGGATTAGGAAAATCAGAGGAAGATAATTCTCCCTGAACCTCTAAATAGCGCTGGCACAAGTTAGGGGGCATGCCAGGCTAAGATGCCCAAATATGACAGGTGGCGCACAGGGAAAGTCACTTAGGTTTCCTTAGCTTTAAGAACCATATTTTTTATATGCGTCCAAAATTTAGGAGTCCTAAAGTTAAGCGCACAAACAACACATCCAATTTGTGCGCACAGGCAAGTGTGCATCTAATTGGATGCCGCTATAACCTGGACATCCAAACCTACACCCGTCTAGGCATCCAAAAAACTGGGTGCAAAACCTGGATGCACAGTCAGACACACTGACCAAACAGAGGATCCTGAAGAGGGCAGCCTAACTCGTAGGCATAAGCACCAGAAAACATCACCATGGCCTACCACGTGACACACAGGGAAAAGCCTCAGAGCAGGGCCTAGCCAATATAGGCTGCTCAAACCGCCAGGCTGCCCATGTCCCTTAATCTCCCTCTGCTGATTATCCAATATCAGAAGTCCCTCCTGACATGTCTTTACCCAGACAGGATGAATGTCGGAACTGCGCATCAAGCATAGAGCCCGGGGAAGGTGGAAGCCCTGCATAAAGCCCTCCTTTTCTGTCTCTATATTTATTTATTTTTTTACTACTTTTTTAAACCTTACCTGAGTTCAACCCTTCCCGGCTGCGTATGGTCTTCGCCTGCGGAGGGAGAGGGAGAATGCCATCACCGCTGCGCTCGGCCTCCTGCACTTGCTGCATTTCAGATGTTCAACCAGCTAAGCCCACGCTGGCTGAAAAACCAGCTACCAAACCAAGGCACTCATCTGAGGGACCATGGAAATTGCCTCAGGAAATAACTGGGGGAGGGACCATGTGGTATCACCGCAGAAGAGCGGAACAAATACATTTTCCTTATATTTCTCCTTCTAAAATCATAAGCAACCTACAGCAGGAAGATGCATGGTCACGATCTGCTGGAGACAAATACTGACAGGCTGATGTCACTATACAGTGATGTCAGCCTTGCTCTTTCTCCATCTGCTGGAAGAGGTGCATAACCTACTGGTCCTGAATCCATCAATCTGGGTGCTTGGAAAGTTGGCATTTTTATCTGAGAGATTATCTGAGATATAAAGCATGAACAGAGCTCAAATCTCCCAGCTCTATGTCAATGTGTGTGCCCATACAGCCTCTTGTGCAGACTACTGTCACATCTTGTCTGTTGAGATAAACAACAAGACTACTCTCTGCAGGATGATGGGAAAGACACAGATGACATGAGTCAGTCATCTTTCTCTAAATGCATCAACTCTTTTCTGGAGGCCATGTTCATTTACATGCCTGACTGAATCCAGCACCCCTCTACTGAGCAGAAGAGGAGGGAAGAACAAAGGGACTTCTATGAGATAGCTCACTTCCCCATTGTCACTGGGGATAGAGATTATATGGGCTTGCCAGAAACCATCTACTGGAACTATACGTTTTACTACAGCCGAAACATTCAAGTTGGCTGTGACTATTGTTTACTGGTGATGAATGTGATGAACAAGTACCGTGAAAAATCGTAGAAACTATTATTATTAAGGTCGTGGACCCTTGGGCCGGCTGAGACGGTAGATGTATACTGTGGGAACCCACAGGAAGCGTCACAGCCGGGAAGCGGCGCTGAAGAGACTCTGGAGAAGACTTCACCACTGGAAGCCCGAGGTCACCCCAGGAGGAGCCCGTAGGAACCCGGACCTCTTGGACTTAGGTGGGACCCTATGCGACCAAGGATCCGGGCAGCGGCCGAAGAGGCGGACGCTGAGGACGGCTGGGCCCAGGAGGCTGGAAGACTCTTCACCCTCAGAAGCCCACGGCTCCCCCAGGGGAGCCTATGAGAGCCCGAGCCGGTTGGAACTTAGGAGAATCCTCTGGGGCAGCAAGTACTGCATACCTGAGGTGGTGGAAGAAGCTGAAGTCGGAGTCCAGGAATGAAGCCGGGTCAGAAGCCAGAAGTCAGAGTACCAAACCAAAACCAGGGGCTGAAGCTGAAAACAGAGTCGTGGGACGGAGCCGGGTCGGAAGCCAGAAGTCAGAAGACAAATCCAAAGCGAGAGGCGGAAGCTGAAGATGTAGTCAGGGAACGGAGCCAGGTCAGAAGCCAGAAGTCAGCAGAGACGATCCAGAACCCAAACGCAGCAACTAGTAACTCAGAAGAAATGAGTGAACCTCGTTGCAAGGCCTCGTCCTAGTGAAGCTGCAGGGTTTAAATACCCTGCAGCGTATGACATCATCCAGGGCGTCCCCCTTGGTTTTCCTGCGCTGGCCCCCTTTAAAACTTCAGCCCCTGGGCGCGCGCGCGCCCAGGGCGCAGGGCCAAGTACGTCGGGTCGGCGGCGTCTCCCTCGCACAGGGAGAGCCATGGCAGGCTGCGGATCGGGCCTACGCGGCCGAAGATGAGTCTGTGCGGGCCAGGCCAGCCCCGAGGTAGGAGGAGGGACCGGGGCTCTTTTAAACTAAATATCATATAGGTATTAATATTGTTTTTACAAGTAGATAAAAATCAAATTATTTTTCTATATATTTTTTATTGCGTTGGCTGCTATTTCCAATGACTGAATTATAGGCGTTTTTGGGCGTTTTTTAATCACCCATAAGTCCCCAGTTTTTATTTGGTTGACAAGTGGCTGTTTCAATATTAAGTCACATATTTTATTTTTGATTCTTGAGATTGATTAAACATAAATTCCTGGTTATTTCAGTTGTTAAAAGTACTTCTAATTTTTTGCTAACACTTGCGTTATTTGTCACGCCCACTTTTTGATTGACAAACGGTTTTAGCGCTTTTTTAGTTCCATTTAAAGCGTCTTTTATGAGGCGTCTCTGTCCATCACTGGAGCGGAAACTATGTGAAACCACGATCTTGCCGGAGTAAGTAGTAAATTATTGTCAGTCTTTTGCTTTCTGCCGCAGTGACTAAGTTAGAATTTTGTCACAGCAGACTTATGCCTGTGCACCGTGATCGCATCGGCTATTCAAACTAAGTAATCATGATGCTAGTCACTCTCATAGATTGATAGACAGGCGTAATTTCTGGCAACCAGAAATATTCTACCAGTGTTTTAAACTAAATATCATATTGGTATTAATATTTGTTTTACAAGTAGATATAAATCAAAATATTTTTCTATATATTTTAAAAGTTCATTTATTGCGTTGGCTGCTATTCCCACTGACTGAATGTTAGGCGTTTTTGCGCGCTTTTTAATCACCCACAAGTCCCCACCCTTATTTAGTTTGACAAGAGGCTGTTTCAATATTAAGTTACATATTATTTTATTTTGGATTTTTGAGATTGATTGAATACATTCCTGGTTATTTCAGTTGTTAAAAGCACTTTTAATTTTTGCTAACACTTGCGTTATTTGTCACGCCCACTTTTTGATTGACAAGCGGTTTTGGCGCGTTTTAGTTCTATTTAACGCGTCTTTTACGAGGCGTGTCTGTCCATCACTGGAGCGGAGACCATGTGAAACCACGATCTTGCCGGAGTAAGTAGTAAGTTATGGTCAGTCTTTTGCTTTCTGCCGCAGTGACTATGTTAGAATTTTGTTACAGCAGATTTATGCCTGTGCACAGTGATCACATCGGCTCTATCAGAATCTGGCTTTTAAAAATCAGGTTTAGATATTAAAACGGCCACAGTGTTTGTATCGTTGCAGTTAGGTTATCAAGGTCCAAAGAATTTTTATAAAAAATGAAGTTTGTTAATATATGGAGTTAACATACAAAATCGCAGCATTATGCGGTACATAGTTTGCCTACATTTATAAAATCATTAAGAACGCCTGTTCACTGTAGCAACCTCATCAGCGCTTTTGCAATATTTTTTTAAATAAATATAATTTATTTTTTATCTACATATTGCTAATTTATTTGATTACCCAGGACCAATACCGTGATAAATTCAGTAGCCATTAAAAGGATCGTATTTGTTATGTTCTACACAAGCTGTTTAGTTTCAACATTTAAAGCACTGTTGGATGATACATTTCCTACTTTATAAAATAAAAAAAATTTTCAGTGTTTGCTTAAATGATTTTAATTATTGAATTTTTATGACACAGTATTTCAACCCTTGGAGAGATGACTATGTATGATTTATAAATAATATGTTTCATATACTCGAGTTAATTCAATATATAAAAATTAATAATTGATGATTGTATAATTAAAAATTGATGATTGTATAAAAAAAATTTTTCATAGGACCATTAGTTATGTTGTGATCATTTAATGAACAATCTTACTTATTAATTTTCTGATGTTTTACATATGAAGTTTGTTTCATATAAAAGAGTTATCAAAAGAATCTCTACATACAGGTATAAACAACTTTTTAAAATAATTTTATCCAGTGTGTTTTTAAGAATTATAATGTTATGTACCTTTTCAATGATATTTTACATTCGTATAACTTTTATGATTTGTTTTATTTGTGCAATTATTTAATAATGTATTTATTGTTGTAGCCCCTGAGGCAGCCCCTGGCGGGGCGAAACTCGGCCGGAGTCGGGCGTCTGTTTGAATATTGTGTCTCCACTCAATAAAAGGGTTTTTTTGGACTTCATGGTGTCTAATCCACTTTGTTGCCCTGACGGCATTCTTAGACAACCTACCCCTCTTGTTTCTTCAGAACTAAAGTTTGGTCAGGCATTTTCAGTTTCTTGCTCTAAGATCATGGCCCACATATGCTTCATAGAGTTTCACAGTCTATCACATGGGCATACTTTGATTATCACAAAAAAGATAAGTCTCATGCATAGGGAAATGTGCCAGCTAATGTATTCCACGACGCAGATGCAATTTCCTTCATCATCTTGTCATTTTGTGAGTCAATTAACCACTATTTAGGATCCTGAACAGGCTGTTTGCCAGAAGATAATTGCAAAAACCTTTACTTACCAGCTGGTCTCAATAGCTATTTGCCTCAAGATGGTTCCTGCTGGAAAAATGAGTGAACTGATTCTACAGTGTATTTAGTAATCAGAATTTTTTTTTTATTTTACCAGACCAGGAAACAGAAGTTTCAGAATCCACATACCCGGCGAGCTTGAAGCAGTCCCAGAGGTCTCAGAAAGTGATTTTAAAGCAAACTCAATATTTGTCCTCAGAAATCCCATTTCCATTAGCTGGCCTACAATTGGCAGGGCTGGAATAGGCGACTGCTTGTGTTTTTTCACTTTGGAAGGTCGAATATGTTGTACTGTGATGGGTGTTGTGGCCTCACTCGAACTACAGCAATCTTCAAACAATGGAGTGGAAGGATAAGTAGACTCCACTGCTAAACACTGACACACTGCCAAAGCAGCAGCCTAGTGGGCATAAATTACAAGAACAATTACTGAAATGCATATTATCAAAGTTCTAAATACAAACACAGAACTCAGACTACAAATAGGTGAAAGTGGACTGAATAGATATTGTGCCAAACAGAAAACAGCTTAAAAAATTCCAAGTTATTGATGTCATTGCACCTTTAACCCTTCCTCTCAGGTTATGACAGTTCTATTTACTTTCAACAGGCATGGGCTCCTCTAAGCAACAGAAATTTGAGCATTTGAAAATGAAGATCGAAGCAGGGGAAGACTATTAACAAAATTCTAAATGTGTTCAGCTAGTGATTCAACTATCAGAAATATTTTTAAAGTTCACAGAACTATTGAAGTCAAGGAAAGATTTATAAGATCAAGAAAAATCTGATAGAGCTACCCCAAAACTGGTCAGATTTGCAAAACAGAAACCACAGATCACTGCAAATGATGTGCTTAAAAGTTTAACTGACACTGGAGTAGTCCATAGGTTCACAATCAAGTGCTGCATATACTGTACAACAATAATGGGAGATTTGTCAGAAGGAAACATTTTCTATGAACTAATCGCAGTCATAGTCTAAACTTGGAACAAAGTGCTTTGGAATGAAGAAACAAAAATTGAGCTGTTTGACCCCAACCACACAAAATATTTTAACTTACATTCTTAACAATGTAGTTTAGAGATTTTTGTTTTTATAGATTTCTCCTTCTTTGTAAGAATGAATTATAGCATCTTCATTGTCAAATGCTAAGACAGCTGCTACTTAGAGAAGCCCATGGTTGTTGAAGCATAAAAACGGAAATAGCAAAAAATGACCAAATAATCCATCCAGTCTGCCCAGAAAGCTTCTGCTAGTATCTGCCATGCCATGAAGTTTACCCCATCCTTATCACTTTCCCAGACCATAAAAGCCAGGCCCTTCATCGTTGCTGTTCGAATCCAATTCCCCTTTCCCCCTGGCACTGAAGCAGAGAGCCATGATGATGATGCATTAATATGAAGGCTTATTGGTTAACGGTGGTAACAGTTGCATCAGCAAGTTACTTCATGCTTATTTGTTCATAATCTGAAATGTTAGAAGGGTCACATTACTTTTTCAATCGTGAAATTCCCTTCAGCTTATTAATTTAAGGCCTGAGTCAATCAACTTTTTGGGCCTTAACTTTTTTTTTTTTTAAAGTAGTAATGAATCATATTCACTGCTTTATTATTTTTTACCTGTTACAATCAGAAAATAAATATCAATTTTAATTTAAAATTTGCAAAAAGATTTCATGTATAACTTTGTGACACAAGCAGTTAATCACTGTTCAGTACATTAATCCACAAATTTTATTCAATCAGAGGGAATAAAAGGGAATACTAAAGATACAAATGATTTTAAATAGTTGATAGTAACCCCAACACGGCTGTGTTTCGTGCCAGGGCTGCGTCAGGGAGACCAACAGGCATTCATGTTGAATGCAAAGATAACAAATCACAGGTATTGAAGAGTAGGCTAACACGAGGGCATGCAGACCACCTCAAAAACAATTAACTAGCGGGAAGATGGGGGAGGGGGAACAATTAACTAGCGGGAAGATGGGGGAGGGGGAAAGAGAGAAAAGGAGAAAGGAGTAATGGAGCAAAAAGTGGAAATACCAGAGGGGAGAGGAAGAAAAGAAAGGTTATAACAATACAGAATCCATATCATAATGCTCCAGGAACACAAAAGCCGAGGTTCATAGAATTTAGAAGGGTAAGGAGATGGTGGAAACAAAACCAATTAATCAGAACATTGTAGAATTAGAAACGAGGGGGAAAGAAGTGTGTGTGTGTTGGGGGGGGGGGGGGGGGGGTGAAGGAAGGGGAGAGGGAAAGGACAGTTAAACCAAAACATTAGATAGATTTAAAAAATGATCATTAAAGTAAAAGTTAAAATTAGAGAAACAATGAAAAATCATATTGAAAAAACATTATATTGAGAACGTTGAAAAAAAATTAAAGGAACATTGAAAAAACTAAGCAGGAGTAGGACAGATAAACATGTAAAAACGGGGTGTTTCCAAGATGGCGACCTAGATGGTGTGTGCTGTCGCGCTCCCGCTTGCTGTTTCCACAAATATCTTAGAACCAAGTTTGATCTTGGTAATTTTAATTATGCCGCATAAGCGCAAGGGCAAGATTAGGGTTTTCCCAGCGGACCCTGATCCTGCGGTGGAGCAGCGTTTGATCACCCAGTACACCGTCACTGCACACTCTAAACCGGCGGAGAGCCCCATTGGCGGTTCACGGAGAGAGGCCACGATATTGCCCGGGGAAATCACCTTAAGCCCGCCGGATTCAAAGCAACCTCTAATTGCATCCTCACCGAATCCTGCTGCTTCTGCACAGACACCGATTGAGGGTGGAAGTCTCGTCGGAAGGTCTGTGCTTGCAGGGAGGAGCGGCGGTGACGCAGAGGAACTCCCAACCTCCTCGTTAATGAGTGCCCCGGACCCACCGGAGGGAGGAGCGGTTGGAGGTGAGATCTCTCTGGTTGGAGAGGAACGTGGCCCAACAGAGGAATTTGGATTAAAAGATCTGAAGACAGAGGATTTGGTCAAACCAGAGGTTGTTTCGGTGGACTCCCTTTGGGGAATGATGGCAGGTATGTCTAAACTGATAAAGGAACAAATCTCTCAAATAGCAAGTTTGGGGAGAAAACTAGATTCGGTGTCCAAGGACAGTTTTCAAGCACAACAAGAGCAAGTGCATGTGACTGAGACGCTAAAGATAGAAGTGAAAAAGTTACAGGACACATCTACAGACCTAGTGCGGGACTCTATGGCCTCTTCAAGGCGTTTAGAAGCAGTCGAGAATTTTCTCAGACATTTGAATCTTAGACTCTTGAACTTCCCCAAAGTCTTGGGAGAAATACCTATTGTGACTTTCAAGAAATATCTTCAAGAGGCCTTAAAAATCCCACTTGAGCAGATACCTCCAGTTAAAAAAATCAGTTTTTTAACTCAAAGAACTGGTAATGTTTCCTTAAGGGAGGGGAATAGGCCTGATTTATCGAATCTTACCCAGTACCTGGAAAACTCAGAAGTAGAGGTAACAGAGAGATCTGTATTGTTTCATCTCATTATATTCGGAACAGGATTTTAGCTTTATAATGAGAGCTTATTTTAAGAATATGAAAGAATTGTACTTAGGTCAACTGATCCGTATATTTCCTGATCTATCTCTGCCGACCCAATTGCGGCAAAAAGTTTTCCTATCGATGAGAGCGGAAGTGTTGGCACTGGGCGCGAGTTTTCATCTTCGCTATCCGTGTAGATGTGTAGTAAAAATTTATATGTTTTCTTTAACCCAGACCATTTGAGAGAATTCCTTGTTAGTAAAAGCCAACCGCCTTCCATTATTGGATAAAAAATAATGTCTGTGTAGGAATCTCGCCATTTTTGTTTCTTTTATACTGATTTAAATATCTTCTCAATTATAGTAAATACACCCCCCCCCCCAAGTTTCTTATATAAATCTGTTGGGATAAAAGTATGAGAAGGATTATATCTATGATGTAATTAGACTCATGTGATGTTTGTAATTTGATTTTCTTGCTATTTTTTTTTTTACTTGTATCTCATGGGAATGTTTCAAACAAAGTTATTCTTTGTGAATTATGTTTAAAATTGACAAATAAAAAATTTTAAAAAAATTGTAAAAACCAACCTCAGAAAAACAGAGGCGGAGAATTCTTGAAAAAGGAGGGGATTCTTAAGGGGACAAAAACTCTGAGGAAGGTACATTTGAAAAAGCAGGAAATAACTCATATGGTCCCAACGGGGACAAAAGCCTGTAGAGAGAAACTCACTGTAACCAGAATGGAATCAAAACGAATTACATAAGAAGCCTGCCTAGTTGCGGTGTTCCTCAGAGACTAAATAAACACTCAAAACCCCTTAGTAGAAAAAGCAGTCTTTAATGTAGGAAAGGAGCGAGACAGAGATAAAGTGTGCCAAAGAAGTAATCATGTGACACCTAAGAGCACATGAAACCCCAGTCAAGAAAGAAGAAAAGAAAACAGCAATGGAGAAAGGGAAGGATGGGGGGAGGAGGAGGGAAGGGTAAGGAAGGGGGAGGGGAGATGGATGGGCTGGGGGAAGAGGAGGGAAGAAGGAAGGGAAAAAAAGGAGAAGGTGGGGAAGGGGAGAAGGCGGGTAAAGAAAATGGAAGGGGGAGAGGGAAAAGAAGGGTAAGAAAAAGGGGAGGGGGAAAGGAGCAAGAAAATAAAAACATACTGGTCTGAACGGCACAAGAAACCACCAGAAGAAAGCAGAGCACTCCATCTCCCGAAACATTTTAATTTGAAAATCCAGCATTGCTCCTTTTGAATCAAGATGGAGGAGAAGTCGCGCCCCCCCCCCCCCCCCCCCCCCCCCGGGCAGGATGATGTGGTTGTTCTAGAACAAAAAAAAACTTAATGACATAATGTTTTGGTTATGAGATAGCCAGTATGCAGCACAAGTAGCCTCCAAACAGGCTGACATTAGGCAAGAACGATGCTCAATTATTCTAGCGGGTAGTTTTGTCCATATAGATCAACAGGCAAGTGGATAGTATTGCATAAATGACACAAGAAGAGGTGCATGTGGTATATTGTTTCAGGGTGTATTGTTTAGAAGAAACTGGATGTGTAAAACACTGAATTGATAAGAAATGAAACCAGACAGAGCACTGGGTACATGAAAAATGGCCCTTATTGGGAGGGTGTTGTGTCAGGGTTTCTGGTTTAAGTTCTGAGGAGACTGGTATGTCAGGAAGATTTTGCCAAATCATAGCAGCTCCCGGAAAATGGAATGAGTGGAAAAAATCCTTCAATGATCCTAAATGATGAAGATCACTTTTCTACCATGCAACGAAAACGGAAGAATACAAGTGAGACGAGAGTCTGTCTCTCTAGTACGTTGCATGAACAAAAGATCATGGTTAATATAGATGGCTCTCTTAAATGCCTGCGTGAGGACGTGGGGCGCATAACTCCAACCACGAAAACATCTCAGCAAAAGCTTGGAATGAGAGATGAAATCCTATCTAGAAGAGAAAATTCCACCGAGCCTAAAGAATTGTCCAACCAGAATATCGTTGCCTAACAAACAGAAGTTTGTGTGCTTTATTTTAAATTGGTAGTCAGAAAGTCAGGCAACAAACAGACGTTTAGGTGTTTGCATTAAAAAGGGAGCCAGAAGAAAGAAATAAGCAAGGAGCAGTGTATGTCTAAGTAAAAAGGTTGAAAAAAGTTCAGTTACTCAAATTGGTAAAGTGTTAAAGCAGTGTGACTGATATGATTATTAACCAATATTTGTTAATCAGAATAGCAGTGAGTCACTTAGGACAACTAACTGTAGTGTAAATCTCCAAAGATATTGTTTTGTACTAATTTATCTTAGAAGCTCGAGATATATTGCAAGGGAAGAGCTCAGTAACCCACAATCCAGTGGGAGCACTGAGAGGAGAGGATCACCTTGCTAGTGGCTGGAAATAATCAGTAAGTACTGCAGGGAGAAATTTTTAAAACTTAAAATTATTGGGAGAAATAAACTATTGGGGTTTAATATTTAGTGTGTTAGTGTGTTTTGTTTTAAATGGGTAGTCAGAAAGTCAGGCAACAACCCTCCCAACCATCTCCCACCCACTCCTACCTCATCCTTTAATTTATAGGCAGGTGTCACTTTCACACTTAAAAAAACCCCATAAAAAATCAGCCTTTTTGTTGCGAAAAGAGTCTGTTAGTGGACCCTTGGGCCGGCTGACTGGAGACGGACTCCAGTCGATGGTAAGGGAGCCGGGAGGCGGAACAAGGCTGGAGCGGGTCACAAAGTCTTCGCCCTGGAAACCCGAGACCCCCCCAGGAGGAGCCCGTAGGGGTCCGGGTCACTGGGACTTAGGAGATCTGGTAGTTAAGGCAGACGGACGATCAGGAGAGTTGAGAGGAAGTCCGATGGTCATGGCTGGCTGGAGACAAGGATAATCGAGAAGAAGTCCGAAGGTCGAGGCTGGCTGAAGACACGGCAGGATGCTGGGAAAGCTGGAGCGGAACCACGGAGCGAAAGCTGGAACAGGCAGGGTCAGACAAGGTAGGAACAGGTAGGAGCAAGGCACGGCAGGAACAAGCAGGAACCATGGCTGGAAGCAAGGCACAGCTGGAAAAAGCAGGAACCAAGGCTGGAAGCAAGGCACGGCTGGAACAAGCAGGAACCAAGGCTGGAAGCAAGGCACGGCTGGAACAAGCAGGAACCAAGGCTGGAACAGCAACTAAGCACTCAAGAGAGCGACCTCGTTGCAAGGCAAGGTAGGAGAGACAGACACCGGTTTAAATAGCCAGCCGGCGTCTGACGTCAGGAGAAGGGCGGTTCAGCACTTCTGGGTGCTGGACCTACAAAAGGGGTTCCCTCGCGCGCGTTCCCAGGCAGGGGGAGGAGTCTGGTTTGGGCCTCGGCGGCGTCTCCACGAGGGAGACGCCGCTGCCATGCGGTCGGGTAGGCCCAACGGACCGCGGGTCCTTACCTGAAGAGCAGGTAAGGACCCGGTCGCTAGCCTGGCGACCAGGACCGCAACAGTACCCTCTCCCTTACGCCCCCTCTTCAAAGGACCAGGCCTGTCAGGGTGGTCCAAGTGGAACTGCCGCAGGAGGGATTTGTCCAAGATGTTGCGGGCAGGTTCCCAAGTATTGTCTTCGTCCCCACATCCTTCCCATGCAAGCAAGTATTTCCAACGTCTGTTGACAAATCGAGTATCTAGGACCTCTCGTACCTGAAACGTGGGGTCTTCAGCTGTGGGAGCGGAGCTGGCATTGAGTGGTTTAGGATGAAACCTGGAGAGGATCACTGGTTTCAACAAAGAGACGTGAAAGACATCATGGATGCGTAGAGTAGTAGGCAGCCGCAGGCGATAGGAGACCAGGCCTACTCTCTCTGCTACACGAAAGGGGGCGCAGAACTTGGGTGCCAGCTTCTTGGAGGGTTGTCTCAGATGGATATTTTTGGTACTAAGCCACACTCGGTCCCCTGGGAGAAAAGAGAGTTCGGGTTTCCGATGTCGATCAAAATAGCGTTTTGAAGTGAGTGCGACTCTTTGGAGCTGGCGTTGAGTGGAAATCTAAAGCTTACCTAATTGGTCAGCGTTTAACTGGGCGGCAGGTGAAGCGATGGGTACGGGCAATAGCAAGGGTGGTTTGAGCTGTTTGCCATACAAAATTTGGAAGGGTGACTTCCCTGTTGCCATATGTACTTGATTATTGTAAGCAAACTCTGCCCAAGGTAGAAGGTCCACCCAATTGTCTTGTTTGTGATTGATAAACGCTCGTAAGAACAATTTTAAAGAGCGATTCATGCGTTCAGTTTGACCGTTGCTCTGCGGGTGGAATGCGGTGGAGAAGCTTAACTGGATTTTAAATTTTTTACATAAGGCTCTCCAGTATCTGGCCGTGAACTGCGGACCTCTGTCAGACACAATGTCCTGAGGCAGGCCATGGATGCGGAACACATGGTGAGTGAACAAAGAAGCCAGCTCAGTAGCGGAGGGTAGCTTGGCTAAGGGCACGAAGTGGGCCATTTTAGAGAAACGATCCACAGTGACCATACCACAGTCTTGCCTTGAGAAGGTGGGAGTTCCACCACAAAATCGGTGGCTATATGTGTCCAGGGTTCCGTAGGAACGGGCAAAGGTTGCAGTAACCCCCTCTGAGGACCACTCAGTGGTTTTTGCAGGGCGCAGGTGGGGCAGGAGTTAACGTAGAGCAAAAAGTGTCGTCGAAGTCCAGGCCACCAGTAAAAGCGGTTTATGAGATCCAGTGTTCTTTGTCTTCCTGCGTGCCCACCGGACGACGAGTCATCTCCCCAAGTCAAAACTTTCTTTCAGAGTCTTTTAGGTACAGTGGTTTTAGTCGTGGAATCGAGCGGGGTGGTAGCTAGTTGGATACGTGCAGAATCCAGAATAGGTTGCGGAGCATCCTCTTCCTCAGGTTGGGTGGTGAGAGACAGGGCATCCGCTCGAACATTTTTCTCCGCGGGTCGATACTTGAGAATGAAGTCAAAACGACTGAAGAAGAGTGACCATCTTGCTTGCCGAGGATTCAGTCGTTGGGCTTCAGCTAAATACTGCAAATTCTTATGGTCCGTATATACGGTCACCGGATGGTTAGCTCCCTTGAGCCACTGCCTCCATCTTCGAAGGCTAGCTTGATGGCTAACAGTTCCTTGTCTCCGATGCCGTAATTGCATTCGGCAGGCGAGAACTTTTTGGAAAAGTAGGAGCATGGCATTAACTTGCCCAAAGTATCGTGTTGGCTGAGGACGGCTCCGACCGCTAGATTAGAAGCATTAACCTCCATGATGCCTCCAAGAATGCCTCCAAGAATGCTTGCTTTAATCCTTCGAAGGCTAAACAAGCGGTGGTAGGCCAATCATGGGCATTGACTCCCTTGCGGGTAAGTGCGGTGAGAGGGGCTACCCTCCGGGAGAAGTGAGGTATGAAATGCCTGTAAAAGTTGGCAAAGCCGAGAAATCGCTGTAGAGCCTTTAAGCCTGAAGGACGGGGCCAATTGGTGATAGCAGTGACCTTCTCGGGGTCCATCTGAAAGCCAGAAGAAGAGACGATGTATCCCAAGAAGGGAAGTGACTCACACTCAATCTGGCACTTCTCTAGTTTGGCGTATAAATGATTGTCTCTAAGGGCTTGTAGCATGCGTTTGACGTGTTGGCGGTGTGTGGAGAGATCTCGAGAGTAAATCAAGACATCGTCGAGGTATACTATAACGAAAGAATGAAGCATCTCCCGGAGTACCTCATTCATGAGGTTCTGGAAGACAACTGGAGCATTACACAACCCAAAAGGCATTACCAAATACTCGTAATGTCCGTCCCGAGTGTTGAACGCTGTCTTCCACTCGTCTTCCGGACGAATACGGACCAGGTTGTAGGCCCCACGTAGATCTAGTTTTGTGAAGATGTTGGCTCCTTGTAGTCTATCGAGCAGTTCCGGGATCAGAGGCAGTGGATACCGATCCTTCTTCGTTATGGTGTTCAACCCTCGGCAGTCTATGCATGGCCTGAGAGAGCCGTCCTTTTTGGCTACAAAAAAGAAGCCTGCACCAGCAGGAGAATGTGAAGGGCGAATGAAGCTTTTAGCGAGGTTTTCTGTAATGTAGTCTGACATCGCCCGGGTTTCAGGTAGCGAAAGAGGGTAGACCCGGCCCCGCGGAGGAGTGGAGCCAGGAAGCAGATCAATAGCACAGTCGAAGGGCCGATGGCATGGAAGGAGCTCTGCCTTCTGTTTAGAAAATACATCAGAGAAATCTTGGTATGGTAGAGGGAGTTCGAGAGCTGCGTGACAGAAGAGAACTTCAGGTCGCTGAAGGGAATCCAGGCAGTTCTGGAAGCAGTAAGAACTCCACTGAGCGATTTGAAGCGTACCCCAATGAATCACGGGGGCGTGCTGCTGCAGCCAAGGAAGTCCTAAGACCACTGGATGCACAGACTTTTCAAGTAGCAGGAATGAGATTGTTTCAGTGTGGAGTGTCCCAGTTCGTAGAGTGAGTGGACTCGTGATTTCTGAAACATAGCCGGGTAGGGGGGTTCCCCGGATGGAGGTAACTCGTAGCGGAGGTTCTCGGGACCTCGTAGGGAGTCCAAGCTGGTGCACCAGTTCTTTCAGAATAAAGTTCCCTCCGGCTCCAGAATCAATAAACGCTAGGGTCTGGAAGGACCCTCCTGGGTATTCCAGTGTAACAGGGACCGTATATTGAGGAGCAGCATTAATACAGCCTAGGGGGATCTCCTCCTTCATCCCTAGACTCGGCCGTTTCCCGGTCTCTCGGGGCATTGAGCCAGGAAGTGGCCCTTGGTACCGCAGTATAGACAGAGTCCCTGAGTGCGACGTCGCCTCCTCTCCTCTTCGGTCAAAGGCGTCCGCCCGATCTGCATGGGCTCTTCAGAAGAGGTGTTGCTGGAAGAAGGTGGTGTTTTGTGAGATGAGGTTAGAGGTCTAGAAAAGGTGGGTGCCAGGGAAACCGGCTGATGAAGGACTCGGCCTTCCTTGTCCCGTTGCTGTAGACGTCGGTCGATCTTCCCCGCTAAATCTATCACCTCGTTCAAGGTAGAGGGGACGTCTCGGGTCATTAATTCGTCCTTTATGCGGCCTGCGAGACCCTCCAGGAAAATGCCTCGCAAACAATCGTCCTGCCATCCTAGCTCCATAGCCAGGGTGCAGAATTCTATAGCGTAATCCGCCAGGGAACGAGGCCCTTGTTTTAACTGCAGAATCTCCGTGGTGGCAGTAGTCAAGCGAGCGGGTTCATCGAAAGTTTGTTTGAAATGCGCCACAAAACTTTGTAGGTTGTGCAGCATGGGGTCCTGGTGTTCCCACATGGGTGAGGCCCAAAGCATGGCCTTCCCGTCGAGCAGGGACAAAATATAAGCCACCTTGACGGCATCTGAAGGGAACTGTCCTGGCAGCAACGAGAACTGGATGAAACACTGGTTCAGGAAAGCTCTACATGTCTTGGCGTCCCCGGAGTGACGAGTAGGAGCTGGAAGTTGGGTCTGCACGGGAGGCTGTGGCGCTGGCGGAGGTGGGGGTTGTACCACCTCCGGAGGATTAGCGTCCAAGCGGTTTGCCAGACGATCAACTGTAGCAGCCAGCACCTCCAAGCATTGTTGCTGCTGCTGGATTATTTAGGCCATTCCGGGAATGGCCTACATGCTGGACAAGTCCGCCGGGTCCATGGCCTTGCAAACTGTTGCGAAAAGAGTCTGTTAGTGGACCCTTCGGCCAGCTGACTGGAGACGGACTCCAGTCAATGGTAAGGGAGCCGGGAGGCGGAACAAGGCTGGAGCGGGTCACAAAGTCTTCGCCCTGGAAACCCGAGACCCCCCCAGGAGGAGCCCGTAGGGGTCCAGGTTGCTGGGACTTAGGAGATCCGGTAGTTAAGGCTAGCGGACGATCAGGAGAGTTGAGAGGAAGTCCGATGGTCATGGCTGGCTGGAGACAAGGAGAATCGAGAAGAAGTCCGAAGGTCGAGGCTGGCTGAAGACAAGGAGAATCGAGAAGAAGTCCGAAGGTCGAGGCTGGCTGAAGACAAGGCAGGATGCTGGGAAAGCTGGAGCGGAACCACAGAGCGGAGGCTGGAACAGGCAGGGTCAGACAAGGCAGGAACAGGTAGGAGCAAGGCACAGCAGGAACAAGCAGGAACCAAGGCTGGAAGCAAGGCACGGCTGGAACAAGAAGGAACCATGGCTGGAAGCAAGGCACGGCTGGAACAAGAAGGAACCATGGCTGGAAGCAAGGCACGGCTGGAACAAGCAGGAACCAAGGCTGGAAGCAAGGCACGGCTGGAACAAGCAGGAACCAAGGCTGGAACAGCAACTAAGCACTCAAGAGAGCGACCTCGTTGCAAGGCAAGGTAGGAGAGACAGACGCCGGTTTAAATAGCCAGCCGGCGTCTGACGTCAGGAGAGGGGCGGTTCAGCACTTCCGGGTGCTGGACCTACAAAAGGGGTTCCTGCGCGCGCGTTCCCAGGCAGGGGGAGGAGTCTGGTTCGGGCCTCGGCGGCGTCTCCACGAGGGAGATGCCGCTGCCATGCGGTCGGATAGGCCCAACGGACCGCGGGTCGCGGCAGGAGCGGGGGACCCGAAGAGCGGTGTTGCGGTCCCGGTCGCTAGCCTGGCGACCGGGACCGCAACACTTTTAACAACCTCAGAAATTCCCTATACCTTATCAAGAGTTTGACCATTCCCCTTTAGATCTAAACAAGATATATAGTGAATACACTAATACACTTCAAGGACCCTAATCGTACGCAATCCTACACCCATAACAACCTAAAACTTAACTAGGACCTGAACAAATTTAAGATGAAGGCAGCATGAAGGGGGCTTCCCAGTCTTTTGCATCGAGTGTCACATGTATGATTTTTTACCCACCGGTAAGAAGTTGTATGTGTGCAGCCAATGCAAAGAGCTCCTGTCAGAGAATGATTACGACCTCTGGAGGCTAGAGTGGCAGACCTGGAAAAGCAGAGGCAGACATATAGGTATATAGATTTTAGATAGTGCTAGAGAGGAGCCGGCTGTCGTAGTACATGTGGGTACCAACGACATAGCAAAATGTGTGAGGGAGGTTCTGGAAGCCAAATTCAGGCTCTTAGGTGCAGGTCCCCAGAGGCAGGCAGATCTCCGGAGTTTCAATGCATTGATGAGACGATGGTGCAGGGAAGAGATACTCAGTTTTCTAAGAACTAGGGATCCTTCTGGGGAAGGGGTAGTCTTTTCCAAAGGGTTGGGGTTCCACCTTAACCAGGGTGGAACCAGGCTGCTGGCGCTAACTTGTATAAAGGAGGTAGAGCAGTTTTAAACGAGAACAAAGGGGGAAAGTTGACAGTCACTCAGCAGTGCATGGTTTGGAGGGAGGTATCTTCAAAGGATACTAATGAAGCATTAGAGTTAGGGCATCCCACCAGAGAGGTTCCAATAATAAGAAAAGTAGTCCAAGTGCCTATATTAAAACTCACCTGAGCTAAAAGATTCCCTGTCAACTGAAAAACATAATATAAATACAAACAAAAAACTTACTTTGAAATTTTTGAATGCCAGAAGTTTAAGAAGTAAGATGGGAGAATTAGAGTGTATAGCAGTGAATGATGACATAGACTTAATTGGCTTCTCAGAGACATGGTGGAAAGAGGATAACCAATGGCAAAATGCTAAACTGGAGTACAAATTATATCGCAGTGATAGAGAGGAGAATCTTGGTGGCAGGGTGACACTTTATGTCCAGGATGCATAGAGTCCAACAGGATAAAGATCCTGCATGAGACTAAATGTGCAATCAAGTCATTATGGGTAGAAATCCCTTGTGTGCTGGGGAAGAGTATAGTGATACTATACTACTGTCTACCTGGCCAAAATAGTGAGACGGACAGTGAAATGCTAAGAGAAATTGCTGAAGCTAACCAAACTGGAAGTGCAGTAATAATGGGAGATTTCAATTACTCCAATATAGACTGAGTAAGTGAAACATTAGGGGATGCTAGAGAGATAAAGTTCCTTGATGGAATAAAAGACAGTTTTATGGAGCAATTGGTTCAGAAGCCGACGAGAGAGGGAGCAATTTTAGATCTAATTGTCAGTGGAGTGCAGGATTTGGTGAGAGAGGTAATGGTGATCAATTTTGAATTAAAGACTGGAAGGAGGACAGTATGTAAATCCACAGCTCTAGCGCTAAACATTCAAAATGGAAATTTTGACAAAATGAGAAAAATAATTAGAAAAAACTGAAAGGTGCAGCTACAAAGGCAAAAAGTGTGCAACAGGCATGGACATTGTTAAAAAATATACCATCCTAGAAGCACAGACCAGATATATTCCATGCATTAAGGAAATGTGGAAGGAAGGCAAAATGATTACCAGCATGGTTAAAAGGTGAGGTGAAAGAGGCTATTTTAGCCAAAAGATCTTTATTCAAAAATTGGAAGAAGGATCTATCAGAAGAAAAAGGATAAAGCATAATCATTGGCAAGTTAAATGTAAGACATTGATAAGACAGGCTAAGAGAAAATTTGAAAAGGAGTTAGCCATAGAGGCAAAAATTCACAATAAAAATGTTTTAAAATATATCCGAAGCAGAAGGCCTGCAAGGGAGTCAGTTGGACTGTTGAATTGATCAAGTGGTTAGAGGGGCACTTAGAGAGGAGTTATTTATTTATTTATTTATTTATTTATTTAAATATTTTTGTATATCGACAGTCGTGAACATCTCATCGGTTTACATATAACAAAATGCAGCAAACAGGCTTTACAGTAAACTAGGAACTGGAGTATAAAAATTAAGAGCTAACAAGGCAAAATGTATAACCATGTAAAGAGAGCATAATTTAACAGACAAGAGAATGATCTGAGTAATTATTTACATTAGAAACAAATCACTAAGAGTAGCGACAAGGTGATTATAGGCAAAGGATTTGGAGAAGGCGGATTTACAATTGTGAGGTCAAAAACTATTAGCGTCAATAAGCAGTGTAGAAAACATATTTGCAGTCAAGTTAAGGCCATCGCAGAAAGATTAAATGATTTCTTTGCTTCAGTGTTTACTGAAAAGCCTATTGGAGAGATACCCGTTCTGGAGAAGGTTTTCATGGGTGATGATACAGATCAACTGAACGAAATCACGGTTAACTTGGAAGACGTGGTAGGCCTATTTGACAAACTGAAGAGTAGTAAATCACCTGGACCGGATGGTATACACCCCACAGCTCAGAAAGAACTAAAAAAAATGAAATTTCAGATCTATTAGTAAAAATTTGTAACCTGTCATTAATTCATCTGAAGTACCTGAAGATTTGAAGATGGCCAATATAACCCATATATTTAAAAAGTGATCCAGGGGTGATCCGGGAAATTATAGATCGGTGACCCTGACTTAAGTGCCGAGAAAAATTATGGAAACTGTTATAAAGAATAAAATCAAAAAACATTTAGATAGACATGGTTTGATAGGACACAGCCAGCATGGATTTATCCAAGGGAAATCTTGCCTCACAAATTTCCTACATTTTTTTGAAAGGGTAAAGAACATGTGGAAAAAGGTGAACCGGTAAATGTGGTGTATTTGGATTTTCAGAAGGTGTTCGACAAAGTTCTGCATGAGAGGCTTCTAAGAAAACTAAAAAATTATGGAATAGGAGGTGATGCCCTTTTGTGGATTGCAAGTTGGTTAAAAGTCAGGAAAGAGAGAGTAGGATTAAATGGTCAGTTTTCACAATGGAAAAATGTAAACAGTGGGGTGCCTCAGGGATATGTACTTGAACCGGTGCATTTTAATATATTTATAAATAATCTAGAAAGGGATACAACGATTGAGGTAATCAAATTTGTGGATGACAAAATTATGCAGAGTAGTTAAATCTCAAGCGGATTGTGATGAATTGCAGGAGGATCTTGCAAGACTGGAAGATTGGGCTTCCAAATGGAGGATGAAATTTAATGTACATATTCTTTTTACACAATATGTACACAATACTTTTACACAATATGTACATATTCCCGATAGACCGGTGAGAACAGCTTACAGGAATACCCTTATTGCCCCATCCATCAAATCCTCTTTAAACAAACAAACTTTATCCAAAGTGGGCCCCGAGAAATGGAACTCATTACCCCCCGAACTCCGACAAGAACAATGCCCAATCACCTTCAAAAAGAGACTCAAAACCTGGCTGTTCGAGCAAGCTTTTAATCTACACCAATAATCTCCCACTAATCACGCCTTTTCCATCTTAAAATGGCTCTCTCAGATTATAACCATATTGTAATCCCAGATATCATTCTTACATGCAGCCTTCTCAAACCTCAGTTCTTCCAGATTGAACCATGTTTAGCTATTGTCTTGATTGTCACTTTAACTGTTGTCTTGTATGTTACTTGTTTAGCTATTTTTGAGCTTGTTACACATAAATATCATACTATTTTGTTAATTTTCCTTGTTCTATATAACCGCGTTCTTACATGCCTGTTAATGTTAAAATGTAAACCGAATTGATTTGTAGCTTTGCTACAAGAATTTCGGTATATAAAAATGCTAAATAAATAAATATAGGGAAAAATAACCCTTGCTGTAGTTCTATCTTAGGAGTTACCACCCAGGAAAGAGATCTAGGCATCAAAGTGGATAATATATTGAAATAGTCAGCCCAGTGTGCTGTGGCAATCAAAAAAGCAAACAGAATGTTAGGAATTATTAAGAAGGGAATAGAAAAAAATCATAATATGCCTCTGTCATAATGCCTCTGTATTGCTCCATGGTGAGCCCGCACATTGAGTACTATGTGCTGCTCTGGTCACTGTATCTTAAAAAGGATATAGCTACACTGGAGAAAGTACAGAGAAGGGAGACCAAAATGATAAGGGGCATGGAACGGCTGCCCTATGAGGAAAGGCTAAAGAAGATAGGACTGTTCAGACTGGAGAAGAGATGACTGAAGGGGATATGAAAGAAGTAAACAAAATCATGAAAGGACTTGAACAAGTTAATGTAAATCGGTTATTTACTCTCTCAGATAATAGAAGGACCAGGGGGCAGTCCATGAGTTCAGCAAGTAGCTCATTTAAAACAAATCGAAGGAAATTATTTTTCTCTCAGCATATAGTTAAGCTCTGGAATTCATTGCCAGAGGATGTGGTTACTGCAGTTAGTGTTACTGGTTTAAAAAAAGGTTTGGATAAGTTCCTAGAGGATAAATGCATAAACTGCTATGACGGTAATTAATAAGCATTAGCAGATTGTGATCTATCTAATGTTTGGGTAATTGCCAGGTACTTGTGATTTGGATTGGCCACTGTTGGAAATGGGATACTGGGCATGATTGACCCTTGGTCTGACCCAGTATGGCATATCTTATGTTATGTTATGATATATTGTAAGGAAGTAACTATCCAGCCCATATTGAACTAATTCAGAGACAATAGTATGTCACCGGTGTGTCAGATTGCCAGGTAAAGGTTTATAATAAATGCAATCCAATAACTGACATCTAACCTCTGCAATGTAATCAATGCGATTTTGGATAACAATACTGCCTTCCCGATTCCAGTGGTTTGATGACTATTGTGCGGTCCGAGGAGAGGGAGGAGATCAACTTTTTTCCTAGAGCCCTTGACCACACTGCTGTCGAGGTACTGGTTCTACAGCATTTGATTGCAGAAAGGTCACGAGTTCCGCTTCAAGGAGCGGGGAGTGAATTCTTGTGAGTGGACGGGATAACCCGTTCGGTGGTATAGTGAGGAAGTTGAGATGGTATCCTTGGGTTATTACAGTTAATACCCACTGATCTGTTGTGGTGTGTGCCATAGATTGGAAAAAAGGCACAAGCGGCCTCCCACTGGAATGACATGGGAAGGAAGAGATTGGCTGTTGCTCTCTAGAAGACAGTCAAAATCCCCAAGCTGGGCCTATCTGTGGGGTTGGTTGGGTGTTTGGTGTTCTAGTCTGACGAGTCTGTCCTCTTTGTGGAGGTTTAGATTGTCAAGGACGAGATTGAGGTGGATAGCATCTTCTTGGTTTATATGTGAACCGTCTAGGATCTCGTCTGAAAGATCTTTTCGTGGTGGATGGATAATCCGCAGGAAGAGCAGACAACTGAGGCAGGGTGTTGTAATGGTATTTTAATTGTGCAACTGTTTCTTGGACTTTAGTTCCAAATAAGTTGTTACCAGTACATGAGAGGTCTGCTAGTCGATTTCGGACCTCGTGTCGTAAATCAGAGGACTTAAGCCATGCCCAATGCTGTGCACTTATACCTGCTGCGGAAACCCTGGAGGCGGTGTCAAAGATGTCATACACCACTCTTATCTCATGCTTGCCAGCATCTAGACCCTTGAGGAGAATGCTGTTAAGTCCTTCCTGGTATTCATTAGGTAGAGATTCGGAATACTCCTGCACCCTCTTCCAGAGGTTTCTGGAGTATTGAGTCATATATAATTGATATGCTGCAATCGGTGCTAAAAGCATTGACCCATGGAAGACTCTTTGCAGAAGGCGTCCAATGATTTTTGTCCTTTACCTGGAGGTGCTGAGGAATGAGGTCTCGATTTTTTAGATTTCTTTTGGGCTGACACCACAACTACCGACTGGTGGGGAAGTTGTGTTTTCTGGAAACAGAGGGCTGATTGTACAAGATATAAGGCGTCAGCTTTCCTATTTACAGGAGGAACTAAGCCAGGATGTTCCCAGTTGTGGTGTAGTAAGTCCATCACACTTCATGAACAGGAACTGCCATGACCTCCTTGGGTGCATCTACAAATTGCAACACTTCAAGCATTTTAGGTCTGGCATCCTCTTCTATTTGCAAATTAAAAGGAATTGCTCAGACATTTCCTTTATAAAATGTGCAAATGTCAAGTCCTCAGGTGGGGAACGTCGACGTTCATCTGGGGGTGAAGGTTCTGAAGGAAGATCATCTGAGTCATCACAGTCTGTGGTATCAACCCCCCATGGATTATAGGGTTGGTCACCAGTACCGCCGGGACCTTGAGGTTGATGTAGAGGTTGAAATCCAGCCGGATCTAGAAAAGGCACTGATGGAAATCGAGGTGGCATCGATGGAGGCACCTAGGATGGTGAAGGCATCGATGGCATTGGTGTTTTCAAAGGACGGTGAGATGGTGCAGAACCCGATTGGTCCCGGCATCAGTTCAGGCATCGGCCAATTCGATTCCTCATCCGAAGATAATAGTATCAGCATCGGAGTCGATGGCTTTGTAGTAGCAGATGGCACAGTTGGAAACGAGGTCGAAAGAAAAGCACCGAGTAACGAGTCCAGTCTATCCAGAAGAGAAGCCAGCATCACCGGCATGGGATCAGGCATCAGCATGGGGGCCGGTGTCGGTGTAGATTGGAATGATCGTAAAGCTTGAAGCACCGCCTCTTGGACAATCATATCCAATTCCGCCCGAGAAGCTGGCATGGGAGGTACAGCAATCAGGGGTGGAGGCTCAGAAGGCTTAGCCAGAGGCTCTACCTGTGGCAGTGGAGTCCCGGATCCTGGCACCGATATCGGTGGGAAACGCCTCAATGCCCCGAGTCCAGACGGGGATGGGGCCCCGTCTCCTCGGGGCTTTTTGGTCAGTGGCTCTGTCGATGTCTTTCCGGTACTGACAGGAGGAGACACTTCGTCGATGACTGTGTCGATGCTTCTCGCGAAGATCAGTCCACTCTTTTTCTGGTATCGAGGAAGAGGATGTTGATGCTTTGGACTGGGAAAAAAAAGGCAAAGTGACATCACTGGTAGATTTTTGCCATTTAGGTTTTGGTGGCGACGGAGTCTTCGAGGATAGAGGATTTTAACTCGATGTCGGTTTTGCCGAAGTCGATGGAGATACCTTAAATAGGAGTCCCATCTTCTCCAAGCAGGACCTGCGGCCTCTTGGAGTCATTTGTGAACAGCTTGTACACTGTTGCATGTCATGAACGGGTCCTAAGCACAGAACAGACACGTCGTGCGTGTCTATGATGGACATGGTTCTTGGGCACTCGGGGCATTTGCGGAACCTGGTGGCCAGGATGTTTGAAAAAGAAAAACCTATCACGTGGTCAGTGACCGGATACCATTGAGGAAAACTTCTGGGAACAACAGAATAAACTTACACACCGGTGTCGATGGTGGTTGATGGGGTACCCCCGGATAGGGAATCTGCGAGGCTACTGCTGCGCGGAAAAAACAAAACTGGATGCAGGGTTGGTACTATGCTGGGAATGCTCAGTGGTGCCAGTCACAGTTCTAGAAACTTTGACAAAAGTGTTCTGTGATTGGGCTCCATCCTGAAGATGTCACCCACGTGAGGACTACCACCCTGCTTGTCCTGTGAGAAGATCATTTATTTGGTACCCTCAAGATAAGTCTTAAAAATGTTTTTAACCAAACTAGTGTTTGTTAGTTTTATAAAGCAGTTGGCTCACTCTTTATTTAGTTACACTCCTTTTTGACTTTTGTTCTTAGCAAACCTTTTATTTTGGATGCGCTTTGGTTTTATCCATTACTGCTTTTTTATCTTCCAGTAAATACTCATTAGTTCCACTACTAAAATGAGCTTACACTTTGCGGTCCGGCGTTTTCCTCGATCATGTATAATTTGCGCTCCTTTCCTACATTAAAGACTGCTTAAGGGGTTTTGAGCATTTAGTCTCTGTGTAACACCGCAACCAGGAAGGCTTCATATGTAAATCATTTTGTTTCCATTGTGATTACAGTGAGTTTCAATCTACAGGCTTTTGCTCCATTGGAACCATTTATGTATTTAGATTTTTATATTCCACTTTTCACACTTTTTTCAGCACTTCAAAGTGCACTGGGAATAGGTATTTCCCTATCCCCAGAGGGCTTACAATCTAAGGGGTAGGTTTTCAAAGGGTTACGCACGTAACCCCCGAAAACATACCCCTGCGCGCGCCGAGACTATTTTGCATTGGCTCGGTGGGGCGCACAAGCCCCAGGACATGCGTATGTCCCAGGGCTTTCGAAAATGGGCGAATAGGGGGCAGGGCCGGGGGTGTGGTGGCGGTCCGGGGGCGTGGCAGCGGTCAGGGGGCGGTCAGGGGGCGTTCCAGCACAGCAGCCATGCCGGAGGTTCGCGCGCCGAAGACTGGCCAGCGCGGGCATGCGTAACTCTCCGAAATAAGGTGGGGCGATTTAGGTAGGGCTGGGGGGTGGGTAAGATAGGGGAAGGGAGAGAAAGGTTGGGGGAGGTGAAAAAAGTTCCCTCCGAGGCCGCTCCAATTTCGGAGCAGCTTTGGAGGGAACAGAGAAAGCCATCGGGGCTCCCCTCGGGCTCGGTGCGCGCAAGGTGCACAAGTGTGCACGCCGACCCTTGATTTTATAACATGCGTGCAGCTGCGCGTGCATGTTATAAAATCAGGCGTAGATTTGTGCGTGCTGGGTTGCGTGCACAAATCTATGACGCACGCGTATAAGTTTTAAAATCTGGCCCTAAATTTGTATCTGAGGAAATGGAGGATAAATTGACTTGTCCAATGTCACAAGGAGCGACAGTGGGACCATATGAGTGGTTTCCTTCTTTTTCAAGTCTTCTATTAAACTGCTGGTTATACCTTCCTCCGCTGTCACTTCTGGGGCTCCACGACGTGTCTCTGCCTTCCTGGGGTCCTCAGCCGGCAGGGTGGGCGTCCCTGCTGGTGCCCGTGCTGCAGTCCGGGTTCTCGCCCGGCAGGGAGGCCATCCCTGCCGGTGCCTGCAGCTCTCTGCTCTGCCTGCAGCCTCCTGCTTTCATCTTCGCGGCTGGGAGCCGCTCCAGTGATCTGCCTTCACCCAGCTTCAGTCCAGGGCTGCTCCGCTGCCTCCTTGGGCCTTCCACTTGGTGAGGGACGCCACCAGCTTCCAGCTCTCTTCTCTCCAGCGTCCTAGGGCACGGGCGTGTGCCTCTCTCCTCCTCTACAAGGGCCAGCCAGGTGTGGCCCCCTGCTGACCCCTCCCTGGGCGTTGTCCTCTTCAGCCCTACAAAAGGGCTCAGCGTCCATTCCAGCTTTGCCTTCGCAAGGAGAAGCTCACTCCTGGGATCCCGCTATCCTTCGCTCCAGGAGTCATCCGTGTTCCAGCACTTCTGCAAGGTCCTGTATTTCTTGTTCTTCGTTGGAGCTCCTCGTCTCGTCCAGATGTCCGCCTTCTGTTCCAGTCCTGATGTCCGCCTGCTGTTCCAGCCCCAAGGTCTGTCTCCTGATCCAGTATCCCTGTTCCAATCCTGAATGTTACCTGCTGTTCCAGATGTCCATGTTCCAGCCCTGAGGTCTGTCTCTTGTTCCAGTATCCGTAGTGTTTGTTCCTGACCCTGATGCTTTAACCTGCCTTCAGCTGCCAGTATGCAGCAACTTGCCTTCGGCTGCCAGGAGTGCAGCAACTTGCTTCGACTGCCAGGAGTGCAGTACATTTCCCTGAACTACTTTGTCGCATCATATTTCCTTCCTGCACTGGTCCCGCTCCTGCGGATTGTAGGACAGGGTGGTCCGCGACCAGCCCATTGGGTCCGCCCATGTCGCTGGGCTGAGTAGTGGCGCACCTGAGGGATCGTGCCCACTGTCCTGAAACCCAAGTCTCGTCTGTGCATCCATTACCTCAGTCCTTCCTGCGCTAGACCCCCTCCTGCGGATGTAGGACAGGGTGGTCCATGACCAGCCCCCATGGGTCCGCCCCGTGTCGTAGGCTGAGTAGGGTGCCTGAGGGATTGCGTCATTGTCGAATACCCGAGTCTCGTCTGTGCATCCCGTACCTTGTTCCTGAGTCCACGTCTGTGCATCCAGCACCTCGTTCCTGTGCCCACGTCTGTGCATCCAGTTCCTCGTTCCTGAGTCCACGTCTGTGCCTGAGTCTACGTCGTTCCTGAAGTCTCATCAGTATCTCAATGTTCAATCTTCATTGCCCCTGGCCTCCATCCGGCCTGCCGCTTCTTGCCGTACACTGCGGCAGGTCCGAAAGGGCGTGGAATGGTCGGAGAAACAGTTCATAAGAACCAACATTGCGTTGTTGGTCTTTCGAAGCGTGCAGGTCCAGAGGAGGGTCTGTCTTCCGTCATTACTCCAGTCATCACTTCCCAGTCATCACTGTCTTCCCAGTCATCCTTCCTGTCCAGTCCATGCTCGGGCATGCACGGCCTACCGCGGCACTCCTCAGAATTCCGCTGGGGTCGAGCCGTGGCCCAAGGACACACATCTCCTGGAAAGTTGGACCGCTCTCTCCTAGCAACTCCCCAACACCTAGGGGAAAAAAAATACAATCAAATCAGACCAAAAGAAAAACGTATTAGGAAGGACCTGTTTGTTTCCAAGCATAACCTAAACTCTTGTCTGCCCAACCTAAAATCCAGCGCACCGGGAAAGCCACTCTTCAGATCGCGACTAATCCCATCACCGGAAGGACAAAAGATTTTTTTAAGCATCCCAGTTCCTCTCTCTGCTATGTCAATGCATTCTCCTTTCCACTGCAATGTGAACAGTATTCTGAAAAATAACTTTCAAACCCAGGATGGTGGAGCATTGTTGTGCTTGATAAACCTGCACTCAAACGCATGCCCTGACCTTGGACGTCCAGCCGGGTGCTCAGGTCATGGCGTGCGTTCATGCAACCCTCGGCCGGCAAAGGCTGCTGGAAAGCACCCTCGCATGGGGAGCGCCTGATCCGCCCCGGGCTGCTTGAAGCCGCTCTCCTCCTCGCTCGCCCCCGGGAGGAGGGGGAGAGAGGGACTGGGGTGCTCCGGAGACCGGCACCAATGGACGCGGCCAGGGCAGGTGAGCGGGGGGCTGGGGGAAAGTTTTGCCCGGATCCTGTTGAGTGCAGGTTTTATCAAGCACAACAATGCTCCACCACCCTGGGTTTGAAAGTTATTTTCAGAATACTGTTCGCATTGCAGTGGAAAGGAGAATGCATCGATATAGCGGAAGAGAGGAACTAGGGCGCTTAAAGAAATCTTTTGTCCTTCCAGTGATGGGATTAGTCGCGATCTGAAGAGTGGCTTTCAGGTGCGTTGGATTTTAGGATGGGCAGGCAAGAATTTAGGTTATGCTTGGAAACAACAGGTCCTTCCTTCCTGCTCTGGAGCTGTCAGCGCGCCCCGCACAGGAGATCGGCACCCATGGACGCGACCAGGGTAGGTGGAGCGGGGGGCTGGGAGGAAAGTTTGCCCGATCCTGGCTCCTCTAAAGGTCTTGTCCCGGGGGGTGAGGGGGTCATTTGCCCGTGAAATTTCATCTCTCTGACCTGATGCTCCACACTAACGCAGGGGTAAGGGTAGGCGGTAAATTAGCAGGTTAAACACAAGGCAAAACTGCAGGTTAAAAAGGCGATAATCTGGGCACATGTTACTGTATGGGAGGGAATAGCTAATCCGATCATTTACATATCATATACATGCCGCGGGCGGAAAGGTTTACCCGTTGATGTTAAAGAAGCGGTAAGGATTGGGTTAAAAGGGATATTGAATCGCGGGTTGGACTTGCGGCGGGGCCCAAATTGTGGGTACAAAGCGGGTTAGAAGCAGGGTAACCGGCGGCCGCACTTTACTGTATCGGCCTGTGAGTTAGGATAGGGATTCATTACGGATGGAATTCGCTCTCCGTACCTAGCTACTCTGCCTCTCCATTATTGGACTTACTGTATTCAGGGTACCAGCTCCTCAGGGGCCTCTCTCTTCTCTTTCAGGTTGCTGTCTGGAACCGGTACTTGCTCCTCAAGGGTCCATGTTCCCGGACTCGCTGCCTGAACTCCACTTCTGCCTGGAAGATACCGCTGCCTACACCCATCAGTGAGTTACATCTACGTCTCTCAGAGCTGTTCCCTGGAACCAGGTACTCGCTCCTCGAGGGCACTACCTCTATTCCAGCTCCTGTGTTCCCTACCGAAAGAAACCACTGTGTGAGTACTACAACCAACGAGGCTCTATTCCAGAACCCTGCATATACTTCCATGGTTCTCACTATCTCAGTTTCTCTTCACTTTAGCACAGCCATTGAGGGATTGCTGTTCCAGTGCCCTGAGGACTACAAGCCCAGCCGGGCTTCATCTCTGCCTCACTACCACCACCTCTGGTGGCTCCTCAATACTGTTAATAAAAGATCTATCTGTGTTGTATGTCCTAAGCTGAGCCTGACCCTGCGGCCCCCTTACTGGACTTCCCCTTGTAGGCGTGGTCAGCAGTCACAGTGTCTCCAAGAGTCCACTCCAAAACCTTACAAACAATAATAGTGTGTTCCTGGTGCATTATGATAAAGATTCTGTATTGTTATAACCCTTCCTTGTCTCCCTCCGTGTTTTCTCTTCTACTTTTTGTTCTCTCCCTTCCTTCCCCTCCCCCCACCGCCTTCCTGCTTGTTAGTTTTTTTTCCCCTTCTTCATTCACGGTCATGGATTTGGTAACCACTCTGTCTTTTCCATATTCACTTCCTCCTACTTCCCACACTCCTGGATTTGTGACTGTATATTTGACTTTCCAAGCTTGGTATGGTCTTCTTGTTACATTATGTTTTTGAGGTGGTCTGTATGCCCTCGTGTTAGCCTATTGTTCAGTACCTGTGATTTGTTCTCTTTGTAGACAACATGAATGCCTGTTGGTCCCTCTGACGCAGCCCTGGCGCAAAACACAGCCGTGTGGGGGTTACTATCAACTATTTAAAAACATTTGTATCTTAAGCATTCTCTTTTGCTCCCTCTGACTGAATAAAATTTGTGGATTAATGTATTTAACAGTGATTAACTGCTTGTGCCACACATCTTCTTGTTTTTCACTATTTATCTACATGTGTGTGCTGTTTACTCTGCATATTCGTTGTGTTTAACTTTGTACCATGTAGAGGTTGTGTCAACTCTATTCACTTAGAGCTTCATTGAAACATAAAATTTGATCAGGCATGCCTAAACCTTTGCACAGAACTGTATATGTAAACACCTTAGGATATATATTTTAAAAGACAACCCAAATAGCATAAAAGAGAAGCTTCAACATTCATGGCACACCGTCTGTTGATTCCTGTATATCCTTTAAGCTTGAATGGATTGCAAAAATTATAGGATGAATATGTTTCCTTAATTAAGTACATGCTCTAAAACTAATTGAGCTCATACAGAATTTGCCATCTGTTCAATATTCTTACTGTATGAACCAGAGGACAGTCTTAGCTCAACATTGTAGCTCATATATTTTAGGCTCAAACCATGAAGAAGATTGTACATTTCCTTCTCCTTAAAGTAGTTCTGTAATGATCCTCAAAAGCAGAAATAAGCTTTATTTTGGCATAATTAAAAAAAAAAAGTAGCCTGGAAGTGGTAAAACTCAGACCTTGCAGTTAGTTGCAAAAGTTTAAAGATTTCTTAAATTCTACTTAAATACTCAAACACTGATGGAAATGATAAACTAGTGAGAATGTATAAAATACATTTCTTTACCTCAAGCTCTTGCTTGTCAAATATAGCCTTCACTGGAGATGGCTGGGTAGCAGCAGTCATCAACTGCTGTAAGAGGATCATGGGAGGCTGAAGTCCTTCAGGAGATATATCTCCAATGTCAGGAGAAGCCACTGCTCCATCATCTGAATATCAACATTTAGGTAATTTGAAAGAAAGAGTACAACAGGTAGCATTTCTACAGTTTCCTTAGCAGCACATTTATAATGCATTCTAACTCGAACAAGTAAATACATTTAAAAAGAATAAAACAGCAAGAACAAGCAATAATCAATAATAAAGGTCTTTGCTTTAGGTTCTAGATATTAACAAAAATTACTTTTTTTGTGGTTTTTCCCAGTTCCTTTCTAGTAATCTGAATAAATTGGAACACATCAGGCTGAGATCTTTAGTAACTTTTGAAACACTAGAGGTAGCAGTCAAGCTTGGTACACTAGATAAAGTACACAGGAGAATGGCATACAGCTTTGTTATGCTCCTGCCCAAACCACAAAACTGTATATATTTTGAAATATACCTGCATCTGATCCAAAAGCATGGCAATATCTCAGAACAATAGCTAGGCTCAAGAATCAAGCCAAGAAATGCAAAGCAATGCCACTGAACTACCAAGCCAACCATTCTATTTTACTTTTAATCATGAAATTAATTTTGACAGCAAATGAAGGAGAAATGACTACTTACTTGATAACTGCCTTTCCTCTCATCATGAGGGCAGGTCAATCGTACCAGTGGATTATGCACATCTGCCAGCAGATGGAGACGGAGCAAAAGCTGACGTCATGGATATATAATCCCGCCCTGACATTAGCCTGCCAGTATTCTCTAGAAAAACCAAACTGTGGACAAACTAATTATACTTGAACATTATTATGCTTCCAACCCAACAAGAAAACTGATTTCAGACAAAAGAAGAAACATATGCACTAAACTAAGGGGCTAGAAAAGCCATTTACCAGTTTTCAACAAAGAGCAGGAATCACACTCTGCAATGTTCACCCTGCAAAGGCTAACCATAATTTAAACATCGGCAGCCTAGGGCCTGCCCTCAGAGGAAAAGAAATTATCAGTTAAGTAGTAATTCCTCCATCCTCTGTTTTCTGGTAGGTCAATAGCCACTGCTATCACTAGCAATGGTAACATGGAATAGACTTAGTTTTTGGGTACTTGCCAGGTTCTTATGGCCTGGATTGGCCACTGTTGGAAACAGGATGCTGAGCTTGAAGGACCCTTGGTCTGACCCAGTATGGCATGTTCTTATGTTCTTAATCCCACCTGTGGGATGTACCAAAGCTAATTCCAAACAAGGCAGAAGGCTGTCAGCAATCCAGTCAATATCACCCAAATGCGGCATCCTCCACAGCCCAAATATCCAAGCGGTAGTACTTGGAAAAGGTGTGCAAAGATGAGCGCGTCGCTACTTGGCAAAGCTCAGCAAGCGAATTCAAATTAAGTTCCACCCTCGATACCACTTGAGCCTCCGTCGAATGCGGTCTAATCTGTTTCGGCAAAGCAATCTCGGCGTGGCTGTAAAGACTTCTTTAATCCAATGGGCTATCGTTGCACGGGTCGCCAGCGCTCCCTGTTCACAGACACCATGTAGCACAAACAGGCAATCCGACTTCTAGATTATTTTAGTCACCTCTAAGTAACCCAGCAAATGTCGTTTGATGTCCAAGAAAAGATAAGGATGATATTCACTTTCATCTCTGTCCCTGTCCAAGATGGTGGGGAAACGGCCTGATTCAAATGAAATTTCGAAAACTACTTTTGCCAAAAAGAGCATAGCCTGAAACTGTACCACCCCCTGAGGCATATGCAGAAAAGGCTCACAGCATGAAGCCACCTGCAGTTCGGAAATCCAAAGTGCCAAACAGATTGTTACCAAAAAAAACAGTCTTAAATAGGGATGTGAATCGTTTTAGGACGATTAAAATTATCGTCCGATAATTTTAATATCGTCTTAAACCGTTATGGAACACAATACAATAGAGATTCTAACGATTTATCGTTATAAATCGTTAGAATCGTGAGCCGGCACACTAAAAACCCCCTAAAACCCACCCCCGACCCTTTAAATTAAATCCCCCACCCTCCCGAACCCCCCCCCCAATGACTTAAATAACCTGCGGGTCCAGCGGCGGTCCGGAACGGCAGCGGTCCGGAACGGGCTCCTGCTCCTGAATCTTGTTGTCTTCAGCCGGCGCCATTTTCCAAAATGGCGCCGAAAAAATGGCGGGCGGCCATAGACGAACACGATTGGACGGCAGAAGGTCCTTCCGGACCCCCGCTGGACTTTTGGCAAGTCTTGTGGGGGTCAGAGGCCCCCCACAAGACTGGCCAAAGTTCCTGGAGGTTCCAGCGGGGGTCAGGGAGCGATTTCCCCGCCGCGAATCGTTTTCGTACGGAAAATGGCAACCGGCAGGAGATCGACTGCAGGAGGTTGTTCAGGCGAGGCGCCGGAACCCTCGCTGAACGACCTCCTGCATCGATCTCCTGCCGGCGCCATTTTCCGTAAGAAAACGATTCGCGGCGGGAAATCGCTCCCTGACCCCCGCTGGACCTCCAGGAACTTTTGGCCAGCTTGTGGGGGGCCTCCTGACCCCCACAAGACTTGCCAAAAGCCAGCGGGGGTCCGGAAGGACCTCCTGCCGTCCAATCGTGTTGTCTATGGCCGCCACCATTTTTTCGGCGGCCATTTTGGAAAATGGCGCCGGCTGAAGACAACAAGATTCAGGGAGCAGGAGCCCGTTCCGGACCGCTGCCGTTCCGGCCCGCCGCTGGACCCGCAGGTTATTTACGTCATTTGGGGGGGGTTCGGGAGGGTGGGGGATTTAATTTAAAGGGTCGGGGGTGGGTTTTAGGGGGTTTTAATGTGCCGGGTTTTGCGATTTTTAGATTTTAGATTTTCATTTCACCGATATTTTACCCCCCCAAACGGCAACAATACGATTCCTCACCCTCCCCCTCCCAGTCCGAAATCAATCATTAGACGATCGAGGACACGATTCACATCCCTAGTCTTAAAGGTAAGTAGCCATAAGGAAAAGAGTATGCAGTGGCTGAAAGGGTCGAACCTGTCAAGAATTCCAGGAAGAAAGTAAGATGTTAAGGGCCAAGCCCTTAAGCAAACCATCCTGTAAGAATTCCAAAATGAAAGGAATATCCACCTTGAGAGTTTGAGAGCCTTGCTCAGAACACCAGGCCTTCAAACTCTCCAAACCCTAACATATGCTACAGGAGTAGAATATTTCCTGGCCCGAAGGAAGCTGGAAATCACAGCAGGCAAAAACCACATTTTAACAACCCAAAACCGCAGCCCTTTCATAAGCAAACCTTAAGAACAAAAAATTGACGGGGCGCATATCCTTGTGAAAGACTAGGTCCGCTAACCGACAACAGATCCTTCACGAGACTGTAGCCTGAAAGAAAACCCCCCCCCCCCCCTCCAGCCATCTCTGGAAGATCGGCATACCAATGGGCCTCCGTGCTTAACTCAGAGCCACTAAAAGCCTAGAATCTCCAAAAACAAACCACAAGAAACCAAAAAACATAGGGAAAACTCTTAACACTAACAGATTATATGTATAACCTTGTTCTGCATCAATATTTGTTGATTGGTACACAGCACCTAGCATCAGCAGCCAGACGTGTGCCCTGTAGTGCACGGGGCCACCCGGACAGCTCAATCATGTGCAGATCAAGTGGAAACAATTGTTTTTAGAATTTTTAAATTGCAATTAAAAAATTGTTTAACAACAAATCTGTACTTAGGGAGTTGTTAAGCCTGCTAATTAGCTGTAATCTAATCCCAACAGTGGCCATTGTTTGCGCAGAGCTTCATCAAGAGCAAATCATCACATTGTAAATTCCAACTTAGACAAGCGGACATTCACAAATCCTCGTTTCATTTAACAAGCTAAAAACAACATAAAAAGCATATCAAAATTAATTGAATATTCAATTGACTATAGAGCTTAGTACTTATCTTATTGCAAACTTGTATCAAATCTTCAAAACAGAATGCATTCGATATCAGCTGTGGATCGGTTAGACAGGAGAATCACAAGGGGGTAGATTTTTTAAAAAAAGGCGCGTTCGCATACTTTTGTTCGCGCACCAGGCGCAAAACAAAGTACGCTGGATTTTATAAGATACGCGCGTAGCCACGTGTATCTTCTAAAATCCTGGATCGGCGCGCGCAAGGCTGCCAATTTTGGGCACCGGCGGCGCCGAGCCGCGCATGACCTGTCTCCATTCCCTCCAAGGCCGCTCCGAAATCGGAGCGGCCTCGGAGGGAACTTTCTTTCGCCCTCGACCCTCCCCTCACCTTCCCCTACCTAACCCACCCCCCCGGCCCTATCTAAACCCCCCCTACCTTTATCCACAAATTTACGCCTACCGGAGGGAGACGTAAATCCACGCGCGCCGAGACCCTACCCGGGGGCGGTTCCGGAGGGCGCGGCCACGCCCCTGGAACGCCCCTGGGCCGAAACCACGCCCCCGGGCCTGCCCCAGAAAAGTCTTGTCCCGCCCCCAAAATGCAGCGTCATTCGGCCCCGCCCCCGACACGCCCCCCCAAAAAACCCCCGGGACTTACGCGCATCCCAGGGCTCTGCGCGTGCCGGCGGCCTATGCAAAATAGGCGTGCCGGCGCGCGAGGGCCCTGCTCGCGTAAATCCGCCCGGATTTACGTGAGCAGGCTTTTAAAATCCGCCCGTTGATGTCCATGAACCAAGTAATGTTCTCTCAATCCTAGCATAATACTGCATAACCATATCAGCTGTTAGTCTTTTGTAAACAACAATCTCCATATCAACTCTTATCCTTTGATAGGGAGATGTGTATCACTACAAGGAAAAAACTAAAATAATAATAATAAAATGCAGAGTAGTGAACAAGTCAACTCATTCTGAAAGGCAAATTGTGTTAAGATTACAAAAAAAGACTGAAATCTACTTCCAAAATATAGACCTAATAGTGTCATAGTCTGTCATTTATATATCCACTTTGCTCAGAGCATAGTTACATATGGTCAAATTCACTTCCTCGCCAGTTTTGGGTTATTAGTTATAATGCACAAAATTGAAGATCTTGAAAATTGTGTGGCAACTCGCTACAATGTAGAACCAACGGTGTACACACAGTTGATGTGTGGAAATACTTGAATGGTGTTCCGCGTTTTCAAACTGCATTTAGACTTGCCTACATATAACTTTCCACATGGACATTCTATCACATAAATTGATAAACAATTGGTATGTTGGTGAAGAGAGACAGATAAATTTACTAAAGCCATGTATAAAGAAGTTGTATCCATAGAAACATGACAAACTGAACAAAAGCCACATGGTTTATGTGACCCGTAGGAACTTGTCTGCTTTTAATGGACCATTGGGTAGAATCTGAGTGGATTAAATGGCCATGCAAGCTGGTTCCTCTGGTGTAAGTGATGCAGGTGGGGAGGTCCCTGAAAATGCTATATAGCTGTAAAATATGCCGATTTTGTAGAATAACTGTTCTAACCAAATGAACCAAAGGTGAAAACATGAGGACACAAGTGATCCGTTGTGAATCTTCTTGTCTTGTGTTTGGAAGGAAAAGCCGGTCTCACTTGGTATACTTAGCCCTTAAGTAGACTTTTTTGTTACACCTTAATTCACGAGATTGACTTGCAATTTTCCAACAATCCTGCCTACCAGAGGCCAGGGGGAAATACATACAACAGAGTGCCACGTGGCCATACTTGAACAGCAGCATCAATGCCCAGTGCTTTTGGAACACACTTGCAACTGAAAAAGCGTGGGAATGTTCACATTGTTGCCAGCAGGTTTAGGTCCAGTAGGCACCAGCGGTTCACAGGGCTGAAAAGCTTTGTCTGCCAGCTCCCATTCTACTGGGTCCAAGTTTCCTCCTGCCAAGGAAGTCAGCTCTTATACTATCCTTACCAGCAATGTGAGAGGCGTAGATACCTATTAGATGTTGTTCCACTGACACTATGAGTACATATATTTCCTCCAACACCTGTGGATTCTTGGCGAACCACCCCTGCTTCCAATCTGTTGATGTTCCACTGTCGCTCCTCTGGATTCCAGTGACCTTGCACCATCAACTTCCACGAGACCCAGCCGGGGCAAGAACCCGCTCACTTCCCGGTGAGCCGCACAGAGCAGGGAGGACAGGAATCATAACCAAAACGGAGAGAAGAAAATTAAGAAAAAACCCACGCTGTGAGTAAACCGTGCCCCTGAAAGGCATTGGGCCAATCAGAGGCCAGCTTCCAGACCCTTTAAACTGGCGCACCTTTCGACAGCGTGTCCCTCTTTCGGCGCCCTCCGCCCGCTCCCAGCACCAACCTCAATTCTCTGCCGGGTTCCCGAGGCCCAGCCAGGGCAAGAACCTGCTCACTTCCCAGTGAGCCACGCAGAGCAGGGAGGACAGGAATCATAAACCAAAACGGAAGAGAAGAAATTAAGAAAAAACAGACGCTGTGAGTAAACCATGCCCCTGAAAGGCATTAGGCCAATCAGAGGCCAGCTTCCAGACCCTTTAAACTGGCGCACCTTTCGACGGTGTTACGCACCCGAAGGAGCGCGGCCTAAGGGGTCTGCCCCTTAGTGCGCCCCTTGGTGAGACCCAGGTTCGAGATTCACTTCCAGCAGCTGACGACACACCCTAGCTCTGCTACAAGAGACCCCAATACCTTCATCCTCACAGCATTCACCTAACCAGCCTCCAGCATTCTTCCAACCTTCCTCCAGCATCCCTACAACCAGCCTCCAGCATTCATACAACCAGACTCCAGCATTCATCTAGCCCTCTTCCAGCATCCATACTTATCATTCTAACAACCAGCGTTCCGGACACAACAGGCCACAATGCCTCTTGGTCTCCCAATACCGATTCTCCATCACCGTACTCCCTTCTCAGGAAAATCACCTATGCTTTCCCGTCAACACAATTACAAATCCCTTATCCCCATCTTGATTTCACCTATTACCCAAATCCTAGCCTTAGAACTCCCATTCATAGACGTCTCCTCCCCCAACTCAGCCCTCAACTCCTAGTCCAACATAACTGAAACGGTGGCAAACAAACTATGTCCACTTGCTACAAAAAAACTCAAACACAACGCATCCAAAAGACAACCATGGTTTACTAATGAACTTCGAAATCTCAAACACAGTCTATGACAGAAAGAAAGCAAATGGCACAAAGCACCATCCCCCTCTACCCTCTCTGCTTACACACTTGCCCTCTACTTATACAAGAGTTCTACATTAAAAACAAAAAGGGACTTCTACGCACATAAGATCCATGATCTCATTTTCGACTCTAAAGCCCTTTTTGCATACGCTTCCAACCTAACTCCTGACATATCTCTTAACCAAGCTCAAGCAAAAGCAAATGACCTGGCCCTCTTCTTCAGTAATAAAGTCACTAACCTCCTAACACAGCTGACTCGTAATTCTTGCTCGCCTTCCAGCACATATCTCCACCCTAACAAAGACATATCTCTCCACTCCTTCGAACCCATCACATCTTCAGAGATCCAAACAGTTTTGAAGAAAATGAAACCTTCCTCATGGGGGGGGCGCTCTTGCGCGGAGACCAAGATGGCCGCTTGATTGCTCAGCTCTTGGGGCTTTCGCTAGTTTTTTGCATCGGGACCTCTGAATTGTCAGCGCTTTTCTTCGAAATTGGTATCTTAAGACCGCCTACATGTCCGCGTCCAAGCCTGGTAAAATTGAAGCTGCCTTTGTGGCGGCTTCCGGGACAAAATGATCGAAACAAGATCCTCTCACCCCGGACAAGACTTCGCCACAAAAAAACATGGCGTCCGCAGAACTTGTGCTAGCCAAACTTAAGCAATTAAAAGAAATGTTACAGACAAATATGGAGACAACGTCGGCGATCAGGTCAGACTTACTAACTTTATCAAATAGATATGATCAGCTCACTCACTGGCTCGATGATACAGAGACCCAGGTCTCCTCTCTCCTACTAACTACTGCGTCACTCCCTAATGTGGACAAAGAGCTGGTAGCGCTTCGCAGAGACGTGGAGGATTTATCAAACAGGAATAGGAGGAATAATATTAGACTTTTAGGGATTCCCGAAGGTGCTGAGGGCTCAGATATGATTTCCTTCTTAACCACCCTAATCCCTGCCAACCTCCACATCACGTTCTCTTTGCCGTTCGAAATAGAGAGAGCGCACCGCATTCCATCGAGGCCACTCCGAACCTCCACATACCCTCGTCCGATCATATTTAAGGTGTTACGATACCCACAAGTTCTACAAATCTTTGAAGCTGCGAAAGCCCGGTCTCCTGTACAATTTCAAGGTGCCTCGCTCATGTATGTTCCAGACTTGGCGAAAACGACGGCTAGTAAAAGGAAGGCCTTCCTGGCTTTTCGCCCTCGACTACACGCTATGGGGGCAAAATCTGGCCTTCTTTACCCAGCAATGATGAAGGTCACCTATCAAAATCAAACGCGGATGTACCATGAACCGAAGGATTTGGAAGATTTTTTACAAGCTTCGGGGACAACGCAGGAAATGGTAACCTGAACTATTTCTTTTTTTTGTTGCGCTTATGATCATGTTCTTTATCATGAGTTAATCTCAATGGTTCCTATCATGGACTTCCATCTCAAGCCCCACGAGTTTTTCGAGCGGTCTTTGGTCCCCCTAGAGACCCTTTACTTTACCTAGACGGTAGGGGCGCCTACCAGTCGTTCTCTTCTAACTGCAATTCAGACATCTCTAGGAATCTCACCTCTTCCCTTTTACTTTGTACTACTTGTCTTCTCATGGATCCCTGGCTCACTTGGACACTTTCTCCAGAGTTCACTCTTAATGGTGGTTCTATTCTACAACATGGCAAACTCCGTATCCTCATTCTATCTCTACAAACATGGCATCCTCCATAGATGATATAGTGATGCTCTCACTTAATGTCAACGGGTTTTCACATCCTATCAAACGTAAGAAAATCCTTACTTATCTGCAATCTCTTCATGCGGACATAGCTCTCCTTCAGGAGACCCACCTTACTACAGCTGAATCCCTCAAACTTAAGCAACAGTGGGTTGGTCAGGTATATGCCAGCGCTGCATGTAAGAAAAAGGTGGCACCGGCGATCCTGATCCACAAACGTTTGGACCGTTGAGGTTTTACATCACTTAGCGGATACAGACGGGAAATGGAACATAGTCTGCCTTAAAATAAAAGATCATCGATATAACATCCTCAACTTATATGCTCCTAATGCGGATGCCCCCTCCTTTTTCCAAGAAGTTTTCTCCACCTTGCTATCTTTGGATAACTCATCCCTCATAATTGCTGGTGACTTTAATCAACCTTTAGACCCTGTTCTGGATAAACGGACAACTGCTCTGTACTCTATCTCCAAGTCAACGTTGACCCTACAACATCTAATGACACAACTTGGACTGGATGACCCCTGGTGACTCTATCACCCTAAGGAGCGCAACTTCACGTACTTCTCGGCCCCCATGCATCTTATTCAAGGATAGACTTCTTTCTGACCTCTCGTACATTACTGTCGGATATTCTTCAGTCTCAAATTCACCCGATCCTTATCTCTGATCACGCTGCGGTTAGTATCCGCCTTAAGCTTCATGCACCCATCCAGATGGATCGACAATGGAGATTCAACTCCTCCCTTCTGTCTGACTTGGATTTTCACACTTTCCTCCAGGAGAAAACCAACCGACTACTTTTCTACCAATTCTACTCCTGATATTTCTCCGAAGACTTTGTGGGAAGCCTATAAGGCAACGATTCATGGAGACATCATTAGCTATTCTGCTCATAAACGTCGCACCCAAGCACGACATCTGAAAGACTTATATGAAGTGGTACAAACGATTGGAACGACTTCATATTACATCCCCGACCTCGATCTCTCTTCAAAACCTTCAAAAGGCTAAATTGACTACAATAAAGGTTGAGTGCACAAGTTAATTTACACCTATTCCACTCAAAAACTCAATATTACGCCGAAAATAATAAATGTGGTAGGAGGACTAGCGACATACTTAAAGAAAAAAGCTGATAAACCCGAGTCTCTAAACTGACCACACCCTCTGGAAAGGAGGTCACTTCGGATCAAGACATTCTTCAATCATTCTGTGACTTTTATGCCTCCTTATACAGCTCGGAGGTGTCTCCCACCTCCGAAGACATCTCGGCGTTCTTTTAAAAAATCAACTATCCTAGTCTTACGCACGAACAAACTCAAGCATTGGAAGCTCCTATCACCGTATCCAAACTCTCTACAGCTGCACTATCTCTCTCTCCTTGGAAGTCGCCTGGCCCCGATGGTTTCAACACGGACTTTTATCATGCCTTTCATAAGTTGCTATCACCACATCTGTTGTTGTATCTTTCCTCTTTGTCTTCCTTGACTGTTGATGTATCTGGGTTTACTGATGCCAAGATAGTAGTGATTCCAAAGCCTGGCCGAGACCCAGCACACCCTGCTAATTATCGGCCAATTTCCCTTTTGAACGTCGATTATAAAATTTTTACAAACGTATAGCAATGAGACTATCCAAGGTACTGGGTACTCTCATTCATCCCGATCAATCTGGCTTTATTGCAAGCGTTTAATAGCCAACAATACTAGACTGTTCCTCCATATTCATGAGGCTTTGTATGAGACCCTGGAACCGGCGATCGCTGTGTCCCTCGACGCAGAAAAGCTTTTGATCGCATTGAGTGGTTCTTTCTCTATAACACCTTGCAACAATTTGTTTTTGGTCCTCTTTTCCTCAACTGGATCCATGCCATCTATACCTCTCCAAAGGCCTCTCTTTATGTTAATAATCAGAATTCCCCCCATTTTCTTCTTTTTCGTGGTACTCATCAAGGTTGTCCACTCTCTCCCCTATTATTTAATCTGGCTTTGGAACACTGCTTTTGGCTATTCGCCAATCTCCTGACATTTCTGGCGTTTCAGATAGGATTGGAAATCCATAAACTTTCTGCATATGCGGATGATGTATTACTGTTTCTTACTAATCCAAATAGCTCTCTTACGAATCTGTTTCATCTTATTGATTCCTATTCTCTTCTGTCAGGATATAAAGTGAATTGGTCTAAAACGGAATTTCTTCCATTGAACCCCATCTCTGACACCATGGATTTTTCACATCACCCCATTTTAAAAGCAGGGAATGGTCTCAAATATTTAGGTATCAAATTTTACTCGGACCCTCTCCATACCCTTCAAGGGTGTGAACAGAATTTGTTAAAACTAGTCCATGATGTTACATTACGATGGTCTCCTCTACATCTCTCTTGCTGGGGCCGTCTAGACACGATTAAGATGGTTTTAGCCCCTAAAATCACCTTTGTTTTATCCATGATTCGATCTTTTTTCAACAGGCTTCTATAAGGAGATTGATCGGATGCTAGTTAAATTCCTTTGGAACAATAAACAACCTCGAATAGCACTGGCAAAATTAAAACACACTAAGCAGAATGGGGGAGTTAACTTCCCAGATTTTTACGCCTATCACTTGTCCTTCATGCTTCAACAAAGTTCCAATTTAATTAATTTGGACTCTGGACCAAGAGGACGGCCCGCCGGTGGCTCATGATAGAGAAATCCATCATTAGACCAATTCCCATACTTAATTCCCGGGGTGGGCTATGTCCGCTCGTAGTTGTAAAAATCGGATATTGCATCTATGCATCGAGCATTTCGGGAATTCGATGCAATGTGCCCGTCTCAGCTTCCCACATGGTCAAACTCTAATTGTACTCCCTTTGGAACAATCCGAAGATCTCCATTGCGGGACATATGATAAATTGGCCTATTTGGCAACAACATGGAATCTGGTCCGTTGCCTCCATTTTTGCTGATGGCCACCTGCTCCCCTTTTCCTCCCTACAAGGTCTCTTCTCCCTACCAGCGACCCAGTTTTATAAATGGCTGCAACTAAGGGACGCTTTAAAAGAAAAACAGTTTTCCCCTATTCGATTGGCTCAAAACCCTTATTTTCTATCCTAAGTGGAGGATATTATGGTCCTTTGGGACATCTAGCCTCCAGACTATACAAAATAATTAAACGGTTTCGGACCCCAACTCGGACCCCTTCAGTCATGTCATATGGTCCTCTGAGATCCAGTTTACCATCACTTCTGACTTATGGTCAAGGCTTTGGCAATCAATATTTCAAACGTCCTTGTCCACAAGTGTTAAACAAACGTCCCTCTTTATCCTCCATAGAGCGCTCTGGACCCCCTGGAAACTCTATAGGGCTCGTCTACTAGAGTCTCATGCCTGCTGGTCCTGTTTGAATACCGGAGCGACTTTGGATCATCTCATATTTTTCTGCCCTATCGTGCACGAGTTTGACACAAATCTGGATTACTATCCGTCTGTTGCTTCCAGTGCCCGCCCAGATAACATATGGGTTCGTTATTCTACGGAGTACCCACCCAGATATTCGGCTATTACCCCCACGTAAGAAACTATATGATTTTCTCATTGGAATAGCTTTACATATTATTACTTCCAACTGGAAACACAGTGATAGACTTTCCGAGCCGCTATGGTGGAATACTATCTGTTTATACAGTAAATATGAAAGGGCTATGGCTATTAAACACAATAGGCTGAAGGCGTGAGACTTGATGTGGAAACCTTTAGATCGACATAACCCATAATTTTCACTCATTGATGTCACTTTGTGGACCCCACCTTCCTAAAGAGTCCATTTGATCCTTCTCTGGTAGTACTCTTTCTTATCTGTTCTAATCTCCCCTTCCTTCTACTGCTTCTTCTTCATTTTTGTGTACCTACCTCCAGAATCTCCTGGACAATAATCTTCTTCCCTTTTCTGCGAACTAGAGAATGTCGAGCTATTGCAGTCTCTGTTTCTTGTTTTGTGTTATGTAGCAGACACGCATTGTATTATGACTTTTGCTTCTGTATGAGTATATGGCTGATACTTTGTAATGATTTGTTTTGGAATACTGTGTTGATACCTGGCTGTTGTTCTATTGAAAATTCCAAATAAAGAAATTACAACAAAAAAAAAAAAAAGAAACCTTCCTCATATCCATTTGACCAAATCCCGACCAAACTGCTACTTCTAATTCCTGACACATCGCCAAAACTCTGGTGGACATCATTAACTGTTCTTTATCCCAGGGTTTCTATCCAGACGACCTTAAACTGGCATCCATCAAACCACTCCTTAAGAAACCAAACTTGGATCCCAAAGATCCCAACAGCTTCCGCCCAATCTCCAACCTCACATTCATTGCCAAGGTCATGGAAAAATTAGTTAACACACAACTAGCAGACTACATTGAAGATCACAAAATTCTGTTCCCTACTCAATATGGATTCCGAAAAGCATTAAGTACTGAATCCCTACTCATCTCCCTGACAGACTACCTTATTATGGGCCTCGATAAAGGTCAGGCCTTCTTATTGATCCTACTGGACCTCTCAGCAGCATTTGATACCATTAACCACTCCATACTACTAAATCAGCTGACGAACATCGGCATTTCAGGAACTGCTCTGGCCTGGTTCAAAACGATCTTAGGGAACAGAGGCTTCAAGGTCAAAATCCACAACAAAGAATCTCACCGTTACCCTTCCTCACTAGGAGTTCCTCAGGGCTCCTCCCTTTCACCCACACTCTTCAACATTTATCTTCTTCCACTTTGCTAGTTGTTAACCAAATTGAACCTAAAACACTTCTTATACGCCGACGACGTCCAAATCATGATCCCCCTTAAAGAATCTATCACAAAAACACTAGAATTTTGGGATCACTGTTTTCAAGAAATCAACTGCCTCCTCACCAGCCTAAACTTAATACTAAATTCTTCAAAAAGCAAATTCCTTCTCATTTCCCCGGAAAAAAGTAATATCACTACGAACCCACCAGCCAACCTGCAAATTTCACAAGTAAGAGACTTAGGAGTTATTATAGATAATTGGCTAAACATAAAATCATTTATTAACCAAACAACTAAATACTCTTTTCATAAACTACATGTCCTAAAAAGAATAAAACCACTCTTTCACTATCATGATTACAGAACAGTTCTACAAGCAATAATCTTCTCTAAGATAGACTACTGTAACTCTATCTTATTAGGTCTCCCCTCATCTCACAGCAAACCTCTTCAGATGGTCCAAAACACAGCAGCCAGAATACTGACAAACACGAGAAGAAGAGACCACATATCTCCCATACTCAAAGACTTACATTGGCTTCCAATTCACTACAGAATCTTATATAAGTCCATCACCACCATCTACAAAGCTATCCATTGCCTTGTTCCCCTCAACCTTCAAATACCACTCAGAAAACATTCCTCCTCCAGACCCATCAGAGAGGCTTACAGAGAATCTCTACATGCACCACACTCCAAAACCTCCCAACATATAACCCTGAGAGTCCGGGCCTTCTCCACAGCAGGACCACCGCTATGGAACTCCATCCCACTGGAATTGCGACAGGAACCTTGCCTTCTAACTTTCAGAAAAGGCTCAAAACGTGGTTGTTTAATCAAGCCTTTCCAGACCCTAACTAAACCATAATTCTCCAACAATCACAGTCAGACATTACTAGACCAGTGTAACTTACTGCTCTCTCTGTTAAATTCCTATCGCCTTTTTCTTCTATTCCCAGTTTTGAACATCCCTGTTTTATTGTAATTTCAGTGTTGCTCCGCACCTGTTAAAGTTTTTTATTGTATCTTCATTGTTTCACCCTCTGTTAAATGTAAACCAGCATGATGCGATCCATATCGCGAATACCGGTATAGAAAAACACTAAATAAATAAATTGACTCTCGACAGTGAACCTGTCAACCCAGCAGGCTCACATTTGTTGTGAATATCAACCAATCCAGCATCTTTAGGGAAACTCCCTTCCTGACATGAACTGCCTATAACCTCCAGCGCAATTAGACTTTACCTCCAATGGTAGGAGCAGCCACACCACACAGTTCTGCAACTACAGATTCCATCGGGAAAGCAACATGCATCTAAAAGTTCAAATATGTGTCCGTAACCAGGGGACTACTTCCAATGCAGCAGCCATCAACCCTAGGACCTGCAGGTAAGCCCACGTGGTCAGATGAACAGTGTTCATCAGGGTGCGAACTCGAGCCATTGACATTTAGATTTGAATCTTTGACAGAAATACTCTGCCCTGATTTGTGTTGAAAAGGTCCTGGGCCCAGTGGCTAAATCGAAAGGCAAGGCCCGGAATTGGTGAGGAAGATTCAGAATGGCAAACTGAAGGAACTGTTGATGTTCCCCGCAAATGAGAATATGCACATATGCCTTTGACAGATCCAGATACGTGGGGTATTCCCCTGTTTATACTGCTATTCCATTGTGAATGGCAGCAATGGACAAGTGACACCCCTGAAATCCAGTATGGGTCCTTTTTGGGCATCAACAAAATAAATGGAATACAGGACCAGATTCTGAATGATTCAGGAATGGGAATCACGGCTCTCAGTTCCAACAACCCACGCAATGTAGCTTCCACTGCTATTCTCTCCAGAGTGGAGTTGCATGGAGATATCATAAAGGCATCTGGAGGAATGCAAAGAAACTCTAGAGCATACTTGTCCTGAACCACTTCGAGGTCCCATTGATCCAAAGTAATCTGGATACTTCTGTGACAAAAAATGAGATAGGCAGCCACCTATCTCCTGCTCTAACAGAGGACTCAAATTCCCATTGAGAAGCTTGAGGAGCTCCACTTGCGAAGCTTGAATCCTTTTCAAGGTTTGGGGCAAAAGGATTGATCTATGGAAGGGTCAGGATCTATGGGAAAAACCTCTTGTATAAGACCAAAAATGATGGTAGCCTCCAGGGCAGCCATTCATCCGCAAAGTCCAGGAAAACGGCATCTTGACCTCTAGAAAATGAGAGATCCAGGTTTCTCCTCATTTAGTTGCCATCTTCTCCAACTCACTGCCAAATGCAAGCCAACCCTTGATGGGCAGTTTGGCAAGACTGGCCTTTGAAACAGTATCTGCCAACCAGTTGCACAGCCACAGAAGCAGCTCCTCTGGCGACTGTGAGAACCAGGGCACAGACTGCATCAGCTAAGAAGGTAGCACCCTGGTGCTACCAGAGGTCTGTTATTGGAAGTGGTGCTTCCATATTTTTAAGAAAGACACAAGGTAGCTCAATCTACCAGGGCACAGCAAGAAGCTCTAAGTTCATTGCTACTGCCTCAAGCCTTCCATTAGGTTAGCCTGAATTCTTTTATCCTGAACATGCTTAAGAGCTGCTCCTCTCTCTACTGGTACGGTGGCTCTTTTCATGACAGAAAACATCAAAGCATTCACCTTAGGGAAGCGCAATTGCTCTTTGGCCTGTGGATCCAAGGAGTATAAACCCGCCAAGGTGTGTCCCCCTTGAAAGGACACCTCTGGCGCACTCCATACCAGATCAACTCTTTAATTGCATCCAGGAGGGGAAAGAAACAGGAAGCCTTGTGTAGGATGACAAAAATGGGTTCCTTAATCTGCCCCCTTGAGGAGTCAGCCCCAGCCACTCTGAGGCTCTTCAAAGTCTGAGAGATCAAGCTCGGCAATTCATCTCTGTGAAAGAAACGGAGAAGAGTTCTATATGGCTCCAATCTAAGGGAAACTCCCCTTCCTTACCAGGAGAGCCAATGCCATCATCAGCAGTGTCATTGCGATCCATATGTATTTGAAACTTGTCAAGCTGCGATGCTCCATGGCTTCTGTCCATGGTGGCAAGCACAGGAGCACTCTGAGCACACATACCTAAACTAATAGATATTATCAACTCAGCTGATCACCCCTGTAGAAATGTCGGTAATCCGTACAAAATTTCCACCCAGGAAAAAGGCGGCAGGTCATTTCCAGACCCCAGAAGCCCGAATCTGACATCTTGAGAGTGAGTCTCCCCTGAAGACTCGGTCAGTTAATCAATCAAAGGCGGGGATACCCATATTACATCACCCTCAGTCCCTTTCGCCTCAGACCAAGGTGATGGACGATAGTCGGCCAAATTAATAGGAGTCAAATCCCTAGGAGCATCCAGGCAGGATTGACACAGGCTTGCAGAAGGCTCTGGCTATATTGCCTTGATGTAGCATGCAGCACACATAAATAAGGGTTAGACTTCTTTGCCGCCAGCACCATGGTTGTAATGCACCTAGACAGGTATAGGCATGCGCCCAGCTGGACTCACAAAATGTGCAACTAGAAACCTGTACGTGACAACTGCGTCCATGGTGGACGTACAAAAAATATGTATCCAAGTACACGCGCCTACCACACCCGTACAAACTAGGCGCAGAAACCTTGCATCCAGGTACACATGTTTAAAAGAACGCCCAAGGTAGGTGCCCAAGGTGCGCGTCCAGAAAGGAGGATGCCCAATCTGGATGCACAGGATGTTTGTTAAAAGACCCATCTAGTCACACACACGTGCCCAAAAGGGTGACATGGCAGTGGTTGCATGAGACATGCAGGTGCACTCCCATGACACAATGAAAACGCGTAAACTAATTGCCGCTGCCTACCACATGCCAAAAAGGAGAAGCCTGCACAACCCACCATGCCTGAACTAACTCCACACCTCACAGGACTCTCCAGCCACATGAGCAGGAAGGCTGAATGCTGAGGGAAACAGACCTGGTTGGAAAACCCCTCACTAGCAAGTTCCTTCTCTCTCCTGCTATTTTTACTTTTTTTTTTCTTCATATAATGTAAAATCTTTTACCTGAGCTCAGCCTTCCCTGGGTGAGAGCAGGAACAGGTCCTGGCTATAAGGGAAGAGGGCTAAAGCCTTCACAGCCAAGCTTCTCTTGGCCTGCAACCACTAATTTTCCAAGTCCACGATACCCAAGGTTATCGGACTGAAGGCTCTCTACTGAGGGAGGGACCACACAGTATCACCTCAGGAGGCAAGCGATGCTATATAAACGTCTTCTGATGTCTCCTTTTTCTTCTTTTTTTTTTGACAAACAGGCAATCCCCTGGAGGGAAATGCATGTCCACCAGCTGCTGGAGACGAAGAATACTGACAGGCTAATGTCGGAGCAGGACATTGTGCCATCAGTTTTGCCTTGTCTCCATCTGCTGTCAGAGGTGCATAATCCACTGGTGGGATTAACCTGCCAGAATGCAGAGAAAGCATTGTTTACAAAGATCTGTCTTAAAGCTAGGAGCATTAAATTTTTGCAATGAGTCCCAATGGTTTTCATGATTAAACCATACCTGAGGGGATTAATCCCGATTCGATAATAGCTGGCTGAGACAATATCTGTCTCAGTTTATCCTGGTGAGAAAAGAGAGCTCGACCTGCTTTCAGTATGTATAGTTTTAACTGCTGGCATCTTAAACAGTCCAAGTCCACTTGATCTGTAAAAGAATACAGAATATCAAAATTTAAAAAAAAAAGCATTTATCTCATTATTAGAAAATGCAAACAACTGCAGAAATCCCATATTTTCTAGATGACCAAATACTAAAAAAAAAAATCTGAGTTAAATTATTTTTAGAATTCAAACATTCTTATTGGTTTCTTCACACAAGACAAAAAAAACCCACAGAAAAACAAACCATAATCCAAAACAATTATATTTTCTACTGCCGACACTTGATGATATAAATTATTGGTTCACAGACATCCATTGGTTTCCAAGTTTCATGAAAGCAATCAAATCTGTTATTTTTCTGCAGCCACTGCTTCATATTTATATTATATTGGGACAGTGAGGGAGATCAAGATGGCGGCATAAAGTGACTGCAGTTTGGCTGTCCTTCCTGCTTCTTCCTATATTTTTGTGGGTTGTGCCTTCTAAAAGGAAGGGAACAGTCAGATCTTACCCCTCAGAGTCATCACCGATCCCTGGATAGCAGTTATCTCAGAGTATGCAGTCTCTGCATCATCAAAAGGAGTAGCCCCGATGCCAAAAATGACAGAGGAGAGTCACTCTTGGCTGGGAAAGAGGTATCCCCTCAACCAACTTGATGTCCATTTACCACCAGCTCAACATGCATCTACCCCAAATGAGGCAGCACCATCTCAGACAGATGAAGTCATTGAGACGGTGGCCCTGAAGGGAGCCTTCGGGAGGAGATTTGAAGATGCGGCCATCTCAGAGAAGTTGGATTCTGCTGCCAATATGTTGAGGACAGTGCCTGAGCCATTGGAGGTTTCTGGTGGTGAATTCCAGCTGTCTCTCTCTCCTCTAGAAGCAAATTTGATCCCTTCAAAGCCAGCTGTGGTCACCTTTGATGCTCTCTGGAACGTAGTGACTAGTATTTGGCTTCCCAATGCTTCTATCCACTAGATTAAATTATCATGTTTTAGAATGTGAGGCCAGTCAGCAAGAAGCTATGAAAAAAGTTTAGAGAGTAGAAGAGGATATTCTCTCCTTAAAAGGGGTTCAAACTTATTTTATTAAAGAACGTGGATTCTTGAATAGGCGAGTGGAATTTATTGAAAACAGATTTCACACTTTAAAACTATGCTTCTTGAATTTTCCAAGGAAGATATTTTTCCTGAGACTCTATCCTTCCTACCAGATTCTGTTCCTTCATTGAACAAAGTTTACTTCTTGCCTACTGGGTCTCGACAAGCCCCAATGGATTGTTTACATCTGACCGCTTTCCTGGAATCTTCCAATTATGAAATTGCAGAAAGAGCCACTTTGTTGGTTACTTTTTTTTTCTGAACATGATTTAAGTTTGGTAAAGAAGAATTACTTCAGGAATCTGAATTTACACTTTATGGGTTAAAAATAAATATTTTTCCAAACTTATCTCTTGCAACTCAGGACAGAAGGAAAGATTTACTTTCATTATGTTATGAGGTTTCTGCCTTAGGGGCTACTTTTAGTTTGCGTTATCCCTGCAAATGTTTAGTTAAATATTGTAATGATACTTTTTTAGGTTTATCTTACTGAGCAATTGCAGAGTTTTGCTAATTCCAGAAAATTATTATGTCCCCTAGTTCTCATTTAGAGTCTGTAAATCAATAGGGACATGTATTTATATTGCTGCAGCTTTCTTGTTTATCGCAGTTGTCTTATTGCAGTAATGCAGATTAATTTTCTTTATTAATTCTCCTCAAATTTTTTCTCCCTCTATATTTGTGGACAACATATATTTGATGTTATTCATATTTTTTGTTTTTTTCTGAAGTATTTTTTCTATATTTATATTTATAAGTGTTACAAACATTCTACCACATGTTCATCTTAGTTTGTTAGCTGTCTTTTCAATAAGAATTTCACATCTAAAGAAACCAAAATGTCAAATAGCTTCTTCGCACTCACAGATAGAACTTGTCATAATGCAAAAATTTTCAAACAACCACTTATATGATAATTCTTCATAAAATTGCACATTACTACAGATTCATTCCCCAAACTATTTTCCAATATTTTTTCAGATTCAGACAATAACAAAGTGTGTACCTGTTTCCAAAAAACACCACCAACCACCATTTTTATCTGCTTGGGCCATGAATTTGGTTATGCTATATGAAGTCCAGATTGCCCTATGTGCTATAAAATATATTTGCATGACAGAAGCTGATAGTGATACCCTCTTCTCTCCTTCTCCCCCAAGTCCTTAGAAATCTCACTTTCAAAATCTTCCCCCAACCCTGAGTTCCTCCCCAGCAGTCTCACGCTGAACGTCCCCATCCTCTAAGTCCCCAGCAGAGACCAGTCTAAGTACTGTTCCATAGGAGCCTGAGAGATCAAAACGCTCGGCCCACAGTTGATGTAGCTTTGCCTCTTCTTTTGCCTTAGCCTTATGCTCTAAATGGATCGTATGTCACAGCTACCATGGCCAGAAACAAAGTGCTGCCTTCTGCTGTACACGGTGAAGTTAGTACAGCATAGAGAAGAAGGTGGGATCTCTCCTTCAGATAGAAGTATAGCCCCTGCCTTCTGTCCTGTGCTGTACTACTGACTCCTATAAGGATAAAATTGATAACAGGCCTGGAAATACTCTTCTTATTGGTTCCTGCCTACTATCATTCTGGCTAATTTTCAAAGGCACGAATGTTCACTCATAACGCGCGTATCTGCATGCAAGCAGAGCTACACTGTGATTTATATCATGTATGCAAGTACGCGTGTATCATTTAAAATCCTCCTGCCACACGTATATGTGCATGAAATCTTAACAGGCAGGTCAAGTAAATGTCCTGCACGTATTTCTGCTATGGTTTTAGCAGCTTTCACATTCGTATGCAGCCAGATTTTAAATCATGTTTGCCTGAGGGAAAAAACGGGTTTTTTCATTAGTCCACCAGTTTGTCCAGTTGATATTGAAGTCTGGTTCTTCATGCTGTAAGCCTCCCGCTTGCTCCTCATCAGGACCTGCAGCAAAGTTACGTGGATAACACACAGACTCATGCCACGGTCTGCTTTTTTTAAAATTTGGAGCTAGGCGTGTAAGTCTCAACCCACCCCAGAATGCCCATTCCCTGCCCCTTCTCCATGTCCATATTTTTCACGCACGAATGGGTATGTACGCGCGTACTTTGCAGATTCTTAAAATTTGCATTGCTCGCCCGTGGAATGCATACGTGTGTAGGTGGCCATTTTTACAATAGCAATGCTTTTAAAATCTACCTCTGTCACCTTCCATTAGCCCCACAGGTCCACTTGGTAAAAGAAGCAGAGGGCTGCACCTGAGGGTAATGATAATGCACTGCTGAAAAAGCAATGCAAAAAAAATTTAGGGCTGAGAATTCAGTGAATCCCTTAAAGGCCCTGACCTCATACCACTGGGTAGGATTATGGTGCTTCCAGAAGGCATTTAGATTGCAGAATTAAGAAACCACTTGCAAAGAAGAGTTGTTGTTGCTACATTTAACAAGATAGTAATGAAAATACAGGCTGACTGGCTAAATATAATCCACCCTGGAACGGTCCCAGAGACATCACATTTTTTAACCAGCTAAATTTGTATATTCTGTGAATTTGCAATATATTCAACTAACTGAAAACCACAGTGAATATAAATATGTAATATTATAACCTCATCATCCTCTTCAACTAATGTTAGAAGCATTCGCAAAACCATGTGTCCACATGCTGTCTCCACTCATTTAAAAAATTATTCGGATACTTTATTTTTACCGTACGTTTGTGTGTTTGTAATATACACTTGTGTTTCATGTTTCCCTCTTCCAGAAGGGTAACATGTATGTGGCTAGGAAGTGGAAGAAGCATTGAGGAATAATAAAATCCTAAGTAGAAGCAAATACCAAAATCAGAATTTATAGTCAAAACTTCCATTTAAAAAAACAAAAAAACCCTATGAGGCTGAAAGTTATCCCTACTTAGCCGGATAATAGGGACGTATCCGGTCAAGTGGCAGCTGCTGAATATCCGGCTATGTTCAGCAGCTGTGATTTAGCCAGATATAAATTTATCCCACTATAATGGCTAGCCAGATATCTTGGGGGCAGGCAATGGGTTGAACAAACTAAAGCAAAATGTTCTGTTGTCTTAACCAGATAAGTCCCTATATTCAGCCTTATCTGGTTAAGTTAACTGAATAAGTTAGACCTGCTTAATAGCAGGTCTAAAATTATCCGGATATAACTTAACCAGCTAACTAGAACTTCTCCGGTTATATTCAGCAGCATAGCTGTGCAGATGAATATCTCTTCTTTGGAGTGAATTTTAAAAGCATTGCTTGTGTTAAGAGATCCATATAAGCGAGTATATGGGCTGCCTGTGAGCAACATGTATTTTAAAAGCCACCAACTATGTGTACATATATGTGTGCGCAATCTCCAGAAAGCAGGTATAAATGGGGCACATTAGAGGGGAGTTAGGGGAATGGCATGGGCGTGACTAAACATACATGTATAATGACATATTATAAAAGAGTCCTATGTGTTGAGCTGCGCACACTTCTACACGCTCATTTGCTACAGTTCAGTTACATAATTGGCTGTGAGAAAGAACTTTGTTTTGTGACACAGTCTGCCAGGCGATTTTCTCCCACTGAGAGGAAACAGGAACTGCCCAATGGGTGGGAGGGAGGCCCCCTGGTGCAGACTGGACCAACTCAGGCACACAAAGAAAGCCTTGTCCATTCATCGAGAGACCAGGGACAACCAGTCACACAGAAGACTGCTGTGAGAATACCAGGGATAGATTGGGGCTATCAGAATGCTGCATTCCACGGGGAACATCTTGGAACAAACAGCCACCTTAAGGGGATTAGGGGATGCTTGGAGGTGTTAAATCAGCCACATATTAAGGGGGGGGGTGAGAAAATGGATTAGCCTTTCCTTTCAATATGACTCTAATCACCGTATGGTACTCAATGCTTTAAGGGTGAATACAGAGAGAGAGAGAGGAGGAGGTGCCCTCCACACAGGGTCTACAAGACAAGAACTCAGTTTTAAGATCTCTCAGACGAGCAAGTCATGCAAAGCTTTAGGTTTAATAAGGAAACCATACAGTATCTATGTAGAAGTTAGAACAGGACCGACAACCTACCAACCACAGGGGCTATGCCTTGCCAACATGTGTCAAGATCACCATTGCCCTAGCCATTTTTGCTACCAACACCTACCAAAGTCCTCTTGGGTTCACAGCTAGCATCATCCAATCTGGTACCTCCCATGTACAACAATCAGGTCCTGGCTATCGCGCCAAGGAGAAAATGCCAACAAATATCCTCCCCTCAGAAAAGAGACAACAAGAAAAAATGAGAGATTTCGATTAAGTGGCATGCTTTCCCTCAGTTTTGGGGCTATTGATTGCACACAAATGCCTATAAGGATACGATGGGAAGATGAAGCCACCTACTGCAACCACATGGGCTTCCATTCCCTTAATATGCAGGTGGTCTGTGATGCTAATGGCCTCATCCCGGATGTCGTGTTTACATTTCCTGGCTCCACTCCCTATGGGCTAAATTTTTAAAGGGACGTGCTGATTTATAACATGTGCGCTTCACTGCACACGTTATAAAATTGGCTACCTGAGTGCACATGTGCACGCCGGTTCCGAATCATGCAAAAAAGGGGTATTTTATTTAAAAAAAAAACACACGGTGACACAATCGGGCCTTTGACCAGTTCCCTATCCCCCTAACTAACCTTCCTCCCTTTTCCCCTCTCCTCCCCGACCCTAATCACCACCTAACTAATCAATATTTTTTGTTTTCCTACTTACTTCTGCTCAGCAGCGGAATTAAGTTGTGAGTGACAGCTGGCTGCCAGACCCTGCCCTCCTCTGGCCTGCCGCTTTTTAGATGACCGGCACTTCCATACATACCAGCAGATATGTAAATGCACTCAGCACATGCACAACCTGGCCATGCAAGTATCTACTGGTATTGGCATGCACCAGCATTTTCAAATCCCCCCGTAAGCCTACATCTCACAGTCAGGAATAAATGATGGCTTCCAGGCGGCCACATCACCTGGGGTGGCTTCTATATTGGAAGATATCTATCGCAAACTCCACATCCCAACAAGCCTCTTCTGTGTGTCTCCATCTCTAGCTGGTCTACCTGGCCAGGATGACAGCTCAGACCCAGCCTAATCCCCTAATGTACTGTCCATCTTGAAAACCTATCGTAATGTTCGCTAATATCTTCTTCCTTACAGGTGACAGAAGTTATCCACTCAAAACCTGGCTCATGATCCTTGTCGCAACCCCAAAGAGCGCAGCAGGGGTGCAATACAACAGGGCCCAATGGCATAGCAGAACAGTGATAGAGAAAACCTTGGGCTTCCTCAAAATATGTTTCCGCTGTCTGGAAAGATATGGAGAATGCCTCCTCTACAAGCGACCTGAAGTCTATGAGATATTTCTAGCCTGCTGCAAGTTACATAACATGGCCAAAACCAATCGCATGCCTCCTCCTGAGGGACTACATGAGAATACAGATGAAGAGGAAGAGGAGGAGAAACAAGAAGTCAGTCAGCAGGAATTGCAAGAGATCCATCACCAAAATCAAAAGTAGGCTACAGGAAAGGAATACTGAAACAAAAATATTTTCAGTGGTGAAGGTGCATTTATTTACATGTGAATAATGACATGCTTAACATAAAGAAAATTAATTCCTCTTTCGGCTTCTTTTTTTGGGTGGTTGGACACTTGCAGATGCCTTGTATGCCCTATCAGATAGTTCCTCCGCAGCAGTGTCCTCTCGATCCTCTGGACTGCCCTCAGTGGTACAGGTCCTGGGAGATCAGGCAGGACATGGTGGCTACTGGAAGGTCTTGCAGGTGCTGATGCTACCATCTGTATGGGCAACTATGGTGGCAGTGGTGGCATGACCAGACCGGATTACATGCTGCTTAAGTGAGTTGGAGCCACATGATGGCAGGGAGATGGTGCTGGAGGTGCCTCAGGCTGTGGAGGTGGGATCCATCCACTTGATGTTGGACCAGATGCTGGGAGCTGCATGTAGAGTCCCTGACGTTTAGTGTCAAACTGGAGGTGGCTGGGGGAGAGGATTCAAGATGGCCTCTTGATGAGACGCATATTCAGACGCTCCTGCCTTTCATTATACTTACTGGACTTTCTTTGCAAATGCCTCACAAAAGAAAGGGGAAGGTGAGGGTTTATCCCCCCGAGCCCACACTTCCCGCAGGTCAGCGTGTCATACTGCAATATGCTTCTCCCATATAGATAGGAGCAGCGAGCCCCGCTAGCGGAACGGGAGGAGGAGTCCCTTCTCCGCTTGGGGAAATATCGCTAACTCCCCCGGAACCACGATTGCCGCTGAATGCTGTCTCACCGAATGCCTCGGGGGAAGAGGAGTCGCTGGTGGGATGCGTCACAAGTGCGACTCCTGTGGGAGGACTTTCGCGAGGCACTGCGAGTTTGGAGGGGTCTGCTATTGCCTCGAATCCCCTTGAAGCTGCGACATGGAGAGAACAGAGGGTTGAAGAAATGCCGCAAGGATCGTTAACATCGGTGGGTGGAGGAGAGGTAACGAGTAACCCTATAAGGAGTCCCATTGAGATTAAAAGACCAGCGGTAATCACTATGGAGTCCCTTTGGGACGTGGTTGTGGGTTTAACGAAGGCGTTCAATGAACAGACCCAAAAAACCGAGGAAATCGCCCAAAAAATGGCATCTATTGAAAATCATTTGCATCTGAAGGGGACAGAGCAGCTGCGAGAGTTACAGCAAGTTAAAGAAAATCTTAAACAAGTGACTGATACTAACGTTGCATGTGTGAAAGATCAAATGATCCTAACACGGCGGCTGGAATCTGTAGAAAATTATTTGAGGCAGTTAAACCTTAGGGTTTTGAACTTCCCAAAAGTAGTGGGAGAGATCCCACTACTAACCTTTAAAAGATATATGAAGGAAATATTACAAATACCAGAGGAGCAAATTCCAGCAGTTAAAAAGATTTTGTTTCTAAAACAAGGACAGAGCCAGATACAAATATCTCCAGTGGGAGAAATCGGAAATTTTAACAACTTATCTGATTATTTGGAAAGCTCTGGATTTGAAATTGCTGAAAGAGCAGTTCTCTTTATTTCTTTGTTTTCAGAATTTGATAGAGCCCTTATTATGAAGTATTACTTTAAAGCAATTAATGTTACATATATGGGTGGTTTGGTTAGGATATTCCCTGACCTGTCCAGGGTTACACAACTACGCAGGAAATCCTTTCTAATAATGCGTCCTGAAGCAATAGCTTTAGGGGCAAGTTTTCTTTTACGTTATCCTGCTAAATGCGTGGTAAAGTACTCTGGTAATACCTATATATTTTATAATCCAGAGCAATTAAGGGTCTTTCTGGACGCCAAGAAAGAAACCCCTATAACTTAGAACATCTGGTTCCCTAAATAAATATATGATTGGGATTAATAGTCAAGGGGCTTATTTGTTAATATAAAGTTTCTTTTTCCTTTTGTATACTCCTCTTTTTCTTTCCTCTCCACCAAATATTGCTTAGAACAGGGGTCAGGAACCTTTTTGGCTGAGAGAGCCATAAACGCCACATATTTTAAAATGTAATTCCATGAAAGCCATACAATATGTTTAAAACTAAATACAAGTAAATGTGTGCATTTTATGTAAGATCACACTTTTAAAGTACAATAAGTCTCTGAAAATATTACACCAGGCCTTAAGACACCAATACATCTCCTATTAGGAAAACGGACCAAGTCAGGCTGCTATAGAGTCCTACACAGAAACTACACGCCAGCAGAAAACCTCACCTGAATCACGTGCTGTCCCTCACCTAACATAGAATAAAGAGACCAAAACGCATAACAAGAAGCATGCAGAAAAAACTGAATTGGAAACTGCAACAAGCCAGAGTCTCTGTATGCAGTGAAACAAAGGAAAAAAGAAACATCACCCATCCTTATAAAACAAATCAAGAAATATAAAATCATCAGCAGTAAAACTGTACTAACAAAAAGAACATATTTCGAAACAGCTGATGAGTGGAATATCCAATAATTAAAAACTCATATAAAACATTTCCAGATACCAACAAAATATTTCAAAATAGCAGACACAAAGACCCAGTAATGAAAAATAATAAGGATATAAATTTTTTTTTTGCTCTGCATACCTGGGAACGTTTGATATCCAGGTGTCCTGAGATTGTTCTGAATTAGCAGGAGGCGGGGTGGTTTGCTTGGAACTTTCTCCTCTCTCAGTCACATACCAGCGCTCTCTCTCACACTGGCTCTCAAAGACACACCTATACACACATGCTCTCAGTCCTCACATATACACGTTTTTTCTCTCTCACTTATATAGGCTCTTAATTACACATTTACACACATGCTGTCTATCTTTTCACGCTTACACACACACACACAGGCTTTCAATCACACACATACATGCTGTCTTTTTCTCTCACACACAGACTCTCATTCACATGCTTACAAACATGTCCTCTCTTTCTCTCATTTACACACAGGCTCTCAATCACATACTCACATGCTCCATCACCTAATCCAGCTCTCAATCACACACAGACACACATGATCTCTCTCTTACTTATACACACAGGCTCTTAATCATACATACACATGATTTCTCTCACACACAAAGGATCTCAATCATACACACATACTCTTTCACACAAACAGGTTTTCAATCACAAACTTACACATACAGGTTCCCAATGGTAAACTTACATTCATGCTCTCTCTCTCTCACAGGCAGGCTCTCAATCACACACATACTCTCTTTCACATGTACAGGCTCTCAATCATTCACATACATGCAATCTCTCACTCACACACACACAGCCCCCCCCCCCCGCGGCCCGGAAGAGGAAGTGGAGAGTATCGGGTGCCTGCGCGGCAAGAAGAGGCCACGCTAGTGCGCTCGGCATCGGCCCGAAGAAAAGAAGACTGCAGCGCGGCTCGGAGGAAAATGAAGAGGTTCAACCGCGGCCGATGGGACTCCGCCGCCGCGAGGGCTGAAAATGAAGAGGTTAGCGTTGGGAGGAGGCTGCTGCTGCCGCGAGTTCCCGGGGTGGGGGAGAGAGAGTGTGAATCATTCCCGGGGTGGGGGAGAGAGAGTGTGAATCATTCACACTCTCTCTCCCCCACCCCGGGAACTCGCGGCAGCAGCAGCCTCCTCCCAACGCTAACCTCTTCATTTTCAGCCCAGGCAGAGTCCCATCGGCCGCGGTTGAACCTCTTCATTTTCCTCCGAGCCGCGCTGCAGTCTTCTTTTCTTCGGGCCGATGCCGAGCGCACTAGCGTGGCCTCTTCTTGCCGCGCAGGCACCCGATACTCTCCACTTCCTCTTCCGGGCCGCGGGGGGGGGGGGGGGGGGGGAGGGAAGAAGAGAGCACGCCGGTGCCGCTGACTCCAGCTGTCCTGCCGCGTTCCGCCCGGGCGGAGGAGGACCAGGGAGCAGCTGGGTCAGCGGGAAAGTGTGGCGACACTTGTCTGCGAGCCAGATGCAGCCCTCAAAAGAGCCATATCTGGCTCGCGAGCCATGGGTTCCCGACCCCTGGCTTAGAACAAAGGAGATAAAATTGTATAACATAAACTAGTTGTGTAATTATAATATAATTACAATTAACAATGTATAATCTTTTTTTTCTTTTGTGTAACTCTCCTGATTGAAGCAAAGGATTCTTTGTTTAAAGTTTGTAAAATTGATAAATAAATAATTAAAACAAAAAAAAACTGGAGGTGGCTGTGACTGCCAAGGTGGCATGCGCTCCAGGAGTTCTCTCCAGGATGCTGTCTGGGTGCCCATGGTCTTGCAAAGACCCTATACTTCCTGCTGCACTCCCTTCATTTTGGTTTTCATGGCCTCACCTTCCTCCCGGAAAGCAACCTGGAGGCCATGGATATCTGGGCACAAAGCTCCCATTTCTTCCAGGATCCAGGAGTTCAGATTCATGAGGAGGAGCTCAGCTGCGCTAGCTTGTGTATGTGCTCTTCAGAAGCTGAATCTGTAGCACTGACATGTAGTAACACACCAAATTTTTAGACTAATGCGAAAGTTATCCCTTGGTGTGTAAGTGCTGTGTTTTGTAGTTTGTACCACACTATAACCACATCCTTCTTCTGGGCCCAGCTATGAAGAATGATAAATTGTAGAGAGGGGGAACCTGAGGGAAATGGTTGCAGAACAGTCTTTTTGCTGTACCTCCTTAAGACTGAAATGAAAGTGTGTGAACCGGCATCATGGCCATTCCCACACCACACCAGAAAAGCCATAGAGATCAATATTCAAAACCAACAGAGGGATAAACTCACAAGCTAGCCATTTAAATGTTTACTTTTGAATTCTGACCTCATTGAATAATCAGCATATAGATACACACAAAGTCTTCACAAAATACATTTTTTCTTTACAGAAAGATATAGAAAACTTTTAGAACTATTTACAAATATTAAAAAAAAAAAAAGGTATAGTTGAGGACCAAATTGAGGAGCAAACAAATTACCAAAATAATAAAAAAAAAAGCCAGGAAATTATGTAGGCCCCAGAACTTTAGGGACTAAAATAGCAGTACTAGCTAAAGTCTGTTTTGAAGGTTTCAGATATAAACTTGGTAGTTTCTTGCTAGACTTTATAGCTTTCTCCAAGGACAAGAAGGATGGCAGTTCTCACATGTGGGTGACATCAGATGGAGCCTGTTAAGGAACTTTGATTTCAAAGCTTCTAGAAGCTTTGTGCATGCTGTACTGGGCATGTGTGGGCCTAGCTGCCTCCGAGGTATGGCCCCCTCAGTCATTTTTTCCCCCCTCCCCTGCAGAGCCTTCAAGCCACAGTTGCTTCTTTCTTCCCTTACAGCTACAGCAGGGAAAGTTTCTGGAACTGCAGAAACCTTTTTCTTCCAGGGCCCTGTGGCTTTCTCTATATTTAAAAATATTACCTGCACACCACCTAAAATTCAAGGAAGGATACAATAAAGCATTCGTAAAAATTATCATGTGCACAAATAAATGGAAATCAGAAATATAACAAAAAAACATCTAAATGATTGTTAATGCAGGTCTTTTAGTTTAATAAAATACAAAGGAAAATTGGTTCTTACCTGCTAATTTTCATTCCTGTAGTACCACAGATCAGTCCAGACTGCTGGGTTTTGCCTCCCTTCCAGCAGATGGAGACAGAGAAAAACTTGAAGGGTATCCCTTGTAAGTACGGTGCATCACCTGCGGCATCCTTCAGTATAAACAATATCAAACCAGAAATTGAATTTTAACATTGAAAGGCAGTCCAAATCCAATGGCTAGATCAAATCAATGGAAATGTAATACAAAAAACTATATACAGGTCAAGAGCACTCTGAAATCTTCATTCTGCTACACAGTCTTCCAGGACAGTTGAAGGAAAAAAGGATTCGAGCAAGCTCGCAAAATTGACTGGGCGGGCATATGGACTGATCCGTGGTACTACAGGAACGAAAATTTAGCAGGTAAGAACCAATTTTCCTTTCCCTGTATGTACCCAGATCAGTCCAGACTGCTGAGATGTACCCAAGCTGCCTTACATGGGGTGGGACCTAGAAATCCCCGCTCAAAGCACACGACTCTCAAAACTTTCGAAGTCCGGAGCCCGAATGTCCAAACGGTAATGTCAAGCAAAAGTATTCAAAGATTTCCAAGTTGCTGCTCTACAGATTTCCTGGGGGGAGACCAACTGTCTTTCTGCCCAGAATGAGCCTTAAGACCATCTGGAATTGCTCGCCCGTGACAGAGGTAAGATTACAGAGAGGTAAGATTACAGAAAGATTTCAAGACTTTCAAAAAGAGCCTAACGACATGGCTTTTTAGAGAAGCCTTTTCACAAAGAGAGCGAGAAAGAGAGAAACGCTGAAAGCTGTACACACAAAATCTTTATACAGCACTAGCACATTATATGTATGTACGTCATGGTTTGTTTACTACACCCTTAATTGAATGTATAAATTAACAGTCCTTATTGTAGTCACAGGTCAGATTAAACAACACTGAACATATAGCCTTTATTACGAAACTATGTTACTGACCTTATAAGGCACCTCCACTACTAATATGAACAGATACATGTACAATTTACTATATGTGCCTCTATGTAAACCGTTGTGACGGTAATATACTGAACGACGGTATAGAAAAGATTAAAATAAATAAATAAATGTGTACGCTGAAGCAATAGCTTCCTTTAACCAATGGGCGATGTTGGCCTTGGAAGCCTTATGACCCTTCTTAGGACTGCTCCACAAGACAAAGAGATGATCTGACAAATGAAATTCATTAGTGACCTCCAAGTAACACAGAAGTACCTGTCTAACATCCAACCTCCTCAATTCGCGAGCATGCCGGTATTCTTGATCCAAGTCCGGAAACGCTGGCAAATCTACCGACTGGTTCACGTGAAAAGTCGATACTGGTCCACGTGAAAAGTCGGTACCATCTTTCCTTAGGAAGGAAAGATGGTACCGTTCACAGAGAGACGACAGAGTCTGAAAACCTAAGGAAAGGTTTGCGACAAGATAGTGCTTGAATCTCAGACACCTCCGAGTCGAGCAGATAGCCACCAAAAACACCGTTTTTACCATTAGGTCCTTTAAAGTAATAGGCTTAAGTGGTTCAAAAGGAGGTTCGCACAACATTCGAAAGACCAAATTCAAATTCCAAGAGGGACAAACAGTCCGGCGAGGAGGGTTCAAGTGTTTTGCCCTCTAAGAAGATGCACTATTTATTTATTTAGTACTTTTTTATACCGACATTCATGATACAGATCATATCATATCGGTTTACAAGGAACAGTGGGTTAACCTTAACCTTAACATATAAGAAGAGGCAACAGTTACAATAAAACAAGGGTAATGGAACTCGGATGAAGAAGCCAAAAGTAGAAAGGTAACTAGGTAACTACATCCGGGTGAGCCGCTACGGACGCTCCTTCCACCTTCCCTCGTAAACAGCCTACGGCCACCACTTGAACCCTTAGAGAACCCTTAGAGAACCCTTAGAGAACTGAAAGCGAACCTCTTTGCCAAACCCTCTTGTAAAAAGGTGAGGATGTGGACTATCAAGGCGTGCCTAGGGGAAACCTTCGATCTACTACACCAAGACCCGGCCATACATAAGAAAGGCTGATGCTTTATGTGCCCGCAAAAGAGTGGAAATGACTGTATCCGGATAACCCTTCTTTCTCAACTGCCTCCTCACATAAACCAAGCCGCTAGACAAAAGTGATCCGCCTGGTCGAAAAATACTGGACCTAGCCTCAGAAGATGATCCAGACGGAGGGGGCCGTCCACTGCTAGGTTGACAAGATACTTGAACCACGGCCTCCTTGGCCATTCCAGAGCTACTAGGATCACCATCCCTGGATGATCCTCTATTCTTCTTAAGACCTTGCCCACCAGGGGCCAAGGAGGAAAAATGTAGAGCTGAATGTTGCAAGGCCACGGAAGGACAAGAGCATCCACACCTTCCACCCAGTGTTCTCTTCTGTGACTGAGGAAGCAAGGTGCCTTGGCATTCGTCCGAGACACCATTAAATCCAAGCGGGGAACTCCCCACTGAAGAGTTAAGAGCTTGAATGCCTCCTCGAACAGTTCCCACTCTCCGGGATTGAGCCACTGGCAGCTCAAAAAATCTGCCTGAATGTTGTCTACCCCGGAATGTGAGAAGTTGCTAACCTGGCCAGTTTTGCTCCGCCCAGGCCATGAGCTTGTCCACCACTGAAGTCACTGGACGGCTCTTTGTTCCCCCTTGCCGGTTGATGTACGCTACAGTCGTCGAATTTTTGGACAGTACCCTCACCGACTGATGACGGATAAGGGGAAGGAATTTCCACAAGGCCAATACACCACTCTTATTTCCAGACGATTGATGGACCACTGTGCCTCTTGCTGTGTCCATTGAACTTGCACCGCTTGAGATTGGCAAACTGCCCCCCAACTGGAGAGTACTGGCGTCCGTTCTCATAATGATCCACTGAGGGACTTCCAGATACACTCCTTGAACAAATGTTCGGGGATTAGTCACCAATCGAGACTCAACCTGGTGGGTTCCTGGAGCAGCAAAGGAATCTGGAACTCCTCTGATTTGGGATCCCAACATGAGAGCAAAGCCCTCTGCAATGGTCTCATATGATAAAAAGCCCAAGAAACCAACTCCAGTGTAGACGCCATAGAACCAAGCACCTGCAAGTAATCCCAGACCCTGGGAACTGGCAGGGACAAGAGACGACGAATGTCTATCCATTCCTGTATAAGGAAGACCTTCCTGATCCGAGCATCGAACCGTGCTCCCAAAAAATCCAGAATCTGGGTATGACACAACTGGCTCTTCGTGGGATTGATGCTCCACCCCAGAGAGTGAAGGGTCTGCACCACTTTGGCAACCGTCTTGCATAGTTCCTCTGACTTCACTCGAATGAGCCAATCGTCCAAGTAAGGATGAATCAGAATCCCTTTCCTGCCGGAGATTCCCCACCACCACCATCATCATCTTGGTAAAGGTGTGGGGAGCTGCGGCTAACCTGAACAGTAGGGGCTGAAATTGGTAATGCCTGCTGAGGACCATGAAACGTAGATACCTCTGATGGTCTTTGTGAATCGCTATGTGCAGGTATGATTCCGTCAAATCGAGGAAAGCCAAAAACTCTCCTCCTCTGATGAAGGCAATGATGGAACTGTGGAGATTACTTACCTGATAATCTCGTTTTCCTTAGTGTAGACAGATGGACTCAGAACAAATGGGTATAGTGTGCTCGTGCTAGCAGTTGGAAACGGATCTGACGTCAGCACGGGTACATATACCCCCACAGGAAGTGAAGCTCTTCAGTAATCTTCCTTGCAAAAGCTGTTATGGATAGACGTGTGCTGACAATCAATGAAATAGTGAAAAACAGGATTCCCCTGACCGATTGATAGTAGCTGGAGACCGCCAGCATTCCCAACCGGAAGGTGTCGACACCTGGTAGAGTGGATGCACTCATGTAAGAAGTGAAAAGGCTTACCTTGAATTGGTGAAACCCCTGTATACAGGCAGCTGAGTGGGATGCTGAGTCCATCTGTCTACACTAAGGAAAACGAGATTATCAGGTAAGTAATCTCCACATTTCCTGTCGTGTAGCCAGATGGACTCAGAACAAATGGGATGTACAAAAGCTTTACTCCCGGACTGGGCGGGAGGCTGCCTGAGGACCGTGTAAAACTGCCCTTGCGAATGCTGTGTCCTCCCTGGCCTGGACATCCAGACGGTAGAACCTGAAGAAGGTGTGGAGGGAGGACCACGTCGCCGCTTTACATATTTCTGCAGGCGACAGCATCCTAGATTCCGCCCAAGATGCTGCTTGGGCTCTGGTAGAATGAGCCTTGACTTGTAGAGGCGGAGACTTCCCGGCCTCCACGTAGGCCGCTCTGATGACTTCTTTAATCCAGCGGGCGATGGTGGGCCGAGAGGCCGCTTCTCCTTGTTTCTTCCCTCTGTGAAGGACGAACAGATGGTCAGTCTTTCGTACACTTTCTGTCATTTCCAGATATCTGGGCAGCAATCTGCCAATGTCGAGATGGCGTAGCAAACGCCCTCCTTCTGATTTCTTCAGGCCTGCCATAGTTGGCAAGGATATGGTCTGGTTGAGGTGAAATCGTGAGACTAACTTAGGCAAGAAGGATGGAACTGTGCGAAGATGGATAGCCTCAGGAGTGAGTCTGAGAAAGGGATCCCGGGAAGAGAGTGCTTGTAGCTCCGAGATGCGGCATACTGAACATACAGCCAGCAAGAACACCATCTTCAAAGTGAGAGAACGGAGAGACAGACCCCGAAGGGGTCTGAAGGTGGATCCCGCGAGGAAATCCAAAACAAGGTTGAGGTTCCATAAAGGCACAGGCCACTTCAGTGGCGGACGAATATGCTTGACTCCTTTCAGGAAGCGAGAAACATCTGGGTGCTTGGCAATAGTCTTTCCATCCCTCCTGGGACCATAACAAGACAGCGCCGCCACCTGAACCTTCATGGAACTGAGGGAGAGACCCTTCTGAAGTCCATCTTGCAGGAAATCCAACACAATAGGGATTGTAGTCGCATGTGGATTGGTGCCATGAGTGTCGCACCATGCTTCAAATACTCTCCAGATCCTTACGTAGGTGAGGGATGTGGAAAACTTGCGAGCTCGGAGGAGTGTATCAATCACGGGCTCCGAGTAACCTCTTTTCTTCAGTCTAGCCCTCTCAATGGCCAGACCGTAAGAGAGAATTGAGCCGGATCCTCGTGGAGGATGGGACCTTGACGTAGAAGGTCCCGGAGAGGAGGCAGGGGAAGAGGCTCCCCTGCCAGTAGTCCTCATGTCCGCGTACCAGGGTCTTCTTGGCCAGTCTGGTGCCACTAGAAGAACTAGGCCCTGGTGTTTCTGAATCTTGTGGATGATGGCGCCCAGCAGAGGCCACGGAGGAAAGGCGTAGAGCAGAGTCCCTGGAGGACATGGCTGAACCAGGACGTCGATTCCGTGTGAGAACGGGTCGCGCTTGCGGCTGAAGTATCTGGGTACTTGAGCATTGGACTTGTCCGCCAGTAAATCCATGTCTGGAATCCCCCAGTGATCCACAATCATCTGGAAGGCTGTGGGTGACAGCTGCCACTCTCCCGGATTTAGGCTTTCTCTGCTGAGGAAGTCTGCCGTGGTGTTGTCCTTCCCGGCAATGTGGACGGCGGAGATGTCCTGCAGATTCGCCTCTGCCCAAGCCATCAGTGGGGTGATCCCCAGAGATACTTGACGGCTTCTGGTTCCGCCCTGACGGTTGATGTATGCCACTGTGGTGGCGTTATCGGACATCACTCTGACTGCTCTGTTCCTCAGTCTGTGAGCAAATCGAAGGCATGCCAATCGGACTGCCCGAGCCTCTAGACGGTTGATGTTCCACGCTGACTCTTCTCTGTTCCACCGCCCTTGTGCGGTAAGTCCTTTGCAGTGGGCTCCCGAGCCGCTCAGGCTGGCATCTGTGGTGAGCAGAGTCCACGTGGGAGAGGATATCATCGACCCCCTGCTCAGGTGGTTGGACTGTAACCACCATCGTAACTGGGTCTGTACCCTGGACGGCAGAGGTAAGCGCGTGGAATAGTTCCGTAGACGTGGGCTCCAGCGAGAGAGCAGGGAGTGTTGTAGAGGCCTCATATGGGCCCTTGCCCAAGGTACCACTTCCAGGGTGGATGCCATGAGACCGAGAACCTGCAGATAATCCCAAGCTATGGGCCGAATGGCTCCCATCAAATACTGGATACGCGTCTGAATTTTCAACCTTCTCTTGGTAGTGAGACTGACTGTGTCCGCCTGGGTGTCGAACTGTACTCCCAGGTATTCCAGTGACTTGGGAGGCTGTAGGCAACTCTTGCTGAGGTTGATTACCCAGCCCAAGCTTTCCAGAAGGGCGATCACTCTGTCGGTTGTCCGATGGCTCTCTTCTCAGGATTTCGCCATGATCAGCCAGTCGTCTAGGTAGGGATGGACCAGAATACCTTCCCGTCTGAGTGCTGCAACCACCACTACGATCACCTTGGTGAAGGTCCGCGGGGACGTGGCCAACCCGAAGGGCAGAGCCCGGAATTGGAAGTGGCGTCCTAGAACCGTGAAGCGTAGGTAGCGCTGATGATCTGGATGGATCGGGATATGCAGGTATGCTTCCGACAAATCTAAGGCCGTGAGGAATTCTCCTGGCTGTACTGCGGTCTTGACGGAGCGCAGAGTTTCCATGCGAAACCTCGGGACCCTTAAGTAACGATTGACTGACTTGAGGTCCAGCATAGGCCGAAATGTGCCCCCATTCTTGGGTACCATGAAATAAATGGAATAGTGTCCAGAATTCACTTCCCAGGCAGGTACTGGGATGATGGCTTTCAAGGACAGGAGCCTCGCCAGGGTAGCTTCCAATGCTGCCTTCTTGTGTGTGGGACAGGAAGATTCCACAAACCTGTCCAGAGGGAGGTGATTAAAGTCCAGATAATACCCCTCTCGGATGATGGCGAGGACCCACTGGTCCGACGTGATCTCGACCCATCTGGGGTAGAAGAGGGTTAACCTGCCCCCTATGGCCCCGTCCCCCAAATGGATCGGCTGAATCTCATTGTGAGGCGCGGCCGGGACCTGAGCCCGAGCCGGCTCCTCTCTTCTGCTGCTTGGGCCGAAAGGACTGGTTCCTGGCCTGAGGACGAGGTGCCTGGTAGCGACCCCTATAGGGATTGAAGCGTTGAGAACTTCTGCCTCTGGAGGGCCTTGGAAAGGCGCGCTGGTTCCGTTTGAACCTGTCTTCTGGCAGTCGAGGTATGGGAGAAGCACCCCATGTGCTGGCCAGTTTATCAAGGTCGCTGCCAAACAGGAAGGACCCCTTAAAGGGCATTCTGGTGAGGCGTGTCTTCAAAGGAGCATCAGCAGACCAAATCCGTATCCAGAGCTGCCGCCTGGCAGCCACAGAAGATGAGATCCCCTTAGCTGTTGTACGGACTAGGTCGGAAGCGGCATCCATGAGGAACGAGAGAGAGGACTCCATGTCCGCTGCCGGAGCATTGTTCCTAACCTGTGACAAACAGGAGCGCGTCACCACTGTGCAGCAGGTTGCGATTCGCAAAGACAGAGCAGCCACCTCAAATATCTGTTTCAGGATGGCGTCCAGTCGCCTGTCATGAGCCTCCTTGAGGGCCGCCCCCCCCTCAAATGGAATGGTAGTGCGCTTGACCACAGCGCTAACTAAGGCGTCCACCTGAGGGCACGCCAGCATCTCCTTGATAGCTGGATCCAGGGGGTACATGCCTATCAGGCTCCGCCCCCTTTGAATGCGGCCACCGGTGCAGCCCATTGCAGATCTATCAGTTGCTGTGCAGCTTGCAAGAAGGGAAAATGGCGGGCTGAAGGACGAAGACCTTCCAGCAGAGGGTTCTGTGTAGGTGGCACTGCAGAGTCGGGCCCTGAAATATCCAACTCCACCAGGCACTGAGAAATTAGGTCGGAGAGATCTTCCTTGGGAAAGAACCGCCTCATGGTTCGATATGGCTCCATCCCCGAGGGAAGTTCCCCCTCCTCGGAGGGTTCTGATTTGGTCTCCGAGACATCAGGGTCCGCCTGAACCGCACTGCCCGGAGGCGGGTGCACTCGCCCACAATAAGGGCGCGAAGGTCCAGGGGCAGGGTCCGCTGGAACAGCGACAGGAGCAGCAGCCCCTGTAACAGCAGGGCCTGCACGGGAAGCTGACTGCATCTGTACAAAGGCATGGATCCCCTTAAAGAGATCCACCCATGAAATGGAGGTGGTCTCAAGACGCCTAGGTACCAGATCCCCCAGGATTCCCGGCTGTTCGAGACTGCCTGCGAGATCCGGGGTGGCCCCTGGAGAACTATCCACAAACCTCGGCTGAGACTGGTCCTGGCCCGAGGCTCCCACTGCCTCCTCACATTGGGCACAAAGGGAGTCTGGCTCCTCGCTGTGCGTGGCTCTGAGCTGGCATGCTGAACAGAGGCCATGAGCTTTCACACCGGAATCATGAGGCGCTCCCGCCTGGGCCACCGGGGCATTCGATTGGTCCATTGCGCTAAAGCAATATGCACTTAATACAATAGGCGCTTAACACAACGTGCGCTCAACACAATATGCGCTCAATACTAAGCGGCAGCTATATACACTTAATACAATATGCGCTCAATACTAAGCGGCAGCTATATACGCTTTAATACAATATGCGCTCAAAAATATGCGGTCAGAAATATACGCTAAACAGAATATGTGCTCAATAATATGCGGTCAGAAATATACGCTAAACATCATATACGCTCAATAATATGCGGTCAGCAATATACGCTTAATAGAATATGTGCTCAATAATATGCGGGCAGCAATATACGCTAAACAGAATATGCGCACAATAATATGCGGGCAGCAATATACATTAAACAGAATATGCGCACAATAATATGCAGTCAGCAATATGTGCTCAATACAGGCGCCTATCATGGGCGCTCAATACCTGAACCGGGCCAACAAAATGGCGACCACCGCGGCGTGCCGCATACAGGCCACGCCGCCGATTCTCGACTTCGGAGACCAAAAGCAAAAGTTGTGTGCCTTACCTGATCCTCGGCGCTTCACGACTAGAACCCGGGCGGTCTCCGGCTGCGGGGGAGAGGGGAAGTACTGTCACCACCGCGCTTGAGGAATGAACCTGCTGCCTCCCAGGTCCATGCCGGGACAGAGGCGCCTCTTAGCCCGCAGGCTTGGTCCTTGCCGCGATTCGGCCACCGGACCGAGGCCTAAACCTCCGAGGGAGCACGGAACTCACCCCGGGATGCTCAACTGGGGGAGGGACCAGTGGTATCACCGCAGGAGCGCGGGGCTCGATGTTCCAGTAGAAAAGTAGATTGGAAGCACGCTCAGCGAGCGAGCAGGCTCTCCAAACTACATTGGAGATGGAAATTACTGATGAGCTTCACTTCCTGTGGGGGTATATGTACCCGTGCTGATGTCAGATCCGTCTCCAACTGCTAGCACGAGCACACTATACCCATTTGTTCTGAGTCCATCTAGCTACACGACAGGAAAGTAGAGTTTCCATGCGAAAACGGGGCACTCGAAGAGCCCTGTTGACTTTCTTTAGGTCCAAAATCGGGTGCAACCACAAAATAAATTGAATATTTGCCAGTTCTTTGCTCGTCCGAAGGAACCAGGATCACTGCTTCTAGGTTTACCAACCGATGAAGCGTTTGAGTCACATGGCATTATTTCTCAAAGGACCCACAGGGAGACACCAGAAACAGGTCGCACAACGGATGAGCAAAATCTAATGTGTAACCGTGCTCTATGATGTTTAGAACCCAGTGGACTGACGTGATTTTGACCCACTCCTCGTAAAAAAAAGGGGCAGTCGCCGTCTGACGTTCGGAACGGAGGAATGGGTCGGCGCTATTTCATTGTGAGGACTTAGTTCCTGCTGCAACCAAAGTGACACCGTCATGGGCTGGTCTCCGGCCTCGAAAGGAATGAATCCAAGACTGGGGCCTTCCTGCTGGCTGTTGCTGGCCAAAGGTGGGTGGGTCTAGACAGACGAAACCGGCGCTGACCCCTAAAACGAGAACAAGCAGAACCGGAAACCCTGGAGACTTTGGGCCTATCCTCGGGGAGATTCTACACCTTCTTATCCCCCAAAGATTTCATGATTTGCTCCAAATCATCTCCAAAGAGGAATTTCCCTCTAAAGGAAAGTGCACCCAACTGCGACTTAGATGAAGCATCGGCCGACCAATTGCGAACCCACAAAAGTCTGCAGGCCGACACTGCAGAAGCCATCATGCGGGAAGAAATACACATACGCATTAGCGCCATATGCCACTGCTGCCTCCAAATGATCTGCCTGCTCCACCTCCTCCAGAGAAAGCTGCCTGGCACTCAGGAGCTGTTGTACCCACCTGATGCTCGTGCGTTGCATCAAACTACTGCTAACCGCTGCCATAACCCCAATCCTGGGGATCTTTAAGAGCAGCCGCTCCAACAACCGGAACAGTCGTACGCTTCGTGACTGCCGACACGGCCACATCTACCTTAAGAACCCGAAGGAGGTCCAAAGAATCCTCTGGTAGTGGATACAACTTATCCATAGCCCGCCTGACATGAAGGCTAGCTTCTGGAGTATTCCACTCCTGGAACATAAGCTGGAGTAACATGGGATGAAAAGGGAAGGTTCTAGACGGAGGGCGCAGTCCAGAGAGAACCAGATCCATCATGTCCTGTCTCTGCGGCTCTTGTTGAACCTGAATCAAGAGCTCTGCGAGAACATTTGGGATCATCGGCCCTAATTCATCCCTACGAAACAGCTGAAGAACATCCCCCTCCACAGGCGCCACGCACTCAACATCCTCATCCACATCAGCCTGAAGCAGATCCACCGGAATGGGATTACCCATGGCCGAATGGTCACTTAAACCACATGCTCCCCGGACCATTCGAATTCGAGACACCTCGGGAGTATCCGCCTGATAAACCTTTGCGGGGGGGGGGGGGGGGGGAGTCCTGTCCCCGGATTAGGATCCAGATCCCCTGATGGCATAAGGCTAGCTAAATAAGCCTTATACATTAACAAAAAAAAAAAAAAAAAAATCTGCCAAAAAGGAGGATTGGCCCTTTAAATTTCCCCACGGCAGGATCCCTAGAGGTCCAGGGGAGGCTGGCAACGAATCCTGGGGAGACCCCAGGCTCTGACCATGTGGAGACAACTGCGGAGGGAGATCCCCTCCCACTGCAGAGAAATCTGCAGCATCATCTAAAGGACACAAAATGGCCACCGTTCCTGCGCTCCCCGGGATCGGGGCAGGCCTAGAATCACGAGGCAGCATCAGTTTACCCACGCCACGGGACCGTGCCAAAGACTTCTCCCTCCCGCCAGCCGCTGCTACCGATGGGCCCTCTCCCTCGGGGATACATCAGGAGCAGAGGTTTTTGCGGGAGAGCCACATTTCTGGCTCCCTGCAGGCAGCACAACATGATGCATGCGGCATCGCTGTGGCACCAAGGAGGAAAGTCTATAAATAACCTCCGGAGCCCGGGAGACTGTGCCGCTAAAATCTTAATTTTTTAAATTTTTTTTTAAACGCGGCAATTAACTGAAGCTTGAGTCTCACCAGAGGAAGAAGTGAGTAACTTCTCTGAGCAAGGGGGGGAGGGACCAGCCCACCAGTAAATCCCCCCAGTTACTCACCAGTATAGAAACGATCTGGGAAGGAAAGCTGCTAAAAGTCCTCCGCAAGCCTGCAACCAAGGAAGGAAGTTCAACAGAAACTTCCCCTTGGGAGGCAAAGTGCTCTCTTTTTTTTCTTTTTTAAAGAAATACCTCTGATTTAGCCAAACTGTAATAGATTCTGCTGTTTCTTTTGCTTTCTTTTTTTTTTAAACATTGAAGTACCAGGACCGCAGGTTCTGCCATCTTCATCTGCTGGAGACAGAGAAATACTGAAGAGGGCCGCAGGTGATGCACCGTACTTATAGGGGGTGCCCTTCAAGATTTTCTCTGTCTCCATCTGCTGGAAGGGAGGTAAAACCCAGCAGTCTGGACTGATCCGGGTACTTTTAGGAACTATTATTTAAATGCTCTAAAGTATATTTCTAATAGTTAAAGACATTTGCCATCGACAATTTCAATACACTAGATGTTACAGCCAAAAGCCTGTGTGAATAAAAGACTTTTTAAAAAGCTTCAAACACACTATTATGTGGAGGAGTAGCCTACTGGTTAGAGCAGCAGACTACACCCCAGGGAAACCAGGGCTCAAATCCACTGTGGATCCTTGTGACCTTGGGCAAGTCACTTTACCCTCCATTGCCTGAGGTACAAAATTAGATTGTAAGCCATATGGGGATAGGGAAATACCTATAGTACCTGAATGTAATCCGCTTTGATGTATACTCTGAAGTACCGAAAAAGCAGAATAAAAAAAAACAAACTCTGAATTAGGGGTCTGCTCAAAATAGATATAGCCTCGGGGCTATAACCTGCACCACTGCCAACGGCTACTCTCATTGCCCTCTGCTCCTCTGCCATCATCTGCAAAGCAGTCTCAAATTGGTGTCTAGAAAGAGACTCCTTGCCGAGAGCAGGTACTCTTGATGAAGGGACTCTTTCTCGCTGCTGTGGTATGGAGGATAGCAGAGGGGGACGCAGGCTTCCTTTGGACAGAAATGGCTGGCCTATCGAGTCCTGGTATCCCTAATTCCCTGGCGAAAAAGGGGAGGAGGCCTTACTAAGACGGGGATGCTTGGGGTGTGCCTATTAAGGGTGGAGGGGTGGGACCACCAACACTTCTTCCCTTGGTGGTGGATGGGGTGGGGGAGAAGCATCCTGCTCCTCCCCAGTGTGGCTGCTGCTGCTGCTTCCATGGGGGCTGGAGATTAGCTGCTGCCACTTGCTCCTTCCTCTTCTTACTCATCCAAGGATAACGATGATGAAAAGTTATCTGTGAAGACAAAAGCAATAGTGTTCCATGATGTGTGCTCACATGCTGCAGAGTATGATGTGCAGGATGACAGAGGCACTTAGAGGAATTCCCTTTTCAGGGAGAGGTAAAGGCAGAGGAAAATGTTGCTAGATATAGGACAACCCTGTAATCAACATGCTGGCTTCCATATTGATAGATCAATGGACGTGCAGATTATTGATTTGAGCAGGATGTAATTTGATGAAGGCTACCATGTGCTAGGGGAACAAGGTTAGAAATGTGTGACAGGGTTCACGATGACTGAATGAGGTGTACATAGCAAGACATCTAGAGTTGTGGGGCTACAGATTGCTCTATTGTACAAGGGTCAAATAATTTACATGGAAATACATGCTGGAATAGGATTAATTTCCCCTTCAGGTAGGCTGCTTCAGGATTTTGGAGCCTTTAACAGAGTGATGTATGAAGGAGGGTTTATGCTGCAGGCTGAGATAGGATGTCACAGGGTTGGGGGTGTTTGGTGTGAGCATTCAGAAAGAATTCATAGATAGAGCTTGTTCCCAGTTCACAGTCAGTCTGATGAAAATCTTATCTCCAGTCCCATCCCAATGAGCACGCAGGTGGTCCAGCATCCACCTCCACTTCAGATGCAGTTCCTGGGCCTTCTTCTTGAGGTCCTCGACATATAGATGAAAAAATGATGAACACCATTAACAGTGCACTGTTCTGTTGAGTGACATACTGATATGTTACTATAGATTACTAATATTTAAGAAGTGAGTAGTTTGAGGACGCACAATGCTTCCCGCTAGTTGCCATTCCCTACATGGCCTGATCTTCTCTGCCCCTCAACTCCTCCTAGCCCCCGTAGTTACCCCCGCAAGCATAGCCTGACATTCTCCACCCTTCCTCTGCCCCCTGCCAGCCCCCCTAGTTACACACCCATACATTGCCTGACCCTCTCTCTACCCCTCCTAGTTCGCTTAATTACCCCCCCATGCATGGTCTAATCTGCTCCACCCCTCCCCCGCTAGCCCTAATTGCCCCCATGCATAGCTTGACTCTTTCCACCATCTCCCACACTCCTAGTTGCCCCATGTATGCCCTCACCCTCTCCACCACCATTACTCCCCATTCTACTTACCCCATGTGGGTAGGAAGCACCATGGTTGAACGCAGTGCGCAGCTCACGCCTTGCATTATTTTTTCATGTAGATTCTACTGCTCTCTTCAAACAAAATACAAATTTTGTTTGTTTTCCATGGATGCCAGCCGTTCGATATACATGATGGTGAAACTGGGCTGCCAGGCTGAAGGAGGCATGTTCTATGTCCCTGCGGATCTGGAGGTTGGGTGTCACTGAAGCAGGCATGTAACCTTCTTGCGCACATGAGTGAGCAAGCTGGGTAACATGCGTGACTATACACGCATAAGTATGTGTGCGGCAATGCCCACATTTTCCATAATACATGCATAATTTTGGCACCATTAAAAATCCTTGTACTTGTGTGCTTCTGCCCACGTGAATGTGTGTGTGCACGCATTTGTTTTAAAGTTACCATCTAAGTTAGCCAGATAAGTCACATCTGGATAATTTAGATAACTGGATATCTTTGGATATTGGGTCCAGAATGAATTAGCTAAAATAATAAATGGCTAAAACTGTGTAAAAATGCCAATATTTCAAACTACAGGTTTTTGTTTTTTTTACTATATTATTAGATACCACATTAATGTATTTAATGACTGTAATGAATTCCTCACAGAAATGGTACTACATACATGAAACAATAAAGGAATTCAAGGAAGCATAGTATAAGTATAAAGAATCAAGTCAGTGAAAAAGTAAATTCTCTGCTATTGCACTAGACAAGGATAATGGGAAGACTAGATTGGCCTTGAGTTTTTTTTTTGCCATCACATTCTCCGTCTCCGTGCCTGCTGTTTTCAGTTTTTGGATCTTGAGACACTGGCTGTTTCTTCCATATGTTTTCTGTACTGAGACTTGCAATCACTTAATGAAATCTATCACTTTAATGATCTATCACTTCCTTCATGATTGGTTAAGCAAGGGTGCAATATAACACAGAATACTCATTTATATAAGAATGCATAAAGTGAATTTAGCAAATTCCAAACATAATTAAACCAGATCCTAATAGACTATTTTTTAAAGTATTACTACATGTAATAATACAAACCACCAAAATAAGAAAGATTATTCCCATGGCACACATATTTAAGTGGAGATGTGTATAAACTGCAATATTTTGAAGATTAATGGCTCAATCAGCCTATGTCTGGTTGTGTTGGTTTTTTCTTGATTCTAGCACAACCAAAAATTCAATATTAATCACCATTATTCTCCATTTACTTAATTTGATATTATTTTCTAAGGATAAAAAACTAGATAATTAAATAGAAAAGTATACCTGTAAGACCTTGCTTGGGAGATTTTTTCTTCCTGTATTTTTCTAGTTTGCATCCTGCAAGGTTTACTAGTTGTGCCCAGACAGATAACATGGGTTCAGTAAAAGGTAAATTGTTCACATTAAATGCCACCACTGGAAGCTGAAACACAAAAATATGGGTTAATATTTTAATTCAAATATAGATTTATATTTTATTTTAAGATAAAAAAACAAACAGGAAACAAAAGAGCTAGTGTAAGAAGACATCTGAAAGGAGTTCTCATTGAACCACGTCAGCAGCTTTTTTACAGCAGTCAGCAACTTTCTTAATGGCATTTGGGTTCATAGGTCTATTTTTGTTGACAGTAATTTGCATCCATATGGCAGATTAAATATAATGTGGCCAAATGCAAGGTGATTTTCTACTATCTCCCTTTTCACTATTTAGAACCTATCTGATGAATATAAATATTTAAAAATAAATTCAACACAGATTCTAATAAAGACTTAGGGAAGTTTTCATTTCAACAATAGTGGAGTCTGGATCACTGGGAATAGTTGAAGTTTTCTTTTTTTCTGCACAAGATAGGCATATAATGGGGGGGGGGGGGGGTGATCCATCACATTGTTAAGATGAGGCTGCTTCACCTCTAAGTGCCACAGGAAAAGTGAAAGTGCTGACTGCTGGATAAGTTACCTCTCAAGCAGAAGTGATGGCAATTTGGTGAAATTCCCTTGATTATCTCAGCTCGGGAGAAGAGATAAAGATGAAAAACTTCTGGTAGCATCTGTTCAGATTTATCTGTGTACTATTACTTTGAGTATTCAAGTTTAAGAGAAAAAATCCACAAAAATTGATCTTAATATATTTTTAAATTAAAAACTATGGAGGTAGTTATAAGTGAATCCATGGTATGTTTATTTATATTTATGTTTCTAAATGTTCTTGATTAATCAGCATCTTGCAGATAAACATATTTCCTTTTTAGGAAACATGATGGCGTTAGCTATTACAACCTATTATTTTTGTTTTTAGGTTAAGTTCTTCCAACATGTGAAGGGAACAGTTATGGGGACCTCGATGGCCCATTCACCAGATTGTTTGTACATGGCATATTTTGAAAATCTCCTTTTCGAGCATCAATATGGACGTGGAACCATATTTAAAGGTAATATATTCATCATTTGAACCAACCTGGATGCTTATTTTGGAAATTTATACAATAGCACAATTCACATAATCCATATATGAAAATTATTCCTTACCTGCTAATTTTCGTTCCTGTAGTACCATGGATCAGACCAGACGGTGGGTTATGCCCCCCGTCCAGCAGATGAAGTCAGACAAAGCTTCGGAGGGTGTTGCCATAATAACCAGTGCACCCTCCATAGATCCTCAGTATAGAGAATGTCAAAGCCAGAATAATAACATAAGGAGGATGGATCAAGTGCACTGAACAGAACAGAATATCAGCAACGGAGGCAACTGGTGCCACAACTTGAACATTAACTTACAACAAGAACTGTAGTGTGCCACAAAAATTCAGAGGCAAAACATCCAGAATGAGAGGAAAAATCCGAAGGACAGGTCGAGCAGGAGCGTTCTAGAATCCCAACCTCAACAGGGAGGGAGTCTGGACCGATCCATGGTACTACAGGAACGAAAATTAGCAGGTAAGAAATAATTTTCTTTTCCCTGTACGTACCAGGATCAGTCGAGACGGTGGGATGTCACAAAGCTTCCCTAAACCGGGTGGGCCTCTGAAAGCCCTGCTCGAATGACCCTGTCGCCAAAATAACCAGAGGTTGGTGACTGCAAATGTAGTCGATAATGACGTGCGAAGGTGTGCAGGGACTTCCAAGTCACCGCTCTGCAAATTTCCTGAGAGGAAACGGACCTTGATTCCGCACAGGACGTTGCCTGGGAACAGAGAGAATGAGCCTTGACACCCAAAGGAGGAGTCCGACCCGCTCCAATGTACGCCGCCATTATGGCTTCCTTGAGCCATCTAGCAATCGTAGTCTTCGTGGCTTGAGTTCCCTTCCTTGGTCCCGACCAAAGGACAAACAAATGGTCCGAGAGCCTGAACTCGTTGGTGACTTCCAAGTAGTGGATTAAGCTGCACTTGACATCCAGGAGTTGTAGAGATCTGGACTCTTCGGCTGCGAAGGACGGAAGCTCCACCGTCTGATTCACGTGAAAAGCCGAGAAGACCTTGGGAAGGAAGGAAGAAACTGTACACAAGGATACCCCAGTGTCCGTAAAACGAAGGTAGGGTTCCCTGCTTGAGAGTGCTTGGAGTTCCGAGACGCAGCATGTGGAACAAATGGCCACCAAGAACACAGTCTTCAGGGTGAGATCCTTGATGGAGTCTTGACGCAGAGGTTCGAAGGGAGGGCCTGCCAGAATCTTAAGCACCAGATTAAGACTCCAAGAAGGACATGGATCCTGGACCGGAGGTCGTAGATGCTTCACCCCTTTGAGGAAGCGTGTGATGTCAAGATGAGCCAAGAGAGAGTGATGTCCGGTCGACTGAAGGAGCCAAACCCAGAGCGGAGACTTGTACTCGTAGCAAGTTGTAGGCCAGTCCCTTTCTCCAGGCCGTCCTGTAGAAATGCTAGGATCTGGGGTACCGAGACCCTTCTGGCATGTGTGTCGTGGGCTGTGCACCAAGACTCAAAAACCTTCCAGACCCTCACATAGGCGACCGAAGTCGAGGTCTTCTGAGCTTTGAGGAGGGTCGACACTACTGCGGCAGGGTATCCTTTGCGCTGAAGCTGCCGCCGTTCAAAAGTCATGCCGCAAGACAGAAGCGTTCTGCCTGGTCGAAAAATACCGGTCCTTGGTGGAGCAGGTGCGGAAGAAGTCCCAGGCATAGAGAGCCGTCCACTGCCAGGTTGAGGAGGTCTGCGAACCAAGGACGATGTGGTCATTCCAGGGCCACCAGTATGATGGGGCCCGGGTGGAGCTCTATTCTCCGTACAGAAACACTACTGCTAGCACTAACAGACAACATCATGAGAGGTTTTGACAATGGCAAACACTATATTTTAGTGATGCTGGACTTATCAGCAGCATTTGACACCATAAATCACGACATACTTTTAAATAGACTAGAGGAAATAGGATTGAGTAACATAACTATCAAATGGTTCAGATCATATCTAAGTAACAGATATTTCCAAGTTCAAATCAAAGACGTAATGTCAGGAAAAATACACCTACAAACAGGAGTACCACAGGGGTCCGCTCTATCAGCTACACTCTTTAACATATAACTGTTACCTTTATGCCACCTACTAGCCGGGCTGGGCATAACACACTATATATACGCTGATGATATACAGCTAATACTTCCCATAGATGAAACTATTGAAAAAACATTAAATATCGCTAACGAGATCACGTGACACCTTGGCGAGAGCGGATGTAGGCTCTTGTCTCCGCGCCTAGGCCCTAGGAATCCCCTCACATCCACGGGACAAAATTACTGCCGGAGAGCCCAGCCTTTGTTAAATAACAGTGGTCGAGTTTACGGATCCCTTGGGGATGATGGCGATGCGAACAGGAAGGAAGGACAAGGAGCAAAGTAAGGAGAGAGAGAAGGCCCGACCGTCAGACTCGATTTTGGATGAGCCCGCCTCCCCACCGGACGCTGGCATGAGGCCCCTGCTTACTGTGGCGGATTTGACGGCGGCGATTCGGGCTGCCATTAACCCGGAGCTCCAAAAGATATCGGAGAAGCTGCAGGATTTGTCCACCGGCTTGACAGCCATTGATCGGCGGTTCGGGGAACTGGAAGCGCGGGTCTCATCCACCCAAGATGGCCTCGGTGCGGCCCAGGCGGACATTATCAATTTAAAGCGGGCGCTGGAAAGGCAAGCGTCTAAACTAGACGATTTAGAAAACCACTCGCGTCGGGCCAATCTTCGCCTGGTGGGCTTACTGGAGCGTCTCTCTGATTTTCAACTTCCCGCATTTCTGGAAGGTTGGCTACCCACCGCTCTAAAGTTATCTGGGCTCTCCGGTCCGCTCCGGGTGGAGCGAGCGCATCGACTCGGCCCCAAGCGAGATGACCATGCTAAGCCGCGGGTGGTGATCGCGAAGCTCCTTAACTACTCTCACAAGGCGGCGATTATTAGAGCAGTGCAGCAGGGGGCGAAGCCGGTTTATGAAAACACCCCGATACTCATTTTCCAAGACTTTTCACAGACTGTGTCCCAGCAGCGCCGGGCCATGGCGCCATATTGCTCGCAGCTATACAAACGTGGCATTCGTGCGGCGCTCGTGTTTCCAGCCCGGCTGCGGGTGCCTACCGCTCAGGGGGTCCAGTGGTTTACAGAGGCGGACGCCGTGAAGGCCTTCCTTCAAACACTGCCGGCACCGGCGGCGGACGATGTGTGAGGGCTTCGTGGGGGTGTTCTCTGCGGCCCTTGGCGCTCCTCTAGCCGGCTCGTTCCCGCGCTGCCCCAGGTATTTGGGGGGCGACGCGGCCGGATGTTTGGACTGGAGAATCGGGACTATATCATGAGGTTCCCTCTTTTTTCTATTTTTCCCTTTTTGGGTGTGGTTATCGGTATTTACCTGAAGACTTACTCAGAGGGGGGCCTCTGACCTTGCTTGGATTCAGACTTGGGTGTGTTAACCACTCATGTGTGTGGGGACTGGGGTGCCTGGCCGGGTAGTTTTGGATCCGGCTTTTGACAGTGCTTCGCCCTGGCACCGTAGCCCCTTGCTCGATTAATTTTTGCTAAGCGGTGGGGCTCTTCTTGAGTGTTCCCTTTGTTCACCATGTTTATTGTTCTGGTGGTTTGCTGTTTAGAAAATTTTCACTTCCCACGACTCATGTGGTGGACCACGTGGGTTGTTGGATGTGGGGGGAGGGGGGGAGTGGGCGATGTGTCAGCGTGATCTCTGCTCGCCACTTGATGGTGGGCAGGCAGAGGGGGTGTGTGGGGGGGGAACTAGGGAGACAGTGGGGGGAGACTAAGCTAGGAGGGGGGTGGGGGAGGGCCAATTGGGGGGGGGTGGGGGGGTGGGAAAGTGGGGTTCAGTGCCTATTGCCTATCTCAGTTCTTTTTGTTCTAGTGGCTGTCGGGATGTTTCTGTGTGACCAGTTATGTATCCGGGGGCTGGGTCCAGCTGGGAGGCCCATCCCTCTGCAATTGTTCATTTTGCTTCTTGCTGACACATGGTCATTTGAGCCTCCATGAGTTCTCATACGTGCACCTTTTATTCTTGGAATGTGGGGGATATTAACTCACCAATCAAGCGGTCCAAAATTCTGCAGGCTTTGAATAAAAGACACGCAGATATTGTGTTTCTCCAAGAAACGCATCTAACGGACGTGGAACACGACAAATTGCGGCAGTGATGGGTGGGGGAAGCACGCTATGCCTCGGGGACCTCGCACTCTGCAGGGGTGGCGATTCTCTTCCGGAAATCTTCCCCTATCACGAAAGTAAAGGAGGTGAGGGACCCGGAGGGCCGTTTTCTTATTTTGGAAGGGGTGTATAATCAAGCTCCGATTATTCTATGTAACATATATGCGCCCAATATGTATCGAGCCTCCTTTTTTTATGATATCCAGGCCCACTTACTGCCTTATATAGATGAGCTGATAATCATGGGGGGTGACTTTACTGCAGTCAAGGACCCGGCTCAGGATAGGGAAACTACGGCTAAGGGCCCGGGAGGGGCTAGTAAAGGGATTCAATTCCTGGAAGACTCGCTGCATCTTATAGATGTCTGGCAGATTCTCCATCCCTTCGAGAGAGATTTTACGCATATCTCGCGGGCCCATGGTTCCCATGCTCGTCTAGATTATTTCCTAATGAGTGGCCAGAGCCTTTCAAAGGCGGTCGAGGCTGGGATTGACGATGTGATCGTATCAGACCATGCACCCATTTGGCTCGCCCTGGCGCACACATCTGGGGGCACTGGTTCCTTCAGCTGGCGATATCCGTATTATCTGGCTGAAGATACCTCTTTTCACACTCATTTGAAAGATAAATGGGCGGAATTTACAGTTTCTAATGCTCAGCATAAGGAGGACCCTATACTATTCTGGAATACGGCTAAGGTGGTGCTCCGTGGGGAAATCATCTCCTATGTGGCCCATAGGAGGAAATCCTTAGACCAGCAGCTTCTCCGGCTCACCCTTGATATTCGGCGGGCAAAACGGGATTTGGTGAGGCGCCCTCCTAGGGACAGTAGGGAGCAGTATCTTGCCTTGCAAACGGCTATAAACACTGTAATCCATCAGAGGGCCAAGAAGAGTCTGCTATACTATCAATATAAATTATTTCAATTTGGCCAGAAGTCAGGCAAAATGTTGGCTAATTTAGTTAAGTCGGCCCAGGGGTCCCGCCACATTCCAGCTATGCGTACCCAGGGGGGGTTGGTAACAGATACGGAGAGTATTAAGCGGGTTTTTCATGAGTATTACTCCTCTTTGTATCAATCAGAGGGATGGGACGCAGTCTGATGGGAGGATTTTGGGGACCTGATTAGCCTCCCCTCTTTGACTTTAGAGTATAGTCGCTATCTTAATGGTCCCATAACGGAGGAGGAGGTTTCCAGGGTGATCCGAAATCTGCCCCGACTGAAAGCGTCGGGCCCCGATGGTTACAGTGCGGAGTTTTATAAATGTCTGACAGACCCACTTTCGGGGATTTTGTCTGCTGTTTACAATTCCCTTATAGCTCGCGGTCAGTTTCCGGCCCATGGGAATCAAGCTTTTGTCACTCTGATACCCAAACCCGGTAGGGATCCACTGCGGCCGGAATCTTATCGTCCCATCTCTCTGCTGAATGTGGATCATAAGATTTTGGCCAAAGTCCTGGCGGATCGTTTGGGGAATTTCCTGCCTTCGCTTATCCAACCGGGCCAGGTGGGCTTTGTTAAACAGCGGTACTCCCTTAGAAATATTCGGCAGGTTTTGACGGCTATGGCTCTTAGTACCAGAGTGAATGATCCATACCTGGTCATCAGTTTGGATGCTGAAAAAGCATTCGACAGGGTGGAATGGGGGTTTATGTTCCATATTTTACGCCTTGTCGGGATCAGTGGGTTTTTTTCTCAGGCTGTGGAACTGTTATACCACACCCCAGAGGCTCGCCTCTTGGTTAATGGTGAGTTGACGGAGCCCTTTGTAGTTGAGAGGGGTACGAGACAGGGCTGCCCGCTGTCTCCCTTGCTTTTTTTTTGCTCACCCTGGAGCCCTTTTTGTTAGCTATCCAATCTAGTGTCCGTATCCGGGGCATACAGTTTAGCAGTGGGCAACACCGGGAGATATTCAAGTACGCAGCTTTTGCGGATGACGTTCTGTTGTTTTTAACATCCCCCGCAGATCGTTGGACACCCTGCTTGATATTTATGGTCATTATTCCGCTCTGTCCGTTATGCGTATTAATTGGGATAAATCGGAGGCTCTGGCCTTTCCGGCCTCCCTACGGGATAGTTGGGGGGGAGTGTTCCCCTGAAGTGGGCGGGGGACTCACTTAAATATCTGGGCATACATATCGCGACAGATTTGTCTAAGCTTTATTCCCTCAATATCCACCCTTTGTTACGGCACACTCCGGAGAAGCTGACCTCATGGCGGAATTTGCCCCTATCCGTGGTGGGCCGCATAGCGTTGTTCAAGATGGTGATTCTGCCCAAGTGGCTATATGTGCTACAAAATTATCCGGTGATACTGCAGCTTGGTGATCTTACTCGTGTAGACTCCCTCTTACGTAGTTTTATCTGGAAAGGGAAAAAGGCCAGAATACCTCTGAGATGGTTGAAGCAACCCTGGTCCGAAGGGGGAATGGGGATCCCACATCTTAATCGCTATGGGTGGGCAGCGAACATGCGCTTGATTAGAGGTTGGTTCCTGGGGAAATCTCCCTTTGTTAATATGGTGGCGGAGACCACTTTTACTAGTCCCCTGGCCCTGGGGTATGTGCTTATGGCGCATGGAGCTGCGTTGCCTCAGGCTTTGGCACACCACCCCCTGGTACGACCGCTGCAGAAGACTTGGGCATACCTTACCTGGTTGTTGGCGGTTCCCCAGCAGTGTGTTTACTTGACCCCCTTGAGAGGCAACCCGGATTTCTCTCCTGGCTCCACCACCACCTACTTCGCCACTTGGGGGGAGAGGGGAGTGCTCTACCTAGGCCATGTGCTGGACACAGAGGGGGGGTACATCCCCTACGACTGCATACAGGAGCTGTATGACATACCAGGGACCCATCATTTTGGTTATCTACAATTACGCCACTATATTAAATCTCTGGGGCGCCCAGAAATGCATTTGGCAGCCTTCACTAAGCTGAATGGTTCTTTGCTGTTGGATGCACCCTCGGAGCCTTCAATGTCCTGTTATTACAGACAACTAACCAAGGTCTCGCCGAGGGAAGCGTACACACTTTCTGTTGACCGTTGGAACAGGGATGGGTCTTTTCAGCTAACGCCTCACATTTTTGCTAGTAGTGTTAGAGGGGTTTTGCCTTGCACTAGTAACATGTACTTTTGGGAGATGCATTTGAAATTCCTGCGACGGGCGTTCATATCGCCACAGATTGCCTATAAAGCTGGGCTTCGGGAGACTGATTTGTGTATACGCTGTGGGAAGGCGACGGGGACTCTCGCCCATGTGTTTTGGGTGTGTCCCCGGGTGCAACGGTACTGGCGACAAATCCAAGTTTATTTGGAGTTTTTACTAGATGTCCGTCTCCCTTTTTCCCCTTATTTGTGGCTCTTTCATTGTGTAACCCACCATTTGTTTTCCAGAGAAGGTCCTCGACTTCTTTTAAAGAAAGCTGGTCTCGTGGGTAAAAAGGTCGTTCTCATCCTTTGGCGCGACGAGAAGGGACCCTCTTTTTGGATATGGCGGCTCCATCTGCATCGTCTCATGCAATTTGAGAATTTGGCGTCCCACTCCTCACTGAACCAACGCCGCCTTTTTCTACACACTTGGGACCCATATCTGCAACATTTACCCCACAGGGCTCGTAGCTTGGTGCTGAATGGATGATTGTCAGTGGGGACATTCCCGGACTTTCTTTACCAAGGCGATAGGACTTAAGCGGGGTAGTGGGGGCGGGGGGTGGGGGGGGGGGTAACTCTCTTTCTGAAAAATGTTTGAGTGTTTGTTATGGTTCCTGCCTATTTTGGCGTTTGTGTATTCCACTTTGAGCAATTTGGGTGGCTACCATGTTGTGGCATTGACAGTTCTGTTGAATTTGTAACACTCAATAAAAAATATTGAACATAAATATCGCTAACATGTACCTTGACATCATAAAACAATTACTAAACCAAATGGAGCTAGTAATCATCATAGAGAAAACAGAATTCCTACATCTAGAATACAAAAAGACAGAGATCATTCAAAACACCATCACACTCAAAAACAACCAAAAGATTGAACTAGCGGAAAAAGTACGGAACCTAGGAGTTATAATTGACACCGAATTAAACTTAAAACAGCATATATCCTTAAAAGTTAGAGAAGGATACGCTAAACTTATGGTACTCAGAAGACTCAAACCACTTCTAACGTCAAAGAACTTTCGTTCAGTCCTTAAAGCATTGATTTTTGCAAGCACCGACTACTGTAATGCGCTACTACTAGGCTTACCATACACCTCACTCAGACCACTACAAATTTTACAAAACACTGCTGCAAGAATTTTGACCGGTAAAAACAAGAGAGACCACATCACCGAAACCCTAGCCGAGTTACACTGGTTACCTGTCGAGCAGACAATACAATACAAAACACTTTGCATCTTACATAAATTAATACATAACGAAAAAGCGGAATGGCTTAACACAGCCCTCCGCGTACACGTACCAAACAGAAACCTAAGATCAGCGAATAAAGCACTTCTTACGATCCCATCAATTAAGACAGCAAGACTAACTCAAGTGAGAGAGAGAGCACTATCCTTGGCAGGACCCACACTGTAGAACACCATGCCACTAGAGTTAAGGTTGCAAAAAGACAACAAAACCTTCAGAAAAGGCTTAAAAACCTGGCTATTCAAGCAAGCCTACCAAACAGAGAAGGGGAAACAGTGAGGCAGGCGAAGTGAGATATGAACAAATAAGGCGTGTAGCTATAGTTCTATCTGTTTTTACTCTACCTTCTCGTTCTTCACCAGAAGAGAAGTTGACACTTATAAAGTTAGAATTGTTTTTAAACTGATAATTCCTGGACAGTATTGTATCACAAACCAATTATATCATTGAGAAAACTATGTACCGAATCATTACGGCACCTGTGTAAATTAATATATCTCAGCATCCTTATTTATGTGCCCTATTGTAAACCGTTGTGACAGATCCTTCTTAACAACGGTATAGAAAAGATTTAAATAAATAAATAAATAAATAATACCTTGCCCACAAGGAGCCACGGGGGAAAACTGTTCAGCAGAAGATGATCCGGCCATGGGAGAACCAGAGCGTCTATGCCTTCTGCGCCGTGTTCTCGCCTGAGGCTGAAGAACCGTGGTATCTTGGCGTTGTGGAACGTCGCCATGAGATCCAGACGGGGTGTCCCCCAACGACGAATGAGGAGTTGCATCGCCTTGTCAGAGAGGGACCACTTCCCGGGGTCCAGACTCTGTCGACTTAAGTAGTCCGCCTGAATGTTGTCTATGCCTGCGATGTGGGAGGCTGCCAGGCGCGTGAGTTACCTCTCTGCCCACGACATCAGTCGTGCTGTTTCGAGAGACACGTGTTGACTCCTCGTTCCGCCCTGTAGGTTGATGTAAGCTACTGTGGTCGCGTTGTCCGACAGGATCCGTACTGCTCGGTTGAGCACGAGGGGCAGGAAGTGTATGAGCGCCAGACGTACCGCTCTTGTTTCCAGACGATTTATCGGCCAGGTTGCTTGTGTCTTTGTCCACTGTCCCTGTGCCGAGTTCCGTTGGCAAACCGCCCCCCAGCCGGTCAGGCTGGCGTTGGTGGTGACCACCACCCAATCCGGGATCTCGAGAGGAGTGCCTTGTGCAAGATTCCTTGGATCCAGCCACCAGTTCAAGCTAGATCTGGCCAGCTGAGGGAGCGGGAGGATGAGTTGGTAGTCCTGCGAGACCGGTTTCCAGCGAGAGAGCAGTGCCCCTTGTAAGGGACGCAGGTGCGTGAAAGCCCATGGTACAAGATTGATAGTAGAAGCCATGGAACCCAAGATCTGTAGGTAATCCCAGGATGTGGGCATGGGAAGTGCGGCGAAGCACTGGATCTGCTCTCGTAGCAATTGCGCCTTGTCCAGACGTAGGAAGACCTTGCCCTGAACTGTGTCGAAACGTGCCCCCAAGAAGTCCAAGGACTGCGAAGGGGTGAGGCTGCTCTTGGCGAAGTTCACGGCCCAGCCAAGAGACTGGAGTAGTTGGACGACCCGGGTGACCGCCGCCTGCCCCAGGGAGAAGGTCTTTGCCCTGATAAGCCAGTTGTCCAAGTAGTGATGAACCAGGACTCCCTCCCGTCGAAGCGCAGCGGCCACCACCACCATGATCTTTGTGAATGTCCGCGGGGCAGTTGTTAGGCCGAAGGGAAGAGCCTGGAACTAGAAGTACTGGTTCAGGACCTTGAAGCGAAGGAACCTCTGATGGGCCGTGCTGATGGGAATGTGGAGATAGGCCTCTGTCAAATCAAGAGAGGCGAGGAACTCTCCCTGACGAACTGCCGCAATCACTGAGCGCAGGGTCTCCATCCGAAAGTGGAGGACCCGGAGGGACTTGCTGACTTTCTTGAGATCCAAGATTGGCTGAAAAGCACCGTCCTTTTAGGGTACCACGAAGTAGATTGAATAATGGCCCGAGCCCACCTCTCCGGAGGGGATGGGCAAGATGGCCCCAAGGGCCAGTAATCTGTCCAGGGTCTGTTGTACTGCTAGCCGCTTGGGACTGGATCCGCAGGGCGATAAGACAAACCTGTCTCTTAGAACGCAAGCAAACTCCAATGCGTAACCGCTCCTTAAAACGTCCAGTACTCACTGGTCCAAAGTGATGTGAACCCACTCCTCATAGAAGAGAGATAGTCGCCCTTCAATCTGGGGGGTCGAGGAGTGGGTGAGTCTGGCATCATTGAGGGGACTTGGACGAGGCCTCCGGAGTCGTCCCCTCCCGAGATGTTCTGTGGCCTCAAAAGGAACGGGGCCACGACTGGGATCTGGAAGAGGGTGTCCGGGGCACAGGCTGTCTTGAGCCGCGATAGCGGCGTTGTGTGCAGGGGTCGACTTCTGAAGGAATTAAAAGATCTGGTGGAACGCTGACGGTCCTCGGGCAGACGATGGACTGCGTTTTCCCCTAAAGACTTGATGATTTGGTCGAGGTCGTCCCCGAAGAGGAACTTGCCCTTGAACGGAAGAGATCCCAGGCTGGATTTGGAGGAGGAATCCGCCGACCAGTTGCGAAGCCAAAGAAGGCACCTTGCCGGAACCACGGAGACCATGGACCTCACCAGGACGAGGAGCAGAATATAAAGAGCTTCCGCTCCGTAGGCAATGACGGCCTCCAGGCGGTCCGCCTGAGTCGCTTCCTCCGGCGGGAGTTCCTGGGAGGTGAGAAGTTGCTGAACCCAACGAAGTCTTGCCCTCTGTGTAGAGAACTACAAATGGCAGCGCGGACTCCCAGAGCAGAGACCTCAAAGGCCCTCTTGAGGTAGACTTCCAGCTTTCTATCTTGAAGATCCCTCAGGGTCGTGCCGCCCGTGACCGGGATTGTCATCCTTTTGGTCACCGCCGACACTGCTGAGACCACCTTTGAAACCTTTAGGAGCTCTAGGAAATCCTCAGGGAGGGGATAGAGCTTTTCCATCGCCCGCCCAACCTTGAGTGAGGCCTCAGGAGCCTCCCATTCCCTGGCCAATAGCTGGAGAAAGGTGGAATGGGTAGGAAAAGCCCGGGACAATAGACGCAGCTCGGCAAAGACCGGATCCCCCTTTTTACAAGTTGAGGCGACAACAGGGCCGGCGGGTCCTAGAGGGTCTGGGTGGGGGGAGGCGGGGTTTCAAGGTCCAGTTCCTGCAGGATGTGAAAAATGAGATCATCAAGCTCTTCTCTGTGAAAGATGCGGAGGACCCTCGGGTCATCTCCTTCCAGTTGTGCCGCCAGAAGTGGGTCATCCCCCTGGGGTGACGGCAGATCTCCCCCCATATCCGGGTGCGAGCCAGCCTCTCCTGCCGGGGGGGGGGGGGGGCGGCAAAGTGTAGCCTGGGTGCTCCAAGGGGGGTCCCTGGGCCCCCCCCCGCTAAGTGCTGCCCCCCCGTGTCTCCGATAGCTGGGGGACCTTAGTTGGCAGCTGTCCTAGCGAGGGAGCCCTGGGCTGTTCGATATGCTGCAGGTAGGCATTGTGCATGAGCACAATAAAATCTGGCGAAAACGCTGGGAGGCGTCCCCCGGGAATCGGCGACAAAATCGGTGGAGGCAAGTTGGGGAAACCATCTCCTTCATCTCCCGATAGGTGCTGCACGCTGTCCTCTGTTTCTAAAATGGCCGCCGTTCCCGCTGAAAGCAGAGGCAGGACCAGCCCCTGCTGCCTAAGGCGCGCAGAAGCACGCGAGGAGAATTTATCGGGCGGACCGGAGGTGCCCTCCCCACCAGGAAGGCACTGGACGCAAAGACCTTTGCGGGACAGCGGAGCCCCGATTCACAGCACGCCAAGCAGCGGGACAGCCGCGGCATGCTCGGGGCGAACGGGGGAGAGGAAGGTGAGATCCACTGAGGGCCGATCAAAAATCAAAGCCATGGGGAGCGGGAAACGCCTCCGCTACCACCCTGTCCCTTAACTAGGCAGCAGAGGAATCTGCCTCTCTGCTGCAGCGGCCCTGGGGAATGCGCGTCTCGGTGCCGCTGGAGGGGGACGCGGCGGGGTGGGGGGGGGGGGGGGAGAGGCTGGCGCCACCAGCAACCACCACCCTGCGAGTCCTGAGGCTAATACCTGCAATCGAAAGCGGGAGAAAAATTGACAAGAAGAGCACAAATAAAGCACTTACCCCGCAGGGGAGAAGGGAGGGCGAAGAAGAGGTGAGCAAGCAGTGCTTCTTGCAAGCCACAGAAATACTCTTACCAGGAATAAACTTTCCTGTCACTAACTTGAAGAAACCTTTTTTTTTTTTTTTCCAACAACTTGATCCAACCTCAAGAAAGTAAAGTGAGAAATTCTTAAGACTGAGGGATTATCCTCCAACCAGGGGAAGCACCAGGTTCCTCTACTCGCATCTGCTGGAGTCAGAAAGATACTGAGGATCTTTGGAGGGTGTACTGGTTATTATGGCAACATCCTCCGAAGCTTTGTCTGACTCCATCTGCTGAACGGGGGACATAACCCACCGTCTGGACTGATCCTGGTATGTACAGGGAATTACATTTCACATTATATACAAGTTATCAAATCATCTCCTTTTAGATATTTTGATTTCTTTAACAGATGGTTTTAGTATCAGTATTGGTTGGACTATTAGTTGATCGAGGGGTTAAAGGGTCACTTAGAGAAGATAAGGCCATCATGGAAAGGCAAAATGAATTCTTTGCATTGGGGGAATATTGGTGAGATATCCATTCAGGAGACAGTTTTCAAGGGTGATGATTTAAATGAACTGAATCAAATCACAGTGAACCTGCAAACTGAAGAGTAGAAAATCACCTGGATCAGATGGTATACACGCATGGTGCTTAAAGAACTCAAAAATGAAATTTCAGACCTATTACAAGTAATTTGTAACCCATAATTAAAATCATCCATTGTACCTGAAGACTGGGAGGTAGCCAATGTAACCCCGATATTTTAAAAAGCTCCAGAAGTGATCTGGAAAACTTTAGACTGGTGAGCCTGACTTCAGTGCCAGGAAAAATCGTGGAAACTATTATAAAAAAATAAAATCACAGAACATATGGACAGACATGTTTTAATGGGACACAGTCAATATTGTTTTACCCAAGGAAAGTCTTGCTGTTGCAGTCCAGGAAGCTGCAGACCAGGAGTGAACCCTTGGGCCGAACTAACCCAAGATAGGGCAGGTCGGGAGGCGGAGCCACAGGCAGAGGTCTTCACCCAGGAACCAGGAACCCCCCAGGAGGAGCCCGTAGGGTCCTAGATCCTTGGGACTTAGGAGCACAGTGTAAGTCTCTAAAGTAGCTGAAGGCCTGGGCAGAGAGTAAGGTACGGTAGTCCAGTAGACTGGGGCTAGTGGGGTCCAGCGGTGCTGGAGCAGAAGGTGAGCAGATACAGAGTCCTTAGCGTGCTGTGTACTGGAGCAAGCTGTGAGCAGGAACGGAGTCTGTAGCGTGCTGTGAGCTGGAGCAAGCTGTGAGCAGGAACGGAGTCTGTAGCGTGCTGTGAGCTGGAGCAAGCTGTGAGCAGGAACCAGACACAAGCAAGGTCGGAGGCCTGCGGCGAGCAGAAGCGGAGTCAGGAACAGGCTGGAGTCGTTGGCAGGCGGCAGGAAGAAGCGGAGTCAGGAACAGGCTGAGGTCAATGGCAGGCGGCAGGCAGAAGCGGAGTCAGGAACAGGCTGAGGTCAATGGCAGGCGGCAGGCAGAAGCGGAGTCAGGAACAGGCTGAGGTCAATGGCAGGCAGCAGGCAGAAGCGGAGTCAGGAACAGACTGAAGTCAATGGCAGGCGGCAGCCAGAAGCGGAGTCAGGAACTAGCAGAAGTCAAATCAGGAACGTGGAACAAGTGAAGCGCAACTAAGAACTACTATCCAGTAGCGACCCTCGTTGCAAGGCAATGAGATGGAAACCGAACGCCGGTTAAATCGGGCTTGGGGCGTGGCGTCATTAACCCGGGCGGGGCCTGACTTCCGGTGGCCGTACGTCCATAGTGCGCGTCCTCACGCGCGCGCGTGGCGGCAGAAAGCTGAGCCGGCAATGGCGGACGTCCTGAAGGGTCAGCAGGGCCGCGAGAGCGGCATTTCCACCACTGTAGGTAAGCGCCGTGCAGAGCGGGTAGAGGGGAAGCGGTGGAGACCGCAACACTTGCATCCATGAATCTGTTACATTTTTTTGGAAGGGTGAATAAACATGTGGATAAAGGTGAACTGATAGACATGTGTATTTGGATTTTCACAAGGCGTTTGACAAAGTCTCATTATAGGCTTCTAAGAAAGCTAAAACCTAATGAGAAAGGTGGTGATGTTTTTTGATGGATTGCAAATTGGTTAAAAGGAAACAGAGATAAGGATTAAATGGTCTGTTTTCACAGTGGAAAAGATAAACAGTCGAGTGCCACAGGGATCTGTACTTAAACCAGTGCTTTTTTAATATATTTATAAATGATTTTGAAAGGGGTACAATTAGTGAGTTGATCAAATTTGCAGATAATTATTCAGAGTAGTTAAATCACAAGCAGATTGTGATAAAACACAGGAGGACCTTGAGAGACTGCATTATTGGGCATTCATATGGCAGATGAAATATAATATGTACAAATGCAAGGTGATGCATAGAGGGAGAAATAACCCATGCTCTGATGTTAGGTTCCATAGTAGGAATTGCCACCCAAGAAATAGTTCTGGGCATCATAGTAGATATTACATCAAAATCATCAAGCTCAGGTGCTGTGCGGTCAAAAAAGCAAACAATGATAGGAATTATTAGTAAGGAAATGCAAATAAAATGGAGGATGTCCTAATGCCTCTGTATTGCTCCATGGTAAGGCCGCACCTTGAATACTGCGTTCTGGTCACTACATCTCATATAGATATAGATATAGTTGCACTGGAGAAAATGCAGAGAAGGTTAACCAAAATGATATATGGTATGGAATGGCTTTCTTATGAGGAAAGGTTAAAGTGGTTAGGAGGAATATGATAGAGGAATATGATAGAGGTCTACAAAATTATGAAAGGATTTGAATGGGTAAATGTGAATCGGTTATTTACTCTTTTGGATAATACAAGGACTAGGGGGTACTCCATGAAGTTAGCAAGTAGCACATTTAAAACCAATCAGAGAGAATTATTTATCACGCAACGCACAATTAAACTCTGGAATTCATTTCAGGATGATATGGTTAAGGCAGTTAGTGCAGTTGAGTTTAAAAAAGGTTTGGATAAGTTCATGGAGAAGTCCATAAACTGATATTAATCAACAGGGAATAGCCCTGAGCTGAACCTATCTGATTTATTAGAAAAGTCCTTTGAGACAAATATAAGCACGAGAGCTACCCTGATTGTTCAATTTTCCTTCCTATCTGAAAGATAGGAAGGAAAATTATTAAGACTGTATTTCAGAAGACTGTATTTCAGAAGATTATTAAGACTGTATTTCAGAAATCAGAATGTTAAGTTCTATGGCCTGAATATAAGGATTTTTCCAGATATCTCACGTGAGACACAAATCAGAAGGAAGGAATTTTTGTCAATGAGGGGGGAAGCCCAACAAAAAGGGCCCAAATTCATATTGAGATTCCCCTGGCAATGTGTTATGGTATTTCAGGGGAAAAGGTATGCTATTAACCAACCTAGCCAGTTGAGATCCTATCTGGATGCGTAACCCAAAAAACCTACTATTGAGCTGGTAAATTGAGTAAAAATGGTGAGGAGTTGACATAATCTTTAAGTATAGATTTATAATTTCTATGTTAATAGGCTGCTTCTTGAACCTTAGTATCCTCTTCTTATTCTCTTTTTACCTATTTCTCCTTCTGTGTGTTGATAATATTCACAGATAATGAATCTCATACATAGGTCTGAGGACCATTCTCTGTATTGTTATTTGCTGTGAATTGTACCTTAATTATAAAAAATTCAATTAAACAAAAAAGGTTTGGATAAGTTCATGGAGAAGTCCATAAACTGATATTAATCAACAGGGAATTGCCACTGCTTGTTGCCAGCATTAGAAGCATGGAATCTATTTAATGTTTGGCTACTTCCAGGTACCTGTGACTTGGATGGCCACTGTAGGTAACAGGATACTGGGCTTGATGGACCCTTAGTCAGACCCAGTATGGTATAGCTTATGTTCTTATCTTTTAAAAAAAACTTGCCACTGCAATAAGCTACTGCAGTATCAAAGTTGTTAAACTAAAAACCTATTGTGACAATATTTCGGTAGGTCAATTTTTGCATATGCTCTAGTAAAGAGGGGCTTTAGGCCTATATTCATCAAAATGCTATACATTTTGCAAGAATAACGCCCGCAATAAGGAAAAGGGGCATATAGGGGTATAATTTTAGATATACCACGCCATGTGCTATTTTAGCATTTCGCATAGGTATTTTATCGCAATGCGTGTTAAATTTATCGCACCCATGAGATTTTCACTTTGAAAGCTGCAAAGTGCCCAAACAGGCATTTTGAGAGAGACTGACTTTTATAAGACCTTCATAGTAGTCAACTATTCATATCACTATAGGAGGGCCAGCTAATAACTCGAGGTGAGGTTTTGGTGGTGGTTTAGGATTTTTTAAGCCAGTTTGACATGTAGAGTGAGACGTATGAACAGCACAGTACACTTCGGTGAAGATTTGAAGCCATTTGGAGTGAGGAATGTCTCAGAAATCTCATCGTTGTGAGACTTTCCTCACTCAAAATTTTCCTCACTCAAAATGACTTCAAATCTTCACCGAGGTGTACTGTGCTGTTCTAAGGTCATACTCTGCATGTCAAACTGGTCCCAAAACCTTAAATCACCACCAAAACCTCACCTTGAGTTATTAGCTGGCACTCATATAGTGAATTCAATAGTTGAATACTGTGAAGGCCTCCCACGAGGCTTTCTTTCCTCCACTCCCCTCCTCTCTCCCTCTCTTGCTATCTTTAGCGCAAATTGTGTTACGGCCTTTCGCAAATTGAGTTATGGCTGTTTCGGGCATATCACACAGCTCAACGCCAGGAAAAAAGGTGTAGTTATTTCTGGTATTAAAAACGTGCAATAGCATGTGTTACGCTATCGCACAGTGCGATAATGCCCCTCATTTTCATTAATCCTACCCAAAACTCTCCCCAATCCTATCCCTTTCAAAAATTTGCATTTGCATCATGCGGTACCACAATTATTGCATGTTATTGGCTTTAACACACGTGTTACACCATCGTCGCGTGTGTTAACGTCATAACGCATTTTGATGAATGACCCTGTTAGATAGCTGCTCAAGACATGTTTTTGCGGATTCTTGATCGGAGGTATCCCCAGACTAGGTTATTGTTGCTCTATGAGAAGGATTGTACTTGTCCTTTGGAGTCTGTCCTTTCTTTATTTAAGAAATGCATACGCCATTAAAATAAGTGCCTTGACACATTGGCATCTGCTAAAGGAACATTCAGCTTTTCAAATGTTTCCTTGATATGCTTTTCGTGGGGTAGGAATCTCCGTGATTATTTAGTATCATATGGTATGGCTGCCCGGAATAGAAAATAAGAACAGGCAATTATGTTGGATATAAAAATGTGGTGCATGTAGTGATGGTGATTACAGTTTGGAAACTACATGTTTCTCACACCCAGTGAGAACCACCAGCTTAAATACATGACTACCTGTAATACAACACATGTCATTTATGCCCTGTATATAGTTCACACCAAATGGAAGATGAAGATCAAAATAAATATCTGAGTTGCATAAGGAATGCTAGAAAACATGACTTTTTAGATCACTGGTTTTGCACCACCATTTATTAGCAGATCTTCACTTTATTGTTCTGGAAGTTGTCTCGTTGCAATGAGAAGGCATTTCGCAAGCTGTTTTGTGGAAGGAGCAGCGTTGAATTTATACATGGGCCACTATACACTAGGTGGTATAACGATTTGGTGAGTTTGGCTTATGTAGGATACTTCAGGTGTGAATGGATATGGTAGAACATGGAATGTTGCATTTGGACGTGTCAGACCATGGAGGTCATAGCTGCAGCAAGACAGGCTTATGCAGGATACATCAGGCCTGAGTAGATATAGTGGAGTAAGGCATGCTGCAGCTGGAAATGTCAGGCCACAGTAGTTATGATTTGAAAATGGCATGCCGTAGCTAAAAGTGCCAGGCCATAGTGGTTAGGGTTGAAATATAAAAAAACAACTGAAGTTATAAATACAAGATCCCAATATAGAAATACTTACAAATGTGAAGGAATCTAAACTTATTATTTATTTTTTTAATTTCCAGTTTGCAAAAGATGTTAGTCACAATCTACCTCACTCAAACTACCTAAACTCATTCAGTTCCAACTGACACACACTCGTTGTCTATACAAATGAATAAAAAATATCAGCTGCAGCTGAAAATTTCAGGACACAGTGATTATGGTTGCAATATGGCATGCCGCAGCTGTGTCAAGCCTCAGTAGTTAGGGTTGGAACATGGCATGTTGCAGCTGTGTCAGGCAATAGTGTTTGTGTTTTGAAAATTGCATGCCATAGCTGTAACTGAAAGGCCTATATGGTAAATTTGTAATATGGCATGCCATAGCTGTAACTGAAAGGCCACAGTGGTTAGGGTTGTAGTAAGAATGGCTGATGAATAACATTCTTCAGTGGATTCACACCCTAGTGGTGTTTAGCAAACACCATAACTGAAGCATGACTTCACTGACCTCCCCTGACTGCTTCGCCTCAACAACTGTTTGGAGTGAAACAGGCAGGGGAATTCAGAAAAATCATGTCTCGCAGGTGGCATTTAGAAAAAAGGAGGCAGCAGAACTGAATGGAGTCATGCGTCGAAAGAGGTATTTGGGGAAAAGGCTTTCCTCTTCCTCAGAGGAACTCCGTAGAGTCTTGACCCTGTACTGGTGCTTGGAACATGGCAGGAGGACAAAGGATGTATCAAACACCTCAGACTGTGTGAAGTGAATGACAGTGTAAGACTGCTGCAGGATGTGCTGCCAGACTGTATATGCTATTGTTTTGGGGTATGGTAGTATAAGGCTGCTGCAGGATGTGCTGCCAGAGCTTATATGCTGTTGATGTTGGGGTATGGAAGTGAAAAGGCTGTTACTAAATGTGCTGTCAGACCTCTATAATTTCAGGTCCCAGTGCTATTGTTATTGAGGCACATATTAGGAGTAAGCAGGAGGATTGAAGCCCCAGAATTGTTGTTTGGGACAAATAAGGAGGAAGTAAGCTAAATCAGACCCCATTGTTGTTGAAGGGAACTTATCAGAAGGAAGCAGGAGGTTTGAACCCCCAGTCTAATTGTTGTGAATGTGGTAGGAGGAAACAGGAAAACTGAAGCACCAGTGTTGTTTTTGGGTATGTGTCAGGAAGAAACTGTTACCTCGCGGCGCCGAGCGGGGAGGGTCCTCACCGCCGAACATCGGAAACTGCCGGCGGCAGCGTGGGCCGACGCGACTCGCACGCAAGCTCCGCCCACCAGCCGACGTCAGATGCCCTCCCGGGGATCAACGCGTTTGCGTGCGAAAAACTATTATTTAAAGAGCTGAGTCCAGCACAGCATTGCCTCTGCTACAGGCTTGCTGTGCTGGTGCTCAGTTGCGTTTGCTGCCTTTTGCCTGACTTCTGACCCGGATTGCCTTCTGGACCTGCCTGCCTGCCTTCTGACCCGGATTGCCTTCTGGTCCTGTCTGCCTGCTGCCTGCCTTCTGACCCGGAGTGCCTGGACTTGCCTGCCTTCTGACCTGGATTGCCTACTGGACCTGTCTGCCTGCCGCCTGCCTTCTGACCCGGATTGCCTTCTGGTCCTGTCTGCCTGCCGCCTGCCTTCTGACCCGGACTGCCTACTGGACCTGCCTACCTGCTGCCTGCCTTCGACCCGGATTGTCTACTGGGCTTGCCTGCCTGCTGCCTGCCCTCTGACCCGGAGTGCCTACCGGACCTGTCTGCCTGCTGGCTGCCCGTGGACCGGAGTTGGAACAGGACCCCGCCTTCGCGGTACTGTGGTGACACAGTACTGAGCGGCTGTCCTTGCTGCAGAATCCAGGGACGACCACGGCTAGGTAAGGCTGGGGGTTATTTGGGGATCCACTATCTACAAATCATAACAGAAGCAGGAGGTTTGAAGCCCCAGGGATTTTGTTGGGGATGTGTCTGGAGGAAGCAGGAGGATTGAAGCCCCAGTAATGTTGCTGGGGTCATGTCAGGAGGACGTAAGCTGACTCAGATCCCACTGTTATTGAAGGGGACTTATCAGGAGGAAGTAAGGGGTTTGAAGCCCCAGTGTTATTGTTGGGTTTGTGTCAGAAGAAAGCAGGAGGATTGAAGCCCAGTGTTGTTCTTGGGGACATGTCAGTAGGAAGCAGGAGCATAAAAGCTGTTGAGAAGAAATAAGCTGAGTCAGACCCCATTGTTGAAGGGGATGTGTCAGAAAGAAAGAAGAGGATTAAAGCCCCAATGTAGATGTTGGGAATATGTTAGCAGGAAGTAAGCTAAGTCAGAGCCAGTTTTCTGGACAAGTCAGGAGGCAGCAGTGTGTGACAGGCCCCAATTTTATGGATGGGGACAAGTCAGGAAGAAGTGAGTTGAGTTAGACCCCATTTTCATCATGAGGTCAGTTCAAGAGACAGTAGGGTGTGATAGGCCCCAGTTTTGTAGATGGGAACAAGTCAGGAGGTAACAGATTTGGTCAGACCCCAGTGAAGGTAGGCACTAATAGGGCAAAGCAAGCAGATTGTGTCAGTGCATGTTGGTCCCTGTGATGTTTTTGGAGACATGACAGGAGGAAAAAGGAGGTGTGTGGCCCAACTTGCAGTGTTTGGAACACAGCAAGACTCAGCATTCCAGTGTTCCAGCCCTGGTTCTGGCTTTTCCAGCCTGGCAGCAGTAGCAATGTGTTTGTAGAAATATGGCCCCACTGGTTGTGTTGGGGACACAGCAGTACTCAGCATTTCTGTGTTGTGGCCCTTGGACTAGTTTTTCAGGTCAGAGAGGCAGCAGCAGTGTGTTTGCAGTAGTGTGACCCTTGGATTAACTCTTCTGGACAGGGAGACACAGCAGCAGTGTGGTTGCTGATGTGTGGCCCTCCTGGCAGTGTTGGGAAGACAGCATTCAGATGCAGTCACTCAGTCACTGGATGCAGCATATAGGACCCTTTGCTGTTATGAGGCACGGTAGGCAGACAAGCAGCCAGCTACAGGTCCTTTAAGTTCCTTTCATTCGTCTTGCTACTTGGCAAAGCAAATCTGGAAAGCCAAGCAAAGTCAGCTTAATTTTAGGAAATACTAGCTTTTACATCAGATGTAGTGACAACTTAGAGAGGTATAGACTTATGAAGTATCCTGTCATGGAAAATACTCTTTCGCTGCGGACACTTGTTGGTGGACAAGAAAGATTGCCCTGAGCGATCCGGAAAACTACAGACTTCAGTGCCAGGAAAAATAGTGGAAAGTGTTCTAAATATCAAAATATTTGTTTAATGGAACAAAGTCAAAATCAAAATATTGTTTAATGGAACAAAGTCAGCATGGCTTTACCCAAGTCTTGCCTCACAAATCTGCTTCACTATTTTGAAGGAGTTAATAAACATGTAGATAAAGGTGAACTGGTAGATGTAGTATATTTGGATTTTCAGAAGGCGTTTGACAAAGTTCCTCATGAGAGGCTTCTAGAAAAAGTAAAAAGTCATGGGATAGGTGACAAGGTCCTTTCGTGGATTACAAACTGGCTAAAAGACAGGAAACAGAGTAGGATTAAATGACAATTTTCTCAGTGGAAGGGAGTGGGCAGTGGAGTGCCTCAGGGATCTGTATTGGAACCTGTACTTTCCAATATATTTATAAATGTTCTGGAAAGAAATACGATGAATGAGGTAATCAAATTTGCAGATGATACAAAATTGTTCAGAGTAGTTAAATCACAAGCAGATTGTGATAAATTGCAGGAAGACCTTCTGAGACTGGAAAATTGGGCATCCAAATGGCAGATGAAATTTAATGCGGATAAGTGCAAGGTGATGCATATAGGGAAAAATAACCCATGCTATAGTTACACAATGTCAGGTTCCATATTAGGAGCTACCACCCAAGAAACAGATCTAGGCGTCATAGTGGATAACACATTGAACTCATCAGTTCAGAGTGCTGCGGCACTCAAAAATGCAAACAGAATGTTGGGAATTATTAGAAAGGGAATGGTGAATAAAACGGAAAATGTCATAATGCCTCTGTATCACTCCATGGTGACACTGCACATTGAATACTGTGTACAATTCTGGTCGCCGCATCTCAAAAAAGATATAGTTGCAATGGAGAAGGTACAGAGAAGGGTGACCAAAATGATAAAGGGAATGGAACAGCTCCCCTATGAGGAAAGACTAAAGAAGTTAGGACTTTTCAGCTTGGAGAAGAGACGGCTGAGGGGGGATATGAAAGAGGTGTTTAAAATCATGAGAGGTCTAGAACGGGTTAATATGAATCAGTTATTTACTCTTTCGGATAATAGAAAGACTAGGGGGCACTCCATGAAGATAGCATGTGGCACATTTAAAACTAATCAGAGAAAGTTCTTTTTCACTCAACGAACAATTAAACTCTGGAATTTGTTGCCAGAGGATGTGGTTAGTGCAGTTAGTGTAGCTATGTTTAAAAAAGGATTGGATAAGCTCTTGGAGACGTCCATTACCTGCTATTAATTAAGTTGACTTAGAAAATAGCCACTGCTATTACTAGCAACAGTAGCATGAAATAGACTTGGTTTTTGGGTACTTGCCAGGTTGTTATGGCCTGGATTGGACACTGTTGGAAACAGGATTCTGGGCTTGATGGACCCTTGGTCTGACCTAGCATGACATGTTCTTATGAGTCACTCTCGCTAGGTCTGGACAAATGCTGGACTCGTGGAACCAATATGTCAGCAATATATCTCCATGTCCTCAATGGAAGATACCGGCACACTGAGATTTGAGCTGCTGTCTCCATTCCTAATATCGAACATGTGTCTTTCTTCCCAACTGCTTTCACGATCACCTGGGACAGGCATCAGGATTGTTTCAGTTTTACTGTGCTGAAAGGATTGCTAGATGGCAATGACAGGATGCTACTTTGATTTGCACTACAATCAGACGTAATCAATTGTCCCTTTGGAGATACGGTCTCCAGAACTGGGGATCATCACTCTTTCTATGCAGCCCAGCATTTTTCTGGCTTTAGCTATCGCCTTGTCACATTGTTTCACTGACTTTAGATCGTTAGACACTATCACCCCAAGGTCTCTCTCCTAGCTCCATGCACATCAGCCCTTAATCCCCCATCAAATACAGTTCTTTCGGATTTCCACACCCCATATGCATGACTCTGCAGTTCTTGGCATTGAATCTCAGCTGCCATACCTTCGACCACTCTTTCAGCTTCCTTAAATCCAGTCTCATTCTCTCCACTCCTTCAGGCATGTCCACTCTGTTGCAGATTTTAGTATCATCCGCAAAAAGATATTGAACAGGACCAGTCCCAACACCGATCCTTGCAGCACTCCGCTTAACACCGCTCTCTCTTCAAAGTGCTGCAATTGTGCTAACACCGTACTAGTGTGGGGATAGCGTCCACATCTGCTACGTAGACGGAGGGATATTGAAGAGCTGAGGTCGTTGCAGGGGTATATCTAGGGTGACGTCAGCTTTGAAACCTGACTCCGTCTCCCAACTGCTAGCAGGGGAACACATAACCCACTGGTCCTGAATCCATCTGGCTACACACTGAAATTATCTATATGGTGTAACCTTTCCTTGCACTTACTATAAACAAATAATACTTCTCAAAAGGCAATAGTCTTTGCCATGTTTCTAATATTCTTTACTAGATTTTGGAAATCTTTCTGTACTGCATGGATACATTTCTAGCAAGGACATTGGTCTCCAGATGGATAACATTGAAATCAGAGTCCATATTTTCTTCTATAATTGTATTAACTATCTGGTTTACCTTTCTACTTGCTGAGGATCCTGGAAGGCATTTATGTCCCCATGAAAATGAGTTCCCAAATTAGTTCTGCTGCCTCTCTGACCAAAGTCCTAGAGAGGGTAATTAATAAACAACTGACTGACTTTTTAGAAGACCACAATATCCTCCACCCCCTGCAGTTCGGTTTCCGTAAAGCCCGTAGTACTGAAACCTTATTGCTGGCCATGACAGATACCATACTTAAAGGTATGGACCATGGTAATTCATACTTACTCGCCCTACTAGACATTTCAGCAGCCTATGATACAGTCAACCATCAAATACAAATGACCCGCTTAGCAGAAATAGGTATCACCGGCACAGCCCTCGCATGGCTCTCCTCCTATCTCACACACAGAGAATACCTAGTAAAAATCGACAAACACGAATCTTCACACATACCTATCACGCAAGGTGTCCCCCAAGGCTCATCCCTATCCTCCACCCTCTTTAATATTTATCTCTTACCGCTATGCCACCTCCTCTCCGACCTAGGCCTGAAATTCTTCCTATATGCAGATGACGTGCAGATTCTCATCCCGTTTCAAAGGTCCATAAGTGAACCTTTGCAACGCTGGGAATCTTGCCTCGCCACTATAAATGCTTCGTTATCTGAGCTCCACCTAGCTCTAAATACATCCAAAACAGAATTACTCGTCATATCTAATCAGCCTGAACGTTTTACTCTCCCCATGCGACAGAACATTCCTCAGAACACAACCACAGTCCTCTCTCAGCCCCAGTTTGTAAGAGACCTAGGCGTCCTCATAGATCAACATCTAAACTTTAAACCCCACATCAAAGCTCTCCTAAAGGGAGGTTTCTATAAACTAAACATTCTAAAAAAACTTAAACCCCTCCCTCCACACACACGATTTCCGGACAGTCATACAGACCACCATGCTCAAGAAACTAGACTATTGTAACTCCCTGCTACTAGGACTCCCTGCCACCACCATCAAACCCCTGCAGATTTTACAAAATTCCATGGCTAGAATTATAACCAGTACTCGTAAAAGGGACCACATCACCCCCATCCTAAAGGACCTACATTGGCTGCCCATCTCCTTCCGCTCACAATACAAAACCCTTACCATCCTTCACAGCTCCCTACATAAACACAACCACTCCTGGCTCGATGAAATGCCTCATTACCGCTTCTCTGACCGCCCCACAAGAACAACCCGTACAGGCACTCTCCACACCCCATCCCTCAAATCAGCACATTCATCTCATACCAGAGGGAGAGCTTTCTCCATCGCTGGCCCCACCCTCTGGAACTCCCTCCCCACCCTCCTACGCCAAGAGACATCACTCCACAATTTCAAGAAAGGAGTCAAGACATGGCTTTTACGACAGGCCTACCCCGACACAAACCAAACTTAAACTTCTCCACCCCAGCCTCTCCCTGCTCGACCATCCTCCCCCTGCTCCCCCCGCCGTCCGACCCACACCTACCCCTCTTCCCTCCTAATTCTCCCTACGACCCTTTGCCCCCTGGCCGCCCCCTCTTCCCTCTAGTCTACCCCTTACCCCCTTATGCCTCCAGTCCTCCCTCTAAATAATCTCTTTCCGACTGAATTCCGTCGCCCAGTTAATACTGCAGACATTCAACTCCTCATTAGTTCCCTCTTAAGTTAATGAAACCTGTACTTAAGTTACTGGTACCTATACTTAAGCTAATGATACTTGTACATATTTCTCATCTGTACATAGTCTCCCTCTATTCCTATTTAAGTTGTTTTTTACTTCATCTTTCTTTCTGCCTTCGTCCCCTTCTCCCCCCATCCTCTTATATTGTCAATTGTTTTTGTTTTTTATTATTATTGTTATCAATTGTTATACTGTATTTTCCACCTGAGTTCACTGTAAACCGGCATGATGTGCTTCACGAATGTCGGTAAATAAAAGTTAATTAATAAATAAATAAATAAATAAATAAATATTTGATAATGTTAAAGGGTTTCTATATTCATTGGGTGACTTCATCCCTTTCATACATCACTTTATATTCTATAACTGGAGCTTTTTTTTTTGTTTTCCCTTGCAGAAAAGGCATTATGTAAAGGTAACGGCAGGAAGAGTGGATGACTTCATCACAGGTTTTATTCTGCCAGAACCCACTGTCATCCATTTATTCCTGAGATTCTAAGTTCTGGATGTCAGACTTCTCTGTGGGAGTGGGGGTGGATATCAAAGATACTACACAATTGGGGTAATTGGATGTCTGAGAATCACAGATCTTGTTCGACCAGAGCCCACTCTAACCATTTATTCCTGGGTTTCTGACTTCTCTGTGGGAGTTGGGAGAGTTATTCTGGATGCTGCAAGGAATGGGAGGTTCTTTGAAACCTGGACAATTCCTCTTTCAGAAGAATCAGCTCCTTTTTCATTGCAGACAGCTAAAAGCAATGTGCCTTGCCACTCAGTAATGCACCATCATATACACAAGCTGAAAATTATTTTGTGAAAATGTTTTAAAAAAGAATGTGGTACCTCATATATCGATTGAGCTTCTCAATATTATCAGAGAATGCTCACAACAGATGTACAAAGCTTGCACAAATACTATTCACCAGTTAGTTTGTTGACTGTGTGACTAGATCAACCTTGATTTTAATCATTGGTATCCACATTCCATAAATTACATTTTTTCTTTTTTTATATTTTAAGAGATGAGACACTTATCGTTTATGTAGCTTAGGTGGTGACAGCTTTTGACAACACCGGCCTGACCCGACATGATACGTGTTTCGTAGGCTTCTTCAGGGGTAAGACGTTTTTCTGTCCCATTGCATTACGCTATAGCATGATCTCAGCTACCTGAGATCATGCTATAGCATAATACAATGGGACAGCTAGCTGAGATCAGGTTTTGGCTTATTGCAATGGGACAGACTATAAATACACCGCAAAAACGTCTTACCCCTGAAGAAGCCTACGAAACACGTATGGCTAACATAATAAAATTCAGCTTCAGACTTAAATGGTCAACAAGGTCAGTATTCAGATGCCTGGATTATATTTAATGCATTTTCATTAACAACAGCATTTTGGTGTTTGGGGGGTATTATTTAAATATAGAGAGTCTATCCTTGAAAAGATAAACACTATTTTTTAAATTTTGAATATGCCACATACATCAAACTTAACAAATCAAGACTTTCAAGCTAATATAAAATATCAATACACTTACTGGTTTTAGCTGACTTAGAGGACATACTCTGCATGCTCGCATTTCATGGAATTGTACAGTGATTTTTCCCTTTGGAGTGATGCGTGTCACAGTTCCCTCTCCAAATTCATCATGTAGTACTTGTCCACCTAGCCTTAAGCGACTATCTATGCCACCAATAACTGCTAGCACTGCCATCAAACTGCCCACTTCTGGATTCTCAGAATCTGGAAAGTAATCTTCAAATGCAACCTAATTAAAAAAAAAAGCAAAAATATACCACATATTATTCAAAAAAAACAAAACAAAAATGTTCTACTTGGATTATTTAGCGTGAGAGAGACAAAAGCATAAAACTACTTCTGCAGGAAGTCATAAACAAAGAGATGCTGCATACAGAAGGATGTTAGTCCCCACACATGGGTGACATCATCAAATGGAGCCTGGCACAGAAAACTTATGTCAAAGTTCCTGGAACTTTGACTGAGCATAATGAGCATGCCCTAATCCATACATCCACGTGCGATCCCCTCTGCAGTCTCGTAAAACAGAATTACAAAAAAATAAATAAGAACAGGAGAAAACCTTCTCTGCTGGATTAGTGGGTGGGTTTCATGAGGGCTAACATCCTGCTGTCTTAGGAGATGCTTTCTGAAACTGCCTAGGTACACTGAGCATGCCCAGCATGCCCTATACCACATGTTCACTTGGGGTTCCCTCTTTAGTCTTATAACATAAAATTATAATAAAAGAAAAAATACATAAGGAGAAACCCAACTCTGCGGGATGGCAGATGGGTTTCATGTGGACTACCATACTGCTGCCCCAAGAGAACATCTTTTACAGGTGATAGTGATCATAATAGTGATCAAAATATGATCAAATTTGATTTAATGACTGGAAGAGGGACAGTAAGCAAAACCACGGCTCTCATGCTAAACTTTCAAAAGGGAAACTTTGATAAAATGAGAAAAATAGAAAAAAACTGAAAGGAGCAGCTACAAAAGTAAAAAAAAGTGTGCAAGAGGCATGGTCATTGTTAAAAAATACCATCCTAGAAGCACAATCCAGATGTATTCCACACATTAAGAAAGGTGGAAAGAAGGCAAAACGATTACCAGCATGGTTAAAAGGTGAGGTGAAAGAAGCTATTTTAGCCAGATCTTCATTCAAAAATTGGATGAAGGATCCATCAAGAAAATAGTATAATGTATCAACGTTGGCAAGTTAAATGAAAGACATTGATAAGACAGGCTAAGAGAGAATTTGAAAAGAAGTTGGCAGTAGTGGCAAAAACTCACAGTAAAAACTTTTTAAAATATATCCGAAGCAGAAAGCCTGTGAGGGTGTCAGTTGGACCGTTAGATGATCGAGGGTTAAAGGGGCACTTAGAGAAGATAAGGCCATCGCAGAAAGATTAAATGATTTATTTTCTTCGGTGTTTACTGAAGAGGATGTTGGGGAGGTACCCGTACTGGAGAAGGTTTTCATGGGTAATGATTCAGATGGACTGAATCAAATCACGGTGAACCTAGAAGATGTGGTAGGCCTGATTGACAAACTGAAGAGTAGTAAATCACCTGGACCGGATGGTATACACCCCAGAGTTCTGAAGGAACTAAAAAATGAAATTTCAGATCTATTAGTAAAAATTTGTAACCTGTCGTTAAAATCATCCATTGTACCTGAAGATTGGAGGATAACTAATGTAATCCCCATATTTAAAAAGGGCTCCAGGGGCAATCTGGGAAACTACAGATCGGTTAGCCTGACTTCAGTGCCAGGAAAAATAGTGGAAAGTATTCTAAACATCAAAATCACAGAACATATAGAAAGACATGGTTTAATGGATCAAAGTCAGCATGGCTTTACCCAAGGCAAGTCTTGCCTCATAAATCTGCTTCACTTTTTTGAAGGAGTTAATAAACATGTGGATAAAGGTGAACCGGTAGATGTAGTATACTTGGATTTTCAGAAGGCGTTTGACAAAGTTCCTCATGAGAGGCTTCTAGGAAAAATAAAAAGTCATGGGATAGGTGGCGATGTCCTTTCATGAATTACAAACTGGCTAAAAGACAGGAAACTGAGAGTAGGATTAAATGGACAATTTTCTTAGTGGAAGGGAGTTAACAGTGGAATGCCTCAGGGATCTGTATTGGGACCCGTACTTTTCAATATATTTATAAATGATCTGGATAGAAATACGACTAGTGAGGTAATCAAATTTGCAGATGATACAAAATTGTTCAGAGTAGTTAAATCACAAGCAGATTGTGATAAATTGCAGGAAGACCTTTTGAGGTTGGAAAATTGGGCATCAAAATGGCAGATGAAATTTAATGTGGATAAGTGCAAGGTGATGCATATAGGGAAAAATAACCCATGCTATAATTACACAATGTTGGGTTCCATATTAGGTGCTACAACCCAAGAAAGAGATCTAGGTGCCATAGTGGATAACACATTGAAATCATCGGCTCAGTGTGCTGCGGCAGTCAAAAAAGCAAACAGAATGTTGGGAATTATTAGAAAGGGAATGGTGAATAAAACGGAAAATGTCATAATGCCTCTGTATCGCTCCATGGTGAGACCGCACCTTGAATACTGTGTACAATTATGGTCGCCACATCTCAAAAAATATATAATTGCGATGGAGAAGGTACAGAGAAGGGCTACCAAAATGATAAGGGGAATGGAACAACTCCCCTATGAGGAAAGACTAAAGAGGTTAGGACTTTTCAGCCTGGAGAAGAGACGAGTGAGGGGGGATATGATAGAGGTGTTTAAAATCATAAGAGGTCTAGAACGGATAATAGAAAGACTAGGGGGCACTCCATGAAGTTAGCATGTGGCACATACAAAACTAATCGGAGAAAGTTCTTTTTCACTCAATGCACAATTAAACTCAATTAAAAAAGGATTGGATAAGTTCTTGGAAGAGAAGTCCATTACCTGCTATTAATTAAGTTGACTTAGATAATAACCACGGCTATTACTAGCAACGGTAACATGGAATAGACTTAGTTTTGGGGTACTTGCCAGGTTGTTATGGCCTGGATTGGCCACTGTTGGAAACAGGATGCTGGGCTTGATGGACCTTTGGTCTGACCCAGTATGGCATGTTCTTATGTTCTTAGGTAAGCAACTCTGATTTCTCCTAGGACAAGTAGGATGGTAGTCCTCACACATGGATGAATCCCTAGCTACAAGTTGCTTCCCAACACAAGAGGGGACCAAGTACCAACGGGCACAACAAACAGTTGTTAACAGAGGAGGAAACAGCCTGAACCCAAACAATGTGTCCTAGGCATGGAGAGTTGGGTTCCACACCTCGAAGACATTCCTCAGGACAGACTGGTCAAATCTACTGTTGCATTAGTCATCCCTACCCAGACAGTAATGAGATGTGAATGTTTGGAGAGAACTCCATGGTACAGCCTTGTAGATCTCCTCCACAGGCACTGGGATAACGATGCCATATCTCTGACAGAATGAGCCTTGACATGACCTCCTAGATGCAATCCAGCTTTGGCATTGCAGAAGGAGATGCAATTTGCTAGCCAACTGGATAGTGTCCGTTTGGCAATAGCAACACTCAAACTATTCCTATCAAACGAAATAAAAAGTTGGGTGGAATGTCTATGGGCTTCTACCCGCTCCAGATATAAGCCTAAGGCTCTCTTGCAGTCCAAACTGTGCAGTGCTCGTTCGCCTTGGTGAGAATGGGGCCTGGGAAAGAATGTTGGCAGGACAATTGACTGGTTAACATGGAAATCCATCACCACCTTAGGCAGGAACTTAGGGTGCATACACAAGACCACCCTTTCATGATAAAAACAGTATAAGGTGGATAATGCCCGGAGCTCGCTGACCCTGGGAGATGAGGTGACCACCATCAAAAATATGACCTTCCAGGTCAGGTACGTCAGGTCACAGGAGAACAGTGGCTCAAAAGGATCTTTTATCAGCTGAGCTAGTACCACATTGTGGTCCCAACACACAGTGGGAGGCCTTAGGGAGGCTTCAATTGGAGCAGACCTAGCATGAAAAGTACAACTATAGGCTGTACAGAGATGAGCGTACCATCTATACTATGGTGGTATGTGCCAGCTGCACTCAGATGAACTCTAATGGAGTTGGTTTTCACCCAGCCTCTGATAGGTGTAGAAGGTAATCAAGCAGTTTTTGTGTGGGGCAGGAGAACGGATCCAAGGTCTTAGGCTTACACCATACGGAAATCCTACTCCACTTCAGTCTGTAGGACTTTCTAGTGGAAGGCTTTCTGAAAGCAACCAGGACCCGAGACACACCCTCTGAAAGATCAAGCGATTGCAAAATTAAGCCTGGAGGTTAGGATGCTGCACCCTGCCTCGATCTTGCATGATGAGCTCTGGGAAAGACCACAGAATATTTGGTTTCTGAATGGACAACTCCCGAAGGAGTGGAAACCAGACCTGTCTCGGCCAATGAGAGGCTATGAGAACCATAGTCCCTCTGTCCTCGCAAAGCTTCAAGATGGTCTTCGTCACTAAGTGAATCGGAGGATACACGTACAGAACACCATTGCTCAAATGGTAGGCAAAGGCGTCCCAGGCTGGTTTGCTGTCTGTTCTGTACAGAGAGCAGAATGGAGTCACTTTTCCATTGCAGGGAGATGCAAACAGACCCACATCTGCGCTCCCCCAGAGGCGGAAGATTCAGTACACTACCCCCAGGTCCAGAGACCACTCACGCTGTTTGAAGACATGACTCAGCCGGTCCACTATCACATTCTCCGATCCGGCCACATGGCCCTGAGCACCAGCTCATAAGACTGGGCCCAGGACCACATCTGGACCACTTCATGACACAGGAGTTACGATCCCGTGCCTCCCTGCTTTTTGACATACCACATAGCTATTTGGTTGTCTGTTTGGATCAGGACAACTTTGTTAGACAGCCAATTTTTGAAAGCCCAGAGTGCATATCTGATCGCCTGGAGCTCCAGAAAATAGATTTGACAATGTGCTTCCTGGATGGACCAGAGGCCCTGAGTGCAGAACCCCTCAATATGAGCTCCCCACCCCAGGATGGACGCATCCGTGGTTAAGGACAATTTGGGTAGGGGGAATTTGGAATGATATTTCCCATTCAAAATTTGAGAGTACCCGCCATCAAAATGAAGAGACCCGGAGAGAAAGGGTGATTCAGATGCAATCCTGGAGGCTCTGCGTGGCCTAATACCACTGCGTCCTCAGGGTCCACTGGTTCTGCACATGTGCAAACATGCCAAAAAGTAACATTGACAGTTTTGGCCATATGGCACCAACAACCTCTACATGTGCAAGCTGTTCTCTGCTGGCTCTGTAGAATCACCGCCACTATAGACATCAAGGTGACCGTGGCAGGAAGGCCTTGACCTGAGCCGTGCATAGCAGAGCTCCTATGAAGTCCAATGAAGGTGACAGGCTGAGATGGAACTTTGGGTAGTTATGACGAACCCTAGTGACTTCAACACTCAGATAGTTAAGTGCATGGACCGAGTGGCTCCTGCCTGAAATGTACTCTTCACCAACCAATCATCCAAATAAGGGGAAAAACATGCACTGCCAGCCTGCAGAGGTGCACTCTCACCACAGCCAATCATTTTGTGAAGACATGTGGGACTCTGTACTGGAATTGTTTTCCCACCACAAATCTGAGATACTTCCTATGACTTGGGAAGATCTTGTTGTGAGTGTACATGTCCTTCAAATCAAGGGAGCATAGCCAGTCCCCTTTTTGCAAGAGGGGAATCAGGGTGCACAGGGAGATGATCTAGAACTTTTCTCTTTTTCTAAAGTCTTCAAAGCCCTCAGGTCTATAGGACTGTTTCCCCCATTCTCTTTGGAATAAGGAAGTACCGGGAATAGAATCCCTGCCCTCTTTGCCTTGGAGGAATAGATTTGATCGCTCTGGCCATTAAGAGGGTGGAGAGCTCTCTTATCAGTACCTCACTATTGGCCCCCAAAAACAGGCACAGAGGACAATTTGGTGGGAAACCCAATAGGTTTAATTGTTAACCTTGATGGACGATGGACAGAACCCACTGGTACGAGGTTATACCAGGCCACTGATCCACGAAGAACCGTAGCCTACCTCCGACCTGGGGATCTAGCATTTTGGGTACAGGTGGCTGGCTTATGTCCCCTATGATCCAGTCAAAACCCCATACCAGGATTTGACTGGGGCACCAGCTGGGACTTGGGAGATCTCTGCTGCCTGGGACGGCCACATGAGCTCACCCTTTGAGAACAGGAGCGAGGGGCCGGAGGATAGAACTTCCTTTGGCAGTAGAAAGACTTCCTCTGACCATGTCTTGCCAGTCTCCTTGCTGAGGAGGGCAGGTCTGAAGTGCTGGTGAATAGTTATTGGAGGGTCTTATGGTGGTCCCGCAACTGGGCTGCATATCCCTCACCTTATCTCCAAAGAGATTCTCTCCCATACACAGCAAGTCAGTGAGTCTTTCCTGTGCCTCTGGTTGGAAAACCAAGGCCCAAAGCCATGCCATTCTGCAGGCACCGATTCCTGCTGCAGAGACTATCGATGCCATTTCGAAAACATCATAGGTTGTACGAACCTCATGTTTTCCACACTCCAGGCCCTTATGCACCAGCAACATGAAGGTTTATGACTGCTGTTGAGGTAGCTGCTCAGTTGCCTCCTGCAATTTCTTTTGTCTTTACTAGGACAGATTTAATTGATCAAAATGGTTATTTTACCACACCTTCTTTATCTATGCCAGCATTTACCATGTAATATTCCAATGTATTGCTTTCAGAATTTAGATGGAGCCTTCAATACCTTAATTGTGGAAGAGGAAAGTGTTGTGTTCCGCGAATGCGGCCATCCGCGGGCGCAGCCCCCCTACCTCCTCCGATGACCAGGGCAGCGTTGGGGCCGACTGCCCTGCCCCGAGCTCCGAACCCCCGTGCGGGCCTTCGGGCTGGCCGCCGGGATCGGAGCCGACCCTGCTCCTCCCGCGTGGCCGCTGCTGCTCTCCTCCGCGACCCGGATCCAAGATGGCCGCCGCCATCCTTGGACGCGAGGCCACGCCCCTTCACCAGAGTTAAAGGGACCTTGTCCCTTTAATTGCCTGCAGCTGGTTCTTACCTCCAGGGCCAGAAGTATATAAGGAGACTTCCTCTGACCATTCCTCAACTTGACAATGTCCTCCAACGCTGTCTAGTCTCTTTGCTTCGGTGAGTTCCTTGTGCTCGGACTCTGGTTCCAAGTTTCGTCTTGGTGTTCCCGGTTCCTGACTTCGGATTGGCTTACGGTGATTCTCTGGTTCCTGAATTTGGATTGGCAAGCAGTGATCCTCTGGTACACGACTTCGGACTGGTGAGCGTTGACCCTCTGGCACTTGACCTAGGACTCCTTCAAGACCACAGTCTCCAAAGGCCCACCTAAGTCCCAGCGGCCCGGGTCCCTATGGGCTCCTCCTGGGGGGACCGTGGGCTTCCAGGGCGAAGCTCCAGTTGGCCTTTGCACCGATACCCTGACCTCTCTAGGTCCACCTAAGTCCCAGCGGTCGGGTCCCTATGGGCTCCTCCCGGGGGGACCGCCGACCACCAGTGGTGACGACCACTCATCTGCTCATCTCCTTGTCTGTCTCCACAGTAGCTTCTGTCTTCAGTGCCAAGGGTCAGCTGCTCTCTTCCTCTGTCCTGCCTCGCCACCCGACGAGAGAACCTACGGATCCTCCGCAAGGTGTACATCCCCTCGTCGGCCCAAGGGTCCACAAGCCTGAGCATAACAGATTGCCAAGTCCATGGACCCGGCAGAGGCATCATCCTGGGCCGTGCTTCTCCAGTACCTCCTCTAACGCTACCAGTTGCGTTAACCTTTGCCGGCGGCGAGTTCCACACTTTTGCCTTGGTGGACTCTGGCGCCAGGGGTAACTTCATCATGAAAAGTCTGGCGGAGCATTTGGAGTTACCACAAACTCGCCTTCCAGCGCCCTTGGTCATCTCCTCCATTCAAGGGAAACCTCTCCCAGAGCGCGTGACACACACCACGGTTCCTGTCCCACTGAGGGTTGGAATCCTCCACCAGGAGCACATGCCATTGTATGTTGTGGAATACTCCATACACCCGATTGTCCTGGGCCTTCCCTGGCTGCAGGAACACGAACCTCAGTTTAACTGGAAGACTTTGCAGCTTTCTCGCTGGGGGCCGAAATGTCACGGCAATTGCCTCCAATCCGTGGTTCCTGTCTCCTGTCCTGTGGTTTCCACCAGCCTTCCAGGCCTGCCGGCCCCCTATGGCGCATACGTGGATGTGTTCTCGAAACAGAAGGCCGAGATACTTCCACCCCATCGCTCCTTCGATTGCGCCATCAATCTCTTTCCTGGTACTGAGCCTCCTCGGGGCCGCACATACGCCCTCTCGCCTGCTGAGACACAGGCCATGAGCGAATACATCAAAGAGAACTTGGAGAGGGGCTTCATTCGGAAGTCTAAATCCCCTGCCGGGGCTGGTTTCTTCTTTATCGCGAAGAAGGACGGGAGTCTCCGCCCCTGTATTGACTACCGGGGCTTAAATGCTATTACAGTCAAGGATCACTACCCCTTGCCCCTCATCTCGGAACTCTTTGACCGGCTCCAAGGGGCGAGGATCTTTTCCAAATTGGACCTCCGAGGGGCCTACAACCTCATCCGAATCAATGAAGGTGATGAGTGGAAGACCACCTTCAATACCCGAGACGGCCACTATGAGTATCTAGTGATGCCCTTCGGGCTCTGTAACGCTCCTGCGGTGTTCCAGAACACCATGAATGAGATCTTCTGTGATCTCCTATACAAATATGAGGTGGTATACCTGGATGACATTTTAGTATTCTCAGATTCCCTGACCACGAACCGTCAGCACGTCATCCAGGTATTGCAACGGCTCCGAGAACATCAGTTGTACGCAAAATTAGAAAAGTGCCTCTTTGAGAAGGAGTCCCTTTCTTTCCTGGGATACATCATCTCCAGTGAAGGGTTCCATATGGATCCTCAAAAGCTGAAAGCCATTCGGGAATGGCCCCAGCCATCCGGATTGAAGGCACTCCAACGATTCCTAGGATTCGCGAATTATTTTCGGTCATTCATTCTCCACTATGCGTCCATAGTCGCCCCGATGACAGCCCTGACCCAGAAAGGCATGGATCCCAAGAAGTGGCCTCCTGGAGCGGAAGCCGCCTTTCATCTCCTCAAGGAGGCGTTCCTGCGCAACCATGCCTTTGGCATCCAGACCCACAGCGTCCGTTCATCGTTGAAGTGGAAGGCATAGGCGCCGCCTTGAGTCAGACGTCTGATAATCACAAACTTCGTCCGTGTGCTTTCCTCTCTTGCCAGTTCTCCCCGGCGGAGAGAAATTATGCCATAGGAGATAAGGAGCTGCTAGCGATCAAGGTCGCCCTCGAAGAATGGTGCCCCTGGCTGGAGGGAGCACAGCACCCGTTCACAATTTACACGGACAAGAATCTCGAATACCTGCACCGGGCACAACAGCTCAACCCACGGCAAGCATGGTGGGCCCTGTTTTTCACCCGGTTTAATTTTGTGCTCCGCTACAGACCGGCCGAGAAGAATGCCAAGGCCGATGCCCTATCTCGGGTATTCGAATCAACGGAAGGCTCAGAGGAACCGCGATACATCATCGAGCCATCCCGCATCCTCTTGTCTGCTACCATGACAATCCCTCCAGGGAAAACCTTAGGTTCCCCAGGCTTGCAGAAACAAGTCTTGGCATGGGCCCACGACTCCCGTTGTTCTGGTCACCCAGGGCAATCCCGGACACTACAGACCCTGTGCTGGTACTACTGGTGGCCGAAGATTAACAAAGATGTCCAGGCGTATGTGGAGTCCTGCCAGACATGTGCCCGCCACAAGAGGATCCCCGGTTCAGCTCCGGGCTTACTTCAACCCTTACCAGTGCCCTCAGAACACTGGACCCATGTGGCAACTGATTTCATGGTGGACCTGCCACTATCCAGCGGCAACACAGTGATTTGGGTGGTCGTCGACCGTTTTAGCAAAATGGCACACTTTGTACCATTGCCAGGATTGCCGTCCGCTCCACAACTGGCCCAGCTCTTCGTCCAGCATATCTTCCGGCTACACGGCCTGCCCAAAAGTATCTTGTCAGATCGAGGACCTCAGTTTACTGCCAAGTTCCGGAGGGACCTCTGTCAGAAGTTTGACGTCACGTTAGATTATACGTCAGCCTATCACCCACAGACCAATGGTCTCGCAGAGCGAACCAACCAGACATTGAAGCAGTTCCTCCGCATCTACGTTAATGAGAAGCAAGATGACTGGGCTAGCTTGCTACCTTGGGCTGAATTCGCTCTTAACTCCCATCTCTCCGCGGCTACTGGATCTTCTCCGTTCCAAATAGTGTATGGGAAACAACAGCGTCCCCCTCTGCCTGTGCCCATCACAGTGCCATCCCTGGTAGCCCAGCTTTCTGCCGAAGAACTACACCGCCTGTGGGTATCCACACAACGCGCCCTGATCAAGGCCAGTCAGGTGGCAAAAAGGTATGCCGACCAACGAAGAAGGTCTTACCCACCTCTCTGGCCAGGCCAAAAGGTTTGGTTAAGCACACAATTCATCCGCCTGAAGCTACCATCAGCGCGTCTAGACCCGCGATTCATCAGGCCGTTTCCCATCATCCGGCAGGTGGGTGCAGTCTCATACCAGCTTAGTCTTCCCCCGTCCCTTAAGATACACAACACCTTTCACGTATCCCTCCTGAAGCCTCTAGTACTGTCATGGCCTTCCAGCACGCCTCCGACACCTCAACCAGTGGCCTCTGAGGATGATCTCACCTACCAGGTCCGGGAGGTTTTAGATGAGAGGAAGCATCGAAAGAAGTGGGAGTATCTGCTAGCCTGGGAAGGCTTCGGCCCCGAGGAGAACTCCTGGGAACCATTGGTCAACATTCTGGATCGGGGATTGCTGGAACAGTTACACCGCAATCATCCAGATAAACCCAGGCCTCCGGGAAGGCGCCCTAAAGAGGAGGCGCCCTAAAGAGGGGGGGTACTGTTGTGTTCCGCGCTCGCGGCCGTCAGCGGGTGCGGCCCCCTACCTCCTCCGACGACCAGGGCAGCATTGGGGTCGACTGCCCTGCCCCGGGCGGCGCGGGCCTTTGGGCTGGCCGCCGGGATCGGAGCCATCCTTGCTCCTCCCGCGCGGCCGCTGCTGCTCTCCTCCGCGGCCCGGATCCGCCATCCTTGGACGTGAGGCCACGCCCCTTCACCAGAGTTAAAGGGACCTCGTCCCTTTAATTGCCTGCAGCTGGTTCTTACCTCCAGGGCCAGAGGAAGTATATAAGGAGACTTCCTCTGACCATTCCTCGACTTGGCAACGTCCTCCAACGCTGTCTAGTCTGCTTGCTTCGGTGAGTTCCTTGTGCTCGGACTCTGGTTCCTGTTTCGCCTTGGTGTTCCTGGTTCCTGACTTTGGATTGGCTTACAGTGATTCTCTGGTTCCTGACTTCGGATTGGCTTACGGTGATTCTCTGGTTCCTGACTTCAGATTGGCAAGCGGTGATCCTCTAGGGTACATGACTTCGGACTGGTGAGTGTCGACCCTCTGGCACTTGACCTTGGACTCCTTCAAGACCACCGTCTCCAAGGGCCCACCTAAGTCCCAGCGGCCCGGGTCCCTACTGGCTCCTCCTGGGGGGACCGTGGGTTTCCAGGGTGAAGCTCCAGTTGGCCTTTGCACCGATACCCTGACCTCTCTAGGTCCACCTAAGTCCCAGCGGTCGGGTCCCTACGGGCTCCTCCCGGGGGATCGCAGACCACCAGTGGTGAAGACTCTCATCTGCTCATCTCCTTGTCCGTCTCCACAGTAGCTTCTGTCTTCAGTGCCAAGGGTCAGCTGCTCTCCTCCTCTGTCTGCCTCGCCACCCGACGAGAGAACCTACGGATCCTCCGCAAGGTGTACCATCCCCTCGTCGGCCCAAGGGTCCACAAGCCTGAACATAACAGAAAGTTCTTTGCATAAAATTATCTTTTCTTAAATTCCTCCTGGATTGTGGCGGGCTAAATTACCTGACATATATTTATATTACCTTTCAGAGATTACTTGGAATTAAAGGATAGTTTACCTTTCCTATTGACTATGTCTACCATATCTCCACTGGATTCCCAGATTGGATGTATTGATCACATTTCCCAAACTTTGAGGATTTCATAAACTGTTCATAAATTGTTGCACCTTCCACTGGACGACATTTCAACGATCTCTCCATTAAGGGGAAATCCAGCTTTGTCTAAAGCTACAATGTCAGGTGATACAGTAGACTGGAATCATAAAGGATTATGTTATCTGGAACAGATATCGAAAGGTTCTCTTTTTAAGTCTTTTCAGGCTGTGTGCCTTGAATTTGGGATATCAGTACAACCTCAACATATTTACTTACAACTGAGAAAGGATACAGTTAGATCACAGGGTGAGGCAAGTTCATTACGACACGGGACAGGTTTGGAATCTATTTTGACCAAGTCTAAATTTCATGCTAAATTAATATCTAGACTGCACATGTATTTACAAGATGGAATACATGATCCCAGTAGTAGGCAAACTAACTTTTGATGAGGATGACTGGAGGATCGTAGGGATAGCCACAGTGAAATTATCCAGATGCAATAAAGTACGGAAACTGATGTTTCAGTTATTGTACCATACGTAAATATAAATATACCCTATGGTTTTTGCCAAATTCAGCGCTACAAATCCATTGTGTTGGTGGGGCTGTGGTATATCATCTTCTTACAAACATATGTGGTGGGACTGTTAAATTGTGCATGATTTTTGGCATAAGATGCAGTTGGATATTAAAGATATAACGAAGGATTGATATCCAGTTGACAGCCCCCTTATGTTTGCTGGGTTATTGGAATGATCAATTAGTGACCAGTTATTAAGAAATTAATACTGCATCTGTTACATGCTGCTAGAATAACTATTAACTATTATTGGAAGATAGTACACTCGATGTCACACTGGCAGAAGGTGTTTCTGATATTGTAGTTATGGAACAGATACCTTTTACTCTTAAGAATCAAACAGTGAAATATGACCTTATTTGGAAAATCTACTGGAGATCTTTAATGTGGGTTTGGGGGATATTGCCTTTGTAACAACCTGTGTTCATTCCTATATATGGATGCTTTTCTCCCGGAGACTGCTTTGTAAATTGTTTTTGTTGAACATGTTTCATTTTTCTCTGTGTTTAAATAAAGAAATATTAAAAAAAAAAAAAAAAAGCTCATGTAGTCCAAAAACTTTTTGTTTGGACCAATAATTGCAATCACAACCTGCAAAGTATCCAACTATTTATTACCAAAAATATCATAAGATAAATCTAGTACTAAGCAGTATCTGTATAAGAGTTTACATTAGCTATTGTGTCAAATAGTAAAACTGTTTCTTTGAAAATAAATTACCCCTTCTTGTCGTTTTGCAACAAAAATATGAGTGACAGAATTTAGATGACAGTTGATGTATGTGTTGATGAGTCCATTCCACTGGCTAAGTGAATGAAGAGTCCTCAGAAGTGCCACTATCTCCTCTGCCAATGTACTGCTATGGGTAGCAGTTAAAGAGGCCTGAGGTCTAGATTTTCTTCGTCTAAGAGTCGATTCTGAGGGGAAAAAACATTCAACTATTAATTATATGTAGAATTCAGAGTAGCATAAAATTATTAAATTAACAAAACTTTAACCTTACCTCTAAGTAGAGGGATATCAGATGAACATGTACTCAACAGACTGCCTAAGAAGCCAAACAGTTTCTCTACAAGGAATTTCATATCCTCTGATCTTTCATTTTTGTCCCACGAAGGAAGAACTGCTTGCAACAAACGTACAGCAAGAATCTAAAAACATAATGAATTTGTGATGCATGAACTTTTCCAGGTACGGGATACTTTTCAAAGAGTGCATAGGTCTGTGGGAAGTTTTTACATACCAAGTGAAAACATGGTTGCTTACCTGGAACAAATGTTCTCAAAGGACAGCAGGATGTCAGTTCTCATACATGGGTGACATAATTCAATGGAGCTCGGCACAGAAAACTTATGTCAAACTTCTAGAACTTTGACAGAGACTTTCTGATCATGCTCACACATGCATTATAACCACTTGTTCACAAGGGATCCCCTCAATCTTATAACATATAATTCAAATACAATAATAATAATAATAATAATATCCATGAAGTGGAAACCCAACTCAGCTCACAGGTAAGCAGGTTTTGAGAATACGGACATTCTGCTATCCTCGGAGATCACCTGTTAGAAAACAACTCTGCTTTCTCTGAGAACAAGCAGGATGGCAGTTCTCACACATGGGTGAATTCCTAGTTACAGATGACCCCATCAAACAAAAAAGGGGACCAACAAAACAGATGTCAATGGGCACAAAAACAACAAGCTTTGTTGGTAATGGGGGCCAGTGGGGGGAGCATGAACAGAAAGAACAAGCCCTAGAAGGGAACATAGTTGAGTTCTATACCACAAACAAGTTCTGAAGGATGGATTGGCCAAATCTGCAGTTGTGTCGGTCATCCCTATCCAGATAGTAATGAGATGTGACTGAGTGGATGGAACTCCACGTCACAGCACTGCAGATCTCCTCCATGGGGACTGTTTGCAAGTGGGCTACAGACACTGCCACGGCTTGAACAGAATGAACCTTTACATAACCCCCACAATGCAATCCCGCCTGGGAATAACAGAAGGAGATACAGTCTGCTGGCCAACTGGAAAGCATCTGATTGGAAAAAGTGATCCCCAACTTTTTCTGGTCAAAAGTAACAAAAAGCTTGGTGGACTGTCTATGGGTTTCTGTCCACTCCAGATAGAAGGCCAAGGCTCTCTTGCAGTCCAATCTGTGCAGGGTTTGTTTGCCTTGGTGCAAACGGTGCCTGGGAAAGAATGTTGGTAGTATGATGGACTGGTTAAAACAGAAGTCCTACAACACCTTTGGCAACACCTATCATGAAATATCTTAGTGAAAGATGTCACTAAGTCCTGGAGCTCAATGACCTTGTGTGCTGAAGTGTCTGCACCAAAAATATTAACTGCCTTCCTACATTTAGGAAAAGACTTAAAACGTGGCTATTCACGAAAGCCTTTCCGGAACTAAACTAAACCTATTCCATTATTACCTATTCGCTCAGACTTTGCCTTAATCATAATAATTAATATCCCTACCTCATAAGGGCAATTCTTCAACGCTATAAGCACATTGACTGACATATATGTTATATATATTTAAACCCCTGCTTCTTTTCTCTGATCCAAGTTATATTACTCCCTTGTTTTATTGTAACTGCATTCCTTAGCCTTCTCTTGTTCAACGTTTTTTACTACTATTACTATTATTTTATTATTATTATTACTTAGATCAATGTTATTTATTGCCTCTTGTTCCCTATCTACTTGTTAATTGTAAACCGACATGATGCGATTTTTATCGCGAATGCCGGTATAGAAAAACTTAAATAAATAAAAAAAATAAAAAAAACTTTCAGGTCAGGTAATTCAGGTTACAGAGCGTAGTGGCTCAAAAGGAGCTTTCATCAGCTGAGCCAACATCATGCTGAGGTTACAAGACACAGCGGGACGCCTTAGGGGAGGGTTCAAATGACCTTGAATAAAACGTACAAACATAGGCTGCAGAGAGATGGGCTTACCCCTCTATTCTATGGTGATATGCTCCAATCACACTCACATGAAACCTAACAGAGTATGTCTTCAGAACAGTTTCCAAAAGGCATAGAAGGTAGTCAAGCAGATTTTGTGGTGAGCAGAAGAAAAGATCTAGAGTCTTTTGCTCACACCACACAGAAAACATCATCCACTTCAGTCCATAGGACGTTTTAGTGGAAGGCTATCTAGAAGCTACAAGAACATGAAAAACACCTTCCGAGAGATGAAATGGTTGCAGAACCAGCCTCTCAACATCCAGGCTGTAAGCGACAGGGAAGGTTGGGATAGCATAACCTTCCTTGATCCTTAGTGATGATATCTGGACAAGTCCCCAGGTCTGATCAGTTTCCAGATGGAGATCACCTGGAGAAGTGGAAACCAAACTTGTCTCAGCCAATGAGGGGGCTATGAGAATCATAGTCACTTTGTCCTCACAAAATCTCAACAAAGTTTTCGCCACTAGAGGAGCTGGAGGATACACATACAGGAGACCCTTTCCCGAATGGAGGGTGAGGCATCTGAGGCTGGTCCGTAGTGTGCCCTGTGCAGGGAGTAGAACTGAGGAACCTTCCTGATCCAAAGCAAAGTGAATAGATCCACCTCTGTGATTCCCCAAAGGTGGAAGATCCAAATCACAATCCCTTCATGCAGACACCATTGTTTCATATATGAATATTTTAGGCTCAAAGGAGCATTGTCAGTCCCCTTTTCCCAAGAAGGGGATCAAGGAGCCCAGGGAAATCATCTTGTTCAAGGCCCTTAGGTCTAGGGTGAGACAGAATCTTCCTGTCAGGAAGTATCAGGCATAGAATCCCCAACATCTTTGCCCTGATGGAACAGGCTCTACCACTCTCGCAGTTAAGGTGCTAGGGACTTGGGAAGCAATTTAGCAGAGTACTCAAAAGGTTTAATCTTTAAAATCTTCAGACAAAGGTGAGGACACATTGGTGTGAGGTTACACTGGGCCACTGGTTCACATAGGACAACAACCTCATCCCAACCGGAAGATTGGGATGAGGTTGTTGTCCCTGTTGATTGTAACTTTGACTTATTCCTACTTATTATTATCTATCATTTATTTGAATTATTCTCCAGTTACACCCTTGTTAAATGTAAACTGATCCGATATAGTTATTTACTATGAAGGTCGGTATAAAAAACTGTTAAATAAATAAATAAATAAGATCTCTCAAAACTGGTAAAACAGATTTGGCTATGCTACCTACGATTCACTCAAAACCTCATCTTCAGAACTGATCGGGGCACTAGCTGGGGTTTTGGGGCCCTCTGTTGCCAAAGACAGCTAAATGAGTCCTGTTGATGATGATAGGGAACAATGCCATCGATCCTTCAGAAAAATCTGAAAACCTGGCTGTTCTCTCAAGCCTACCCTTAAAGGGTCTCTCCCTAACCAGCATTGGCACTCTCACCTCCTCTTTACCATCTCCTCCTTACCTGGCCCTATAACCTCTTCCCCCCTGCTCCCTCCCCGATACCCGTCCACCATCGCTCCTTCGGACTCCTCGCCTGCCCCAATCCAAAGGATATTTTATGCTTGAACTGCCTATTTAAATCAACTGCTAAATCAGCACCCTATGCCGATCAATTGTTTTCTGCTGTTTACATTACCTCTTTAGTTGAGTTACGTTAAACTAATTCTTTCTCTCTTATCGATCCCGAATTTATACTCCCTGTTTTATTGTAACTTTATTTCTTCTTGTTAAATGTTTTCCCCTGGTTCTGCTGTAAACCGGTACGATAAGACTTTGTCTTGAGCATCGGTATATTAAAAGAATTTAAATAAATAAATAATAGGGAAGAGGATATTATCTCCTCAGGTGGAAGAAAGACATTCTCTGGCCAGCCCACAAAGATCTCCTGGATGAGGAGGATAGGTCCTGTGTGCCAGCGGAGAAAGCTGCTGGAGTGTCGCATGGTGGTCCCAAATCTGGGCCACCAAGACCTTCAACTTATCTCTGAAGAGATTCTCTCTATTGCACGTGTTACGATTCTGTGGATCCAAGGAAGAAAGAAACAGCCTTACCTCAACTGGAGACCGAACAGCGACCAAAAAAGGGTGACAGTACACAATCCAGTCCACTATCCAGCAGGGTTCCAGGCAGGCGGCAGACAATTCAAATCCAATTCCAGTCAGTGGTCAAGGTAGGCACGGAGAAGCTCACAGACAGCGAAACCAATCACTACACAAGCCTGTTGCCAAGGCAGGTAAGTGCAGCAGAGACGGTGTTTAAATCTCTATTGTACCCGCTCTCATCATGGGAACTTCCGGCAGGTACTCTCAGTGTGACAGGGGGGAGGAGCAACGATGGAGCGCGCTTCCTGTCGCGCTCCTCTCTGAAGAAGCCGCCAGCAGGGGCTATTGCTGCGCCTCACGATCACCGGAGACAGGAAAGGACCCACTCAATTCTTAACAGTACCTCCCACGCAAGATCCCCCCTTCTGCCTCCTTGGCCTGGGCTTGAGAAGAAAGTGTTGATGGAATTCATGTATAAGTTGATGTGCTTAAATGTTACTAACGGGTTCCCAAGAGTTCTCCTCCGGGCCACAACCTTTCCAGGAGATTAGGTAGTGTAATCCCTTTCTTCCTTTCCTAACATCCTAGGTCTCATCTACTTCATATTGTGTATCATCATTAAATATTGTAGGTGAGGATTGTTTTGGCTTCCTAGTAGGCCAGGAAAGAATTGCAGATTAAAGGAGAGACACATGAAATACATCATGGATTCGAAGAGTAGAGGGTAATTGGAGTTTATGTGTGACATTTCTGATTTGTCTTTCAACTGGCAATGGTTCCACAAATTGAGGAGCAAACTTTAATGAAGGTATTCGTAATCTGATATTGCAGGTACTTAACCACACTAACTCTCCTGGATGGAACTGTGTGGATGGTCGTCATTTTTTATCTGACTGTTTTTTAGCGCGAGCTGCAGCCCGCTGCAAAAGCCTACGAGTATTCTGCCATAATTCAAGTAAATATAGAGAAGCAAGATAGTCCGCTCGGCATGAGGATGTTGTGGCAACGGGTAATGGTACTCGAGGATACTGTCCGAAAACCAACTAAAAGTATGATGCTCCTGCGGCCTGGTTAACATGGTTATTATGACCTACCTCGGCCCATAAGAGGAATGAGGACCAATCGCCCTGACGCTGGTTCACATAACAACGTAAAAACATTTTAAGTGACTGATTAGTTCACTTCACCAGTCCATTAGTTTGAAGATGGTATGCAGAAGAAAAATCAAGTTGAATTCCAAATTTTTTACCTTTCCAGTAGCGTGCAGTAAACTGGACTCTTCTATCGGATAAGATGTGTTGAGGAAGTCTGTGATTTCGAAAAATATGTTGCACAAAAAATCATGCTAATTCCGGTGCTGATGGTAATCCAGGAAATGCAATGAAATGGGTCATTTTTGAAAAATGATCAACCACTACCCAGACTGTATTATTCCCTTCCAAAGAGAGCAGATCAGCAATGAAATCTGTGGCAATATGGGTCCAGGGTCTCTCAAGTGCTGGTAGTGGTTGAAGTAAACCCCAAGTTCGAGTCCGGAAACTTTTGTGGGCAGCACATGAGAGACAGGACTCCACATATTGTTTAGTGTCATTTTCCCCACAGTGGCCACCAATAGTGACAGGAAAGAAAGTCCTTAGGAGCTGATGCAAAAAAGTTGTGCTGTAAGCGGGTGCTGTGTGTTTAGCGCCCGCTTTTATAACGTGCCCCGATGAACCTCTATTGGGGGAATGATGCAATATCTAAATTAGGGATCGCGCTGTTGAGGTGGTGCTAGGGGCGATTGCGCGACCCTAGTGCCTCCTTGACAGCACGAGCCGAAGAGAGGTCCGCTGTCGGTGGCTGTCTGCCAGTTAAGAAAACGGACGCTGAATTTATCAGCATCCCGTTTCCTAACCAGCATCCATTCTCCGAACCTGACTACCGGCACCGAAGGCATCGAGGGGAAACGTGGGCCTCTCGGTCCCGAGAGCCCTGATGGACCAGGCATCGTTTCGGGGAATGGTGGAATTGGTGTTGAAAGGGGACTGCTGGAGTCTGTGCCTTTGTCCTCTGAGGATCATGGAATGGGAATCAAGACTTTCAGAGACTTTGTGGATTGCTTTAGCATCAGTGGCCCGGGCTGTGAAAGAAGGGTACCAGATGAGTGCATCCAGTCTGGAAAGCAACGGTGTAAATATTGATGGCTTCGGTGTCGGTATGTGGGCCGTCATCGATGCCTGTAAGTCTCGGAGAGCATCGAACACTGCCTGGCAGATGAAACTGTCCAGTTCCTCCCTGAAAACTGATGTAGATATTGCTGCTACAGGGGGAGGCAGGCTAGGCGCTACTGGCATCTCCACAGGGACTTGAGGGGGCTCAGTACCCGGCACCGATATCTGTGGTAATCGCCTTGGTTTTTCAGGTGAAGAGGGCGTTAAGGGCTCATCTACTCGTGACCTCTTCGCAAGCGGCTTGATAGCCATTGAGGACAATGCGGTGTCGGAGCTGGCACTGGGAGTAGACTCACATCAGTGCCGGTGCTTCCCTCGGTGCTCGGTGCAGTCTTTCTCCGCATAAGAACATAAGAAATTGCCATGCTGGGTCAGACCAAGGGTCCATCAAGCCCAGCATCCTGTTTCCAACAGAGGCCAAAACCAGGCCACAAGAACCTGGCAATTAACCAACCACTAAGAAGATCCCATGCTACTGATGCAATTAATAGCAGTGGCTATTCCCTAAGTAAAATTGATTAATAGCCATTAATGGACTTCTCCTCCAAGAACTTATCCAAACCTTTTTTGAACCCAGCTACACTAACTGCACTAACCACATCTTCTGGCAACAAATTCCAAAGCTTTATTGTGCGTTGAGTGAAAAATAATTTTCTCCGATTAGTCTTAAATGTGCTACTTGCTAACTTAATGGAATGCCCCCATGTCCTTCTATTATTCGAAAGTGAAAATAACCGAGTCACATCTACTCGTTCAAGACCTCTCATGATCTTAAACACCTCTATCATATCCCCCCTCAGCCGTCTCTTCTCCAAGCTGAACAGCCCTAACTTCTTCAGCCTTCCCTCATAGGGAAGCTGTTCCATCCCCTTTATCATTTTGGTTGCCCTTCTTTGTACCTTCTCCATCGCAACTATATCTTTTTTGAGATGCGGCGACCAGAATTGTACACAGTATTCAAGGAGTGGTCTCACCATGGAGCGATATAGAGGCATTATGACATTTTCCATTCTATTAACCATTCCCTTCTTAATAATTCCTAACATTCTATTTGCTTTTTTGACTGCTGCAGCACACTGAGCCAACGATTTTAAAGTATTATCCACTATGATGCCTAGATCTTTTCCCTGGGTGGTAGCTCCTAATATGGAACCTAACATTTTGTAACTACAGCAATGGTTATTTTTCCCTATATGTAAAACCTTGCACTTGTCCACATTAAATTTCATCTGCCATTTGGATGCCCAGTCTTCAAGTCTTGCAAGGTCCTCCTGTAATGTATCACAGTCTGCTTGTGATTTAACTACTCTGAATAATTTTGTATCATCCGCAAATTTGATAACCTCACTCGTCGTATTCCTTTCTAGATCATTTATATATATATATATATATATATTGAAAAGCAGCGGTCCAAGTACAGATCCCTGATAAAATTGACCATTTAATCCTACTCTCTGTTTCCTGTCTTTTAACCAGCTTGTAATCCACGAAAGGACATCGCCTCCTATCCCATGACTTTTTAGTTTTCGTAGAAGCCTCTCATGAGGTACTTTGTCAAACGCCTTCTGAAAATCCAAATACACTACATCTACCGGTTCACCTTTATCCACATGTTTATTAACCCCTTCAAAAAAATGAAGCAGATTTGTTAGGCAAGACTTCCCTTGGGTAAATCCATGTTGACTATGTTCCATTAAATCATGTCTTTCTATATGCTCTACGATTTTGATCTTGAGAATAGTTTCAACTATTTTTCCCGGCACTGAAGTCAGGCTCACTAGTCTATAGTTACCCGGATTGCCCCTGGAGCCTTTTTTAAATATTGGGGTTACACTGGCCACCCTCCAGTCTTCAGGTTCAATGGATGATTTTAATGATAGGTTACAAATTTTAACTAATAGATCAGAAATTTCATTTTTTTAGTTCCTTCAGAACCCTAGGATGCATACCATCCAGTCCAGGTGATTTGCTACTCTTTAGTTTGTCAATCTGGCCTACATCATCTTCCCGGTTCTCAGTGATTTGGTTTATTTCATCTGACTCATCACCCTTTAAAACCATCTCTGGAACTGGTATCTCCCCAACATCCTCATTAGTGAACACAGAAGCAAAGAATTTATTTAGTCTTTCTTCAATGGCCTTATCTTCCCTAAGAGCCCCTTTAACCCCTCGGTCATCTAATGGTCCAACCGACTCCCTCACAGGTTTCTTGCTTCGGATATATTTTAAAAAGTTTTTATTATGAGTTTTTGCGTCTATGGCCAACTTCATTTCAAATTCTCTCTTCGCCTGTCTTATCAATGTTTTACAATTAACTTGACAATGCTTATGTTTTATCCAGTTTTCTTCAGATGGATTCTTCTTCCAATTTTTGAAGGATTTTTTTTTGGCTAAAATAGCCTCTTTCACCTCACCTTTTAACCATGCCGGTAATCATTTTGCCTTCTTTCCACCTTTCTTAATGTGTGGAATACATCTGCACTGCGCCTCTAGGATTGTATTTTTACACAATGCCCATGCTTGTTGAACACTTTAACCTTTGCAGCTGCACCTTCCAGTTTTTTTCTATTTTCCTCATGTTATCAAACTTTCCCTTTTGAAAGTTTAGTGTTAGAGCTGTAGATTTACTTATTGTCCCTGTTCCAGTTATTAGTTTAAATTTGATCATGTTATGATCACTATTGCCAAGTGGCCCCACCACCATTACCTGTCTCACGAAATCCTGCGTTCCACTAAGAATTAAATCTAAAGTAGCTCCCTCTCTTGTTGGTTCCTGAACCAATTGCTCCATGAAGCACTCATGTATTACATCCAGGAACTTTATGTCTCTAGCAAGTCCTGATGTTACATTTACCCAGTCAATATTGGGGTAATTGAAATCTCCCATTATTATTGCACTGCCAAATTGGTTTGCTTCCCTGATTTCTCTTAGCATTTCATCATCTGTCTGACCATTTTGTCCAGGTGGAAGGTAGTATACTCCTATCACTATACTCTTACCCAACACACACGGTAAGCATTTAGTCTCTTGTATGATCTTTATCCTGTGGACTCTATACTCTCCCGGACATAAAGTGCCAGACCCCCACCAAGTTGATCTTCTCTATCATTGCGATATAATTTGTACCCTGATATAGCACAGTCCCATTGGATATCCTCCTTTCACTAAGTCTCTGTGATCCCAATTATGTCAATCTCATCATTTACTGCTATACATTCTAACTCTCCCATCTTACATATTATTAAGGTATTAATAAGGTTATTAAGGTATTAATAACCTGCTTTTGGAGTTGTTAGGGATAATTTGGAAATCATTAGCTTCGGTGATTTTTTACATATAGGCACATGGACTACGTTTTCTTTTATGGGAATCTCTCTGTTGGGATGCCTTAACTCTCCTGTTTCATTAGTATCCTTCAAGGATATATTGCTCTGAACCATGCACTGCTGAGTGACTGTCGGCTTTCCCCCTTTTTCTAGTTTAAAAGCTGCTCTATCTCCTTTTTGAAAGTTTGTGCCAGCAGTTTGATTCCACTCTGGATAAGGTGGAGCCCATCCTTTCGGAAAAGTCTCCCCCTTCCCCAAAGGTTTCCCCAGTTCCTTACAAAACTGAATCCCTCTTCCCTGCACCATCGTCTCATCCACGCATTGAGACTCTGGAGTTCTGTCTGCCTCTGGGACCTGCATGTGGAACAGGAAGCATTTCAGAGAATGCCACCCTGGAGGTTCTGGATTTCAGCTTTCTCCTAAAATCCTACATTTGACTACAAGAACTCTCTCCCACATTTTCCTATGTCGTTGGTGCCCACATGTACCACGACAGCCCACTCCTACCCAGCACTGTCTATAATCCTATCTAGGTAAGTAAGCATAGGTAACTAATTTCCCGGTCTCAGCTGGTTGTAAATGAACCGTTCCAACTCCTAACTTGGAGGCATCCACCTCGTCTGTTAAGGCCGAGATGTTGTAGACTAGGATCTTTGATGAATTCTTCCTTTAACTGTTCGAAGGCTTGAATAGCTTCTGGGGTCCAATTATATACAGAAGCCCCTTTTCGAGTCAAGGCTGTAAGTGGAACTGCCAACGACGAATATCCGGGAATGAATTGACAGTAACAATTTGAAAAGCCTAAAAAAATGTTGTATCACCTTAAGTCCCACTGGTTGAGGCGAATCCAGAATTCCATGGATTCCAGTTTCCATGGGTCCATCTGTAGTTTGGTTTGTGAAATTAAGTATCCCAAGAAGGGTAATTCTTCTTGGGGAAAAGCACATTTTTCTAACTTGGCATATAACTTATTTTCACACAGATGCTGGAAAACTTGTCATACATGGTTCTGATGCTGCTTTATTGTCTTGGAAAGGATGAGGATATCATCTAGATAGACAATAACATTTGAATATAGAAGATCCCAGAATATCTCATTTACCATGGTTTGAAATACTGCCCGAGAGTTGCAAAGGCCGAATGGCATAACTAAATATTAAAAATGTATTGAAGGCAGTTTTCCATTTGTTTCCTTCTCGAATCCAAACCAGATTATAAGCTCCCAGTAGATCTAGTTTAGGGAATATATGTGCTCCTCTAAATTGATCAAAAAGCTCCGATATAAGTGGTAAGGGATATCAGGGTTTTTTGGAATGGCGTTTAGACCCCGGTAGTCGATACAAAAAAGAAAAGATGACAGTCTGATGAATTCACGAATCCACGAGCTAAGTTTTCTTGAATATATCGATTCATAGCCTCTGTTTATGGAACTGATAATGAGTGTACTCTTACCCGAGGGGGCATCTTTCTAGGAAGTAACTCAATGGCACAATCAAATTCTCAATGTGGAGATAAAGTTTCTGCTCGCTGCTTACTAAATACATCAGTAAAATCTGCATATGGAGCAGGTAACCCTGGAAGAGTTGGAACTGAGGGGTGAATGTTGAGAGGGGGTACCTTTACTTGGCTCAGACAGACCTTATGGCATCTTGGATTGAACTCAATTTCATATGAGGTTGGTGAATCCTCAGCCACAGTAGACCCAGAATTATCTAATTGACTGCAGAAGAGAGCATGTACAGATGGATTTTCTCCTGGTGTAACAGTCTGGGAGTAATAGTTAAAGGCATGATGATGCGGGAGATCCTGCCTGTCAGAGGTTCCCCTGAAACGAATAATATTGTAAGAGTGACTCTCACTGGCTCCGTGAGAATGTGGTACTGCTGAACAATGCTCTCTTCAATGAAGTTTCCGGCCACTCCTGTGTCTAGAAGGCTTGCAGATGTATCGAGTCCTTATCCAAAGAAAGACTTACAGGAATTAGAATTTGCAGAGAGGAGATTGAATGACCCAGAGAAGCCTCTCCCACCATTCCTAGGTCCGTGAGTTTCCCAGCTTCAAGGGACAAGATACAGCATAATGACTAGTCCTCGAACATTATTAACATAGATTAGGTTGCCATCGTCACTATCGTTCTTCTGGTGAGATCTTGACCCGGTCTATTTGCAGAGGTCCCTCAGAAAAAGGTCGTGATTCTTGAGGGCTGGTGGGGAGAACCTGTCATTGAATTGAAGGAACTAGTCATACCAGGTGGTGAAGGGAGGCTCTTTCCCAAGACCTTTCCCCAAAAGTGAATGTTATGTTCTGGTATGCTGTGGACCCTGGATCGTAGTGAGAGGTGACGCCACCCACAGAGAGGAGCCCTGTGGGGACTCACCACGATAGGCATGGCCTCAGCTGAGATGGAGACAGTAATGAGACTTTATTAGACTGGAACGTAGGTGAAGTGGGAAGAAAGACACAGTCCAGAGTAGTAAGGTGGCTCAGTGATGATATCCCCGGTAGTGGCCCGTGGAGCGGGGTACGCCAGGAAACTCCTCCTCCAGATGAACACTTCTCAGGGGTAGATCCAGTAGTGGCCCGCAGCGCGGAGTATGCCGAGAATCAGCACTGATGTTGCTAAGAGATGTGCAGGTGGTCAGCAGAGCAGAAGAGATGAGGCTACTCACTCCGAAGTGTTGAAGCAGGTATGCTGAGGCGAGCACAGTAGTGGCCCGAGGCACGGTGTACACCGGAGGTTCCATCAGCAAGATAGTAGCAAACGAATAGCGTACTCACAAGGCTGAACAAGGCTGGGTCCCAATATGAGTAGGCCCTCCGAGGAGCAGATAGCCAGAACGTGACAAGGCCCCCGAGGAGCAGGTACCTAAAGCGTTCAAGATCTGGAGTGCAGGAACGAGTTCAGAGTAGTGAATAGCGAAATGTCTCCAAGTGGAGTGGAATTCAGCAGGAAGGAAGTCCTTGCTAACTCGTAGGAAGCAAAGTCTGAATGGCTTAAATACACTGGCGGTTCACGTCATGCAGAGGGGATGCCCCTGAGGTTCCCGCCATGATGTGTTTAAGAGAGGGCCTGGCATGCATGCGCGCACGTGCTCTAGGTAATCCCCGATTCAAGATGGTGGACAGGATCACCAAGCCATCCCGGCGTTTGCAGGCGGAGACTGCCATTCTTCAAAGAATCGCTGGTGCAGGGAAAAAAGAGGTGAGCATCAGAGGTCACAGCAATCTGTGACTGATGGGTGCAACAGTGAAGATCCAGGCGAATTGCTAAACGGATTCATTTTTCTACAGAGTCTGGTGGATCTAGTCTAGCCAGCTCGTCCTTAATGGATTCAGATAGTCCTTCACAATATCCAAAACTGGACACCATATTCCCCAACTGTGCAAGAGCCCTGACAAATTTCTGGTACGTCAGAAGCTGCTGAGGTCAAACGTCCTGGCTCATCAAAAACAAATTGAAAGTTTGTAAGAAATTGGTCCAAATAGTCCAGTAACGGATCATCTTGCTCCCACACTGGGGATGCCCAGGCCAGAGCTGGGCACTCCAATAAAGAAAGGATGAAGGTAACTGAAGTCCTGTCAGGTGAAAATAATAGTGTTTGGAGTGAAAAATGCATTTTACATTGTCGCAGGTCACCACTGAAACGAGGTGGAGGTAGTAGTCTTAGAACAGCACCAGTGGATGAGAGGGGCGAGGCCGGTGGTGGGGTAGCTATTGCAAGGGTGAAAATTTGGGCCGCAAGTCTCTCAAGAACCCCCATAACTTGGTCAGGGACTCCCTTCTGTTGCTGTACCCAAGTGGCCAGGCCAGGCTGGGAATCACTTATACCGAAGTGGACAGGCTATTCCCCTGTAGGCCACAACCAGACATATAGTGAATACACTAATACATTTAAAGGATGCTAATTAGACACATTCCTACTCCCATAGCAACCTAAAATTTAACTAGGAACTGAACAAATATGAGATGAAGGCAGCAGTTCAGCAGCAAGACAGGGCCCTCCTAGTCTTTTGCATCATTTTTTACCCGCCGGTGAGGAGTTGTATTTGTGCATCCAATACAAAGAGTCTGATCTCTGGAGGCTAGAGTGGCAGACATAGAAGAGCTGAGGCAGACAGAGAGGTATATAGATGAGACTTTCAGGGACATAGTAGCCAAGTACCAACTTCAGAATGGCAGGCCTAGTGCTGCCTTGGAGGAAGAAGGTCTCATGATCGGAGAGCATCAACCTGGTGCAGCAGGAAACGATCCTGTAGTAAGGACTTCCTCTCCAGGTGCTGCATTGTCCTTTCACACTGAGGATGTGTCTCCAAGACACATTGCGATGGAGAAGGTACAGAGAAGGGCTACCAAAATGATAAGGGGAATGGAACAACTCCCCTATGAGGAAAGACTAAAGAGGTTAGGACTTTTCAGCTTGGAGAAGAGATGACTGAGGGGGGATATGATAGAGGTGTTTAAAATCATGAGAGGTCTAGAACGGGTAGATGTGAATCGGTTATTTACTCTTTCGGATAGTAGAAAGACTAGGGGCACTCCATGAAGTTAGCATGGGGCACATTTAAAACTAATCGGAGAAAGTTCTTTTTTACTCAACGCACAATTAAACTCTGGAATTTGTTGCCAGAAGATGTGGCTAGTGCAGTTAATATAGCTGTGTTTAAAAAAGGATTGGATAAGTTCTTGGAGGAGAAGTCCATTACCTGCTATTAAGTTCACTTAGAGAATAGCCACTGCCATTAGCAATGGTTACATGGAATAGACTTAGTTTTTGGGTACTTGCCAGGTTCTTATGGCCTGGATTGGCCACTGTTGGAAACAGGATGCTGGGCTTGATGGACCCTTGCTCTGACCCAGTATGGCATTTTCTTATGTTCTTACTGTCCAGGAGGAGAGGGTTAGGTCGGCCGTCATAGTTGGTAATTTGATTACTAGGAAAATAGACAGCCGGGTGGCTAGTGGGCATGAGGATTATCTTAAAACATGCCTACCTGGTGCGAAGGTGATGGACCTCACGCATTACCTAGGATTTTAGACAGTGCTGGGGATGGAGCCAGCTGTCGTGGTACATTTAGGCACCAACAACATAGGAAAATATGGGAGAGAGGTTCTGGAAGCAAAATTTAGGCTCTTAGGTAGAAAGTTGAAATCCAGAACCTCCAAGGTAGTATTCTCTGAAGTGCTCCCTATTCCACGTGCAGGTCACCGGAGGCAGGCTGATCTCCGGAGTCTCAACACGAGGATGAGACGATGGTGAAAGGAAGAGGGATTCAGTTTTGTAAGGAACCGGGGAACATTTTTTTTTGGGGGGGAGGGGGGGGAGTCTTTTCCAAAGGGATGGGCTTCACCTTAAGCAGGGAGGAACCAGACTGCTGGCACTAACCTTTGAAAATTAGATAGAGCAGCTTTTAAACTAGAACAAAAGGGGAAGCTGAACGTCGCACAGCAGCACATGATTCGGAGGGAGGTATCTTCAAAGGATTCTAATAATGCATTAGAAATAGGGCTTTCCAACAGAGAGGTTCCAATAATAAGAAAATGAGTCCAAGTGCCTGTAACTAAAAAACTCACCTGAGCTAAAAAAAAATCCAATTTATCCCTATCAATTAAAAAGCAGAATGAAAATACAAACAAAAAAAAACACTTTGAAATGTTTGTATGCTAATGCCAGAAATCTAAGTAGTAAGATGGGAGAATTAGAATGTACAGCAGTGAATAATGACAGACTTAATTGGCATCTCAGAGACATGGTGGAAGGAGAATAACCAATGGGATAGTGCTATACTGCGGTCCAAATTATATCGCAATGACAGAGAGGAGCATCTGGGAGGCAGGGTGGCACATTATGTCTGGGATGGCATAGAGTCCAACAGGATAAAGATCCTGCATGAGACTAAATGCACAATTGAACCTTTATGGGTAGCAATCCCTTTTGTGTTGGAGAATAGCATAGTGATTGGAGGATACTAAAGTCTACTTGGCCAAGATGGTAAGACGGATAGTGAAATGCTAAGAGAAATTAGGGATGCTAACTAAATTGGTAGTGCAGTAATAATGGGAGATTTCAATTACCCCAATATTGACTAGGTAAATGTAACATCAGGGCATGCTAGAGAGATAAAGTTCCTGGATGGAATTAATTAGTTTTATGGAGCAATTGGTTCAGAAACAGACGAGAGAGAGAGCAATTTTAGATCTAAATCTCAGTGGAGCACAGAATTTTGTGAGAGAGGTAACAGTGGTGGGGCCTCTTGGCAATAGTGATCATAATATGATCAAATTTGAATTAATGACTGAAAGAGGGACAAGTAAGCAAATCCACGGCTCTCGTGCTAACCTTTCAAAAGTGAAACTTTGATAAAATGAGAAAAATAGTTAGAAAAAAACTGAAAGGAGCAGCTACAAAGGTAAAAAATCTGCAAGAAGCGTGTACATTGTTAAAAAATACCATCTTAGAAGCACAGTCTAGATGTATTCTACACATTAAGAAAGATGGAAGGAAGGCAAAACAATTACTGGCATGGTTAAAAGGTAAGGTGAAAGAGGCTATTTTATCCAAAAAATCTTCATTAAAAATTGGAAGAAGGATCCAAAAAAAAAACAGAATAAACGATAAGCATTGGCAAGTTAAATGTAAGACAGACAAAGAGAGAATATGAAAAGAAGTTGGCCGTACAGGCAAAAACTCTCAGTAAAAACTTTTAAAAATATATCCAAAACAGAAAGCCTGTGAGGGAGTCATTTGGAGCAATAGATGATCGAGGGGTTAATGGGGCACTTAGAGACGATAAGGCCATCACAGAAAGATTAAACAATTTATTTTCTTCGGTGTTTACTGAAGAGGAGAGATACCCATTCTGAAGGTTATTTTCATGGGTAATGATTCAGATGGACAGAACCAAATCATGGTGAACCTAAAAGATATGGTGGGCCTGATTGACAAAATGAAGAGTAGTAAATCACCTGGACCGGATGGTATACAACCCAGAGTTCTGAAGGAACTCAAAAATTAAATTTCGGATCTATTAGTAAAAATTTGTAACCTATTATTAAAATCATCCATTGTATCTGAAGACTGTAGGGTGGCTAATGTAACCCCAATATTTAAAAAGGTCTCCAGGGGCAATCCGGGAAACTACAGACCAGTTAAGCCTGACTTCAGTGCCAGGAAAAATAGTGGAAACTGTTGTAAAGATGAAAATCACAGAACATACAGAAAAGCATGGTTTAATGGAACAAAGTCAGCATGGCTTTACCCAAGGCAAGTCTTGCCTCACAAATGTTTCACTTTTTTGAAGGGGTTAAATAAACATATGCATAAAGGAAAACCGGTAGATATAGTGTATTTGGATTTTCAGAAGGCATTTGACAAAGTACCTCATGAGAGGCTTCTAGGAAAAGTAAAAAGTCATGGGAAAGGTGATTATGTCCTTTCTTGGAATACAAACTGGTTAAAAGTCAGAAAAACAGAGAGTAGGATTAAATGGACAATTTTCTCAGTGGAGGGGGTGGGCAGTGGAGTGCCTTAAGGATCTGTGCTGGGACCCATGCTTTTCAATATATTTATTATCTGGCAAGGAATACGACGAGTGGGGTAATCAAATTTGAAGATGATACAAAATTATTCAGAGTAGTTGAATCACAAGTGGATTGTGATAAATTGCAGAAGGACTTTGTGAGACTGGAAAATTGTGTATCCAAATGAAAGATAAAATGTAATGAGGATAAGTGCAAGGTGATGCATATAGGGAAAAATAACCCATGCTATAATTACATGATATTATGTTCCATATTAGGAGCTACCACCGAGGAAAGAGATCTACGCATTATGGTGGATAATACATTGAAATCGTCAGTGCAGTGTGCTGCGGCAGTCAAAAACGCAAACACAATGTTAAGAATTATTAGGAAAGGAACGGTGAATAAAACGGAAAATGTCATAATGCCTCTGTATTGCTCCATGGTGAAGCTGCACCTTAACTACTGTGTACAATTCTGGTCACTGCATCTCAAAAAAGATAGTTGTGATGGAGAAGGTACAGAAAACAGTGACAAAAATGATAAAGGGAATGGAACAGCTACCCTATGAGGAAAGACTAAAGAGGTTACGACTATTCAGCTTGGAGAAGAGACGGCTGCAGGGGGATATAAAACCATGAGAGATCTAGAACGGGAAAATATGAATCGGTTATTTACTCTTTTGGATAATAGAAGGACTAGGGGGCACGCTATGAATTTAGCATGTGGCACATTTAAAACTAATCGGAGAAAGTTCTTTTTCACTCAACGTACAATTAAACTCTGGAATTTGTTGCCAGACGATGTGCTTGGTGCGGTAAGTGTAGCTGGGTTTAAAAAAAATTTGGATAAGTTCTTGGAGAAGTCCTTTACCTGCTATTAATTAAATTGACTTAGAAAATAGCCACTGCTATTACTAGCATCAGTAGTACGAAATAGACTTAGTTTTTGGGTACTTGCCAGGTACATATAGCATGGATTGGCCACTGCTGGAAACAGGATGCTGGGCTTGACGGAACCTTGGTCTGACCCAGCATGGCATGTTCTTATGTTCTAATAGCTTTTAAGGCTGTTAAGTTTACTGGATCCATGGCCTTGGCAAACTGTTATCATTCTGTGGATCCAAGGAAGGAAATAACAGCCTTACCTCAACTGGAGACTGAACAGATGACAAACCTGATGTCTTCAAACTGGAAGAGGCTAGTGATGGCCTAACTCCAGCATCCCTGGAAGTAGTTGGCGCTGACAGAAACATTGGCCCCACCAATGTAGATGGCTCAATGGCCATCGGTGAGGCTCTGAGGCCCCTCGATGCCTATGCCTACAATGTCAATGCCGATTGATTGGTCTTGTCTGATCTTCTTAGTGTTTGGGTAATTGCCAGGTTCTTGTGGTCTGGTTTGGCCTCTGTTGGAAACAGAATCCTGGGCTTGATGGACCCTTGGTCTGACCCAGCATGGCAATTTCTTATGTTCTGGCCAAAAGAGTCGCTCCATCTTATTGAGACAGTTCTTATCCCATTTTGGGATCATCTTGGCATACTTGCTGCAACTCTGGACATTGTGCAATGACCCCAGATAGAGGACACGTCTGTCACAGGGATCCATGAAAGACATAGTCCTCGTGTAGTGAGAACGCCGCTAAAACACTGATGTGGATATGTCATCACAAAAGAAAAGGGACGCAATATCAAAATCAATGGTGGTGGCCTTCGATGGCCAGCAGGCACCAAGCACACCGCTGCCACATGGAATCTTCCCAAAACCACCGAATATCTTGGCAAAGATGATAAGGGGAGAACAGGAGTATTGCCTATCAACCACACGATCATTTTCATGAAAAAGCAATGAAGCATACTAAAAACATCTGTAGAAAAAGTGAAAAAAAAAAAGAAAGACAATTTGACTTGAGACAAGAGGCTCCACAGAAAAAAAGAAACTGAGGGAACCCCACATGGATGTGTAGTATAATGCATGGATGAGCATGCTCAAAGAGGCTTAGTCAAAGTTCTATAATCATTGACATATGTTTTCCATGCCAGGCTCCAACAGACAATATCACCCATGTGTGAGTACTGCTTATCCTCGGAGAAAACCCATGTGTGAGTACTGCTTATCCTTGAAGAAAACACATTTACTTAAGCTTTGAAAATTTCCTGTACACACTTACATCCTGTGGGAAATATGCGCTTGCCAGCAAGCCATGTCAGGGTTTTACACTATCTTCCCTTCTCCCTGGCCTTGCACTGAATAAAAGCATCACTTGTGCTTAAGCCTCTCTGCCTAGGAAAGGATACCTGACTGTCATGTATTTCTCTAGCTTATAATTAATCCTGATTGCCTGAAATAAGGGCTGGGTGTTCCCTAGTCAGAGGCAGGACAAAGTCAGGAGGTATAGAATTCAGCAGCCAATGAAATGATCCGTATACACCCCCTGAACCAAGCCAATGGTGTAATGACTCGTCTGTTGCTATGGGGAAAGTAGCCAATCATGTAATGACACATCATCTGCCTTTGTATGAATGTACAATAAAAGAGGACTCTGAGGTGTGCTCAGCCCTTTTTCCCTGCCTGCCATGAAAGCTGCCTGATGCGTATTCATTGCCTCCATATTCTACATCTGGTGATCCCGCGACGTGATGATAAACTCTCTGCTCATTCGGCTGGACATAGCTTAGGTATGTACCGTTCAACAGATTTGCAATCGTAAGTATTTTTAAAGTACTTATTAGTATTTTTTAAGTATTTTTCAGCAAGTTTGTTCCCCACATTCGTGAGCATGGGAAGTGATTTGTCTGTACAGCAAAGGCTACATGCTAGATTGCTGCAGAAAATCATCAAGAATCATTATTTCATCACAAGAAGACAAAAAGCACAAATCAGCCTGGGGGACTTAGAAAAATTAATAAGTGAAATAGCTTGCCGTTGCCCTTGGTACTCAGAGGCGGGAACTCTGAATATCCAGGACTGGATTTTAATAGGCAATAGTCTTCATATGGTCCCCAGAGCTCCCATAAAGCAATTATTAATTTGGCAAAAATGTACAGAGGCCATAGAACACAGGAAAAAAAAGTTTCAAGGAAGCATTTTCAAACCATGTGCTTTTAGAAGCAGGTAGACTCAATCAGAATACCCTTCCCCCATCTTATGCTCAATCTCCCTCAGAGACAGCAAATTCTTTGTATCAGCTCTCCATACCCACACCCAAGCCCAATCACACTTCTCCGCCTTCTTTAGAAAAGCAGTCCTTGAGCACAATTGAACCACAACCTGGCCTGGGTGGGGTGATTAGTATTGAATTTCAGCAGAAACAGCATAAAGAAAACTTTACAGGAAAAGAATTAGAAGGACTTCAAGCCTTTCTCATCACAGAAAAGACCCATGAACTAGGGGGGACAGAATATGAAATAGAACATCTGGGGACACACACTCACAAGGCACCGTCCCCTACCATGGCTCCTGTGGCTTCCTCTGTGTCCACCTCAGAGAAAAGGCCCCAGGAAACTGAAAACACTGAGGTCAGAAAAACTAGCCTCCCTCCATCTTGCCTGCAACCCCCTTCCCCCACCAACCACTCCCTGTACCCCCATTTGCCATTGCCTGAGACAGTCATTAATTCTGCATCACCAATTTGTCCAGGTAAATTACCATCTCAAACCACTGCTCCCGGTAACAATTTATGTGCTGCGGTCAGCATGGGATTTCACCTAGAACATGGAAATCTCACAAGGGAGGAATTATTGAAAGGGATTCAAGCCTCTCCCATTACAAAAGGGATTAAAGAGCTGGGTGTGGGAGCAATAGAGTTGAGTGCCGCCCGGAGTGCCATGAGCAGTGGCTATGCACCCAGGTCTTCAAAGAAATCAGCGTATAAGACCTTGGGCCAGGCAGCTGCACTCCTGCGTTACAAGCAAAGAAAATATCAATATGAAAAAAATGATTTAATTAGACACTTCAATGACCTATTGCAGACCAGATTAAACAGAGTAATTGAACAAACAGGACAGATTTGGAAAAAATGGTTTCTGTTAATCTTTGATATTCAGTTACAAAAAATCTGCATACTTTGAGAGTATTTCCCCCACAGAAAGTGTATGCAGAGCCTTATGTTAAAACTGTACTGAAATTTGAATATACTGTATAAATTACATGTGAAAATGTCCCTTTTGCAAAGTTAAATTGGCTCACATTTAAAATGACTCAATTTCTCTGAGATTTAAGTTTATAGCTTGTATTGCCAGCGCACAGAACTTGTATTCTTATTGTAATTTTCCCTATAGGAGAAAGATAGAATCTGTCTGCAAGAAATCAGCAAATCCTTGCCAGCCATTCTCTCTGGATGATGCAATCTAGATTGTTAAACAATACTGTCTCATCAGTCCCTATTGACTGAAGGATTGGTTCATTGAATGAAGTTCTCTTCTCTGTTTGTTTTCTTTTGAGAAACACCTCCCCCTCTTACTAACTCTTGGTAGCCATTCATGGGGGGGAGGGAGAACTTTTGAAAAGAAAAAAACTGGACTTAGTCCTGCAGTTTCTCTCTCTAGTTTCTATATGTTATAACTCAGACAGATCAGATCTCCTGCTGATCCAAATCTTTTCCCTCAACCTTCAATGCATTCCTGCACTAGCCCTTCCTCGTCTCACTCTCTTTCTGTTGTTAATCTTTTTAATTTATTTATTTATTTATTTATTTCGGATTTTTATATACCGGCATTCGAGACCGCAGTCACATCATGCTGGTTCACATAAAACAGGGGTGCATAGTAAAACATTAACTATAACAATGGTGCGGAAAAAGGCAGTTACATTTAACAGGGTGACTAGAACTTGGCGAAGAAGGAAGAGAAAGGACAGGTTATTTATTAATACTTCTTAAGAGTATTTTCTTAAGAGTATTCTTAAGAGTATTTCTTAAGAGTATTCTCTTACTACTTAAGAGAAAGGACAGGTTATTTATTAATACTTTCAAACTTCTTTCTGAGGTTACTGACAAGGACATTTAATAGTAGTTACAGTCACTTTAGCGTGCAGCAGACAGAGCTGAGCGAACAGCGTGTTTAATTTCCTATTCTAATAATTATAAGAAGAAATTCTATTCTGATATTCCACATTGAAAGTAAGCTCAGAGTATTATTGATTGCAACCTGGAACAATAGTTGCAATCTATAAAGTAATGATGGTGTCTCCACTAGGAGGCGCTATGCTATTCTACCAGTTATATTATATTATTGTTTTAATAATTCTGTTGCATAGTAGTTTTTATTTTTCAGATCTGCGGTCCTCCTGTCGAGGAAAATTCAGTTTTATTTTCTTTTTCACAAATTTTTACAGAATTCTGAACCTTAAAATTTTTACTGACAGAGGTTGCTACATCTAAAGCAATCCCTCCCAAGCCTTTTCTTGCAAATCCAAATTGATTTTATTAAATTGAATGATAGAATTGATTCTCCAAGGTTAAAAAAAGTAAGAATTTCACTTTAATCATTACCTTAGTAAATTTTTTGCTGTATGCCAGTTTTTAATATTTTCCAGATTGACAGCCTTTCTGCCATGAGAGATGTGAAGATGAACACTTTGCAGCTTATTTTAACATTTTTCAAACATTTTTCTAACACCTTTTGACTTTTCATTTTTGATCCTTGATCTATTTTTGTTTTTGATACCTTTTTGAGAAGATTTTTAGCTTAAATTATGTGTTATCTGTTGTCTGTCCTGATGTCAAGAAGACTATGAATGAACATTTGCAGGATGGATGAATATGTGTCAGTTTTGTGTAAATTAATACTTGCAGGATGAATGAATATGTGTCAGTCTTGTGTAACATATGTTTAATGTAATGTCTGATATACTTGTCATTTGTGATTCAGCTTACTGCACATGACTTTTCCTTTAAATGATTAATTTACATTTATTGCTATTTTACTGAATGAAAATTGATCACTGCATAAAAACTTTCTTGATAATGGGGTTACCCTCTGTTCTGAAAACTGATAATGGCTCTATTTACTGCAGCCATTCCTTTGCATGAATTTTGTCAATAATTGAACATTAAATACTTATTTGGCATCCCCTACAACACCACAGGGCAAGCCATTGTGGAGAGAGCCAACCATACCCTTAAGAGCTCTTGACAAAACAAAAACAAAAAGGAGGAATGCCCCTGGACTTCCCCCTAAACAGGACTGGCTGAACAAAGTATTGTTTACTATTAAATCATCCAAACATATCAAATTCAAATAAGACCACAGCCATGAGTAATCATTATGGGACTAGGGTTAGTCACCCACAGCCATCAGTTTTGTATAGAATATTTAATGCCTGGTACGGTCCCGTTCCCTTAAAATGGGGAACGAGGATATGTTTCTCTGCTTGCTTCCACAGGTATCAAGCCGTGGAGAGATGGAAAGGTGTCCAGATCTACAGGACCCGATCCCAAACTTCTCCATGAGCCTCCACAGAAGGACAGAGACCGGACTCCTCGCAAAAAGCAGCACCACATGACCTGGAGACAGATCAAGGCCCTATCTGACCAATCTGCACAACTCTTAGAACAGCAAGGCCTTGAGAAAACTCCAGAGAACTTATTAGCCGCCTTTTCTTGCCTGAATGCCAACTCATTAACAATTGTGTTCTGCACCCTCCTCCTTTGCCTTATTTCTCCAGCTATGGCGATTTCAGAACAAGGACTCTGACAGGACAACATGTACGTCCTCGATGCACAGAACTTTTCACACCTGTTGAATCGACTGATACATGCTGTACCATTTAACCTTACAGTATGGACTAATTATCCTTTACAGAGAGGTGTTTTCATTAACTCTCCAGTTAATAATACCATACTACACATTGGCAGCCGTATTCAAGAGACTGCCGCTCTTTGTTGGGACTATGATACAGGGGATGGAAAGGGACTTCAGTGGGAAATATCCATATTGTAACCGAACCTTTGTATTAATCACTGAACACTTGCATAGTTATACCACATATATGTGCAATTGGCAGATTTCAGGATGTGCAGTGGGAGACCCAAGCAGGTGCAGAAAGTATAGAGGGGACGAGGGATTTACCTTTTATAGTTATATAACCCAAATGATATGAATTACAGAGACTTACACATCCTAGCTAACTGGACGACTGCCATATTTAATCAGTCCATGCATTAAAACTACTCACAACAGAAGTTTCTCAGATTAGAGAAGTAGCATTACAGAACAGCTATGCCTTAGACACAATTTTAGCTTTAAAGGGTGGTGTTTGTGCATTAATTGGATCTCATTGCTGTGTGTACATATCAGACTATAAAGCAAACCTCACACATACCATAGAGCAGATAGAAACAATGGTTGCTGATGCACCACTTTCAAGCAGAATACCAACTTCGCCATGGGATTGGCTATGGTCCTGGCTCCCTGATATTTCTGGTCTCAAAAGGGTGATTTCTATTATAATTACTGTAATTGTCTTAATTATTTGCCTGTGCTGCTGTATTCAGTGCATACCCAACCTCATATCCATATTGAAACCTTGCTCTCAGCCCGAATACAAAGATGTCTTGTATGGTGCTTAATAGGGAATCCTGAGCCCTGCAGCCGTTGGCACACCACGCTGCACCAGCTCTGGGTGATATGGAGATTCAGGAGCTCATCGGCAGCTGGCACACCATGCCGAATCAGCTTTTCCTCTCCATATCCCCCTTCCCCTATCTCCAGCCCATACCAAGACATAGCAGATTTCAGTAAGGGTCTAAAGCTTTACTGAGCTGCCTAAATAAAAACAGAAAGGGTGAGATGTGGGAAATATGCGCTTGCCAGCAAGCCATGTCAGGATTTTACACTATCTTCCCTTCTCCCTGGCCTTGCACTGAATAAAAGCATCACTTGTGCTTAAGCCTCTCTGCCTAGGAAAGGATACCTGACTGTCATGTATTTCTCTAGCTTATAATTAATCCTGATTGCCTGAAATAAGGGCTGGGTGTTCCCTAGTCAGAGGCAGGACAAAGTCAGGAGGTATAGAATTCAGCAGCCAATGAAATGATCCGTATACACCCCCTGAACCAAGCCAATGGTGTAATGACTCGTCTGTTGCTATGGGGAAAGTAGCCAATCATGTAATGACACATCATCTGCCTTTGTATGAATGTACAATAAAAGAGGACTCTGAGGTGTGCTCAGCCCTTTCTCCCTGCCTGCCATGAAAGCTGCCTGATGCGTATTCATTGCCTCCATATTCTACACATCCAGTATTATGTGCAGGTAGTTTTCCCTGGTGAAATTTTCATGTATAATATTTAAAATAAAAATATATGCATAACCAAGAAGTTATACCTAATTCTTCTCTGAAATCGTAGATAAAATTGTTAGAGTTACTGGTGTATGGGTGGATCCTTGGACAGTGTGGCAGCTGACCAAGCCCACTGTGGGCAATCCCGTGAGGGACCACAGTGTCAGGCTAAACTCTGGACAGACAAACACAGATTTGAATCTCTTATTAAACAGTATATGGAACCACCAGAGGTAGCAGTAGTGAGTAGTGGCTGTAGAGTCCGGCTGGGTGCATCTCTCACAGAACGCTGGAAACGGATCCTCTGTAAGCAGTGCTGTAGTGGAAAGAGACTGAGAGTTATGAGCACAAAGTAGAATTAGCATTCAGAGTCCCAAGTAGAATAGGAGAGCTCTGAGACAGGGAGAGCAGGCCCTCAAGGAGCGAGTACTTGATCCCTTAGAGCAGAGAGACTCGGTAGCGTTGTACTCACTAGCAGTAGCAGAGATACCACTAGACAAGAGGTCTGGCACTGGAGCAGAGGGCAGGCCCTCGAGGAGCGAGTACTTGATTCTGGTGAAGCGGTACTGTAGAGAGAGAGAGAGAGATGTTTCTGTACTCACAGATGATGACTGTAGTTAGTTCTTCCAAGTAGAAGGTACAAGTTGCAGGCAGCGACACAAGGAACATGGGCCCTCGAGGAGCAAGTACCGGTTTCCTGATAGCACCTGAAAGAAGCAGAGAGGCCCCCGAGGAACGGGTACCCCGTTAGTGACCCCGAAGGGTAGTAAGAGTTCCAGTTAGAGTTGGAGTGGCAGAGTAGCTTAGGAACGGAGAGCGAATCCCATCTGTAAGAGTTCCGGTTGCTAACTCAACGAGCTAGCAAATGTAGTAGGCAGATATCCTGGAGTCGTGACGTCAGAACAGGGGGATGCCCCTGAGGTTCGCGCCAACATGGAAATAAAGATGAGGGTGGTGTGCGCGCGCCCTAGCGGTACCTTGAAGGAGCATGGCGGGAGGCAGTACCAAAGCCAGTCTGGGGATACCGGAGAGGTCGGCAAACAGATGCCGCGGCGGCCATCAGTCCAAGGTGAGCGGGAGGAGCCGCAAGTAGAGAGAGGTAGGCGGGGCGAAGCCGTCAAAGACTGACAAACGCAACAGTACCCCCCTTCAAAGGACGGCCTCCAGCCCTTTTACCAGGGTTAGGTTTGTGTGGATGCACTGATGAAATTGAAGCAGCATCTCTTTGTCCAGGATATTTGCCATCGGCTCCCAAGAATTTTCTTCGGGGCCGTAACCTTCCCAAGATAGAAGGTATTCCCAGGTTTTGCCACATCTTCTTACATCCAGAATAGCTTCAACCTTATATTCAAGGTCTTCTTCTGTGGTAATGGAAGTTGGTTCTGGAGACTTGTGTTGCGGTTCCGGTCGCAAGTCCTTCCCTGGCTCTCCCCGGTGGCAGCGGTGGGAGATTCGGGCCTGTCCGGGTCCTGCGGGCGTTCGGCGGCAAGACGCGCAGCTTGCTGAGCCAGTTAGGGCCTTCTCGCGGCAGCGTCTCCGCGAGGGAGATGCCGCCGAGCCTCTGATTCCGGCTCCTCCCTCTCTAGGCGCGCGCGTGCGCGAGGAAGCCCAATTTAAAGGACTTTTCCTGCCAGACCACGGCCCGCCCACTGAAATGACGTCAGAAGCCGGCTAGTATTTTAAGCCGGCGTCTGCCCCCATTCAGTGCCTTGCAACGAGGTTCTCCTGGTGAGTGCTAGTTGCGTTCATATTCCTGTTGTTCCTGCTCCAGTTCCTGTTCTTCGGATTCCTGTTCCTGCTCCCAACGTTCCTGCTTCAGCTCCTGGTGGTCCGGTTCCGCTCCTACTCACGGTGTTCCCGCTCCAGCCTCCAGTTCCTGCTCCTGTTCCAACTTCTCCGTCTCCAGCATCTTCCGTCCCTGATTCCTCTGGTTGGATTCTCTGACTTCGACTCCGGCTTGTTCCTGGTTCCGTTCCTGCCACCTGCCTCGACCTCGGATCGTCTCATCGTCTTCTATACTCTTGGTCTCCTAAGTCCCAGCGGTCTGGGACTTCACGAGCTCCTCTCGGGGGGTCCTCAGGCTTCCAGGGTGAAGTCCTCGTCTTGGTTTCGGTGTTCTCCTAAGTCCCAGCGGCTAAGGACCTCACGAGCACCTCTCGGGGGGGTCCGCTGGCTTCTAGGGTGAAGACTCCAAGACCACCGTGTGTCCTGACTCCGCCCACCGGCCTACTTCCTCGCCGCAGAGTTCTGACCACTCCTACCAGCTCACTCTGCCAGGCCGGCCCAAGGATCCATTGCTATACCCCCAACAAGTATGCAAGGCCATGGACCCGGCGGCTCTTTCACCAAGCCTTCCCTGAACCACCAGTCAATTACTAGTTGGCATTCATTCCTACCCGGTCTGGCACTCTGTCTTCTCGTATAAAATGGACTCTGAGACGTTCAGGTTATAGCACTGTTTAAGTTTTTTTAATTTGTTCATTCTATGGTAACAACACTTTACCGGCCTTTCTTCTTTCCAGCTTGTTGTAAGCTTCCAAGTTCTCTCCCCCTGTTGATTGTAACTTTGACTTATTCCTACCTATTGTTATCTTTCGTTTACTTGAATTATTACTCTAGTTTTCCCTTTGTTAAACTGTAAACCGATCCGATATGGTTATTTACTATGAAGGTCGGTATAAAAAACTGTTAAATAAATAAATAAATAAATCTGTCAGGGCTTCAGGCCATCCCTGGCATGGCCCAACACTTGCAGCAACAACAGCATTGCCTAGATGTCCTGGTGGCTACAGTGGAGCGTTTGGCCAATCGACTGGACGCAGCATCCCCTGAAGTTCCACAGGTTCCAGTACCCCCGCCGGTGGTAAGCGTTCATACACCGACCCAGTTGCCGGCACCGCCTCGCTACTCCGGAGACGCCAAGGCCTGTTGTGGCTTTCTAAACCAGTGTTATATTAGGTTCTCACTGTTGCCTAATCAGTTCCCGACAGACTCCGTGAAAGTGGCGTACATCTTGTCCTTGCTGGATGGGAAGGTGCTCTCCTGGGCCTCTCCCATGTGGGAACGGAGTGAATCGCTACTGGATAATTTGCCACAGTTCATGGCCAGCTTCAAGCGAGCCTTTGATGAACCGGCACGACTTGCTACCGCCACATCGGAGCTCCTACAGCTGAAACAGGGCTCTTGCTCTTTGGCAGACTACGCCATCAAATTCCGTACACTGGCTCTCGAGGTCGGGTGGCGAGAGGACAGCCTTCGGGGCCTCTTCCTGGAGGGGCTGTCGTCCCAGATTAAGGACGAGCTAGCAGTCCGTGACCTTCCAGATGACCTCAACGAATTAATCAACTTAGCTGGAAGGATTGACCGTCGCTTACAACAGCGGGCACGGGAGAGACGTCCATTCCGGCGCGCTGTGCCTCTAGCACCCGCATTATCAAGGCCTATGACTCCAGCGCCCAGTCAGGGAACGGCACGCCTGCGACGTCCTCTGAAGAACCCATGCAGTTGGGCATACTTCCTTAACGACGGAGGAGAGGCAACGCCAGCATTCCTTGGGCCTGTGTCTCTACTATGGGGTGATAGGACACTTCCTGGTCCAGTGTAAGGAGCGCCCAGAAAATGCCCGAGCCTAGGAGGTTCCAAGGAGCTACTCCTAGGTTGTGTTTCTTCTGCTCCTCAATGAACCTTTCCTATCACTCTGGAGTATCCAGGCGACACCTTCGAGACTCTCACTTTCATTGATTCTGGAGCAGGCGGGAATTTCATTCTGTATGACCTGGTGCAGCAATTATGGATTCCTGTTCTTCCTCACCGGACTCCTCTACGGATTACATCGATCCGAGGAACACCTCTTCCTGGGAGTATTTCCACCTCTACGGGATCTCTCACACTTCATACTCGGGTTCTAAACTACGAGAGGTTTTCTTTCTTGATTCTGGAAAAGGCCGTCCACCCAGTGATATTTGGACTACCTTGGTTGCAGCAACATTCTCCGGTTATTCAGTGGGATACTCTGCAGATAGCTAGGTTGAGTCCCTATTGCTTCGACAACTGTTTATACGTTCCACGGGCACCCAGCATTCTGCTTCTGCACGCTTCGGTGGTACTTCCTGCAGCCTATGCTGACTTTGCGGATGTTTTTTCTAAAAAGAAGGCAGAGCTCCTGCCGCAACATCGCCCCTTCGACTGCACTATAAAACTGGTACCGGGATCCACGCCACCTCGTGGAAGGGTATATCCTCTCTATCCCTGCCTGAGACACGAGCCATGTCTGAATACATAGCTGAAAATCTTGCTAGAAGGTTCATTCGACCTTCAAAGTCACCAGCGGGGGCAGGCTTCTTCTTTGTAGGAAAGAAGGATGGCTCCCTAAGACCCTGCATAGACTACAGAGATCTGAACGCCATTACCAAGTGTGACCCTACCCTCTTCCTTTCATCCCGGAACTTTTAGACCGGTTACAGGGGGCCAAGATATTCACTAAACTGGATCTATGGGGAGCTTACAATTTGGTTCGAATTCACCCCGGTGACAAGTGGAAGACTGCGTTCAACACCAGGGATGGGCACTATGAGTATCTCGTTATGCCTTTTTGGCTTGTGCAGTGCCCCAGCAGTCTTCCAACACTTAATGAATGAAATATTACGGGAGCTTCTTTATACGTCTGTTATTGTGTACTTGGATGACGTGCTAATCTATTCTCGCGACTTGGATTCCCACCGACAACATGTAAGACAAGTTCTTCAAATCCTCAAAGACAACCACTTGTACGCCAAGCTGGAAAAGTGTATGTTTGACCAGGAGTCGCTTCCTTTCCTGGGTTACATAGTTTCTGCAACAGGCTTCCAGATGGATCCTGGCAAAGTCGCAGCTATTCAAGATTGGCCGCGTCCTGGGGGTTAAAGTCTCTACAACGCTTTTTGGGGTTTGCGAACTTCTTATAGACATTTTATTCCCCACTACTCGTCCAAAGTGGCACCCCTTACCGCTCTTACTAGAAAGGGAGCCGGCGCAGTGGATTGGTCGGTGGAGGCCTGCGAGGCATTCGAAAACCTTAAAGAAGAATTCATGCAAGACATTTGCTTACGTCATCCAGACCCTTCTCCATCCATTCATAGTGGAGGTAGATGCCTCCAATATAGCCAAGGGAGCAGTGCACATCCTCAGGCAGGAGCAGTGCACATCCTCAGGCAGGTTACTCCCGTGCTCTTACTTTTCTAAAAGATTCTCTCCTGCTGAAAGCAACTACAGCATTGGGGATAAGGAACTTTTAGCGATTAAATTAGCCTTCGAAGAGTGAAGGCAATGGTTGGAGGGGGCTGCCCATCCCATCACGGTCTTCACGGACCATAAGAATTTAGAGTTCCTCTGCCAAGCACAACGCCTAAATCCCAGGCAAGCACGTTGGTCATTGTTCTTCAATCGGTTTAACTTCTTGCTTCGCTACAAGCCTGCTTGCAAGAATGTGCGAACCGACGCTCTATCTCGTGCCGCTGAGCAGGAGGAGGAGACGGCGCATTCTCAGTTCATCCTGGATCCCGCAAGAGTGATCTTGTCCTCTACCTCTGTAAGCTCTACAGGAAACAGTGGTGCCGCGATGCGCACGAAGAAAGGTGCTACTGTGGCTCACGAATCCTTGATAGGTGGCCATGCCGGTTGCGAAAGGACCCTTAATCTGCTCAACCGCTTTTACTGGTGGCCTACCATGAGACAGGACATCCGTGTCTACATGAGTTCCTGCCCCACATGCGCAAGACAGAAGCCTCTGGTGGGAAAACCAAGGGGGCTATTACAATCACTACCCATATCCACAGAGCCCTGGATGCACATCGCCACAGATTTTGTGGTAGATTTGCCCGTGTCAGAGGGGAACACAGTCATCTGGGTAACTGTAGACCGCTTCTCCAAGATGGCTCACTTTGTTCCTCTCCCCAAGCTACCATTGGCACCAGAACTTGCTCAGCTCTTTACCTCCCATATCTTCCTTATTCATGGTCTCCCGCAGGATATAGTCTCAGATAAAGGGCCCCAGTTTACAGCCCGCTATTGGAGGGCGTTGTGTAAACAATTTAATGTGCAACTCAGCTTGTCTTCAGCCTTCCATCCACAGTCTAATGGGCAGACGGAGCGCACCAATCGCTCTTAAAGACATTTCTTCGCACCTTCGTCAACGAGAAACAAGGCAACTGGGTAAGGTTGCTGCCTCTTGCAGAATTCTCTTATAACAATCACACTTATTTGGTAACAGGCAAATCACCGTTTCTGACTGTGTTTGGGAAACTACTCAAGCCACCATTGCCTCTGCCAACACCCAGTATCTCGCCTGCGGCTCAGTTGTCAGCTCAACAAATGCATGATCTTTGGCTCTCCATCCAAGCCAAACTTGCCAAGGCCGCCAATACCGCCAAGAAATGGGCCGACCAACACCGCCAACCTGCACCGGTCTTCCTTCCCGGTTATCAAGTCTGGCTCAGCACCAAGAACATACACCTTCGAGTTCCTTATCGAAGGTTAGCTCCACGGTTTTGTGGACCATTCCGGGTGGCAGAACGAATAGGATTGGTATCTTATTGATTACGCCTTCCTTCTTCCATGCGCATTCATAATGTGTTCCATGTCTCGCTTTTAAAACCTCTCATTCTCTCAAGATATCATCCTAGGGTTCCTGAACCTACAGATTTGGCTGTCCCCGCCGATCCCATCTATCAAGTTCGGAAGGTTCTTGAAGTTCACTTCCACCAGCGACGATAGGAGTACCTGTTGGCCTGGGAGGGCTGTGGCCCTGAGGAAAACACCTAGGAGCCTGCTCGTTACATCTTGGACAAGTCGCTGCTTTATCAGTTTCATCTCAGCCATCCCGGTAAACCTGGTCCTTCTAAGAGGGGGCGTAAAGGGGGGTACTGTTGCGGTCCCGGTGGCAAGCCTTGCGACAGGTCCTTACCTGGCTCTCCCCGGTGGCAGCTTGCGGGAGGGTTCGGGCCTGTCTGGAACCCGCGGGCGTTCGAGCAGCAAGACGCGCAGCTTGCTGAGCCGGTTTGGGCCTTCTCGAGGCGGCGTCTCCACAAGGGAGACGCCGCCGAGCCTCTGATTCCAGCTCCTCCCTCTCTAGGCACGCGCGGGGAAGCCTGATTTAAAGGGCTTTTCCCACCAGACCGCGGCCCGCCCACTGAAATGACGTCAGATGCCGGCTAGTATTTTAAGCCGGCGTCTGCCCCCATTCAGTGCCTTGCAACGAGGTTCTCCTGATGAGTGCTAGTTGCGTTCGTGTTCCTGTTGTTCCTGCTCCAGTTCATGTTCTTCGGATTCCTGTTCCTGCTCCCGATGTTCCTGCTTCAGCTCCAGGTGTTCCCGCTCCTGTTCCAGCTTCTCCATCTCCAGCATCTTCCGTCCCTGATTCCTCTGGTTGGATTCTCTGGCTTCGCTCCGGCTTGTTCCTGGTTCCGTTCCTGCCACCTGCCTCGACCTCGGATCATCTCCATCGTCCTTCTATCTCTTGGTCTCCTAAGTCCCAGCGCCTGAGACCTCACGAGCCTCCTCTCGGGGGGGTCCGCTGGCTTCCAGGGAGAAGACTCCAAGACCACAGTGTGTCCTGACTCTGCCCATCGGCCTACTTCCTCGCCGCAGTGCTTACCACTCCTACCAGCTCACTCTGCCAGGCCAGCCCAAGGGTCCACTGCTATAACCCCAACAACTTGGGTGAGAATTTACTGAGAATGAGAGGTTTCAAAAGTGAAACGTGGAATGTGTTGTGGATTTTCAATCCAGGCGGTAGCTTCAGACTGTACGTAATGTTGCCAAGACGTCGGAGAATTGAAAACGGTCCAATGTAGTGTGGAGCAAATCGAGTAGAAGGTAACATTAATACCAAGTGCTTAGTTGACAGCCAGAATTTGTCACCAGGTAGAAATACCGGTGCTTTAGAAAGATGAGCGTCGTATGATTTCTTTGCTCGTTCACCCGCTTTGGTTAGCATGTCTTTAGTCTGAATTCATAATTGATGGATATCATCAGCAGTGGATTGAGCTGCTGGGGACGACACTGAGAGAGTCAGTGGAAGTGGTGGTGAAGGTAGTCGTCCATAAACCACTTCGAAGGGTGTTGATCCAATGGATGACGCTGGATGTGAGTTAATGGCGAATTCTGCCAATGGCCACAGTTCAGCCCAGTTATTCTGACGGCAACTCACATAGGCACGAATGAACTGTTTTAGGGTCCTATTCATCCTCTCAGTTTGGCCATTTGATTGGGGATGATAGGCAGATGTATAATCCAGAGAGATGTCAAATAGCTTGCACAAAGCCTTCCAGAATTTTGCCGTGAATTGTGATCCTCTATCTGAGACGATGTGCTTCGGTATGCCATGTAGGCGAAAGATGTGGACAATGAAGAGCTTAGCAAGCTCCAAGGCACCCTAGATATACCTTGAAGGAGCATGGCGGGAGGCAGTACCAAAGCCAGTCCGGGGATACCGGAGAGGTCGGCAAACAGACGCTGCGGTGGCCATCAGTCCAAGGTGAGCAGGAGCCGCCGCAAGTAGAGAGAGGTAGACGGGGCGAAGCCATCGAAGACCGATGGACGCAACAAAAATAACACACATACAGGCTGTATGTGTCTATTTTTACCACATTATTGGGCAGAAACCTTTACAAAAAATGTATCTGGGTAAAGTACTGATTTTTCCATGAAAATAGCTATTAAAATTGCCCTCTAAGCTGAACCATCCATAGCTATTTTTAAATGTACATGTGCAAGCAAGAAAAACTAAACTTGGACTATTCAAACTTGTCATAATGACATGCAGAAATGCACAACTATGCCTCAACACACTTAGGTCAGGCATATGACAATTTAATTCCATTCCAATTCATTGTATTACATTGCCCCAATGGGATATACATACTAGAAGTTTTTCTGGTTAAGTTCTGAGTATCTAGCATTACAGACTGATTAGGATCATTGGTACTAGAATGCAACTATGCAATTTCTCAAAGTTGTAAGACCAGTAATAAATTGTTGAGAATGAGATGGTATGTAGAATTTACATAGGGCTGATTTGGTAGCTCAGTGGCAAGTATGTGCACTGCTATGCGGGGGACCTGGGTTTAATTCCTGGGCCAGGTCATCCACTCACTAGGCCAAAAAGAATTAAGGATGCTGTGGGGGTTGTGTTCATAGTTCTTGAGTTTGGAGACCCAATCATTGCATAATAATACCTAGTAACTGGATTAATGGCCCAGGATTGCAGGGTTCTGGAAGGAGGTAGGATGCATGGCTCCCTACCAATGACTGTTGCTTCAATAAACAGAGCTTGGAAAGATGAGATAGAATACTAAAATTGGAGAAAAGCTCCTCAAATAGTTGTGAATGAAGGCTCATGGAAATAGATCTTAAACCTGATACTCACTGAACTACAAGACCAATGTTGCGTCCGTCAGTCTCAGATGGCTTCGACCTCTGTGCGTCACCTTTCTTCCTTCTCTCTCCTCAAGCTTTGGGAAGATGGCTGCTGTCGCATCTTCATGCCGCTCTCTCCGGCGTCCCCGAAACAGCAATGGCGACTGCGTTCGCCATGATAATCCTGAAGGCCTCCTAGGGTGTGTGCACGCACACCACCCACGTCTTTATCCAAGTCATGGCAGGAACCTCGGGGACGTCCCCTCCGAGTGATGTCATCACATCCTGGTATTTAGCCTGCCATTCGTTTGCTAACAAACTCAGTTAGCAAGGATTGGATTGGACTGCCTCTGGTCTAAGCTGCTCTGCCGCTTCCTAGCTGTCGCAGGAAGCTTCGTTCTCTGCCCTTTGGGATAATTCATCGCTAACCTGGGTACCTGCTCCTCGGGGGGCCCTTATGCTCTCTTCCAGGTACCTATCTGGGATAACAGGTACTCGCTCCTCGAGTACCTGTTGGGACTATGCATGTATTGTGGACAAGCTGGTCATGCTGTACAAAACATGCCCTATATGTCCGGGAAACTGGCTGACCTAAGTGCTGTGGAAGGACTCTTCTTAGTTCTAACTGCACCCTCTCCTCCACTCTCTCTTCCACTATCTTTAATCTGCGGGCCGCTGGAATATCAGACCCTTGCCTTAGTGGACTCTGGAGCAGAGGGAAATTTCATTTTGAAACGTCTAGTGGAACATTTGCGGATCCCTACCACTACCATGATGTCTCCATTATGTTTGTCCTCTATTCACGGAGAGCTCTTACCGGGTGAAGTAACTCAGCTTACAGAACCAGTGAGCTTACGTACCGGTGCTCTTCATACAGAGACTATTTCCATCTTTGTGCTAGAGAAGGCCATGCACCCATTGGTACTTGGGCTACCGTGGCCGCAGAAACATATGCCACAATTCAACTGGGCCATGTTAGAGCTTTCACGTTGGGGTCCAGATTGTCATGGCAAATGCTTGATGGAAATCTCTCCAATACCATGCATGCCAACTACCCTATTGTTGCCTGGGTTGCTGCCTCAATTTGCATCTTACCAAGATGTATTCTCAAAAGAAGTTGCTGATGTGTTGCCTCCACACAGATCATATGACTGCGCAATTAATTTGAAGCCAAATATGGAACCACCCAAAGGAAGGGTATACCCCCTTTCCATAGTGGAGAATAAAGCGATGTCAGAGTACATCCAGGAGAATCTCCAGAAAGGCTTCATAAGACCATCCAAGTCTCCTGCCAGCGCAGGATTTGTCTTCGTGGGGAAGAAGGACGGAACATTAGGTCCATGCATTGACTACAGAGGTCTGAATGAGATCACCATAAAGGACCGCTACCCTTTACCACTCATCTCGGAGCTATTCGACAGGTTAGAGGGAGCCAAAATTCTCTCCAAGCTTGACCTCAAAGGAGCGTATAATTTAGTTCACATCCGCTCTGCCGATGAATGGAAGATGGCTTTTAATACCCGGGATGGACATTTTGAATACCTGGTGATGCACTTCGGCTTGTGCAACGCCCTGGCTGTCTTCCAAAACATGATGAACGATATTCTGCATGATTTTCACTACCAATGTGTAATTGTCTACTTAGACGACATCTTGATATTTTCTCAGGTCCTACAATCCCATCAGGAAGATGTCAAATGAGTTCTGCAGAGACTTCGCGAGAACCGCTTGTACGCCAAGTTGACTAAATGCGAATTTCACAAGGAATCCATGCCCTTCTTAGGGTACATTGTCTCAAACAAAGGTTTCCAAATGGACCCTCAGAAGCTTGAGACTATTCAAAAATGGATACAACCCACCGGCCTAAAGGCTCTAAGACGATTTTTGGGATTTACCAACTACTACTGAACCTTTATCAAAAATTACTCTTCATTGACTGTTCCATTAAAAGTGATGACTAAGAAGGGAGCCAACGTTGCCACTTGATCTATAGATGCTGTGACAGCATTCCATAAGTTAAAAGATGCCTTTTCAAGCAAACCATGTCTTCGCCATCCAGACCCTACGTGACCCTTCATTGTGGAAGTCGACGCCTCTGATGTAGGTATAAGGGCCGTGCTAAGCCAGACCAGTGATTCTAAGATCTTACACCCCTGTTCATTCTTTCCAAACGCTTCTCGCCAGCGGAGAAGAACTACGGCATTGGGGATAAAGAACTGTTGCAATAAAAATGGCATTTGAAGAATGGTACCCCTGGCTTGAAGGTGCACAACATCAGATCACTGTTTACACTGATCACAAAAATCTGGAGTACCTCTGTCACGCTCAACGCCTCAACCATAGACAGGCGAGGTGGTCCCTGTTCTTCAACAGATTTGACTTTGTGCAGAAATATCGCCCTGATGACAAGAATTTCAGAGCAGACGCATTATCTCGCACTTTCCTCTCAGAGAACGTATCTGATGAACCCCAGCATATCATTGACCCGAAGAGAGTGATTCTCACAGCTACACATCCGGTACCCCTGGGCAAGACCATTGTACCCTGCAATATAAGAAAGAAGTTGCTAACATGGGCTCACGATTTGAAACTGGTCGGACACCCTGTTCAACGGCGAACACTGGCTAAGCTACAAAAGTACTATTGGTGGCCCAATTGAAAGAAGACACTCTTGCATACGTAGCCTCCTGTTCCAATTGTGCCAGACAGAAACCTCCGCACAGATGTCATTGGGGCCTGCTTCAACCCTTGACAGCACCGGATGAGCCCTGGACCCACATTGCAACAGATTTCGTGGTGGACCTGCCACTTTCTGGAGGTAACAATACCATTTGGGTTACAGTGGATCGATTTTCAAAGATGGCTCACTTTGTGGCTCTCTCTGGCTTGCCATCAGCCATGGAACTTGCTAAGTTATTCATCAGTCACATCTTTCGCCTAAATGGCATGCCTAAACACGTTGTTTCTGTCAGAGGAGCTCAATTTACAGCAAAGTTCTGGAAAGCCTTTGTTGCGACCGTCGCTGCTCGAAGTCTCCACTCTGCCCTCCTCACCTCTTTGGCAACTCCCTCTTGCTCAAGTGGAAGGTTGGCTGTCGCGGCGACCTTCAGCTGTCTTCCTCCGGCGTCCCCGGAGAGGCTCGACGCTGCAATCTGCCATGATTCATGGGAGCCTAGGGGCACGCGCACGTGGCGCGGCCTCGACTGATGTACCAGCAATGGCGCAAACCTCAGGGGCACCCCCCTGAGATGATGTCATCCGTTCCGGATATAAAAGGTCTCTGTAATTGCTAACCGATCGAGTTAGCAAGGAGTTGAAAAGGAATTGTATAGGAGTTGGTTACGGACCAGTTTCGCTCTCTCCAAGCTACTCTGCCTCCTCGGACTTACCAGGTGTACCCGCTCCTCGGGGGCCTCCCTTTCTCTTTGTTTTTCAGGTCAGTCAGGAACCAGTACTCGCTCCTCGAGGGCCCATGTTCCTGGACTGGTTGCTGAATACTTATTCTGCCTGGAAGTCACCGTTGCCTACTACACCAGTGAGTTTCTCTCTCAGAACTTTCCCTAGAACCAGGTACTCTCTCCTCGAGGGCCTAACGCATTCCAACACCTGAGTCTAGAGTCTATTGTGTGAGTGTTACCATCAAGGTTCTGTTCCTGAACTCGGCATACCCTGCCTGCTCACTATATTCAGTTTCTCTACAGCTCAGTATCCAGGATTGCTGTTCCAGTACCTGAGGGACAAGAGCCCTGCCGGGCACTTCCAGCTCACTACTTCCACCTCTGGTGGTTCAATATACTGTTTAATAAAAGAACTAGTGTGTGTCTGTCTCCATACTCTGAGCCTGACTGGTGGTCCCTCTCGGGATCTTTCCCCAGGGGCGTGGTTATCTGCCACCGGCCCAAGGATCCACCCACAACTACCTCAAACACCAACAGCCTTTTGTAAGAAATTCGACATCACACTTGACTTCACCTCTGCGTACCATCCTCAGAAGAATGGACAAACAGAGAGAATGAATAGAACTCTCAAACAGTTCCTCCGTGCCTATGTTGGTTCACGACAGAATGACTGGGCTGAACTGTTACCCTGGGCTGAATTCGCCAACAATTCGCATCTAGCATCATCTACTGGATCTACACCTTTTGAAGTGGTCTACGGACGACAAACTTTACCACTTTTACCACTTCCACTTTGTGTCGTCCCTGACAGCTCAATCTACTGCCAAAGATATACAGCAGCTCTGGAGAATCACTAAAGAGATGCTCCAAAAAGCAGGACAAAGAGCAAAGAAAGGCCATGACGCTCACCGCAGCAAGGCTCCTGAATTCCAGCCTGGTGATAAAGTCTGACTGTTTACCAAACATCTGATACTTAAACTTTCATCTGCTCGATTTGCTCCACGCTTTGTCGGACCCTTTCCTATTCTCCGACGATTGGGCTCACTACTTATAGTCTGAGACTTCCTCCAGCAATGAAGATTCATAATGCATTTCATGTTTCGGTGCTGAAGCCGCTTGTTCTTAGCGAGTTTTCCACCAAGATACCTGAACCTACTCCTGTTGATGCAGAAGAAGACAGAGTACAAGGTTGATGCCATCCTTGATGTAAGAAAGAGAGGCAGAGTTTGGGAATACCTCCTGTTATGGAAGGGATAAGAACCTGAAGAAATTTCTTGGGAACCTTTGGCTAATATCATGGACAAAGAGATGCTTCGTCAATTTCATAGATCGCATCCTCAAAAAACCAAGACCAGGTAGGGGGTCCGTAGGGGGCTCTTTGAAGGGGGGTACTGTTGCGTCCAGTCTCAGACGGCTTCGACCTCTGTGACTCACCTTTCCTTCCTTCTCTCTCCTCAAGCCTTGGGAAGATGGCTGTTGCCGCGTCTTCATGCCGCTCTCTCCGGCATCCCCGGAACGGCAACGGCGACTGTATTCGCCATGATTATCCTGAGGGCCTCCTGGGGAGCATGCACGCACGCCACCCACGTCATTATCCAACTCATGGTGGGAACCTCGGGGGCATACCCTCCGAGTGACGTCATCACATCCTGGTATTTAGCTTGCCCTTCGTTTGCTAACAAACTGAGTTAGTAAGGATTGGATAGGACTGCCTCCGGTCTAAGCTGCTCTGCTACTTCCTAGCTGTCGCAGGAAGCTCTCTCTCTGCCCTTCGGGGTAATTCATCGCTAGCCTGGGTACCCTTTCCTCGGGGGCCCTTATGCTCTCTTCCAGGTACCTATCTGGGATACTGGGTACTCGCTCCTCGAGGGCCTGCTCTCCCTACCTCTCTCATTGAGCCTTTGAGTGCCAGGGCAGGTAGGTCTTAGGTAGGGTCTCTGCTGATGGCAGAAGTGGTAGTCCTTGGATAGCTTGGGTTGTGGACAAGTGGAGATCAGATGAGTCCAAGGTCTGGGAGATAGTCTGAGGAAGGCAGCAGTCATGCACATCTAGGATCAGGCATTAGTCAGTCAGATGGTGGTCAGGCATATCAGAAATCAGGCCAAGGTCAAAACAGGAATAGGTCTGAGTGGAGAGGATGGTCAGATAGGCAGGGCAGACAGACAAGGAGAATGGGTGGGCAACATAGTAGGAGACAAAGACAGAAGACAAGAATGGAACTGAAGGGAAGACACTGGAGCTGAAGACAAGACAATGGAACTGAAGACAAGATGCTGGAAGCAACACACACTATTTTTGGCATAGATAGACCTGTTGCTGAGGCAATGAAGGCATTTGTTGAGCCCTTTATAGTGTTTAGCGTGTGACATCATCATTCATCACCATAGAGCTTTTTCCGCCACTGGCTCTTTAAATGGAATGAGGTTTGAGATGCACGTGCCAAAGAAGGAGCACATCAGCTCAGGCCGGTGGCATACTTTCACACAAGGAGTCAGTGGCGTCTTGCCAAGTCAGAGCATAGTGGACCGCCGCATGGAGCAAGGGCAGTGTGCAAGAAGGAAGGACCCAGCCAGGGAGATGAGTGTGGCAGTCTGCGGGAGCAACCAGCGGACCACCAAACATAACAAAATTAAAAATAAATAAAACCTGCTGACTATACTGAATATAACAGTTCTAACTCCAGACGGGGCTGCTCCCCTTCATCTGCAAAGTCCCATAGACCACTGCAAGAACATAAGATATGCTATACTGGGTAAAACCAAGGGTATCATCAAGCCCAGTATCCTGTGGCCAATCCAAGTCACAAGTACATGGCAAGTACCCAAACATTAAAAAAATCCCATGCTACTTCCCTTGAGTACACCCATGCTGTGTCTGTTATTGTTTGTAAGGTTTTGGGTGGACCCTTGGACACTGTGGCTGCTGACCAAGCCCATGGGGGAAGTCCCGTGAGGGGCCACTGGTCAGGCTCAGCTTAGGACACACAACACAGATAGATTTTTTATTAACAGAACTGAGGAGCCACCAGAGGCGGCAGTAGTGAGCACAGATGAAGCCTGGCTGGGCTTGTAGTCCCTCAGGGCACTAGAACAGCGATCCCTCAATGGCTGTGCTGTAGTGAAGAGAAACTGAGATAGTGAGTACAATGAAGTATATGCAGGGTTCTGGAATAGACCCTCATTGGTTGAGTACTCACACAGCGGTTTCTCTCGGTAGGAAACACAGGAACTGGAGTAGAGGCAGGCCCTCGAGGAACGAGTACCTGGTTCCAGGGAACAGTTCTGAGAGAGGTAGATGGTAACTCACTGATGGTGTAGGCAGCCGTATCTTCCAGACAGAAGTGGAGTTCAGGCAGCGAGTCCAGGAACATGGGCCCTCGAGGAGCTAGTACTGGTTCCAGACAGCGACCTGAAAGAGAAGAGAGAGGCACCCGAGGAGCGAGTACCCCAAATAGAGTAAGTCCAATAATGGAGAAGCAGAGTAGCTAGGTACGGAGAGCGAATCCCATCTGTAATGAATCCCTTTGCTAACTTGACTAGCTAGCAATCGAAGTAGGCTTTTGTATCCAGGATGCGTGATGTCATCACAGGGGGACGCCCCTGAGGTTTGCGCCAAAGAAGGTATTTGAAGCAGGCAGCTGGACAGCATGGCGGGAGGCAGCGCCCAAGCCGGACCGGGGACGCTGGAGAGGATGGCAGGCAGACGCCGCAGCAGCCAGACGTCCGTCAACCGCGGGAGGAGTCACCAAAGAGGTAAGGAGGGCGGAGTGGAGACGTCGGGCAGCGACAGTCGTAACAGTACCCCCCTTCAAAGGGCGGTCTCCTCTGCGGGTACCAGGTTTAGGTTTTGAAGGATGCGTGAGATGAAATTGACAGAGCATTGCTTTATCAAGGATGTTAGCCTGAGGCTCCAAGAGTTTTCTTCGGGGCCGAAACCTTCCCAAGAAAGAAGGTATTCAAGTGTTTTGCCTCGTCTTCGGACATCAAGAATCTCTTCGACCTTGAATTCTAGGTCATCTTCTGCTTTGATGGCAGGTGGTTCCTGAGTCTTGGAAGAGTCCACAGGTTATGGATTTCATCAGCAGTAGATTGAGCTGCTGGAGACGTCACTGAGAGGTTCAGCGGAAGTGGCGGTGTTGGAGAGTGTCCATATACCACTTCAAAAGGTGTTGATCCAGTTGATGCTGCTGGATGAGAGTTTTAAGGCGAATTCAGCCCAAGGTAACACTTCAGCCCAGTTATTCTGACGACAACTCATGTAGGCTCGAATGAACTGTTTTAAGGTTCTATTCATCCGTTCTTTTTGGCTATTTGATTGCGGATGATAGGCTGAAGTGTAGTCTAGAGAGATGTCGAATAACTTGCACAAGGCCCTCCAGAATCTTGCCGTGAATTGAGATCCTTGGTCTTGGTCTGAGACAATGTGTCTTGGTAGACCGTGAAGGCGAAAAATGTGTGATATGAAGAGCTTCGCAAACTCCAAGGCTGAAGGTAAGCCTGGCAGCGCCACGAAATGGGCCATCTTGCTGAAGCAATCGACTGTTACCCAGATGGTATTCATTCCTCCAGAAGGGGGTAAATTGACTACAAAATCAGTAGCGATGTGTGACCAGGGCTGTTCCGGAACTGGCTGTGGTTGCAGCAATCCCCACAGTTGGCCAGAAGCAGGTTTGTGTTTGGCACAGTTGGTACAAGATGACACGTAGGCTAGGGTATCCTTCTTGATAGTAGGCCACCAATAAAACTTCTGGATCTTGAACAGGATACGGCGTTGACCAGGATGGCCAGCCAGCTTGGGATCGTGCGCCCAAAAGAGCACTTTCTTCCTGAGATGTTTAAGCATGATGGTCTTACCAGTGGGCACAGAATGTGTAGTCGCCAAGATGACTTTCTTCGGGTCAATTATGTGCTGAGGTTCTTCAGGCACATCCTCCAAGAGAAAGGAGCATGACAGGGTATCAGCTCTGGTATTTCTGTCTCCGGGGCGATATTTAAGCATTAAGTCGAAACTACTGAAGAATAAGGACCATCTAAGCTTGTCTATGGTTAAGACGTTGCGCATGGCGGAGATACTCTAGATTTTTGTGGTCCGTGAATACGGTTATTTGATGCTGAGCGCCTTCGAGCCAAGGCCACCATTCCTCGAATGCAAGCTTTATAGCCAAGAGTTCTTTATCGCTGATCCCATAGTTCTTCTCTGCCGGGGAGAAACGTCGTGAGAAGAAAGAGCAGGGACGTAAGGCTTTAGAGTATCCAGTCTGGCTCAATACAGTCCCCACACCGACGTATGAAGCGTCAACTTCTATGATAAATGGCTTATTGGGGTCAGCATGCTGCAAGCATGGTTCCATGGAAAAGGCAGTCTTTAGTTTCTCAAACGCGGAAATGTCCTCCGCAGACCATTTTGAAGCATTGGCACCCTTGCGGGTCATTGCGGTCAAGGGTACTGTTAAAGAAGAGTAGTTCTTTATAAAGCTTCTATAATAGTTGGTAAACCCCAGGAATCATCTCAGGGCCTAAAGGCTGTTAGGTTGGGACCAATTTTTGATACTCTCGAGCTTTTGAGGGTCCATCTGGAAGCCATCTACAGACACGATATAGCCAAGAAAAGTCACTGAGTCTTTACGAAATTCGCACTTGGAGAGTTTGGCGGAGAGCCGGTGTTCACGGAGTCGGTGTAGTACCTGCTTGACATCCTCTAGATGAGTGGGCAAATCCTGGGAAAATATCAGGATATCATCCAGATATACCATGACACTCTTGTACAGCAGGTCCTGCAGGATGTCGTTCATCATGTTCTGAAATATAGCAGGTGCGTTGCACAGGCCGAAGGGCATAACTAAGTACTCAAAATGGCTGTCTCGAGTGTTGTAAGCTGTTTTCCATTTGTCGCCACTACAAATGCGAACTAAGTTGAGGGCCCCCTTCAGGTCAACTTTTGAGAATATTTTGGCCCCCTAAAGCCGGTCAAACAACTATGAGATTAAAGGCAGGGGGTAGCGGTCTTTAATTGTGATCTTGTTCAGACCTCGGTAATCGATACAAGGACGTAAGGTACCATCCTTCTTCCCCACAAAGAAGAAACCTGCACCGGCTGGAGACTTCGATGGTCTAATAAACCCCTTCTGTAAATTCTACTCAATGTATTCAGACATAGCCTTGTTCTCAATCGCAGAGAGCGGATAGACACGTCCTTTAGGAGGTTCCCTATTGGGTTTCAGTCTTATGGCAGAGTCATAGGACCTATGCGGAGGAAGAATGTCAGCAGCTTCTTTGGAAAACACATCACTAAAAGATGCGTATTGGGGCGGCAGTCCCAGCATCGCTGGAGTAGTAGGCATGCAGCTGACAGGAGGAATCTCCTTAAGGCACTTCCCATGACAACCTGGGCCCCAGCGGGAGAGTTCCAAGGATGCCCAGTCAAATTGGGGTTGGTGCGACTGCAACCATGGTAACCCCAGGACAATAGGGTGCATGGCCTTTTCTAACACAAAGAAGGGAATTGACTCAATATGGAGAGGTCCGGTGCGGAGAGTTACCGGTACTGTTTGGCAAGTCACATCACCCGGTAAGGGCTCTCCATGGATGGAGGATAGGAGTAGTGGAACTTTCAAGGTGACAAGGGGAATCCTCAGATGTTCCACTTGGCGAAGAATGAAGTTGCCTCCTGCCCCTGAATCCACCAGGGCAAGAGTTTGAAACTCAGACGGTCCGCAGATCAAGGAGACTGGGAGAGAGCGTAGTATGGCCTAAAAACAGTCCTCCTTCAGGACTTAGGCCCGTCCATTTCTGGGACAAATTGGGCATTTTGGGACATCGTGACCAGCCTGTCCACAGTACATGCATAGACCATGCCCCTTCCGAAGTCTTCTCTCTTTGGAAGTCAAATGACCGCGACCAAATTGCATCGTTCATCTCCACTGGCAGCAGGAATTACTGGAACTATCCGAGGTGCAGGTTTAGCACTAGCCTCCTGCTGACCAGGTTCTCTATTAGGCCAGAGCTCTCTCACCTTATCACAAAGCCGGTGATCGATCATAGTAGCCAAAGCCACTAGCTTCATCCAGTGAGTCAGGTGTTTCACAGGCGGCCAGCTCATCTTTCAAGCGAGTATACAGGCCTCTGAAGAAGAGGGTTTTCAAGCATTTGGGGTCCCAGCAGATTTCTGTAGCCAGAGTCTTGAATTCTATCGCAAAATCAGCCAGTGGTCAGTTGCCTTGCTTCAGGTCTACCAGAGCAGAACTGGCAACGGTCACTCGAGCACAATCATCGAAAACAGATTTAAATAAGTCAAAAAATCCATCTATGTCCTGCAAAATAGGATCCTTGCTTTCCCACAGTGTAGAGGCCCAAGACAAGGCCCTTCCATCAAGATAAGATAGAATGTAAGTAGTCTTGGAAAAAGCTGTGGGGAAGTGAGGAAGCTGTAATGCAAAATGCATGCAGCACTGGTTTAAAAAGCTCCTGGTCTTCTGAATCTCTCCCGAGAAACGAACTGGAGCAGCCAGCGGTACAGCAGTCTTTAAAGTTACTTCATGGAACTGACCTTCATTGCTGGAATTAGCACCTTGGGTCTTCTGTGTGTGCAGCTGATGAAATGCTGAAGTGAGTTTCTCCAATGCGTCTTGCTGTTCAGAAATGCGCAGGGCCAGGCCCGGAATGGCCTGCAGGGCATTGATCTGTGCCGGATCCATGGAGTTAGCAATCTGTTATTGTTTGTAAGGTTTTGGGTGGACACTTGGACACTGTGGCTGCTGACCATGCCCACGGGGGGAAGTCCCGTGAGGGGCCATAGGTCAGGTTCAGTTTAGGACACACAATACAGATAGATCTTTTATTAACAGTATTGAGGAGCCACCAGAGGTGGCAGTAGTGAGCAGAGATGAAGCCCGGCTGGGCTTGTAGTCCCTCAGTGCACTGGAACAGTGATCCCTTAATGACTGTGCTGCAGTGAAGAGAAACTGAGATAGTGAGTACAATGAAGTATATTGCAGGGTTCTGGAATAGAGCCTCGTTGGTTGAGTACTCACACAGTGGTTTCTCTCGGTAGGAAACACAGGAGCTGGAGTAGAGGCAGGCCCTCGAGGAGCGAGTAACCGGGTGTTGTGTCCGTCGGTGCCCGATGACCTCTCTCCGCTCTCCTTACCTCTCTGGCACCTCCCTCTCCAACCGCGGGAAGATTGGCTTCCGCAGCATTCTTCTGTCAAATGTCCTCGGGCGTTCCCGGACTGGCTGGATAATGCAACAGCCATGTTTCCTGGAGGCCTAGGGGCGCACGCGCGGCGCGGCCCCGACTGAAGTACTGGCATTGGCGCGAACCTCGGGGGCATCCCCCGAAGATGACGTCACCCACGACGGATATTTAAGGTCTCAGTATTTGCTAACAGATCTAGTTAGCAAGGGTTTCGATACCTAAGTAACTCTGCCTCCTCGGACTTACCAGAGGTACCCGCTCCTCGGGGGCCTCGCTCTCTCCTTGTATTTTTTCAGGGTGACAGTCTGGAACCGGTACTCGCTCCTCGAGGGCCCTGATCCCAGACTTGCTTCGTATACTCTTCTGCCTGGAAATCTTCACTACCAACTATCAGGCCGATACAGTACAGTGCGCTCCTGTTAGCCTGCTCTTGGACGCATGTTTTCCCTAACCCCTTATTCAGTAAGGGGAGGAAAACGCGCGTCCAACCCGTGGCACCTAATAGGGCCCTCAACATGCAAATGCATGTTGAGGGCCCTATTAGGTATGCGCACGGGATACAGAAAGTAAAATGTGCAGCCAAGCCGCACATTTTACTTTCAGAAATTAACGCTGACCCAAAGGTCGGCGCTAATTTCTTCCGGCACCGGGAAAGTGCACAGAAAAGCAGTAAAAACTGCTTTGTCTGTGCACCCTCCGACTTAATAGCATGGTGATATTAAGTCGGAGGTCCCGAAGAGTAAAAAAAGTTAAAAAAAAAAAATTTTAATTCGGCCCGCAGCTGTCGGGGCGAAAACCGGACGCTCAAATTTGCCGGTGTCTGGTTTCCGAGCCCGTGGCTGTCAGCGGGCTCGAGAACAGACGCCGGCAAAATTGAGCGTCGGCTGTCAAATCCGCTGACAGCTGCCGCTCCTGTCAAAAAGGAGGCGCTAGGAACGTGTTTGTGTCCCTAGCGCCTCCTTTTGCCCGGATTTAATGCCGGACCTAATTTAAATACCGCATCGCGCGCACCGGCGAGTGGCCGGTGCGCGCGCTGGGAAAGCAGGCATTCGCCCGCTCTCCCGCGGACTCTACTGTATTGGCCTGTATATCAGCTACATCAGTTAGTTACCATCATTCTCTCTGAGCTTTCCCTGGAACCAGGTACTCGCTCCTCGAGGGCCCATACTTTCCAGCTCCTGGGCTTCATTGGGACATTGTGTCAGTGTTACCATCTGCATACCCTGCCTACTCACTATATTTCAGTCTCTCTTCAGCTCAGCCTCCAGGGATCGCTGTTCCAGTCTTGGAGGGACTACAGCCCAGCCGAGCTTACCAGCTCACTACTGCCATCTCTGGTGGTTCAGTATACTGTCTAATAAAAGAACTAGTGTGTGTTTGTCTCCTAACTCTGAGCCTGACCGTTGGTCCCTCTCGGGGTCATTCCCCGGGGGCGTGGTCATCTGCCACTCAACTCTCCTATATAACTACAGATTGCTATCTCCAGCAACTTTTTGTCTCCATATGATTGCTGACCAACTGGGAAGCAACATTAGAGATCCATGGGGGCTGCTACTGTCACATGGACCTTTCCTTGGACTAAGCTATCTGGCTTCAATTCCAGCAACAGGTATGAGAAATGTACTTTGATTAGTATAATGCATTTTCCCAAAAGGTTTATTTATTTATTTATGAAGCAGCCGTTACCAAAGCAAAGAAGTTATACATATATTCCAAATTATCTGTCTCATTTCACTTGGTTAAACAGTTCACCGAGCTCCCTAACATTCTTCCTCCCACAGCCCCAGGGCTAAGCATAGCAGATATTTATTTATTTATTTATAATTTTTATATACCGACATTCTTGATAAAAATATCAAATCAAATCGGTTTTCATTGAAACAGAACAGTCACAGCTGTGGCATTACATTGAAACAAGTCATCAAATCATTAAATAACAGGTGAATATAGAAAAAAATAATAATTATAAATAAGCATTTATGAATAAAACCATTAAAGATAACAGTTGAATAAAAATAAACAGGTCGTCAAAAAAACGAATGACAAATATAATGGGGCGGCATAAACAGTGGAAAAGCGATAAAGTAAGGCATCTAATAAATAAATATTGCTATGGGTAAGCGGAATAGAAAGGGCGTGGTGAGGCCCAGAGGAATCGGGTGGCCATGAGGAAGGAGAGGGTTGAGAAGCTCAGGCTGAAAGATGGATTGAGACGATCCGGTTGAAGGATGGTGGAGAGGAAGAGCGAGGAGGGGGTGGGATGAGTGGCATTAAATCAGGATCGGGGAATATGCTAGAGAGGTTGAGTCTCTCTACGGATCAGTTTAGTCCATTGACCCGTGTCTCCCTAATGTCCTGTTATGTCCTTAGACCAGCGTCCGAATGATCTCGAGCCTCCGGAAAGGCTTGTCTGAAGAGCCAAGTTTTGAGGTGTTTCTTGAATGTTTGAAGACACGGTTCTTGTCTCAGCTCCGGAGGAAGAAAGTTCCAAAGGGTGGGCCCGGCTGTAGAAAATGCGCCTTTTCTTAAAGTGGTTTTGATCGGAGGTGCGTATAGAGATCCTTTGTAGGCGTTTCTGATTGGTCTGGTACATGTGTGTGTGCGAAGTTGAAATCTTAGTTTGAGAGGAGCAATGCCGTGAATATCCTTGTGGATCATCAACAGTGTTTTGAAGGTGATCCTGGATTTTAGAGGGAGCCAGTGCAGGCCTTGAAGTATGGGTGTAATGTGGGCTCTTTTGTTTGAGTTAGTGAGTAGTCTAGCCGCAGCATTTTGGACATCTGAAGGGGTTTAATAGATATTGCAGGGAGACCTAAGAGCAGAGAATTGCAATAATCTAATTTTGTAAGGATGATAGATTGTACTACTAGTCTGAAGTCGCTGAAATGCAGGAGAGGTTTCAGATTTTTGAGAACTTGAAGTTTAAAGAAACATTCTTTAGTTGTGTTGAGGACGAACGATTTTTAAATTGAATAGGTTATCGAGCCGAACCCCAAGGTCTCTGACAGAGGGGGAGTGGTTAATGGTTGTTTTTGCAAATTGAGATGCACTTTGTGAGTTGAGGAGATTGTGGTTTTCATCTGGAGAGATGAGGAGGATTTCGATCTTATTTGAGTTAAGGATAAGGTTCAGGCTGGTGAGGCAGGTTATTGATGGATTGTAGACAGCAGTTCCAATGTACCAGGTTTTTTGCAGGGATTCAGTGATTGGAAGAAAGGATTTGGACGTCATCGGCGAAAATATAGTATTTTAGTTTGAGGTTGGGGAGTAGATGGCAGAGAGGCAGCAGATAAATGTTAAAAAGCGTGGGAGAGAGTATCTTTGCTTCATACTTTAATAAATCAAATAGCTAATGTTAGAAACACTTTTTAATCTACTGTAGATAATGGCATGGATGTTTTTCTCAGTGACTGAACAAAATGGGAGGAATTTGATATGCTCAAGGAGTCAGACTTCATTTATACTATTTCCAAAATGAATTTCACCTCTAGTCCATTTAGTCAATGTTCTACCTCACTGTTTCAACAAATAGAGAATGAAACCTCCGGATTTATTACAAAACTGGCGCAAAAACCCATCAACTACCAACCTCACAGCTTTTAAATCCATGATGCACCAATACAGAATCTCCATCCTCCATGCAAAAAGAGACTTTTACTCACAAAAAATCCACCACTTCCTCTTTGACCCTAAGGCGCTTTTCTCCTTAGTTTCGTCCCTCACCAAACCACCCTTGACGTCTATACCAGATGATAAAGCTGCAAGCAAAGCTGAGGAACTTGCCACCTACTTCAAAAACAAGATCCTGAACCTATTGCCTCCCGCCAAGGAAAACAAAGATACTATTCCTTCAATACCCCTTGCTGCCACATCGCAACAAAATGCAAGCCTTGGGGAATTTGAGCTTACCTTGTCTTTAGAGATCGAAAATGTTCTAAAAAAACTTAAACCAGCTTCTCATCCTCTGGACGGCATCCCAACCAACCTCCTCATCACCTGCGCTAAAACCATCTCCAAACCTATCACCCAAATTATCAACTGCTCCCTATCTCAAGGGCTAGTTCCTGACCCTCTCAAACTGGCCATCCTAAAACCACTCCTAAAAAAACCAAATCTCTCTCCAGATAACCTGGCCAACTTTCGCCCAATAGCAAACCTGCCCCATATCGCAAAAATCCTGGAAAGAATTGTAAATAAACAACTAACAGTATACTTGAACAACAACAACATTCTTTCCTTTTCGCAATTCGGTTTCCGCCAATCCCGTAACACAGAAGCTCTTCTAATCTCATTAACGGACACCATCCTACTGAACCTTGAAAAAAAACAACCTTGTCTACTCATCCTCCTAGACCTAACAGCGGCATTTGACACGGTAAATCATAATATAATGGTAGATCATCTGTCAGACATTGGCATCAAAGGTGTCGCCCTCAATTGGTTCAAATCTTTCATTCAGAACAGGCATTTTAAGGTCAAGATCAACAGGAAGGAATCTCAACCAGTCAACTGCTATCTGGGAGTCCCACAAGGCTCTTCACTATCTCCAACTTTATTCAACATATACTTGCTCCCACTCTGCCAGGTCCTCCTCAAGCTAAATCTAATCCATTATTTATACGCTGATGATGTTCAGATTCTGATTCCAATTCCGGATTCACTTCACAAAACACTTGACTTCTGGAACTCCTGCCTACAGGCCATCAACAATCTGCTGACAAGTCTCAATTTGATTCTCAATCAAAACAAGACAGAGTACCTACTCATTACCCAAGATGGAAACCACCCACTACCCAACACAAACCTCGCCTCCCAATTAACCTATCCCCCCCAAGTCAGAAACTTGGGAGTCATCCTAGATAACCAAATGAACTACAGATCTTTCATCAACAACACCGTAAAGGATGGTTTTTTCAAACAAGTCTTAAAAAGATTGAGACCCCTCCTTCATTTTCAAGATTTCCGATCAGTTTTACAAGCAATCATTCTCACTAAAATTGACTACTGCAATTCACTGCTACTCGGCCTCCCCGCTAACTCCACAAAACCTTTACAGATGTTGCAAAACGCTACAGCAAGGATTCTAACCAAAACAAACAAAAGAGACCATACAACACCCATCCTAAAGAACCTACATTGGCTACCTATTAAATTCAGAATTCTTTTCAAAGCCCTCTCATCAATCCACAAAGCAATACATAACATCACCCCAATCAAGCTCATGATCCCACTTCAACCTCGCTCCTCCGCCAGACCGGTGAGACAAGCATATAGAGACAATCTACAGGCCCCACTGATTAAGACAGCATTAAGTAAAAGAGCTTTCTCCACTGCCGGGACTAAACTTTGGAACTCTTTTCCATCAGAACTCAGACTAGTACAATGCCCAATCATATTTAAAAAAAGACTCAAGACCTGGTTGTTCAACCAAGCATTTTCATAACTTCAGTATCTTATTAGAATTCCAACCAATGATCCCTTTCATTGGTAACCCCCCCAAGACAACGTTCTATCTATTTATCTCTATGCAGTCAAATCTTAAAAACCTTGTCCTACTCTTAACATCTGGTCTTAACTCCAGCCTACATTAGGCTCCATAACTATTTTATTTTATGTTGTTATTCCCAGTTATTTGTATCCAAGCTCGATCATCCTGTTTTTTGTAAGACAACATCTTGTCATGGTTATTGTTTATAATGTAAACCAACTTGATTAGTAATTCTGTTACTGGAAAATCGGTATATAAAAGTGCTAAATAAATAAATAAATACATTATTCTTCTTTTAGAGAGGGTATACTCCTGGACTCATTAAAATAAGCCTCCAATTTCCAATCTTTAAAACAGTCTATGCTCACCCCACCATTCTTTTCAAATTATCATCCTAGCTCATCATTATGATTATCAGTAAAATTATTGACAACTCTGTACTTCAGCAGTTTACAAATGTCCTTGATTCAAATGATATGCTGGATCAATATCAATTTGGCTTCTGTAAACTTCATAGTGCAGAAATCTTGCTATTATCTAGTTTTGATAAGATCAGAAAAGGCTTTGATCATGGCATTTCATTTGTACTTATTCCACTTGATATTTCAGCAGCTTTTATCTACACTTCACTCTCTTGGGATTGTTGGTTCTGTGTCTTCTTGGTTCTCTTCATTCCTCACCAATCAGACACAGCAAGTCAAGGTTGGATAAGAAACATCATCTTGGCTCTCACTTAGCTCTGGTGTACCCCCAAGGATTCGCACTATCAGTAGCAATTTTTAACATCTATATCACCCCTTTATGTCGACTTTTATCTAACCTTGGAGTACACTATAAAGTATATGCTGACGATATTCAGTTTTTCTTTCCCTTCAGAGATTTGTGGACCAAAATGGAGAGATTACTTACCTGATAATCTCGTTTTCCTTAGTGTAAGCAGATGGACTCATTACAAATGGGTATAGTGTGCTTGTGCTAGCAGATGGAGACGGATCTGACGTCAGCACGTGGTACATATACCCCTGCAGGTAGTGCAAGCGCTCAGTAATCTTCCTTGCAAAAGCTTTATGGATATATGTGTGAATGACCGATCAATTAACTGAACATGATTAACCTGACTGATTGACAGTAGCTGGAGACCGCCAGTGTTCTCAACTGGAAGGCGTCGACACCCGGCAGGGTGGATGCCCAATGTCAGAAAACATGGCTTACCTTGAATCGGTGAATTCCCATGTATATCGGCAGCCGGGCGAGATGCTGAGTCCATCTGCCTACACTAAGGAAAACGAGATTATCAGGTAAGTAATCTCTCCATTTCCTAGCGTGTAGCAGATGGACTCATTACAAATGGGATGTACAAAAGCTACTCCCGGACTGGGTGGGAGGCTGCCCGAGGTCCGTTTAGGATTGCCCTTGCAAATGCTGTGTCCTCCCTGGCCTGGACGTCCAGACGGTAAAATCTGGAGAAGGTATGGAGGGAGGACCACGTTGCTGCTTTGCATATCTCTGCAGGCGACAGCATCCTAGTTTCTGCCCAGGAGGCTGCTTGCGCTCTGGTAGAGTGAGCCTTGACCCGTAGAGGTGGTGGTTTCCCCGCATCTACGAAAGCCACCTTGATAACTTCTTTGATCCAGCGAGCAATTGTTGCCCGTGAGGCCGCTTCTCCTTGCCTCTTCCCACTGTGAAGGATGAACAGGTGGTCCGTCTTTCGTACTGCTTGCGACCTTTCTAGGTATCTGGACAATAGCCTGCCGATGTCGAGATGGCACAGTATTCGACCTTCTTCCGACTTCTTCAAACCTTCCGTGGTTGGCAAGGATATGGTTTGGTTGAGGTGGAAGTGCGAGACGACCTTGGGTAAGAAGGAAGGAACCGTGCGAAGATGGATAGCCCCTGGGGTGATCCTGAGAAACGGATCGCGGCAGGACAGTGCTTGTAGCTCTGAGATGTGGCGTGCTGAACACACGGCCAGCAAGAACACTATCTTCAAGGTTAACAAATAGAGGGACAGGCCTCGGAGGGGTCTGAAGGCAGGTCCTGATAGGAATTCCAAAACTAGGTTGAGGTTCCACAGGGGCACTGGCCACTTCAGTGGCGGGCAAATGTGTTTGACTCCTTTCAGGAAACGTGAAACGTCTGGGTGTGTGGTAATGCTGTTGCCGTCACTCCTGGGGCCGTAGCAGGATAGCGCTGCCACCTGAACCTTGATTGAATTGAAGGACAGACCCTTCTGTAGCCCATCCTGCAGGAAATCCAAAATGATGGGGATTTTGGCGGCATGTGGATTGGTGCTGCGAGTTTCGCACCAGGCTTCAAATACTCTCCAGATCCTTATATAAGTTAGTGATGTGGAGAACTTGCGTGCTCGGAGGAGTGTATCTATTACCGGCCCAGAGTATCCCCTTTTCTTCAGTCGAGCCCTCTTAATGGCCAGACCGTAAGAGAGAATTGAGCTGGATCCTCATGGAGGATGGGACCTTGTCATAGCAGGTCCCTGTGAGGGGGCAGAGGTAGAGGATCCCCTGCCAGTAGTCTTCTCATGTCTGCGTACCAGGGTCTTCTTGGCCAGTCCGGGGCCACTAGAAGAACTAGGCCTCTGTGCCGCTGAATCTTGTGTATAATGGCACCCAACAGGGGCCTTGGGGGAAAGGCATATAGCAGGATCCCCTGAGGCCATAGCTGTACCAGGGCGTCAATCCCCTGGGATAGAGGATCTCGCCTGCGACTGAAATATCTGGGTACTTGAGCGTTGGACCTGTCCGCTAGTAGGTCCATGCCTGGCGTCCCCCACTGATCCGTGATCATCTGGAAGGCCGTGGACGACAGCTGCCATTCCCCCGGGTTTAGGCTTTCTCTGCTGAGGAAGTCTGCCGTGGCGTTGTCCTTCCCGGCGTTGTGGACGGCGGAGATTTCCTGGAGATTTGCTTCCGCCCAAGCCATCAGGGGGGCTATTTCTAAGGATACCTGTCGGCTTCTGGTTCCGCCCTGTAGGTTGATGTATGCCACCGTGGTGGCATTGTCCGACATCACTCTGACTGCTCTGTTGCGAAGTCTGTGGGCAAATCGCAGGCATGCTAACCTGACTGCCCGTGCCTCTAGTCGGTTGATGTTCCACCCCGACTCTTCTCTCTTCTTCGCAGTGTGCTCCCCAGCCGCTCAGGCTGGCATCTGTAGTGAGCAGGGTCCAGGTCGGAGAGGACATTTTCGACCCCCAGCTCATGTGGCCGGGCTGCAGACACCATCGTAACTGATGCCATACTCTGGCCGGTAGATGCACGGTGTAATTCTGTAATTGTGGGCTCCACCGAGATAGAAGGGCGCGTTGTAACGGTCTCATATGAGCCCGTGCCCATGGTACCACTTCCAAAGTGGAGGCCATTAGGCCGAGGACCTGTAGGTAATCCCAAGCTGTGGGCCGGGTGGCACTCAGCAAAGTCTGCAAATGATTCCGGAGTTTTAATTTCCTCTTGGAGGTCAGGCTAACTTTGTCTCCCTGTGTGTCGAATCGGACTCCGAGGTATTCCAGCGACTGCAAAGGCTTAGGGAAACTCTTGTTCGTGATGACTACCCATCCTAGGCTTTCCAGAAGAGATATAACTCTGTTGGTTGCCCGGTGGGTGGCTCTCCTCTGGTGATTTTGCCCTGATCAGCCAATCGTCTAGGTAGGGATGGACGAGAATTCCTTCCTTCCTGAGTGACGCCGCCACCACTACTATTACCTTGGTAAAGGTCCGTGGCGCAGTGGCTAACCCGAAGGGTAGAGCCCGGAACTGAAAGTGTTGTCCCAGGACTTTGAAGCGTAAGTAGCGCTGATGATCCCGATGGATTGGGATATGCAAGTAAGCTTCTGACAGATCCAGGGATGTGAGATACTCCCCTGGCTGTATGGCACTTCGGACTGACCGCAGAGTTTCCATACGAAATCCTGGGACCCTTAAGTGCCAGATGACCGACTTGAGGTCCAGGACGGGTCTGAAGGTGCCCCCCTTCTTGGGCACGATGAAATAAATGGAGTAATGCCCAGAATTTATCTCCCATGCAGGCACTGGGATTATGGCTTTTAGGGACAGGAGCCTTCCCAAGGTAGCTTCCAGCGCCGCCCTCTTGAGGGGCAGACAAGGAGATTCCACAAACTTGTCCGGAGGGAGGTGAAGGAAGTCCAGGTAATACCCTTCCCGGACAATGGCGAGGACCCACTGGTCCGAAGTAATCTCGACCCACCTGCGGTAGAATAGGGTTAGCCTGCCCCCAATGGCTTCGTCCCCCAGATGGGTTGGCTGATTCTCATTGTGGGGTGCGGCCGGGACCCGAGCCCAAGCCGGTTACCCGCTTGCTGTGCCTGGTCCGAAAGGACTGGTTCCTGGTCTGAGAACGAGGTGCTTGGTAGCGAGTCCTGTAAGGGATAAAGCGTTGAGAGCTTCTACCTCTGGATGGCCTAGGAAAGGGGCGCTGGTTCCTCCTTGACTTGTCTTCTGGTAGACGGGGTAATGGAGAGGCGCCCCATTTGTTAGCCAGCTTCTCGAGGTCACTGCCGAACAGGAGGGATCCCTTAAAGGGCATTCTGGTAAGGCGCGTCTTGGAGGATAAGTCGGCCGACCAATTTCGCAGCCAGAGCTGTCTCCTGGCTGCTACTGAGGATGACACTCCCTTCGCTGCCGTACGAACTAGGTCGGAGGCAGCGTCAGTGAGGAACGAGAGGGCTGATTCCATTTCTTCTCCCGGGGTGTTGTTCCTGGCTTGTGATAACAGGAACGTGTCACCACGGTGCAGCAGGTCGCAATACGTAGGGACATGGCTGCTACCTCAAAGGCTTGTTTCAGAATGGCGTCCATGCGCCGGTCATGGGCATCCTTGAGGGCCACCCCTCCCTCCACCGGAATGGTGGTGCACTTCACAATTGTGCAAACTATGGCGTCTACCTTGGGACACGCCAGCAGCTCCTTGGTTGCTGGGTCAAGGGGGTACATGCCAGACAAGGCCCGACTGCCCTTTGAATGAGGCCTCCGGCGCATTCCACTCGAGATCGATTAGCTGCTGTGCTGCTTGTAGGAGGGGGAAATGGTGGGCCGTTTGAGGAAGGCCTTCCAGCAGGGGGTTCACTCTAGGTTCCCCTGGGGTGCCTTGGCCCGGGATAGCCAACTCCGACAGGCATTGAGAGACCAGGTCTGGGAGATCCTCCTTAAGAAAGAAGTGTCTCATGGTTCGATACGGCTCTATCCCCGAGGGAAATTCTCCCTCCTCCGGGAGCTCTTCTTCTTCCACAGAGCAATCTGAATCCCCATAAGTGGGGTTTCCGGGTGGCCGAGCCTAGGTCTTGAGGGTCCAGGGGTAGGGTCATCCGGTACGTACGGGTCTGTTCGGGAATCAGACTGCATCTTGACAAAGGCGTGAATCCCCTTGAATAATTCCACCCATGAGAGCGAAGCAGGTTCTAGCCTTAGGGGCACCAGGTCTCTAGGGTTCCCTGGCTGCTCACCGTGGCCTGCGAGGTCCGGGGTGTTCCCTGAGGAACTAGCAATTATGCTGGGCTGGGACCGGCCCTGGCCTGGAACTCCCAGGGCCTCCTCACATTGGGCACATAGGGAGTCTGCTTCCTTGCTCTGTGTGGCTCTGAGGTGGCATGCTGCGCAGAGGCCTAGAGCTCTTATGCCCGATTCTGGAGGCGCCGGCTCTGCGGACGCATGGGCTCTCATACACTCCATCGCGTCTGTTATCTCTATGTGCTTTGTAATATGCGCGAAGATGTGCGCCTATCAATGTGCACTTATCAGCGTGCGCCTAACAACGTGCGCCTATCAACTTGCGCCTATGGACGTGCGCCTATCAACGTGCGCTGAGCAACATGCGCCTATGAACGTGCGCCTATCAATGTGCGCTTAGCAACGTGCACTTAGCAACGTGTGTCTATCAATGTGCGCTTAGCAGCGTGTGCCTATCAACATGTGCTTAACAAGGTGCGCTTAGTAGCGTGCGCCTATCAACGTGCACTTAGCAACGTGTGCCTATCAACTAGCAATGTGCGCCCAATTATTTTCGGGCGACTAACATACGCGCCCGTCACCTGTGCGCTGAGTCCGGTCTGAGCGCTAGGGCGAGGCGGCGAACCAGGGCAGATGGTGACAGCGAGCAGGCAGGCAAAATGGCGACCTCCTAGGCGGGCTGCCACGCAGGCAGACCCCGCTAATCCTCGCTTCCTCGGAGACCAGCAAAGTAAAGATGTATGCCTTACCTGATCTTCGGCGCTTCCCGGCTGCGACCCGGGCGGTCTCCAGCTGCGGGGGGAGAGGGCAATTACCGTCACCGCTGAGCTCGAGGAAGTGCACCCGCTGCCTCGAGGTCGCGCCCGAACTCGTCTCGTTCGGGGGCCAAGTCCTCACCGCGAACGGATCGGGACCGAGGCTGCCTCTATGCCGCGCCCGAGCCCTTCTCACTCGGGGGCTACGTCCCTGCCGCGAATCGGCCACTGGACCGAGGCTCGTACCTCCAAGGGACCATGGAAATCACCTTGGGAAACTCAACTGGGGGAGGGACCCGATGGTATCACCGCAGGAGTGCGGGGCTTGTCTTCAGGTAGGACTTCTATGAATTTAGTCGTTAGAATTTGGAAAAATGCTCAGCGAGCGTGAGGTAGCTCCAAACTGCTTTGGAGATGGAAATTACTGAGCGCCTGCACTTCCTGCAGGGGTATATGTACCACGTGCTGACGTCAGATCCGTCTCCAACTGCTAGCACGAGCACACTATACCCATTTGTAATGAGTCCATCTGCTACACGCTAGGAAATAGAAGAATTCATGAGACACTGTTTATCTGCCATCCAGAACTGGCTAATGGCTAACAAACTTGCTCTAAATATTTTCAAAACTGAAATCATGCTGCTGTTTCACTTTCCCCCAACTCAAATTACCTTCATGAACAAAGTAATTCCACTCTCAAACATTGCTCGCAACCTCTGCATTCTTTTAGATCCTTCACTCTCAATGCATTAACATACTAAATCTTTGACACCACCTTCATTTTTGAAACTCTGGCTATTGCGTTCTTTGAAGCCATTACTTGACCTGGATGACTTCTGTAGAGTTTAACAATCATTGCTCTTTTACTTCCTTGTCTACTGCAATTCACTTTTCCTTGGTCTCCCAAGCTATATACTCCATCCACTCCAAATCATTCAAAATTCAGCAGCAAGGCTTCTCACTGGCCTTCCCCCTAGTGATCACATAACTCCGAGCTTAGAATCCATACATTGGTCACCTATCACCTACCGTATCCAATGCAAGTTAGCAGTCAATATCCATAATCTCTTCTATAACACTAAATTGCCTTGGATTACAGCCATTCTGAAAATACATACCCCAACAAGAGTCCTGATATCAGCGAACCAAGGCTTGCTTGACGTTCCCTCCCCCAAAATAGCACACCTTGAAGAGACCAAGGAATTAGCCTTTTCAATTGCTGGCCCTCTATATTGGAACTCCCTCCCTACTGAAGTCAGAGCAATTAAAGGCCCAAATTTTTCAAAAAGGCATAAAAAACACACTTATGTCGGAAAGTCTATGCATCATGATGATGTCAATGCTGCTGCATATCCTAAATTTAAATTCAAATATATGTCTGTATGTCAAGGATACACCATGTTGTTTTTAATCTGTCATACTTGTTTTATGTATTTTAAATAATGAGTATATTTCTGAACCCTGCCTTGAATGTAGGAAGGGCGGGTAAGAAATGTTTTAAGTAAGTAAATAAATAACCTGCAGTTTCCTCATGTTCCCTTCCACCTCCAGTTCAACTGGAACCAGAGCAGGGATCTGGCACCATGATCCTTCATTTACAACAACCTGATAATTTTCCCTCCTATTTTATATTTCCTACCAATTTCCAATTTACATTTCATCCAGCCATTGCAGTCATAGTCCTGGATCAAGGCTCCTTCCAAAACTTTGCAAACATATGTCCTAAATCTAGCCACTAGTTCTCACCATGAAAAATGACCATGATTCTCCTCTCCAAAGGCAGGTGGGCAGTGAATGTTGCCCCAGCAGCATCCCCAGGCAATCCAAAGAACATCCAACAAACACGACTTAGGAAATTTTTCTGCATGACACCTGAGCCACAAGAATGACCTCAAACAAAATTTCAACCAATTTCACAATTTAATATTAAATAACATATATAGCCACCTCAGTGGAAACAGCCTAGGCTAAATAATTTTCAACCTACAGTAAAAGCATTAGATTAGGCAGTAAATAAGAATATTTTCCTCATGCAAAATGTAATCAACAGTTTAGAATGTTACCTGTCTCTGCAGTGAAGCAGCTGTAAAAGATTCATGCCCCTCTACAATTTTCATCAGTAAGGATATCCACTGGGACATACTAAGAGTGCTGCACATTTGAGGAAGGAGTGCAATACTTCGGATAAATCCCAGAGAACACCATCTTCTGTGCTGTTCATTGTACACTGCTCTATTAGTTGGGGAAACTGTAGAGAAAGTCAGAAACTTCAGTACATGGTTAAGAATTTAGACAATTCCACAGTCATTTTTAAAATAAAGAGAACGTCCTTGGAGGTAGGCCCTCTACATCATTACTTGAAATGCGTTCTTCTTTTTCATCTGGCTTCAATTGGAGAGCCCATTAAGATATAATCTCAAATGTTTTACAACAAATCTCACCCACAAACACTACAGCAAAGTTGCTTACCTGTAATAAGTGTTCTCTGAGGACAGCAGGATCTAATTCTTCACTGGTAGGATGATGTCATCTGATGAAGCCCAGTATGCAGATTTTACATAAAAGCTTCTGGAAGCTTTTAGTATGCTCAACTAAGCATATGCAGCCAGACCCACATTACTGCATTGTATGGACCCCTTCAGTTCATTCACGGCTAATATAGAGAACCAGAATTAAATCAAGGAGAAGTGGGTGGATATTACATGACAGACTTAACATCCTACCATCCTCCAAGAACACCTGTTTACAAGTAAGCAAATTTAACTTTCTCTGAGACAAGCAAGCTGCTAAATCTTTATCATTGGGGAATCCCAAGCTATGGAAATGCCATGAACATGAAAGAGAATAAAACATCAAAAAAGACAACATTTTTTGGGTGGCAACAGACATTTTCTTACTCTTTTTCCTTTTTGTTTTATAAGAGTGGTGCTCTGGAAAACAAAAATAATGGGCCCAAGTGGCAATGAAGTTGAGAAATAACTCAAAAACATACTGGCAGGATAAACAGCCAACCTCTGGTCATGTTAGCAGTGAGCTATGAAAATGTAGCTTGATCCTAGATAGGCAACAGACTAGAGCCGGTGGAAGCACAAGGCAAACTAGGCCTGGCCCGGGCACTGACCATTAGGGGACGCGACCGGGGGAATGGCACTCCTCTTTGCTACTGTGGTACTGCCACTCCCGGCCCCCACATGGTTCACAGCCCCTAATGAGGGTGCAACGGGGGGGGGGGGGGTGACAATGAAGAGGGGGGGACAGACAGAGTATGCCTAGGGCACCTAGTTCCCCTTGCACTGGCCCTCCATAGATGCTGCTTATGACCAGGGGCGGATTGAGGGAAAAATAGTGGCCCGGGGGATTTGTCTCCATACTGGTCCATGGTACCCATTTACATATAAAATATAATTTACATAATTATGTACACACCATATATTTCGGCATGGTCCTCCCATATCAACACAGTACTATTTGCCAAAACACAAAGAATAACAACCCCACCTATGAAAACGAAATACCACAAATATTACACCAGAATCTAAAATACAATACACCTCCTAACAGGAAAACAGAACAGGCCAAGCTACTACAGATCCCTACAGAGAAACCACATGCTAAAAGAATGCTTCATCTCAGTCTTTGCATGCAGAACACAAACTCTCACCAAATACAGAATAAGCCACATAAAGTATAAATACAAATGCGCAGACAAAACCTAAATTGTAAAACGTATCACGCCAGACTCTTATACAGTGCAACAATGGAAAAACAAAATGTCACCATTCTTCATGAAACAATCATAAAATCAAGATATATAAATCATGAATCATAATTATAAAATCATACTAATAAATAATTTCAAAACAGCTGATGAATAGAATATCCAATAATTAAAGACTCAAGCAAATTTTGAAACCTTTACCAAACACCAATAAAATATTTCAACAGCAGACATCACATACTACCCAATAATTAAAAATGGTAGTCAGTCAAGAAAAATGAACTTAAAAAGCCACCTTTACTAACGTTTCCAGCAGTTATCCTACTTCTTTCCCTTGCAGGCCACACCAGAAGAGGCAGTAGCTGCTGAAGCTGTCCTCATGGTCCTCTTCCTTAGGGACCACAACCAGTCTCTTTTCTCTCTCACACACACACACACCAGTCACACCCTCCAAAACCAGTTTCTGTCTTTCACACACCAATCATCTCCCCAACCAGTATCTTCTCTCTCTCACGCACAAGCATACACATACCACCAGTCATCTCCCTGATCAGTCCTCACACATACACACGTCGCCTCTCTGGCCAGTCTCTCTCAATCACACAATGCTCTCGCTCCCCTTACTTACACATAGGATTTCAATCACACACATGCTCTCTCTATTTCACTTAACACACAAGCTCTCAATCACACACATGCCCTTTCTCTCACTGAGACCGCAGGGTCCACAGTATGACCCTCATGGCTAGGCGGGCTATTGGGGTGACGTGCACAAACAATGCCATTTGACCCAGCAACTTCAGGAGCAGGTGGGCTGAAGCTGTCCGCTGGCAACGGATGGATCCAGCCAGCCCGGCCAGTGTGGCTATGCGTTTGCTTGGAAGGAATGCCTTAGCCACTGTGGTGTCCAGGTCTGCTCCGATGAAGGTCAGTTGCTGGGATGGAGTCAGCTGGGATTTCGGGTAGTTCACGAGGAAACCCAATGACTGGAGGAGGCTTAATATCATGTTGAGGGACTGAAGAGCTCCCTGTTTTGACGAACTCTCCCTGTTTTGACGAACTCTTGATAGTCCAGATATGGGAACACATGTACCCCATTCCAGCGCAAATGTGCTCCCACCACTGCCAGGCACTTTGTGAAGACCCGGGGCACGGAGGCTAGCCAGAAGGGGAGAACCCTGTACTGGAAGTGTCAGTGGCTTGCTACGAAGCGCAGATATTTGCGATGAAGTGGAAAAATCGGAATGTGCACATAAGCGTCCTGTAGATCCAGAGAGCAGAGCCATTCCCCTTGATTCAGAAGCGGAAGTAGGGTACCCAAGGATACCATTTCTTGAACCCATTCTTTGTGAAGGAACCTGTTTAAGGCTCGAATATCGAGGATGGGACAGAGGCCTTCTGTTCTCTTTGGGATGAGAAAATACCCATCAACCCCACTGAGCCCGACAAACCGATTACATGGCTCTGGACTGTAGCAGGGCCAGAGTTTCTAGACTCGAGGGTCGTTGCGTGTTGCACAAGGCTCCATGCCAGGAAAGGTGGGGAGTCTGAAGGAACAGTGAGGAGATTCAGTGTGGTAATTATGTGCCACGATGGACAACACATCGGTTGGTGATAATTAGGAACCAATTGTTGACGAAGTGGCAGAACGACCTCCCACAGATGAGTCAGATGGTGTGGGCAAAGGGAACTGGTTTCTGCTCTCTGGATGCCAGTCAAAAGCCAGCTGCAGGACCAGGCTGGGAGGCTGGTTGAGCTCTTAGGTGCTCTTTGTTGGCGAGGGTGGCCTCTTTGTGAGGACCGAGTTGTACGAGCACGGGAGGCCAGAGAGTAGTATTGATGTTGCTTGTAAAACTGCTTTCCTGGTATCCCTTCTCTGGTATACAGGTCGCTGAAGAGGCACCAGAGATGGTAGTTGATAGCTGATGCAGATTCTCATGGTGGTCCTTGAGTTGGGGCCACTGTGTGTCAGATTTTGTCCTCAAACAGATTGTCTCCTGTACAGAGAGGTTGGCCAGTTTTTCTTGACCTCCAGATGAAGGTCGGAGGTTTTTTAGCCAGGCCCAGTGTCTGGCACTAATGCCTGCCTCTGAGACCCTTGACTCTGTTTCAAAAAACGTCATAGGTCGCTCTAACTTCATGTTTTTCCAGCCTCCAGTTCTTTCTGGAGGATGGATTTCTAGGCCCTCCTGAAAGTGGCAGGGTCTCCATGAACTCCTGGACTTGTTATACTGGTTCATGTATAACTGGTATGCCATTATGCGAGTGATAAGTATGGAACCCTGGAAAACCCTTCAAACCTAGGGCATCTTTTCCTGGAAGGGTGGAGGTGAGGGCAGGACCTTTTGGCCTTTTTCTGGGCTGATTCAACTACCACCGACTGGTGTGGCAACTGGCTCTTCTGAAAGCCTAGGGCACAGTACCTGGATGTTCCCAGAGACAGTGAAGGAGGTCCAGAAGAACCACATGCACTGGGACAGCCATCAGCTCCATAGGAGCATCCACAACTGAAAGGACCTCCAATATCTTATGGTGGGCATCCTCTTCTGTTGAAAGTTCGAAGGGAATGGTTTCCTCCGCCATCTCCCGGACAAAACTTGCGAGGAAAGATCCTCCGGAGGTGAGCGCAAGTTCTCTCTTCTGGGAGGGGTGGGGGGGGAAGGCTCCGACAGAAGGACCTCGGAGGCCTTGAAGAATGCTCAGAGGAGGCATCCCCCCCCCCCTCTTTCTCACCAGCAAAGTGCCTGGGTCGAGGAGGGAAGCTAAAACCCAGAATACGGGAAGCGGGCACCAATGGTCGGTGAGGTGGAACTGACAGCGGTGGTGCCAGCACAGAGGGCACCGGGATCTGCGATAGACATCGGGGCACCGGAGGCCCGGGGACAGAATCCGGCATCGGGGGTTCCGTCCATGGAGATGGGCAAGGAGCCGCATCTGCCTCCTCCGAGGAGCCCAGAATCGAAATTGAGACAGGAGGAGGCACCAGTGGTTGGCAGGGCACCGAGGGGCCCACCGGCACGGGCTGCATTGGCATGGAGGGTGCCGGTTCCGATGTCGATATGGGGGCCGGCGACGATGGTGGCTGGAGACCCCGAAAGGCATTAAGCACAGCCTGTTGGACAATGCGGTCCAACTCCTCTCATAACGAGGTTCCTGGAGTAGGAGGCAGGCTGGGAGTCACCAGAGCGTCCACGAGGGTATGCGGTGGCTCAGATCCCGGCACAGATATCGATGGTGAACGATCTGGACTCCCGGGTCCAAAGGAGGATGGGGCCTCCTCTCCCTGGGGCCTCTTCGGAGGGGGTTTGGCCGAGGCCGATGCTGCTCCTGTGTCAGTGCCGGCACCGAATGGTGATGACCGTTGGTGCGGTGTCAATGCTACCCATGGCGCTCGGCCCGGTCCTTCTCCGGTGCCGAGGACAACGATGCCGAAATCTTCGATTGACTCGATGCCAGTGAGGGGCGGTCTTCCGCTCCTCAATCCTCTATGTGGGGCTTCGATGGGGAAGGTCCCGAGTCAGTTTGATCGCCACGACTTGATGCACCCAGCACTAGAGTCGATGGAGCAGATTGCTTGGAACCAAACAAGTTCTCCATCTTGTCCAGGCAGTCGTGCTGGCCTTTGGGGGTCTTCTGAGCACGGCTGGGACACTGATGGACATCATGGGAAGGCCCAAGACACAAGACGCAGACTTTGTGTGGGTCCGTTATGGTTATAGTCCGCGGACACTCCGGACACTTCCGAAAACCGGTCGCAATGATAAAAAAAGGCAGTGTGCGGTTGATGGCCCATCGGCCACCAGGAGTTAGACAGCCGGGAATTGACCGCAAGAGCGTGAAACGGACTTACCGAATGCCAGAGGAATTGGTGCACGATGGGGGTCCCTGGAGAGGGGAAAAACTCGAAGAAAAACTTCAAATTGTTCCGTGAGGAAATTGTGAGAAAAAATGCTCATAGAGCTCCACTAACTGTGAGGCAACTGCTGTGCGGAAAAAAAAAGAGACTGAAAGGGTACCCCATGTAGCCACGGGGTTGATGGCATGCTGGGCATGCTCAGTGTGCCAAAGTTCTAGAAACTTTGACAAAAATGTTCCGTGACAGGGCTCCATCTGATGATGTCACCCATCTCTCAGGACTACCATCCTGCTTGCCCTGGGAGAATTCAGATTAGGAACAAAAGGATTAAGTTGAGTTTATTTGCAAAGAAGTCTATTGTATTGGTGGCCAGAGGAATTCCCATCACTAGTTCAATGGAAAATTTTGATGCAACAGCATGCACAACTGGAAATGATATGGAAAAAGGGAGTTGCCACACTGAGGTCATTTCCTTTCAGGAGGGGCTATTATGATTTATAATCCAAGATTTTTCTTGCTACATACAGCACAAAAGAGGGTATTGCCTCATCTATTCCTTTGTGGTTGGTCTGGTGAAATAGGGACACACTGGTTTATCGTTTGTGTGCAGCAGGTGACTAGGTGTGAATGCTGTAATAGGAAAAAGTTGATGAGTCAATGTTACATTGATTTGAAGCTATTGTTTGAAACAAAAGTGTTTTTTTTTCTATCTCATGATTGCTTGACATTATTTGCATTGACTCAGTAAAAAGAAGTTAAAAAAAAAATAATTGGCCTAGCGATGAACATTTACACTGATAGCATATGCTTTCGGTGCTAGTACTATAGCAGCACTGGAAGCAGCCTGGGATCGCTATGTACTGCAATCCTAGAAAGATAAAGGTGGCCAAAATTAAGACACTGGGTGGATGAGAGGGCTTTGGGGAGAGGGTAGAAAGGGGAGTGAGGTTATTTGGAGGGTCCAAGAAGTCCACATCGTATATTTAGCAGGGAGGGAAGGTGAAGGGCTGGAGGGATAGGTCTGGCCCAGTCAGTTCCAATACATGATTTATTTTTCATTTTCAGGGGCCTCAGGTAGGTTGTTCTTTTATGGTGGGATGGAGATCATACTGGCCTGGTAGACTCATGAAAGTGTGGATTTTTTTAAGCATTGCACTTAACTGAATATCTTTTGAAAATATCCAATTAACTGGCAGGTTATTTAGCCAAACAATAATTTTAAAGTTAACTGGCAATATTCAAATGCTGGCCAGTTAGGGTTAAAGTCATTTGATTATTTAATAGCCAGATAACTTTATGCTAGTATATTCAGCTGAACCTTAGCTGGTTAATTTATCCACTACAAGCCTACTGAATCTGGGAGAAAGGATGAAAAGCCTGCTCTTAAGACACGACCCCAAAAGAAGATGAGTCTCGAGCTAGCACACACAAACAATAATATTTGAAAAAAAGAGTCAAATGAGTGAAATTTCTTATTTCTGATCCTATGGTCTATGCTATTTTTTAGGCTGTTTTTTCTTTTTATGTTATATTTTATTTATATAAGTCAATGTCTTTTCTGTGTTTTTTTAAATAATTATGTAATGTTTGCTTGTACATAGTCTAGCAACTTGATAGTGATTCATTAATCTTAATAAAGGTAAAAATAAATGTCCAGGGACAAAACCAATTGGTATTCTGCCCAAGAGGCCACTTGGGCTCTACTGAAATGCACCGAGACACCCAGAAAACTCCTGCCTCTTGCAAATAAATGCATAGCAATAGCCTCCTTACTTCATCTACCTAGAGTAGAGTAGGCTTTCTCTCCTGTTTTGCAACAGCTGAAGAGCACGAACAGATGATCTGACCTATGAAAAGTATTTGTCACCTTCAGATACTTGAGAAGAATCTTTCACACATCTAGCATGTGAAGAGACCAATTCCCAGACCCTGGCTAACAAAGAAGACACTGTAAAATGGAGACCCCATCCAAAAAAAATGTCAGAAAAGGATCCCTGCACATAAAGCCTGCAACTTTATGATACACCACCCAAAACAAACTGCCACTAGAAAGACTGTCTTCAAAGTAAGGTCCATCAGAAAAACCTCTCTGATGGGCTCAAAAGGAACTGTACACAACACCCTAAAACCAAACTGAAGGCCAGAGATGTTTAACCGGTTTCAGAAAACTCACCACATCCGGGTGTGCTGCTAAGGACAGTCTTTGTACTTTTCCTCTATAACAAGACAGTGCCACCATGTGCATCTTGAGTGAATTCAGAATCCAACTCCTCTATAAGCCTTTGCAAAAAAGAAAGCATATCCGGCACTGATGCCTCTAATGGGGAGACTCCCATCACTGAACACCAACACTCAAATATCTTCAGATCCAGGCATAAGCTAACGAAGTTGAATTCTTACTAGGCTGCAAAAAGGTAGAAACTACCTCATTGGAATATCCTTTATTTCTCAACTTTCACCTCTCAAAAGCCAAGCTGTGAGATAAAAGCAAGCCTGCCGTTTGAAGACCACTGGACTGTGATGTAGCAAATCCCGCATGTGTCCAAACTTCAACACTTCGAGCACACTGAACCTTACCAGATCCATGCACCAAACACACCTGGGCCACTCTGGAGCCACAAGAATTGCACAATCTCTATGCCATTGTATCATCTGGATTACTCGTCTTAACAAGGGCCAAGAAGGGAAAACATTCAGCAGATCCCCTTGTGGCCATGTCTGAACCAGAGCATCTAAACCCATTGACCTCAGTTCTCTTCTGCAAAAGAAAAACTGAGAACTCTTGGCATTCCTGTCAGATGCCATCATGTCCATCTTAGGTTCTCCCTATTTATCATTATTTATTTATTTATTTATTTGATTCTTTTTTATACACATCAGTTTACATCGAACATTAGAAGAAAAGAAAATTACATTTAACAGGGAGTAATAACTTGGCTTGAAACACGGGAGAGCGCCCATTTGAGAGCAGCCTAGAGCTGAACTACCTTGCACGGGGAGGTGCCAAGTATCTGAACTAGGGTAAAAGAGAACGAGATTAAACCAGAACAACTTATATCTGATGTTGCTCATGCTATGGTATCAGGGGTAAGGGAGGGAGGGTCGTTGGGAGGGATGGGAAGGGTGGGGAAAGAGTAACCACAAGGGTAACATAGGCACAGTTGAAACAGTGAAAACCTGCAGTTTTTTAAGGAAACGCTTGTTTAAAAAGCCAAGTCTTACGTTTTTTTTTGAAGGTCAGCGGGCATTGTTCTTGGCGAAGATCTGGAGGTAAAGTGTTCCACTGAGAGGGTCCAGCTGTGGAAAAGGCACGTTTCCTAATGGTAGCGTGTGAGGAGGACTTGGCGGGAGGAGTGTGAAGGGTGTCTTTGTACGCTGTTCTAACCGGTCTGGTGGAGGTGTGGAGGAGAAGAGGGATAAGCTAGTTCAAGTGAGGACTGCTTGTAGATGGTCTTGTGTATAATGGTGAGGGCTTTGTGAAGGATACTGAAGTTAATGGGAAGCCAGTGTAGATTCCTTAGAATGGGTGTGATATGGGCTCCTCGATTAGTGTTGGTTAGAATCCTTGCGGCGGCATTCTGAAGCATCTGTAGCGGTCTGGTGGTAGTAGCGGGGAGGCCTAGTAGTATTATTCATATTTATATTACCACACATGCCATGGCCCAGTCCAATCAACATAAAGCAAATGTTGCTTACCTGTAACAGGTGTTCTCACAGGACAGCAGGATGTTAGTCCTCACATATGAGTGACATCATCAGGTTGGAGCCCAATCACGGAAAACTTCTGTCAAAATTTCCAGAACTTTTACTGGCCCCTACTGGGCATGCCCAGCATGGCACTAACCCTGCAGCCAGCAGGAGTCCCCCTTCACTTCAGTCAGGCAGTGCCGAAAAAAGGAAACAATAAAGCATTACGAACCCAACACCGCGGGGTGGCGGGCGTGTTTCGTGAGGACTAACATCCTGCTGTCCTGTGAGAACACCTGTTACAGGTAAGCAACATTTGATTTCTCACAGGACAAGCAGGATGGTAGTCCTCACATATGGGTGAGTACCAAGCTGAGGATGTCCGAACATGCACCAAATGTACCCGTCGGCGTGCAACAGGCACAACAACTGGGGTGGAATTTTGTAGAGGGCATCCGCACCCCACCGGGCAGGCGGAAGGGTGTTGGTACGTCACGTTGGAAACAGGTTCCGCAGGACAGATTGGCCGAAGATGGAATCTTGTCTTCCGGCTTTGTCCAAGCAATAGTGGGCTGCGAAAGTGTGGAGAGAGCTCCAGGTGGCAGCCCTGCAAATGTCAGGAAGTGGCACCGATCTTAGGTGTGCCACTGAAGTCGCCATGGCCCTCACCGAGTGTGCTTTAACACGTTCTTGGAAAGGAATGCCTGCTTGCTGATAGCAAAAAGATATGCAGTCCGCCAACCAGGAGGAAAGAGTCTGTTTACCCACAGGCTGTCCTAATTTGTTGGGATGGAAAGAGACGAATAACTGAGTGCTCTACCTCTGGGCAACTGTCCGGTCTAGGTAGAACTCTAGAGCCCGTTTACAGTCAAGGGTATGCAGAGCCTGTTCTCCTGGGTTGGAGTGGGGCCTGGGAAAGAAGATAGGTAGTATGATGGATTGATTAATGTGAAACTCCGAAACTACCTTAGGCAAGAACTTAGGGTGAGTGTGGAGTACCGCCCAGTCCTGCAGGAGTTTAGTGTAAGGTGGATAGATACCTAGGGCTTGTAACTCACTAACCCTGCGAGCTGAAGTGATAGCCAAAAGGAAAATCACCTTCCATGTGAGATATTTTAGGTTACAAGAGTGAAGAGGCTCAAATGGAGGTTTCATGAGCTGACCAAGAACCAAATTAAGGTCCCAAGAAGGGGCCGGAGTGCGTAAGGGTGGCTTGATATGGAGCAAGCCTTTAAAAAAACGTGTTACGAGAGGTTGTACCGATATAGGGGCAACCCCGACACCTTTATGGAAAGCAGCTACCGCACTGACATGCATTCTAATTGAGGAAGTCTTTAGACCGGATTCCGATAAATGCCAGAGATAGTCCAGAAATCTCGGGATTGGACAGGAAAAGGGATCAAGGGACTGTGAAGAACACCATGATGTATACCTTTTCCATTTTTTAGGAATAAGACTTTCTTGTGGAAGGCTTCCATGAAGCAATGAGCTCACGAGAAACCGAATCTGAAAGGTTAAGTGGTTGAAGGATCAACCTCTCAACATCCATGCCGTCAGGAACAAGGCCTGAAGATTGGGATGGCGTAGACATCAGTCGTTCTGAGTGATCAGAAGAGGGTCTTTTCCCAAGGGAATGTGCCTGCGGATGGAGAGATCCTGGAGTATTGGAAACCACACTTGGCGTGGCCAGTGAGGAGCTATCAGGATCATGGTTCCTTTGTCCTGACGGAGCTTCACGAGAGTTTTCGAGAGAAGAGGAAGCGGAGGGAATGCATAAAGCAGCCCGGCTGCCCACGAGAGGGAGAATGCATCTCTGGGCTGCGAGCATTCGCTCCGAATGAGGGAGCAGTAATTGTCTACTTTGTGGTTCTGAGGGGACGCAAAGAGGTCTATTTGGGGATAACCCCAGTGTTGGAAGAGAGAGGTCGCTACCAAGGGATTGAGCAACCACTCGTGCGGTTGGAAGACACGACTCAGTTTGTCCGCCAAAACATTGTCCACTCCCTGCAAGTAGGTTGCCCTGAGGTACATCGAGTGGGAGAGCGCTTCCGCCCAAATCTGAGCGGCCTCCTGACACAGTAGGAAGGAGCCTGTGCCTCCCTGTTTGTTGATGTACCACATGGCCACCTGGTTGTCCATCTGAACAGGATGACGTGATTCGATAGGTAATCCTGAAAAGCTCTGAGAGCATATCGCATTGCTCGAAGCTCCAGGAAATTTATCTGGTGTTTGGATTCCTCTTGAGACCAAGATCCTTGTGTCTATAGATTGTTCACATGAGCTCCCCAGCCGGGGTTGGAAGCGTCGGTGGTGAGAATGAGTTGAGGGTCTGGTAGATGAAAAGGTAGTCCCTGGAGGAGATTGTTCTGATCTTTCCACCAGGCGAGAGACAGACGGAGTGCGTCGGTGATGTGGCAATGGTTGAGAGAGACTGAGTCACTTGAGTCCATTGTGACCGTAACGTCCAATGCATGACTCTCATGGCCAGACGGGCTATTGGAGTGAGATGGACTGAGGACGTCATGTGTCCGAGAAGAACACGAAATTGCCGAGCAGTCGCTGTGTACTGAGACTGCAACTGGTGAGCGAGAGACACGAGGGTTTGAGCTCGTTGTTGAGGTAAGAAGGCTTTTGCTTGTAAAGTGTCCAAGTCTGCCCCAATGAAAGACAAGGTTTGAGATGGGACTAAACAGGATTTCTCGTAATTGACGAGAAATCCTAGAGAAATTAGAGTATGTAGGGTCAAATTCAGGGACGATCGAGCTGCTTGCTGGGTTGGGGCCCTGATTAACCAGTCGTCTAAATAGGGGTAGACGTGAACACCTTCTTTCCGAAGGAAGGCCGCGACAACTACGAGAAATTTGGTAAAGACTCGTGGAGCTGACGCTAGGCCGAATGGAAGCACCCGGTATTGGTAGTGCTTTTGGCCTACTAAAAACCGGAGGTACTTGAGATGAGCTGGAGCTATCGCAATGTGGGTGTATGCGTCCTGGAGGTCTAGAGAGCAGAGCCAGTCTCTCCTTTGTAGAAGAGGTAGAAGGGAGCCCAAGGTTACCATTTTGAACTTTTCCCGCTGGAGGTACTTCTTGCGGGCATGTAGGTCTAGAATTGGACGAAGGCCCCCGGATTTTTTGGGAATCAAAAAGTACCGGGAATAGAACCCTAGGCCTTGCTGCGAAAGAGGAACGGGTTCTATTGCTCTTAACTGGAGAAGAAGGGAGACCTCCTGCTCCAGAAGGACAGAATGGTTGGATATTCCCCACACTTGTGTCGGCGGGGAGTCCGATGGAACAGCAAGAAAATTCAGATGGTAACCCTGAGCAATGATTGCCAGCACCCATTGGTCTGTTGTGATGGCTTGCCACATTCCATGAAAGTGGCATAGTCTACCTCCCACTGGTATGGAGGGATCAGGCTGCTGCTCTCGAAGTGAAAGTCAAAAGCCTGAAGCAGGCCCCGGTTGGGGAGCTGCTTGAGACTTCTGTTTGCGAGGCTGGCGAGGCTGGGACTTATGATAGGTCCTTGTCACTCGGGTCCTTGTCGGTGGAGGATAGTACTTCCTTGGCAGGAAGAAAGACTTCTTTGGGTCCTTCTTGGAGGGCTGTCTAGACGGGAAGTCAGAAGGTATCGATGAGAGCTGTTTGAGGGTCTCATGATGATCCTTTAACTCAGCCACTATTTGCTGAATCTGTTCACCGAATAAATTGTCACCAATACAAGGTAGGTCGGAGAGCCTGTCTTGTACTTCTGGGCGAAGGTCTGAAGACTTGAGCCAGGCCCAACGCCGTGCCGAAATGGCAGTCGCAGACACTCTAGTGGAGGTGTCGAAGATATCGTAAGCTGTTCTTATTTCGTGTTTCCCTGCTTCAAAGCCCTTGTTGACAAGGGTTTGAAGATGTTCTTGGAATTGGTCAGGCAGGGTTTCAGAGAAGTCCTGTATCTGTTTGAAAATGACCCTGTTGTTTTGGGTCATATACAGCTGGTAAGCAGCAATTCTAGAGATGAGCATGGCCCCTTGGAACACTCGTCGACCAATATTGTCTAGGAATTTGTGTTCCTTGACAGGAGGGATAGAGGAGTGTGGCTTCATTCTTTTTGCCTTCTTCTGAGCTGACTCTACTACAACTGAGTGGTGGTCAAGCTGAGACTTTTGAAAGCCCGGGGCTGACTGTACTAAATAAGTAGTGTCAGCCTTTCTGTGTACTGGGGCCGCGGATCCAGGATTTTCCCAATTCTTTTTAAGGAGATCAAGAAGAACTTGATGAATGGGAATAGAGGTGATCACTTTAGGGGCATCCAGGAATTGGAGAAGCTCCATCATCTGGTGCCTATCATCTTGTTCCGTCTGAAGTTGAAAAGGGACCATCTCAGACATTTCCTTCACAAAACTAATGAAAGAGAGGTCCTCTGGAGGAGAACGCTTTCTACTTTCAGTAGGAGAGGGAGGTGAAGGTAAGTCATCGGTGTCTGTGGAAGTATCATCACCCCAGGTGTCATAAGGATCAGTAGGCTGACCTGTAGGACAAGAAGGGGGTTGGATACCGGAAGGGCCCGGCTGAGGCTCAGAGAAAATCGAAGGAATCACCGGGGGCACCACCGACGCCATGGGGGGCATTGGTGCCGGCATCAAAGGCGCCGATGTGCGTATCGCCCCCAATGAGTGAATCGGTGGCGAGGGACGGCATGGCATCGATGGCTGAGGTACTACCCCCGAAGGAGGAATGTGGAACGGTGTTTCTCCTCCCGATGAAGCAGTCATCGAGGAGGGCACCGGAGCCATCGGAGACCCGGGAAGCACCGGTGGAAGGGCAGTCATGAGCGCCTCCATCTGGGAAAGCAGCGATGCCAGTGCTGCTGGAATCGGGTCGGTGACCGGTTACACTCTCGGTGCCGGTGCCGGAGGGACCTGGAGTCATTGCATCGCTTTGTCGATGGCCTCCTGGACCAGCCGGTCCAGTTCTTCCTGGAGACCCGGGGCAATCAGCTCCGGCTCCGTGACGGAAGAGGGAGGCTGAGGCATAGTCGGAGGGACCACCTTTACAGGCGGAATCGCGACTCCCAAACCCCGATCGGGTGAGGGTGGCCTCGATGTCCCGGTCGCAGGAGTGGTCGGTGCCGCTCCTGGACGGGGCTTCTTCAACGGTGGCTCGGACGGTGGCAAGGTCGATGATTTTGCTCCCTCGACGGTCCGAGACCTACGGTGCCGATGGCGATGCTTCTCCCTACGATCTCCTCGATCTTGAGGGGGAAGTACGGGAGTCGATGGCCATGAAGACGTCTATGGCGGGCGGTCACCGGACGGTTGTCGATGGACCGACTTGGACGGTGCCAGTTCCGAGGACGTCGATGCGATGGACGGTGTCGGGGTGTGAGCACGGAAGAGGAGTCCCATCTTCTCCATTCTGGCTTTGCGACCCTTAGGTGTCATGAGGGCACACTTGGTGCAAGTTAGGATATCATGCTCATGGCCTAGACACAAAACACAGACTCCATGAGGGTCTGTGATACACATGGTGCGAGTACAGTCCGGGCACCGACGAAACCCCAACGCCATGGCCATGGAAAAATCGAGCCGCGGTACGGTCAACGGCCAGTAGGCCGCGAGGGCCAAACTCGACGGTAACCGACAAAAAACGGTGAAAAAACTTACCGGAGTACTGTGGTCGAAGAAAACTAGAGGGGGGACCCCTGTGGGGCGAAGTATTTTTAATTAATTCCGTTAGGAAAAATTCCTGTCAGGAATCAGTTCAGAGCTCCTAAACCGCGAGGCTACTGCTGCGCGGAAAAAAGAAGACTGAAGGGGGACCCCTGCTGGCTGCAGGGTTAGTGCCATGCTGGGCATGCCCAGTAGGGGCCAGTCAAAGTTCTGGAAACTTTGACAGAAGTTTTCCGTGATTGGGCTCCATCCTGATGATGTCACCCATATGTGAGGACTACCATCCTGCTTGTCCTGTGAGAATAGAACATACATAATCTAAAAATAACACAAAAAATTATCATACAAAAAAAATGAGAAGTCAGCTATTCATATAAGGACAGATTGCCAAGGTCACTTGGCCAGTATAATGGATTATGCTAATCCAGATAGCTCCTATTCTCCTGGATCTAAAATGTTCCAGCTCAAGACATCTGAAATGACATTCTCCACTCCTTCAATCTACAATACCAACAGCAGCTACAGATGACTTTTGGCCCACTTGATCAAGGGTCTCACTTCCAATGACACAGCTATACTTTTAGATCCACATTGCTGATTTATATATGCCACCGTAGTTGCACTAACATAGAATAAAATTAGTCATACTGGGTCAGATCAATGGTGGGGTGACTGAGAGAAACTTCTGGGAACAGACTGAAACTGACAGAGAGAGAAACTGTGGGGACAGGGTGAGTTGAGTGAAATAAAGAGAGATACTGGTTAAAAGGGGGGCCTCCCCCTCATCATGAGGCTCTTTGGTAGTTTACATCCTGATTTCTTGGCTCTTGGTAGGTGAAAGTTTGGCTGAATAACTTACCCAGCTAACTCTAATACTTAGAGTTAGCCGAATATGTTATTTGGCTTAGTCTAGACATGGCGAGAACAGTATTAAAATTATTCAGGAACATAGGAATAGCACAAGTAGCAAACCCAAAAAACAATCTAGGAATTCTGCCAGCATGATTACCCACTCCAGTAAAATAATGTTGCTCCTGCCAGCTGATCCTCTCTACCCTCTTATCCCCACAAAATATACCAAAAATGTAGCCTATAGGATCAAAAAGCCTCCGCTCCAACACCACCTCAAAATACAACATTAAGATAGGCATCCTCCCCCTTAAACCCAAGCTGAACCCATTGCTTTGACGCACCGGGAGCTGGATGATTGTACGAAGCTCCTGGTGGCAGTAATGGGTTTGGGGAGGGGTTTTTTCCAGGAAAGGTGGAAGGGTTCAGGTTGGGTGTATGGGAGAACGAACTGGAGGGCTTCTAGAGTGGCCCTACTTTAAAATTATATTTTGTGAATTCAGGCAGAGGGGTTTACGGTCTACAGGCCCACTGTGTGTCTAGCTTATTTTTGGGGGCTTAGCAATTGAGTATTCCAACTTCCCATGTGCAACATTTGTTTCACTAGCATGAGAGTCAGGCCAGTAGGTGTAGGTGTGTGTCTGTAGGTGTAGGTGTGTAGGTGTAGGGCTGTGTGTGTGTGTGGCAGAATATCACTATATTCTTTTAATATAGCCAGTTTAGGTAAACTTATCCAGGTACTTGCACCTAAACAATTTTAGTCAAATATATTCAGCAGTAGGTTTATCCAGCTGAATATCCATCATAACTTTTCTGGCTAATTTTAACTGAAAAAGTTATCCATTTTCCAGTTTTTTAAGTAATAACCTTACAACTTTTAAAAATTCCTGCCTATACTCACTGAGACATTATAGTTTGTGAGAAAAAGCAATTGTGTTCAATTTAACATGTACTTTTTAAAGAAAAACTAATCTAATCATTACATTAATTTGACTAAGGAGAAAAAAAAAAGAAAAAGCAAAGAAAATCCACCTGTTTTATCCATTGTTCCACACTCTACCATTATACGCAGCAAGCCACACAAGATCCTGGTGGCCTCATTCTGCATGGCTTCAGCATGTACTCCAGCAGAGAGGCACAGCGTCTGAAGAAGATTCACTGTGCTCACAAGCATTATGGCAGTGGGATGGAGATTTCTTTCAGCTGGCTCACCTTCTGAAATGACATGAAAGATAGAACTCTGTTGTGATCCTCACTGCTATTTCCCAGACAATCCTGAGGAATAATATACTCCTGACAATCAACTGTGTTTTCTTTGTAAAAGAGCAGGATGCATTAGTTACAAAAGTGGAAATTCCAAGCTAAGGACTGCATTCTAATAAAAAAGGGAACAATTAAGAAGCAGTCAACAGAAGAAAATATTTTAAGGAAAAAGCTTTTTATTATCATTAATGTTATCTTTGGTAGAGGTACCAATATCACACATAAAACTGCTCAACACAAGAGCTAAAAAATTAGAAATAGTGCAAAACTAGAACAAATGAAATATATGTTAATACAATCTCCATCCTATATTCCAGAAACTCCTCCCATTCCACCAGTTCCTCACCCAAATCCTCCCAACTATCAAAAACACTACCAGTTACATAGACAGTGAATTTAGAATATCATTCCAAAGTCACAGTGACAGGGTGTCCAGTAATATTTCCCATGTCTGAAGAAATGTTTTGCTCCGGGCCAAAGAAGACTACTGTGCTGACATTTTCTCCATAATCATGAGGGTGTGTATCCACAATATAGGTTTTCCGTAAAAACAATAAAGAATACCCATTGGACACATTAGACACATCAAAATTATCATCAAAATCTAAAAGACAAAAAAAAAAGCATTTTGTGTAATGGTCTGCCCAAGCCAAGCAGAGCTGTGTGCAAAAACAGATTTGTAAAATGCAGTAATCCAATCTCAGCTCCAAAAGCAATGCAGTTAACTCTCATCAGTACAATAAGATTTAGGACATTTACCCGATGATGATATACATGCTTTCTAAGCGCTGAGTGGAGACGAACATTTTATGCAAAAACTTATACTGCATCTCCCACAAGTTGGCAATTTCAACAAGAGAAGAGAGTCACAAAAGAATTTTGCATTGCATCTTCCTCTATATCTTCCCCCACATCCACTCGCCATCTATCAATTATATCAGAAAAAGAACCCCTGCAAATACATCCATTATATGTTTATAGAGCAAGGAAATCATACCCTTAAGAGGGTGACAATATATAAGATCACACTCAAAATCTGTCACTTTAAGAATGTTAGCATGTTTTCGTAATAAAGAATCACTATAGTGCCTAAGTTGCAAATAGGCAAAAAAGTTCTTGTCTACACTATATTTCTCTCTCAAAGATTCATATTCAATGAAATGTTGCCTATCTTCAATTAAAACCTGTTTTATGAAACAAAGACCTTTACTGGCTCAACAAGAAAAAACATAGGATTCCCTACCTGGCAGAAAATCCACATTCCCAACAATAGGCAAAAATATTGAAATCCTTGGGGACAAGCCATACTTAGTCCTTGCCCAATACTAACCTTTCAGAAAGCAGAAAGATAATTATCCCATCTTATCTTCTCAGATAAAGCCAACCCAGGAGCCTGCAATATAGAAGTTAACTGAAATAGATATCTTTTCCCACACTAAATAAACTCTGATAAAAATGTTTCCACTTTACAACTTTTCGTTGCAACACCAAATTGGTAATTGTTGTAAAATATACAACCATTTAGTCAAAATGAGCTTATTAACCACTTGTATTCTACCAAAACAAAAAATCCAATATTTCCAACTTCGCAATAGCTTAGCTGCTCCCTCTAACAGAAGAGTTACTATGAAACTATACAATCTAGAGACATCCCTAGGAATCTTAATATCTAAATATGTAATATGAACCCCGGCCCAAGCTAAGGGAAATGTACCCAACCAAACTGCCTTCCTGAGACATCAAGAGCTAGAGACTCCTCCATGTTGATATGTAATCCAAAAAAGGAGGCAAAAGACATTAAACAATCCATTAAAACCAGCAATGAAACATAGGGAAGTGCAAGTCAAACCAACAAATCATCAGCAAAGAGAGCTGTCTTAACTTCCACAACCCCAAAACAAATTCCCACAATCTGAGGTTCTAATAGCAGCTTTTGAGTTAAGAGTTCCATTGCCAAGTGACCCTCTTAAGAGAAAAATAGTCTGATATCAACCCATTACTAATAACTGCCGCTCTAGGATTCTTATAAAGAAACTATACCATAAAAAAATGTATCAATAAACCCAAACTACCCCAGAATATAAAATAAATATTACCAAGATATATTGTTAAAGGCTTTCTCTATATCATAGCTAATAAGAAGGGAATCCAGTTCATCTGCAATATTTGTTCCAAGGCTGCCAAAACCTTCCGCACATTTGTGCAGGCCATTCAACCTTTTACAAACCCAACTTGTTCTTTACTAATCAAGGCCGCGATAGGAAAAGGGTATGGGCAGGCAAATAAGTAGCTGGCCACATCACAGCGTACGGTAAAGCACGCAGCACTGCATTATCATATGTGGTGATATCGGCCGTGCTACTCATTTTCGCCCATGGGAAAAGCTGTAGCTATTTCCTATGAAATTGCCCACACTAGTGTGCCATAGTTTATCACACACAGCGCTGGCAGCCCCTAATCTCCATAAACCACATCCAAACTCCTCACCTACTGAATAATACATTTTAATTTGCATATGTGATTCGCAATAGGCCGTTATCACACGCATTACTGTGTTATCATGTGCGATAACGGCCTATCGCAAAATGACGAATAACTCTGCAAATGCGGAAAAATCTCTGCCTGTCTATTCACCAAGATTTTAGTGTAAATTTTCACATCAAAATTTGAGAGAGAAATTGGATGATAAAAATAGAGTAACTCCAAATCGTTCCCTTTATCAGTATCAGAATAAAAAGAACATTTTTCATTGAAAAGGGTAATATACCTGACTTAATCGCATCATTATATGGTTTTTTTTTCCCAAGGGAACTAACATCTGTGCTTGCAACATCTTATAAAATTCAGAAGGGTAGCCATTTGGACCAGGAGTTTTACTGCTTTGAGAGAGCGATCATCATCAAGAATTTCCACCATTCTTATTGGATGCTCTAAATATGAAGATATGTCCCAAGATACCTGAGGTAATCGTAGCCCATGAAAAAAAAATCCCCCCCCCCCTCCTATTCATAGCATGCTCAGGGCTTTCAGAATACAATTGCTCATAAAATATGTGTAAGATGATCTAAATTCCTCTATTGTTAAAAAAAACTCTCATACCTGTATTATCTTTAAGAGTAGGAATAAATTTAGAACCCTTTTCAGATTTAAACAACCTTGACAGCCCCTTATCCACTTTATTATCATATTGAAAAATTTGATGCTTGTAAAATAAGAGTATTTGTAGTACGCTGATGTAGTAATGTATTCAGTGCAGTTTGTACTGCAAAAAAATGTCTTCTGATTGGCTGCACTTATATTCCCCACCAACCTCAAGCGCACCTTACATAACTTGGTTTTCCAGCCTAAGAAGATTTTGGTTCAGGAATTTCTTCTTAGAAGACACAAAAGAGATGATCTCCCCTCTTAAAACAGCTTTGGCTACCTCCCAATATAATCCGGGTTGTTCTTAAAGTTGCTCATTGTTCTTAGCATAATCCTGCCATTTTCTCAAAACAAATTCTTTAAATTCAGGATCATTAAATAAGTTAACGGCATTCTCCAAAGATAGGAACGATTCAATTCTCTCAAAGTTATAGTGTAGGATCACAGGAACATTGTCAGAAATTACAAAGGGGCAATGTACACAGTATACATTTTAGCAAACAACTTTTCTGATATTAAAATATAATCTAAATGACTTTGCATATGACGGGCCCTGAACACATGAGTAAACTCCTTAACTCCTTGATGCAGTAATTGTCATATATCTAACAATTTCAATGACTTACATAAGAAAGAGACACCCTTAACAGATCACAAATACGATATTGTAAAGGCACTCTCTCTATCCAACCAAAGATCAACACAATTCATATCCCCTCCTACTAAGAATGGAACATTCTCAAACTATATCAACGGCTCAAGCAACTCAGTGAAAAATTCATGAGAATGGACATTGAGGGCATACACCAAGAAAACACAGAGTTGTTTCCCAAAAATATTGCCTACCCAAATGACATAACAACCCTCAGGATTTACAAGAACTCAATCTTCAGTGATAGCAAAAGAATTGTGGAATAAGATAGCAATCCCCGCTTTCCTAGTAACTGGGGATGAAGTCACAAAAACACTTCCCATTCAATCCCATTTCAGCTTCAAATGTTCCTGTTCTGAAAGATGTCTCTCTTGCAACAATGTAATACTTTCCCCCTGTTTCCTTACGGAGGATTACATTTTTTGTAGCTTAATAGGTGAACCAATGTCAGCCGTATTCCAATAAATTATATTACTTCCCATAGAGCAGAGCTTTCCAAACTGTGTGTCGGGACACGTTAGTGTGTCGCCTGCAGTTTGCAGGTGTGTCGCGCAAGCCCGGTCAACTCTGATGCGAGTTTGGGCTTTTTTTTTTTTCTAGAGATTCACTTTTTTTTTTTCAGTTTATGGGTTGCTTATTATTGGGTGATTTTTGCTGTCAATCACGTTTTTTTGGGGGGCTTGGTGGGTGGAACGAGCCCAGCCATCCTTGCATTGGCTGCTGCTGCCGATGAGGCCTGGCCATGAGGAGTACTGACTGCAAGCAGCAGTGCCTGGTGATCATGGAAGGGAGTGAAGCACTTAACTGGCAACAATCAAAAAGACGAGGTACATGAGTGTGGGGGCCAGACATGTGCTGGGGGAGAGAGATGAATGAGTGGGGGGCAAACGTGCTGGGGGGACAGACATGTGCTTGAGGGGGAGAGATATGAGTGTGTGGGGGCCAGACATGTGCTGGGGGGAGGAGAGAGATGAGGGTGTGGAGGACAGACAATTTGTTTTATTATTGTTTCTCATAAATTATAACAATAACATGAATCTTGGAATATATATTTTTAATATAAATTTAAGGTTTTCATGAGATAGGTTGTGTCGTGAAACATTTTATTTATGTATATATTTAAGGAAACATACATAAATTGTCGAAATATGTTTCGTTCGTTTAACCTTTAACCTCTGGTTTACTAGTAGACTGAATTACCGTGTCGTGAAATTATGTTTGTCTAAAAAGTGTGTCACCAACATGAAAAGTTTGGAAAGCTCTGCCATAGAGAGTATGAGGCAGCACCCCTAGTGTTCCCTTATTTTCATGTGCAGGACCAGGTTAGATGACTGGTCCACCTTAAATGCCTTAAGGAGATTATGTTGTATGGGCGGGATTCTGTGGACAGGTCGGACTCAGAGGGTATGACCAGAGACTGGAGAATAGGAGCTGGGATCCAGTTGGGGATAACCAGACCAGGCCCAGGTCTCCGGGAGGAATGCAGCTCCTGTAAGTAATACTGTCCAAACCCTGAGCTGAGACGAAGCAACACACTGTAAGTAAAAAGAGTACACTGTCTGAGGAGAAGACAGTCTATTGTTGTACATGTGTGAAGTTATAATAAAGAGAAACTGTTTTAAAAAGACTAGAGTCAGATTGCATTCTGCCTCCAGGCATGTGGAAATCACCGCTTGGTCCCACATATGGTGTCATGGGTGGGATGTTTCAATGCTTTGCACAGAAAAACCCCAGCTGCCAAGAAAGTATCTGTGTGGTGTGCAGAGAGTTGTGAAAAGGACCTGTGGTTCTAAATGCTGTACAGAACCCAGGGGGCCTGAGGCTCTTGAGCGCAGGTGTGCACAGAGCGGAGCATGGCGGCCAGCCAGCGCAGCACTAAGGAGTTACTGTTGCCTTTCAACGAGGGTATACACTAATCTTTCTCATGCCTTATTCAAAAGAAAAAAATAACACTAAGCCTATCCAACTCTGAGTGATTTTTTTTTCCTGTCAGTCCAGGCAGGACTACCCTCGGCCTGGAATATTTTATCTCATGGCTGCAACTGCAGACAGGCCCCAGTATTAATTTGATTTAATATTCCGCTTTGTGGCACTTCAAAGTGAATTACATTCAGGCACTGAAGGTATTTCTCTATCTCCAGAGGGCTTACAATCTTAGGAGGTAATTTTAAAAGGAGTTACACATATAAATATAACATACTATTGTAGCAATTTTAAAAAGCCATTTACAAGTGTAAAGTGCACTTACACAAAGTCCATTTCCACATGAAAAATCCAATTTTAGTCGGTAAAGGCTTTTTAACATCAGGTCCTAAGTTTTTACCTGATGTAACAGAGGGTAAAGTGACTTGTCCAAGGTCACAAGGAGTGGCACTGGGATTTGAACCCTGGTTTCCCCGGTTCTTAGCCCGTTGCTCGAATCACTAGACTGTACTCTCAGGAAAGTTTAATAAGGTTTGTTGTTCTGTGCTGCTGCTTTAGATCGGAATTTTTCCAGCACAAGTCTCTATGTAAATAGCTAGACGAAAGATAAGGAAGAACAATTTTTTTTCTCTTTCTTATGGCTAGTATGGGTCTCTACCTGTGCAGGAGCAGAAACATATGTAGCACAGCATGAACAGTCTTTAGCTTGCCAGAGAACACAGGAGGCAGGGCTCCACCTATTCTTCTACAGACTTATTTACAGACAAATTAAACAACCAAAAGCTTGCTTACCTCAGCAGTCCTGGCAGCAGAAATGTAGCAGATTATAGATACTTAGTTTTAGCAAATTTCTAGATTTCTTTTCCTCTCTTCTATAGCCTCCCTTTCCCTCTGGGCTCTGGTGTCTCATCCCTCTCCCCAGAATAAGAGCACCCAGCGAGACCATCTTGAATTTCTCCCGTGTAAGGAATTTGTTCAAGGCACTTAAGTCCAAAATTGGATGAAGGCCCCCTGTCCACTTTGGGATGAGGAAATACCAGGAGTAGAAGCCAATTCCCTGCTGACCGGGAGGAATGGATTTGATTGCCTTGGCCATTATGAGGCCACAGAGCTCCTGGAGTAGTATTCCCTGATCCGCTGAGGCCCCCTAAGAGGGGCACGGGGGAGAGTCCAGGGGAACCTCTTGGAAATTTAACCTGTAGCCTGGTGATGAATGAGAGGACCCACTGAGATCCAAGGTGATGGCCGTCCAACAGTCTGCAAAGGACATGAGCCGACCTCCTACTGGAAGCTGCATTGCAAACTAGCTTGGACTCCCTTGCAGGCAATCAAAATCCCATAGCGGAAGTCTGCTGCAAGGCTGCTGAGTTCTGGAGACACACCTTTGCCTAGCATGAAACCTTGGTCTGGCCCATTGAGACCGTGCTCTACTTGCAAGAGGGTATTTCCTCAGCTAGTAGAAAGGGCGTCGGGGCCCCTGCCTCGAGGATTTCTTGCTCAAAGACTGTGGGTCCGAGGTGCAAGCCGAGAGATGCTGCAGAGTCTCATGATGATATTTGAGCTGTGCTACTGCCTCATTCATCTTGTTGCCAAAGAGATTCTTTCCAGTACATGGCAGATCAGCAATAAGGTCTTGCACTTTGGGTTAAAGATTGGAGATCCGAAGCCAAGCAATACGACAACCCCAATGCTGCCACAGCTACCTTTGCCGCTGTCTCAAAGACATCATATGCGGACCTAACTTTATGTTTCTCGCATTCTAATCCCTGCTGCACAACCTTCAGGAAATCTTCCTGGATTTGAGGGAGGCGCTCTAGCAATTCCTGAAGGTGCTTCCAAAGGTTTCTGGAATATTAGATCATATATAAATGGTAGCAGGCAATGCAGGCCGCCAACATGGGTCCCTGGAAGACCTTTCGGCCCAGGGCATATAAGGCCTTGTGCTCATGGCCTGGCAGAGCCGAGGCATGGGTGTGAGACCTCTTCGCTTTCTTAAGGCCTGTTGCCACCATCACAGACTAGTTGTGGAGATGATGCCGCTCAAATCCGGTAATTGGTTGAACTAGGTACACCGCATCGGTCTTCCTGTTTACCAGGGAGACCAAGTTTGGATGCTCCCAGAGCCAGACAATCAAGTCCTTGAATATATCACAGACTGGGACTGCAACAATCTCCTTAGGAGCGTCCATGAACTGTAGGATCTCCAGCATCTTGTGCCTGAAGCCTTCTTCATTCAGGAGCTCAAAGGGGACAGACTCCACCATTGCTTGTACAAAGCCTGCAAATGACAAATCCTCTGGCGTCTCTCCTATGGAGGAGAGGGCTCATAAAGTAGTTCCTCAGAGTCCACAGAAGAAGTGACGGAAGGCTCATCTTCCCAAGGGTTGTAAGGGCATAAGCCTTGCTCCCTGGCAACAGCGGCAGGGGAGCATGAAGAACGGTCATGGGTCGGGGCGCCGGGCGCACTGAGAGCCCCTCAGGCACCACGGGTCCCGGGGGCACCATCGGCATCGAAGGACCCAGAAACTCAAGACTTGGCAAGGAAGGAATCTGTGATGGGATGGTCTCTGATTGTGACCTCAACGGCACCCGCATGGCAGCAAGGGCTCCCTTAGCATCAGCGCAGGTTGCATCGGCAGTGCACCAAGAAGCAGATGCAAGTGCTCAAGAGACAGGGCAGGCTCCGATGGTGGCAGAGGCCCCGAGGGGGCCAGCAGCTCCATGCCCTGCAGGGCTCGCCCCACCACCAACCGTACTCTGTGCTCCAACTCCTCCTCAAATGCTGTCGATGACAGTACAGCCTGAGGAGGAGAAGGAGTAACCTGGATCCTCTCGGAGTCCCGAGGGGAACTGGTACCCAGCACAGATATCGGTGGGGACCACCTCAGGCCCTTAGCCTCGATGAAGGTCAATGTCTCGTCGGCACAGGGCTGCTTCGTTGGCGTCGCAGATGATGCCGGCACTTTAACAAGCTTGGAGCTATGGGAGGAAGGTGATCGATGACGGTGCTTCCTCGATTTCTCCCGATGCTCGGCCCGGTATTTACCCAGTGCTGAGGATGATGGCGATGATCCAAACCTAGAGAGGGAAGAGATAGACAGGGGCTGATCCCCAGCACCTCCTTCCAGCTGGAAAGCTTGTCCATCTTGTCCAAATGTGCTCGGCAACCTTTGGGGGGTCATCTGAGCACAGAAAGAGCATCGTGCGAGGCCCCTAGGCACAGAATGGAGACTTTGTGGGAGTCTCTGATGTACATTTATTTATTTTATTTTATTTATTTAGAGCTTTTTTATACCGGCATTCATGATATAATCATATCATGCCGGTTTACAGATAACAAGGGGTGCAGTAACTTCGTACATATAACAAGTGCATAAGAAACAATAAAGTTACAATATAACAGGGTTGCTAGAACGGGTGGAGCAAGGAGACAATAATTAAAGAAAATTATACAGAAGTAAAATATTTACAATAAGCAGTATTTACATTATGCAGCAATGGTCTACATTATGCAGCAATGGTCTGTTAATGGATGTTAGACTCGGGAAAGGCTTGTTTAAATACATGGTCCGGAGGCACTGGGGGCAATGACGGAAACCGGAGGACGCCATGGAAAAAAGCCAAAACGGTCGATGGCCAGCGGCCATGGGAAGATGGCACTATCGGCAATCAAAAACAAAGAACATTGTATTTACTGCGACGCCTCCAACTAGGGTCGGGAAGGGATTGAGGGACCTGGTGTGGCAAAAAGAATGAGAGAAACTCAAAAAGAAAGTTTTCTGAAGAAAAAAGCACATGCTCCATGTCCGCGAGGCAACAGCTCCACGGAAAAGAAGAGATTCAAAAGGGACTCCATGTGGATGCATGGATAGTGGCATGCTGGGCATGCTCAGTGTGTCTAGTGAAAGTTCTATATACTTTAACAGAAGTTTTCCATGCCTGCCTCCATCTGATGATGTCACCCACATGTGAGGACTACCATCCTGCTTGCCCTAGAAGAAATATTCTTTCCTTTAACAAGTCTATCCACACCCCTATAAAATTCATTTTTTGAGCTGGCACCAAATTCAACTTATCAAAATTGATCACAAAACCGAAGCTCTGCAATAAGGCAATTGTCTAGTGCATACTGTCAAGCACAGATTCCCAAGAGCGAATTGTTATTAGCCAGTCAACCATATAAGAGAAGACATCATAAAAAAGCTGCTACAACCACCAGGCATTTGATGAATGCTCTCAGGCAGCAGTGAGGCCAAACAGGAGCACTCTGTATTAGTAATGGGTAGAATGGGGGAATATGATAAAGGTCTTTAAAATCATGAGAGGTTTTGAATGAGTAGATGTGAATCGGTTATTTACACTTTCGAATAATAGAAGGACTAGGGGGCATTCCATAAAGTTATCAAGTAGCACATTTAAGACTAATTGGACAAAATTATTTTTCACTCAACACACAATAAAGCTCTGGAATTTGTTGCCAGAGGATGTGGTTAATGCAGTTAGTGTAGCTGGGTTTAAAAAAATGTTTGGATAAATTATTGGAAGAGAAGTCCATTAACTGATATTAATCAAGTTCACTTAGGGAATGGCCTCTGCTTTTACTGGCATCAGAAGCATGGGATCGTCTTGTTGTTTGGGTACTTGTCAGGTTCTTGTGGCCTGGTTTGGCCTCTGTTGGAAAAAGGATGCTGGGCTTGATGCACCCTTGGTCTGACCCAGCATGGCAATTTCTTATGTTCTTAATCCACTTTGAATGGAAGGTAGCACCAATGTGAATAGTGTATGGATATTTACAAGCAAGCACCCTTCACATCCAATACACATATCCATTTGCCCTTCTGATTGAAGGGGAGAATTATGCTGGAGTTCATTATGAATTTCTCTTGAAGCAGGTGCATGTTCAGATGCCTCAGATCAAGAATGGGCTGCAAACCCCACAAATTCTTGAGGAAGTACCAGGAGTAAAATCCCTGTATATGTTGGCACATTAGAACAGGTTCTATTACCCGCTGTTGCAGTAAAGTTTAAACATCTAGGCGCAGTCGCCGAAGATGGGTGCAGGATGAAGAGTGTAGGAGAAACAGTAGTGAGAGAAATGTAAGTGGTACCCAGAGCACATTATTTGGAGGACCCATGGGTGATAAGATACCACTTTTGCAGAAAAAGATGGATTCTGCCCACAACCAGGACGAAGAGGTGTGGTTTGAGGAATGGGATAAAAAACCGGGCCCTAGTTTAAGTTGGGCTGATTTGAGTCTATTTTTTATGCCTGCATTCCCTTTGTCTAGGCTTCATGGTAATAGGTTGCTGATGCTTAATACGAAGCGGTAGCGAAGAGCATTGATGACAGGCAAAGAAAAATGGCCACTAATAGCAGGCTCTTTATGGTACAATTGGTGGCTCAAGACCTGTCAAGCGGGATTGTATAGCCACATACTGATATTTGATCTGTGGCATGCTTTCCCTAAGTTTCTCATCAAACAAGTTATCTTCTAGACAGAGAAGATCCACTAATATCTCATGCACATCCTCTTGAATTGAGTTGGCCCTGAGCCACGCCACATGATGAGCGTCTAGGGAATATATAGAGGTTATAAAGATGGATATGAAGGCTTCATAGATGGAACGTAAAAAATGTTGAGAACTCTCATCTTCATCTAGAAAAAGACTGGAGATAATACCCAGAACATCCATTTGTCTGCAGGAAAGGCTTCAGCTTCTGCTGTCGTGTATATACTGCTCCATAGAGAATTGATAAATCGTAAAGCTTTTCTACCAAACTGGTCTAGAAATCAGTGGGGTCTTTTCCAGGTGGAGAATTGGAGTGAATCCACAACCTTTTTGCTTTTCTGATCGCAGATTCAACCACCACCAAATTTTGCAGCAATTGTATGACACAAGAGTGTGGAGATTGCTGAACCCTGAACTTCAGGTCCAATTTTCTTGTCATTGGCATAAGAGAAAAAGGGGTTTTCCAGATTCTCATCTGTAGAGTACAGAGAAACAGCATGGTCAAGTAGAGCTACTGGCTCTGATGGTGAATCAAGGATTTGTAGAAGGCCCAGTAGTTCAGAATGAGCGTCTGTATCTTTATAAATATGGACCTCCAGGGTTCCAGCCATTTTTTCCAATTAAATTTGAGTAAGAAAGGTTTTCTGAAGCAAAGTATGGATAGGTAGCTCTGGAAAAGGCTTAGAAGGCATGCCTATAGAGCCTTCATCTGAATCCAATAACACAGTATTACTCACCCAAGAGGGTAATGAAGATGAAGGGATTCAGTAGGCTCCTCTGGTAGGATCACAGGTGGTACCGAGCAGTCCAATCTTTCTGATCTTGAAGACTCTGCTGTAATGGAGTGGGATGAAGAAAAAGTCTGAAGAATGGGCTCTGAGGATGTGTGTGAAACAGGGATTCCTTAGGTGGAATTGCCACAGCCAAGTTCTGAAGAACAGACTGGAGTGAAGGCCTGACTGCATGGATAATGCAGAGAAAAAGGTTTTCACCAGAAGTGTAATCTGGTCCACCAATAGGTATAGATTTTGACTTGCTGTAGGTGGTGGTACATCCTCCTCTGATATCAAGACAAGTTCCTCCAATTGGTCCTGAGGAACATCCAACATAAGTGGGAGCATAAAACATACAGGATCTGGATTCCACCAATATTCGAGGCAAGGAAAGTGCTCTGATGATTGGAAGATGGTGGAATAATCTTATACCCTCTCCTGCAGGGTATAAGATTAGTAGAGAGATGCTAAGACTGGTAACTTGGACGGAGTAGAATGCTTCAAGGTTTTCAAAGACATAGACTTGCCATGCTGAGAGGAACAGTAGTTGGACGGCATAGAGGCTGCACAGATAATACAAATGCAAGCTGCATCACTGTTGCACTGTGTGGCTCCACATCGGGCCCCGAGTGCATCAATCCAGGTGCACCAAGTAATTGAAAAGCTGAGATTTGGGGATGTGTCAAGATATTGTGGTGCATTCATTGTGCAGAGACAGAATGTGTTGACCCCGTCTGTGTTGAGCGGTCCGATACATCATGCTGCAAACACTTCCTACCCCATGCATCAAGTCCTTCAATGCATCGAGGATTGGGTGTCAATACATCAAACATCAAGCAAGGGAATGTGCTAGATCTCGAATGCTTCAGAGATCCTTGTGTTGAGTGCTTCGATGCAATTTGTGCCATTGCTAGCTGTGTCAGTAGCATCTGCGCCTAGTTGCCGCACTTCAAATATTTAAATATTTATGTTTCATCGATGCAGGATCCAGTGACTCTAGGGATTAGCAACGCTTTTTCTTTGACACAACTGCCAGAACCCAACCCAAGAAAGTCAGCTTGTGCCGATGGGGGAGATTTAGAAAAGCTGCCACTCCGGAAGGAGGATCTGCTGTGATTCCGTAAACATTTATTTAGATCCTCAATACAGTGCACCATGGAGAATTGTGAGCACAGGGGACATCCATCCAGAGGCATAGTAATTTTGCTAGTCATGCTCCAGGCCAAAGCAGATGTGGCAGAGCTCATGGTCATTCGTAAAATACAGTAACCTTACCACAAATGCACCATTTGAAGCCACTGACAGTAGGCTCTTGCTTCTATGACATCTCAAAGAGGCAAAACTTTTTGAAGGAAATTTTCTCTTTTATGGATTTATTTTTTTTTTTAGTTGGCACTGAAAAGTGCTTCTGTGGAACTGCTAAGACAGAAAGGCAACAATAAATGAAGAAAAGTTAGATTAAAAAAAATTGAAAAATTTAGATAATTTAAGAAAAAATGTAGAGAGACAGAGTACATGTCCATGCTTCAGCTCGGACAAAAAATGACTAAGGAATCCCATTAGGCAACACCCATGAGGGAATTCCTGCACATGCTCAGTAAAGCTCAAAACTCTACTATCTTGGAGAGACTAGTCCCTTCAATACAGCCGGATGACATCGCCAACATGTAATTGCTAATTCAGCCTGCCTATCGACAGAAAATAAAAAAGATACCTTTAAAACTTTACCCACAGTGAAAAAAGATGAAATAAAATGTATATTAAAACATACAATAGCCTAAAGCAACAATAAAAATAGATTTAGTAGATTATCAGAAAAAAATGGACATAAAACTTATTAAAAGGTGTATGAGAAAAGCCAAGTTTTAATCATATTCTGAAATAACAGCTAATTGCTACATAGACAAGCACCTTCATGAGATATAACTCCACATATGCAATGCCGAACATGGAAAGGCTCAATTGAGAATTGCAGATGATGTCATGGGAGGCATAGCCCTTACAAATGTCATCCCATCTGATCCTAATGCTCTGATAGGTACATAAAGAATTAAGCAAGCTTTTAAAAGGGCAGTTCCAATCAAATTTAGAACCTTAAGGATAACAGATACAACTTTAAACCAGGCACAACAGCATATCAGTAGCCAATGTAAGCTTTCAAGAACTAGACCCATATGGCAAGTAGGGTTATATTAATATGTAAATGAGAAAGCATTTTGGACAAGTTGCAGCTAATACCAACCAGAATCATCATCTGTGTCAGAATCATCTCCTGTAGGTAGAGCAGCAGGTGGAGGCTCTATCAATTTAAGATCATACTTCCCCTCTTTCCCCATTCTGTAAGAATTTGTGCTGCCAGTGTCCCACTGAACCCTGATCCAACCATCCTCTCCTAACTCTCCAATCACACGACCTAGGCCTGGTGGAGGTCCATCCTGGTACAGGAGGGAAGACAAAGCAGAAGAAAACAGGAAAGAAAAATGTAAATAATCATACTGATTTCAAAATTAATACAATAAAACTTCACAAGTCAAGATGTCTATAAAAAGCCATTTTTGAGATTTATTTATTTATTTATTTATTTATTTATTTATTTATTTATTTAACAGTTTTATATACCGAAGTTCTAGTAACAAAGTTACTAATCAATTCGGTTTACATTGTAACAATAAAATTGACAGAATATAGAATAATGTCTTACAGAGAACAGGGAAGATTTAACTTGGAAATAAATAAAATAACTTAATGAGAGCAATAAATAACTTCAACGGAGCAAGGAGAGTACAATTTAAATACAATATAATATAGGAGAATATATATTCGGAATTGACTGAGTCGGGCCTGAGGTCGATTGTTGAAAAGTTCACAATAGTTATTGGGATTAGGAGAATGCTTGATTAAACAACCAAGTCTTGAGTCTCTTTTTAAAGGTGGGTGTCGATTGTTCCAATCTCAGGTCAGGAGGGAGAGAGTTCCAGAGTTTAGGTCCAGCGGTGGAAAGAGCTCTTTTACTTTAACATTTGAAATTCAGTTTCCCAATAATGACAGTTATGAGTCCTTTTCCAAGGAAAACACAGTTGATAAGATATTCAGAACATTAGAAGAGAAATGAGAACTGAGTGGGTTTTTATTAAACCATTGCTACACATCCTGGAAAGTAAGACTCTGGGTGGAAATTCTTGATCTAAGTAAGGCTGGTACATATTTAGGACTTGATTCACCTAAAGTATAATTTAACCTCTGGATGGAAATATTTCAATCTTACATAACATCAACTCTAATAAAGCTAAGTTATATACCTGTAAAGGGGGCTCTGTAAAGGACTGCATGGTAGACTCTCCTTAACAGAATATAAGCAGGCTGAAGCAGAGAATGGTCATGAATATCCAGCCAGAGAACAGATGCAGGTTAGGCTCTGGCTGGATATTCATGACCATTTATTAATTCACAACAAAATGTTAGTTCTATATAACTTCACAGCTTATAAACAAAGAAGTAGTATAACACAATCTCTCAATCTGGGCCTTTTTAAGGTTCCTCTTCCCCCCTGGGCCTGGCTAGAAATACCTCTGCCCAGGGTCTCCCTCCTGGACCAGAATTACCTGCTGTGTGAACCAGGCCCGAACTCCCTGCTGTATGAACCAGGCCTGAACTCTGGATCTGATTCCTTAAAATATTCTAGGTTTTTTATTTCTGTATATTCCTTCATATATCCTACTCCTCCACTTAAACATTTTAGGTTGAACACTTGCCCTTACTAGGAAAACCTGTTTCTCTCTTCACTCCCTGTCCAATGCAGGAACTGTTTAACCCATTTAAGGTTTCCGCTCCCCAAGTCATTTGAAAAAATGATCCAGGATTAGTGGAGTGCCCTCTGTTCCAATCTGGCAGAATTGTCCATAAATTGACCCTATAGGGTTTTTAAACTGGGGAAAAATGCACCCTAAAACCACTGCATAAGTGAGGTCGGGGAGTAGCCCCGCTTCCATAACAGTTTGTCCTGCTAACATTCGGCTCGATACAGTAAGGCCGCGGTAAAAACAGTGCAGCAGTGTCAGGCGCACCCTTCCTCCCCGCACGCACAGTTCTCCTGACCTAACGCCTGATTCTCTCTTCTAATCGCATGCAAATGCATGCCGCGGCTGTGAAGCGTTAGGGAAGGGTTATGCCCGCGCAACCCATTTTACTGTATAGGTGCTGTAACAGCGCCTATACAGTAACCTTGGTGCGCTGGTACCTGTCATTTCAAATGACATTTGAAATGACAGGCACCAGGAAGTGTAAAAAAGTGTAAAAAGTGTAAAAAACAAAAACCCTGTGTGTTATATAAAAAAATAAAAAAATTTTAAATACCTGTCGGAGGGCCGTGGGTCCAGGCGGCCGGCGGGCAGCCATCAGCGGCATCCGGTAGTCCCTTCTCCCAAAATCGCACGGGCGGGTCGGCAGCGGGGGGGGGGGGGCGGCAGCGGGGGGGCGGCAGCAGGATCCGGGAGCGGCGGGTAGGCAGCAGCGGGGTCCGGGGGGGCAGCAGCAGCAGGACCCAGGGGCGGCAGCGAGATCCGGGGAGCGAGTAGCAGCAGCGTGTTCGATCGGGCAGGCAGGTAGGTGGCAAAAAAAAGATGGCCGCCTGCACGGGAAAAGCGTGCAATTGGCCGCTGAAGACGTGACGTCACGATGTTTGGCGTCACGGGGTGTGACGTCACGTCTTCAGCGGCCAATTGCAGCTTTCCCCCGTGCAGGCGGCCATCTTTTTTTCCCACCTACCTGCCCGATCGAACACGCTGCCGCTACTCCTCGCCCCCCGGATCTCGCTGCCACTGCCACCCCTGGATCCTGCTGCCGCTGCCCCCTACCTGCCGCTCCCAGATCCTGCTGCCGCGCCCCCCCCCCCCGCTGCCGACCCGCCCGTGCGATTTTGGCGCTCATCCAGGCAGGGGGAGCCGGAGGTCGTTCGCCGTCGGCTCCCTCTGCCTGGATGAATGCCCGTGCGAAATCGGGAGGAAGGGAGAAGGGACTACCGGATGCCGCTGATGGCTGCCCACCGGTCGCCTGGACCCACGGCCCTCCGACAGGTATTTAAAATTGTTTTATTTTTTTATATAACACACAGGTTTTTTGTTTTTTACACTTTTTACACTTACCGTAGCAGGCCCGAGCCTTGCTACTTTTTCGTTTGGTTTTTTTTTTGCTTCGGGAGGAGGGGACCGGACGGGGCTGCAGGAGACCGGACGGGACCAGGGCGGGTAAGCAATGTTTTTACACTACACTACACTAACTCCTACTAGGGGGAGGCGGTAAACTAGCAGGTTAAGGCCGCGGCAGAACAGCGGGTTACGGAGGAGATAATATCAGCGCCCGTTACAGTATCGCAGGGGAATAGCTAATTCCTTCATTATACAGCTTTTTCGTTCATTTACATGCTGGGTGCGGAAAGGGTTTAGGAAAGGGTTTAGGAAGCGCTAAGGACGCGTGAAACTGGAGACTGTATTGCTGGATGGCCTTACTCGTCTGTATTGTGCCCTCCCAGCACGTTACAGACGGGGAATCTTTAACTCAACGTTACTGTATCGACCTGATTGTCAGCAGGATTTGTCTAGAGAAATATTATTGTCTTTCGCCATGTACACTCAGCAGCTTTGTCTTCTTCTTATTGATATCCTATTTCTTGATCAAGTCCTTATAAACAAATGTCTTACTACACCCTGACTTTACCAGGGCTTGGGTGGGGACTTCATCCAGCTCCATCTGTATCACAAATTATTTAAGTTCCCAATGCGGGACATCCACCAAGTTGAGCATCTAAATTTTTTCAAAAGTGTTCGCCCATTCCTGTTCCCACTTTCTGTACTCGTTCTGGAGTCTGCCCTCCACAGCCTGTTCCATCTTGCGCTATTCCACTAGCTTACGATCCCATACTAAGGCTTCAAACAATGGGCACTCTTCGACCATGTGGTCCATTGCCTTACAGTAGGAGAAGGCCTGTGAAGGGGAATCCTGTGTAACTTTACCCATTCCTTCCAAGGGCTATTCACGTTCCTCTTTCACATATGGATAGCATTCTTCCTCATGTTTGCTCCCTGACCAAACAGGCCAATGTAGTATCGGTGCACATAAAACAGGCACTGATTTGAGCATGCACAGATCCACCTCTCCCAGATGCCCAATTTAATATTTAAATGGGCTTCCACGGTAAAAAGGAAGCGCTAGGGGAAATTGTGCATCAGGCACCCAGGAGAGGTGGCTGTCAGTACGGGTTAGGAAAACAAATGCTCATTTATTGAGCACCTGTTTTCCTAACTACCCAGTGACATTTTTACTTTTAATTTTTTTTCCCTGTTCTTTTTTCAGTTCTTCCAACAATATCTCCATGATCTAAAGTCGAAGGAACTACAGAAAAGCAGCATTTTCTACTTTTTGGTTAACTTTTGGGGCCTGCTCCGGGGCAGGTGTTAATTTTTTAAAGTAAAAATGTGTGTGTTGGGCGCAGTTTTAAAAAAAAAAAATTTGGAATCGGGGGTAATAGCTAATAGCTTCATCAACATGAATTTACATGTCATGAGCACTATTAGCTATGCACTGGTTTGGGCATGCGTTTTGGATGAACTAATCCCCTTATTGCATGAGGGGTTATAGACACACATCCAAAATGTGCTTCCAAGCATGTGTAAAGCCGTGCACTTGGCCAAATGCACTATATTTGGTTGTACCAGTTCCTTTGAGACCCCCTTGTTCTCTCTGCTTGAGAATAGACCATGCTTAGACGACTTTTCTTTGGCAACATGCAATTTTTCCTCTACTGCCAGATGCATCATCATGTTGATGTCCATTGCTGTGTGTGAGAGAGAGCATCTATGTATGAGAGACAGAGAGCAAGTGTGTGTTATAGCATATGTGTATGAAAGAGAGAGGGTGTGTATGTGTGAGAGAGAGAGAGAGAAAGAGTGTGCCCGAGTATCAGCTCGATACAGTAACATTCAGTTGAAGATTTCTCGTCTGTAACGAGCTCGCTGCGCACAATTCCGACGCGTAAGGCAAACCAGCGATACAGTCTCCAGTTTCGCGCGTCCGTAGCGCTTCTTAAAACAGACGGGTAACCCTTCCCCACCCGGCATGTAAATGAACGAATTAGCTGTATAATGAAGGAATTAGCTATTCCCCTCCGATACCGTAACGCACGCTCAGGTTATCTCATTAGTAACGCACTGTTTTGCCGCGGCCGTAACGTGTTAGTTTACCGCCTCCCCCTAGTAGGAGTTAGGACTGTGAGTCTAGTAACAAATCCATCGACACCGATTAAGACACTCAAAAACAATAAAACACAATTAAAAAAAAAAGCGATACAGAGATGATCGAGAAAATGTAATGATGTGGGACACATAAAACCTGTCCGAAAAAAAAATAAAATTTTTAAATACCTGTCGGAGGGCCGCGTGGGTCCAGGCGGCCGGCGGGCGGCGGGAGCCGGGTGGTCGCGTGTTAAATCTAGGCCGCGGGCAGGTGGGCGTCTGTTCCAGGCGGCAGCGGCAGCGGCGGCGGGGGGACACGCGTTAGTTCGAGACGGCCGGTGGGCGGCGGGTGGTCGCGTGTTAAATCTAGGCCGGGTCCGCACAGGCGCGCATTCATTCACTGCCGGTGGGGGCTGCCTCTCCGGCAGCCCCCACCGGCAGTGAATGAATGCGCGCCTGTGCGACCCCTGCGATTCGGCGCTCAAGGCAGTCACATGCTGTGACGTCACGGCACGTGACTGCCTTGAGCGCCGAATCGCAGGGGTCGCATTCATTCACTGCCGGTGGGGGCTGCCAGAGAAGCAGCCCCCACCGGCAGTGAATGAATGCGCGCCTGTGCGGACCCGGCCTAGATTTAACACGCGACCACCCGCCGCCTCGAACTAACGCGTGTCCCCCCGCCGCCGCTGCCGCCTGGAACAGGCGCCCACCCGCCCGCGGCCTAGATTTAACACGCGACCATTCATTCATCCAGGCGGCTCTGCCGCCTGGATGAATGAATGCGCGCCTGTGCGACCACCCGCCGCCGCCTGCCCGCCGGCCGTCTCGAACTAACGCGTGTCCACCCGCCCCCGCCGCCGCCGCCTGGAACAGGCGCCCACCCGCCCGCGGCCTAGATTAAACACGCGACCACCCGGCTCCCTCCGCCAGCCGCCTGGACCCACGCGGCCCTCCGACAGGTATTTAAATTTATTTTTTTTTTGAACACTCAGGTTTTTACATATTTTTGGTATTTTTTTTTTTCACTTCATGGTGCCTGTCATTTCAAATGTCATTTGAAATGACATTTGAAATGACAGGTACCAGCGCACCCTGGTTACTGTATAGGCGCTGTATTAAGCGCCTATACAGTAAAATGGGTTACGCGGGCATAACCCTTCCCTACCGCTTTAAAGCCGCGGCATGCATTTGCATGCGATTAGAGGAGAGTATCGGGGAGTTAGTGAAGAGAACTGTGCGTGCGGGGAGGAAGGGTGCGCCTGACACTGCCGCACTGTTATTACCGCGGCCTTACAGGATCGACCTGTATGTGAGTGAGAAGAAATGTGTGAATGTGGGTGTGTATGAGAGAAAGGAAAAAGTAAATCCCAGGTTTGGAGAGTGGGAAATTTTAAATCCTTATTAGTTTTAATTATTAACAGTTATTTGATATGTCTGCTGTTTTAAAATGTTTATTGTTTGGGAAATTTAAAAATAATTTATATGAGTTTTAAATTATTTGATGTTCTGTGTGTCAGTTGTTTTGAAATATTCTTTTTATTAGCATTGTTTTACTATTATTTATATTTTTTATATTTATTGACTGTATTATTTTTTGTTTTATGAGGACAGTGATACTCCTATTTTTCCACTGTTGCAATAGAAAAACATGCCGGCTTTTTGCAGTTTCTACTTCAGTTTTTATCTGCACATTTATATGTATATTTTTAGTCTCTGTATTCTGTATTTAGTGAGGGTCTGTTTGTGTTCTCCATGTGGACAGAGATGAAGTATTCTGCTAGCGTGTAGTTTCTATATAGGGATCCAAAGAAGCCTGATTTGTTCTTTTTCCCTAATGGGAATTGTATTGGTTTTAGGGCCTGTTGTAATATTTATTTAATTTATTTATTTAACATTTTTATAGACCGACATTCGTTGGGAATATCACATCGGTTTCCAGATAACAAATAATGCAGCATAACAAGGCTTTACAATAAAATTAATTCAAACTGTGTGTGTGTGGGGGTGGGGGGGGGGAGGAACATTAAAACTATAACAGGCGAGCAGCATTTGACTTGTTGCATTGTTGACTTTTCCTAGGTAGGGTGGTTAATGTTTGAGTCTGGTAGTTACGGTCTGGCAGGTTTCCTATAGATTATGAGTATTTGTTGCAGAATTTTGTATGATATAATGTTCCTGGTAGTGGAGGTGTTGCATTCATGGACCCTTGGGCCGAGGATAAGATAAGCACAATCTGCAGGGAGGAGCCCTGCAGGTTCCCACGTCGGCAGGTGAATTTGGACGAAGCAGACGTCCAACTGGAGCTTCACTAATACCAGCCCTCATTCCCTTCAGCTTGAGCCTTTGGGTGTCAGGGCCGAAAAGTCTAAGGTGAGGGCTTCTGCTGATAGCAGAGGGGTTTGTCATAGGGTAGCTGGGTCAAAGCAGATGTAGGCCACGCATATCCAAAGGTAGGCAGAAGTCAGAGGCAGGCATTAGTCAAGGGTATCCGGTGGTAGACAGCAGTCAAGCATTTTAGAGGTCAGTGTGAGGTCAAACCAGGTAATCATCCGAAAGGAGAGGATGGAAAGATAGGCAGGGCAGAAAGGAAAGGAGAAGGACAGGTGGGCAATGAGGAAGAAGCAGAAGAACTGAAGACTAGTATTACGGAACTGAAGACAAGGAAGCTGAAACTGAAGAAGACAACTAAGCTGGAGCTGAAGAAAAAGACTCTGGACTTGAAGGCAAGACATTGGAGCAACTCGCACTACTATGCCATAAGAACCCAAGGGCTCAACTTGCAGGGAAGGCAGCTGGTATAGATAAAACAAGTCTCTCCCACTACAGGGGTTATTGCCAGCTTCTGGTGTATGTCTCGTAGGTCCACCTGTGATGCTATGTCAACTACACTGTAGCATAAAAGGTTCACACCCACGCCACACTTCACACAAGGTCTTCTTGTTTTGCTCTCTGGACTCTCAGGCCTCCTTGCCTTACTCTCTGGTATCCGAGACTTCCTTGCTTTGCTCTCTGGGCTTCCATGTTCTATCCAGTTGCGGAAAAGTTATTTAAGGAGTTATTTAGTTTACATGAAGAATTTGGTAATGTGATAGAAATTAGTGGAGTAAAGATAATCACTAATATTACTGGTGTAATAGCTTGATATAAGGCCTATAAGTTCTGAGAATACATATGTCATTTTTCTTAGCTCACTTTTAACAAGAAACAAGTCATGAGATAAGTAACTGCATGAGTAACAAGCAGTTACTCGGGCAGTCTAATGGTGCAGATATCAGAGAAAACAAGACAGCAGCAACTTAGCCACATACAACTACTGTTGATATGATTAGATAAACAGTTGTGGCCTCAACAGATGACAAGAACTTATAGGAGTAGCTTAAAAAAGAAACTGGAACATAGATCAGAAGAGTTAACATAAAAAGATCAACTTCACACAAATTGTTTGTAATCAGAGAAAGAACAGGTCAGAGGAAAAGCTTGTTGGATATTAAAGTGTCTGATGAATTGTTCCTGATTACCCAGGATATATAGGGTGGCCCATGGAAAAGTAGCCTGCCTGCAATGCACTAGTATTGGAGGCGGGCTATTTTTCCATGGGCCACCGTGTATAAGACTCTAATTGGAAGTGTAAGGGGACATATTTGTTTTTATATATTCTTAATGTAAAACCTAATCTTCTTTGTTTTTAATGTTTATCAGACTTATAAGTAAAAAATCTTCTATACTTGTAAATAAGTGTGCTGTATATTCTGTGATCTAATAACCTACCACTCAGCCCACCTTTTACATTAGTCAAATCTGGTCCTTGTCTAGTCCATTTATTTATTTAGACATTTTATATACCGATCTTCCATATATAGATCACAACGGTTTACAAGATGACATTCATAGTTATAAATTCAACAGACAATATAAGCAAAAAGCAAAGCAGATGTTACAATGTTGGTATTTATATGTAGTTATTAATTTCCATAAATCTAGAGACGGTTTCTGGGGCAAATGGAATCACGACAAGTACATAAAGCAAGGAGTATAGGTAATCACAAATAAAATGGTAGTTTTCACATCTTAGTCTGTAGGTTGAATGAGAATCATGCATTCTCTCATTTGATTTATTCTTCATGCTATGATTATCATTTCTCCATTACTATCCCAGCCTAGTTTTGTCCTGTCTAGTCCTTGCTCTGTCTTATGCTGCCCTGTCCATTTCCTTGTCTGTTTCCCAGTCCTTGCCCTTGTCCCGGGATCACCTTGAACACATTGTATCAAGTCCCCAACCTCAGCCTGTATTCAAGTCTCAGGCCTGAATGTGTATCCTACCCTAGCCCATGCCCAGAATCCAACCCTCAGTACCAGCTTGTGTCTGTCCAGCCTAGCCCAGCTTGCTCCAGTTTCCAGTCCTCAACTTCCAGCCTGTCTTTGCCCCACCATCCAGCCAGTGCCTGATCATAGGTCTTGCCTGTGCCTGCCCTGTCTTGTCCAGCCTCTCCAGCCTCATCCAGCCTGACTCATCATGTTGATCTGCCGAAGGAGCCAAGCCCTACTGACCCCCAGCACCCAAGGACTCAACCTGTGAGAGAGGGGGCTGGCTAGGCAGATGATAAACCCAAGCTTTGCGCTGTGGTCCAACCCTACTCCTGTGGGGATGCACCCAGAGTCCAACTTACCCCCGCATGACAATAAAATATAGCAGTTAAGATGCTGTTTTATGTTTTATTAGGAGTTTTAAAGAATATGTGATTGTTGCAGTCTGTGTTGAACATAATGGAAGTAGTGGAATTTAAAACATTTTAAATCAATAAATAAAAAGGATGTATTAGGGATACAATGTCTTGTTTTTGACTTCATGCCTTTCCTCCACATTGATATGGTAAGCATGCTGAGTGGTCCCCTCCATTCTTATATCGGATGTGTAAGACATGACTATTACAAGACCCTACAAAAATAATACAATTTAGGAATAAGAAATTGAGCTAAATATATATTACATTACTCACATCAAGGGCCATCCTAGAAAGCTATATGTTCACACATTAATTTACTTTATGTTTTTAATATAAGATGTGATTTTTTTCACCTTAATCAATAAAAACTTTCTGCCAAACCATTTTCTAAATACATAATTTTAATAAATTGAGCACTTTCTGTACACTAAGAGAAAAAAACAACCAATCTACAAATTATTCTATTTATCCACTATGGGGGCATTTTTCCAATTGTCCACACTGGGACAAAGTCCATAGGTACTTTCAACCCATAGAGTTTTAACCAATTTAGATACAAAACAATGGACAGGTACACCTTCTTTGTCTTTGGGTACTTTTATCATTGAAAATGCAATCTATGAATGTTATTTTCCGCTTCCAACCTGAACATTCCTCCAAGAATAACTCCTCTCAATGGAAATAAAACTACACAAACTGACTTTTAGCCACATTGGGAGAGCAGTTTTAAGACAGTCAATTAATGTGAATTACATTGAAAATTGCCTTGCAAAAGGACAACTAAAATGAAATTCTTTCTACAGTAGCAGCTTTCTAACAAACAAGTTTGGGACAAAATTAAAACTATCATAATTAGATGTATATAAATGATTTCCACATTGAATAATACAAACAAATAAGGAAAAAAAAAAGCAATAAACGTTATTTTCTCCTTTCTTGTACCTGGTCTCCCCACTTCCAATCTACTCCTCTCATCACTCGTGTACCAATTTTCATCATGGCAGCCAGCTCTGGTCCAGAGACAGGGAGCTGTACCGGAGCCGTTTCTTTCCTTGACTCTTCTAGAACAGTGGCAGAGGCTCCAAGGGTAGATGCATTCATATCATCTTCACAGTTATCAGAACTAGGGCCTGCTCAAAAAATATAAAAACTGAAATTCAATACATGGTAAAAAAAAATAATATCCACATTTATTATATGCATTTGTACCATTTGTTTTAGAATGAAAAATTATTTTGCAAATATGTCATAATGCTTAAAATCAACATATTTATTTATTTATTTATTATTTTTATATACCGACATTCATCTCCATTGAGATATCACACCGGTTTACATTCAGGTACTGTAGGTATTTTTCTATCCCCAGAGGGCTTACAATCTAAGTTTTTGTACCTGAATATTTCAAAATTAATATTTCAAAATTGGGAGCCAAGAAATTAAATTGATCATGATATTTTAGCAAGGTATAGCAACTGGAATAAATGGATAACTAATTTTTCTTCAAAATGTAGGAGTCTGAAGCTTTAATACTTACAATTCTTTAGTACTACAATCAGTACTAAACTGAAATCACTAGAATAGTCATTAATGTAGTCAATATGTAATTATATCCATAGTTCAAAAGATATTGTTTTATGAAAAAGAAACCAGAGCTGAAGGGAAAAAATACAGAAACTTGTTTTGCTTAACTCTCGTATTAACTTAAGAGGAGTCTGAAGGATCCAAAAAGAAGAATCACTACTCAAATACTATCATGAAGCAGATAGTGTACAGAAGAATATACTTTTATGGGGCTGACTGACCTATGTTGAGGCTTAAACCAAGTCAGAGGTGAATAGCTATCCAGGCCAGTTGGTGAATAAAAATATTTGCTATTTGTGAAAAAGGAATATGCCTTGCCAGGTAACTCAGAAAGGGGAAAGAAACCTAAAACAAAGCAAAATGAAAACTGAGCAAAGCAGTACAGGAAAGCATGTACAAATACTCAGGAAAATTGCTGAATCACGAATCTCCACAATGTTCTTACCTAAAAAAGGCATCTTGCTCAGAGATGAAGCAGGAGAGATGAAACCCTGCCATTCCAGAGTGACAGCTCTGTTGTATCAGGTAAGAAGATGCCTCCATAAAGATTGGGAACCATTTGGAAGTTTTTCTCTTCCTGGCTTGAACTGTTTGAATCAGGCTGGCTTGGGACTTTTCTATAGTTTGCTTTGTGTGCGACTGGTAAGAAACCAGAATTATTTTTGTTGAAACCCTACTACAGGCAACAACCAGAGCAGTTTCCTACTAGAAATAGATAGTGAGAGATGTTGGAGAAAATAAAAGTAATCTTGCACCTTCAGAGTGTAAAAAATGAAATTAACTCAAACTATTCAAAGCCAAAGCAGAGCAGTTTGAGGCTTAACGTTAAACTGGATATGCAAGGTTTTCATTCATTTTGTTTGCTATGCACAGAACACATAGGGCCTGATTTTGAAAAGCTTTTACACACTAAAAACCAGATTTTCAAAAGTATTTACACTTGAAAAAACTGGTTTACACGTATAAAAGGAAAATTGATTCTTCCCTGATAATTTTCGTTCCTGTAGTACCACGGATCAGTCCAGACACCTAGGTTCATCATCCCCTATCAGCAGATGGAGACAGAGAAAAAATCCTCGCTGACACCGTATCTAAGCAACTGTGCCAGCTGCAGTTCGTCAGTATATATCTACATCAAAGCAAATAAAAGCAAAAAATATGGAAACATTAAACAACAATTAACAAGAACATGGAATTGAACAGAGAACAATCTTATAGCTGAGCGGACGAATCTCCCCTTAATATAACCCCCTTCTAATTGGGCGGCCTCTGCACTGATCCATGGTACTACAGGAAGGAAAATTAGCAGGTGAGAACCAATTTTCCTTTTCCTGTTCGTACCCAGATCAGTCCAGACACCTGGGACATACCAACGCCCTTACCCAGGGTGGGACCTGGAGAGTCCCGCTCGCAAAACACTCTCGCCAAAGAAAGGGCTTGCCGGAGCCCCATCTAAGCGACAGTGCCTTGCAAAAGTATGCAGTGGCTTCCAAGTCGCCACTCTACAAATTTCCTGTGCGGAAACAAGTTGAGATTCCGCCCAGGAGGCCATTTGCGAACGTGTGGAGTGACCACCAAGCCTTCCAGAACTGGATGACCCCATGTAAATAGCCTCCTTCAACCATCATGCAAAAGAGGCTTTAGAAGCCTTGGAGCCTCTATTAGGACCACTCACAGCACGAAGAGGAGACTGGACCTCCTAAAGTCATTGGTAAACTTGAGGTAACGCAAAAAAGCTCTCCAATCATCTAGACGTTTGAGTTCCCCCGCATTAGGATCAGACGCCAGTAAGTTAGGAAAAGCCAGAAGTTCCACTGACTGATTGACATGGAATGCTGAAACCACCTTTGATAAAAAGAAAGGTACCATCCGTAAAGAAACTCCGGACTCCGAAATCTGAAGGAAAAGATTCTCGACACGATAACGCCTGTAACTAAATTCTTCTAGTCGAACAAATTGCGACGAGAAAATTTACCTTAAGTGTCAAATCCTTTAAGGTAGCTCTTTGGAGCGGCTCGAAGGGAGGATCACACAGAGCTTTAAGAACTAGATTAAGGTTCCAGTTCAGACAAGATTTCCAAACTGGAGGACGAAGATTCATCGTACCTCTAAAAAAAGGAACCACATCCGGATGAGACGAAATAGAGGAACCTTCAATTTTGCAACAGAGAGAGCCCAGTACCGCTACCTGCACTTTAAGAGAACTAAGAGATAAGTCTTTGGTGAAACCATCCTGTAAGAAAGATAATATTTCAGGAATTAAGGCCCTAAGAGGATGAACTCCCCTGATGGAACACCAGGACTCAAAAATCTTCCATACCCAAACTTGAGAGGTTAGTAGACTTCCTTCTAGACTGTAACAATGTGGTGACAACTGAATCCGGGTAACCTTTCCTTTTAAGAACATAAGAACATAAGAAAATGCCATACTGGGTCAGACCAAGGGTCCATCAAGCCCAGCATCCTGTTTCCAACAGTGGCCAATCCAGGCCATAAGAACCTGGCAAGTACCCAAAAACTAAGTCTATTCCATGTTACCATGTTACCAAAAGCATTGCCGAGAGACAAAAGCGAGCAGCCAGGTCAAAAAATACAGGACCCTGTCAAAGAAGATGCGTCAGGTGGCCAAAGCAAAGCGGGCCGTCCACTGCTAGGATGACCAGATCCGTAAACTATAGACGCTGAGGCCACTCCGGAGCCACAAGAATCACCTCCCCGCAATGCTTTTCTCTGCGACGCAAAACCTTGCCCACCAGCGGCCACGGAGGAAAAAAATATAGTAGAACTTCCTGAGGCCATGGTAGAACCAGAGTATCGCCCCTTCGGCCCCGTACTGTCTTCGGCGACTGAAGAATCGGAAGTCCTTGGCATTCCAAAAGGTTGCCATAAGGACATAAGAACATAAGAAATTGCCATGCTGGGTCAGACCAAGGGTCCATCAAGCACAGCATCATATTTCCAATAGAGGCCAAACCAAGCCACAAGAACCTGACAATTATTCAAACACCAAGAATATCTCATGCTACTGATGCAATTAATAGCAGTGGCTAATCCCTAAGTAAACTTGATTAACAGCAGTTAATTGACTTCTCCTCCAAGAACTTATCAAAAACTTTTTTGAACCCAGCTACACTTACTGCACTAATCACATCCTTTGGCAACAAATTCCAGAGCTTAAGTGTGCGTTGAGTGAAGAAAATTTTCTCCGATTAGTCTTAAATGTGCTAATTGCTAACTTCATGGAATGCCCCTACTCCTTCAATTATCCGAAAGTGTAAATAACCAATTCACATCTACTCGATCAAGACTTCTCATGATCTTAAAGACCTCTATCATATACCCCCCTCAGCCATCAATTCTCCAAGCTGAACAGCCCTAACCTCTTCAGCCTTTCCTCATAGGAGAGCTGCTCCATCCACTTTATCATTTTGGTTGCTCTTCTCTGTACCTTCTCCATCGCAGCTACATCTTTTTTGAGATATGGCAACCAGAATTGTACACAGTATTCAAGGTGCATTATGACATTTTCTGTTTTATTAACCATTCCTTTCCTAATAATTCTTAACATTCTGTTTGCTTTTTTCACTGCTGCAGCACACTGAGCTGACAATTTTAAAGTATTATCCACTATGATGCCTAGATCTTTTTCCTGGGTAGTAGTTCCTAATATGGAACCTAACATCATCTAACTACAGCAAGCATTATTTTTCCCTATATGCAACATCTTGCACTTGTCCACATTAAATTTCATCTGCCATTTGGATGCCCAATCTTCCAAGGTCCTCCTGCAATGTATCACAATCCGCTTGTGATTTAACTACTCTGAATAAATTTGTATCATCCGCAAATTTGATAGCCTCATTCATCTTATTCCTTTCCACATCATTTATATATATACTGAAAAGTACCCATCCAAGTACAGATCCCTGAGGCACTCCACTGTTTACCCTTTTCCACTGAGAAAATTCACCATTTAATCCTCTCTGTTTCCTGTCTTTTAACCAGTTTGTAATCCACAAAAGGACATCGCCTCCTATCCCATTACTTTTTAGTTTTCTTAGAAGAATCTCATGAGGGACTTTGTCAAACACCATCTGAAAATCCAAATACACCACATCTACCGATTCACCTTTATCCACATGTTTATTAACTCCTTCAAAAAAATGAAGCAGATTTGTTAGGCAAGACTTCCCTTGGGTAAATCCATGTTGACTGTGTTCCATTAAACCATGTCTTTATATATGCTCTACGATTTTGATCTTTAGAATAGTTTCCACGATTTTTCCTGACAGTGACGTCAGGCTTACCAGTCTATAGTTACCCGGATCGCCCCTGGAGCCTTTTTTAAATATTGGTGTTATATTGGCCACCCTCAAGTCTTCAGGTACAATGGATGATTTTAATGATAGGTTACAAATTTTTAACTAATAGATCAGAAATTTCATTTTTTAGTTCCTTCTGTACCCTAGGATGCAGGTGATTTGCTACTCATTAGTATGTCAATCTGGCCTACTACATCTTCCCAGTTCACAGTGATTTGATTCAGTTCGTCTGACCATCACCCTTGAAAACCATCTCCGGAACTGGTATTTCCCCAACATCCTCATTAGTAAATACGGAAGCAAAGAATTCATTTAGTCTTTCTGCAATGGCTTTATCTTCCCTAAGAGCCCCTTTAACCCCTCGGTCATCTAATGATCCAACCGACTCCCTCACAGGTTTCTTGTTTCGGATATATTTTAAAAAGTTTTTATTATGAGTTTTTGCCTCTACGGCCAACTTCATTTCAAATTCTCTCTTCGCCTGTCTTAATGATTTACACTTAACTTGACAATGCTTATGTGTTATTCTATTTTCTTCAGATAGATCCTTCTTCCAATTTTAGAAGGATTTTTTTTGGCTAAAATAGCCCCTTTCACCTCACCTTTTAACCATGACGGTAATCGTTTTGCCTTCCTTCCACCTTTCTTAATGCGTGGAATATATCTGGACTGTGCCTCTAGGATTGTATTTTTAAACAATGTCCATGCCTGTTCAACACTTTTAACCTTTGCAGCTGCACCTTTCAGTTTTTTTCTATTTTCCTCATTTTATCAAACTTTCCCTTTTGAAAGTTTAGTGTTAGAGCTGTAGATTTACTTATAGTCCCCCTTCCAGTTATTAGTTTAAATTTGATCATGTTATGATCACTATTGCCAAGTGGCCCCACCACCGTTACCTGTCTCACCAAATCCTGCATTCCACTAAGGATTAAATCTAAAATTGCTCCATCTCTTGTTGGTTCCTGAGCCAATTGCTCCATGAAGAAGTCATTTATTACATCCAGGAACTTTATGTTTCTAGCAAGTCCTGATGTTACATTTACCCAGTCAACACACAAGGGATTTCTACTCATATAGATTCTACTGAGTATTTAGTCTCTTGTATGATCTTTATCCTGTTAGACTCTATACCCTACCGGACATAAAGTGCCACACCCCCACCAAGTTGATCCTCCCTATCATTGCGATATAATTTGTACCCTGGTAGAGCACTGTCTCATTGGTTATCCTCCTTCCACCAAGTTTGGGTGATACAAATTATGTCAATCTCATCATTTACTGCTATACACTCTAATTCTCCCATCTTACGTCTTAGACTTCTGGCACTGGCATACAGACATTTCAAAGTGTTTTTTGTTTGTATTAACAACCTGCATTTCAGTTGTCTGGGATAATTTGAAAATCATTAGCTTTGGTGATTTTTTACATATAGAGACATGGACTACATTTGCTTTTATTGGAACCTCTCTGTTGGGATGCCCTAACTCTCCTGTTTCATTAGCATCCTTCAAGGATACATTTCTCTGAACCATGCCCTGCTGACTGTCTGCTTTCCCACTTGATCTAGTTTAAAAGCTGCTCTATCTCCTTTTTGAAAGTTAGTGCCAGCAACTTGGTTCCATTCTGGTTAAGGTGGAGCCCATCCTTTCGGAAAAGTCTTCCCCTTCCCCAAAGGTTTCCCCAGTTCCTTACAAAACTGAATCCCTCTTCCCTGCACCATTGTATCATCCATGCATTGAAACTCTGGAGCTCTGCCTGCCTCTGGGGACCTGCACGAGGAACAGATAGCATTTCAGAGAACGCCACCCTGGAGGTTCTGGATTTCAGCTTTTCATCTAAAATCCTAAATTTGGCTTCCAGAACCTCTCGCCAACATTTTTCTATGTCATTGGTGCCCACATGTACCACAACAGCTGACTCCTCCCCAGCACTATCTAGGTGACTCGTGACCTCTGCCACCTTCGCACCAGGTGGCCTCACGTCCACCAGCCACCCTGCTATCTACATTTCTAAAAATCGAATCACCAACTATGATGGCTGGCCTAACCCTTCCCTCCTAGGCAGTAGCCCTGGGAGACTTGTCCTCAGTGAGAGAGGACAATACATCACCTGGAGAACAGGTCCTTGCTACAGGATCACTTCCTGCTGCACCAGGGTGATGTTCTCCTACTGGGAGACCTTTCTGATGCAAGGCAGCACTGTGATTGCCAGACTGGATATTGGACTTGGCTACTATGTCCCTGAAGGTCTCATCAATGTACCTCTCTGTCTGCCTCAGCTCCTCCAAGTCTGCTACTCCAGCCTCCAGAGATCGGACTCATTCCCTGAGAGCCAGGAGCTCTTTACACCAAATGCACACATACAATTTCTCAGCGGTGGGTAAAATATCATACATGTGACACTCAATGCAAAAGGCTGGAAACCCCCCTCTTGCTGCTGGATTGCTGCCTTCGTCTTAGTTTTATTGAGTTCCTAGTTACGTTGAGGATACTAAGGGAGTTGGAATTAGAGTACTTTAAATTTACTGGAGTATTTACAAATTAATCTGCTATTTAAGCGAGTTGGAATGAGATTACTTTAAATTTACAGGTGAATTTACTAATTAATCAGCTAGTGTCTTACAACGTTAGAGAGATAAGGTTCCTAGATGGAATAAATGATAGCTTTATGGAGCAACTGGTTCAGGAACCGATGAGAGAGGGAGCAATTTTAGATCTAATTCTCAGTGGAGCACAGGAATTGGTGAGAGAGGTAACGGTGGTGGGGTCGTTTGGTAATAGTGATCATAATATGAACACATTTGAATTAATGACTGGAAGAGGAACAGTATGCAAATCCACGGCTCTCGTGCTAAACTTTCAAAAGGGAAACTTTGATAAAATGAGAAAAATTGTTAGAAAAAAATGAAAGGAGCAGCTACAAAAGTAAAAAAATGTCCAAGAGGCGTGGTCATTGTTAAAAAAATACCATTCTAGAAGCACAGTCCAGATGTATTCCACACATTAAGAAAGGTGGAAAGAAGGCAAAACGATTACCGGCATGGTTAAAAGGGGAGATGAAAGAAGCTGTATTAGCCAAAAGATCTTCATTCAAAAACTGGAAGAAGGATCCAACAGAACAAAATAGGATAATGCATAAATGTAGGCAAGTTAAATGCAAGACATTGACAAGACAGGCTAAGAGAGAATTTGAAAATAAGTTGGCCGTAGAGGCAAAAGCTCACAGTAAAAACTTTTTAAAATATATCCGAAGCAGAAAGCCTGCGAGGGAGTCACTTAGAGAAGATAAGGCCATCGCGGAAAGATTAAATGATTTCTTTGCTTCGGTGTTTACTGAAGAGGATGTTGGGGAGGGTACCCGTAATGGAGAAGGTTTTCATGGGTAATGATTCAGATGGACTGAATCAAATCACGGTGAACCTAGAAGATGTGGTAGACCTGATTGACAAACTGAAGAGTAGGAAATCACCTAGACCAGATGGTATACACCCCAGAGTTCTGAAGGAACTAAAAAATGAAATTTCAGACCTATTAGTAAAAATTTGTAACCTATCATTAAAATCATCCATTGTACCTGAGGACTATAGGATAGCTAATGTAACCCCAATATTTAAAAGGGCTCCAGGGGCAATCCAGGAAACTACAGACCGGTTAGTCTGACTTCAGTACCAGGAAAAATAGTGGAAAGTGTTCTAAACATCAAAATCACAGAACATATAGAAAGACATGGTTTAATGGAACAAAGCCAGCATGGATTTATCCAAGGCAAGTCTTGCTTCACAAATCTACTTCACTTTTTTGAAGGAGTTAATAAACATGTGGATAAAGGTGAACCGGTAGATGTAATATAATTGGATTTTCAGAAGGCGCTTTATTTATTTATTTATTTTTAACTTTTATATACCTATGTTCCTGTATAGGATACATATCGTATCGGTTTACATAGAAACTGAACTGTTGCCGTGGGGCGGATACAATGAACATGGAGGTAGAATGAACTTGAAGAAACAATGAACAAGTGGTACAGGATAAATATACTAAAATACAATAGAAACATAGGGCTAAACATGATGAAACTTCCAAATAATCGTTTGACAAAGTTCCTCATGAGAGGCTTCTAGGAAAAGTAAAAAGTAATGGGATAGGTGGCAATGTCCTTTCATGGATTGCAAACTGGCTAAAAGACAAGAAATAGAGAGTATGATTAAATGGACAATTTTCTCAGTGGAAGGGAGTGGGCAGTGGAGTGCCTCAGGGATATGTATTGGGACCCTTACTTTTCAATATATTTATAAATTATCTGGATAGTAATACGACGAGTGAGATAATCAAATTTGCAGATGATACAAAACTGTTCAGAGTAGTTAAATCACAAGCAGATTGTGATAAATTGCAGGAAGACCTTGTGAGACTGGAAAATTGGGCATCAAAATGGCAGATGAAATTTAATGTGGATAAGTGCAAGGTGATACATATAGGGAAAAATAAACCATGCTATAGTTACACAATGTTAGGTTCCATATTAGGTGCTACAACCCAAGAAAGAGATCTAGGTGTCAGAGTGGATAACACATTGAAATCTTCGGTTCAGTGTGCTGCAGCAGTCAAAAAAGCAAACAGAATGTTGGGAATTATTAGAAAGGGAATGGTGAATAAAACGGAAAATGTCATAATGCCACTGTATCGCTCCATGGTGAGACTGCACCTTGAATACTGTGTACAATTTTGGTCGCCGCATCTCAAAAAAGATATAATTGTGATGGAGAAGGTACAGAGAAGGGCTACCAAAATAAGGGGAATGAAACAGCTCCCCTATGAGGAGACTAAAGAGGTTAGGACTTTTCAGGTTGGAGAACAGACAGCTGAGGGGGGATATGATAGTGTTTAAAATCATGAGAGGTCTAGAACGGGTAGATGTGAATCGGTTATTTACTCTTTCGGATAATAGAAAGACTAGGGGGCACTCCATGAAGTTAGCATGTGGCACATTTAAAACTAATCGGAGAAAGTTCTTTTTCACTCAAGCACAATTAAACTCTGGAATTTGTTGCCAGAAGATGTGGTTAGTGCAGTTAGTATAGCTGTGTATAAAAAAGGATTGGATAAGTTCTTGGAGGAGAAGTCCATTACCTGCTATTAATTAAGTTGACTTAGAAAATAGCCACTGCTATTACTAGCAACGGTAACATGGAATAGTTTTTGGGTACCTGCCAAGTTCTTATGGCCTGGATTGGCCACTGTTAGAAACAGGATGCTGAGCTTGATGGACTCTTGGTCTGACCCAGTAAGGAAAAAAAATAAAATTAAGGGGTTGATTAAACTTTCAATAAGGGCTGGTAAAATAATATGATAGAGATAAGACCCTGATTGATTTTTAATGAAGTGTCTCGGCCGCAAGTTAGGAGACATGCTCCGACCCACTCCTTATACCCTGAATTTCTTCAGTGTTTTCAATGTACCTTTTTGATGGGAAAAAGGAAAGGAAGACCCAGAGCTTTCCCCGAGGTTTCTGAGGGAACCCTTCAAACGGGTCCGATGGATCAACATGTGGTTCGGAGCCAAGAACCCTCAGTGAGCTCCGCGAATGTATCCTTGGGGGCCGCGCAGAGAGGTGTTCCCTTGCCGGGGACCCCAGATCTAGAATCATCACTATCTCAGGAGCAGAGTCGGGTTCCTCCGCAGCCTGCTGGAAGAGCTGGAAAAGCTGATGCATAGAGCATTTTCCCTCTGCACCCTGGAGAGAGTGCACAGCCGGCAATGTCAGCATCGGGAGGAGACAGCTTGGAGGATCAAACAGAGGGAATTGGAAGTCAGCTGGGTAAGGAAGCATTATCTCTTAATGCTCCTTTAAACTCTACAGCAACAGGACTTTCTTCAGCCTTATTAGAAGTATTGCTTGTTACTTTGCTAAAGCCAGCTAATATCACCTTAGACTTGATCTGGGAAGCGATAAAACTATGTCCAATCATGTTGCACAGTCTTTGTCTCAACATCGGGACTTTTCAACTTCTATAACTACTGTACAAACACAAATTGCAGGAGTAAAAGTCCAAGTGGATTCCTTGGAATCTAAAGAGTTACAAACTCAGAAATTAATGGACATAATATTGAATGGTCATTTATACCTCCAGAATAAAATAGAAAATCTGGAAAATGTTATAAGACGTAGAATTTTAAATTTTCCAAAAAAGAGATTTACCACACCAATTGAAATTATTCGCAGATATTTCATGGAAGTTTTGGTAATTAAGGTAAATTTAATTCCACCTATTTCTAAGGCATACTATCTACCTGGAGTTAAAGCTCAAAATTTGAAAGATATTCCAACTGAGGCTCCTCCTGTGGATATGTCTCATTTATCATCTTTTCTGGAAACCTCTACTGAAGAAAAAGTTACCTCTTCAACTTTGATTGTCACTTTTGCTCTGGACTCTGACCGAGATATTGTCCTAAAAATGTTTTTTCGTAAGAGGGATGAAGTATTTCTGGGGTTTAAGATTCATATGTTTCCTAATGTGTCTAAGATTACCCAATCTAAGAGGAAATGTTTCCTATTAATGCGTCCTGCTGTCGTGAATTTGGGATCATCCTTTTGGCTATACTTTCCGTGTAAATGTGTAGTTAAGTCTAGTGGGGTCAAATATGTTTTCTTTGACCCTACACAGTTAAATAATTTCTTAAATGATAAACTTAAGCAGATATCGTCTAACCTTACTTCCACCCCACAGTGTACAGACTAATTGAAAAGTGGGTTTGGTCTCCATATCATATTGGCTTTTTCCTCTTTTCATATATATAAGTTTTTCTTGTTTCATAATTACAATGGTCCCTCCCCCACAATGTGATCTGACAGATGTATTTGAGAAATAATGTTTGTGTAAGACTATTTCTTTTGATTTAGGTATTCTCTATACTCTGTTTCTTGTCAAGTTAATATTAACTTGTTAATTTGACTTAAAAACTTGATAAAGTTTTAAAAAAAGAGAAAAGTGCCTCTTGCCTAAAAATATAGTGTTGAGTGGGTGGATAAGACAGACACTAGAATTAACTATCTTTTGCATGCTTATTACCTCAGATACACACAAACTCTAAAGGATATATCCCTCTATCTCACCAAACTTCGGACGCAGATGGCTGCAACCTCTCATGCTCAACTCTTTTTTCCCTGCACCGTCAATCATTGGGAGAATGGCGGCCTCCGCCAACCAACACCAACTTCCCCGGCATCCCTGGGACAGCGTGAGTGCTGCCGACCGCCATCTTACTTCCAGCATTACTTAGACGCGCACATGCACACAGGGCCTCCTTACGTATACGTCATGGCGGGAAGCTCGGGGGCGTCCCCTCCCGATGACATCAGCACCACTAGTGTACTTATACTGACTGGCCCATTGCTAAGACGAGTTAGCAAGGAGTTCTCTCGCTTGTTAAATCCACTCTAACTTGGATCTTCTGTTCCAGAATCTCCTCCTGGCATTCGGACGCTCTGAGTACCCGCTCCTCAGGGCTCTTCTGCGTCTTGGCTAGCCGCTCCTCGGAGAACATAAGAACATAAGAACATAAGAAAATGCCATACTGGGTCAGACCAAGGGTCCATCAAGCCCAGCATCCTGTTTCCAACAGTGGCCAATCCAGGCCATAAGAACCTGGCAAGTACCCAAAAACTAAGTCTATTCCATGTAACCATTGCTAATGGCAGTGGCTATTCTCTAAGTGAACTTAATAGCAGGTAATGGACTTCTCCTCCAAGAACTTATCCAATCCTTTTTTAAACACAGCTATACTAACTGCACTAACCACATTCTCCTGCCTAGGACTTCCTGACACGCTCCTCGGGTATATCTGCTGGGACTTCATTGTGTGAGTACATCCTCCAACTTCTATCTACCTCACTGAAGATTTCACGGCGTATCCTGTCCTTCGGGCCACTACCGTTCTTCAGTCTGTCTACGCTACTCATCCTGTGCCTCAGGATACTGCTTCATCTTTACAAAGTCTACAGCCTGGTTCCTGTATCACAGACCTCTGCCTCCTTGGCATCTATAGTAGTTTCCTCGGCATACCCCGTGCTGCGGGCCACTAACAGATCTGCACTCAGAGGTATTTCCATCAGTCTGCAGGAATCTCCTGGTGTACCCCGTGCTGTGGGCCACTACTGAAGCTTGTATCTACATTATCATCTTGACTACTGTATTTGCTCAAAGACTGTGTTAATTACATTTCCCGCTCCTCGGATGATGTACTATCTTTTCTCCCTAATAAAGTCTCTCTCACAGATGTGTCCTACATCGCTGAGACCTTCGCCTAATGATGGTGAGGCCCAGGAGGCTCCTCCCTGTGGGCGAAGACAACTCTCACATCGGCCAGGGGTTCACAACTTCATCAAAACCATAACACAAACATTTATAAGTCCAAAGATTTCCCAAACCTATACTTACCAATCCTCTTTAACCATCATTAAATTGATCTTCACTCAGTTAATTGAAGGGTTTGAGATTTGCACGCCTAATGGCATGCGCTTCCGGTGCTCTTCTACTGCAAAGAGTGCGGGGCCTCTGGAAGTTGGGGCTGTGGAATTCAATCCCTGGATTGCTTGTGGTGACCTCTGGACTCCTCTCCCAGGGGGTGCTGGGAGCAGTATACAGATGAGCCTTTCAGTCCTCTTCTACTGCAAAGGGTGTGGGGCTTCTGGAAGCTGGGGCTGTGGAATTCAATCCCTGGATCGCTTTCGGTGATCTCTGGACTTCTCTCCCAGGAGATGCTAGGAGCAGTATCTCACCAAAGCAGTATCTCACCAAAGATACTTCTTGACCGCCCGACCAATCCCCTACCTCTCCCCCCCTTCCCTACCCCCACCCCTGTAGGATTCTCTTCCTCATCCCCTCCCTCCACTACTTTCCCCCAAATACCTTCACTGCCTTATCTAACTCATTTGTTAAAATTAACATGTACATTTGTATATTATTCCTGTATATAATTCATGTATCGTCCCATGTTAACCCTCTCCCTGTTAATGTTAATATTGTAAAGCTGGTTGCTAAGTTATGTTATATTGTGAACCGAGGTGATGTTTGTTTCAAACGTGCCTCGGTATATAAGAAACCTCAAATAAATAAATAAATAAATAAATAAATAAATAAATAAGATGAGCTTTCCAGACCTCTTCTACTGCGTTGACGTGAGGTAGACCTGAAGAAGACCACAATAACCTCAAATTAACTGCATGGCTGTCTCTAAGAGTTCCCACTCGCCTGGATCCAGGTGTGTGCAACTCAAGAGATCCACCTGAACATTCTCTGTTCCCGCGATGTGGGATGCCGCTAATCTATCTAGATGTTGTTCCACCCAGAGCACCAACCTCTGCGCATCTAGAGCCACTGCCTTGCTTTTGGTTCCGCCCTGCCGATATATATATTCACTACTGTTCTCGCGTTGTCAGACAGAACTTGAACCAGACGATTCCATAGTAACAGCAGAAACTCCTTCAAGGCCAAGCAAACTGCCCTGGGGTCTAGACCATTGAGAGACCACGCAGACTGTCTTGTGGACCAGGATCCCTGAACCGAATGGGACTGACAAACTGCTCCCCATCCAGAGAGACTGGCATCGGTAGTAACCACCATCCAATCGCGAACTTTGAGGTCCACTTCCAGACTGAGATTGGAAGCCATCATGACAGACTGTGTCTCGGCAAACCCTCCAGAGGTAAGAGGATATGATATTCTGCCAAAACTGGCTTCCAGCGGGACAACAATGCCATCTGTAGTGGTCTCATATGGGAAAACACCCAGGGAATCATGTCCAGCGTGGAGGCCATCAAGCCTTGTACCTGTAAATAGTCCCAGACCTTGGGTACCTGCAACCGCAAAAACCAGAGCACCAACCTCAATCTTGAGAGAGGAAAGACTCTGTTTATAAGAGTATCGAACCGAGCTCCTAAATAATCCAAAGTTTGTGTTGGTGACAGCTGACTTTTGTCGTGATTCACTACCCAACCTAGGGACTGTAGGACTTCGAGAACTCGATGAACCGACTTACGGCACAGAGACTCTGACTTGGCTCTGATCAACAAATCTTTCAAATATGGGTGAACTAGAATACCCTCCTTTCGAAGGAAAGCTGCCGCTGCCACCACCACCATCACCTTGGTGAAAGTCCACGGAGCCGTGGCAAGACCAAACGGAAGAGCCTGAAACTGAAATTGTTGACCCAGAATCATGAAGCTGAGAAAATGCTGAGAGTCCTGATGGATGGGAATATGTAGATAAGCTTCCATGTGATCCAAGGAAGCTAGAAATTCTCCTTTGCATACAGCCGCTATGACCGACCTGAGGGTTTCCATCCTGAAGCGTGGCACCTTTGGTTTTGCATTTACCTTCTTTAAATCGAGTATCAGCCAAAACAAGCCCTCCTTTTTGGGGACCAGAAAATAAATGGAGTATCTCCGCTGACAGAGCTCCGCTTTGGGAACTGGTACTACCGGCACTTAACCGACATAACCATTCTAGAGTCAGTTGTACCGCCGCTCACTTGACTGGATAGCTGCATGAGGAATTTAGAAAAAGTTCCCGTATAGGACGAGCAAATACTAAAAAATAACCATTTATCATCACATTGAGAACCCACTGGTCCTGAGTGATCTTGGCCCACTCGTTGTAAAAGTACCGTAAGCGACGACCTATAAAAGGAATGATGGAATAGACCAGCCTGGCATCACTGGATAGACTTACCTCCTGCAGAGGACCCCTAAAGGATCTTCTGGCTCCATGGAATGGTTGTCCCCATGCTTGCCCCAGCGAAAAATATTGTCTCTGTGGTCCTGGCATACCACAGGTAGGCTGCGATCTTCTGTCGGACCAAAAATGAGACCTTGATTGAAAAAAATCTCTTAACCTTAGGTTTATCCTCGGGTAACCTAAGGACTTTATTGTCTCCAAGAGAGAGGATCAGCTGCTCTAGATCCTCGCCAAACAAGAATTTATCTTTGAAAGGCAAGGATGCCAATTGTGCCTTAGAGGAAACATCACCGCCCATTTGCGAAGCTAAGGCAACCTTCGGGTGGCCACAGCTGATGCCATTACTCTGGAGGAATTATGCACCAAATCACAGAGCGCATCCGCTCCGTAAGCCAGAGCTGCTTCCACATGCTCAGCCGTATCCGCGTCCACATCTGATTGAGGTAAATTACCTTGAAGATGCTGTACCCACAAGAGACAAGCACGCTGCAAGAAACTTGAATAAAGTGCTACACACAAACCCAGGGAACACACTTCAAAAATAATTTTAAGGTGTAACTCCATCTTACGATCTTGTACATCTTTTAAAGCGGCCGAACCAATAACCGGAATCGTGGTGCGCTTAGTCACAGCAGACACTGCTGCATCTACTTTCAGGAGGGAAACAAATTCTAAATCCTGTTCTGGGTAGAGGGTAAAGTTTCCCCGTGGCTCTGCCAACCTTTAATCAGAATCAGGAGTCCCCCCATTCCTCTTCTACTAACTTCCTAACCAACTTGTGGTAAGGGAAAGAAGATGAAGATCTCGGATGGCACTAGTACCGGGTCCTCGCTGTCCAAAATCCTGGTTCTCCTTAGGCATTTTTAACCCCAAGAACCTGGTAAGCCAACAGAAGCAAAACCTCCAGCTCTTCCCTTTTAAAAAGGCAGACCACCTTAGGATCCTCCGCCTCATGAATAAAAGAGACCAGGTCATTCCCTTGACCCGCATCCTCGGTAGCCGGAATTACCGGACCCACCAGGGGAGCTTGGCCAGACACCGAACCAGTACCACCAGGAGCTATGATAGCGTCCTCCGCTCCAGCTGCATCTCCCTGCAGGTGAAAAATCAAGCCCTGTGCTGAGGGAACTCTATTACTGGGCATAGGAGACCACCTGGGACCCCCCTAGTGGGCTGGGCTGGTCGAATCTGCAGCTGTGAGGTCCCCAAAGCTGCTTTCTGTCTGGCCATATAGGCATCATGAAGAAACCAAAGTCTGTGGAAAAAAAGCCTCTCTGCACCAAAACCAGCAGGATCTGGTTGAAAAACAGGCAAACGAGAGCTTCCTCCCCTAGTAGCCCTCGCTGCACATTCCCCAACCCGGAACAGACCAGAGACAGAGATGGAGGACCCTCCCCCCCCTCCGGCAATGCGGGAACTGCCGTGGCAAAATCCAAAATGGCCGCCCTTCCCGCGCCGGCCCGGATGAGGTAAAAAAGAAGTTGCATCCGGTCCAAAAGACATTGATACTCGACTGTTTAGCTGGAGAACAAGACACAGGTGAACCCTCCCCACCGTTGGCACAGTTAGCGCATAACCCCGAACTATTAAGCCGGGAAGAATCAAGGCCGCATGAACAGCATGTCCTGCTGCAAGCCATAAGGAAGAGAAAATTAAAATCCTTTCTCTGAAGACACTCACCACGACAGAAGAAAAGATCCACCAAACAGCCAGATCCCCACAAAAACTCCTGCCTAAGGGGAGGAAGTCGGTCGACTGTAAAGCAGTGCTCTGGTACAAACACAGTTTTGTTTGGTTTTTTTTATTTAGCTTAAGTTAAAAATGAACATCCTTCCCTGAAAAATAGGCAAAAATAGCCAAAACATTCTTGTAAAAAAGTATTGTAAAGAGCCTGCAGCTGCCTCAGCGGCCTCATGAAGGGAGGGATCTGGACAGCCAGATTTACACCTCATGGGTGCCCAGACCAAGCACACACAAGGATACCAACCCCCGGCTCGGCCGCCTCGACCCGACAGGGAAGTACCCTAAGGATTCTAAAAAAATAAAAGAAACCCCCGGGAGGAAGGCTCAAAAGAAAAAAATTAGCTGAAAAAAATTAGTCAACTGCACAACTGCAGGATTAACAGCCTCTGCCATCTGCTGGAGACAGAGAAATACTGACGAACTGAAGCTGGCACGGTTGCTTAGATGTGGTGTCAGCAAGGTTTTTTTTCCTCTGTATCCATCTGATGATAGGGGGAGATGAACCCAGGTGCCTGGAATGATCCAGGTACGTACAGGGAAATCACTTTAAGTGGGCTTGCGCAAGTGTGCTTTACAATCATAGATGCCTTTTGAAAAATGCTATGGTAGAATGTTACATTTATGTGCACTTTTCAGATACCACTCCAATGGAGATTGAAGTGGTATCTGAAAAGAAAGAAGAAACTCAATGCATGCAAAAATTCCATAATACAATCAATAACCATAAGAAAAAGCTCATTGTGCTTGGGTGAATCAGTCATCAGAGGCACTAATCTAGGACTCTTTTCAAAGGAAACACTACAGTTAAAAGCTTTCTGGGATCATCTGCCGGTAGAAATGCTATTCAAATAGTCAATTCAATCAAAGAAGAAAGCAAAGTCTCTGAAGTTATTTATTATTTATTTAAATCTTTTATATACAGACGTTCGTTTGCACATGACATTGGTTTACAGTGAAACAGATAGGTTAACAAAGAATTGGAGTGAGAAAAGGAAATTGGACAGTTACATATTAACATTTTAAGAGAAATTACAACCCTTCAGGGTAGATAAGTTATAGGAACAGGATGCGAGCAATAGAACAAAACTGCATTTTTATATATATGGTGTCTTAACAGAGAAAAACTGGAGAGAAAACCTTTGAGCAGGGATTATTTAATTATGAAGTCTGTATTAGGGTGCTTGATTGTTTGGAGTGGGGGGGGGGGCTATAGAAAGGCCATTGTGAATAGCCAGGTTTTCAGTTTTTTTTTTTTAAGATTAGTGTGTTGGATTCTAGTCTTAGGTCTGACGGCTTTGAGTTCCAGATGGAGGGGCCGGCAAGTGAAAGGGTTCATTGATATTATCATCCATCTGAAAACCAAGGCCCTCACTAGAAACAACATCCAAGAGATACAGAGAGATTTCCAGTCTCTGGGGAAGCAGATTAGTCATACAGTGAAGACTATTGCCTTTTACGAAGTGTCATCTGTTCATGGAAAGGGGAAAGAGAGGCTAAGCCAGATACATAACCTCAATGTATGGCTCAAAACTTGGTTTAAGGAACAACGTTTTGAAAATATTGGAGGCTGGAGCTATTTATGGAACAGTAAAAGGCTCTGCGTCAAAGATGCCTTACATCTGTCTGTGGCAGGAAAACGGAACCTAAGAGATAAATTCAAATCCTATGCCATAAGGCATTTAAGCTAGATATAGGGGTGGCAGAAGGACATTGGAATCTCACCCCCCACAAATACAAAGGAAATGTGTGAAGGGAATAATAAAAGTCAGCTGAATAATACACAAAACAAGTCCAAGAAAAGCAGCAACCTGAACGAGAAAAGCTGGAAAGCTAAGAGTACAAATGCTCGTAGTCTGGGCAATAAAATCCCAGACCTGCAAGTCCTAATGATGGCGGCAGACCTGGGCATTGTTGTTATGGAGACATAGTTCATGGATTCTCATGATTGGGATACGGCCATACCGGGCTATAACTTGTTAAAAAAGAACAGAGAGGACAGAAAAGGGGGAGGAATAGCTCTTTAAGTCAAAAACAATATCCAAGAACTGAACTGCAAGGATTATGGGGTAGAAAAGCATTATGGGCCATTCTAAAAAAAAAAGAAGATGGTACATCCATTTTTACTGGAATGGTTTACAGGCCTCTGACTCAAACGGAAGAAGTAGACAGAGATCTATTTGCAGCCAACCAAAAGCTGGGAAAGAAGGGAGAAATGTTGCTTGTTGAAAATTTTAATCTGCTGGACGTAGATTGGAGAACCCCTTCTGTGGAATCTAACAGAAGTAGAGGGATTGTGGATGCCCTGCAAGGAGCTCTTTTAAAAACAAATGGTCAAGGAACCCACCAAGTGGGAGGGAGTTATACTTGGCTTAGTGGTCACTAATGGGGATAATGTCTCTAATGTCCTTGTGGGTGCCCTCCTCAGCACCAGTGATCAGACAGTATGGTTTGATATCGCAAATAGAATATGGAGAAGTCACACAAAGACCCGAGTTTTGAACTTCAAAAATACAGACTTTGTTGAAAAGGGGAAGTACTTGGAGGAAGAATTAGAAGACTGGGAGAAAATGAGAAAGGTGAAACTACAGTGGGCCAAACTAAAAGGAGCAATTACAAAGGCAACTAATCTATATGTTAGAAAAGTAAAGAAAAGTAAGAGAAATAAGAAACCTATCTGGTTCTCAAAGGAGGTGACTGATAAAATAAATGCAAGAACAACAGCGTTCATAAAATATAAAGGATCCCAAAAAGAGGAACACAGGGAAGAATATCTGGTAAAACTGAGGGAGACTATTAGTCAAGAAAGGAAAAAGCCAGGTGGAAGAAAAGATTGTCAAAGAGGTACAGAGAGGTAAACAAATCATTTTTCAGATACATGTCCAAAGGGGTAACGTGAAATTGAAAGGTGAACAGGATCAATGTGTGCAGAGAGACAAATATAAGGCAGAAATATTAAACAAATTGTAGAGATTACTTACCTCATAATCTCGTTTTCCTTAGTGTATGCAGATGGACTCAAAAAAAGTGGGTATAGTGTGCTCATGCTAGCAGTTGCGGATGGATCTGACGTCAGCACGGGTACATATACCCCCGCAGGAAGTGCAGCAATTCAGTAATCTTCCTTGCAAAAGCTGTAGCTGACCGATTGATTAAATGAACAGGATTACCCTGACCGATTGATAGCAGCTGGAGACCGCCAGTGTTCTCAACCGGAAGGCGTCGACACCAGACAGGGTGGATGGCCTATTATAAGAAAAACATGGCTTACCGTGAGTCGGTGAATCCCCATGTATGCCGGCAGCCGGGCGGGATGCTGAGTCTATCTGCATACACTAAGGAAAACAAGATTATCAGGTAAGTAATCTCTACATTTCCTAGCGTGGTAGCAGATGGACTCAAAAAAGTGGGATGTACAAAAGCTACTCATGGACTGGCGGGAGGCTGCCCGAGGTCCGTTCAGGATTGCCCTCGCAAATGCTGTGTCCTCCCTGGCCTGGACGTCCAGACGATAGAATCTGGAGAAGGTTTGGAGGGAGGACCACGTCGCCGCTCTACATATTTCTGCAGGCGACAGCATCCTAGTTTCTGCCCAAGAGACCGCTTGCGCTCTGGTAGAGTGAGCCTTCACCCATAGAGGCGGTGGTTTTCCCGCTTCTACGTAGGCTGCCTTGATAACTTCTTTGATCCAGCGGGCGATGGTTGCCCGTGAGGCCGCTTCCCCTTGCTTCTTCCGCTGTGAAGGACGAACAGGTGGTCCGTCTTTCGTACTGCTTCTGACATTTCCAGGTATCTGGACAGCAGCCTGCCGATATCGAGATGGCATAGTATTCGACCTTCTTCCGACTTCTTCAAACCTTCCGTGGTAGGCAAGGATATGGTTTGGTTGAGGTGGAAGTGTGAGACGACCTTGGGTAAGAAGGAAGGAACCGTGCGAAGATGGATAGCCTCTGGAGTGATTCTGAGAAACGGATCACGGCAGGACAGTGCTTGTAGCTCTGAGATGCGGCGTGCTGAGCATACAGCCAGCAGGAACACCATCTTCAAGGTTAACAAACGGAGGGACAGGCCTTGAAGTGGTCTGAAGGCGTGTCCCGCTAGGAATTCCAAAACTAGGTTGAGGTGGCGGGCGAATGTGTTTGACTCCTTTCAGGAAACGTGAAACGTATGGGTGTGTGGCGATGCTGTTGCCGTCACTCCGGGGACATTAATAGGATAGCGCTGCCACTTGAACCTTGATAGAATTGAGGGACAGACCCTTCTGAAGGCCATCTTGCAGGAAATCCAAAATGATAGGGATTTTAGCTGCATGTGGATTGGTGCTTTGAGTGTCGCACCAGGCTTCAAATACTCTCCAGATCCTTATATATGTTAGTGATGTGGAGAACTTGCATGCTCCAAGGAGTGTATCTATTACCGGCCCCGAGAATCCTCTTTTCCTCAGTCTAGCCCTCTCAATGGCCAGACCGTAAGAGAGAATTGAGCTGGATCCTCGTGGAGGATGGGACCTTGCCGCAGCAGGTCCCTGTGTGGAGGCAGGGGAAATGGAGTCCCTGCCAGTGGTCTTCTAATGTCTGCGTACCAGGGTCTTCTTGGCCAGTCTGGGGCCACTAGAAGAACTAGGCCTCTGTGCCGCTGAATCTTGTGTATAATGGCGCCCAGCAGGGGCCATGGAGGAAAGGCATATAGCAGGATCCCCTGAGGCCATGGCTATACCAGGGCGTCAATCCCCTGGGATAGCGGATCCCGCCTGCGGCTGAAATATCTGGGTGCTTGAGCGTTGGACCTGTCCGCTAGTAGGTCCATGCCCGGCATCCCCCACTGATCCACAATCATCTGGAAAGCTGTGGGCGACAGCTGCCATTCCCCTGGATTTAGGCTTTCTCTGCTGAGGAAGTCTGCCGTGGTGTTGTCCTTCCCGGCAATGTGGACAGCGGAGATGTCCTGGAGATTTGATTCCGCCCAAGTCATCAGGGGGGCTATTTCTAGGGATACCTGTTAGCTTCTGGTTCCGCCCTGTCGGTTGATGTATGCCACCGTGGTGGCGTTGTCCGACATCACTCTGACCGCTCTGTTTCGAAGTCTGTGGGCAAATCGCAGGCATGCTAACCTGACTGCCCGTGCCTCTAGTCGGTTGATGATCCACCCCGACTCTTCTCTGTTCCACCGCCCTTGGGCGGTGAGTTCTTCGCAGTGCGCTCACAATCCGTTCAGGCTGGTATCTGTAGTGAGCAGGGTCCAGGTTGGGGAGGACATTCTTGACCCCCGGCTCATGTGGCCGGGCTGCAACCACCACCGCATCTGATTCCGCACTCTGGCTGGTAGAGGTAGGTGTACGGTGTAGTTCTGTGATCTTGGGCTCCCCCGAGATAGGAGGGCGCGTTGTAATGGTCTCATATGAGCCCGCGCCCATGGTATCACCTCCAGCGTGGATGCCATAAGGCCGAGGTCCTGTAGGTAATCCCAAGCTGTGGGCCGGGTGGCGCTCAGCAGGGCCTGCAGACGATTCTGGAGCTTTGCTCTCCTCTTGGCGGTCAGGCTGACCTTGTCTTCCTGGGTGTCGAATCGGACTCCTAGGTATTCCAGCGACTGAGAAGGCTGTAGGAAACTCTTGTTCAAGTTTACTACCCATCCTAGGCTTTCCAGAAGAGATATAACTCTGTTGGTTGCCTGGTGGCTCTCCTCCGGGGACTTTGCCCTGATCAGCCAATCGTCCAGGTAGGGATGGACGAGGATTCCTTCCTTCCTGAGTGATGCCGCCACTACTACTATGACCTTGGTAAAGGTTCACGGCACGGTGGCTAACCCGAAGGGTAAAACTCGGAACTGGAAGTGTTGATTCAGGACTTTGAAGCGTTAATAGCGTTGGTGATCCCGATGGATTGGGATATGCAAGTAGGCTTCCGACAGATCTAGGGATGTGAGAAACTCCCCTGGCTGTACTGCATTCTTGACAGACCGCAGGGTTTCCATGCGAAAGCTGGGGACCCATAGGTGTCGGTTGACTGACTTGAGGTCCAGGACGGGCCTGAAAGTGCCCTCCTTCTTGGGTACTATGAAATAAATGGAATAATGCCCATAATTTTCCTCCCATGCAGGCACTGGGATTATGGCTTTTAGGGATAGGAGCCTCTGCAAGGTAACTTCTAGTGCCGCCCTCTTGATGGGTGAACACGGAGATTCCACAAACTTGTCCGGCGGGAGCCGAAGAAAGTCCAGGTAATACCCTTCTCGAATGATGGCGAGGACCCACTGGTCCGAGGTAATCTTGACCGACCTGCGGTAGAAGAGGGTTTGCCTGCCCCCTATGGCTGCTACCCCCGGATGGGTCCGCTGATTGTCATTGTGGGGTGCGGCCGGGACCAGAGCCCGAGCCGGTTCTCCTCTTGTTGTGCTTAGTCTGAAAGGACTGGTTCCTGGCCTGAGAACGAGGTGCTTGGTAGCCAGCCCTGTAAGGGTTGAAGCGCTGAGAGTTTCTACCTCTGGATGGTCTAGGAAAAGGGCGCTGGCTCCTCCTTCGGCTGTCTTCTGGTAGGCGGGGTGGTAATGGTGAGGCGCCCCATTTATTGGCCAGTTTTCTCGAGGTCACTGCCGAACAGGAGGGATCCCTTAAGGGCATTCTCGTGAGACGTGTCTTGGAGGAGGAGTCGGCCGACCAATTACGTAGCCAGAGCTGTCTCCTGGCTGCCACTGAGGATGACACTCCCTTGGCTGCCGTACGGACTAGGTTGGAGGCAGCGTCAGTGAGGAACGAGAGAGCTGATTCCATCTCTTCTCCCGGGGTGTTGTTCCTAGCCTGTGATAAAACAGGAACGCGTCACCACGGTGCAGCAGGTCGCAATTCGTAGGGACATGGTTGCCACCCTCAAAGGCTTGCTTCAGTATGGCGTCCATGCGCCGGTCGTGTGTATCCTTGAGGGCCGTCCCCCCTTCCACCGGAATGGTGGTGCGCTTCACAATTGCGCTAACTATGGCGTCTACCTGAGAGCACGCCAGCATCTCCTTAGTTGCTGGGTCTAAGGGGTACATGCCAGACAAGGCCCGACTCCCTTTGAATGAGGCCTCCGGCGCATTCCATTCCAGATCGATTAGTTGCTGTGCTGCTTGTAGGAGGGGAAAATGGTGACCATTTGGCGCAGGCCCTCTAACAGGGGGTTCATTCTAGGTTCCCCTGGGGTGTCATGGCCCGGGAGAGCCTGTTCCGACAGGCATTTTGAGACCAGGCCTGAAAGATCCTCTTTCCGAAAGAAGCGCCTCATGGTCCGATATGGCTCTATTTCCGAGGGAAGGTCACCCTCCTCGGGGGGCTCCTCACTGTCCTGGGAGCAGTCCGAATCCCCATAATCGGGGCTGTCGGGAGGCGAGTGGCCGCGCCTAGGTCTCGAGGGGTCAGGTACCGGATCAACCGGGACAGAAAGACCCATTCGAGGAGCAGACTGCATCTGGACAAAAGCGTGAATCCCCTTGAATAATTCCACCCAGGAAAGCGAAGCCGGATCTGGCCGTAGGGGCACCAGGTCTCTCGGGTTCCCTGGTTGCTCGCCGCGGCCTGCTAAGTCCGGTGTGCTCCCTGAGGAACCGCTGGGCTGGGGCCGGTCCTGTACTGGAACTCCCATGGCCTCCTCACATTGGGCACATAGTGAGTCTGCTTCCTCGCTCTGTGAGGCTCTGAGGTTGCATGCTGAGCAGAGGCTTAGAGCTTTCATGCTAGATTCTGGAGGTGCCGGCTCTGCGGCTGCATGGGCTCTCTTATGCTCCATTCGCCTGAAATTCGGGATCGCCCAATGATGTGCGCTTAACAAGTGCGCGTAACAGCATGCGCCTAGAACGGGCGTTTTATCGATGTGCGCCTATCCACGGGCGTCTTAAAAAAGTGCGCCTATACACTGGCGTCTTATTAATGTGCGCCTATCCACGGGCGTCTTATTAATCTGTGCCTATCCACGGGCGTCTTATAAAAGTGCGCCTATACACGGGCGTCTTATTAATGTGCGCCTATCCACGGGCGTCTTATTAATCTGCGCCTATCCACGGGCGTCTTATAAAAGTGCGCCTATACACGGGCGTCTTATTAATGTGCGCCTATCCACGCTCTGTGTGGCTCTGAGGTCGCATGCTGAGCAGAGGCTTAGAGCTTTCATGCCAGATTCTGGAGGTGCCGGCTCTGCGGCCGCATGGGCTTTCTTATGCTCCATTCGCCTGAAATTCGGGATCGCCCAATGATGTGCGCTTAACAAGTGCGCGTAACAGCATGCGCCAAGAACGGGCGTTTTATCGATGTGTGCCTATCCATGGGCGTCTTATAAATGTGCGCCTATCCACGGGCGTCTTATCAATGAGTGCCTAACCACGGGCGTCTTATCAATGAGCGCCTAACCACGGGCGTCTTATCAATGAGCGCCTAACCACGGGCGTCTTATTAATGTGCGCATATCCACGGGCGTCTTATAAAATTGCGCATATACACGGGCGTCTTATTAATGTGCGCCTATCCACGGGCGTCTTATCAATGAGCACCTAACCACGGGCGTCTTATCAATGTGCGCCTATCCACGGGCGTCTTATAAAAGTGTGCCTATACACGGGTGCCTTATCAATGTGCGCCTATCCATGGGCGTCTTATCAATGTGCGCCTATACACGGGCGTCTTATACATGTGTGCCTATACACGGGTGTCTTATAAATGCCTATCCGCGGGCGGCGTACAATGTGCGAACAACATGCGCCGATCGCGTGCGCTAACAACGTGTGCTAACAACGGGCGCCTATCGTGTGCGCTAACAACGGGCGCTTATCGCGTGTGCTAACAACAAGCACCTATCGCGTGTGCTAACAACGTGCACCTATCGTAGTGCGTTTAGCAACGTGTGCCTATTGGCGAAGGTGAGTAGGCAGGCAGAATGGCGACCTCCTTGGCGTGCTGCCTCGTAGGCAGGCCCAGCTAATTCACACTTCCTCGGAGACCAAGTAAAGATATACGCTGTACCTTGTTTTCGGCGCTTCCCGGCTGCGAGGGGAGAGTGCCTTCTCCGCCGCGCATAAGGAAGTGCGCCCGCTTCCTCTAGGCCGCTCCCGAACCCGTCTCGCTTGGGGGCCAAGTCCACGCCGGGACCGAGGCTGCCTCCACGCCGCGCCCGAACTCGTCTCGCTCGGGGGCCAAGCCGTGCCCGAGCCCTTCTCACTCGGGGGCTAGGTCCCTGCCGCGAACCGGCCACCGGACCGAGGCTCTTACCTCCGAGGGACCACGGAAGTCAGCTCGGGAAACTCAACTGGGTGAGTGACCGCCAGGTATCACCGCAGGAGTGCGGGGCTTGACTTCAATAGGTTTCTTCTAGGAATTTAGTCGTTAGAATTTGGAAACACGCTCAGCGAGCGTGAGGTAGCTCCAAACTGCTTTGGAGACGGAAATTACTGATTTGCTGCACTTCCTGTGGGGGTATATGTACCCGTGCTGACGTCAGAACAGTCTCCAACTGCTAGCACGAGCACACTATACCCATTTGTTTTGAGTCCATCTGCTACACACTAGGAAAACTCCATTTACAGAAGAGATTGTATGGGAAGAGCTTAGGAAAACTGAAAGTGGACAAAGCCATGGGGCAGGATGAGGTTCATCCCAGGATACTGAGGGAGCTCAGAGATGTGTTGGTGGGACTGCTACACGACTTGTTCAATAGATCCTTGGAAATGGGAGTGGTGCCGAGTGATTGGAGAAGAGCGGTGGTGGTCCCGCTTCACAAGAGTGAGAGCGGAAAGGAGGTGGGAAAAGTAATGGAGACTCTGCTGAAGGAAAGGATAGTGAACTAACTAAAATCAGGAGGATTGCTGGACCTGAGAAAGCATGGTGGCATGGATTACAAACTGTGTGATGGTAAATGGATCCTACTCTGAAGAGAGAACAGTGATAAGCAGAGTGCCACAAGAATCGGTGTTGGGACTGTCCTGTTCAACATCTTTATGAATGACATTGAGGAAGGGATAGAAGGTAAAATTTGTCTTTCTGTGGATGTTACTAAGATCTGCAACAGAGTGCATGTGCCGGAGGGAGTAAAGAATGAGACGTGATTTAAGAAAGCTTGAACAATGGTGAAAGACATGGCAGTTGGGATTCAATGCCAAGAAGTGCAGAGTCATGCATCTGGGGTATGGTAATCCAAAAGAGCTGTATGGGATTGGAGTGAAGGGCTGCTGGGCATGGAGAAAGAGAGGGACCTTGGGGCGATAGTGTCTAGCGATCTGAAGACGGTGAAGCAATGTGACATGGTGATAGCTAAAGCCAGAAGAATGCTGGGCTGCATAGAGAGAGGAATAACCAGTAAGAAAAAGAGGTAATAATCCCCTTGTACAGCTCCTTAGTGAGGCCTCACCTGGAGTATTGTGTTCAGTTCTGGAGACCATATCTCAAAAGGGATGGAAGTGGTCCAGAGAAGGGTGACAAAATGGTGGGACTTATGAGGAGAGGTTGAAGGACCTAAATATCCATACCCTGGAGGAAATGAGGTACAGGGGAGATATGATACAGACCTTCAGATACCTGAAAGGTTTTAATGATGCACGATCAACAACAAACCTTTTCTGCTGGAATGAATCCAATAGAACTAGGGGTCACAAAATGAAAGTCTGGGGAGGACGACTCAAACAATGTCAGGAAATATTTCTTCACAGAGAGGGTGGTGGATGCCTGTAATGCCCTTCCGGGATTTCAAAGGGGCAAGGGATAAACACTGTGCATCCCTAAAGGCTAGAGTATGGAAATGAAGAAAAGAGCACATGGGAATAACTTGTGGTGTGTCGGTTATTACCCTTAACCAACAAGCCTTCATACTGTTGATACAACTTATTATTTCTCTCTGCTTTAACGGCGGGGGGGGGGGGGGGGGGGGGAGAGAGGAAAAGGGGAATTAGTTTCGAAGAAACATCAATAATGATATGAATTTTATGGTCTGGGAAAACAAATAAGCATGGGGGTAACTTGCTGATTTAGCTGTTACTAACCTTAACCAATAAACCTTATACTTGTGATGTAACTCCAACATTGCTCTCTGCTTCAACGACAAGAGATAATGGGGAATTGCACATGGACAGCAACCAACAAGGGCCTATACTTTAATGGTTTTCGAAACTAAGTATGAGGGTAACTTGCAAGGCACGGCAATTGCCATCCCCTGATGATACTTTTATATGGGAGACTGTATGGCGTGGCTGGTGATACCATAATCTTGCTGGGCAGACTGGATGGACCATTTGGATCTTTTCTGCCATCATTTCTATATATGTACGTACGTATCTTCTTTCAAAATTCACAAGTTAAAACTGGTTTTTACATGTGTAACTTAATTTTACTCCTGTTAAGTGGGTTTTGAAAATTCCCACAATATTAAGTAACAAGAGAACAAAGTATCTCATGACAACTCTCCTACAATTACAATTACGTAAATTACTAAATAGAATCAACATACAATTAGCCCAATGTCCCATATCTTCAGTTAGGATGCATAAGAACATCACTGTAGATTCACATGAACCACTTTTGTGTTATATCAAAGTATATGCCATACCAAAGTATGTGTTAAACCAAAGTATGTATTGACCTAAAGTATGAATGTTACTTTTGTAAACCGCTGTAATCTTCACTTGGAATGACGGTATGTAAAATAACTACATAAAAGGGGGATCACGTGATGCGGTGGGCTCGATAGGTCGCGTGCATATCGAGCTCCGTCCCCAGCCAGCCTCGATCACCCGCTACGGGGGAATAAATCAACTTTTGTGTGCTCCAGTGACTTACCCTGATCACTGTTGACGGATTCTGCACCAATTTGCAATCCGACGTGGGTTTCTCGTCTGTTTATGGCATCCAGACTCGTCCATCGGGAACGGGAGAAACCTAAGGGCCCTGAGCCCAAAATGGCCGCTATGCCTTCCTCGCCTCAGTCTGCCTCGGACGACTCACTGGAGGAAAAAATCTCTCAAGCGGTGGTAAGCGCACTAGATCATAGGCTCCACCAAATATCAGAGCAGATTGCAGAAGTGCGATCGGCTCTGGGAGAGATGGATGGACGAATTGAGAAGGCGGAAGGCCGCATAGCACTCCTAGAAGATGACGTGGGTGCTTTGGAAAAAAAGGTGGAGGCCTTAGAAAAAGCAGCAGCGATTCGGGATGAAAAACTCGACGACTTAGAGAACCGGAGCCGCCGGAACAACCTGAGGTTTGTGGGTCTCGCAGAGTCGTTGGTGGAACAGGAGCTGCCCCAAATCCTTGGTACGTGGCTGAAGGCACACATCCCTTCCCTGCCGAATGCCAAAGGTCTCATCGAGCGTGCTCATCGGATAGGCAGGAAAATGGAGGGAGCTGCGTCACAGAGGCCCAGAGTCATTATCGCTCGTTTTCTCAACTATGGCGATAAAATGCAAATTCTGCAGTTTTACCGGAAAAATCGCGGTATAACCTTTGAAAACAAAAATGTACTAATTTTTCAAGATTTCTCTACTCGCGTTTCTTTACAGCGCAAGGAATTTTCTCCAATTTGCACAGAATTGTTTTCCCGCGGCATTCGTTTTGCATTGATGTACCCTGCTAAACTTCGGATTGCGGTCCAAGGAGTCACTCACATCTTCGACCACCCCAACGGAGCTAAAGAATTTGTAGCGGGTATCCCACGGGATAATTCTGCCCCATCTAAGTGACGCTTTAATTACAGGTCATGCTCTTGACTCTTTGTGTTTCTTAAATCCATTGCTGGCTGTACTAACCAACTATATAATCAGATTCCTGCAGATTCAATGTATTTTTGTGTTTACATGTGGTTCGCTATAGCGGCACTTGGGTGCTTATACTGTTATCTGACAATACCGGCGTTACTTTAGGGAGGATATGTCATTAATAGTCTGCTCATTTTTATACTCCAAGTTTGTCTGGCCCGCAGACTATGGCATGTTCCCTGCTCGAGAATTGCTCGGGTATGGCCGGGGTTTATTGAGCGGTGCTGCTCGATGTTTTCATAGAGGCTGGTGGGGGACGAGCGCATCCTCTACCGCAGTGATCCATGTCTCCCCCTCGGGGGAGTGAGGACAAGGGAAGGAGTGGGGATAAATACTCACAACGTGGTTGGGGGTGGGTATGGGGGGGTGATGGGTGGGAGGTGGGTGTAGGGAGGGGGGATGGGTGTGCGTGTGCCAGTATGAGTGTGTTGCCACATTTAAGACGAGGTAAAAGTACGTGGTGGATCAAAGGAAGTTTTTCTTGGTTTTTGTATTCTCATTTGAGGTTTAGAGGGCTTACTGTGGCCCTGGAAGGGGGGTCTAATGTACTGAACGGGTTGATGTTGTCCTTGGTTAAATGTGTATAATGGCTGCTACTACTTGTGTGACCTGGAATGTTGCCGGTCTTGGTACCCCCGTGAAACGCACAAAAGTGTTGTCCCGGCTAAAACGTATGCAAGCGAAAATAATTTTTTTGCAAGAGACGCATCTAATGGAAAAAGAAGCTTTGAAGTTAAACAAACAAGGGATCACCCAGATTTTTCAATCGGCGGGTACATCTAAGAGTAGAGGTGTAGCCATACTATTACATCGCTCAATACCATTTCAAGCTAGTAAGGTGATTACTGATTCCGAGGGGAGATATGTGGCAGTGGTGGGAATCTTATGGGGGTCTCCGATTATCTTAGCTTCGGTGTATGCCCCAAACAGCTATGACCATGCGTTTTTTGTTAAACTGTCTACGGAATTAATACTGCTTGGCGATTTTCCAATTATATTGGGGGGGGGACTTAAATTTTATTGTAGACCCTACTCTTGATAGACAACCCTCCCGCCCCCTTCAGGCTAGCAGCCAGCACAAAGGCCCTACTTATTTGTGTAGGCAACTGAAACTTTTAGACCTATGGAGAACTCTCCATCCGGGGGAAATAGAGTTCACCCATATTGCAAAGGCTCATCCTACGTATACTAGAATTGATTACTTGTTAATATCAGAGTCTATCTTTTCTAGATTCAGCAAATCCTCTATCCAAAACTTAGTGATCTCAGACCATTGTCCGGTCACAGGGGACATGTCATATGGTTTAGACCTCCCACCTACTCAATGGCGTATTCCGGGTCACTTATTACGGGACCCAGAGTTTCCTGCCTATCTTCGCCTTAAGTGGAGGGAATTTCTCTCCTTTAATCTTGCCCATAAAAGCCAACCGGTCCTGCTCTGGGAAACCGCTAAAGCGGTCATGAGGGGGGAGATAATCAGCTACGTCAAATATAAAAAGAAAATGATGGATAAGGAGATTTTGACACTTGAAAAATCTATGAACAGTTTAAAACGTACCTTGACTAGACATGGCAGTGATGCAGCTTACTCCCAATTCCGAGCGATGCAAACCACGTTGAATACGTTGTTGCATGATAGGGCTACACGGTCCCTGAGACATAGGCAGTTCACCTTTTTCCATCATGGGAACAAAGCGGGAAAGCTCCTTGCCAATCTGTTGAAGGCACAGGAATCTTCCAAATTTATCTCAAATATTAAAACACCCAGGGGTCAGCTAAAAACAAGTTCCAAGGATATTGCCCAGGTATTCGTGGAGTACTATCACCAACTTTATTCAGAGGAAAAGGTACAAGAGATGGACATAGCAAACTTTTTAGAATCTATATCTCTGCCCATGCTCTCTCCGTCCCAACTTTCCTCGCTTAACGGAAATATTCAGGAATCGGAGGTAATGGCTGCGATTCACTCCCTCGTAGACAACAAAGCCCCAGGTCCCGATGGACTGACTGCAATTTTTTACAAGGCTTTACAGGATGACTTAGCGCCTCTGTTATCGGCTTTATTTGAAAGTATTGCGGGGGAGGGGGCCATGCCGATCACGATGCGAGCGGCCACAATAGTGGTTTTGCCCAAACCAGGCAGAGATCCAACTTTGCCAGCCTCTTACCGCCCAATCTCTTTGCTGAATTTAGACATCAAATTATATGCAAAAATTCTGGCTAACAGACTTAAGACTATTATGCCTTCTCTGGTCGGTCCGGGACAGGTTGGTTTTGTCCATGGTCGCAGATCTACTGTCAATATACATAAGGTGTTAACTGCTATAGAAGAGTGTTATCTAAGAAATTTCTCCCACCCATTGATAGTATCATGCGACGCGGAAAAAGCCTTTGATCGGGTGGCCTGGCCCTTTCTCAAGGCAGTCTTGGGAAAAATGGGTTTTGTGGGGAAAATATTTGAATACATAACCTTACTGTACTCTAACCCCACTGCCCGTATCTTAGTGAATGGTTTCTTATCTAAGGAATTTCATTTGGCCCGGGGCACGAGACAGGGGTGCCCCTTGTCCCCCCTTTTGTTTATTCTGACAGTAGAACCCTTAGTAAATAAGCTTAGACAGACTCCTGAGGTGGTGGGTATGTCGATAGGATCGCAATCTTTATTAACTTTACTCTTCGCGGATGATATATTATTATTATTGACAGAGGCTAAGAAATCCTTGCCAGCTGCTCTTAACGTTTTCCGGATCTATCAGCAGGTATCTGGGTTTAAACTTAACCTAGACAAGACCGAAGCCTTAGATCTACTGGGTACCTTAGAGAATCATTGGCCAAATTTCCCGGTGCGATGGGCGAAAGATTCCCTCAAATATCTGGGAATTAGAATTCATAGAAAACCGGACCAATGGTATGGCCTCAATATACCCCCGTTATTGGATAAAGTTAGAAAACAGCTACATGGCTGGAGGTCACTCCCGCTCTCTTTACAAGGCCGTATAGCGGTCATAAAAATGGTTATAGCCCCTAAAATACTATATTTTTTCTTAACGGTGCCTTATTTTTGGAAATCCAAGGATAGAATCTGCTTGCAGAAATTACTTACTGCCTTCTTATGGCGGGGGGGCAGGGCACGGTTATCCCTGAGTACGTTGTGTGCCCCTAAGACACTTGGAGGTTATGGTCTGCCAGACTTCAGAGTATACACATGGGCAGCTAACCTACGGTTTCTAGGGGACTGGTGTAACCGGTCATCTGCCTATACAGATGGAGAAATGATAGTGAATATATGTGCCCCTTTTGACCCGTCTCTTGTACTCCATCTTCCCACTAAGGAATTGTTACCGCGTCATATGCATTATACATTAATTCGGACTGTACGGAAGGTGTGGGAGCTGACGAGAAACACTCTGCATCTGCCTGTCCAATACTCGATGTATTACCCTTTGAGGGGACATTCCTCCACTTCTTTGGCAATGCTGCCACGGCGGCATACTTTCCGTGCCATGCCTAATTGGCGAATGAAAGAGGTCATTGACTGGCAAGCTAATAAGGTGTATACCTTTGATCAGTGTCAGATTGTTCTTGGTCTCAATCCATCTCAATTTTTGATATACGGTTACATACGTGATACGTGTAACACTATATTTAGGAATATTGACGGACCTATTGAAAATCCCACCAGTAGAGCTCTGTTTTCTATGCTAGAGGCCAATAAAGGTTCCCTATCACTATTATATAAATTTTTTATGAATAATCTGCCACAGCTTATATTTTCTACCAGGGGAGTGAAATGGTCCCAGGATTGCCGGGAGGAACTAACTGATCGTATGCTTGCCGCTTGTTATATATCTATCCATACACTGACGAATAATGTTACATACCGGGAAATGCAGCAGCGCATCTTTCACCGAACCATAATTTCCCCGGCGAAAGCTTGCCTTATGCATATTGTACCCACGGCTAAGTGTCTGAAATGCGATGAGAAGTGTGCCACCCTAATCCATTGCTTTTGGGAGTGTCCCCCCATACAAGGGCTATGGGAAGCGGTGCGCTGCTGGCTAACCAATTTGTTTGCTGTGGAAATTAAATGGTCTGTTTCCTTTTGCTTACTGCACAATGATGTGGGTGATGTATCTTTGAATCACGAAAACGTGCTTTTTTTCTCCAAGGTATGCTTAGTGGTGAAAAAATGTATTTTGGTTAACTGGATTGAACACCATCCACCGACATTTGCGATGTGGAAGGCAGTACTAATGGAACTGTTTCAATTGGAATATGGCTCTCTCTACAGGCGTTTTTCGCCAAAGAAGAAAAGATTGTTCAAGGACACTTGGTGCACCTACTATGGGTCGCTTCCTCAGCGGATACAGCAGCTCGCCCCTCTAGACACGATTTGAGTTTATCTGCTCTATTGAAGGTTCTTCACTTCTATGTGCTCTCTCCAAGTTTGGGATGCAAAAACATTTGAACTTGGGTTATGAGGGCTCTACGCAGTTTCATTTTTAATGTACTTCTATTTTCTCTCTGCCACATGACAGGGAGTGTTCCAACACATTCTGCGGACTTCTTTTGTAAACTTATTATGGACTCTCTACTGGCACGGGGGGGAGGGAAGGGGGGGGTTGTAAAATGGGGGAAAATATGGAACTTCGCCCCTGGTTATTGTTTTGTTGTTCATTATGGTTACATTTTCCTGTTTGGGTGTTCCTAATAAAAGATAATTGAAAATAACTACATAAAATACATAATTAAATATTGATTTGTCCATAAGATTTATCCACGTTAAGTGCTGTTACAAAGCTGACTGCTAGACAGCCCACCCACCAGCAGAGGCCTCACTGAATCAAGCTCTGACCCGCTCTAGCCACTGCCTTGAAGGCTGCACTACGCAGCAAAGCCAGTCCTATAAGAACCTCCCTCACACTATACTCCGCGCCTCAGCATAGAGTCTCTCTCTGCCTTTGGTCACTACTTCTTGTACTCTTGCCTGTAACCTTGCCCTTTCTCTGTGTATAGCTCCAGTCCTGTTTAGGCCTTCTTGCCTGTCTTGTTCTGTAACCCAAAAGAGCTGTCTTGTTCTGTCTCTTGTCTGTGCTCCTTGCCTCGTCCTTGTCTTGTTTGGGCCTATCCTGTCTGTCTTTATTCTGTGTCATGTTTTGTTCTGTCCTATCTAGGCTCTTCAGTGACCTTCTTTGTGTTTCTCAGTTGTGCTTCTGCTCCCTGTGGGTCTCCCGGTGGCCTTGTAGCTGCCTGTGGGCCTCAGTGGCTCTCCTGTATCTTGTGGCCTCCCAGAGCCACTCCTGTATCTTGTAGTGGCCTGTCTTGTTTGCATATATTCCTACCTATGTGTTTTACCACCAAAGGCAGAGAGAGACTCTGCACATTCCGGGTTGGGGAATGTGCAGGGAGGGCTACAAGGGGAGGAAAGCTCTCGTTTGCCTGTTTTTCAACCAGACCCTGCGGGTTTTGGTGCAGAGAGGCTTTTCTCCACAGACTTTGTTTGGTTACTTCATGATGCCTATATGGCCAGACAGAAAGAGGCTTGGGGGACCTCACAGCTGCAGTTTCGACCAGTCCAGCCCACTAGGGGGGTCCCAGGTGGTCTCCTATGCCCAGTAATAGTGTTCCCTCAGCACAGGGCTTGATTTTTCACCCGCAGGGAGATGCAGCTGGGGTGGAGGACGCTATCATAGCTCCTGGTGGTACTGGTTCGGTGTCTGGCCAAGCTCCCCTGGTGGCTCCGGTTATTCCGGCTACCGAGGATGCGGGTCAAGGGAATGACCTGGTCTCTTTTATTCATGAGGCGGAGGATCCTAAGGTGGTCCGCCTTTTTAAAAGGGAAGAGCTGGAGGTTTTGCTTCCGTTGGCTTACCAGGTTCTTGGGGTTAAAATGCCTCAGGAGAACCAGGATTTGATCAGTGAGGACTCGGTACTAGTGCCATCCGAGATCCTTCAACTTCTTTCCCTTTACACAAGTTGGTTAGGAAGTTAGTAGAAGAGGAATGGTGGATTCCTGATTCTGGTTTAAAGGGTGGCAGAGGCACGGGGAAACTTCACAGACCAATCCCTAGTCACTCAACAACAGATACCAACTATCACCATGGAACAACCCGTGACCATTTCCTCCGTGTATAGAGACACTCTCCCCGGCCAACTCACAGAGATAACAGTTCCTTTGTCCTATCACTTCGGTCTCCTCCACTCAGAGATCATTTCTTTTCATGGGATTCCACAAGACGTGAATCCAGTCATTCATGCCTGGCTCTAACACCACCAACCAGTAATCAATTGAGATGCCTTAGAGCTGACACGCTGGAGGTCCCAACTGTCACAAATTCAACCTCCACCCATCCTCGTTGCAGCCACAACTATGTCGGGCTTACTGCTCCAAAATGCAGCCTATTCTGACGTATTCCCAAAACAAGGTGCTGAAACACTGCCCCCACATCGAGACTATATTTGTGGCATAAATCTCCTGCCTAACAAGGTGCTTCCATGAGTAAGGGTTTACCCATTATCTCCTCCAGAAACAGAGGTCACAAGTGCATACATTAAGCAGAATCAGGAAAGGGGCATTATACAACTATCTTCATCCCTCACTGGCACAGGCCTTTTTCTTTGTTGCCAAGAAAGATGGGACCTTTAAACGCTGGATTGATTACAGGGGTCTTAACGCAATCAGAAATGGAATCGCTATCCACTGCCCCTCATCTCTGAGATTTTTGATTATCTACAAGGAGCCAAGATCTTTACGAAGTTCGATTTAAGGGATGTTTATAATCTCATTCGCATCAAGCAAGGGGATGAGTGGAAAACTGTGTTCAACACTCGAGATAGGCATTACAAATACCTCATCATGTCATTTGGTCTCTGCAACGCTCCAGATGAATTTCTTTTTTTTCAATTTCTTTTTTATTGAACTTTATTCAATGTCCATCAGAAAGAAAAATACAAAATACTACAAGACAATAATACAAATTATCCTGTTGACAAAGGAAAAGCAACAAGATACTTAAAGTATCACATTAATATAAGTCCTCATTAACGAAGGGAGAGGCAAAGAAATATTATCTGAAATAAATGCAAAAAAGAAAGATGGAGGAGATATGATACAAGGACAAGCAGGATGGCAGTCCTCACATATGGGTGAATAGCAAGCTACAGGCTGACTCATAACACAGGAAGCCAATCAGAACTCAAAATGTGCAACAGGAACCACAACTGTGGTGCTGTTGGCAATAATGAGGCAGCCTGAAATTCACAGCAGGTCGAGGTAGTAGGAGTTGGGTTCCTACACTGGGAATAAATTCCTTAGGACAGACTAGCCAAAGACAGAGTCATGTCATCCAGCCTTGTCAAGACAGTAGTGAGCTGCGAAGGTGTGGAGAGAGCTCCATGTCGCAGCCTTGCAGATGTCGGCAATCGGTACTGAACGACAGAGTGCTACTGACGTTGCCATGTCTCTGACGGAGTGTGCCTTCACACGTCCATGCAATGGAAGGCCTGCTCGCTGGTAGCAGAATGCAATGCAGTCTGCCAACCAGTTGGAGAGTGTCTGCTTGCACACTGCAAGTCCAAGTCTGTTTTTATCAAAGGATACAAAGAGTTGGGTGGATTTCCTATAGAGTGCAGTGTGGTCTAAATAAAATGCAAGAGCACGCTTACAATCCAAGGTGTGCAGAGCTCGCTCACCTGGGTGATCGTGAGGCTTTCGAAAGAAAGTGGGCAAGACTATGGACTGATTTAAATGGAAATCAGTTACCACCTTAGGAAGGAAATTAGGGTGAGTGCGAAGAACCAGCTGGTCATGGAGGAACCTTGTGTAGGGTGAGTTGGTCACAAAGGCCTGCAACTCATTTATCCTGCGAGCAGATGTGATGGCTACTAGGAAAAGTGTTTTCCACGTAAGGTATCTGAGTTCGCAGGAGTGCAAGGGCTCAAAAGGAGTGTGCATGAGTCATGCAACGACAACACTGAGGTCCCCATGCCACGACCGGTGGCCATAGAGGAGGTTTAAGCTATAATAAGCCTCTCATGAAGCAACTCACCAGGGGTAAGCAGAGATGGCACTAAGGTGTACTCAGATAGATGACATCTGGAGACCAGATTCCAAGAGGTGCCAGAGATAGTCTACCTGATTCGATGTGGAGCAAGAAAAGGGGACCAAGCCCCTTTTGTGTGCACCACAAGGTAAACCTTTTCCATTTAGAGCGGTAAGACCTCGCTGTGGAAGGCATCCGTGAAGCTACGAGGACTTGAAAGATGTCCATAGAAAGCTTGAGTGGTTGTAGAATCAACCTTACAACATCCAGGCTGTCAGAGACAGGGTCTGGAGATTCGGGTGACGTAACTTGCCATGATTCTGTATTATGAGGTTGGGTGACGTGCCTAGGCGAATGGGTTCCTGGACAGAGAAGTCGAGAAGTATGGGGAACCAAACTTGGCGTGGCCAATACGGGGCTATGAGTATCATTGAGCCTCGGTCTTGTTGTAGCTTCACGAGAGTCTTGCTTATGAGAGGAATCAGAGGATACGCATATAGCAGGCCTGTGGTTCCAGGGACTGGCGAAGGCATCCATGGTTGATGCTCTTCTGTCCCTGTGCAGGGAGCAGGAGGATTCCACTTTGTGGTTCTGACTGGACACAAAGAGGTCGATGGTCGGCTGACCCCACCTGTGGAAGATTCTGCTCGCAACAGAGGGATCCAGAGACCACTTGTGGGGCTGGAAATGTCGGCTGAGGCGGACCGCCTCTGCATTCTGTGTGCCTGGTAGATAAGTGGCTCGCAGTAGTATGGAAGGCGACAGGGCCCAGGCCCATATCTGTGCCACCTCCTGGCAGAGCAGGTAAGAGCTTGTGCCTCCCTGTTTGTTCAGGTACCACATTGCAACTTGGTTATCTGTTTGAATAAGGACAACATTGTTGGAGAGGCATTCCAGGAATGCATAAAGGGCGTACCGCATTGCCTGAAGCTCCAGAAAGTTGATTTAATGGGTCACATTGGCTGTTGTCCAAGTCCCTTGAGTTTGAAGGCTTTAGACATGGGCTCCCCAACTTAGGTTGGAGGCGTCAGTGGTTAAGGTCACCTGAGGAACCGGTTGCTGGAAAGGAAGACCCACTTGTAAGTTGGATTTGTGTATCCACCAGGCAAGGGTCAGACGAAGCTGGCTGGTGATGTGTACCAGGGACAAAAGCAGTTGAGTAGCTTGTGTCTACTGAGCTTTTACAGTCCATTGTGTCACTCTCATGGCGAGGCGTGCCATTGGGGTGACGTGGACTGTGGATGCCATATGGCCAAGAAACTTGAGTAGGTGGCCAGCAGAGGTTCATTTTCGACGGCAGATAGAGCTGGCCAAGTTGGACAGAGTAATCGTGCGGTCGTTGGGTAAGAATGCCTTAGCCAGTGTCATATCCAGTTCTGCTCCTATGAACAAGAGAAACATAGAAACATAGAAATGATGGCAGAAGAAGACCAATAGGCCCATCCAGTCTATCCAGCAAGTTTTCACACATTTTCTCTTACTTATCCGTTACTCCAACTGATGCGTTGAGGGCCCTTATTGGTAGCTTTTTGATTCTAATTTCCTTCCACCCCCGCCATTGATACAAAGAGCAGTGCTGGAGCTGTATCAAAGTATTGAATAAGGCTTAATGTTTGAGGACAGTATCTGTTGTATCGAGCAAGTTACCCCTATGTTTGTATACTCATACTGCTCAGATCAATGCCTGTTAGATGTTGGCTGGATGTAAATCCTAGTTCTTCATCCCCCCCCCCCTGCCGCTGAAGCAGTGAGCTGCACTGTATATGCATTCAAAGTGAAGTATCAGGTTTAATTTGTTAGGGTTAGTAACTGCCGCAATAAGCAAGCTACTTCCACGCTTATTTGTTTACCCGACTGGGCAATTCAGTCCTTGTTGGTTGTTGTCTGAAAAAAATCCTCTTTTCTTCATTCCCCCTGAAACTGAAACAGTGAACTGCGCTGGATATGCTTTTCAAGTGAAGTAACAGGCTTAATTGGTTCGGGGTAGTAACCGCCGCAATAAGCAAGCTACACCCATGCTTATTTGCTTACCCAGACTGTGCAATTCAGTCCTTGTTGGTTGTTGTCTGAATGTAAGTCCTATTATCTTCATTTGCCCCCTGCCGTTGAAGCAGAGATCTACGCGGGATATGCATTGAAAATGAAGTATCAGGATTAATTGGTTTGGCGTAGTAACCGCCGCAACAAGCAAGCTACTCCCATGCTTATTTGTTTACCCAGACTGTGCTACCTTGTTGGTTGTTGCCTGAATGCAAATCCTCTTTTCCACATTTCCTCTTGCCATTGAAGCATTGAACAATGTTGGAGTTGCATTAACCATGTGAACATTATTGAATAAGTGTATTAATCACCAGGTAGTAGCCGTTATTCCCGCAAGCCACCCCCATACCTATTCTCTTCATTCCCATCCTTCATTCCCATCCTCACAGTTTTTGTCTTCACCACTTCCTCTGCAAGGGTGCTCCAGGCATACACCACCCTCTCCGTGAAGAAATACTTCCTGACATTGGTTCTGAGACTTCCTCCCTGGAGTTTTAAATCGTGACCCCTGGTTCTGCTGATTTTTTTCCAATGGAAAAGGTTTGTCATTGACTTTGGATCATTAAAACCTTTCAAGTATCTGAACGTCTATATCATATCACCCCTGCTCCTCCTTTCCTCCAGGGCATACATACTCAGATTCTTCAATCTCTCCTCATAAATCATTCGATGAAGACCATCCACCTTTTTGGTCGCCCTTCTCTGGACCGCCTCCATCCTGTCTCTGTCCCTTCGAAGATACGGTCTCCAGAACTAAGCACAGTACTCCAGGTGAGGCCTCACTAAGGACCTGTACAAGGGGATAATCACTTCCTTTTTCTTACTCGATATTCCTCTCTCTATGCAGCCCAGCATTCTTCTAGCTTTTGCTATCGCCTTGTCACATTGTTTCGCCGACTTCAGATCATTAGACACTATCACACCAAGGTCTCTCTCCTGCTCCATGAACATCAGCCCTTCACCCCTCATCAAATACATTTCTTTCGGATTTCCACACCCCCATATGCATGACTCTGCACTTTTTGGCATTGAATATCAGCTGCCACAACTTCGACCAGCCTTCCAGCTTCCTTAAATCCTGTCTCATTTTCTCCACTCCTTCCGGCTTGTCCACTCTGTTGCGGATCTTAGTATCATCCGCAAATAGACAAATCTTACCTTCTATCCCATCCGTGATGTTGCTCACAAAGATATTGAACAGGACCAGTCCCAAAACTGACTCTTGCGGTACTCCGCTCATCACTGCTCTCTCTTTAGAGTAAGTTCCATTTACCACCACACATTGTCTTCTGTCCCTCAACCAGTTTGCTATCCAGGCCACCACCTTGGCACTCACACCCAAGCTTCTCGTTTTATTCACAAACCTCCTGTGCGGGACTGTATCAAAAGCTTTGCTAAAATCCAAGTAGATGACATTGAGCGCTCGTCCTCAACCCAATTCCTTAGTCACCCAATCAAAAAAGTCGATCAGATTTGTCTGACAGGACCTTCCCTTGGTGAAACCATGCTGCTTCTGGTCCATCAATTTTGCTGCTTGTAGATAAGTTCACTATTCTTTCCTTCAGCAGTGACTCCAATACTTTTCCCACCACTGGGGTGAGGCTAACTGGCCTGTAGTTTCCAGCCTCCTCTCTGCTCCCACTCTTGTGAAGCGGGACCACTGTCGCCCTTCTTCAATCACTCGGCACCACTCCCATTTCCAGGGATCTATTGAACAGGTCACATAGCGGAGCTAACAGCACATCTCTGAGTTCCCTCAGTATCCTGGGATGAACCTCATCAGGCCCCATGGCTTTGTCCACCATCAGTTTTCCTAGCTCTTCCCATTCATTCTCTTCCGTAAACGGAGTTTCATCCATTCCACTCCCCTCCAGGGGTCTTCTTTAGTGAACACCGAACTTAAGTATTCGTTTAATATTTCTGCCATGTCTTCATTTGTCTCCACCCATTGATCCTTTTCACCTTTCAATTTCAGCATACCACTTTGGACGTTTCTCCTTTCTCTGATGTATCTGAAAAATGTTTTGTCATCTCGCTTTCCCTCTTTGGCAATCTTTTCTTCCACTTGACTTTTCCCTTTCTTCATTACTTTCTTCATCTCCCTCAGTTCCACCAGATATTCTTCCTTGTGATCCTCCCTTTCGGATCCTTTATATTTCTTAAAAGCTGTTCTTTTATCTTTTATTTTATCAGCCACCTCCTTTATGAACCAGATAGGTTTCATTCTTTTCTTGCTTTTCTTTACTTTGAGCATATATATTAATCGCTTCGGTAATTACTCCTTTTAGTTTGGCCCACTGTTCTTCCACATCTCTCTTGTACTCCCAGCCTTCTAGTTCTTCCTCCAGGTACTTTCCCATTTCAACAAAGTCCATGTTTTTGAAACACAAAACCCGGGTCTTTGTGAGACTTCTCCGTATCCTATTATTGATATGAAACCATTTTGTTTGATGATCACTGGTGCTGAGGTGGGCGCCCGCCTAGACGTTAGAGACATTATCTCCATTAGTTAGCACTAAATCGAGTACAGCTCCCTCCCTCGTAGGTTCTATTACCATTTGTATGAATAGAGCCCCTTGCAGGGTATCCACTAACTCTCTACTACTGTTAGATTCTGCAGAAGGGATTCTCCAGTCTACATCCGGCAGATTAAAATCTCCAACAATCCCCACTTCTCCCTTCTTCCCCATCTTTTGGATGTCTTCAACCAGATCTCTGTCTAGTACTTCCATTTGATTTGGAGGTCTGTAAACTACTCCAATAAAAACTGATGCCCCATCATCCTTTTTTAGGACGGCCCATAAAGCTTCTTCTTTGCCCCATCTTCCTTGCAGTTTCGATGCTTGGATATTGTTTTTGACATAAAGAGTCACTCCTCCCCCTTTTCTGTCCTTCCTTAATAAGTTATATCCCGGTATGGCTGTATCCCAATTATGTGAATTCGTGAACCACGTCTCCGTGACAGCAACAATTTCCAAGTCCGCCTCCATCATTAGGGCTTGCAGATCTGGGATTTTATTGCCTAAACTACGAGCATTTGTGCTCATGGTTTTCCAGCTATTCTGGTACAGGTTACTGCTTTTCTTGGACTCCCTTTGACTTATTTAGCTGACTTTTGTTATCTCTTTGCCCTTTTTCATTGCATTTGTATTTATATTTGGGGGGTGACACTAATGTCCTACTGTCACCCCCGTCCTCTAGTTTAAATGCCTTATGACATAGGATTTGAATTTATCTCTTAGGATCCTTTTTCCCTCCACAGACAGATGTAAGCCATATTTGACAAAGAGCTTTTTTCTGTTCCATACATGGCCCCAGCCCCCAATATATCCAAAACATTTTTCTTTACACCAGTATTTGAGCCATACATTGAAGTTATCAATATGGCTTAGCCTCTCCTGCCCCTTACCATGAACAGGTAACACTTCTGAAAAGGTAATGGTTGTCGCCATGACTAATCTGCTTCGCTAGAGATTGGAAATCTCTCTGTACCGCTTGGATGCTGTTACTAGCAAGGTCATTGGTTCCCAGATGGATGATAATAACAGCTTTAGAGTCTTTGCTTTCTTCTTGGATCATTTTGACTATCTGAATAGCATTTCTGCCGGCCGATGATCCCGGAAGGCATTTGACTGTAGTGTTTCCCTCTAGAAGAGTTCCCAAATTAGTGCCTCTGATGACAGAGTCAACCAGCAGAATGAGCTTTTTTCTTTGGTTATTGATTGTATTTTGGAATTTCTATATGCACTGGGTTTCTTCTTTCTATTCATATACCATGTCTACCCTTTCACCAGAGCTTTATACTTATGTGATACAGATAAGGTGTTTTGTACTTGTGTCACTTGAGAGAGCGTGTGTTTCCGCATCACCGGTCTTACTCCTCCAGAGCCCACCATAATCATGTTGATTTTTGGGTTCCTTGTTGCCCTGTGTAAGTGTGTGTGTGTGGGGGGGGGGGGGGGGGAAGAAGACTTGTGGGCTGCACAATTGTGTAGAATGGGTGTCTGTGAGTCACAGGACTTACCTAGCTGAGCCCACTGTAAACCTCTTTTTCCCTCAGTTTTGTTTCTTTTGCGGTAATGAGGAATTACTGTTAAGATTACTTACCTGGTAATCTCCTTTTCCTTAGTGTATGCAGATGGACTCAAAACAAATGGGTATAGTGTGCTCGTGCTAGCAGTTGGAGACGGATCTGACGTCAGCACGGGTACATATACCCCCACAGAAAGTGAAGCTCTTCAGTAATCTTCCTTGCAAAAGCTGTTATAGCTATATGTGTACTGACCGATCGATTAATCAGCAGGATTACCCTGACCAATTGATGGTAGCTGGAGACCGCCAGTGTTCTCAACCGGAAGGCGTCGACACCCGGCAGGGTGGAAGCCCTATTATAAGTAAAACATGGCTTACCGTGAGTCAGCGAATCCCCATGTATATCGGCAGCCGGGCGGGATGCTGAGTCCATCTGCATACACTAAGGAAAAGGAGATTTCCAGGTAAGTAATCTTAATATTTCCTAGCATGTAGCAGATGGACTCAAAACAAATGGGATGTACAAAAGCTACTCCTGGACTGGGCGGGAGGCTGCCCGAGGACCGTGTAGGATCGCCCTCGCAAATGCTGTGTCCTCCATGGCCTGAACGTCCAGACGGTAGAATCTGGAGAAGGTATGGAGGGAGGACCACGTCGCCGCTCTACATATCTCTGCAGGCGACAGCAGCTTAGCTTCTGTCCAAGAGGCTGATTGTGCTCTGGTAGAATGAGCCTTGACCTGTAGAGGTGGTGGTTTTCCTGCCTCTATGTAGGCTGCCTTGATAACTTCTTTAATCCAGTGGGCGATGGTCGGCCGTGAGGCCGCTTCCCCTTGCTTCTTCCCGCTGTGCAGGACGAACAGGTGGGCCGTCTTTTGTACTGCTTCTGACATGTCCAGGTATCTGGACAGCAGTCTGCCGATGTCGAGATGACGTAGTGTTTGACCTTCTTCAGATTTCTTCAAACCTTCTGTGGTAGGCAAGGATATGGTTTGGTTGAGGTGAAAGTGGGAGACCACTTTGGGTAAAAAGGAAGGAACTGTACGAAGATGGATAGCCTCTGGAGTGATTCTAAGAAATGGATCACGACAGGATAGTGCTTGTAGCTCTGAGATGCGGCGTGCTGAACACACAGCCAGCAAGAACATCATCTTCAAGGTTAACAAACGGAGAGACAGGCCGCGAAGGGGCCGGAAGGCTGATCCCGCTAGAAATTCCAATACTAGGTTAAGGTTCCACAAGGGCACTGGCCACTTCAGTGGCGGGCGAATGTGTTTAACACCTTTCAGGAAGCGTGAAACGTCTGGGTGCTGGGCAATGGATTTGCCGTCACGTCTGGGACCGTAGCAAGACAGCACTGCTACCTGTACCTTGATGGAGCTGAGGGAGAGACCCTTCTGAAGTCCATCTTGTAGGAAGTCCAAAATGATAGGAATCTGTGCGGTATGCGAATTGGTGCTGTGAGAATCGCACCAGGCTTCAAAAATTCTCCAGATCCTGATATATGTTAGTGATGTGGAGAACTTGCGTGCTCGGAGGAGTGTATCTATCACCGGCTCTGAGTATCCTCTTTTCTTCAGTCTAGCCTTCTCAATGGCCAGACCGTAAGAGAATTGAGCTGGATCCTCGTGGAGAATGGGGCCTTGCCGTAGCAGGTCCCAGTATGGAGGCAGAGGTAGAGGGTTCCCTGCCAGTAGTCTTCTCATGTCTGCGTGCCAGGGTCTTCTTGGCCAGTCCGGGGCCACTAGAAGAACTAGACCTCTGTGTCGCTGAATCCTGTGAACAATGGCGCCCAACAGGGGCCATGGAGGAAATGCGTATAGCAGGATCCCCTGAGGTCACGGCTGTACCAGGGCATCAATCCCCTCAGCTTAAGGATCCCGCCTGCGGCTGAAATATCTGGGAACTTGAGCATTGGACCTGTCTGCTAATAGGTCCATTGCTGGCGTCCCCCAGCGATCCACAATTAACTGAAAGGCTGTGGGTGACAGCTGCCATTCTCCCGGGTTTAGGCGTTCTCTGCTGAGGAAGTCTGCCGCAGTGTGTCCTTCCCGGCGATGTGTATGGCGGAGATGTCCTGAAGATTGGCTTCTGCCCAAATCATCAGGGAGTTATTTCTAGGGACACTTGTTGGCTTCTGGTTCCGCCCTGTCGATTGATGTATGCCACTGTGGTGGCGTTGTCTGACATCACTCTGACCGCTCTGTTGCGAAGTCTGTGGGCAAATCACAGGCACGCTAGCCTGACTGCCCGTGCCTCCAGTCGGTTGATATTCCACCTTGACTCTTCTCGGGTCCACCGTCCTTGGGCAGTGAGCTCCTTGCAGTGCGCTCCCCATCCGTTCAGGCGGGCATCTGTGGTGAGCAGAATCCAGGTTGGGGAGGACATTCGTAATCCCCGGCTCAAGTGGCCAGGCTGTAACCACCAGCGTAGTTGCTTCCGCACTCTGGCTGGTAGAAGCAGGTGTATGGTGCAGTCCTGTGATCGTGGACTCCATCGAGATAGAAGGGCGCGTTGCAATGGTCTCATATGAGCCCGCGCCCATAGCACCACCTCCAGGGTGGATGCCATGAGGCCGAGGACTCGGAGCTAATCCCGAGCTGTGGGCCGGCTGGCGCTCAGCAAGACCTGCAGATGAGTCCGGAGTTTTGACTTTCTCTTGGAGGTCAGGCTGACCTTGTCTTCTTGGGTGTCGAATTGGACCACTAGGTATTCCAGCAACTGGGATGGCTGTAGGGAACTCTTCTTTATGTTGACTACCCATCCTAGGCTTTCCAGAAGAGCTATCATTCTGTTGGTTGTCTGGTGACTCTCTTCCAGTGACTTTGCCCTGATCAGCCAATCGTCCAGGTAGGGATTGACGAGGATTCCTTCCTTCCTGAGTGCCGCTGCCACTACAACTATTACCTTGGTAAAGATCCGCGGCGCGGTGGCTAACGCGAAGGGTAAGGCCTGGAACTGGAAGTGCTGATTCAGAACTTTGAAGCGTAAATAGCGCTGGTGATCCCGATGGATTGGGATATGCAGGTAGGCTTCTGACAGATCTAAGGAGGTGAGAAACTCCCCTGGCTGTACTGAATTCTTGACAGACCGTAGAGTTTCCATGCGAAAGCTGGGGACCCGTAGGTGTCGGTTGACTGACTTGAGGTCCAGGACGGGCCTGAAGTTGCCCTCCTTCTTGGGTACTATGAAATAAATGGAATAATGTCCAGAAAGTACCTCTTCCGCAGGTACTGGGATTATGGCTTTTAGGGCCAGGAGCCTCTGTAAGGTCACTTCTAGTGCCACTGTCTTGAGTGGCAAACAAGGAGATTCCACAAACTTGTTCGGCGGAAGCCGAAAGAAATCCAGGTAATATCCTTCCCGGATGATGGCCAGGACCCACTGGTCCGAAGTGATCTCGACCCACCTGTGGTAGAAGAGGGTTAGCCTGCCCCCTATGGCTGCTACCCTCGGATGGGTCGGCTGATTGTCATTGTGGGTTACGGCCGGGGCCAGAACCCGGGCCGGTTCTCTTCTTGGTGTGCTTAGCCTGAAAGGGCTAATTCCTGGCCTGAGAACGAGGTGCTTGATAGCGAGACCTGTAAGGGTTGAAGCGCTGCGAGTTTCTACCTCTGGATAGTTTAAAAACAGAACACTGGTTCCTCTTTGACCTGTCTTCTGGTAGACGGGGTAACATAGAAGCACCCCATTTAGTAGCCCAATTCTCAAGGTCGCTGCCGAACAGTAGGGAACCCTTAAAGGGCATTCTTGTGAGTCAAGTCTTGGAGGACGAGTCGGCCGCCCAATTGCGTAGCCAAAGCTGTCTTCTGGCTGCCACTGAGGAGGACACTCCCTTGGCTGCCGTACGGACGAGGTCGGAGGCTGCGTCTGTGAGAAATGCGAGAGCCGATTCCATGTCTTCTCCCGGGGTGTTATTTCTTGCCTGTGATAAACAGGAGTGCGTCACCACGGTGCAGCAAGTCGCGATTCGAAGGGACATGGCTGCTACCTCAAAGGCTTGTTTCAGAATGGTGTCCATGCGTCGGTCATGCGCATCCTTGAGAGCCACTCCCCCCTCCACCGGAATGGTGGTGCGTTTTGCAATTGCGTTAATTATGGCGTCTACCCTGGGGCACGCCAGCAGTTCCTTGGCTGTCGGATCTAGAGGGTACATGCCAGACAAGGCCGGACCCCCTTTGAATGAGGCCTCCGGTGCCTTCCATTCCAGCTCGATTAGCTGCTGTGCTGCTTGTAGGAGGGGAAAGTGGTGAGCCGTTTGGCGCAGGTCCTCTAGCAGAGGGTTCTGTACAGGGACCCCTGGGGGGTCCTGGCCTGGAATGGCCAGCTCCGATAAGCATTGTGAGACCAGGCCCGGCAGATCATTTCTCCGAAAGAAGCGTCTCATGGTCCGATATGGTTCTATCTCCGAGGGAAGTTCATTCTCCTCAGGGGCTCCTCACTTACCTGTGAATAATCCGAATCCCCATGATTGGGGCTGCGCCTAGGTCTCGAGGGTCCAGGGGCCGGATCAACCGGGACGGAAAGACCCATCTGAGGAGCAGACTGCATCTGGACAAAGGCGTGAATCCCCTTAAATAATTCCACCCAGGAAAGCGAAGCCAGATCTGGCCGCAGGGGTACCAGGTCTCTCGGATTCCCTGGCTGCTCGCCGCGGCCTACTAAGTCCGGAGTGTTCTCTAAGGAACCGCTGGGCTAGGACCAGTTTTGTCCTGGAACTGCCATGGCTTCCTCACATTGGGCGCATAGGGAGTCTGCTTCCTCGCTCTGTGTGGCTCTAAGATTGCATGCTGAACAGAGGCTTAGAGCGTTCATGCCTGATTCTGGGGGTGCCAGCTCTGCGGACGCAGAGGCCTTCTTATGCTCCATTTGCCTCAAATGCGATGTCATCCTACGATGTGCGCCTAATACGGGCGCGTAACAGCCTGCGCCTAGAACGGGCGTCTTATCAACGTGTGCCTATGAACGGGCGTCTTATAAACAGTGCGCTTATGAATGGGCGTCTTATATAAATGTGCGCCTATAACGGGCGTCTTAGCATATGTGCGCATATCCTAGTAGCGTGCGCTAACGTGCGCCTATCGCGTGCGCTAACGTGCGCCTATCGCGTGCGCTAACAACGTGCGTCTATCGCGTGCGCTAACAACGTGCGCCTATCGCAAACAACGGGCGTTTAGCAAGCAAAAGCGCTTAATTAGAAAGGAGAAGTAGGCAGGCAAGAAATGGCGACCTCCCAGGCGGGAGGGCTCGTAGGCAGTCCCAATTAGTCCACACTTCCTCGGAGACCAAGTAAAGATGTACGCCTTACCTTGTCTTCAGCGCTTCCCGGCTGCGACCCGGGTGGTCTCCGGTTGCGGGGGGAGAGGGGAATACCTTCACCGCCGCGCTTAAGGAAGTGCACCCGCTGCCTCTAGGCCGCGCCCGAACCGCTCGGGGGCCAAGTCCACGCCGGGACCGAGGCTGCCTCTAGGCCGCGCCCGAGCCCTTCTCACTCGGGGGCTGGGTCCCTGCCGCGAACCGGCCACTGGACCGAGGCTCCTACCTCCGAGGGACCACGGAAATCAGCTCGGGAAACTCAACTGAGTGAGTGACCGCCTGGTATCACCACAGGAGTGCGGGGCTCGTCTTCAGTAGATTTCTTCTATGAATTTAGTCGATAGAATTTGGAAACACGCTCAGCGAGCGTGGGGTAGCTCCAAACTGCTTTGGAGACGGAAATTACTGAATTGCTTTACTTCCTGTGGGGGTATATGTACCCGTGCTGACGTCAGATCCGTCTCCAACTGCTAGCACGAGCATACAATACCCATTTGTTTTGAGTCCATCTGCTACACGCTAGGAAATGTTCCTTAATATATGCCATTAGGGTGATGTGTATGTTAGGGAAAAAGGTAAAGGAGCTGATGATTTGACTAAAATCCAAACTAAATTATGCTCTATGCAGATCGAACAGCTAAATAAACAAAAAAAGGGAGAGACAAATAAGGGTGACTGGGACAGAAGGAGTTAAAGCATGTACAGATAAGGAATTTGAGTCAGAAAAAAGACATGGACAGGATGGGTGTAATTCAGGTTACCCCCAGAATCAATTAATAGGTGCAGTACTTACACCTAGAGGAAATAATATCCATGGTAGAGGGATGTTGCGAGGCAGCAGAGGGATAGGTGGACGAGGAATGTATGGGAGTCCGTCACAAGGAGCTGGGATTGGACCTGATAGAAGAGTAGGAATAGATGCTGGTTCTGCGGCAAATTCGGGCATTTCGCGCATGAGTGCCGGGCGAATCCTGATAGAAACAGTACTGGTGGTAGAGGGAGACAAGGAGGATTTCCCCACTGGGATCCTGCAAATGAGATTCAAAGGTATAGAGCAGGAAATGGGTATAACCAATGACTTTTAGGAGTGGTGCAAATTAGGGCAGGAACAGCAGATCCCATGTTGACAATACATATTAACAAACAACCGTATACTTTTCTATTGGATTCAGGGGCAACCAAATCTGTGATCACCAGACTTCCCGAGGGAATTGCATTGTCAGATGAAACTATTTGTACTATAGGATTTAAAATGAACAGAAAAAGCTAGTACAGAGAACAGAAAAAAACTAGTGTGCAGTTAGAAGGAAAAGAAGTGATAAGTCAGTTTTTGTATGCTCCAGATTATCCAGTAAATGTGTTAGGAAGGGATTTGTTACAAGCCTTAGAAATAGAACTCTCATTTGCACCAAACTCCTCAGCACTACATTTAGCTAGACAGTTTGTCAATCTAACACACAGACAGGAACAATTCCCTAATGTGCCTGAGTCAGTGTGGGCTACTGAGAAAGATCCATATGGTAAGGTGCAGAGTATAGACTCTGTGGAAATCCAATTGAAAGCAGGTTATATGGGCCCTAAGCATAGTCAGTACCCTTTATCTCGAGAAGTACAAGAAGGAATTAAGCCAGAAATCGCATCTCTTCTTAAACATGGGATAATAGAGCCTAGTGGGTTACCATTCAATACCCCTTTGTTCCCAGTTCTGAAACCTTCTGGGAAATGGAGATTAGTGCAAGACTTATGCGCACTTAACGAAATGGTAGTGGTAGAATATCCTAATGTTACAAATCCAGCTACTATTTTACAAACTGAACCATTAGGGAAATGGTACACTGTTTTAGATTTGGCAAATGCATATTCTGTGTGCCTCTTGCTTGGCAAAGTAGGGAGTTAACTGCTTTCCAATACGATAAGCAGAGTTATCAGTGGGCTAGATTACCGCAAGGGTATGTAGAAAGTCCTTCTATTTTTTCTAAAATCTTGTCTAAAGATCTTCAGGTAGTACGTAATCAACTTCCAGTGGGTGTGTCTCTGATCCAGTACGTGGATGACTTGTTAGTTTCAGCATCTACACGTTCTGCATGCATGAAAGCAACTGAAATGCTTTTGCATACATTAGCACAGGCAGGATATAAAGTGAATTCTGACAAAGCACAAATCTGTCAGTTACAAGTTTCATTTCTAGGACTGAATCTAGGTATAGAGGGTAAGAGCATTGGTTGTGCACTACACGAACAAGTGTCAGAATTGGCAATTCCTCAAACAGTGAAACAGTTAAGAGGTTTGTTAGGTCTGTTGAATTTCTGTAGATTGTAGATTCCAGCTTTTAGTACCAAAAGCAAGTCACTGAGACGACATCTTAAAGGCAGCCCAGCTAGTGATGATAAATTGAGTTTAACTGAACAAGATCTGGAAATATTGCAGGACTTAGTGCAGTCAGTATTAAATGCTCCTAGTTTGGCTCTTGTTGATTTAAATTGTGCAGTTGATTTGTGGGTGTATCATGGTTCTGAAGGGTGGACAGCAGCTGCGTCTCAGCATGATAACATAACTCCCATTGCTTATTTTTCTGGCACCTTCGGGGTAGTAGAACAAGGATTTTCTGACTGTGAGCTAGGTATTGTAGCTTGCGCTGATGCTATTTGTAAATTGCAGTCACATGTGCCAGGTATTCCAATTATATTACATACTTCTCATGCAGTTAAAACACTTATGGGAGATACCCATATTTCTTTTACTGCTTCCAGGCTTGGGAAATATTCAGCCATGTTATTCACTTCTACAGTGTTACATAGGACTATAACAAATGTATCCAAATTTAATTTTCTCCAGGACCTTCTAGAGGGAGCGGTTGTGCTTCCACATACTTGTGGAATCACTGCACTGCCCTTACCTGATAAAGTTGTTTTATCTAATGAACCCCTAGTTGAAGGAGATTTTTGGTTTACAGATGGGTCCTGTACAAAAGCAAGCCCAGGGTTTGCTGCTATTCAATACTACTCAGATGATCAAGTTCTCAGATGTGAGCAGTTTTCCTTACCAATGGAATTGTCTGCACAAGGAGCAGAACTGTGTGCAGTTTCATGGGTACTGCTGCATTGTGCGGAAGTGCCTTTGACTATTTTTACAGATTCACATTATATATTTTCATCTATTAATGAGCATTTGAGAAAGTGGAATAGGAGAGGATTTATTTCTGCTTCTGGAGAACCTCTTTCACATGTGCAGTTATGGGAATTAATTTTATCACGCCTACAGGAAAGAGGAGAGAAAGGATTATTAACAGCTATATGTTGGGTGAAAGCCCATCATGCTGTTGATACGTGGATCAATAGAGGGAATGCATTGGCAGATTATGCAGCACAAGAGGTTGCTCAGACAACTTGTCAGCTAGCAGTAAAGGAATTAGTACAGACTAGAGCACAAAGGGAAACAGGATTACTAACAGTGCAGCAATTGCAGGAATCAGCAACAGCTGAAGAGAGAGTGAAGTGGAAAGCTGCAGGTTGTAGATTTACTAAGAATGTAGGCTGGGTGCATCCAGCAGGAACTTTGTGTTGTGCTTTGAATGTTTTAAATCTGAATTTACACGAAGCTCATTGGCCTCTACATAACAGTTCCAATACAATGTATATTAATTTGTCTCAAAATATATGGGCTCCAAATTTACAGAGACTTTGTTCGCAATTTGTGACCAGATGTCCAATATGTGCTACTGCAAATCCCCGTAGAGGTGCAGTGACCCCTAGTGGACATATTCCAAAACCACAGGGACCTTATTTAGAATGGCATTGTGATTATACTGATATGATCCAATCCTGTTCTGGCTATCGCTATTTACTTATGTGTGTCTGTCCATACACTCAATGGCTGGAAGCCATACCCTGTAAAGCAGAAACAGGTACTTGTATGGCAAAAGCATTACTGACCCACATTATACCCAGATTTGGGGTACCAGTGAAAATAGTGACAGATAATTTATCACATTTTAGAAATGAATTAATGCATGCATTAACATCAGATCATATGCCGTCATGTATCTGTATACAGACCTACGTCCAATGGTTTGGCAGAGAGAATGAATGGGATTCTTAAAACAAAATTAAGACAACTGATGTTGGCTTATGAGCAAACTTGGCTTACTGCCTTACCAGCTGCTCTGATGGCACTTAGAATGAGCCCAGTGAGATATATAGGACTCACTCCTTTTGAGCTGTGTATGGGCAGAGCTATGAATTTACCTCAACAAGTTGAGTATCAGAAACATGCTAAGGTACCAGATAACCTGTTTGTTTTTCTTAAAAATGTGCAGGTCACAAGTCAACAAATACATGCTGCTAAAGCTAAGCAATCCAAAGTGCTAGAACCTTCGAGAGTGTATGCAGTAGGAGATCTAGTCTATCGCCGCAACTTTACCCACAGAACTTGGAAAGATCCGGTGTACACTGGACCATACAGAATAACAACGTTAACTCTTACAGCTGCTCGCTTAGATGCTGACACTACCTTCACACATTTAGCTGACTTGAGGCTGTGTCCAAGCACAGATGCTACTTGCTGAGACTTTACTTTTTTGTATCTGCTTCTGCAGCCTCACGGGCTTGAACTGACTTTATTTTATTTTGTAGGATTCTTAGGAGTATCTAAGGACCTTTTTGTTCTTTAAAGGACTGATCTTTGAACAATTGAAGTATCATTTACTAGATGTATGTTTTCTTTCTTTATTATATTTTAACTAGAAAAGTTACTGAGTTTGCTAATCATTATTTTTGTTTTCTTTATTGGTAATAGTTTTTAGAAATCATGTATCTATTTGTCTTTTCTTTACTCTTCTCTCTTCCTTTCTCTTTTACTCTTCTTTCCCCTGACCTTTTGCTTAATTTCTCTTTACCCACACATACACCTTTTTCTACCAATATGTGGTATCAATTAATGTATAAACATTCTATTACATCGTACCCCAACACTCCTTGTATTGCTTGTTCCCAACATTTCCATGCCACTCAAATGGCAGGTTTTGTTCTTACAATACCATTATCTCTTTCAAATGTTTCTTGCTATTATCATGCTCTTGCCTGTCCAATTGCTGGCACTCCAGCAGAAGTCTCTTCTCTTATTTCTTCTTCTGCTGCTTGTTTTTATGGTAATCAGACCTTTGGACCTCCTTATTCTGTTCCCCCTGCTTCCAATTCTAATCAACATACTAAATTTGGTTTTTCCCCTTCTACTATGCTTTCCTTGTGGAATGCATCTGTTCTTAATGAGACCTCCCCCCTCCTTGTCCTCAGCATTTACTCTGTAAGCTTAGTTATCTTACTTATTTGTGTAGAGAAAAAGAAAAATGGACTATTTGTGGAGCTTCTGAAGCACCTACACTGTGTGTTTCTCCTATTCCTATACTGCCTTCACCGACCTGTACCTTTGCTCATTTTGGTTCTGTTGTCAATACCTGGCCACCTCCTTTTTCAGGCCCTTTGTTTCATACTGTGCTTACCCATTTCCCCTTTTGTTTTTCACAAAATGGTACTGGACCTTTCTTAGGTATCTCTTCTTGTGATACTGTCTATCATGCTATGTATCTAGAATTTGGTTCACAGCCTCTCATGGATGTTTTCTGGCAATGTGGTATTTCTGTCTATCCGTTTCTTCCACTCCGATGGCGTGGTACTTGTGCTATGGTGATTTTAGCTGCTCCTGTGTTTATTTCTTCCCTTTCTATATTTTCACCCTCTGTCTTTTCAAACCATGTACGTCGTTCTGCTTATCTTACTCCAACTGATGTACCTGATGAATTTAAACTGTTTAGCCGAACTGAACTATGTTTTGCTTCTTGGCTGAAGCCTGGTGTCCAAGCTGCTGCAAATGCCAAATGGATTCAGACTATCCGTTATCAGTTTATGCAGTTCGTTAATTTAACTACTGCTGGTCTCAATGCTATCAATACTGAGCTTAGAGCAACTGCAAATACTGCTCAATAGAATCGTCTAGCCTTAGATTCTATTCTTGCTTCTAAGGGTGGAGTCTGTGTTATCATTGGCACTGCATGTTGTACCTATATTCCCACTGCAGCTTTCGAACATAACATGTCATATTGTGGGATGATAGGGAGATTATTTCTTTGATTTCCTTATTTGAATTAATATTGTATTTGATATAGTGGATTTAACTAGTAAATCAGCTAAAACTTACTAATGAATCAGAAAGGCTGAAGATTTGCAGTCTCTGCATTTGCTCAGAGATATTGGATGTTGGAAGATTGACAACAACTTTTGGAGTGAGTTAAAATAGCCTACATTTGGAGTCTGTCTATCAACCATGGCTGAAGCCATAGATAGTCGTTGCTGTAGTCACTGATTGGTTGGTCAGAAATAACCCCAAAAGAACAACTGTTTCTATATAGAATAGCCATGCTAATAAGTGATTCTTAGTTGGCTGGGGCTATTCTGGCACAAAACCATATATGACACAGAGAACTTGGTTATTCTGGTACAAAACCATATTTGAGGAAAAGAGCTTCAATTTGTGACCAATCAGAAAAGAACATTTGTCCTGGATTTCACTTGGGAAAGCATAAAACAGGGTACATTATCATCATCGCTTTGGAGACAAGCAGAGAGACGCATGCCCAGAAGCAAGAACCAATGTCAGGAAATATTTCTTCACGGAGAGAGTGGTGGATGCCTGGAATGCCCTTCCGGAGGAAGTGGTGAAGTCCAAAACTGTGAAGGACTTCAAAGGGGCGTGGGATAAACACTGTGGATCCATGAAGTCTAGAGGAAGTGTATAAAGAGGAGGCAGCAAAACACTGCACGGAGCGGCAGTAGCCACAGAGGCATTCACGGAGTGGGATGCCAGTGGCCAGTGGTTGGTGTTCCACCTTCACGGAGCGGAAGGATGGAGGCCTGCCATCTCCATATTAAAAAAAAAAACCAAAACAGGGGTGGGCAAGAGTATGTATAATTAACGAAGAGTTCATAAGCTATAGGTACTACCAATTATTAGGCTTATTCAATATTTGTTGATAGATGTGGCTTTCAATGCATACTTCACTTTCAATACATATCCAACATAGCTCTCTGCTTCAACAGCAGGGGAGAAGAAAAACTAATACTTCACGCATACCCAAGCTTTGCTCTCTGCTTCAACGGCAGGGGAGAAGTAAAACTAATAGTACACGCATATCCAGCATAGCTCTCTGCTACAATGGCAGGGGAGAAGAAAAACAACCAATAAGGGCTGAATAACATAATCTGGGTAAAACAAATAACCAAGGGTGTAGCTTGCTTATTGTGGCGGTTACTACCCCTAACTAATCAAGCTTGATATTTCACTTGGATGCAGATCCATCAATGCTCTCTGCATTAATGGTGGGTGAGAAAGGGAAATAGAACCAAAGGTTACTAGGAGCCAAGAGAAACAGATAAGTATAAGAAAAAAAGAAGTGTGAGGCTTGCTGGGCAGACTGGATGGGCCGATTGGTCTTCTTCTGCCGTCATTTCTATGTTTCTATATTTCTATGTATCAATAGCCTGGTCAGCTACAACTGACATCGTAAGTATTTGATACAATATTAATCAAGTATAGAAATCTGGGGAATACTCTGCATTTATTTATTATCTCTGAAAAGATTCCAAGAAAGAGATAATAGGATAAGGAATTATATACTTTATTGTATATTCTAAGTGTGTATTAAAGAAACATTAAAAATGATATAGCAAATCAAATTTTACCAATTTGCTTATTAAAAATTATTGATAAATTGGTGTCTGTGAATTATTCCTTATGAAACTAAAACAGTTACAATATATTTTCCAACACCTTCGAAATCTATCTCATGTTATGTATGCACAAGGTGGTGTAAATTCTGCTACTGACTCATGGCTTGACTCTATATTTTCATGGCTTCCTTCAATTTCTTAGCTGCGTAAGTTACTATTTTCTGTATTCGCTATCTTCTTTATACTGATTTTTAGCTGTTGTTGTTTTCAATGTTCTTTTTCTCTTCTATCATATATTCGTACTCCTTCTTCTCTGTTACACCTATCTACTTCTATCCCTGGTTCTCTGTTTCATACAGAGAACCAGGGATAGTTTCAGAGACTTTCACCCATTATTAACAGTGCAACATGAGTTTCAGAGACTCACCCATTATGAACAGTGCAACAAGAATATGGATACTTTCTTCTTTAATGATTTTTTAGTTCTCGCCTATCTTTATGCTAGTTATACTAGTATGTGATTTAATATTATGTGATTTGTAGCATACAGACTGTTTTCTATTAGGAATAAATCTTTTTTTTTAGACTATTAGTTTAAATATGGTATTTCTTCCTTATGCAATGTAATCTCTAGTTTAAGACTAAAGTTTTGATATTATTATTACACTTTCAGTTTAACTATAGAACTGGATGATTTCTATTGTAATTCAGTTTTAATGTTATTGTTTGATTAACTAGTGAATGCCTATGCTTATATGAGTATCACTTAAACTCATTAGGAATTTAGAGGGACACACACAACTGTGCTTTACACCTGATAAATACCAAGGTTAGTTGTTAGGACACACTTTTTAGGCCCCTTTGTTATGGCCCATCGTCGCGGACCTGCTGGTGTGCCATTCTTGCCATTGAAGGTGGCACAAGAGGGAAATGATATATGAACAGCCTAATATGGAGCCTAATGCTAAGACTATTGCTCACTCAGTTCCCAGAATCCTTCAGGATGTGGCCTGCTTGCAATGTTGGTCATAGAGAAAACTTTTAATTGACCTCAGATCCAAGAATTTGGAAGATATCTGGTATACTTTTAGGCTCTGCAAAGCCTATACTTAAAGGTCATGAGGTTATCAATGGCAGATGGCTGAGGCTGCATTCTTGGCTTATCTGGCTCCAAGAGACTCCAACTGAAATCAGAGTTTCTCCCTGCCCCCTGGAGATGAAATGATTGATCTACTGACAGGACAAAAGAAATTCAGAAGAAGTGGCGGCACACATCTGGCAAAAGCAAGGCTAGAACAAAGGGACCTTAATGTGGGTGGGGAGTTCTCAGGTTAAAGAAGTTTAGTTTATTTCACTGTCATATTGCGTTAAGTGATCCTCGTCACAGGCATTCTGTGTATGGTTTAAACCTATATAATAAGCTTTTACAAGATACTGGGAGAGACAGGCTGCAGTGCTTTCCCCTGCGTTGAAGGTCTGACTGTGTCTCCCAAGGATATGCAATAATAGATTTATCTTTGCTTTTACTAAATTCCTTGTGATATCCTTGTGTGTCCTGTAGCAGAGAAGTGCCGTTTACACAGTCAGGTAACATATACAGCAACAGAGAGTAGGATTAAAAGGTCTGTTTTCACAGTGAAAAAAGGTAAACAGTGGAGTTTCTCAGGGATCTGTATGTGGACTGGTGCTTTTTAATATATTTATAAATGATCTGGAAAGGGGTATAATGAGAGAGGTGATCAAATTTGCAGATGACAATTATGCAGAGTAATTAAATCTCAAGCGGATTGTTCTGAATTGCAATAGGACCTTGTAAGACTGGAAGATTGGGCTTCCTAATGACAGATTAAATTTAAGGTGGACAAGTGCAAAGTGATGCATATAGGGAAAAATAACCTTACACAATGTTAGGTTCTATCTTAGGAGTTACTACCCAGGAAAGAGATCTAGGCATCAGTGGATAATATATTGAAATTCTCGGTTCAGTGTGCTGTGGCGATCAAAAAAGAAAACGGAATGTTAGGAATTATTAGGAAGGGAAAGGCAAATAAAAGGATGGATGTTATAATGCCTCTATATCGCTCCATGGTGAAACCACATCTTGAAAACTGTGTGTAATTCTGGTCACCGCATACCAAAAAAGTTATAGTTGCACTGGAAAAAGTGCAGAGAAGGGTAACCAAAATGATAAGAAGCATGGAACAGCTGCCCTATGAGGAAAGGCTAAGGAAGTTAGGGCTGTTCCGTTTGGAGAAGAGACGACTGAGGAGGGGATATGATAGAGGTCTACAAAATCAGAAAAGGACTTGAACAAGTTAATGTAAATCAGTTATTTATTTTCTCAATAATAATTTACTCTCTCAGATAACAGAAGGACCAGGAGACATTCCATGAGTTAGCAAGTAGCTCATTTAAAACAAATTTAAGAAAATTCTTTTTCACTCAGTGCATAGTTAAGCTCTGGAATTCATTGCCAGAGGATGTGGTTACAGCTGTTAGTGTAACTGGATTTAAAAAAGGTTTGGTAAATTCATAGAGGAAAAATCCATAAACTGCTATTAATAAGCAACAGTAGCTCATGATTTATTTAATGTTTGGCAACTTGCCAGGCACTTGTGACTTGGATTGGCCACTGTTGGAAACAGGATACTGGGTTTGATGGACCCTTGGTCTGACCCAGTAAGGCATATCTTATGTTCCTATGCTCTATTAGTAAAAATGTTTTTTTTTTTGTTTTTTTTAATCATTTTTTAATTTACCACTATGCCTGATTGTCTAGCATTTTATTGGTTGGCCTAGGAATGAAAAATTATACTCTTTGATATATGTGAAGAATGCATTAAAAAAAACAATGATATTAACTGTAAACATAAAGTTAAGAAATTAGCAATGGATATGGGGCTCGGAGATAGGGGCAGAGCTTGGTTACCTAATAGAAATTCTGCCGACTCTGACCCCTACACAATTAGGGCACTTCATTTTCACAAATTCATATAAGACACAGTTTTATGAGGTCACACGCTGTTAATGAATCAAACTGAATTATACAATATTCAGTATCTTACAGATATATATCTGGCACTTAAGCATTATTGTTCCTCTTAAAATACAACAGAGGTGAACAGTTAATGTAAAGCTACTTTTTTTTTTCTTTTTTACACAAGACAAAAAGCCTAACAAGGATTTTTCTACCTATTAGCCGGAGGGTTGTTTGGGTCAATGCCAGCATTCCAGAGTTCAGGAGGAGATTAAGACTGTTTGCTCCATGTTGTAAGGTCAGCATATTCAGCATCACTATAAGGAAACGTGCTTGCGGGATAGTGCCCAGGCTTGGTCCTGCAGGATTCTCATTGGTAATGGTTTGCAAAGGAACAGGCTGGATACCTAGATATGAATTAGAACATACTCAACAAATAAAAGGTCCAATCGCAAAATATATACAATAAAAATCTTTTGATGTCTTGTTTACTGATAAAAATTACATTTATCCTTAATAGATCCCAAAGCACATTAGGTAATAGCCAGATAGTGACATATGACTGGACAAATCCCATTAAAGAGGAGGAGAAGAGAAGGAAAAAAAATGAACAAACTCAATATTGATATCCATAAATACAAGCATCTAAAGAGATAAAATCTAAACTTTATTTTCATAGCTTATGTGCTGTTAACAATTAAGTCATTTCCTAATAAATATTTGTAGATCTTCTATGTCCTAAAAACTCACCTAGTTCTTTGAATATGCTACTAGCATCCAGCAAAATCCTTCGAATATTATTAATAGCCCATGCATACAGTTTTCCAAATGTCACTTCCAGTAGCATTCGGTTATATGGAGCAATCAAGTCAACATCTTTTACACAGTCTGTAAGGGGGTCACTAACAAAAGAAAAATATACCAAGTAGATTATATGATCAGTTGAACAACAACAACAAAAAAGCTACATTTAATACATTTCTAAAACCAAGACAAAAAATAAACTATTTACCCTAAATAAATTCCTTCAGGAACAAGTCTTTGCCAGCCACAAAACATGGCATACTGTACAGATGGAAGCAAAAAACTTTTTATTGCCAGTTTTAGCATTGTGTCTATTCCTTCCAGGCGAACCTCTGCTCTTTCCAACTGCAAAAATATAAATTACAAGACATGAAGCAGTAACCTCAAACAAAATATTTCTTTTTCTGCACTGTTTATGCTTTATTTCTAAGTTATCTATGCAAGCAATAAAGATCAGCCATATATTTCAACAAGTTACTAGTAGTATCTATATATGACACAAATTTTTATTGAACTTTCCTAAAACACAAAATTCAAAACCTATTTTTTTAAAGTTCATATTTTGTTCAATGTTTTCATATAATGCAATTAAGTACACAAAACTGCAAATTGCATAAAAAGTACTTAAAACCAAAACTCGCTTACTTTACAAAAAATTATTACACTGGTCTACATTTGAAAAAATGTTTTCTGCTAACCTAATAATTTTTGCTGATTTTACCCAAATGAAAGGTGCTGATTCCAAATATGAAGTCAAAAAGTATGTAATACATCAAATTTTTTCACAAATAAATGTTTGATTAAAGATTATAAAGTCGAATACCAAGAGTAATAAGAACTTCTTAAGAAGCGATAGCACGTAATATATTTGTTTCATGCAAAAACCGAGTCTATCTTCGAACCAACAGGCCGATACAGTAAAGCGCGGCCGCAGTTACCCCGTTTCTAACCCGCTGTGTACTCACAATTTTGCCACGTAAGTCTAACCCGCGATTCACTATCTGTTTTTACTGATCCTTACCGCTTCTTTAGCTCAATGCGTATCCCTTTCCGCCCGCGGCATGTATATGTATGTAAACGATCCGATTAGCTATTCCCTCCCATACAGTAAAGTGTGCCCCGACTATCGCCTTTTTAGCCTATTTTGCCGAGTCTTTAACCTACTAATTTATTTATTTATTTTTAATTTTTATATACCGAAATTCCTGTATGAAATACAAATCAATCCAATTTACATGGAACGGCTAATCACCCGGGGTTTAAATAACTGCCCAAGGCTTTTACATAAAACGGTTAAATTTACCGCCTACCCTGACCCTGAAGTAGAAGGGCGGCGAGAGAGAGCGGCTTCAGCAGCCCTGCCGGCGAAGATGAATACGTGCACGCCTGTAGGTCCAATACTCAAGGCAGCAAAGGCGCATGCGCACACGCCGTGACCTCTGACGTCCAGCCAGTCACGGCGTGTATGCATGCGCCTTCGCTGCCTTGAGCGTCCATATTGGACCTACAGGCGTACACGTATTCACTTTAGCCAGCGGGGCTGCTGAAGCCGCTCTCTCTCGACGCCCTTCTACTGCTGCTGCTGGGGGGTTGCGCTGTATAGCGCCTATACAGTAAAATGGATTGCGCTTCATGGATGTGCTTTGGACGCGGGTTGGACGCGGCTTGCATTTGCATGCCATTTAAATACAGTATCGAGCGGTAGGTGATCCGAACTGTGTGTGCGGCAAACGCGGGTGCGCCGGGCACTAACGCACTTCTTTCTACCGCCCCTTACTGTATCAGCCGCAAGAGAGCAATAGTTGTGTAAATTTTAATTGTTAGGGAGAAATTTTCTCTTTTTGGATGCTCTGGAATAGTTATGATCAGGGTTGTCATGCTGTAAACACCAGCAGTAGTCTGCCATCATGTTTGTGTTCCATCTGCCTTGATATAGAAACATAGAAATGACAGAAGACGACTAAACGGTCCATCCAGTCTGCCCAGCAAGCTTTCACACTTGTTTTTCTCATACTTTTCTGTTACTCTTGTCCCTTTAAATAATTTTTTTGGTTCTATTCCCCTTCCACCCTCGCCATCGTAGATAGAAGTGCTGGAGCTGCATTTAAGTGAAGTATCCAGCTAATTGGTTTGGGGTAGTAACCGCCGTAATAAACAAGCTACTCCCACACTTGTTTACCAGCATGTGCAATTCAGTCCTTGTTGGTTGTCTGAATATAAATCCTCTTCTTCATCCCCCCCCCCCTGCCGTTGAAGCAGTGAGCTGCACTGGATATGTATTCTAAGTGAAGGATCAGGCTTGATTTGGGGTAGTAAACGCCGAAACAAGCAAGCTACAACCATGCTTATTTGTTTTACCCAGACTATATAATTCAGTCCTTGTTGGTAGATGTCTGAATATAAAACATCTTTTCTTCATTCCCCCTGCCGTTGAAACCTAGAGCTATGCTGGATATGCATTTAAAGTGAAGTATCAGGCATTTTTGGTTTGGGGTAGTAGCCGCCGTAACAAGCAAACTACTCCCCTGCTTTTATGTGCATGCAAATCCTTTTTTCCACATTTCCTCTTGCCGATGCATAGAGCAATGTTGGAGTCGCATTAACCGTGTGTATGTTTATTGAATAAGGATATTCATCTCCAGGTAGTAGCCATCATTCCTGCAAGCCACCCCCATGCCTCTTCTCTTCATTCACTTCCTCTAGAATTTATTGATCCACAGTATTTATCCCACGCCCCTTTGAAATCCTTCACAGTTTTGGTCTTCACCACTTCCTCTGGAAGGGCGTTCCAGGCATTCACCACCCTCTCCGTGAAGAAATACTTCCTGACATTGGTTCTGAGTCTTCCTCCCTGGAGTTTTAAATAGTGACCCCTGGTTCTGATTTTTTTGCAACGGAAAAGGTTTGTCATTGTCTTTGAATCATTAAAATCTTTCAAGTATCTGAAAGTCTGTATCATATCACCCCTGCTCCTCCTTTCCTCCAGGGTGTACATATTTAGATTCTTCAATCTCTCCTCATAAGTCATTTGATGAAGACCCTCCACCTTTTTGGTTGCCCTTCTCTGGACCATCTGGATATCTATGTTCCATAGTCTTGATGTCTTGGTGGAAGTGTTCTCCTTGTTCTTTACTCATAGCTCCAAGATTTGAGGGGAAGTAGTTCAGGTGGCTATCAATGAAATGCAATTTGGGTGTTGTAAAACAGCCAGAAATGTAACAGAATATATCAGGATCATTCCGGCACCATCCACAAACTATCTGAGTGTTGGATGACATATTCAACAAAAACAGATTTAACAGAGTTAAATTTGCTGTGAGTTCTAAGCTTCTTGAACGACTGAATGCTGCCGACGGTTTTCACGCTGCTTATATAGCCATAAAATGCCGACGTCAGCAGTTTTAAACTGTTTAATAAGCAATCTTCCTATTGTTTATACCAATTGCGTATTCAGCATGTCTTTCTGCACATTATCTTTTTGCGTATTCAGCATATCTAAATAATAATTTATTTATTTATTTATTTAGATGGTTTTATATACCGACAACCGTTGTTGCTATAAGAGTTTATGAATAGACAGCGTTTTGCGGAAAAACCGGACGTGATTGGAGGAAACAGATATGATTTTTGGATTCAGCACACTAAACTACATAAAGATCACATTATCTTGTAGTCAGCAAAATTGTTGTAGACCAGTGTTATCACTCAGCAAGATTCTATTCATATGTTACAAGCAAGCCATTTGAAGAGCCTACCAACACTAAACACATAAGAAACATTCATACCCACTCAACGAACACAACCCTTTTTTACCCATCTTTAAAAGTTACCACTACTATGAAACAGAGTAACTATCCTTTACGAAGGTGTTAGCTTTTGAATGGAAAAAATGTACAAAATATTCTGAACCCATTTACATAAACCCATCACTTGCCATATAAAACATTAGACTTAGTTCAATCTATCATAACAATATCAATTTTGATTTAGCAAATAGATATTTTTCTCAAAAAATAATGAATCACAAATAAAACACACATTACATTTAATAAAAATACAAAAGCATATAATATATACTTTTAGACCAACTTTCAAAAATGTACGCAGCACACTATTTGCATTTCTAAGTGAGTGTGCAGAGATATATACTAGTATTTTATAAACTGTGATCCGGGAGCCTCAAGAACCTTGCCAACTCTTAGACAGAGCTTCAAACGGTCATTTTTCTTTTCAAATCAGAGAAAATGATCTATTTCAAAATAAAATATTTATTAATTTGCACAGCAGAAATCTGAAAACATTCCTGCAATATTGTAAATTATATATATATATATCTTCTTTGTAAAACATCTGACCCAACCTTTCTAACCGCACCTTCAAAACTATCCTAGAACATATTCCTGGTATAAAGTTCACAATATATCTGAAAGAGGAGAAAGCACAGTTTGTTACCTGTAACAGGTGTTTTCCTAGGACAGCAGGATGTTAGTCCTCACATGTGGAGGACATCATCCGATGGAGGCTGACACAGAAAACATTTGTAAAAGTTTCTAGAAGCTTTGACCAGCACACTGAGCATGCCAAGCATGCTGCTATCCACACAAGGTCCCCCTTCGGACTCATAATATAGATGAAAAAATATGAGTGAAAAAATAAAACAAACTGAAAAGAGAACCCGACTCTGTGGGGAGGCGGGTGGGATTTCTGAGAACTAACTTCCTGCTGTCCTAGGAGAATACCTGTTACAGGTAAGCAACTGTGCTTTCTCTTAGGACAAGCAGAATGGTAGTCCTCATATGTGGGCGAGTACCAAGCTCCAGACTATTCCTAGTCACCATAGGGAGCACAGCAACCGAACAAATTGCCAACGGTCATAACAACAACTGTGGCGCCATGGGCTGAAAAGGGACTGTCTGGTTCCCACAGAGCAAGGAATGAAAAGCTGGGTTCAGGACTGGAACAGGCTGCATAGGACAGATTGACCAAGGGCACTTTCCTCATGCCCTACCTTGTCCAAACAGTAATCAACCACAAACGTGTGAAGAGAACTCCAGGTTGCAGCCCGACAAATCTTGGCGATGGGGACTGCATGCAAATGAGCTACCGACACTGGCGGGAAGTGGGAGACCTGCCTGCTGATAGCAAAAGGCAATGCAATCCACCAACCAGTTCGGGAGGATATGCTTACCCAACACCTTTCCCGGTCTGTTGGGATCAAAAGAATGGAAGAGCTGGGTGGACTGTCTGTGGCTTGCTGTACGATCCAGAAAGGAAGCCAAGGCCCGTTTGCAGTCCAAGGTATGAAGGGCTCGGTCCCCTGAGTGCGAATGACGCCTGGGGAAAAGGTGGGTAACACGATAGATTAAAGTGGAAATCTGAAACCACCTTGGGCAGGAACTTTGCATGCATATGCAACACCACACGATACTGGAAGAACTTCGTGTATGGTGGGTAGGTCACCAGAGCTTGAAGCTCACTGACCCTATGAACTGAAGTAATCACTACCAGAACAACACTTTCCAGGTGACAAATTTCAGGTCGCAAGATTGCAGCGGTTCAAAAAGAGGTCACATAAGCCATGCCAGGACAACGATGAGGTCCCAAGCTACGACAGGAGGCCAAAGAGGGGGCTTCAGCTGGAGGAGGCCCCGCATGAACCGGTCTACCAGAGGTTGCATGGAAACCACCGTGCCATCGACATTCCGATGGTATGCACTGACAACACTCAGGTGGACCCTGACCGAGCTGGTCTGAAGCCCAGTCTCGGAGAAGTGCCGCATGTAGTCCAACAGCTGAGGGAGGGGGCAGAAGAAGGAAAACAACTCATGCCTTATACACCAGATGGAAAATCTTTTCCACTTCAAGCTGTAGGACATTTTGGTGGAGGGGTTTCTGGATGCCACCAGGACCTGGGAGATGCAGGCCGAGAACGCCAGATGCTGAAGTTCTATGCACTCAACATCCAGGCCGATGTACAGGGTGCCCTGATTCTTTTTTTTTTTTTTTTTAATTCTTTATTTCTCATTTTCAAAATGTTACAAGTACAGGAACTTTTATACCAAATCAATATCATACTTTACCGTACAATAAAGGAAATAAAAATTTTTCATTTATACAAAGTATGTAATAAAGAAAAGTTTTTTGGAAATACTAGTTCCCCTCGCTAACAATGACATAAAGAAAATTGGAGATCCAATATTTTACTAATAGGACATCTCATACAATTAAACTACAAAAAAAAAAAGGAGGGAGGATTAATGTTTCTAACTAATCATACTAGAGATGGGTTCCTCAGCCAGGTACTGTGCGACTGTCCAACAGTTGTTTCAATTGGGTCGGGTCAAAGAAAATATATTTATTTTCTCCTAATCTCAAAGTGCATTTACACGGGTACCGAATAATCATTTGACCCCCCCATATTCCTAACTGCCTGACTCATATTTAGAAACTCTTTAATGCTTTTTTGTGTATCTTTTGTAAGGTCTGGATAAATCCAGACCTTCTGCCCTAGGTACAGCTTCTCACGATTACAAAAAAACATTTTTAAGATATTATCTCTGTCTAAAGGAAACATGAAAGTTACTAATAAAGTCCCAAAACATTCCACTTGATCCTCCATTGATGTTTCTAGAAATAGTGATAAATCACCTCCAGCAGGTTGATCCGGTGGTGTTTGAAATTGTTGATTCTTTTTCCTTGGTGTCGTAACAAAATATATGTTTGAAATGGGTGGCAATACTTCATTTGGAATTTGCAATATCTCAGTCATATATTTTTTAAACTGTTCTTGAGGAGATAACATTTTAACACTTGGAAAGTTCAAAACTCTCAAGTTAAGATATCTTGATTTATTTTCCAAATTTTCAATTTTCCTTGTGACTATATCTTCAGCTTGAATCATTTTTACCTGGATATCTTTAACAGTCGAGACCTCCTTAGTAATTTCTTGTATCTTTTTCTCATGATCTTTTTTTTGAGATTCAAGTTCCATTATTATATTTTGTGAGGAATTCACAGCAACCACAAGTGTGGAAATAGTTTTTTCAAGCATTACAATTGCAGACCAAATAGAGTCAAGCGTAGTAACTTTTGGCCGGACAAGTTTCTGCACAGACAAGGTCTGACTCACCATTCCTTGCTGACAGACCTCTACAATCCTGATGGACTCATCTGTCGGCGTCTCTCTGCTCCTCTGCAAGCTGACATTACTGCTAGGCCCTGGCGCAGTGTCCTCCGCCATACTCGGGGGGTTTTCTCCTCCCTCCGATCTGGCCTTAGCAGTCGCAGGTATTAAAACCTCGGATTTCTCACCCGAATGATCCTCCAATACCGCTCTCCCTCCGGTACCAGAACCTTGTGGGGGCGTGTAAACAGTCGGGCTTGCTCCTTGGTTAGGAGGAGAGGGACTCTCTAGTTGCCACGGGGACAACGATATTTCGTCCAGGAGAGCCAGCGGACTCCAACCCGGGGCTGGAAACAAAAGTCGGAGCAAAAAAACCCTCGATACGTGGCTGAGAGGAGGTAGGTGTAGAGGGTAAGGAGGAATCCGCTCTCACCTTTCCCTTTCTCTTCATATGGGGCATTATTTCTGAGGCAATAGGGTTTGATCGAGGAGCTCAAAAAACGCCGACCTCTCCCTCCGCGGCCATATTGGATCTCAGGGTGCCCTGATTCTAAGAGACGAGATCGAGTGCCGTCCCCAGCCAGATGGGGGCCCGCACAGACAAGCCCTGCAGAAGCAGGAACCAGACTTAACGTGGCCAGAAGGGCACAACCAGATTCATGGTTCCGGTGGTGAAGACCAAAACTGTAAAGGACTTCAAAGGGGCGTGGGATAAACACTGTGGATCCATAAAGTCTAAAGGATGTGAATGAAGAGTTGGTGGCACACGGGAACGACGGCTACTACCTGGTGATAATACCCTTATTCAATAAACTTACACACGGTTAATGCGACTCCAACATTGCTCTAAGCTTCAGTGGCAATGAAGAAATGTGGAAAAAAGGATTTGCATTCACAAAAAAGCGGGGAGTAGCTTGCTTGTTACGGCGGTTACTACCCCAAACCAAATAAGCCTGATACTTCACTTTCTGCTTCAACGGCAGGGGAGAAAGTTTGACACTTCACGCATATCCAGCATAGCCCTCTGCTTCAATGGCAGGGGAGCAAGACTGATACTTCACCTTCAATGCAAAGCCAGCATAGCTCTCTGCTTCAACGGCAGGGGAGCAAGACTGATACTTCACTTTCAATGCATAGCCAGCATGGCTCTTTGCTTCAACGGCAGGGAGGGGATGAAGAAAGGTGGATCTATATTCAGGCAACAACCAACAAGGACTGAATTACATAGTCCGGATAAACAGATAAGCATGTAGGAACTACTTAGATGTAGTTCCTACACTGCTCTCTACGAGGGTGGAAGGGAAATAGAATAAAAAAGGTTACTAAGAGCCAAGAGAAACAGATAAGTATGTGAGAGAAAAAAAAGTGTGAAAGCTTGCTGGGCAGACTGGATGGGCCGTTTGGTCTTCTTCTGCCATCATTTCTTTATTTCTATGTATATAATTTTCAGCAACGTCTTCAGCAGGAGCGGCAGAGGGGGGTACGCATATAGCAGGCCTCTGTCCCACTGGAGGGAGATGGCATCGCAGGCCGGATGTCTGTCGTCCATCAACAGGGAGCAGAACTTGCACACCTTGTAGTTGTGAGAGGAGGTGAAGAGCTCCACATTTGGCATGCCCTAGCGGCGAAACAGCTCGGCCACCACCCCCAGGTGGAGGGACCACTCATGGGGTTGAAAGGATCGGTTTAAGTGACTCACCAGGACATTCAGATGATCCGGCAGGTATGTGGCATGCAGACACATCCCCTGTGAGAGGGCCCTAGTCCACACTTGCATTGCCTCCAGGCACAGCAGGAATGAGCCCTCTGCCTCCCTGCTTGTTGATGTATTACATCACAACTTGGTTGTCCGTCTGAATTAGGACTTCCTTGGATGACAACTGGTCCCTGACCAGTACCTGATTGCCCATAGCTCCAGGAAGTTTGTCTGTCAGCAGGCTTCGGAGGCAGTCCAGAGACCCTGCATATGGATACCATTCACATGGGTCCTCCAGCCCTGAGGGGAAGAATCAATGTTGAGAATCGCCTGGGGCAGAGAGGCTTGGAAGGCAAGTACCTTTTCCAGGTTAGAAAGATCTTCCCACCAGGATAGGGACACTTGCAGAGAATACGTGATTGCAACAGGGGCCTCGAGATCCTGGGAAGCCTGTCACCACTGGGACCTCAAGGTCCATTGGACCCTCCTCATGCAGAGGCAAGCTAGACGGGTCACATGGACAGAGGACAGAGACTTTGTCTCCTGGCTTAAACTGAGGTGCAGGGCAGAGTTGCATGTCAGCTTCCTTCTTGTATCTTTTTTAGCCTTGAGGAGGAGCTGGTGAATTCTTTTCCAGAGTTCCCCAAGCTTCTGGGCAGTGTTTATTGCCACCAGACAAGGGGTTGTTAGTGGGAGTGGAACAGGAATCCTTGTGTGCTGTCTGCAAATAATGGTAAATGCTAAGGATCCTGCTGATTCTTCTCCATGATTATTATTGGCAGAGCTCAGCCCATGGTAGCAGGGAGGCCCAGTCATCCTGCCTTTCATTGACTTAGGCCCTAAGGAAAGCCTTCAGGATCTGATTGATTCATTTTGTTTGCCCATTGGACTTGGGATGGTAGGCAGATGAGAAGTCAAGGGTGATATTGAATTTCTGGCACAGGTTTCTCCACAACTTAGATGTAAATTGGACGCCTCTGTCACTGACTATTTGTTCCGGTAGTCTGTGAAAGCAGAAAACATTTTGAAAGAAGTGACGAGAGTTCAGTAGCTGTCAGCAGGCCTGGAAGTGGTACGAAATGCACTATTTTAGAAAAGCAGTATACTATGACCTAGGTTACTGTATAACCCTCAGTAGGAGGAAGGTCCATCATAAAGTCTATTACTATATGAAACCATGGTCTTTCCAGAGAAGTCCCAAAGGACGCAAGTGAGATGGCTTGTTGGCGACACAGTTAGGGCAAGATTCAACATCCTTAGAAACTTAAGGCTACCAATAGTGCCAGGATAGCAATTTTAAAGTCTTGCAAATGCCCAGTTGTCCAGCCAGACTACAGTTGTGGACCCAATAGAGCACTTTCTCCCTGCAGTGTTTGGGAACAACCATTTTCCCAGTTTGTACAGTAACAGGGGCGATGGCAAGGATCTTCGCCAGGTTGATGATGTACTCTGGCATTTCTTGGGTATCCATTGGCTCAAAGGAGTGAGAGAGGGCATGTACACCGATATTTCTCCACTGGTCTGTATGTTAACTGAAAGTCAAAGCGGCTGAAAAAGAATGACCACCTTGCCTGCTGAGGATCTGATCATTGAGCCTTTTGGAGGTATACAAGTTTTTATAGTCTGTGATTATGGTGATGGGATGTAAATCCCCTTCCAAAAGTTGTATCCCATTCCTTCAAGTCAAGCTTTCATGCCAGAAGCTCTCAATATCTGACTGTATAATTCTTCTCAATTTGTGTGAACTTCTTAGAGAAGCCTCAGCATGCGGTCATTTTCCCTTTGGCATTTGTCTGACAAAGCACTGCCCCAGACCCCAATGGATGAGGTTTCTACCTCCAAGGAGAAGAGCTTCTGGGGGTCATGGTATTTAAACCATAATTAGGAATGCAGATTTAAGTTGTATGAATCCTGGAGCTGCCTCTTCAGGTCAGTTTCAAATATCAGAGTCCTTCTTGGTGAAGGCATGAGGGGATCTTCTAAATTTATTTATTTTATTTATTTAACATTTCTTTTATACCGATATCCGTTCGCACATCGTATCGGTTCACAGTGAACAAAAAACCATTGGGCAGTGCCCGTACATATAACAGATAACATAATATAATATGATGAACTAGGCAACATATAAATAATTTATGGGAGGAGCCCTTACATATAACAGGAGCCCTTACATATATAAAGAGGAGTAATTGGGGATGAACTGGCGCTAGTAATTAGTGAACCCCAAAAATCATTGGAGGGCCCTGAAACCCACTGGTTGGAGACAGTTCTGGTTAGTGGCAAGCTTGTCAGAGTCCATTCTGAGACACTGGCTAGATATGATTTACCCTAGGAAGGGTAATTCAATTTGCTCGAATGAGCATTTTTCTAGTTTGGCATACGGGCAGATCTTTCTTGGTAATTTCAGGACTGTTTTAACATGCTCTTGGTGTTGAATGAGGGAATGAGAATAAACGAGGACACAGTATTGTAAAAGGTCCATAAAGATTTCATTGCCAAATGTTAAAACACCAACAGGGCATTACAGAGTCCAAATGGCATAACAAGGTACTCATATGGCTCATCCCGGGTGTTGAAAGTGGTTTTCCTCTCCTGTCCCCCCACAGATCCAGATCAAATTGTACACCCCTCGGAGATACAGTTTGCTGAAGATGGTGGCTCCCTGGAGCCTAACAAACAATTCCAAAATGAAGGATAGACGTACCTGTTTCTCATAGTAATAGAACTGAGAACACGATAGTCAATGAATGGTCATAGGGACCCAAACTTTTTTCCCACAAAGAAAAATCTCAGGGTTGTGGACGGTCAAATGAACCCACATTTCTGGTTCTCCTTTATATAGTTAGACATGGCCTGTGTCTCTGGGACAGAGACAGGGTAGACTCAGCCATGAGAAGGTACCTTGCAAGGAAGGAGCTGGAGGAGACAGTTGTAAGCCCTATGGAGTTGGTAGCATCTCTGCTTGCTTTTGTTTTTTTTTAAACTAAAGATGTTGAGATATTCTTGTTGAAGTCCAGGCAGCACTAGCAGTGTAATCAGGGTGAATGTCAGCAGTAGCAACATTTTTTGCAGGCACTTCTGGAAGCAGAGGCCCCCAGTGAGTGATCTCAGTCAATGTCTAGTCGACCCTAGGATTATGCTTCTTGAGCCAAGGCAGTCCCAAAATAATGGGATTCATTGATATAGGCACAACAAAAAAGGAAATTTCATTCCACTTGAAAGGCTGCTGTCTACAGAGTCAAAGGCTCAGTTTCCATCTCTAATCTGATAGGTAGTGGTTCCCCATATCCAGGAGATCATGACAGAAGGAACCACAGGGACAACTGGAAGGTTATATTTGTGCATCAGGCCTTCTTCAGTAAAGTTCCTGGCTGCTCCAGAATCCAAAAATGTCTCGGTGGAGATCTTCAGGGTATCAGCTTTCAGTAAGATTGGAACCAGCATTTGCAGGAAGTGAGACAGACAAGAACAACCTAGGGCTGCCTCCCCGACCAGCCCTAGGCTCGGAAGTTTCCCGACTTCTCTGGGCACAGCATGGCATAGTGCCCTGATCCAGAGCAGTACAGACAGTGGTTGAGGCATTTGCATCTCTGCTTTTCTTCCTTAGAGAGTTTGGCTCTTCTGAGATTCCTCCATGGCTGGGGGTGGCATGGACTCTCAGCGAGAAGTCAAAAGCAATCCCTGAAATCGAAGGGCAGTTTCAGATGTCTACGATAGGCATCCTTCTCCCAGGTTCGTTCCTGGAACCTTAAGTTGATTTTGATACAGAGAGCAACGAGTTTGTCCAAGCCAGTAGGTGCGTCCCTCCCAGCCAAATTTTTAACATAGTCAGTAAGCCCCTGCCAGAAGATAGCCACCAGGCTTGCTTGGTTTCACTGAAATTTGGATGTGAGGCTCTTGATCCAGATGGCGTATTCACTTAGTTTTACTACCTGCTGAATGTGACGCAGGTCCATGGACGAGATATGTCCAGGCTCATCAAAAACCATGAAGAACTGGTTTAAGAACTCCTCCAGCTTCCCCATTAGGGGTTCATTCCTCTCCCACATGGAAGAGGCCCAGTTCAGGGTTGGTCCATAAGGTAGTGATAGGATAAATGTCACCCTGGTATGACCGTTAGGGAAACAGGCTGCTTGCAGCTCAAAATGTACCAAGCACTGGTTAATGAAGCTGCAGCATGCCTTATGGTCACCACTGTACCTGGGCAGGGTTGCTAGATGTGGAACGGAAACCAGCATGTCAACAGTCACTGGAAGAGGCAGTACTGGCGAGGCCATCAGTGGGACGTGGGCCTGCAGGCAAATCGGGAATCTGCATCGGTTGGTCTTGCTGCTACAGCACCATGACAACTAGTCCATAAGTGGCCTGGGGCAAGGGCAAGTATGCTGAATTCATGGCATCAGCAATCTGACACAGAGTGAGTGTCCTTGGGTTATGGCGCAGTTGGTACTGCCCAGCATCTAGACATGGCTGGAACCAAGTCAAAAGCAGGCAGTCATGTGCAGGCTAGGACCTATACCAGCTTCTTCCCCTGCAGGTTAAGCCCTTGGGTTCTGAGGCCAGAGGACTTAGGCAAATTCTCACAGCAGAAAAGCAGTCCAAGATTCAAGGCAGGCAGTGGTCAGAGGTGTCAAAATACAGACAAGGGTTGAGGTTGGCAACGATCAGGCAGAGCCAGTATCCAAACAAAGATCAAGGAAAGAGGCAATCAAGTAAAGTTTGCATTTAGGCGAATGTTCAGGCAACAAAAGAACATTTCAAGAGGGAGAGAAGGACAGAGACAAGGACAAGAAAGGACAGAAGCAAGGCAGGGAACTGGAACAAATCAGGAGAGAGGAAGGGCAGAGATAATGCAAGGAGGGAAGACAAGCAGGAACTGGAGGAGATAGGAGCATGGCAGGCAATACAGGAATGAGGCAGGAGCAAGTAGCAACACTGAAAAAGCAGGAGGATCTGTTAGTGAGGTGAAAAATCATGGCTCTGGCAGTCCTTTAATACCCCGGCATTGTAATCTCATCCATGGGTGCTATGGGGCTATTTCCCACCCTGGGCACTTTAAGAATGAAAGCTGAGTGCATTCACAGAGGAGGCTGTGGCAGAGGCAGAGTCGGGGGCTGTAGGAGACCTCATCCCAGGGCCAGGCCTAGATGGAGGTAAACAGCCGCCAACCACAGGTTGGGCACTGTGGTCAGCTTAATGTTATGCTTTTTCATGGGTAAGATTATTGGTTTGTTGGTAGTAATGTTCTGATATAGCAGGATTACTCTATAGGTTCTTAATCTAATTTAGCAAATGTTTTATTGTTTCACAATCTGATAATAGATGGAGTTTGTGTTGCAGTTACTGATATGACATAGAATTTGAATATTATTTTTCTATGGTGAGTAGTAAATTTGTGAATTGTCCAATTATGTGTGTTACAAGATTGCTCTTGGTGGGGAAGATTATAATGATTGCTGAGTTTATTTTAGAGCCTTATTACTCACCTTATCACTCTAATGCCCAAAAGTGATTTACAAAATCTTATGGAGGGGGGGGGGGGGGGGGAAGCTATTAGGGGAAAAGGTTTATCTTTGTTGATCCTGATCATCTTATTTATTTTCTTAGAATTAAACTCAGTAAGATCATCTCACATCATTCCATTTAAGAAATGGGACTCAAGTTAAAAACACAGAAACATATTAAGAACTGGTCTATTATGCTTGCTGGATTACGTTAAGTAATATTTTCTGTAGTTTTGCCTACTAGGTTCTCTTGTTAGTGTCTTAAATGTTCTAATGTATAAAATTATAAACTGGATTATGTTCTTCTTCTTGTTAAGTCTTACGTAATTTGATGAATTTCTGTTGCATGGTATGGATATCATGTAATTGTAAAAGCATATAAAAATAAAAATTAAACAAAGGCATTAAAATGGGTAAAACAGAGGAGCGAACTGGGAGGGAACTTCGTAAACCTCCTACCTACCCTTTTCCTCTATCCGCCCTGACCCCTAATACCCCTCTAACTTTTTTTTTTGTTTGCATACTTACCCACTCTACCGCGCAACAGCAGGTCGCGTGTGCTGGTCCGATAACAGTGCGCGCTTCAGCAGGACAGCGCCCCGCCCCCACCTAGACCCCTTCACGGCCCTTTTTTGTAAAGCCAGTCTTCGGTGCATACCGGGAGATACGCATGAGGCTGCGGCCCTTTCAAAATGTGCACAATGTGCGTGCATATCTCCCAGTTTTAATGTGCGCTGGCCTTTGAACATTAGGCTGTTTGCACATAAGCTCACCCAAACAAGATATGCCCTCAATAAAGCAGGTGTAACTTTGTGTGGGTGGGTTTGTGTGCGTACTTGGGCATATGCATTTTCAAAGCAAAATTTTGCACACAAGTTCACCTAGAACACTTGGGGTAAAGTCTGCATATGTACAAACATTACCTACCACACACATTTATAAAATTACACTCCCTCTGTCTTACTAGTTATAATACCCCCTTTTACTTTGCAAAACAAATTTCTCTGAAATTCACCTTCCTACTTGATAAACACATATCTATATAAATAAATGTTAAATAGTTTGTACGTCGTCGCTAATCTCGCCAACCGCTTAACCGAATGCGTTCAAATTTGCACACAACATTCACTTCCCATACGGGAAGGATCTTATACACTTATATTACATATAGGTCACACCTGTGACAGGTAATACAAGTTTAAAAATTGCTTACACAAAACAGTGACATCTGGTGGCCGTCAGCGCAAGCGCAACCTCTTACACCGTTCACACACACTCACACCCCACCCCCACACAGGGCTATTGTCTTTCATTCACACTCCCTCATAACACACAGAAATCCACACTCATCACACCACACATCCCACCCACACGCCTGCCAATGTCACTTACTTCACCCACCCTCCCAAAACACACCAAAACACGAATTCCTGGCTGCTACATTGGGAAGCCATGCATTTCACACACCCTCCGATTTTAAATTAAAGTACCCTCTTCCACCCACCCACGCACTGCACTCCGATCACACTACACCTGAAACAAGTCCGTGCTTCTCCGCCGGCACCACAGGAACGGTCCGGGACACATCGCATTCAGTAGGGCCGTCGGATGCCAGCAACAAAAATGGCGCCGGCGGACCTTGCCCTTACTATGCTATACGGAGACAACAATGACGTCGGTACACCATGTGACAAGCAGATCGATCCAGTAAAGTGCGGCCGCGTTTACCCCGCTCCTAACTCACGTTCTACTCACTTTCCGGCCGCGTTAGCCCTTCCTGCGATATACTATCCCCTTTAACCTACTCCTACCGCGTCCTAAAATCCCCGGGCAACCCCTTCCGCACGCGGCATGTATATTGCATGCAAACGATCGAATTAGCTATTCCCTACCATCCAGTAACGCGCGCACCGACTATCCCTTTTTTACCCTGCCGTTTTGCCGCGCGTTTAACCTGCTAACTTACCGCCTACCCCTACCCCTGCGTTAGAGGCAGGGGTAAGGGTAGGCGGCAAACTTTCCCCCAGCCCCCGCTCTCCTGCCCTGGCCGCGTCCATGGGTGCTGGTCTCCGGGGCAGCCCCAGTCCTCTCCCCTCCTCCCGAAGCAACAAAAGCAAAAAAAATTGAAAAAAAAAAAAAGATGCAAGAGAGAGAGGGGAGAGAGGACGAGCAATCCTACGCTCGGGATGGCCAGTCCCTCACCCCTCCTCCCGAGGCAAGGCGCGAAAAGCAGCCTTGCTCCGGGAGGAGGGGAGAGAGGACTGGCAGTGTGAAGTGACCAAGCGACTTACTTTTTTTTGCAGCCCTCCGGAGGAGACGGCCATCAGCAGAAACGGATCGCGGCTCCCCTCCCCTGCCTCCCGGCGAAGACGGACGCCTGCATGGGGGAAAGCGGCCCTCTGTGTGCAATTGGCCGCTCAAGACGTGACGTTACATGCCGTGACGCCAAACGTTGTGACGTCACGTCTTGAGCGGCCAATTGCACGCACAGGGGTCGCTTTCCCCCGTGCAGGCGTCCATCTTCGCCGGGAGCAGCGATCCGTTTCTGCTGATGGCCGTCTCCTCCGGAGGGCTGCAAAAAAAAAGTAAGTCGCTTGGTCACTTCACACTGCCAGTCCTCTCTCCCCTCCTCCCGGAGCAAGGCTGCTTTTCGCACCTTGCCTCGGGAGGAGGGGAGAGGGACTGGCCATCCCGAGCGTAGGATTGCCCGTCCTCTCTCCCCTCGCTCTTGCTACTTTTTTTTCGCTTTACACTGCAAAAAAAAGTAAGTCGCTTGGTCGCTTCACACTGCCAGTCCTGTCTCCCCTCCTCCCGGAGCAAGGCTGCTTTTGCGCCTTGCTTCGGGAGGAGGGGAGAGGGCTGACGACAATCCCCCGCCCGCCGGCTCCCGCCTTGATGACAGCCCGCCAGCTACCGCCTCGATGAACTCACTCCCGCCTCGAACGCGCGCCCACCGGGCGCCCACCGGCTCCCACCAGTAAGTTAACTTTTTTTACACTTTTGTTTTTTACACTTTTGTTTTAATTTTCGCCTGTGCCTTGCTTCAGGAAGGGGGGGGGGGGAGGGGGGAACCATCCACTTCCTGGTACCTGTTATTTCAAATGTCAGTTGAAATGACAGGTACCAGCGCACCCAATATACTGTATAGGCGCTGTAGCGCCTATACAGTACAGTACCTACGCTACACAGCCCCCGAGAGGGGGGCTGTAGCGTAGGTTACTCTATTTCGCCGGGTGGGGAGGGGGGGGGCAGGAAGGTGTGCTTGCATATTTAAACTATTCTTTGCTGGTGCTGTTCATTTGGGGTACAAAAAAAAAACAACACACAAACTGTAACCTTTACTGCTCTGTTCTGTTTTTTCAACTTAACCAGGCTCAGCCACAGCAACGCGTGAACCGATTGCTTTCAAATTTGGACACAAGCTTCACCTCACATACGGCAAGGTTGTTCTACACTTACGTTATATATATGTCACACCGGGGGCTGGTAAAAAAGTTTTAAAATTTGGTTCCACAAAACATCGACATCTGCTGGATGTAAGCGCAAGGTCTTACACCTTGCACAAACGCTCACACCCCACACACACGTGACCAATGTTTGGGATTCACACACCCTCCGACCAGACACAAATCCACCCTCCTCACACACCCCCGCACACATGCCAATTGTACTTACTTCACACACCCTCCCAAAACACACAAAAACCCACAAAATTCCAGCATGCTACATCAGGAGGCCACTCACATGCCACATGTTTGTTATTCCCACACCCTACGAACTCACACAAAAACACCCTCCTCACACCCATGACTTTTCCACTTACTGACTACACCCTCAGAATGCACGCAAAATGGCAGAATAGTTTGGGCTGCTCCAGCGGGGGGGGGGGGGGGGCAACACCGCTCCGTGACACATCGCATACCCTACGGCCATCGGCTGCCAGCAATCAAAATGGCGCAGACGGCTCTGTCCCTTACTAGGACACTCGGGAACGCCAATGGCGGCAGTAGCCCATGTGACATAGTAAGGGCGAGGGCCCTTCGACGCCATTTTCTGGACTGGCAACCGGCGCACCTTCGCCCTTACTATCTGAGCGAGATGACCGCTCCCATTGCTCCACCCTACTGACAGAGTAAGTTCTAACAGCCGTCGGAGACAGTTTCAGTGCTGGCTGCCAAGGGCCCGGCGCTAAAACTTCCATGCCGGAACGAACGCCCGCTCCACCGACTACCATTTTTGACAGGTATCGGCGGGCCCACAGGGGGGCGGGGGGATGTTCTTTGCGTCCATGTTTGGGGGGGGGGGGGGCAGGGGGCGGTTATCTCCATTCTCTTTTCTTTCTTTTCCACTTAACCTGGCTCTGCCACTGCAACGCGTGGCCGGGTATAGCTAGTGTAAAATATAAAGCCATAAAACAACTACGTTGTATCAAACTATATAGTTTAACTTCCATTCGGGTATACTGGTTCTACTGAACTCTGTCTCCACAGAAGTTGTTAAGGCAATCTTATTTGCTAGAAAGAGTTTCAGTTTGTGAATATTTTTCATTTGCCATATTACATTTCTGCTCATAATTTTTCTTTAAGCAGCATCCTTTTAATTATGTCAAAATAAAGTTTCCTTTTTATTTTTCTTTACCTGTTTTAGCAAGCATTTTCTCATTTTTTCAACATCCACTGGTTCTTCTTTCAGTGCAAATTCAACAATGCTGTTAAGGAGTACAGACTGAGGATATAATCCTTGAACATTTTGCTTTAGCCATTTATATCTATGAACACCTGTGACTGTACTGATAAGAGGTTGCCATTTATCCTGTCAATAGAAAAAGTAGCCATTTCTGAATTCATATTTAATCAAGACAAAATATAACAGCAATTCAAATTATGTATGTACTTGATATCTGGCAGCACATCTGCTACATTTGTAGTTATGAGATGAATTAATCAAGCAGCTTGGACATTTCTAGGGAAAAAAGCCAAAATGCATTGAAATGTATCAAGCATGCAAAAACTACTTCATTTCTATAGTGCTTCATTGCAGATCAATACAGGATGCATACAATAGAAAAGAACAGAGATTATTTTCAAGTCTTATTTGGTTCTTTCTACAGGGCAGTTCAAAATGGGCAATTTTGGTTGAAATTTAGCCTTAACACTAATCTTGCCCTTACTGTTACAGAAATAAATGGGCAACAGTATCTATATTTACAAAGTAGGCAAGACTATGATTTAATATCTTAACAAGGCACTCTAAGCACCACACTAGAACACTGGTTTAGTACTAACTGAAGATGGAAGACTTCATCAATACCACTTCCTGCAAAATCTAGTATTCCTTGGATATACCCTTTCCAAGTAGTACTCAACCTCAATCCTACTTTCTAAGATTTAATAGAATGAAAGTCCAATATATGAATCGGTGTCAAAAAGTATATTCTAAATGTATTAGTTTTAAGCAACTTTCCACATTACCTTACAAAGTTTTCAAATAACCAAGACTACTATTGCATCAAATGGATCAAACTTAGAAAACCGACAAAGAAAATTAAAAGTACATTTTCTAGGTTTTCTACTGCTTGCCAATATTCAATTTTAAACTGAAAAGGCGGTACCTTATAACTAACAATATATATTTTTTTAATTTCTTAAATACTATACAGGAGTAGTAGTGCATACACCTGCTTGAAGAAAGTAAGTGTTGGTTACCTGTAACAGGTGTTCTCACAGGACAGCAGGATGTAGTCCTCACATATGGGTGACATCACAGGATGCAGCCCTGTATGGAAAACTTTTCTGTCAAAGTTTCTACAAAGCTTTGACTAACACTGGCACACTGAGTGCACCGAACATGCTCAGCCTGCAATTATCCCTGTGAGCCACAGGTGTCTCCCGCAGTCTTGTCTTATAGCTAAAAGCGCAAGCGAAACTAAAATAAAAGTAAAAACGAATACAGACCCAACTCTGCGGGGTGGTGGGTGGGTTTCATGAGGACTAACATCCTGCTGTCCTGTGAGAATACCTGTTACAGGTAAGAATCACTTGCTTTCTCACAGGACAAGCAGGATGGTAGTCCTCACATATGGGTGAGTACCGAGCTGAGGATGCCCGAGAGTGCACCAAATGCACCCAAGACGCGCGAGAGGCACAATGACGGGGGCGGAATTTGGGACGGAGGGCATCCTGAAACCCTTAACGGGTTGGTGGAAGGATGTTGGGTAGTTAAACCGAAAAGAATAAGAATAGACGGACTGGCCAAACATGGAGCATGCCGGCTAGTCGTATCTAAGCAATAATGGGCTGCGAAGGTATGGAGAGAACTCCAGGTTGCAGCCTGATAAATATGTACAAGCAGCAGCGGCCAAGGGGAAGCTATTAAGGCTGGGACAGACGCAACAGTGTGTGGTTAAACACAGTGTTGTAGTGAAATGCCTGCTTGTTGGTAGGAAAAGAGATACAGACCGTCAATTAGGAGGAATAGGTTTGCCCGCCCACTGGAACTCGCAGCTTGACTCTTGCCACAGAAGGAAAGAGTTAGCTGGAATTCCTCTGGAATGTAGTGCGATCTAGATAGAATGCAAGTGCACTATTACTGTCCAAGAAGTGGAAAAACCCTCTCGCTTTGGTGAGAGAGAGGTGTTGGGAAAAATAGGCAGAGTATATTCTGAGTAAGGTGAGATGCAACATCTACCTTAAGAAAGATATGAAGTTGAATACGTAAAACCACTCTGTCACAGAGGAACTGAGGGTCGGATGAGTATGTAACAAGGTGTGTAACTCACTGACCCTGTTGGCAGAAATGACATTTATGAGGGAAGAATTTCCCATGCCAAACTGTGAAATGAGAGGAATTGAAAGGGCTCGATCGGAGAACATATGAGACTTAAGGATAAGATATAGGTTCCATTCCGTGACTAGTGAAAACAGAGGCGGCTTGATCAGTGGATAATCCATGGTAAGCTGACTCAGAAGGGGTTTACCATTAATCGGGTATCCCCACTCACAAACGATACAACCAATTAGAACAGAGGTGTACCTATGTGGAGGATGTCTGGGGAGCAGAATCCAAGGGAGCAAGAGAAAGAGTGGTGTAGAAAAAGGGAAATACCCTTTTGTATGCGTCATGTTGGTAAATCATGCCATTTTGAATGGTAGGATTTATGTGTGGAAGGTTTTGTGACATTACCAGTACCTGAGAACATCAGTGAGTTTACGATTTGAGACTGATTTGTGAGAAGCGAATTGGTTACTGGTGTGATAGATTGAGAAGTATGGGAAGCATACTGGTTTCAGCCAGGACGTAGGTCTGAGGAACAGTGAACCCCGTCCCAGTTCAACATTAGAAGAGTGCTGGCTATGAGAGAGACACATTTAAGAGGCCCTTGATGGAAAAAAGGCGTCTATGGGAACGCATTGGTAACATGTGTAGGGAGTAGAATCTGTGCACCGTAAGGTTCGATTCAGATACAGAGGGCAAGTTCGGTTGACTTCAGCGTTAGAAGATTTTTCACGCTACACATGTCGTCCGAGACCATTCAAGAGGATGGAAACCTAGATGGAGAAGGTCTGCTAGTGCATTCAGTAAATCTCTTACATAAGTGGCCCGAGGATGGATGGAGTGAGCAAGGGCCAAGGCGCGCAGCTTCCTTGCAGAGCAGCTAAGAGGTTGTGCGTGCTTGTGTGTTGGAAAGCACATTGTCCCTATGCTGTCTGTCTGTATGCACAAATATTTGTTGCAGTATTGGAAGGCATAAGGGTATAATTCATGGCTACAAGCTCCAGGAAGTTCATGTGAAATTGTGCCTGGAGTGGAGTAGACGCATATTGGGTTGAGAAGCTTTTAGGTCAAACTTTACAACCCTGAAAAATTGTGAGCACGCAGCAGGACCAGACTATGTTTTGGTTCTAGATCTGCAATATGGATGAGGGACAAAAGCGGTTGAACAGCTTAGACCCACTGATAATGGAATTTCACTGAATCTAACCCATAGCAAGTTTTGGATCTATGAGGAAAGTGCATAGTGAAAAAAACACATGGCCTGACAATGAAGAATTGAGAGGCTGAGGTTATGGAAAATGCACGCACGGACATGTAAGAATTTATTAGAATGTCTGTGCGTATGCTGGACAGGAAGGTCATTATTACTGTGGTGTCCAGAAGTGTTGTATAAGGGATTTATGGCAGTGACAGTAATCCCAGTTAGTAAATGTATAGTGAGTCATGAAGAAGTTAGATCTCCTTGCGTGGACTGACTGTGGTTATGCAGCTGTCCATGCAAGGAAAAGCGTGAATGATGTTGCACTCCGCAGAGAAACAGCAGTCACAGATAGTGATTCAATGAAATATCCCAGTTGCCGAAGCTGGTGCAACCGGCAGAGCTTGGGATTGTAATATTGTTGACTCACCATGAAGCACATAGAAAGATTAGAGGTAATGTACTTACTGCGATATGGAAGCATGGTGACGAGAGATAGCAAAATTGCTTACCTTGTAATAGGTGTTATCCCAGGACAGCAGGATGTAGTCCTCACATATGGGTTTCGTCACTGACGGAGCCCTGAAGCGGGAAGCTTTCTGTCAAAGTTTCTAGAAACTTTTGACTGGCCCTGTGAGGCCACTGAGCATGCCCAGCATGCTATGATATTCTCTGCCACAGGTGTCTCTCTTCAGTCTCGTATATAGCAAATGCAATTAGCAAAAATAAATAATAAAAGCATATGAGGCCCAACTCCGCGGGGTAGCAGGTGGGTTCTGTGGAGGACTACATCCTGCTGTCCTGGGATAACACCTATTACAAGGTAAGCAATTTTGCTTATCCCAGGACAAAGCAGGATGCTAGTCCTCACATATGGGTGATTAGCAAGCTAGAGGCTGAGTCATTGGTAGTGAAGCAAACTTGCTGTCTTGTTTATGGAAATGAGTCAGCCGAAGATCACAGCAGAATGGATGTAGAAGGAGTTGGGTTTAAACTGGAAACAAGTTCTTTAAAACAGATTGTCCATAGTTTGAATCTTGTCTTCCTTGCTTGTCTAAGCAGTAATGGGCTGCAAAAGTATGAAGCGAACTCCATGGTGCTGCTTTACATATGTCAAGTATTGGCACTGCTCGCCCTTGGAGAGGAAGGCCTGCTTGTTTCATAACAAAATTGTATGGCAATGTGCTAGCCAACTGATAGAGTATGTTTACACACCACTGACTTTACCAGGTTTGTTTGGGTCATAGGAACAAAGAGTTGATTGGATTGTCTGTGGAACTGCAGTGCGGTTTAAGTAAAAAGGACAATGCACATTTGCAATCCAAGGTATGTAAAGCCCGTTCTCCTTGGTGAGAATGAGACCTTGGAAAGAATGTGGGTAAAACTATAGATAGGTTTAAGTGGAATTCCGTTACTATCTTAGGGAGGAATTGTGGATGAGTACGGAGAACCACTCTGTCATGTAAGAACTTTGTGTAAGGTTCATATGTGACAAGTGCTTGTAACTCACTAACCCTTCTAGCTGATGTAATAGCTATGAGGAAGATAGTTTTCCATGTAAGAAATTTTAGATCACTGGAATCTATGGGTTCAAAAGGAGAACGCATGAGTCTAGATAAAACCAAATTTAGATCCCATTGTGTGACTGGGTGTCTAATTGGTGGTTTGAGGTGAGTTAAACCTCTCATAAATCTGACAAGAGGTTGTGTAGAGATAGGTGCATCTGCTACCTGATTATGGTAAGCTGAAATTGCACTTAAATGTACTCTTACAGAAGAAGTCTGGAGACCAGATTCTGAAAGATGGTACAAGTAGTCTAGTAAAGAATTTGTAGTGCAAGTGAAAGGATTTATGTTGTTTAGAGTGCACCACAAAGTGAACCTCTTCCATTTGGAAGCATAGTTTTTCCGTGTGGAAGGTTTACGTGAAGCTATAAGCACTTGGGATATATTGGATGAAAGATTGAGTGGTTGTAAGATCAAGCTTTCAACATCCAAGCCGTCAGTGATAGGGATTGGAGGTTGGGATGGCGCAACCGACCCTGATCCTGAGTTATGAGAGTGGGAGCTATTCCCAGGCGAATGGGATCCCTGACTGAGAGGTCTAGAAGTGTGGGAAACCACACTTGTCGAGGCCAATATGGGGGCTATGAGTATCATGGTCCCCTTGTCCTGTTGTAGCTTCACTAGTGTTTTGGTTATGAGCGGTATTGGAGGATACGCATAGAGTAGGCCTGAGTTCCAAGGGCGAGCAAATGCATCCTTGGCTGGCCTGTTGTTCAGGTTGTATAGGAAACAGTAGTTGTCCACTTTGTGATTCAGATGTGATGCAAAGAGGTCTATTGTTGGCCGTCTCCAACGTTGAAATATCCTGGTCACTACTGTGGGATCCAGGGACCATTCGTGTGGTTGGAACTGACGACTGAGTCTGTCCGCCACTACATTGTGAATGCCTGCCAGATAAGTGGCCTTAAGAAACATGGAGTTGTTCAAGGCCCAACCCCATATCTGAGCTGCCTCTTGACAAAGGAGGTACGAACCTGTCCCTCCTTGTTTGTTGATGTACCACATGGCTACTGTATTGTCTGTTTGGATTAGAACAGTCTTGTTTGTAAGGCAGTCCTTGAAGGCATGTAGAGCATAACGTATAGCTCGAAGTTCCAGAAAATTGATTTGAAATGTTTCTTCGAGCTTTGTCCAGGTTCCTTGTGTTTGGAGATTGTCTATATGAGCTCCCCAACCCAAGGTGGATGCATCTGTAGTTACAGTTATTTGTGGAACTGGTGGTTGAAAGGGTGGGCCCTTGCGCAAATTGTCCTTGTTTATCCACCATAGCAGACAAGAATGTAGTTGGTGGGTTACTTGAATCTGAGTATGTAATGGTTGAATGGCTTGGATCCATTGTGATCTTAAAGTCCATTGTGTTATTCTCATGGCTAGACGTGCCAAGGGTGTGACGTGAACTGTAGAGGCCATGTGGCCTAGCAAAGTTAAAAACTGGTGAGCTGTTACATGTGTTTGTGATCTGAGCCACCTTGCTAGTAGTGAGATTGTTTCTTCTGCTCGGTAATCTCGGCTCGGATCTGGTAAGAAAAGCTAATGCCAGGTTGGTGTTCAATTCTGCTCCTATGAATAGAAGCAGTTGTACTGGTGTTAGATGAGATTTTTGATAATTGATCAGGAATCCCACCGAATGCAGTGTTGCAATTGTTTGATTGAGGGAATCGAGAGCTCCTTGTAGAGACTGACCAGTCGTCTAGGTATAGGAATACATGAGCACCTTGTTTGCGTAGATGTGCTGCAATGACTGCTAGACACTTTGTGAACATTCTGGGAGCAGAGGCGAGTCCGAAAGGAAGGACCCTGTATTGGAAGTGCTGATGACCTACTATGAAGCGCAGGTACTTGCGATGAGGAGGGTATATTGGGATGTAAGTATAAGCATCCTGAAGATCCAGAGAACAAAGCCAATCTCCTTTTTGAAGAAGTGGAAGCATGGTGCCTAGAGAAACCATCCTGAACTTTTCTTTCTTTAGAAATTTGTTGAGATTTCTGAGGTCTAGGATGGGGCGTAGGCCTCCTGTTTTCTTTGGAATGAGGAAGTAACGGGAGTAGAATCCTCTCCCCTTCTGAGATTGGGGTACTAACTGTATTGCCCTGATTTTCAGAAGGGTGGATAATTCTGCTTGTAGATGAATTAGTTGAGATTCTTGTTGTGGAAAGGCTGTCGGTGGAAATTCTGGTGGAATTGACAGGAAATTGAGTTTGTAACCTTGTGCTACTATAGAGAGCACCCATTGGTCTGTTGTTATTGTCTGCCAGAGTGTGTAAAAATGGGACACTCTTCCACCCACTGGGATTTGTGTGTGAGGGTTTAAAGGAGTGGCTTGCTCTCTGGGCAGTATCTCAAAACCAGTAGCAGGGCCTGTCTGAGGTGGGGGTTGAGTACGAGGTGTCCTTGGTTGTCTAGCTTGGGTGCGTTGCTGTTGAGGTCTGGTAGATCTACCCTGAGATGTTTGGGAGTAGTATCTACGTGGCTTATAATAAGGCTTCCTTGTTTCCCTGCGAGGAAGTCGGCGAGGAGGCTGCGTGGAAGGATCTTGAGGCATGTGGGACAATTGACGTAAAGTCTCTGTGTGATCCTTCAGTTGTTGGACTGCCTCCTGAACTTTTTCACCAAATAGGTTGTCTCCCTTGCATGGAAGATCAACCAGTTTTTCCTGTACCTCAGGCCTGAGGTCAGAAGCCTTGAGCCATGCATATCTTCATGCAGCAATGCCCACAGCTGCAGCTCTGGAGGCAGTATAGAAACTGTCATAGGCCGCTCGTACCTCATGTTTTCCTGCTTCCAAGCCTTTATGTATTATGGCTTGTGCAGGTTCTTGAAGCTGTTCAGGTAGTGAGTTGGTGAATTCCTCCATCTGCTTCCATAAATTTCTCTGATACTGTGTCATGTACAGCTGGTATGCAGAGATTCTGGAATTTAGCATTGAAGATTGGTAGATCTTCCTTCCCAAAGAATCAAGGAAGCGATGATCTTTGCCAGGTGGGGTGGAGGAATGAGGCCGGATTCTTTTTGAATTTTTCTGGGGCAGATTCAACTACCACAGATTGATGTGGTAGTTGTGCCTTTTGGTACCCTGGAGTTCATTGTACCAAGTAAGAATAGTCTACTCTTTTATTGACAGCAGACACTGTGGATGGATGCTCCCAGATACGATGTTGTAAGTCTAAAAGCACCTCGTGTATTGGTATAGCCAAAACTTGTTTGGGTGGATCCACAAACTGCAGCACTTCTAAAGTGTGTTGCCTTGAGTCTTGCTCAGTTTCTAATTTAAATGGGATGGTGTCTGCCATATCCTGTATGAAGTTCGAGAAAGAGAGGTCTTCAGGTGGGGACTTCTTTCTTGGTTCTGGAGGTGAGGGATCAGACAAAGTCCTCAGAGGAGGAGTCTGTATCCTGACTATCCCAGGAATCATCTTCTTCCTGCCCATAAAGTTGTTTTGATGTGGTTTTATGAGGCAGATGGAGCCCTGATGGACCTGGTAGTGGGTCATCAGTTGGATTAGATGAAAACACATGTTCTGCAGGTTTGGTGTGAATGACATCCTGGTATTTTTGAAGTAGACGGCGTAAGGATGGCAAGTCCTGAACATCCTCATCATCTATTGTTGTTGTTCTCGATGGCGCTGATGGTTGTCTCGACATCGACGTCAAGAGTGGCCTTGTACTTGATGGAGGCGGCAACATGGGCATCGATATCGAAGAAGTCGATGGTAGCTGCGCATATATGGACGTCGATGTCAACGTGGTTAAAATTCTTGGTGTCGACGTTGATTCCTCCAGTGTCCTCGGCGTAATGGTGGACACCGGCATCGGTGGTCCCACCGGCATCGGCAAAGTTGCAGGCATCGATGCTTGGAGCATCGACATCGACGAGCCCGTCGGAATTAACTGTTCCCTCAAAGCCTGTGAAATCGCTTGTCTGATGATATCAGACAATTCCGGCGTTACAACTGATGGTATTAGGGCAGTTGTAAGCGGTGGCGAAGGCTGAGGCGTTGGAACCCGCTGCAGGGCCCTGCAGGGGGGTTCAGGTGTCGAGATCGGAGGAGGATGCCCAGACACCGAGGTTTCCTCTGTGCGTGGCTGCTTTGCTGTCGACGGATCCTGGGACGTAGATTCAGACGTCGACGACCTTCGATGTCGATGCTTATGTTTTTCTTTCTCCGGGTCGACGGATTTCGTCGATGTGGACGAGGACGAGGAGTGATTCCCCCCGATGGTCCCCCCGATGGATTTTTAAGCAATAGCCTCTGCTTCGCTCCGGCCGGAGACGACTTCGAAGAAATGGAAAGCGATGGCATTAACTGGAGATGGAATAAATGTTCCATTTTTTCCAGTCTAGATTTTCTTGTTTTCGGCGTCATTTCGGCACATTGCGGACAACTTTTTACGTCATGATTTTCGCCGAGACATAAAACGCACTCGAGGTGCGGATCAGTGAGGGACATTTTCCATGCGCATACCGGACATTTTTTTAAAACCGGTAGCCATAATGTGATCGACGGCCGTCGAGGCAGAGAACGGAAAAATTATGAGAAAAACTTTTTTGTGAGAAAATTAATTTGAGACCGAGGTACTCATCAGCCGGTGAAGAAGAAAACCCCTTGAGAGACAATGTGAGAGAGAATATCTGATTATTTGACTTTTCAGTCAGAAAGTATTGAGAAGATTCTCAATGGCTCCTATCCCGCGATGTTAACTGTGGCGCAGAAAGACGAAGACTGAAGAGAGACACCTGTGGCAGAGAATATCATAGCATGCTGGGCATGCTCAGTGGCCTCACAGGGCCAGTCAAAAGTTTCTAGAAACTTTGACAGAAAGCTTCCCGCTTCAGGGCTCAGTCAGTGACGTCACCCATATGTGAGGACTAGCATCCTGCTTGTCCTGGGATAAACCATTTTACCCATGCCTTCTGAAGAAAGTTGGTATTTCTGAGGTCCAGGATGGGTGGAGAGTAACTACTTTCTGTTGAAAGAAAAAATAGTGTAATTAACTCCCCAACCCCCACTCCCCCCTCTGCGCTTTGTAGCGTCTGGGGGAGTGTACCAGGAACTTTGGTACAAAGTGGGGTGGTCGCTCTGATATCCGGCCAGTGGGGAGACCAGGAGGTGTCCAACTGGAGGGGCTGATGTAATCTGGATATCATGTAACCTCCCACAAGAGCGTGAGCGGTAAAGCCTTACCCGCATTTCTGTGTGCTGTACAAGGAGACATCAAGACTTGTCGTCAGCCTTCGAGGTGGACTTGCACTTGAGGCAGTATTTGCTGGATCTCGGAACCAGAATCCAGAGCATTAATCAGTACAGAGCCTCATTGCTGAAAAAGGGGGGGATGTCCTGGTGCAATCCCAAAGAAATGATAGAGAGGTTCTCTTGGTATTGCGGGTGACATAGCTGGCATAGTGATATGTGACACTAATACGGTTCTTGGAATGTACATGACCTAGAACTTTTTGAACCATGTGGCTCGAATTAGAGAACACATCTCAATGGGAATGCCGCAGAAGCGGGTATTTACCATCTGACGTGGATCGCCGAAGAACGAGCCGGTGAAGATTGCTGGCTCCATGGATTTCAGGAGTCATCGAGGGAGTAGATGCCCATCTCAACTCTGATGCCTGGTATGGTGGCGCAGGTATAGAGGAGACAGGCTGAGCGTGGCTGGTGCTACCACGGTAGTTTTTTGTGGAGGGCCACAATTCCCCACCAATCTCGGCGGGGCACGCCTTGGGAACAGGGGAGCCAAGTAACAGCTCGTGAACCCTGCCCTTGTCACAGCGGCTCGATGTCTCGTGACGCCAGTGCAGAATTCTTCAGAACTCGTTCTGGTGTTTCTGGAGCACCAAGGACTGCCAATACTGTGCGGAACAGTGTCGATGGCAGTGGTGATGTTGCTCGGCCCGAGCATTGTCCAGCATCGAGAAGGATAACACCAATGTGCTGGATGAAGTCGGTGGCGGACGGTCACAGTGTCAGTGATGATGCATGCCACGATGCTCGGCCCGGTCTTTCCCCAGCGCGAAGATGGATCCCCTCGCTGTCTTGGATGATGACTGATGACGGACTGTCAGCATGCCTGCACTGCTCCTGGCACTATGTAGTGCCGTAGGCTAATACGGGGCTTTAATAAGAACCCAAAAAATGGAGCACTGTGTTCAGGCGAGGGCATTACGTGGCGGTGCTATGTTGGTATTGACGATGTCGATGGCGGCCGAAATGGCCTCGAGGGTATCGTCAAAAATATATATGAAAAAACGTCGATGACTCGGCCAGAGCAATGATGACAGTGACGGAAGCACTGACGGCATTGGCGTAGGTATCTATGGGAATGATGTGGCATCGAATAATTGAAAAAACATCGTTGGCATCGGAATATGATACCGGCATCGACGGAGTCGATGACCGCATCGATGGGAATGTCGAAGACACCGATGGAAACAATGTGGGCGTCGAGGGCATTGATGTATGGAGGCAGGCACTGAAGGGATGCCACGGGCATCGACAGCATGGCCACGGGCATCGACGGTATCGATTGGATCGACGCGGGCACCAATGGCGTCCATGGCATCAATGGTACCGACTTTGGCATCAATGCCCATCAATGGAATGGACCCTATTATCAATGCCCATCGATGGAATGGATCCTGGCATCGATGCAAGTGTCCTGGGCACCGATGGAAATGATCCTGGCATCGATGGAAGTGCCCTGGGTGACGATGAAATCGACCCGCTCATGGATGGCACCGAAGACACAAAGGTGAGCATCAATGGCATCCATCCAGGCAATGATGGCACCGATGAAACCCAAGGAAAAATCAGTGCCATGGATAAAAAACATGGATGGCACTCATAGAAACGATGCAGGGACGATGGCATCAGAGTACCGCGGGGAGAGGGGTACCAATGACATCTAAGAATCCAGGATGGTCTGAAGGGGGTACCGACGGTAGCGATGGGGACATCAACTGCGCGAGGGTACAGAAGAAATCAAAGGACCTGAAATTGACAGGGGTCCTGGCAGCAATGGAAACCATGGAAGTCCCTGTCCCACTAGCGCTAATAACCAGTGTCACAGAGGGATACTCGCAGGCTATGTGTGGCTAACTGAAAACATAGGAAGAGGGAAGGCCGCAGTCGGTTGGCAGGCCAGAGAGGTGACAGGAACCGACCGAAAAAACAGGGCATAGTACTCACCGAGCGTCGAATAAACGTATGCGAAGGAAGACCCGTGCAGTGAAAAGTGTTTGTGAAGTAAAAGTTTAAGTGTTTCCGTCAGGAAAAAGTGGATTTCTCACAGAGCTCCTAACCGCTAGGCTTACTGCAGAGCAGAAAAAAGAAGACTGAGGGAGACACCTGTGGCTCATAGGGATAATTGCAGGCTGAGCATGCTCAGTGCACTCAGTGTGTGTCAGTCAAAGCTTTGTAGAAACTTTGACAGAAAAGTTTTCCATACAGGGCTCCATCCTGTGATGTCACCCATATGTGAGGACTACCATCCTGCTTGTCCTGTGAGAAATAGCTAAATTCATAAATCCTATCATAGAGTCTGATTTTGCTTCCAATAAAAACAAAGTTTAAAAGTTACAACTGCAGCTACTTCCTTTTCATTAGCTCACACTGCATAGTATTTTAGAGATTATGAAGTAATTCTCGAATCAGGAAAACTTGCACTTATTACTTTGACTCCCATCAGCAGCAAAATTATATTGCACTGGTGCTGTGCTGTTGAAGATTTAATTTTGGCTTTAAAGTTCAATAATTCTTCCTTCTTACACATAGTGGAGGCCAGACTTATAAAGATGGGCAAAGTTTACAAACCATGTCTGCTGTGATGCAAGACTGTAAGGGTGAAATATTGTGCCCTATGGAACCAGGTGGGGGTCTGGTGCCATAGACAACTGCCACTACTAAGCAATTACTTTAAGCAAAAGGAGCAATGCTGAGGAAAAGACGTCCCACCATTTCCCCTTTCTAGCAAGATATACTGTGTATCACCTTGGTATGGCATCTGCCACTTCCCTCCACACTTCCCTAAGGGGCAAAAAAATAGGCAGAGAAGACGACACTCTTACAAAATCTGAGTGCCTCAAACACTGCAAGAAAGGATCCTTATTGCTATGGGTCCTTAGGATCATAATTTAATACTAAGATGCATGCTAATTTGAGGTATAAGCTCCTTTACATTCATGAACAATACTACTGGCAATTATATGTTACCTTTGGTGATTTGATTGGCAAGGGCCTCTTATCTATAGACAAAGAACTCTGAGGTACAACATATGTCTCTTGTAAGTCAGTCTCTTCTTTTCCAATTTTTGATTCCTCCATATCAGCTGGTTCAGATTTTTTTGGCACTAGAAAGTTGAAAAATATATGCTAGTAACTATAGTACATTATTCATTCCTTACTAGACAATGAGATATTATTAACTAGATTTGTAACATCAAAGCTGTAAGCACCACATTCTTATTTGGACTTGGACATTTTATTTTATAGTAGGCCCTACAATGTTCTATAATTTCTAAGTGTGTCCCAATTTGAGAAACAATATATCTGAGGCTGAAATGTTTAGTTCTGTGCAATGTTAAGACCCTAAATTGGGGGAATCAGAAAAAAATATGAAGCTTGGTCTAGATCTAAAAATGTCAATAAGCAGCAGTATGTATGAAGGTACCAAAGGAACAGAACAAATTTCACCATACTCTCAACTAATTCAAGATTGAGTTAAATTCTATAACGAGAACAAGCTACAGTATTGTATGGGAAAACCGAATATCAAAGTCAAAATAAAAATATGTATGCCAAAATATGTATGTATGCCAAAATATGTGATATAAAATGTGTTTGATATGTTATGAGTGTCCACCACAGATAACTAGGTAGTAATTTAAACAAAGGTTCAGGCTTTATTCAGGAGCTTCAAAACAATGTAGTTTAAAGGAAGTTTACAGAGCAATGAGTCCCCTGACACGGGAGGGACTGAAGGATGGGCAGCTCAAGCTACAACACAAACAGAAATAGAAAAAATACAAGTCTCAGAAACAGAACCATTTGGGGGACATTAAAACAATGGGACAAACATACTGAGCAACAACACATACCATTTATGGAGTATTCGATAGTGACATGAAAAATGGGTTTTAATCAAAACAGACCTGCACGCCAAAAGAGGCAGCCAAACACTGAGAGAGGAAGAAACCAATCAAAACTGAGGGATACAAGACTGTACCGTCAGAACCGTGAGAGTAGGAGACCTAGCCAATCAGAAGCTGAAGGAGGGTAACCAATCACAAACAGAGGATCCAAGAACAAGAAAGTGACTTCAGAGTAATCACAGAAAAATCATAGGAAATATAAAAATACATACAATTTCCATATGCATATATGAAACAAATATATTGACAAACTAATAAGATACATTATCCAGGATAATGGAATTAAGTTTTCATAGAGCATTTAATTCATAACCCTTGAGCTGCAGAATGGAATTCCACACATCATACATCAGCAATATTTACAAATGGAATTCAGGAAATACACTGCAAGAACTAGTTTGCAACATACTATTGAGGTCTTTCACTGAAATATGTGAGGTGTACAGGAAAGAGAATGGGGAGAAATCAAGAAGATAAAATTCAGGAGCCAGTGCACTTCAGCTTCCTGTTGGACTATTAAATGGACACACACAAAATATGATGTTATCAATATTGCTCGAGAGAGTGGAGGAGTGGGAGAATACCTGCTGTCTCTGCTGAAAGCACTCCCAGACCATCTCTGCCTGAGGATCCTCCAGCCGCCATGTCAATGAGAGGAGGAGGGGCAAGCCGCCGGTTAAAGAAGGCACCCTGTGATATGCCAAAGGAGCGCACCCCTAGGCACTTTTTTCCCGCTCTGCAGGATATCACTGTATGTAAGTTTGACTCTCCTGGCCTTTTTCCTGTTATTCTTATATTGCAATGGTGAAGCAGAAAGGCTGGTTGCACTCTTCATAGACTCTTCGCTTTCCCAACAGACCTGTTGGCCTGTTTATTGCTATGGAGCAGTCAATTTCAGGAGCCAAGTTCATTGTAGACACTAAAGAGATGGCGGTTGGTGTACGGGAGCTAGAGACATCATTGAGCCCTGATTATCACATTCTAAATCCCTACCCCCCCCTCCCCCGGGATTTGGGGTTGGTCCTACTCAGCCTCTTAGTTCTGTTATTGCTGAGGACAGTGTTAGATTTCCATTAGTTTCTGCTCCAGGGGACTCTTGGAAGTTGAGCTTGATTAAATGGTGAATCTGTGTCTTTGTAAGATGCTTAGAAAGCCATTGTGGGCCTTGAAAAGGTTGTGAATAAACAACTTTCCCATGTCTCTTCTTCCATGGAAGTTACAAAAGGACAATTAACTGTTGTGAGGTATTTCTATTAACTAAGATCAAAGAATTGAAACTTTGGAAACTCAAAATAATTATTTTCAAGAATTTAAGGTTGCATTTATTAGAGATAATTTGTCTATTCACAGAAGGTTAGAGATTACTGAAACAGATCTAGAATGTTAAATTTCCATTTTCTCAATTTTCCCAGATCCCCACTCCTATCCTTTTTAGAATTACTTAAAAAATATGGAAGATGGTTTAGGAATTGATGATTCCTTTCCTTCTATAAATAAAATGTATTACCTACCTGTTAAGAAAAGGGGCTTGAGTGGGGAGTCTGATAAAATAGAAAACATATGAAGATTTAAATTTCACAAATTTTCTGGAAGACTACTGATATTATAAATGATTGTGCTACCTTACGGGTTACCTTTTCTACTAAAAAAGAAAAAATGTGATACTGTGATTGTGATTTTCAAATAGGAAGTTCTTATTTGTGGATCACAGGATCTGAACAAGATTTCCAGATGTCTGTAAGCAAACTCAGGTTTGGTGGAAGGCTTTTCTTCAGGTCAGTGGTGTACTAAAGGGGGCACAATGCCCTTGGGTGCAGGGCCATAAGAGGGCATTGATGGCTGACATAGGGAGGGCCCATGTGGCTGAGCATAGAAACATGCCCTTTTTATTGTGTTCCAGCCACTGTTCCCTTTAAGTTGTGCCATTCGCAGTGAAGAAGAAGGCCCCTGCGTGCCTTAGGACCACTCGCGGTGAAGATGAAGGCCCCGGTGAGAGTGAATGTGTGTAGAGAGGTATATGTGTGGGTGTGAGGAGGAGGAGGGGAGAGAGGTGTGAGAGAGCAAGAGCAGGGGGGAGGGAAAGAGAGACAGCAAGTGGCGAGTGTGTGAGAGAGAGCAGGGGAGGTGAGAGAGTGTGTGTGTGTGTGTGGGGGGGGGGTGCTTGAGTGTGGGTGCCAGAGAGAGCCTATATGAGGAGATTGTGAAGGAGTGAGTGTGTGTGTGAGAGATTGGAAGCTGGTGTGTATGAAAAAAGAATCTTGTTTATGTGAGGGTGCTAGCCTGTGTGAAGGGATTGTGAAAGAGGGAGCCTGTGTGAAAGGGTGCGTGAGACAGAGTCATAGGTAGCCTATGTGAGGGTGTATGCGTTAGAGAGAAAGGGAGCTTGAGTGGGTGTGTATGCAAGAGAGAGGGACCCTGTATGAGGGGATGTGTGTGCGAGAGAGTGAAGGAGCCTATATGAGGGTGTGTGTATGTGCACTAGAGAGATGGAGCATGTCTGTGAGAGAGGGAGGAAGAGAGGGAGCCTGTGTGAAGGGCAGTACTGAGAACAGGGCCAAACTCTGGGAGTGGCAAGGCTTGAGCCTAGAGATGGAGGTGAGAGATACTGGTAGGAGAAGGAATTGGGGGACTGAGAGGGCAAAGTGGCCAAGGGAGTAGGGAGAGCGAGTGGAAGGGACACTCTTACAGTGAATTTCTAGGGAAATTCTGCTCAAAATATTTAAAATTCTGCATCTTTAAGTAATAACATTTTTCTGTATAAACTTAAAATTTAATTACTTAAAGACTCCAACACTAGTGTCTCTATAATTAATGAACATGAGAATAAGTGGTAGTAGTCTAAATATATTTAAAAAAAGGGAAGAGACTAACACACCAAAAGCAATTAGTTATGAATTTTTATGACCATCATATTGGGCATCATTGTGTTCACATAAGCACACATCATTTAACGTGCAAACGACATCTTCAATTTTGCCACCAAATATAATCATCATATTTTTATGTAATGATGTAAAACTCCCATGTGGTTAAAAATCAATTACTCAATATTGTTTCAGCTCAACGAACTTATATAATGTAGAGATTACTTACCTGATAATCTCCTTTTCCTTAGTGTATGCAGATGGACTCAAAACAAGTGGGTATAGTCTGCTCGTGCTAGCAGTTGGAGACGGATCTGACGTCAGCACGGGTACATATACCCCCACAGGAAGTGTAGCAATTCAGTAATCTTCCTTGCAAAAGCTTTATGGATATATGTGTAACTGACCGATCGATTAAATAAACAGGATTACCCTGACCAATTGATGGTAGCTGGAGACCACCAGTGTTCTCAACCGGAAGGCGTCAAAACCCGGCAGGGGGGAAGCCCTATATAAGCAAAACATGGCTTACCGTGAGTCGGCGAATCCCCATGTATACCGGCAGCCGGGCGGGATGCTGAGTCCATTTGTATACACTAAGAAAAAGGAGATTATCAGGTAAGTAATCTCTACATTTCCTAGCGGGTAGCAGATGGACTCAAAACAAGTGGGATGTACAAAAGCTACTCCCGGACTGGGCGGGAGGCTGCCCGAGGACCGTGTAGGATTGCCCTCGCAAATGCTGTGTCTTCCCTGGCCTGGACGTCCAGACGGTAGAATCTGGAGAAGGTATGGAGGGAGGACCACGTCGCCGCTTTACATATCTCTGCAGGCGACAGCATCCTAGTTTCTGCCCAAGAGGCCGCTTGCACTCTGGTAGAATGAGCCTTGATCTGTAGAGGCGGTGGCTTTCCTGCCTCTACGTAGGCCGCCTTGATAACTTCTTTGATCCAACGGGCGATGGTTGGCCGTGAGGCCGCTTCCCCTTGCTTCTTCCCGCTGTGAAGGACGAACAGGTGGTCCGTCTTTTGTACTGCTTCTGACATTTCCAAGTATCTGACCAGCATTCTGCCGATGTCAAGATGACGCAGTATTCGACCTCCTTCTGACTTCTTCAAACCTTCCGTAGATGGCAAGGATATGGTTTGGTTGAGGTGAAAGTGTGAGACCACTTTGGGTAAGAAGGAAGGAACCGTGCGAAGATGGATAGCTCCTGGAGTGATTCTGAGAAACGGATCACGGCAGGATAGTTCTTGTAGCTCTGAGATGCGGCATGCTGAACACATAGCCAGTAAGAACACCATCTTCAAGGTTAACAAACGGAGAGACAGGCCTCCAAGGGGTCTGAAGACGGATCCCGCTAGAAATTCCAACACTAGGTTGAGGTTCCACAAGGGCACTGGCCACTTCAGTGGCGGGCGAATGTGTTTGACTCCTTTCAGGAAATGTGAGACATATGGGTGTTTGGCAATGGTGTTGCCGTCACTCCTGGGACCGTAGCAAGACAGCGCTGCTACCTGAACCTTGATGGAGCTGAGGGACAGACCCTTCTGAAGTCCATCTTGTAGGAAGTCCAAAATGATAGGAATCTTAGTGGCATGTGAATTGGTGCTGTGAGAGAGTCGCACCAGTCTTCAAAAACTCTCCAGATCCTGATATATGTCAGTGATGTGGAGAACTTGCGTGCTCGAAGAAGTGTATCTATTACCGGCTCAGAGTATCCTCTTTTCTTCAATCTAGCCCTCTCAATGGCCAGACCGTAAGAGAGAATTGAGCTGGATCCTCGTGGAGGATGGGACCTTGCCGCAGCAGGTCACTGTATGGAGGCAGAGGTAGAAGATTCCCTGCCAGTAATCTTCTCATGTCTGCGTACCAGGGTCTTCTTGGCCAATCCGGGGCCACTAGAAGAACCAGGCCTCTGTGTCGCTGAATCTTGTGTATAATGGCACCCAGCAGGGGCCACTGAGGAAAGGCATATAGCAGGATTCCCTGAGGCCATGGCTGTACCAGGGCATCGATCCCCTGGGATAGCGGATCCCGCCTGCGGCTGAAATATCTGGGTACTTGAGCGTTGGACCTGTCTGCAAATAGGTCCATGCCCGGCGTCCCCCACTGATCCACAATCATCTGGAAAGCTGTGGGCAATAGCTGCCATTCCCCTGGATTTAGGCTTTCTCTGCTGAGGAAGTCTGCCATGGTGTTGTCCTTCCCGGCGATGTAAACGGCGGAGATGTCCTGGAGATTCGCTTCTGCCCAAGTCATCAGGGGGGCTATTTCTAGGGATACCTGTTGGCTTCTGGTTCTGCCCTGTCGGTTGATGTATGCCACCATGGTGGCGTTGTCTGACATCACTCTGACCGCTCTATTGCGGTCTGTGGGCAAATCGCAGGCACGCTAGCCTGACTGCCCATGCCTCTAGTCGGTTGATGTTCCACCTTGACTCTTCTCTGTTCCACCGTCCTTGGGCGGTGAGTTCTTCACAGTGTGCTCCCCATCCGTTCAGGCTGGCATCTGTAGTGAGCAGGGGAGGACATTCTTGACCCCCGGCTCATGTGGCTGGGCTGCAACCACCACCGTAGCTGATTCCGCACTCTGGCTGGTAGAGGTAGGTGTACGGTGTAGTTCTGTGATCGTGGGCTCCACCGGGATAGGAGGGCGCGTTGTAATGGTCTCAATATGAGCCCGCGCCCATGGTATCACCTCCAGAGTGGATGCCATGAAGCCGAGGACCTGTAGATAATCCCGAGCTGTGGGCCGGCTGGCGCTCAGCAAGGCCTGCAGATGATTCCGGAGTTTCGACTTCCTTTTGGAGGTCAGGCTGACCTTGTCTTCCTGGGTGTCGAATTGAACCCCTAGGTATTCCAGCGACTGGGACGGCTGTAGGGAACTCTTCTTTATGTTGACTACCCATCCTAGGCTTTCCAGAAGAGATATAACTCTGTTGGTTGCCTAGTGGCTCTCCTCCGGTGACTTTGCCCTGGATCAGCCAATCGTCTAGGTAGGGATGGACGAGAATTCCTTCCTTCCTGAGTGCTGCCGCCACTACTACTATGACCTTGGTAAAGATCCGCGGCGAGGTGGCTAACCCGGAGGGTAAAGCTCGGAACTGGAAGTGCTGATTCAGGACTTTGAAGCGTAAATAGCGCTGGTGATCCCGATGGATTGGGATATGCAAATAGGCTTCTGACAGATCTAGGGAGGTGAGAAACTCCCCTGGCTGTACTGCATTCTTGACAGACCGTAGCGTTTCCATGCGAAAGCTGGGAACCCGTAGGTGTCGATTGACTGACGTGAGGTCCAGGACGGGCCTGAAAGTGACCTCCTTCTTGGGTACTATGAAATAAATGGAATAATGCCCAGAATTTATCTCCTCTGCAGGCACTGGGATTATGGCTTTTAGTGCCAGGAGCCTCTGGAAGGTCACTTCTAGTGTCGCCTTCTTGAGAGGTGAACAAGGAGATTCCACAAACTTGTCCGGCGGGAGCCGAAGAAAATCCAGGTAATATCCTTCTCGGATGATGGCGAGGACCCAATGGTCCGAAGTAATCTCGACCCACCTGCGGTAGAAGAGGGTTAGCCTGCCCCCTATGGCTGCTACCCCCGGATGGGTCGGCTGATTGTCATTGTGGGTTGCGGCCGGGACCAGAACCCGAGCCGGTTCTCCTCTTGTTGTGCTTAGCCCGAAAGGGCTGGTTCCTGGCCTGAGAACGAGGTGCTTGATAGCGAGCCCTGTAAGGGTTGAAGCGCTGAGAGTTTCTACCTCTGGATGGTCTAGAAAATGAACGCTGGCTCCTCCTCGACCTGTCTTCTGGTAGACGGGGTAATGGAGAGGCACCCCATTTCTTAGCCCAGTTCTCGAGTTCGCTGCCGAACAGTAGGGATCCCTTAAAGGGCATTCTTGTGAGGCGCGTCTTGGAGGAAAAGTCGGCAGCCCAATTGCGTAGCCAGAGCTGTCTCCTGGCTGCCACTGAGGAGGACACTCCCTTGGCTGCCGTACAGACGAGGTCGGAGGCTGCGTCATTGAGAAATGCGAGAGCTGATTCTATGTCTTCTCCCGGGGTGTTGCTTCTAGCCTGCGATAAACAGGAACGCGTCACCACGGTGCAGCAGGTCGCGATTCGTAGGGACATGGCTGCTACCTCAGAGGCTTGCTTCAGAATGGTGTCCATGCGCCGGTCATGTGTATCCTTGAGGGCTGCTCCCCCCTCAACCGGAATGGTGGTGCGCTTCACAATTGCGTTAACTATGGTGTCTACCTTGGGGCACACCAGCAGCTCCTTGGACACTGGGTCCAGAGGGTACATGCCCGACAAGGCCCGACCCCCTTTGCATGAGGCCTCCAGCGTAGTCCATTCCAGATCTATTAGCTGCTGTGCTGCTTGTAGGAGGGGAAAATGGTGAGCCGTTTGGCGCAGGCCCTCTAACACGGGGTTCATGTTAGGGTCCCCTGGGGTGTCCTGGCCCGGAATAGCCAGTTGTGATAGGCATTGTGAGACCAGGCCTGGTAGATCCTCTTTCCGAAAGAAGCGTCTCATGGTCCGATATGGTTCTATCTCCGAGGGAAGTTCTCCCTCCTCGGGGGGCTCCTCATCTTCCTCGGAGCAATCCGAATCCCCATAAGTGGGGCTTCCGGGTGTCGAATGGCTGTGCCTAGGTCTCGAGGGTCCAGGGGCCGGATCATCCGGAACAGAAAAACCCCTTCGAGGAGCAGACTGCATCTGGACAAAGGCGTGGATCACCTTGAATAATTCCACCCAGGAGAGAGAAGCCAGATCCGGCCTTAGGGGCACCAGGTCTCTTGGGTTCCCTGGCTGCTCCCTGCGGCCTGCTAAGTCCGGAGTGTTCCCTGAGGAACCGCTGGGCTGGGACCGGTCCTGTCCTGGAACTCCCGTGGCCTCCTCACATTGGGCACATAGTGAGTCTGCTTCCTCACTCTGAGTGGCTCTGAGGTTGCATGCTGAGCAGAGGCTTAGAGCTCTTATGCCTGATTCTGGAGGTGCTGGCTCTGCGGACGTATGGGCTCTCTTATGCTCCATACTCTTTGCAATATGTATCGCCTACTAATATGCGCTTATCTTATGAGTGTGCGCTTATCAACCTGCGCTTAGCTGTATGCACTTATGAACGGGCGTCTTATGAGCGTGCGCCTATGAACGTGCGCCTATCAATGGTGTCTTATGAACATGCGCCTATAACGTGCGCCTATCAACGGCATCTTATGAGCATGCGCCTATCAACGGCGTCTTATGAACGTGCGCCTATCAACGGCGTCTTATGAACGTGCGCCTGTAACGTGTGCCTATCAACGGTGGCTTATGAACGTGCGCTTATCAACAGCGTCTTATGAACGTGCGCCTATAACGTGCACCTACCCACGGCGTCTTATGAACGTGCACCTATAACGTGCGCCTATCAACGGCGTCTTATGAACGTGCGCCTATAACGTGCGCCTACCCACGGCGTCTTATGAATGTGTGCCTATGAATGTGCGTCTATAATGCGCGCCTATGCTATCGGCGTGCGCCTAGCCAGCTTGCGCCTATCCGCGTGCGCTTAACGACGTGCGTCTAGGTAGCGAAGGCGAGTAGGCAGGTAAAATGGCGACCCCCTCGGCGGGCTGCCATGAAGGCAGGCCCTGCGAATCCACACTTCCTCGGAGACCACAGTAAAGATGTACGCCTTACCTTGTTTCGTTGCTTCTCGGCTGCGACCCGGGCGGTCTCCGGCTGCGGGGGGAGAGGGTGAGTACCTTCACCACCGCGCTCGAGGAAGTGCACCCGCTGCCTCTAGGCCGCGCCCGAACTCGTCTCGCTCGGGAGCCAAGTCCTCGCCGGGACCGAGGCTGCCTCTATGCCGCGCCCGAGCCCTTCTCACTCGGGGGCTAGGTCCCTGCCGCGAGTCGGCCACCGGACTGAGGCTCCTACCTCTGAGGGACCACAGAAGTCAGCTCGGGAAACTCAACTGGGTGAGGGACCGAATGGTATCACCACAGGAGTGCGGGGCTCGTCTTCAGTAAGTTTTCTTCTAGGAATTTAGTTGTTTAGAATTTGGAAACACGCTCAGCGAGCGTGAGGTAGCTCCAAACTGCTTTGGAGACGGAAATTACTGAATTGCTACACTTCCTGTGGGGGTATATGTACCCGTGCTGACGTCAGATCCGTCTCCAACTGCTAGCACGAGCACACCATACCCACTTATTTTGAGTCCATCTGCTACACGCTAGGAAATGATATTTTTCATCGTTGTGCGTTGAAATATTTCCATGAAAATGGTAATAATGAAAAAGCCACTTAACTTATAGATGATGAATCTCAGATAAGTATCATTCTTGGCAGAACTTTCAGTAGAGTCCTGAAATCCATAGTCTTTAGTCCAGGAAAACTGTTTCAGTCACAGTCCTAGATGTAATGTGTCGCCCGACACGGTCTGTGTTTTGGAACGAATTTATTCCTCACGGGGCATTACTATTTTCAGCGCCTTCAATATTGCTAGCGCTTTCTGCTATATATTATATATTCAATGAAAGCAGAACAAAGATACGTCACAACAAAAATTGACAATTAAAATTAATGTCCAAAAAACTTTTAATGCAAGTATATTTGTTGTAACGACTAACACTGTTCCTATACCTTGTTAGAGCATATCTGCGTCTTCAGCATTTCTTCAATTGTGTCTAACAAAAGGCTCGTGGACTCAAAAGGCTTCTTATAGAGGCGGCATACGTGAAATTCAACATGAGTGAAGGCTTCTACTGGAAGTGACAAAAAATAAAAAAGGATTCCCAATAGGTTCTCCCACTTGTCAATCAGCCGGCGTTCAAAAACGTTATAGGATGGAATACCATTCAATGGCTAGATTTAAGCCATGTGGATTAACACTATTTAATTTGAAAATCCATTGTTGTTCTTTAAGATTTAATAAAGATTCAGGATCTCCCTCTCTCTCATCAATAGAAACATGATTAATAACCCTCCACTGAGATCCTCAAAATTATGCAGTGGGCTACTAGCGGAGCCTGTAATTTAGCTGTAGAAAGACAACTTCAATGTTCTATTAGTCGGGTGCGAATTGGACGGTTCATTTATCCCACATAAAATTTCTTGCAGGGGTACACAATAATGTAGATGATTAACTTAGGATTACAATTAGTGTTAACGTAGGCGTTATGACAAACCCCATTGTAATCAAACCCTGATGGTCCAGAAATAGTCGATGTACACATAGAGCATCTTGAACATGGCCAGTGTCCCACCGGGGCATGGATATCAGTCAAAGGAGGCTCAATGAAAAAGGACCGTACGAATATGTCCTGTAAGTTTTTCCCTCTACTATAAGCAATCAACGGTGGTTCCTTGAAAACAGAATGAACTTTCAAAATATGCCAATATTGTCTTATCAATCCGATGATATGCTTAACTTTCGTGGAATATCGCAAAATGAAAACCAGTGGGGAGTTAGAAGCAATATCAGACTTATCCAAGAGTAACCTCTGGCGTTCAGCATTACTCGCCCGTTTGTGTGCTTGCTTGATAACCTTCAATGGGTAATCACGATGTAATAATCTTCTGGACAAAGTGTTGGCTTGTAGTTGAAATTCCTGTTTAGTAGAGCATAGACGGCATAGCCGCAGAAATTGGCCCACAGGTAAATTCTTTTTAAGGTGGTAAGGATGAAAACTGGAAAAGTGTAATAATGTGTTCTTATCAGTAGATTTTCTGAAAATGGTAGTGATAAGGGAATTACCTTCTTTTATGGTAAGAATGTCAAAAAATTGATTTGTCATTGGTGATACTGCTTAGAGATGTGATACTGATAGCTTGTGCCGTCTGATAGATGAGATAACACCGTTTGTTCATAAACATGTCTGTCTTGTAACACCACTGCACCTCCCTTATCGGCTTATTTGAAAATAATTGATGTATTAAATCTTAAAGAACAATGGATTTTCAAATTAAATAGTGTTCATCCACATGGCTTAAATTTAGCCATTGAATGGTATTCCATCTAATAACATTTTCAAACGCCGGCTAATTGACAAGAGGGAGAACCTATTGGGAATCCTTTTGGGGTTTTTTGTGTCACTTCCGGTAGAAGCCATTACTCACGTTGAATTTCACGTATGCCGCCTCTATAAGAAGCCTTTTGAGTCCACGGGCCTTTTGTTAGACATAATTGAAGAAATGCTGTAGATGCAGATATGCTCTAACAATGTTGTGACCTCGCTTTGTTCTGCTTTCATTGAATATATAATATATTGCAGAAAAGGCTTTCAGTATTGAAGATGCTGAAAATACTAATGCCCTGTGAGAAAGGAATTCGTTCCGAAATACGGACCGTGTCGGGCGACACATTACATACATCTAGGACTGTGACCGAAACAGTTTTCCTGGGCTAAAGACTATGGATTTCAAGACTCTATTGAAAGTTCTGCCAAGAATGATACTTATCTGAGATTCATCATCTATAAGCTAAGTGGCTTTTTCATTATTAGCATTTTCACAGAATTATTTCAACGCACAACGATGAAAAAATATCATTATTTAAGTTTGTTGAGCTGAAACAATATTGAGTAATTGAATTATTTTTAAACACATGGGAGTTTTACATCATCACATAAAAATAAGACAGATGATTATATTTGGTGGCAAAATTGAAGATGTGGTTTGCACATTAAATGATGTGTGCTTATGAACACAACGATGCCCAATATGATGGTCATAAAAATTCATAACTAATGTTGAGATTACTTACCTGATAATCTCCTTTTCCTTAATGTAGACAGATGGACTCAGTACAAATGGGTATAGTATGCTCGTGCTAGCAGTTGGAGACGGATCTGACGTCAGCACGGGTGTATATATACCCCCACAGGAAGCGTAGCAACTTAGTAATCTTCCTTGCAAAAGCTGTTATGGATGAAGTACTGACGCTCAGTGAAAAGTGATACAGGATCCCCCTGACCGATTGACAGTAGCTGGAGACCCCCAGCATTTCCAACCGGAAAGCGTTAACACCTGGTGGAGTGTACGCCCTTATGGAAACAGATGACATGGCTTACCTTGAATCGGTGAAACCCATGTGCACAGGCAGCTGGGCGGGATGCTGAGTCCATCTGTCTACACTAAGGAAAAGGAGATTATCAGGTAAGTAATCTCAACATTTCCTGGCGTGTAGCCAGATGGACTCAGTACAAATGGGATGTACAAAAGCTTTCCTCCTAGCCTGGGCGGGAGGCTGCCTGAGGACCATGTAGTACCGCCCTCGCAAAAGCTGCGTCCTCCCTGGCCTGGACATCCAGACGGTAGAACCTGGAAAAGGTATGGAGGGAGGACCACGTCGCCGCTTTACAGATTTCTGCAGGCGACAGCATCCTGGATTCAGCCCAAGATGCCGCTTGTGCTCTGGTAGAATGAGCCTTCACCTTTAGAGGCGGAGACTTCCCAGCCTCCACGTAAGCTGCTCTGATAACTTCTTTAATCCAGCGGGCAATGGTGGGCCGAGAGGCCACCACACCTTGCTTCTTCCCGCTGTACAGGACGAACAGATGGTCTGTCTGTCGAACTTCTTGTGTTATTTCCAGATACCTGGGCAGTAATCTGCCGACGTCGAGATGGCGTAACAAACGCCCTTCTTCAGATTTCTTCAAACCCGCCGTAGTAGGCAAGGATATGGTTTGGTTAAGATGAAACTGTGAAACCACCTTAGGAAGAAAGGAGGGAACCGTCCGAAGATGGATAGCCTCAGGAATGATTCTCAGAAAGGGATCACGGCAGGACAGTGCTTGTAGCTCAGAGATGCGGCGTGCTGAGCACACCGCCAGCAAGAACACCATCTTCAAGGTTAGAGAACGAAGAGGTCTGAAGGTGGATCCCGCGAGGAAATCCAAAACAAGGTTGAGGTTCCATAAAGGCACAGGCCACTTCAGTGGCGGACGAATATGCTTGACTCCTTTCAGGAAACGAGACACATCTGGGTGCTTGGCAATGGTCTTGCCATCCCTCCTGGGGCCGTAGCAAGACAGCGCAGCCACCTGAACCTTGATGGAGCTGAGGGAGAGACCCTTCTGAAGTCCATCTTGCAGGAAATCCAACACAATAGGGATTGTGGTCGCATGCGGATTGGTGCCATGCGTGTCGCACCATGCTTCGAATATTCTCCAGATCCTTACGTAGGTGATGGATGTGGAAAACTTGCGAGCTCGGAGGAGTGTATCAATCACGGGCTCCGAGTAACCTCTTTTCTTCAGTCTAGCCCTCTCAATGGCCAGACCGTAAGAGAGAATTGAGCTGGATCCTCATGAAGGATGGGACCTTGACGTAGAAGGTCCTGGAGAGGAGGCAGGGGAAGAGGCTCCCCCGCCAGTAGTCTTCTCATGTCCGCGTACCAGGGTCTTCTTGGCCAGTCTGGTGCCACTAGAAGAACTAGGCCCCGGTGCTTCTGAATCTTGCGGATGATGGCACCCAGCAGCGGCCACAGAGGAAAAGCATATAGCAGAGTCCCTGGCGGCCACAGCTGAACCAGGGCATCGACGCCGAGTGAGAACGGATCGCGTCTGCGGCTGAAATAGCGGGGTACCTAAGCATTGGACCTGTCCGCCAGTAAATCCATGTCCGGAATTCCCCAGTGATCCACAATCCTCTGGAAGGCTGTGGGTGACAACTGCCACTCTCCTGGATGTAGGCTTTCTCTGCTGAGGAAGTCCGCCGCGGCGTTGTCCTTCCCAGCAATGTCGATGGCGGAGATGTCCTGAAGATTCGCCTCTGCCCAAGCCATCAGTGGGGCGATCTCCAGAGAGACTTGTCGGCTTCTGGTTCCGCCCTGACGGTTGATGTATGCCACCGTGGTGGCGTTGTCGGACATCACTCTGACTGCCCTGTTCTTCAGTCTGTGAGCAAATCGAAGGCATGGCAATCGGACAGCCCGGGCCTCTAGACGATTGATGTTCCACACCGACTCTTCTCTGTCCCACCGCCCTTGTGCGGTGAGTCCTTCGCAGTGTGCTCCCCAGCCGCTCAGGCTGGCATCTGTGGTGACCAGAGTCCACGTGGGTGATGACATCCTCGACCCCCTGCTCAGGTGGTTGGACTGCAACCACCACCGCAACTGGGTCCGTACTCTGGCCGGCAGAGGAAGGCGCGTGGAATAGGTCCGCAAGCGGGGGCTCCAGCGAGAGAGCAGGGAGTGTTGTAACGGCCTCATATGGGCCCTCACCCAAGGTACCACTTCCAGGGTGGATGTCCATGAGACCGAGAATCTGTAGATAATCCCAAGCTATGGGCCGGCTGGCTCCCATCAAGTACTGGAGACGCTGCTGAAGTTTCAACTTCCTCTTGGCCGTGAGACTGACTGTGTCTGCCCGGGTGTCGAACTGCACTCCCAGGTATTCCAGGGACTGGGAAGGCTGTAGGCAGCTCTTGCTGAGGTTGATAACCCAGCCCAAGCTTTCCAGAAGGGCGATCACTCTGTCGGTTGTCCGAATGCTCTCCTCTCGAGATTTCGCCCTGATCAGCCAGTCGTCTAGGTAGGGATGGACCAGAATTCCTTCCCTCCTGAGTGCCGCTGCTACCACTACGACCACCTTGGTGAAGGTCCGCGGTGACGTGGCCAACCCGAAGGGCAGAGCCCAAAACTGGAAGTGGCGTCCTAGAATCTTGAAGCGTAGGTAGCGCTGATGATCCGGATGGATCGGGATATGCAGGTAGGCTTCTGACAGGTCTAATGCCGTGAGAAATTCTCCTGGCTGCACTGCGGCCTCCAAACTGCTTTGGAGACAGAAATTACTAAGTTGCTACGCTTCCTGTGGGAGTATATATACACCCGTGCTGACGTCAGATCCGTCTCCAACTGCTAGCACGAGCATACTATACCCATTTGTACTGAGTCCATCTGGCTACACGCCAGGAAATTGTTTTTGTTGTGTTAGTCTCTTCACATTTTTATTTACTTAAAGACTTTCATGTAAATTGTGTTATTTTGACCAATATAAAGTTTGCAGAATTTTGCAGAATTTTAAGTTTTTGTGCACAGAATTCCCGAAGGAGTACTCTATGTGTGACACAGCATGTGTGTGAGAGTGAGACAGCATGTGAGAAGAAGACAAGTGGAGAGAGAAGAAACAAAGGAAAAAAAGACCCTGTAAAATGAATTGGACAAAGACCAAGAAAGGGAGCATGGAAAAAAAGCCTGGGATCCACTGATCAGAAAAATAAGATGAGCTAGCAAAGGTAAAAAAAAATGTTTTGAAATTTTTAGTGACTGGCACATGTTATTTTAAGGAATGTGCATTACATGTTTGAATTTTGTTGTTTTGGGCTTTCCATTTTATTTTTGTCTGCATGTTTCTGTTTCTAATTTGCAGTCCCTTATTCTGTATCTGATTCTGCATGTGTAACTGAGGTGCAGTATGTCTGCTGGTATGTAGTTTTTCTATAGGGCTTTGTAGCAGTACTATTTTTTCTGATAACACCAGTAGATGGTGTATTAGTGTTCTAGGGCATGGTATAATATCTACATTGCTGTTATGTCATAGATAAGGCTGCTGCAGTTTAATTCCTGAGACAGTGTTGGTATGGCATGAGATGGCAAAGTTTTAGGTGTCTTTTGCTTTTGTTTTGTAAGTGTTTATGTTCTTAAGACTGTTTGGCAGAAAAGGGTTTGCATTTAATGAGATCAGTGTGTATGTGGCAGAGGAGAACTGCGTGTTCATGTGCATGAGAGGCTGAGGAGTGAATGAGATGCATGAGAATGTGTTTGTGTGTGTGAGAATGAGCAAGTATGCTTAAGAGAGTATGAGAGTGTGTTGCATCCGGTCGCAGATGGCTGCCTCACCTCTTTTTTTGCCTCTCCTCCTTGGGTAAAATGGCTGCATCCGGGGCCGAGTGCCGAAACCCTCGGCATCTCCAACTCAGCATGGGCGTCCCTGTCCGCCATGCTCCTTCCCGTGGCCTCCTAGGGCGCGCACATGCTGCCTATGCTTATCTACACATCATGGCGGGAACCGGGGCGTCCCCACCGCATGATGTCAACACCTCCAGGTATTTAAGCCTCTGCTCCACTTCCAACTAACGAGTTAGCAAGGTCTTCGGTTTAGCTCCTCTAACCGCTTCTAAGCTGCACGCTTAGACTCCTCGCTACCCTCCAGGGTATCTCGCTCCTGAAGAAGCTCTGGGCACCCGCTCCTCGGGGGCCTCTCGCTTCCAACTACCCTTCGGGGTTTCTACTAACTAGACAACTGCTCCTCAGGGGTCTTTCTTCTTTTTCAGGATTGTCTGCGCTCCCAGGTACTCTCTCCTCAAGGGTCTATACAGCTCAGCATATCCTGCATCATGGACCTCGGGTTCACCTTCACCATCAACCAGGAGGATCAGCACTACTCTTCAGTGAGTACCTTTATGAACCAGCTTTCCATACCACCCACCAGGTTCAACTTATCCCGCTCTGCGGAACACTACCAACCTTGTACATCTGAGTGAGACTTCTACACCTGAGGCTGTCTGGACGTATTGGCACCTTGCTGGACTTCAGTGCCATACCTTCCTGCATTTCTACCATCTATCTACAGCAGTACAATAAAGTTTTTCATCTCCAGTGTCTACTCTCTGAGGCTAGCCTATCTCTGTGGTTCCCAACGGGGCCCCTCCCCATGGGAGGAGTCATCTCCACAGAGTCTAAGAGTCCACTATGCCACAAACCCAACAGAGTGACTCTGCAAGTGTTTTAGAGTGTGTGTGCATGTGAGAAAATATGTATGCATGCTGCTACCAATGATTCCTCTAAGTATTGCTTTGCTGTGAGCATAAAATTGATATGCATTTTGCATCACAGAAAGTAGTACTCACAGGGTAATGAAGCCAAAAAATTTTCCTCACAAGTCAAAATTGGAGAAATTACTTACCTGATAATTTCGTTTTCCTTAGTGTAGACAGATGGACTCAGAACCAATGGGTATAGTGTACTCGTGCTAGCAGTTGGAGACGGATCAGATTTCAATCTGACGTCAGCCCCTAGTACATATACCCCTGCAGGAAGTGCAGATCCTCAGTATTCTTCCTTGCAAAGCATTGTGGATATATGTTTGACTGACCAATTGGTTAATTTGATTAACTTGTATAACTTCGTAACTATATAAACGTTATAACTTGATTAACTGGATTAATTTGAACTGGTTGATTGAGTATAGCTGGAGGCCGCCAGGGAGCTCAACCGGAAAGCATAGACACCCAGCCGGGTGGAGACCTAGGTAATCGAAAAGGAGGCTTACCCTTGAATCATTTGCAATACCATGCGTGATGGCAGCCAAGGGCGGGCTGCTGAGTCCATCTGTCTACACTAAGGAAAACGAAATTATCAGGTAAGTAATTTCTCCATTTCCTAGCTCCACTCAACAGCTAGTAAATTAAAATCTTCCACAAGCATCACCTCCATCATAATGTAGTTATATATGTGTCTGTCTATACCTATTTATTGTATTTATTTATTTACCTGTTTTTATATACCAACATTCACCCGAGGGTATCACATCGGTTTACATGATGTTTAGTGAGATAGTGTGATTACAGGTCACTTTATCTTTACATTGAGGCAGTATGAAGCTGGCGCAAAGTAGATAGTGAAGTATAGTTATGAGAAAGTTAGGATTATAATATGTACCTATATCCAAGTTTATACCTATAAAGTTTATATAATATTTGGATATAATAAATATCCAGGTTTATATAATATTATACCTATATCCAAGTTTAGTTGCCTGGCCTTAAATTCTATAGATGATGCTGATACAAATGGAAGTATCATTTAACCACCACATAAACCCTGCATTTCAATTGCTTTAATAGGGTTTTATGTAGTTTTGTATTTATATAATCTGTTACTTCAATCCCCTTTCTGTTTACCTTGTCTTTAATTATCAGATTATACCCATTGTTTCCAAACGATGAGCAATTATGCCTGTAGACGTTTATATAATAATAATTGCAGAAATATTTGTGGTAAATTGCTTTGCCAATTAATACAGCACATAATTTTTATTGTCATAGTATTTTCCTACCTCTTTTTTTCCTTTTCTCTCGAATTATCTTCTGAGCTATTCTTCTCCAGCGAGGTAAAGAGCTAAGGAGTTTAAGCTTGGACATGACAGAAATGTCATTGCAGACAGCAGGACGTAGCTCATTGAACAGAAATCTCAAACGTTCAATAACAGGAGCACATACTTCTTTGTAGGAGCGACCTTGTTCTTGATGGGTCTACAGTAAAGTATGGATTTCAACATTCAATGAATGACATTTTAACACAGAAACATGATAGCAGAAAAAAGACCATTACAACCTATCTAGTTTACCCATCCACACCAGCTTCCCTACCACTCCCCTCAGAGATCCTCTGTGTTTATCCCATGCTTTCTTGAATTCAGATGTCTCCACATCATCCATGGAGAGGCTGTTCCATGCATCTACTACCCTCCCTGTAAAAAGAAATATTTCCTTAGATTACTTCCGAGCCTATCCCATTTCACCCTCATCCCATAAACTCTAGTTAAAAAGCTTATTTTCTTTTGAAAAAGGCCCACCTCCTCTGCATGAAAACCTTGCAGTAATTTAAAGGTCTCTATCATATTTCCCTCTCTCGCCATTCCCATCCTACATTTCAGTCTGTCCCCATAGCTATCCTCTAGATAGACTGCAACTGGTTTATATCCATTTAAAAATGTGGACTCCAGAACTGTATACAGTATTCCATATGAGATCTCAAATAATACACCTTGGTTTTCTCAATCTCTGCATACTCTCAAATCTATAGTTAGATCTAAAGAACGTAAATGGAGGAAGAATAAATCTACACAGACAAAGAATGATTATTATAGTACATTAAGGCGTTACAATAAAGAAATTAATAAAGCTAAAAAATCCTTTTTCTCAAAAAAAATTGTGGAAGCCCATGGTAATCCCAATGTCTTGTTTAACATAGTGAAATCTTTAACTGTTATTAACAATTCAAATAATTCTAATTATAACATAGATGATTGTAATAAAATAGCGTGTCATTTTCAAAACAAAATTTAAACTATTTCAAAAGAATTCCAACATTTGCCAATTCCAACTTTTAAAGACCCTCCAATGCAATTATCTTGGATGGAATTTGATCCTATTACAGATTCAACTATTCTGAAAATAATTCAGAAACAAAAAGTCACCAATTCTCCTCTCAATCCCTGTTCAGGGAAATTATTTAAAGCCATTGCTCCCTATACATGTCAGTTTCTAAGTAACTTAGTTAACCAATCCCTATCTTCTGGTATTTTTCCTGACAATCTAAAAAAAATTGCCATCCTTCCTATTCAGAAAAATAAATCGAAAGATCCCCTAGATCTTAGTAATTTGAGGCCAATAGCATTGATTCCTTCATTGGCTAAACTTATAGAATCAGCAGTTTTAAAACAACTTTCTAACTTCCTGAGTGACAATGATATTTTGCATGCAGGTCAGCATGGCTTTAGGAAAGGCCATTCGACAGAAACTCTATTATTATCTTGTTTTGATACAGTTTTTCGAGGGTTTGACGCTTATACAGATTACATTCTTATTTCTTTGGATATATCCGCCGCATTCGATACCCTCAATCATCATATACTTCTAGCAGGTTTACAGTCTATAGGCATTCAATCCACTGTTTTGTCCTGGTTTCGATCTTTTCTAACAAATCGTTCTTTATATGTACATGTTAATAACCATTGTTCAGATTCATTCAATTCTTCATCTGGGGTTCCACAGGGTTCATCATTGTCTCCATTACTCTTTAACATATATTTGCTTCCTCTTTGTCATATTCTCACAACTTTAAATGTATACTTCCGAATATATGCTGACGATATTCAGTTACTCTTTCCTTTAAAAAATTCATGGTCTGAAACTTTTTCTCTAATATCTTTGGTCCTTACTACGATCAACACATGGTTAGACCACAACCGTTTAAAATTGAACCCTTCAAAAACTATGATTACACATCTTTCATCCATTTCAGAATCTTCTATAGGCCCTCCTTCTCATCTAAACTTTAAAGGTATTTTAATTCCTGTCAGTACTTCATCTATCAGTTTAGGTATTACAATCAATTCCAATCTTTCTATGGTTAATCATATTTCCAACATTACAAAAAAATCTTTCTATAAATTACATTTATTGAAAAGAATTTGACCTCTTCTTTTTTTCAAAGATTATCGTACAGTATTACAGTCTTTAATTTTTTCAGGTATGGATTATTGCAACGCCTTATTCTTAGGTTTATTCTGATTCTGTTTTATATCCTCTACAAATGATACAGAACTCTGCTGCTCGGGTGTTAGTAGGTATTTCACGTCGAACTCACATCACACCAGTCTTACTTTCACTTCATTGGCTACCGATTAAATATCAAATTCAATTTAAAGTATTATCAATTATTCATTCTCTCATCTATAATACTTCTACATGGCTATGTACCAATCTTCGCATATATAAACCTACCAGACATCTCAGATCCTTTTCAAAAAATTTATTAGATATTCCTACTGTCAAATTGGCAAAACTTGAACTAACCAGGAAGAGAGCATTCTCGGTGGCAGGTCCTGTTTTATGGAATTCACTTCCAGATTATCTCCGTCTTACTTCATCAATACAACAGTTCAAAAAACTATTGAAAACCTATCTATTTCAGAAAGCGTATACCTTAACCACTAATTCATAAAACAACTTTCATTCATTTCAACTGCTTCCTCTCAATTTTTACAATATCCACTATTCATAAAACAACTTTCACTCATTCCAACTGCTTCCTCTCAATTTATACAATATTCACATGACATAATATTTTTTCCTGTTGTTAATTTATTTGAAAACTGCTGGACATGAATGTACACTGCGCTATGTTAGCTTTTTATTTGTTTTATTTTGTTTTATTTTGTCTAGTTTATTTATTGTGTATGTTTGGTTGTAAACCGTTTTGATTAATTCTTTGAATTGTAAAAGCGGTATATAAACATTTTTAAATAAATAAATAAATAAATAAAATAATAACAGGAACTTACATAAGAATATAATATAGGAAAATTAGTTTCTTACCTGATAATTTTCGTTCCTGTAGTACCAAGGATCAGTCCAGGACACCTGGGTTGTGACTCCGCACCAGTAGATGGAGACAGACTAAAACTTGTGGGCGGAGCCATATATGCCCCTGTGCCAGTCACAGCCCCTCAGTCATACGTAATGTCAAAGTAGAAAACACAACCAGAGAACTAAAACCAAAACTAGCTAGAAACCGCCAATAGAACGGGGAAAGAAACACCCCTTCTGGAAACGTGCTCTCCACCGAGAGAGCTAAACAAGCGGATCCGATTAGACCAGACCAATGAGTGGACTCTCTGTTACTTTAACGTAGCACTGCGGGCGGGATCCTGGACTGATCCTTGGTACTACAGGAACGAAAATTATCAGGTAAGAAACTAATTTTCCTTTCCCTGTACGTACCAGGATCAGTCCAGGACACCTGGGATGTACCAGAGCCAACTTACCGAGGGTGGGAAGCAGAGAGTCCCGCTCGGAGTACCCTCTCTCCAAATCCCACGGAATCGGTAGCCCGGACATCCAACCAGTAATGCCGGATAAAAGAATGCAACGACTTCCAGGTGGCCGCCCTACAAATCTCGAGGCTACACCTGAGAAGCTTCCGCCCAAGACGCAGCTGGAGAGCGAGTCGAGGGAGCCCGAAGACCCACGGGAAGTGGTTTTCCCCCGCACCAAGTACGCCGAACCAATGGCCTCCTTGAGCCAACGGGCGATCGTTGTGCGGGACGCTGCAACTCCTTACTTTGGACCAGAGAACAAAACAAACAGCTGAGCTGTGACCCGACATGGATAAGGGACCTCCAGACAGCGAAGGAGGGATCTCCGCACGTCAAGCTTCCGGAATTCCCTCGCTTCTGGATCAGAGGGCTCCCGGACCGCGAAAGCGGACAGCTCATTCAGAAATACACCAGAAGGGTTCCCTACAGGACAAAGCCTGTAACTCAGAAACACGCCGTGCCGAAGCAATCGCCACCAAGAACACCGTCTTCAACGTGAGATCCTGAATAGATAAGCGTTTCAAGGGTTCAAACAGCGCCGCGCATAAAGCGGAGAGAACCGAATGGAGGTTCCAAGCCGGACAGGGGAGACGCAATGGAGGACGAAGGTGTTGAGCTCCCCGAAGGAAACTGGAGATATCCGGGTGAAGAGCCAGGAAACTACCACGGACCTTACCTCGCAAACAACCAATCGCCGCCACTTGGACCCGTAGGGAACTACAAGCCAGACCTTTGGCAAGACCTGCCTGGAGGAACGCCAGAATGTAGGAGATAGAAGCCGCAGTAGGGACCACCCCACGCTGCACGCACCATTCCTCAAAATCCACCCAGACAGGGACATAAGCCAGGGACGTCGCCTGTTTCCTGGAATGTAGCAACGTGGCTACCACCGCATCTGAGTAATCTTTTCTCTTCAGTCGATTCCTCTCAAAAACCATGCCGCGAGGCAGAAGTGATCCGCATTCTCCAAACAGACGGGGCCCTGATGGAGTAGACCCGCCATTCCCTGGAGCTGAAGGGGTGCCGCCACTGTGAGCTGAACAAGGTCTGCGAACCACGGCCGGCGCAGCCACTCCGGTGCCACCAGGAGCACGTTGGCTGGGTGCAACTCTATGCGCCGCATAATCTTGCTGATCGGCCACGGGGGAAACCACGTACAGCAGAACATCCGTCGGCCCGGGAAGCGCCAACGCCTCGATGCCTTCTGCCTCCCTTTCTCGACTTCGACTGAAAACATCGCGGAGCCTTCGCGTTGTGCCACGTGTCCATCAGACCCATGTGGGGCACTCCCCACGTTTCGCAAATGAGAAGAAACGCTTCGTCCGCCAGCTCCCACTTACCGGGAGCCAGGCGATGCCGGCGGAGAATATCCGCCTGAACGTTGTCGACTCCTGCACTGTGAGAGGCTGCTATGTTGCTGAGATGTAACCCTGACCAGATCATTAAGCGCTGAGCCTCCTCCGCCACCTGTGGGCTCCTTGTCCCGCCTTGGCGGTTGATGTAGGCCACGGTGGTCGCGTCGTCCGACAACACTCGGACCTCCTTTCCCCGCACTACCGGTAGGAAGGCTTGCAGAGCCTGACGGACCGCTCTGGTCTCTAGTCTGTTGATAGACCACTGGGCTAGCGACACTGACCATAGGCCTTGGACCGAGCTCCCTAGGCAGACCGCTCCCGGACCGGAGAGGCTGGCATCCGCGGTCACCACCGTCCAATTGGGCACCAGAAGAGACACTCCAGAGGACAGATGACTGGAACCCAGGCACCAGAACAGGCTGGACCTCGCGAGTCCCCCTAGTGGAAGCGGTAAGTGGAACTCCTCGGAAACCAGCGCCCAGCAAGATAGTAAGGACGATGGTAAAAACCGCAGATGAGCGAACGCCCAGTAAACCAGCGCAAGCGTGGAAGCCATAGAGCCCAGGACCGTAAGGCAGTCGCAGACCTGCGGCTGGCGGAGAGACAAGAAGCGCATTACTTGAGCTGGCAGCTCATATCACCGTTCACGACGTGTCGAGAACGGCTCCCAGATATTCCAAGGTCCACGAGGGTGCCCGATGACTCTTGTTGAAGTTGACCATCCATCCTAGGGACTGCCAAGGTATAGGACCCTGGTCAACCGACAACCGACATTGGTGGACTCGGGCGAAGCCCGAGGATCAATCGTCCAGGGACGGATGGACCAGGAGATGATACTGGCGCAGCCGCGCCGCCACCGCGACCATCACCTACGTGAACGTGCGGGGGCCGTCGCGAGACCAACCGGGAGCGCTTGAAACTGGCAGTGCCGTCCTAGAACGCAGAACCTGAAGAAGTGCAGGAACGACGGCTGAATGCCTATGCGATGATACGCCTCCGCGAAATCCAGGGAGGACAGAAAACTCGCCGGGCCGCCCCACAGCAATTACCGACCGAATCGACTCCATTTTGAAGTGAGAAACACGAAGGCATCGGTTCACTCCACCAAGATCCAGAATAGATCTGTCCGTGCTGCCTGTCTTGGGGACAACGAAGGAAATGGAGTAACGGCCCCTGCCGTGCGGTTGACCAGAACGGAGGAGGCAGCCGAGTCTGATCACGCGGAGGACCCACTGGTCTGACGTTACACCGGCCCATCTCTCTACAACTGAAATCAACCGCGCCCCGACGTTGGGAACGGCGTGCTGTGGCTGCGGTGAGAGAGCGAGAGGCCGACCACCTTTCATTGCAAAGCTTAGGACCCCTGCGCTCGCCAGGGCTCCCTTGTTGCCCCCGAAAGGACTGCTGCTGCCATGGCGGGGTCCGGGAGGAAGAAGCCCTATACGACTGACCAGGAGACTTTGGAGGACGCGACGTCCTGGAGCACAAAAGCGGGCCCTGGCCGGAAATGAAAACCGCGCCCTGAAGTTATCCTCGGGCATCATTCGATCTCCGGCAAGGGAGAGAGCTGACCCATAGCGTTCGTGACCTAGAGGTGCAAAGCCGGAGTATCCTATTCTCGATAAAGCAGGGCTGACACAGAGAGGTGAAAAGGAATGAAGCCCAGCCGAGACTACCCCCAGCGGGGTGGCGATGCTCAACCCCTCCAGGATGGCGGGAATCAGGGGCCAGCTCCTTCCTGATGAAGAGGCGGACCAAGCTCGAGTAATCCCCTTCCGAAGGCTTCGTCTGGCCTGCCGCCCCCAGCGGCAGCGTGCCATCCCCCTCAGCCCCCCTCGGAGGCGGGGAGGGCGCCTTGGAAATCTCCGGACTAGACGATTCAAACGTCGACATCTCCCTCAGCCCCCCTCGGAGGAGGGGAGGACACCTAGGAAATTACCGGATCCGATGAGTCAGAGGTAGGGACCGTGCGCAAACCAGGCGGTATGACCCGCAACGGGCGTTTGGCTATGAATCGCCCCACCGCGATCTGCGGCCGAGTACGCGTCCGGTCCTAACATGATTGGCCTCTCAGGCTCCCCGCCTGGCCAGAAGGTCGCTTGTGGGCTCTGCAGCCTTAAAGGCCCTATGCCTGGCCAAAGAAAACCAGGTACAAAGAGTCCCTCAGAGTTCGTGGCGTGTCTCCCCCGGCCCTCCCCCGGCCCTCCCCCCCCCCCACCGCCTCCAATGGCAAACAGACCGCGGAGCCGGCGACAGGGGGGGGGGGGGGGGGAGAACGGAAATGAGGGCAAAACCCCCGGGGCCTGCCGCGCTTGGTGTCGCGCTCGACGCCGCACCAAGATGGCCGACTTTCCTGCCAATTTCGCGCGAGAGGTCTGTGTAGATTTTTTTTTTTTTAAATCTTTGCCCGCGGCAGGCAGAAAACTGCTTGGGGAAGGCCGCCGGACGGACCCCGACCGACCAAGGACGCCGCCAGAGAGAAATGCCGCCGCCGAACAAGCACCCCCCGAAGCAAGGCCAACGATACTGTGCCCCGCGTTTCGCTGCCTGAGGAGAGCCGAGCTCGCCAGAGGTGCGCGGTGCCGGAGCCGCAAGTCGAGCAGGCCAACCCATGCGGCCTGCTCAGAAGAGGGACGAAAAACGCAAAATGAAAAAGAGAGAAGGAGAGGAGGAGAGAGGAAACGCCGAAAGCGACCGCTGCCGAAGAGAAACAGGCGCGCTGAAAAGAAAACTGCTCCGTTTTTTTTTTTTTTTTTTACCTGGAGCTGTCCCTCGCAGCGGTCCGGCGGTCTGGCCGGGGCGAGGGAACCGGGCTCCCCGGTATCACCCCGGCTGGGCAGGAACTAACCCCGGATCCGCGACCCGTAGCCCAGCAAGTGCTCTAACAGGGGGAATGGTCCCCTCAGGACCTGGTAACCCCTTGGGAGCAAACGACCGAGCCGCCGGGCCGACCGAAGAAGCCAAGAGCCGAGGCATGCCGGCGAAATGCGGCGAACCGGAGAGCCGAGTAACAAAGGTAAAATTAAGGCGACCGACCTCCCCCCTGCCAGCAGCGCCCCCCCCCCCCCGGAGCGGCGACGCGAAGGAACAGAGCCGGAAACAAAATCAACAACTTTCAATTTTTTTATTTTTTTTTTAAACAAAAAACCCTGTCACTGTCCACCGTCCTGGAGCCCTAATCCAGCAGGGGTGAGTGAACCGGGCTCCCCGGTGTCACCCCTGACGCTGCTACTGGTAAAGCCGGGTCCTCGACCCTAGCAGCGGCCTCAACCGGGGGAGGGTAGTCCCCTCAGGACCTCTCAACCCCCCTGGGAGGCAGGGCGGACGGGACGTCAGTGACAATTTAGAACGCAAAACTCAAATTCCCAAAAGAAAACACCTGTAGCCTAAAACTGGCCTAAAACTGGCCTAAAACCAAGAAAAAGAACCAACCCTGACGGAGTACCAGAACCAGGGCAGGCAGGAGCTGTGACCGCACCTGCACCATCTACTGGAGACAGAGTAAGACTGAGGGGCTGTGACTGGCACAGGGGCATATATGGCTCCGCCCACAAGTTTTAGTCTGTCTCCATCTACTGGTGCGGAGTCACAACCCAGGTGTCCTGGACTGATCCTGGTACGTACAGGGAAATGCCTTTCTGGGTCAGAATCAAGGCCAATATCCTGTCTCCAACAGTGGGCAATCCAAGTTATAAGTACCTGCTAGTACCCAAACATTAAACAAATCCCATGCTACTAATGCTGGCAACAAGCAGTTTATGGACTTCTCCTCCAGGAACTTATAAGAAAATTATTACTTACCTGCTAATTTTCGTTCCTGTAGTACCATGGATCAGTCCAGACCGTGGGTTATGTCCCCAATCCAGCAGATGGAGTCAGCCAAAACTTTGAGGGGGCGTCACCATAAGTAGAACTACCCCCTCTGCAGGAGTTCAGTATCGAGTATATCAAAGCCCGAGTAGAAAAACCCGAACCCCCTCATTGAATCAAGTTTATAGAAAATTGGCAACAACCAGCCATGTAACTGTAATAACAGACTAACAGTGGGCGTCCTACAACGGGTAGGAGGCAACAAAGACAACACGTCAACTTGTGAGGCGCTGATGCTGGGACAACAGTGAAAAATGGACAAGTGGTGAAGTACAGATACCCTTACCGTTCCCACGAGCAAGATGAAGCAGGAGTAGAAAACCCAAAAGCGGTGGGCGTCTGGACTGATCCATGGTACTACAGGAACGAAAATTAGCAGGTAAGTAATAATTTTCTTTTCCCTGTACGTACCTGGATCAGTCCAGACCGTGGGATGTACCCAAGCTTCCCTAAATCGGGTGGGGTCCTGCGAGGCCTGCTCGGAGAACCTGTTCACCAAAATGTCCCGTGACTGAAGAGGCGAGGTGTAGGCGGTAATGCCTCGCGAACGTGTGCAACGACTTCCAGGTAGCCGCCCGACAGATCTCCTGGGATGAGACCGAGCGCGCCTCCGCCCAGGAGGCCGCCTGAGACCTTGTAGAATGCGCTACAATGCCAGGCGGAGGCGTCCGCCCCGCCCCAACATACGAAGCGGCAATACCCGCCTTCAGCCATCTCGCAATGGTTGTCTTGGAGGCCTGGGAGCCTTTCTTCGGACCGGACCAAAGGACAAATAGATGGTCGGAAGTCCGGAACTCGTTGGTAGCCTCCAGGTATATACGCAGTGTGCGTTGAACATCCAAGAGTCGGAGAGACTTCGGCTCGGAGGCGGAGAAGGACGGCAACTCCACCGTCTGGTTCACATGAAAAGCAGAGACCACCTTCGGTAGGAAGGAAGGGACGGTGCGGATTGAGACTCCCGAGTCGGAGAACCGGAGGTAGGGTTCCCTGCACGATAGCGCTTGTAACTCTGATATACGCCGAGCGGAGCAGATTGCCACCAGAAATACCGCCTTGAAGGTGAGATCCTTGAGTGTCGCGGTGCGCAAAGGTTCGAACGGAGGCCCCGACAGGGCTCGCAGCACCAGGTTGAGACTCCAGGAGGGACAAGGGTCCCGTAGCGGAGGCCGGAGGTGCTTGACACCCTTGAGGAACCGAGCAATGTCCGCGTGCTGCAAGAGAGAGCCCCCATCACGCAACAACGAACCAAGAGCGGCAACTTGGACTCTCACCGAGTTGTAGGCTAGTCCCTTGTCCACCCCGTCTTGCAGGAACTGAAGGATCTGAGGGACCGAAGCCGTTGTGGGGCTAGTGTCCTGGCTGGCACACCACCGCTCGAACACCTTCCAGACGCGAACGTAGGCCACCGACGTGGACGTCTTGCGCGCCCGCAGCAGCGTTGATATTACCGCCTCCGGGTACCCCCTGCGCCGGAGGCGTCGCCTCTCAAAAGCCAGGCCGCAAGACAGAAGAGTTCTGCCTGCTCGAAAAATACCGGGCCCTGGTGTAGGAGGAAGGGGAGGTGCCCCAGCCTGATCGGGCCGTCGACCACCAGCTGCAGCAGGTCCGCGAACCAGGGTCGCCTGGGCCATTCCGGGGCGACGAAGATCACAGTCCCCGAATGTCCTTCTATTCTGCGGAGCATCCGTCCTACTAGGGGCCACGGCGGAAAAGCGTAGAGCAGCAGATGTGCCGGCCATGGGAGTGCCAGGGCGTCCACCCCCTCGGCACCGCGTTCTCTTCGCCGGCTGAAGAAGCGGGGAGCCTTGGCGTTTAGAGCGGATGCCATCAGATCTAGGTGGGGGGCCCCCCACCGACGAACGAGGAGCTGCGTCGCCTCGTCGGACAGAGACCACTCCCCGGGATCCAGCCGTTGACGACTGAGGAAGTCCGCTTGAACATTGTCCACCCCGGCGATGTGTGACGCTGCCAGCCGGACGAGATGACGCTCCGCCCATTGCATGAGCAGCGCTGCTTCCAGCGCGACCTGTGGACTGCGCGTGCCTCCTTGGCGATTGATGTAGGCCACGGTGGTCGCATTGTCCGATAGCACTCTGACCTCGCGGTTTCGGAGGAGCAGGAGAAAATGCCGCAGGGCGAGCCTGACCGCCCTGGTCTCCAGACGGTTGATGGACCACGTCGCCTCCACCGCCGACCACGTTCCTTGCGTGGCGCTGCGATCGCAGACCGCGCCCCAGCCCGCTAGACTGGCATCGGTGGTTACCACCACCCAATCCGGTAAGTCGAGGGACACGCCTCGGGCTAGGTTCGCCGGATCCAACCACCAGCCCAGACTGTCCCTGGCCTTCTGAGGAAGTGGCAGAATCATCTGGTAGTCCTGCGAGACCGGCTTCCAACGGGAGAGGAGCGCCCACTGCAAGGGCCGGAAATGTGCAAACGCCCAGGGGACCATATCTATGGTGGATCCCATCACCCCCAGGAGTTGCAGGTAATCCCATGAGGTGGGTTCCGGTAACACAGAGAATCGTCGTATGTGATCCCGCAAAGAAAGCGCCTTGTCCTGTCGCAAGAAGACTTTGCCCAGCCGGGTGTCGAAGGTCGCCCCCAAGAAATCCAAGCGCTGTGAGGGTACGAGGGAGCTCTTGGAGAAGTTCACCACCCATCCCAGGGATTGCAGAAACTGTAGCACCCTGGACACGGCCGCCTGGCCATGGGTGAACGACTTCGCGCGAATGAGCCAATCGTCCAGATAGGGATGAACCAGGATACCCTCCCTCCGGAGAGCCGCAGCCACGACTATCATAATCTTGGTGAAGGTGCGTGGTGCCGTCGCCAGTCCGAACGGGAGAGCTATGAACTGGAAGTGCTGGTCCAGTATCTTGAATCGCAGAAGACGGTGATGATCCGGCCGAATGGGGATGTGTAAGTAAGCCTCCGTGAGGTCCAAGGAGGCAAGGAACTCCCCCCGATGCACCGCTGCGATCACCGACCGCAGCGTTTCCATGCGAAAACGGAGCACTCGGAGGGACTTGTTGACCTCCTTGAGATCCAGAATGGGCCGAAACGACCCGTCCTTCTTTGGCACAACGAAGTAGATTGAATAGTGGCCCAAGCCCACCTCTCCGAAGGGCACGGGCGCAATAGCGCCTATCTCCTGAAGCCTGTTCAGCGTTGACTGCACCGCCTGCCGCTTGAGGGCCGAGCCACAAGGGGAAAATACGAAGCGACTCTTCGGTGGCCGGACAAATTCCAACGCGTAACCCAGCTTTACGGTGTCCAAGACCCACTGGTCTGAGGTAATCCGCGCCCACTCCCTGTAGAAAAACTTCAGACGCCCCCCCGATCCTGGGGACGGTGGAGTGGGCGACTCTGGCATCATTGTGAAGACTTGGAGGAGGGGTTACCTGTCCCGAGAGCGGGGCGCGCGGGCCTGCGGCCGCGAAAGGAGCGCGACCAGGGTTGGGACCGGGAAGCGGGCGGCCTGGAGCCCCCCGGCCTGTAGTTCCTGTAATGCCGCTGCGCCCTGGCTCTAGTCCGGGACGAAGCAAACGCCCGGGAAGGGCGATATCTATCCTCCGGGAGGTGGTGAACCGCATTTTCCCCCAGCGACTTGATGAGCTGGTCCAGATCCTCCCCAAAGAGGAACTTACCCTTGAAGGGTAGGGAGCCCAGACTCGACTTGGAAGACGTATCTGCCGCCCAATTGCGAAGCCACAGCAGCCGCCTGGCCGCCACCACCGAGACCATAGCTCTTGCCTGGACGCGGAACAGGTCATACGAGGCATCCGCCCCGTACGCCACTGCAGCTTCCAACCTGTCCGCCTGGGCGGCCTCCGCCGCTGGCAGATCCTGGGAGGTGAGAAGTTGTTGAACCCACAGGAGGCTTGCCCGCTGGGCGAGTGAACTGCACATCGCTGCTCTCATACCCAGCGCGGAGACCTCGAAGACTCTTTTCAGGAAGATCTCCAATTTGCGATCTTGTGTATCCCGCAAGGCCGTGCCCCCTGTCACCGGGATTGTCGTCCTCTTCGTGACCGCCGAGACTGCAGAGTCAACTCTCGGAACCTTGATGAGATCCAGGAAATCTTGAGGTAGCGGGTACAGCCGTTCCATGGCACGACCCACTTTCAGAGTCGCTTCGGGGGTATCCCATTCCCTCGTGAGGAGCTGCAGGAACGAGTCGTGAATGGGGAAAGCCCGCGCCCTCGGGCGCAGGGCCGCCAGGACCGGATCTCCTTTCTTTGAGGATGTGACCACCGCCGGGGCTACTGGAGCAGGCGGGTCAGGCGGCGGATCCAGATCCAGCTCCTGAATGATGCGTGGGATGAGCTCGTCCAGCTCTTCCCTCTGGAAAAGGCGCAGCGTACGCGGATCGTCCCCCTCCGTCGTGGCGTCCCCTTGCCCCAGATCCATGAAGTCCGGGTCAGGGTCCACTGGGTCCGGCGCCGCTCCCCCTGTCGCTGGCGAAACCCGAGCACGTGCGGGAAGACGAGGGGCCCCCGCTCCCGCCGCAACGGGGGGGGCCTGAGCCGAAGACGAGGTCCGGCATATCTTGGCAGGGGGGGGGTCCACCGGTGTATCCAGACCCTGCAGGTATGCCGTGTGCATAAGAAGGACGAACTCCGGGGAAAACCCCGGTCTCGCCGCGGGGGCTCTGGAGGGGGGCACGTCCGCGCTCTCCTGCCCCTGCGGGCCCTGCTCCGGCAGCAAGGTCGGGGGCGAGTCCGGCTCCGACTCCCTGTCATTCGCTCTCTCCTGAGGTGCCGCGGGGCGCCGAGCGCTCAAGATGGCCGCCGTTCCCGCCAGGCCTGTGGGAGGGGCCCGCCCCCGGCGTCCTGGCAGAGGCGCTAGAAAAGAGAAATCGGCAACGGGCTGTGAGGTGCCTTCCCCCCCGGGAAGACACCGGGCACAGATGCCCTCCCTGGAGATGCGGGACCCCGGTTCGCCGCAAGCCGCGCAGCGCGTCGGCTGCGGCATCGCAGCGCCGAAAAAAAACCGCGAAAAACGAAAGTGCTCACAAAGAATAAAAAAGTGAGCCTCGGGGTCCCGCGAGCCGAAACGCCGCCGCCGCGGGGGGGCCCGATGGCCTGCACTGCCCGCCGACGTGAGGAATAAGAAGGCGCGGGGGGGCCCTCCTGGCCGCACTACCCGCCAAGAAGAAAAGCCTGCCTGCCTGCCTTTCCGAGCCGCCCACGAGGCGCTCAAGATGGCCGCTGACAATGTGGCAAGCGCGGAGAGGCCGGTGCTGTCGGCCTCCGCGAGGTAGCAGGGGAGTTTGGGGAGCTGAAAGGGAAAAGAAACACCAACTTACCCCGTCTGTAGCATAGAAAACAAGGAAGACACAAACAGAGGGTAAGCCACGCCTCCCCAAAGTTGAACCCCTCAATTAAGTAATTAACTCAATCAGAGTCTTCTTTTTTTTTTTTTTTTTAAACAAACTTGATTCAAACCTGATTCAAAAGAAATAGGCAATAGCCCAAGAAAGGGCAGCCAAAGACAAAGTTAAAAGCTTATGCTGAATTGGGAGCACTCCAAATTCCCTACTCGCATCTGCTGGAGTCAGAAGATACTGAACTCCTGCAGAGGGGGTAGTTCTACTTATGGTGACGCCCCCTCAAAGTTTTGGCTGACTCCATCTGCTGGATTGGGGACATAACCCACGGTCTGGACTGATCCAGGTACGTACAGGGAACCAAACCTTTTTTAAATCCAGCTATACTAATTGCCTTAGCCATATCCTCTGGAAATGAATTACAGAGCTTGATTGTGCATTGTGTTAAATGTACTAACTGCTAATTCATGGAGTACCCCCTAGTCCTTTTATAATCCAAAAGACTAAATAACCGTTTCACACTTACCCATTTAAGTCCTTTCATGATTTTGTAGAGCTCTATTATATGCCCCCTCAGCCGTTTCTTCTCCAAGCTGTTCAGCCCTAATCTCTTTAGTCTTTCCTCACAGAGGAGCTGTCCCATTCCTTTTATCATTTTGGTCACTCTTCTCTGTACTTTCTCCAGGGCAACTATATCTTTTTTGAGATGCGGCGACCAGAACTGCACACAGTATTCAAAGGTACAGACTAACCATTGAGCAGTACAGCGACATTATTTGCCATTCCCTTCCTAATAATTCCTAACATTCTTTTTGCTTTTTTGATCGTCACAGCACACTGAGCCAACAATTTCAATATAATATCAAAAATGACACCCAGATCTTTTTCCTGGGTGGTAACTCCAAAAATGGAACCTAACATCGTGTAGCTACAGCATGAGTTATTTTTCCTATATGCATCACCTTGCACGTGTCCTCATTGTATTTGGTTAAAGGGGCACTTAGAGAAGATAAGGCAATCGCGGAAAGATTAAATGATTTCTTTGCTTCAGTGTTTACTGAAGAGGATGTTGGGGAGGTACCTGTAATGGAGAAGCTTTTCATGGGTAATGATTCAGATGGACTGAATCAAATCACGGTGAACCTAGAAGATGTGGTAGGCCTGATTGACAAACTGAAGAGTAGTAAATCACCTGGACCGGATGGTATACACCCCAGAGTTCTGAAGGAACTAAAAAATGAAATTTCAGAACTATTAGTAAAAATTTGTAACTTATCATTAAAATCATCCATTGTACCTGAAGACTGGAGGATAGCAAATGTAACCCCAATATTTAAAAAGGGCTCCAGGGGCGATCCGGGAAACTACAGACCGGTTAGCCTGACCTTCAGTGCCAGGAAAAATAGTGGAAAGTGTTCTAAACATAAAAATCACAGAACATATAGAAAGACATGGTTTAATGGAACAAAGTCAGCATGGCTTTACTCAGGGCAAGTCTTGCCTCACAAATCTGCGTCACTTTTTTGAAGGAGTTAATAAACATGTGGATAAAGGTGAACCAATAGATATAGTATACTTGGATTTTCAGAAGGCGTTTGACAAAGTTCCTCATGAGAGGCTTCTAGGAAAAGTAAAAAGTCATGGGATAGGTGGCAATGTCCTTTCGTGGATTGCAAACTGGCTAAAAGACAGGAAACAGAGAGTAGGATTGAATGGGCAATTTTCTCAGTGGAAGGGAGTGGACAGTGGAGTGCCTCAGGGATCTGTATTGGGACCCTTACTGTTCAATATATTTATAAATGATCTCGAAAGAAATACGACGAGTGAGATAATCAAATTTGCAGATGACACAAAATTGTTCAGAGTAGTTAAATCACAAGCAGATTGTGATAAATTACAGGAAGAACTTGTGAGGCTGGAAAATTGGGCATCCAAATGGCAGATGAAATTTAATGTGGATAAGTGCAAGGTGATGCATATAGGGAAAAATAACCCATGCTATAATTACACAATGTTGGGTTCCATATTAGGTGCTACAACCCAAGAAAGAGATCTAGGTGTCATAGTGGATAACACATTGAAATCGTCGGTACAGTGTGCTGCGGCAGTCAAAAAAGCAAACAGAATGTTGGGAATTATTAGAAAAGGAATGGTGAATAAAACGGAAAATGTCATAATGCCTCTGTATCGCTCCATGGTGAGACTGCACCTTGAATACTGTGTACAATTCTGGTCGCCGCATCTCAAAAAAGATGTAATTGCGATGGAGAAGGTACAGAGAAGGGCTACCAAAATGATAAGGGGAATGGAACAACTCCCCTATGAGGAAAGACTAAAGAGGTTAGGACTTTTCAGCTTGGAGAAGAGACGACTGAGGGGGGATATGATAGAGGTGTTTAAAACATGAGAGGTCTAGAACGGGTAGATGTGAATTGGTTACTTACTCTTTCGGATAGTAGAAAGACTAGGGGGCACTCCATGAAGTTAGCATGGGGCACATTTAAAACTAATCGGAGAAAGTTCTTTTTTACTCAACGCACAATTAAACTCTGGAATTTGTTGCCAGAGAATGTGGTTAGTGCAGTTAGTATAGCTGTGTTTAAAAAAGGATTGGATAAGTTCTTGGAGGAGAAGTCCATTACCTGCTATTAAGTTCACTTAGAGAATAGCCACTGCCATTAGCAATGGTTACATGGAATAGACTTAGTTTTTGGGTACTTGCCAGGTTCTTATGGCCTGGATTGGCCACTGTTGGAAACAGGATGATGGGCTTGATGGACCCTTGGTCTGACCCAGTATGGCATTTTCTTATGTTCTTATATAGATGCCCAATCTTCCAGTCTCACAAGGTCCTCCTGCAATGTATCACAATCCGCTTGTGATTTAACTACTCTGAATAATTTTGTATCATCATAAAATTTGATCACCTCACTCACTGTAGTTCTTATCAGATCATTTATAAATATAATAAATAGCTTGGATTCAAGTACTGATCCCTGAGGCACTCCACTGTTTTACCTTTTTCCACTGTGAAAACAGACCATGTAATCCTACTCACTGTTTCCTGTCTTTTAACCAGTTTGCAATCAACAAAAGCACATCACCTCCTACCCCATGACTTTTTAGTTTTCTTAGAAGCCTCTCATGAGGGACTTTGTCAAATGCTTTCTCAAAAACCAACTACACCATATCTACTGTTTCATCTTAATCCACATGCTTATTCACCCTTTGAAAAAATGTAGTAGATTTACAAGGCAAGACTTCCCTTGGAAAAATCCATGCTGGCTATGTCCCATTAAATGTCTATCTAAATGTTCTGTAATTTTATTCTTTATAATAGATTCCACAATTTTTTTCAGCACTAAAGTCAGGCTCACCGGTCTATAGTTTCCCAGATTGCCCCTGGAGCCCTTTTTAAATATTGGGGTTACACTGGCCACCAGCAGTCTTCAAGTACAACAGATGATTTTAAATGTTACGTTACAAATTATTTGTAAGAGGTCTGAAATTTCATTTTTTATTTCTTTCAGTTTGTCAATCTGGCCTACTTCATCTTCCAGGTTCACAATGATTTGGGTCAGTTCATCTGAATCGCCCCACTTGAAAACTGTCTCCAGAATGGATATTTCCTCAACATCCTCCACAGTAAACACCCAAGTAAAGAAGTTGCTCATTTTTTTCTTGATGGTCTTATCTTCCCTAAGTGCCCCTTTAACCCCTCGATCATCTAACGGTCCAACAGACTCCCTCGCAGGCTTCCTGCTTTGGATATATTTTTAAAAGATTTTATTATGAATTTTTCCTCTATGACCACTTTCTTTTGAAATTTTCTTTTAGCCTGTCATCAATGTTTTACATTTAATTTGCCAGTGCTTATATTTTTTCCTATTTTCATCAGGTGAATAATTTTTACAATTTTTGAAAGAAGATCTTTTGGCTAAAATAATCTTTCACCTCACCTTTTAACCATACTGGCAATTGTTTGGCCTTTCTTCTACATTTCTTAATGCATGGAATACATCTGGACTGTGCTTCTAAGATGTTTTTTGTTTTGTTGGGTTTTTGTTTTTTTTGTTTTTGTTTTTTTTTTTAACAATGTCCACACCCGTTGTACACTTAAACTGAAAGGTGCAGCTACAAATCTCTATTTTTCTCATTTTATCAAAGTTTCTCTTTTGAAAGTTTAGTGCTAGAGCCATGGATTTACGTATTTCCCTCTTTCCAGTCATTCATTCAAATTTTATCATTTTATGATCATTATTTCCAAGTGGCCCTACCACCTTTACCTCTGTCACCAAATCCTGCATTCCACTGAGAATTAGTTCTAAAATACCTTGCTCTCTTGACGGTTTCTGAGCCAACTACTCCATAAAACTAGCATTTATTCCATCAAGGAACTTTATCTCACTAGTGTGTCCTGATGTTACATTTATCCAGTCAATATTGGGGTAATTAAAGTCTCTCATTATTACTGCATTACCAATGTGGTTAGCTTCCCTAATTTCTCAGAGTTTTGGCCAGGTGGATGAAAGTATGCTCCTATCACCACACTCTTTCCCGACACACATGGGATTTCTACAAATAAAGATTCTATTGTGCATTTAGTTTCTTGCAGGATCCTTATCCTGTTGGACACTATGCCATCCAAGCCCACCCTTCCACCAAGTTGTTTCTCCCTATCATTGCAATATAGATTGAGCTCTGGAATGGCACTATCCCACTGTATATTCTCCTCCACCATGTCTCTGAGTTGCCAATTAAATCTCTCACCAATCACTGCTATTCACTGTAACTCCCATTTTAGTTCTTAGACTTCTAGCATTGGCATACAGACATTTCAAAGTGTGGTTTTTGTTTGTATTAACAGCCTGCTTTTCAGTTAACAGAGATAATTTGGAATCTTTTAACTCTGGTGATTCTTTACTTACAGGCACATGGAATACTTTTGCTATTATTGGGATGCCATTACTCTCCTGCTTCATTAGTATCCTTCGAAAACACCTCCCTCCGAACCATGCACTGCTGAGCAACTGTTGGCTTTCCCTTTTGTTCTAGTTTATAAGCTGTTCTATCTCCTTTTTAAAGGTTAGGGCCAGCAGCCTGGTTCCACCCTGCTTAAGATGGAGCCCATCCCTTCGGAAAAGATTCCCCCTGTCTTTTCCAAAGGGATGGGCTCCAAAAGGCTCCCCAGTTCCTTTTAAAACTGAATCCCACTTCCTTGCACCACTGTCTCATCCACACATTAAGACTCCAGAGCTCTGCCTGCCTCTGGGGACCTGCATGTGAAACAGGGATCATTTCAGAGAATGCTATCCTGGAGGTTCTGGATTTCATTTTTCTACCTAAGAGCCAAAGTTTGTCTTCGAATACCTCCCCTCCCACATTTTCCTATGTCGTTGGTGCCCACATGTACCATGACAGCCAGCTCTCCCTAGCACGGTCTAAAATCTTATCTAGGTACACCAGGTAGGCATGTTACCAGGCGGTCCTTGCGCCACCCAGTTGTCTACATTACTAATAATTGAATCACCCACAGTGACGGTTTGACTTAACCTCTCCTGGGCAGTAGCCCTGGGTGACACATTCTCGGTTCGAGAGGAAAATAAAACACCTAGAGAGAGCAGGTCTTTGCCATAGGATTACTTTCTGCTTATACAGGGGCAATATGAACTTATTTCTGCTGGCCATTCCTTTCACTATGCACCCAAACATCTGCTGTTGCCTTAGTCACCTGGTTTGGTCACTTTGAGATAATTAGATACAATCACCCCCAGATTCTGCTCTTTTCCTTGCTTACAAGAATTTCACTCCCTATACTGTACCTCTCCCTTGGGTTTTTGCCCCTTAAATGCATAACTCAGAAATTTATTTTTATTTTATCATTCCTCGAGCTTCACTAGACATCCCCCCCCCCCCCCCATGCTTTCCACATCATCCTGGCTACTGATGATTTTGGTATCATTCACAAAAAGACAAACCTTTCCCAATAATCCTTTCCAAAATGTTGTTCACAAAAATGTTGAAAAGAACCTGTCTAAAGACCAATTCATATGGCACACTACCATTAATGTGCTGCTCTTTAGATGTAACTCCATTTATCACTATGCTTTGTTACTTTACACTCAACCAATTTCTAGTCAGTCAATCACTTTAAAGCCCATACCAAGGGCACCTATGAGGAACCATCTCAATAGTCTAACTGAAATCCAAGTACTCTACATTTAGCACTCCCCCCACTCCCCCAAATCCAATTTTCCGGTCAGCCAGGAAATTGATCAGATTCGTCAGACAAGATCTACCTCTAGTAACACCATGTTGCTTCAGATTTTGGGATCCACTGCACTATCCTGTTTTAGGAGTGATTCAATTAATTTGTTCACCACAGAGGTCAAACTAACTGGCCTGTAGTTCCCAGCCTGTTCCTTACTTCCCCTTTTATGAATACGTAGCAAACAGCTATAAACCAGATTCCTACCCCCATGAATTTATCATGTGTTGGAGTCTTACAATGTGGACTAAGCTGCATCTGGATCTGAGTAATGTGTTTTGGACCTGTCAAAAAGGGATTTTTCAACTATGTAGACACTGCAAGCTTCTGCAGTCAAGGTAAAGGAATATAAAAATTCATCAAAAACTCATGTGCTCTCCTGTGAATGACAAATGTTCTGCAAGAAACAGCATCCATCACTCACAGTCTTAACAAGTTGGGAAAAGGGTTGTTCTACCCAGAGAACAGAACTACATAGCCAGCAGAGGAGGAAGTCAAAGGAATACTGGGAGACCATTTAAGATAGGAAAGGTGCAATTTGGCTGGCTCTGTCTGTGTGTGTGGAGCAGAGATAGCCAGGATTTGGAACCATGAAGAGAGGAGTGCATGTGGCTCCCCTGAAATCAGTTTTTCTCCTAAGGAGCTAATTATCAAGACGGAGAGACAGAAGTCTGAGCTCTGAGGAAACAGACTGCTGCTCTTGTTTCATAGCCGAGCTACATGTAAAATCCCAAAACAAAGGACAGAGGAGCTGAGAGACTGAAAGACTTCCTTTCCAGAGATATTCAGGCCTAGGAGAACATGGCTGGATCACTCTCATAAGAGACTTAGTTAAGTAATCTAAACTTTGCACAGAAAGTATATCTTAGCAGAGGAAGGAGAAGGTTGTCATCTAGCTAGCTCTGCCATCAAGAGGAGAGTTTTGTGTTTGGGACATCCTTTACAAATTGGTGGCATTGGAGTGGTTCTATCCCCCCCCCCCCCCTTTCTGAGTACTCATGGCTGAAGGGTAAAGACAATTTTGAGAACTATGCACTTCACTGCTTTGCCCCCCCCCCCCCAACCTTTCTCTATTAGCTTTCCATATTTTTTTAGCTCCAGCTAACAGGCCATACCCAGTGTTATTTTAGCATAGCTTAATTTAAAATAAGGAAACTGCAACTTGATGATATACTTCTCTACTGTATTTTTCTCATTTAATGTTCAAGTTGAATTTACTGATTAATTGCTCTGGATAATAGAAGGACATGGGGGCACTCCATGAAGTTAGCAAGTAGCACATTTAAGATTAACTGGAGAAAATTATTTTCACGCAATGCACAATTAAGCTCTGGAATTTGATGTCAGAGGATGTGGTTAGGGCAGTTAGTGTAGCTGGGTTTAAAAAAGGTTTGGATAAGTCCTTGGAGAAGTTAACTTCTTTTAATCAAGTTGACTTAGGGAATGGCCTCTGCTATTAATGGCATCAGAAGCATGGGATCTTCTTAGTGTTTGGGTACTTGCCAGGTTTTTGTGGCCTGGTCTGGCCTCTGTTAGAAACAGGATGCTGGGCTTGATGGACCCTTGGTCTGACCCAGCATGACAATGTCTTATGTTCTTATATGTGATGATTTTATCTGGTCTGTGGTGCCACAAGTTAGAGGTGGTTTGAGAAGGGCACAGAATTGTGGTATCGGGATAACTGGGACTCTGTCTCATCCCCCACTCAGGCTACAAATCCAAAGATAAATCATATTAGTAAATATAATTACTCTCCACCCCAAGCATAAGGGTAATTCATAGTCTGGACCACAAATGAAAACCACATTAACCTGTCTCCATTCCTCTGGAACTACTCCCAATTCTAAAGCATTGTAAAGGTTAATCAGCGAAGCTGCTGGAACTAGTTCCCTTAAACTCTGGGATGTACCCCATCTTGCCACATTGCTCTATTTACTTTTAGTCAGCTCCTCATGAACATACTTTTCTGAAAATCAATTGAAGTTTACCTCACTTCAGATCCGTTTTATGTGGTCCTGCTCCAGGCACTTCCACAGTAAACAACAATATGAAATGTTTGTTAAACAATGTCACTTTTTTCTTATCAGCCTCTATGTATTCCTTTTCTTCACCTCTTAGTCTCACAATGCCACTTTTACACTTCCTCACTTCACTAACATATCTAAAAAAAAGTCTTGCCCCGTTTTTCTGTATTTGCTACTTTTTCATCCAACTAATGACTACTTGAAGTATGCCCCATTTTAACAAAGTTAGTTTTCTTCAAATCTAGGACCCTTGCCCTTGAGTGAACCTTTACCATCTGTACTCTGTTAGTGATCAATGGATCCCAGACAATCATCCATTACAACATCAGAAACACTGTCCCTATTGATAAGCAGTAGGAAGGTATTGCTCCTTTCCATGTTGGTTCAGTTACTATGTCAAAGAACTTTCTGCTCAAAATCCACAAGAGATGATAGGAAAGGAAATTGATCAATTGTCAAATGAATACCTTGATTAGAGAGCATTTCGCTTGGTAAACAACCCGACATACATCCAATACGGTCTTGGGCAATGTTCTGAGCTTGACTTGATCAACTCCAATTGTGCCGTGGTGAACAAGAGATAATGCTACATGACCTAAAAAAAAAAGTGAATTGATACTGAGTTGTGCTTTTGACAATAAATGATTTTAAATTAGCAAAAAATTGTATTTGATACCTAAATCCTCATGCTTTAGAAGACAGCATAAGAGCAAACGTCCCACTTCTTCCACAGGATGTTCTGGGGGAAATGTGATTGGTGTTGTCAGGTGGCATTGCTTGCAGTACCATTCAATTTGACATAAAAATTCCTGGAAACGAAATCAACCCATCACCAGCAGTAATAAAAAGTACTAAAGTAAACAGTGACCAAAGGTTAAAAAAATATTATTACAAAACCATCTCCAAAATTCACAGCTGGCCAGCAAAAGTTAAAAAAACAAATTAGCTTTTATACACATACAATATATTTTGATATTAAAATAGTATATTTTCTGAAAATGTGGGTGGTGCTTATGCTTTAACCCCCTGCCCCCCCAAACAGGGTTTTCCAAAAACTCTAGGGGTCTTCTTTTCAACAATTCAGTACAAACTTGATTTTTAAAATTTGCTTAACATCACACCAGCAGGTCCCACAGTATTTCAATCATGTCTGAATGCATATCTAGAATTCCGCTCCTTAGTGCTATGAGATGCTCTACATCAGGTATGGCCACCAAGAGCCAAGAAATCAGGATGCATAATACCAAAGAGCCCCACAATTTCAAATGACTAAGGCTGTGTGTGTGTGGGGGGGGGGGGGGGGGAGAGGCTACCTTTCCAACAGTATCTCTCCCTCACTCAATCTCCACACCTTGTCACTATCGTCAGTTCCATTCTGTTCCCAGCAGTTTCACTCAGTCCCCCAAACCTACCCCCACCAGTGTCTGTATCAGTTTCAATCTATTCTCATTAGTCTCTTATTCCTTTCAAAAGTTTTTCACAATCTTTCCATTCTGTCCTCCCGAATCTTTCAATCCTCTCATCCTGTTCTCACCAGTCTCTCTCAATTACCCATCTCTCTCTCAATTCCATCCAATAAGAAAATTGGTTCTTACCTGCTAATTTTCGTTCCTGTAGTACCAAGGATCAGTCCAGAGAAGTGGGTTGTGCATCCCTACCAGCAGATGGAGTCAGAGAACAAAGCTTTGGGCACTGTCATATATAGTAGAGTGCCACCTGCAGACCCTCAGTATTGTCCTGTACCCAAGCCCAGACTAACAGAAATAAGGAGCAAGAGGTAGCAATATCAAACCCTGACTACCCCTCTGTTCTAGTCCAAAAATAACCAATTCAACCGTGCCTAACTGCTCCCTTAATCCATCCTGCCAGAAGGGAGCTTCTAGAAATGCTTCAGGCAACAATAACGGCCAACGATAGCCAACACAGTCTTTCGGAATCTGAAATAAGGGGTGGGCCTCTGGACTGATCCTTGGTACTACAGGATCGAAAATTTGCAGGTAAGAACCAATTTTCTTTTTCTAGTATGTACCAGGATCAGTCCAGAGAAGTGGGATGTATCCAAGCCATCTTAAACTGGGTGGGGCCCGAAAGACCAGCACGCAGTACACTCTCCCCAAAGGCCAACTCGTCGGACACCTTGATGTCCAAACGATTATTCACACTTTCACGAGGCAGTGAGGACCACACTGCCACCCTACAGATCTCCTGAGGCGACAAAAGCTGACATTCTGCCCAGGAAGTAGCCTGGGCTCTAGTGGAGTGGGCCCTCAGCCCCAAAGAAACCAGCCTACCCTGGGCAATGTACGCTGAACTAATGGACTCCTTAATCCACCTAGCAAGGTTCGCCTTAGGCGCTTTGTCTCCTTTCTTCGGACCCTGGAACAGGATGAACAAATGGTCAGACCGACGAAAGTCATTGGTAACCTCCAAATATCGCATTAAAACCTGGCGCACATCCAAGAGATGAAGGTCCACTGTCTGAAACCACCTTAGGGATGAAGGACGGGACCGTCCGCAAAGACACCCTATCCGCCGAGATACGTAGAAATGGATCCCGACACGACAAAGCCTGTAGCTCAGAAATTCGGCGAGCTCAGCAAATAGCCACCAAAAACACTGTCTTTAAGGTCAGGTCTTTCAGAGAGGATCCGCTAAGAGGTTCGAAAGGGGCACCGCAAAGAACCCGGAGAACTAAATTTAGACTCCAATCCGGGCATACTGGGCAGACGGGAGGCCAAAGGTGCTTGAGTCCTTTAAGAAAACGAGCAATGTCCGGATGAGCTGCCAAAGAACCACCATTGAACCGCCCCCGCAAGGCACCCAGAGCCGCCACCTGTACCCGAAGGGAATTGAATGCTAGTCCCTTAGAAAGCCCCTGTTGAAGAAAATCAAGAATTCGAGGAACTCCAACGGAAAGAGGGTCGCAAGTCCGATGACCGCACCACATTTCAAAAAGTCTCCAGATGCGCACATAAGCCATAGAGGTAGCCGGGCGTCATGCCTGAAGAAGGGTGGAGATGACCTGCTTGAATATCCCCTCAAGCATAAATGTCTCCTCTCAAAAGCAAAACCACGAGAGAGAAGTGATCCTCCCGATCTGAAACTATGGGACCCTGCCGAAGAAGACGCGACAGATGAGCCAGCTGTAAGGGTCCGTCGAATGCTAGCCGCACTAGATCCGCGAACCACGGACGACGTGGCCACTCTGGTGCCACGAGGACCACCCGTCCCGGATGAAGATACATGCGACGTAGTACCCGACCTATGAGTGGCCAGGGAGGAAAGGCATACAACAGAATTCCCGTGGGCCAGGGACACACGAGGGCGTCGATGCCCATTGATCCCTGCTCCCTTCGCCGACTGAAGAAACGTACCGTCTTGACATTCGTTCGCATCGCCATGAGGTCCAACTGGGGCGTGCCCCACCTGGCGCAAATACAGTTCCACGCATCTGCGGAGATTTCTCATTCTCCGGGATCGAGTTGCTGCCTGAGGAAATCCGCTTGCACATTCTCCATCCCCGCGACATGTGAGGCAATGGCTCTGAGGTGACGTTGAAACCAGAAGAACAGAAGTCGTGCTTCAAGCGCCACCGCAGTACTCCGCTTCCCGCCCCGGCGGTTGATGTACGCCACTGTCGTCGCATTGTCGGAGAAGACTCATAGCATTCCGCCCCGAATCTATGGGAGAATAGCTTGTAAGGCTAGGCGCACCGCTCTCGTCTCGAGACGATTGATGGACCACGAGCTTTCCGTTGGTGACCATAATGGTCACCTTAATGCAGTTTGTCTCTCTTGAATAACCGGAAACAGTGGGATCTTCGCCCTCTGTTGGCACGGTATCGGGATCCTCAGAATCGTCCGTATACACGTCCACCTGATCCGGGTCCTTACCCGCACCTATACCCACGGGTTGCGCTGATCCAGCACCTGGTAGTGGCCCCTAAGGTCCCTGAATGCTGACCTTACCCGGTTGTTCCTGAACCTTCGGGTGATACCCCAGATCAGCGGCCTTATTTCATTTCTCCGGCGGATAATCGAGGTCCCCCGTGATCCCGGGTCTCTTCGCCGCCGTGTGCTTATGAGCCAAAAAGGCCTTGTGCATGAGTAAAACAAACTCCGCTGAAAACCCATCCAGAGCCCCCTCCCCTTCTGGGGAAACCACCGGAGGCCCAGCACTCGCTCCTCCAGGTAAATCCTGTCCCATAGGATCCAAAACGAGGGGGGGGGGGTGTCTTCCTCCCGCGATTCTAGGCCTGGGAGGACTGGGACATCCACTGAGGTGGGCCCTTCCACTTTGGATAATTCCCCCGCCTCCTCGGCACAGTCGGGGCATGGCAGAGCCGAATCCAGCTCCTGCCCGCGTGAGCCACAGAAGCGGCATGCCGGCGATTTCAAGCGCAGCCGCATCCCAGCAATCACGCCGCCAGGTGGCTGAAGGGTAAGGGAGAAAAAAGGCCGCACTACATGTGGTGCCGTGGCGTGGGAAAAACAGTCAGAAACCAAGCGCAGTCAAAAAAATTAAAAAACACGCGCGCCAACCGGCTGCCTTTAAACCAGCCAGCCCCCGAACAAAAAACGCCACCGCGACACCAAACGGCCCCTAAAATAAAATTAACACTCACCCTTTCCCTTCCACGGCAACCTAGAGATCCGGGAGCCGAAGGGAAATGAAGCTGACAGCCTCCCACCACGCCTACCAGGGCCAGATTCCCGACACAGACTCCTTACCTCAGAGTCACACAGACTGGAGCCCTTCTTCCTGTTAACCTTTATTACCTTTTTTTCAAAACTTTACTAATTAGCAAGGCTCTGGCCGGGATCAAGGGAGCAGCTGCAGCAGTGTCCGTGTGGCGTAACCACGAGTGCCTGGCCTGCACACACGGACCCGTAGCGGGCGAAGTCCCTGACAGGGATAATCAATCCCCCAGATGCCCGGCTTCCACTGAGGGATTGCCCACGAAGGTGCCTAACACCTCAGGAAGCGACTGTCAGAGAAGGAGAAAAAAATCTATACTGAAAACTAAAAAATCAAACTAAAAAACTGCAGGAGTGCATCTCTGACATCTGCTGGAGTTAGAGAAATACTGAGGGTCTGCAGGTGGCACACTAGTATAAATGGCAATGCACAAAAGCTTTGTTCTCTGACTCCATCTGCTGGTAGGGATGCACAACCCACTTCTCTGGACTGATCCTGGTACGTACTAGGAACCCCAAATTTCTCAGTCATACTAAGCACTCTCTCAATCCTCCCACCTATCCCCATCTGTCTCTGATCAGCATCTTCTTCTTTCTCTGCAATTACTCTGCTCAGTGTCTGTCAGTCTCTCTCTCTCTAAATCAGCTCCAGCATAATACACCTCAAACCCCACAAGAACAATAGCAGGAACTCAGTAGCTTCAAAATTAACACTTCCCTCCCCACCACTTGTGCAACTCTGTTCCCCCTCCTCACTTTCTGTCTACCTCCAATATTTCCCCTTCTCTCTCTGACACCTCCCCTCCAGAGCATTCTCTGGCTCTCTCGCATACATCTTCCACTATTACCTCTTCCGGCTTTTACACATCCACTTCCCTCTCCCCTAAAATTCACCCATTTTCAAGTCATTCCCCCTAGAAGCATTCACCCCCTTGTGCACTGCACCCCCACCGCCTGTTTGTCTTTCTTAAATCCTTCCCCATCCAAATCACCATTCCTAGCCTCTCTCACCCCTACACCCCATCACACCTCAAGCTTCCATTCCTCTCCATCCCCCCTTCTGGCTGTTGGCGCCTTCCCTGTTTATTTTATTATTTATTTACTTATTGACTTTTTGTATACCAGCATTCATGTAGACATATCACATCGGTTTACATTAATGAGCAAATACCCCTCTATCTCATTTCAACCTTCAACTACCCATGATTGTCACTTATCCTCACCCTCCCTCTCCGTTCAATCCTTTGGCTCTCTCACACACACACACTCTGCTCCACTCTGATACTATTTCTTTTTTTTTCACCCTCACCCTCCCCCAATCACAACTGCTGGCTTTCTTACACACCCTCCTATTCTTTTCCCCTTTCTTTTCAACCCTTTCTACACCCATCCCTGGCTCTCTTATGGCATATCTACTCCACCCACATGGCTCTCCTACAACCCCCTATTCTGTCCCTCTTTTTCTCCCTCTATTTCCCTCAATCAAGCCCTGATACCATCAGAAATGTTGCAGAAGTGTGAAAGCATGGACTTTGAGGAGGAATAAAATGTAGAGATTACTTACCTGATAATCTCGTTTTCCTTAGTGTATGAAGATGGACTCAAAACAAGTGGGTATAGTGTGCTCGTGCTAGCAGTTGGAGACGGATCTGACGTCAGCACGGGTACATATACCCCCGCAGGAAGTGCAGCAATTCAGTAATCTTCCTTGCAAAAGCTTTATGGATATATATATATATATATATACTTAACTCCCTTCAATCAACATACTTCGCTAGTAATAGCATTAATAGCCACCTCTTATAATGTTATTATATATATATATATATATATATATATATAATTATCTGATCTTCATTTTCCTTCTTACTCCAAGTTATTGATTCCCTGTTACATGTAACTGCTTTTCTGCACCATTGTTCAAATTGTAAAGTTTATTGCACCCTGTTTCTTGTGAACCAGCATGATGGGACTACCGTCTTGAATGTTGGTATATAAAAAACTTAAATAAAAATAAAATAAATAAATATATGTGTAACTGACCGATCGATTAAATGAACAGGATTACCCTGACCGATTGATAGTAGCTGGAGACCGCCAGTCTTCTCAACCGGAAGGCGTCGACACCCAGCAGGGTGGATGCCCTATTATAAGAAAAAACATGGCTTACCGTGAGTCGGTGAATCCCCATGTATGCCGGCAGCCGGGCGGGATGCTGAGTCCATCTGCATACACTAAGGAAAAGGAGATTATCAGGTAAGTAATCTCTACATTTCCTAGCGTGTAGCAGATGACTCAAAACAAGTGGGACGTACAAAAGCTACTCCTGGACTGGGCGGGAGGCTGCCCGAGGTCCGTTCAGGATTGCCCTCGCAAATGCTGTGTCCTCCCTGGCCTGGACGTCCAGACGGTAGAATCTGGAGAAGGTATGGAGGGAGGACCATGTCGCCGCTTTGCATATCTCTGCAGGCGACAGCATCCTAGTTTCTGTCCAAGAGGCCGCTTGCGCTCTGGTAGAGTGAGCCTTGACCCGTAGAGATGGTGGTTTTCCCGCTTCTACGTAGGCCACCTTGATAACTTCTTTGATCCAGCGGGCGATGGTTGCCGGGAGGCCGCTTCCTCTTGCCTCTTCCCGCTGTGAAGGACGAACAGGTGGTCCGTCTTTCGTACTGCTTCTGACATTTCCAGGTATCTGGACAGCAGCCTGCCGATGTCGAGATGGCGTAGTATTCGACCTTCTTCCAACTTCTTCAAACCTTCCGTGGTAGGCAAGGATATAGTTTGGTTGAGGTGGAAGTGTGAGACTACTTTGGGTAAGAAGGAAGGAACAGTGCGAAGATGGATAGCCTCTGGAGTGATTCTGAGAAACGGATCACGGCAGGACAGTGCTTGTAGCTCTGAGATGCGGCGTGCTGAGCATACAGCCAGCAGGAACACCATCTTCAAGGTTAACAAATGGAGGGACAGGCCTCGAAGTGGTCTGAAGGCGTGTCCCGCTAGAAATTCCAAAACTAGGTTGAGGTTTCACAGGGGTACTGGCCACTTCAGTGGGGGGCGAATGTGTTTGACTCCTTTCAGGAAACGTGAAACATCTGGGTGTGTGGCGATGCTGTTGCCGTCACTCCGGGGACCGTAGCAGGATTGCGCTGCCACTTGAAGCTTGATGGAATTGAGGGACAGACCCATCTGAAATCCATCTTGCAGGAAATCCAAAATGATAGGATCTTAGCGGCATGTGGACTGGTGCTGTGAGTTTCGCACCAGGCTTCAAATACTCTCCAGATCCCTATATATGTTAGTGATGTGGAGAACTTGCGTGCTCGGAGGAGTGTATCTATTACCGGCCCCGCGTATCCTCTTTTCTTCAGTCTAGCCCTCTCAATGGCCAGACCGTAAGAGAGAATTGAGCTGGATCCTCGTGGAGGATGGGACCTTGCCGCAGCAGGTCCCTGTGTGGAGGCAGGGGAAATGGAGTCCCTACCAGTAGTCTTCTCATGTCTGCTTTCCAGGGTCTTCTTGGCCAGTCCGGGGCCACTAGAAGAACTAGGCCTCTGTGCCGCTGAATCTTGTGTATAATGGCGCCCAGCAGGGGCCATGGAGGAAAGGCATATAGTAGGTTCCCCTGAGGCCATGGCTGTACCAGGGCATCGATCCCCTGGGATAGCAGATCCCGCCTGCAGCTGAAATATCTGGTTACTTGAGCGTTGGACCTGTCCGCTAGTAGGTCCATGCCCGGCATCCCCTACTGATCCACAATCATCTGGAAAGCTGTGGGCGACAGCTGCCATTCCCCTGGATTTAGGCTTTCTCTGCTGAGGAAGTCTGCCATGGTGTTGCCCTTCCCGGCGATGTGGAGATGTCCTGGAGATTTGCTTCCGCCCAAGTCATCAGGGGGGCTATTTCTAGGGATACCTGTTGGCTTCTGGTTCCGCCCTGTCGGTTGATGTATGCCACTATGGTGGCGTTGTCCGACATCACTCTGACCGCTCTGTTGCGAAGTCTGTGGGCAAATCGCAGGCACGCTAGCCTGACTGCCCGTGCCTCTAATCGGTTGATGTTCCACCCCGACTCTTCTCTGTTCCACCGCCCGTGGGCGGTGAGTTCCTCGCAATGTGCTCCCCATCCGTTCAGGCTGGCATCTGTAGTGAGCAGGGTCCAGGTTGGGGAGAACATTCGTGACCCCCGGCTCATGTGGGCGGGCTGTAACCACCACCGTAGCTGATTCCGCGCTCTGGCTGGTAGAGGTAGGTGTATGGTGTAGTTCTGAGATCGTGGGCTCCACCGAGACAGGAGGGCGCGTTGTAATGGTCTCATATGAGCCCGCGCCCATGGTATCACCTCCAGAGTGGATGCCATAAGGCCGAGGACCTGTAGGTAATCCCAAGCTGTGGGCCGGGTGGCGCTCAGCAGGGCCTGCAAACGATTCCGAAGCTTTGCTCTCCTCTTGGCGGTCAGACTGACCTTGTCTTCCTGGGTGTCGAATCGGACTCCTAGGTATTCCAGTGACTGAGAAGGCTGTATGGAACTCTTGTTCAAGTTTACTACCCATCCTAGGCTTTCCAGAAGAGATATAACTCTGTTGGTTGCCTAGTGGCTCTCCTCCGGTGACTTTGCCCTGATCAGCCAATCGTCCAGGTAGAGATGGATGAGAATCCCTTCCTTCCTGAGTGATGCCGCCACTACTACTATGACCTTGGTAAAGGTCCACGGCGCGGTGGCTAACCCGAAGGGTAAAGCTCGGAACTGGAAGTGTTGATTCAGGACCTTGAAGCGTAAATAGCGCTGGTGATCCCGATGGATTGGGATATGCAAGTAGGCTTCTGACAGATCTAGGGATGTGATAAACTCCCCTGGCTGTACTGCATTCTTGACAGACCGCAGGGTTCCCATGCGAAGGCTGGGGACCCGTAGGTGTCGGTTGACTGACTTGAGGTCCAGGATGGGCCTGAAAGTGCCCTCCTTCTTGGGTACTATGAAATAAATGGAATAATGCCCAGAATTTTCCTCCCATGCAGGCACTGGGATTATAGCTTTTAGGGACAGGAGCCTCTGCAAGGTAAAATCTAGTGCCGCCCTCTTGAGGGGTGAACAAGGAGATTCCACAAACTTGTCCGGCAGGAGCCGAAGAAAGTCCAGGTAATACCCTTCTCGGATGATGGCTAGGACCCACTGGTCCGAGGTAATCTCGACCCACCTGCGGTAAAAGAGGGTTAGCCTGCCCCCTATGGCTGCTACCCCCGGATGGGTTGGCTGATTGTCATTGTGGGGTGCGGCCGGGACCAGAGCCCGAGCCGGTTCTCCTCTTCTTGTGCTTAGTCCAAAAGGGCTGGTTCCTGGCCTGAGAACGAGGTGCTTGGTAGCGAGTCCTGTAAGGGTTGAAGCGCTGAGAGTTTCTACGTCTGGATGGTCTAGGAAAAGGGCGCTGGCTCCTACTTTGCCTGTCTTCTGGTAGACGGGGTAATGGAGAGGCGCCCCATTTATTGGCCAGTTTCTCGAGGTCGCTGCCGAAAAGAAGGGATCCCTTAAAGGGCATTCTCGTGAGACGTGTCTTGGAGGAGGAGTTGGCCGACCAATTACGTAGCCAGAGCTGTCTGCTGGCTGCCACTGAGGATGACACTCCCTTGGCTGCCGTACGGACTAGGTCGGAGGCTGCGTCAGTGAGGAACGAGAGAGCTGATTCCATCTCTTCTCCCGGGGTGTTGTTCCTAGCCTGTGATAAACAGGAACGCGTCACCACGGTGCAGCAGGTCGCAATTCGTAGGGACATGGCTGCCACCTCAAAGGCTTGCTTCAGTATGGCGTCCATGCGCCGGTCGTGTGTATCCTTGAGGGCCGTCCCCCCTTCCACCGGAATGGTGGTGCGCTTCACAATTGCGCTAACTATGGCGTCTACCTGAGGGCACGCCAACATCTCCCTGGTCGCCGGGTCTAAGGGGTACATGCCAGACAAGGCCCGACCCCCTTTGAATGAGGCCTCCGGCGCATTCCATTCCAGATCGATTAGCTGCTGTGCTGCTCGTAGGAGGGGAAAATGGTGAGCCATTTGGCGCAGGCCCTCTAACAGGGAGTTCATTCTCGGTTCCCCTGGGGTGTCATGGCCCGGGAGAGCCATGACCGACAGGCATTGACAGATCAGGCCTGGGGGATCCTCTTTCAGAAAGAAGCGCCTCATGGTCCGATATGGTTCAATCCCCGAGGGTAGTTCTCCTTCCTCAGGGGGCTCGTCGTCTTCCTCAGAGCAATCTGAATCCCCATAAGTGGGGGTTCCGGGTGGCGAGTGGCCGTGCCTAGGCCTTGAAGGTCCAGGGGCCGGGTCATCCGGTACGTATGGACCCGTTCGGGGAGCAGACTGCATTGTGACAAAGGCATGAATTCCCGTGAATAGTTCCACCCAGGAGAGCAAAGCAGGATCTGGCCTTAGGGGTACCAGGTCTCTCGGGTTCCCTGGCAGCTCACCGCTGCCTGCTAGGTCTGGGGTGTTCCCTGAGGAACTGGCAAGTACGCTGGGCTGCGACTGGTCCTGGCCTGGAACTCCCAGGGCCTCTTCACATTGGGCACATAGGGAGTCTGCTTCCTCGCTCTGTCTGGCTCTGAGGTTGCATGCAGAGCAGAGGCTTATGCCTGATTCTGGAGGTGCCGGCTCCGCTGACGCATGGGCTCTCTTACGCTCCATCTCGTCTATTAACTCAGCTAGAGTCTGCGCTTTGTAATATGCGCGAAAGATGTGCGCCTACCAATATGCGCTTATCCACGTGCGCCTGTCCACGTGCGCTTATCAACGTGCGCCTAGGAACGTATGCTCATCAACGTGCTCGTATTAACGTGCGCCTATCAACTGGCGCCTATGAACGTGCGCCTATCAGTGGGCACCTATGAACGTGCGCTTAGCACCGCGCGCCTATGAACGTGCGCTTAGCAACGGGCGCTTAGCAACGGGCGCCTATCAACGTGCGCTTAGCAACGGGCGCCTAGCAACGTGCGCTTAGCAACATGCGCTTAGCAACGGTCGCCTATCAATGTGCGCTTAGCAACGGTCGCCTTTCAACGTGCGCATAGCAACATGCGCCTATGGCGCGGTGACGAACCAGGGCAGAAGGCGACGACGAGCAGGCAGGCAAAATGGTGACCCCCTTGGCGGGTTGCCACGTAGGCAGACTCTGCTACTCCTCTCTTCCTCGGAGACCAACAAGTAAAGGTGTACGCCTTTACCTTGTCTTCGGCGCTTCCCGGCTGCGACCCGGGTGGTCTCCGGCTGCGGGGGGAGAGGGTGAGTACCATCACCACCGCGCTCGAGGAGGTGCACCCGCTGCCTCTAGGCCGCGCCCGAACTCGTCTCGCTCGGGGCCAAGTCAACGCCGGGACCGACGCTGCCTCTATGCCGCGCCCGAGCCCTTCTCACTCGGGGGCTAGGTCCCTGCTGCGAAACGGCCACCGGACCGAGGATCTTACCTCCGAGGGACCACGGAAATCGCCTCGGGAAACTCAACTGGGGGAGGGCCCGACTGGTATCACCGCAGGAGTGCGGGGCTCGTCTTCTATGAATTTAGTCGTTAGAATTTGGAAAAACGCTCAGCGAGCGTGAGGTATCTCCAAACTGCTTTGGAGACGGAAATTACTGAATTGCTGCACTTCCTGCGGGGGTATATGTACCCGTGCTGACGTCAGATCCGTCTCCAACTGCTAGCACGAGCACACTATACCCACTTGTTTTGAGTCCATCTGCTATACGCTAGGAAATGCCAGACTGTCCAATTACAATGCTGATGTCAGGGAGATGGGGAGGCAAACAATATTAATTCCCCCCCACCCCCCGAAGTCTTCCCCACAGCATAAGTTCATATTTGCATTGTTCCCAACTCTTGCAAAATTCATCTCCTTTCATGTCACTGCCCTCAGAAGTATTCACATCCCTTGCACCACTTCTCCTTCAAGCATTCACTTCATGAACTTCTTCCCCAAGAATTAATCAATTACATTCACCCCCTTCTCCTTGCCACAAATTATTCTGGTTTGACTGGAGATTTGGGAGACTTCCTTTTCCCCTCTGCTGTCAGCTGAATCCCAAGTCATGGGAGTACATTGATCTACTGAGTCTTGAGCTGTATACACTCCAGCCCTTCCCCTTCAGACAGCAGACTAGAGAAGAGCCCTCTACTCGAAGCAGCAGGTGGGGTGAAAAGTTGGATAGCTGAAGCAGGGAGCTGACTGGCTCTTCTTTCCTCTCCTGTCAGCTCCAACCTCACCCACTACTATCCTCCACTGTTGCTGATTGCAAATGGGGCAGGGGGATGGGAGAGAAGGGGGTTAAGTAGCAGAACAGGGATAAGCAGAAAAAACCCTCTGATCCCTTCTCCAACTCCTCTATTCTGTCTCTGCAGCAAGCAACAGCACTTTCAAGTCAGAAGAGGGAGGGGACACTGGGGCAGAATGGCTCTGTTCTGTTCAATTTTGTGTACTTCCTGCTCCAGTCCCTTCCCTCTGTCCTCTGCAGTACTACTTAGTTGCCAAATGGCTAGAAAGGCAAGAGCCACATTTTGCACATGAAAGAGCCACAGGTTGGCTTAGTAATCTTAGAAACACTTTGAGATGTTATATTTGATGGTATTTTCCCTTTATTGGCACAAAATATGCATGTGACAGAGCTTTTATGTTTAGCTATACTTATTTTACACTATTATAGCTGTTCTGTCCCTAGCAGTGGGTACATGTTTGTGACTGTATATACTGTGCTTAGTGGAAACACCTTTTTGTAACCCATGATAAAAACCTATGAGCCTTGCCTTTAAGGGAGCCTGTCCTTAAGAGAAGTTCCCTTCATCCTTTGCTTTCTCTCACTGGGGAGGGGTCTGTATGCCCACTCAATCTAGCTTGAGTCTTCTTAAATGCCTTATTGGCTCAAGGGACTGCCCTTCATGCTTCCCCCTGGGTCACACGGATCCTAGGTTCGCTACCATTGGATCTCGCCCTCTAGCCCCAGCTTGTGGGGACATTCCCTGTAATCACTCTCCAAGACTGTTAGTCAGTCTCAACCATGCTGCCTCAAAGCTAGAGGTGCTTGCAACCTCTGTGATACGATCAGCTTTTTTACATTCCTTCTTATTGCTTTAATTCCAAAGATTAAATACCTTTGTCTTCTCATCCTGAATCCCAAGAAACTCCATTCTCCCACCTATCTTCAGCTACAAAGATCTCTGCCTGGGGCATATACGTTTGGAAGCAACAATTGTAAGTAATGGAAAATTATCTGTGCAATAAATAATTTCAAACTTAAAAGATCTTTGCGTGAAGACTGATTGGGAAGGAAAGTTAGCTGTCTGGAAGAGGGAAATCCGGGTATTTCTTACTGAGCCAGAACAATAGCTATATGTTTGGCTTATTTTTTTTTCTTCCTTTCCCCATCATCTCAAGACAAACCAAAAACAGACAATGGAAAGCAAAACACAAAAGTTATAAGGGAAAGAAAATGTTTTTGTTTCCTAAAATATTTGGTCAACACTCATGTTTCCTAAATAGTTTTCCATCCCTATACCTTTAATTCAGGTCTCTTTATGGTTTTGTGATGAATGGCGTGGGTGTGAGCCCTTGGTGCTGAGGTGTAGTTGATGCAGCCTCGTAGATGAACCTGTGAGACTTACATTAACAGATGGCAAATGTGCCCTCAAGAAGGACAGACTGGAGCTTCACCTATATCAGCTGCCTCCCCTATAGGTTAAGCCCTTGAGTTCTGGTGGCCAACAGAATCCCTAGGGTGATAGGATGAGTGAGAGTCAAGAATATGCCAGGGTCAGGACAGGCAGCAAACAAGAAGTACTGGTAAAGGCCAAGGGTCTGGATAGCGGCAAGCAAGCTTAGTCTGTCCAAAGCAATGGTCAGGTCCAGGAGGCAGGCAAGTGTAGTCAGGTTTAGAACAGTGGTCAGGTCCAGGCGGCAGACAAGCACAGTAAGGCCTAAAGCAGTAGTCAGGTCCAGACAGCAGGCAAGCTTAGTCAAGTCAAAAGCTGTGGTCAGTACCAGGAGATCAGGCCAAACGATGGACAAAAACAGACAAGGTGACACTGGATGAGAAAAACTGGGCAAAATGAGGCTGGATGAGACAAACTAGGCAAGACAAGGTTGGACAAGGTAGGCTGGACAAAGCAAGGCTGGATGAGGCAGGTTGGGCAAGGCAAAGTTGGACGAAGCAAGCTGGACAAGGCAAGACTGGATGAGGCAGACTAGGCAAGGCAAGGTGGATGCAGGAACACTGGAACAAAGAGCAACACATTCTGCACTAGGGACAAGACCCATTGCTAAGGCAGGGGAGTGAAGGGTTCAGTAGATTTAAATAGCCTGAGAGGTCAATCATCATATGCATACACCGCATCTAGTTTTCCGCCTCGAGCCTATATCATGTGAGCATATGCATGCACCTAAGGAGGGAATCAGTGGGGACATGATGGTGGTGGTGAATCCGCTTGAACAGCCAAGGCCCATTGATAAGCGCAGCAAGTTGCAGGCCTTGGCTGTCTGAGCAGATTCAATGTCGCCATCACGACCCCGCTTCCTCCTTAGCATTAAATAATATTTATATTTTAAGCATGCATTCCAAACAACTGATGCAGTACTGTATTTTACTATTTTATATTATGATGATGATATATTTGACCAGTATAAATTGCTTTGGGATGAACTGTTTGAGAAAGGCAACATAACACAGTACAAATCATGCTTCATTTTGATAGCCGTCCTTCAAACTGCTTTCACTTTGTCTATATCCTGTTGTAAATGTGAATGCGAAAACTGCACACAGAACTAAAGGTAGGGTCACACCAAACATCTGTAATGCTGCTGGCCAGCCACAAATACAAGTTATGCAGGCACCATTTTCATTTGAGGGGGCACTCTGGGCCCCAATAAGCCACTAATTCTTAACGTTATGCTTTGGAAGGGGGGGAGAGCAGTGTGCGCTATGTTGGATGGGGGAGTTTTGGAGCTGGAGATGGCGGAGCAATTTTATTGAAAAGGGGTAGGATTTGGAAGGGAGAGAGACATTCCCCATGGGTCACTGAACTTTTATTTTTCATTCTTTACATTAGGAAGTAGGGGCCTGAACAAGTTTGGGGGGGTAGAGTGGTCAATAAGGCCATCGTGGCCTTTTAAGAATCTCGAGGGAGCTAGATCAGGGGGGCGGAGTTAAGATGGCCGCCGGACTGCTTAGCTCGGCGTGAGACTCCTTGGCTAAGAGTACAAAAAACTTAATTTTCCTGCGAAATCTTACCTGAAATGGGGGAGGAAGCGAAAATCGAGGGGACAGTATCCTGCACTGACCCCCGGGGCGCCCATAACCGGTCCAATGGACTCTCACGTCCGTCGCAACGAAATTGGAGCGGGGCAGCAGCCGTTGGAGAGTGGGGGAGGAGAAGCTGAGCTCCCCGCTCTCCCGGGCTCAACATCTTCATTTAGCTCCGCAGAGAGGACTCCCCCGGTAAACCCTGCGGTTGCAAGGAGAGCCTCATCGGAGGTTTTTGTGCCTCAGGACCGAAGTGTTATGGGGACAAACCTGTCAGGACCGGGTGAGACCCTAGCTGCAACCCAGAGCCCGCCTGAATCAACAGGGCCAACCGGAGTGGAAAGGGGAGGAACACAAGAACCTTTTGGAGCGAGCGAAGCAAACGGAATTGAAACAATAACAGCAGAAATCCCTCCTCTGGTAAGACCTATGACTTTCTCATTAGAAACGCTGTGGGAGGCTATAAATGATATGAGAAATTCTATTCTCCAGCAATTAATCCCGGTAACGGAGCAAGTTAAACAGCATGATTTAAAAATTGAAGTGGTCTCAAATGAAAATGTTCAAATTGGAAATCAGATATCAGCGATAAGAACTGAGTTGGACAAAGTACAACAAAATCAAGTGGTAATCCTTAAAGAAAGGCATAGTACAGCTTTAAAGATGGAAAGTCTGGAAAATTTGGTTAAAAGCAGGAATCTGCGATTTATTAACTTTCCTCAGTTACCTATGAGATCTCCTAGAGAGGTCTTTACGAGTTACCTAAAAGATTTTCTTAAAATCTCAGATTCTGCGTTACCACCAATAATCAAGATATTCTATCTGCCTAAAGCAAGAACATTATTGGGAGAACAAGGAGGAGAAGCTGAAACTTTGAGACCTGCAATTAGTCAACCTTCGGAATTGGACTTATCAGCAATCCTTGAGACTTCTGATTCAGAGATGGCCGTCCCTGCAACTCTTATAGTGACTTTGGCACTAGAGACAGACAGGGAATGGCTCTTGAAATTAGTACTGAGGAATCGGAATATAAATTATTTGGGTTGTAGAATACGTGCTTTCCCAGATGTATCTAGAGAAACTCAGAAAAAGAGAAAGGCTTTTCTGTTGTTAAGACCACAAGTTGTATTAATAGGAGGGAATTTCCTTTTGAAATTCCCGTGTAAATGTGTAGTCAAATACTTAGGAAATACCTATGTATTTTTTGATCCTCCGCAGCTAACCCAATTTCTAATTGGGAAACAACCGTTGACTTCAGTAGCTCCCATGGAATCTTGTATAGATACCCCTAGTCTCTCATGAAAGGATAAATGTTCGTTGTAACAGTCTGGAATTACCTTAAAAATTAATGTCATTATTTCCTTAGGTTGTGAATACTCACCCCCTCCCAATTAGGGGACTTAAGTTAGAGAATGGGAATTTAAATGTTTTTCTTCTATGATGTATAATGCAAATGTGGTATTTTATTTATGTATACCTTCTCTATTTTTCTTTCAAGTTTGATCTTGATAAATATTTGTAAAATTGCACAAATAAATAATTAAAAAAAAAAAAAAAGAATCTCGAGGGAGCTTCAGGATATATGTTAGCATTCTGATGCTCCTGGAAAAAGTTTGCTACAACTCTTAAGTTCCAGCTAACTTACAGGAAAATAACACGGCTTACAATTTTTAAGACAAGCCACATTATTTTGTCAATAAAATGCACTAGTAATAAGCTGCATTGCATTTGTTTGCAAAATATTTGCATGCGAAGCAGCTCATTACCATTTTCACAATGTCTGAGGTGAAATAACATGTATTTAAACTAAGTATGTACCTGAGGCAATAATATATCCAACAGTCACAAAGCACAGAAAAGAAGAAAAATTTGAAACCTGGCTTTCCTGATTCTCAGTACACTGCACTAATCTATCAAGCTACTCCTCCTCTTCAGTGTTAAAGGTCTTACCAAAATTAAAATAGGCCATATCCATTGCACTTTCTGATCTACTATGCTGGTCACATCATCAAAGAAATCAATCAGATCTGTTTAGCAAGATCTTCTCATAGGAATATAAGAAGTTGCCATATTGGGTCAGTCCAAGGGTCCATCAAGCCCAGCATCCTGTTTCCAACAGTGGCCAATCCAGGTTACAAGTACCTGGCAAGTACCCAAACACTAAGTAGATCCCATGCTACTAATGTCATTAATAGCAGTGGCTATTCCTAGGTCAGCTTGATTAATAGGAGTTAATGGACTTCTCCAGGAACTTTTCCAAACATTTTTGAAACCCAGCTATACTAGCTCCACTAACTACATCCTCTGGCAACAAATTCCAGAGCTAATCGTGTGTTGAGTGAAAAAGAATTTTCTCCAATTTGTTTTAAATATGCTGCTTGCTAATTTCAAGGAGTGTGTCCTAAGTCCTTTTGTTATCCGAAAGAGTAAAGCAGAGTTGCTTATCTATAACAGGTGTTCTTCTAGGACACCAGAAAGTTAGTCCTCATACATGGGTGACATCATCAGATGAAACCCGGCACAGAACCCTTCTGTCAAATTTTCTAGCACTTTGACTGGCACAGTGAGCATGGTCAGCATGCCCTAATCCACTCTTCCAAGCAGAGTCCCTCTTCAGTCTCAAAACATAGAATTATGAAAAAATAAAATAAACATACACGAAACCTAACTCCGTGGGGAAACAGGTGGGTTTCGTGAGGACTAACATTCTGCTGTCCTAGAGAACACCTATTACATGCTTTCTCCTAGGACAAGCAGGATGGTAGTCTTCACACATGGATGAATCACTAGCTACAGACTGCCCCCGAAGTCAAATAACCAACAGACACCTATCCATGTGCCAACGGGCACAATAACAGAAGGGCTGTTGGTAACTGAGGGAGACAGCCTATACCCAAAAAAAGGGCTCTACGCAGGAAGAATTGGGTGGAGAGCTGAAAGAGATTCTGGAGGACAGACTGGCCGAACCTACTGTCACGTCGGCCATCCCTATCCAGGCAATAGTGAGACGCGAACGTGTGGCGAAAACTCTACGTCAAAGCTTTGCAGATCTTCTCCATAGGCACAGCCCTTAAATATGCCACTGAAGTCACCATGGCTCTGACGGAATGAACCTTGACATGACCACCAAGCTGCAGTCCCGCTTGCATATAATAGAACGAGATGCAGCCTGCTAACCAGTTGGACAATGTCTGTTTACCAATAGCAACTCTCACTCTATTTTTGTCAAAAGAAACGAAGAGTTGCGTGAATTCCTATGACCTTCTGTTCGCTCCAGATAGAAGGCTAAAGCCCTCTTGCAATCCAGACTGTATAAGGACTGCTCACCTTGATACGAGTAAGGCTTGAAAAAAAGGTCGGCAGGACCACCGACTGATTAAGATAGAACTCTGTCACCACTTTGGGTAGGAACTTGGGGTGCATCCACAGAACCAGCCGGTCATGAAAAAACTTGGTGTATGGAGGGCAAGTCACCAGCACCTGAAGCTCATTGACTCTGCGTGCAGAAGTGACTGCCACCAAAAAGATGACCTTGCAGGTTAAGAGTTTCAAGTCACAGGAGCTCAGCGGCTCGAAAGGAGCCTTCATTAGCTGAGCCAACACTACATTGAGGTCCCAAGACATCGCGAGAGACTTCAGGGAAGATTTCAACTGAAGCAAGTCCCGCATAAAGCGACACCAAAGGTTGCATGTAGATGAACGAGCCATCCACATCCTGTGCTCAAGTACTCTGTAACGGAGTTGGTTTGTAAACCAGCTTCTGCAAGGTAGAAGAGATAATCAAGCAGCTTGTGAGTGGAGCAAGAAAATGGGTCTAGGCCACGATGCTCATACCACACATCAGTCCATAAGACTTCTTAGTGGAAGGTTTTCTGGAGGCCACAGGACCTTAGAAACATTATCCGAGAGGTCAAGGGGCCACAGAATTAGCCTCTCAACATCCAGGCCGTGAGGGGACAGGGCTGGAGGTTGGGATGCTGCAGGCTGCCCTGATCCCAAGTGATGAGATCCAGGGACATCCTCAGGCTGATTGGGTCCCAGAGGGAGAGATCCCACAGAAGCAAAAAAACAGACCTGCCTTGGCCAATGTGGGGCCACCAGACTCATGGTTCCCCAGTCCTGGCAAAGCTCCAAGAGTCTTTATCACTAGCGGGATCACAGGATTTGCGTACAGCAGGCCCCAGTCCCAGCTGTGGGCAAAGGCGTCTGAGGCGGGACACGGTCCGCACGATACAGAGAGCAGTGTTGCGGAGGTGGACCCTTAGCCCGAAGTGGAGTTGATGCTACCCGTGGGGAATCCCCCATGGGTCCCCACTGTCGTGAGGCGGAGCAAAATCAGAAGCGGAGGCCGACTGGAGCTTCGCCAATACCAGCCCTCGTTCCCCGCAGGTTGAGCACTTGGGTACCAGGGCCGGATAGTCTTAGGCAGGCCTCCGCGTGGTTGATCCCATGGAGGGTGCTCAAGGCAGGGAGCCAGGAAGCAGCGGAGACACAGGGTCCAATGAAGCCCCGACAGGCTGAAGTAGGCTAGGAGTCAGGAACACGTATAAGTCCAGGCTTGTAAGTAGGCAAAAGCCTAAGAAAGGCCAAGTCCAAGTAGTCAGCTGGAGGCAAAGTCAGGTATAAGCTGGAATCAGGGCAGGCAGCTGGAGACAAGGACAGGTACAAGCTGAAGTCAGGGCAGGCAACTGGAGACAAGGTCAGGTACAAGCTGAGGTCAGGGCAGGCAACTGGAGACAAGGTCAAGTACAAGTTGAGGTCAGGGCAAGTGGCTGGAGACAAGGTCAGGTCCAAGCAAGGGTCAGAGCCAGGGAATCCGTCCAAGGCATGGTCAGGAACAAGCGAGGGTCAAAGCCCGAGAATCTGTCCAAGGGGTAATCAGGAAACAAGAAGCTGGAACTGAAGCACAAGACTGGAACAGGAATGTAGGACTGGAACTAGGTCAGGTACAGGAACATGAACAAGCGCAGCAAGTAAGAACACGACTGGAAACATGGAGACCTGTTGCCAAGACAAAAACCGGATGGCGGGGCTGCTTAAGTAGCAAGGCCCAGAGATGTCATCATCCGAGGCCGCAGCAAGGTTTCCGCTGAGGCCCCTTTAAAGTCGGAGAAGGCGTGCGCATGCACGCCTAAGGCAAACTACATGGTGGCGGTGTTTCCACTTCACATGTGGGGAGACCCGACTGGGACTGGAGGAGGCTGCGGAGCTGCCGGAGGAACCTAGGAGCGTAGAAGGAGTGCGGGCACGTAGACGACTGCCTAACACTGCCAAAGAGGAAGGGCCAGGCCCGGGACCCAGGCGTCGGGGTGAGCAAAGCCGGTCACAGGCCTGCCGCGGTAGGGATACGCAACAAGCAGAAGTGAGCCACCTTGCTTTTGCAGGAGGAGAAAAACAGATCCACGTCCAGGGTACTCCATAGACGGAAGATTCAGTTCACCACCGATTGATTCAAGGACCACTCGTGGTGCTAGTAAGCGTGACTGAACTGGTCCACTATCATGTTGTCTGGTCCATCAGGTACGTGGCTAGGAACATCACTCCTTGGGACAAGGCCCAGTACCAGATCTGAACTTGGACCGAGGGATTTGCCCCAGCGACCTCCGGGGGTGACTAATCTGCTCCCAGATGTTCCACCGGCTCGGCGGTCCAGGACTCAGCGAAGTTGACGAAGCAGGTGATGCCAACCTGCGCTCTATGCCAGGAGTCACAGTGCTTCCTATGACTGGGGTCATCAGGGGTTGGCGATGAAAAAGCTCTCAATTATCTACTGGACCGGGCCAGTTGGGGAGGGAACTGGGGCCACCTCCCTTAGTTAGCCCTTACGCTTGGTGTGAGGCATCCTCGCAAAGGCAGCCATGAAAAACAACAAGGAAAAATGAACACAGAGCAGGGCTGATCAAACACATCACTCCTTCAAGATGCCATCTTGGCCCTCTCAGAGAGACCATTTTGACCCTTTCTTGTTTTAGAAACCAGTTTAAGGCCCATATATACAGGATGGGAAGGAGGCCCCCAGTTTTCTTTTGAATCAGAAAATATCGGGAATAGAAACCCCGCCCCAACTAACATGGGGAGACCGGCTCAACCACCCTGCAAGAGAGTCTCCTAACAAGCTGCAAAGACTCTGGCTAGACAGCCAAGAGATTCAGCTGGTACTCCTGCTATACTATAGACAGGACCCACTTATCTGAGGTGATCTCCAGCCATTGATCCACGAAGAATAGTAGCTGACCTTAGACTAGGGTTTCCCATGGTGAAGGGACTGGTGGCTGGCTCTTGCTCCCTCCCCAACAGACAAAACCCTGTGGCAAGGCTCAGCTGGGTAAGCTGGCTGTGGATTGGGTGCTCGCTGTTGTCGCCAATGGCCCCTAGAGCTCACTCTCTGCAGGCGGGAGAGAGACGCTGGCAGATAATACTTCTGCTGACGATAAAATGATTGTTATGGCCCTTCTCACATTGACCTCCTGGCCAAAGACGGAGGTCAGAGGTAATGGCGAAAAGATGTTGGCGGGTCAGATGGCATTCCCCTTTGTGCACCCCTTCGTGCATCCCCTAGTTTTAAATATTCCCCTTGTTATCTTTTATCCCTTGTTAACAATTTCTTCTTTATAATTGTTTTACATTTCTGACAAAGGTAATGTATGCTTTTTAGTATAATTTGTTGATTGTTCTATGTAACGCTCACAGGTGAAGTTATGTTTTATTGTAAACCGGTGTGATTTGTATTTTATACAAGAATGTCGGTATATAAAAGTAATAAATAAATAAATAAATAAATAAATAAATAAATAAATAGTACTCCTGCAACTGATCCATCGCATCCCTCACTTTATAACCAAAGAGATTTTCGCCAGTACATGGCAAGTCTGCGAGCCTCTCCTGTACCTCCAGCCAGAGGTCTGAGAACCGGAGCCAAGCCATCCTGGCTGCCACAACTCTGGCTGCTGTCTCAAAAACATCATACGTAGAGCGAATTTCATGCTTACTGCATTTCAAGGCCCTGATGCATGACCTCCAATAAAGCATTCTGCTGCTGCTGGGGCAGGCGGTCAGCCACCTCCTGAACCAGTTTCCAGAGGATACAGGAGTACTGATAGGAGGCTATTTGGGCTATCAGCATGGCGCCCTGAGAGAACTTCCTACTCAGTGCATCCAGCACCCTGTGTTACCTCCCCGGGGGAGCCGAGGCATAGGTACGGGAGTGTTTACCCTTTTTCAGCGTGGACTGGTGGGGGATCTAATGCTTTTCAAACCCAGAGGCATGCTGGACGAGATACACCCCATCCACCTTCCTATTTACAGGTGGAACCATGAGGAGGTGTTCCCAAATCTTGAGGAGCAGCTCCATGAAGATGTCATGGATTGGATCAGCCACCACCTCCTTTGAGGCACCTACAAACTGGAGGACCTCCAGCATCTTGTGTTAAGTGTCCTCCTCCATCATCAGCTGGAATGGAATGGCTTCTGCCATGGCCCACATGAATCCTGCAAAGGTTAAGTCCTTGGGCGGGGACCTTCACCATTCCTCCGGGGGAGACAGATCCAAGGGAAGGCCTTTGCAATCCTCCGAAGAGAAATCTCAGGTGTCATCACCCCATGGATCCTTAAAGAGCATAGTCCTCACTAAACTTGGCATTGGCCAAGGTTTAGGCATCGCGGGCACTGACAGCCCTGATGAATCAGCAGGCAAGACCAGTAGGGCCGCCAAAGAACATCAAGGAACTCCAACAGCATGGAGGCCACAGACACCAGGGTCAGCGGCCGTACGGGCTCGATGCCCTGCAGGGCTCAGTCCACCAACTGCACCCTGCACGTCAGCTCCACCTCGAAGGTCGCAGACGCCAGAACTGGCTGCGCAAGAGAAAGACTAGCACGATACTTCTCAGAGACTCCTGGGACATTGATTCCAGACACTGGAATCGGTGGGTCCGATCTATAGCCCCGGCATCGATGGACGGCATAACCCCCTTGCCTTGAGATGTATTGGGGGCATCGCGGTAGGAACCGGTGCCTGCTGTGAGCACCAATGGCAACTGTCTATGCTTTCTTGACTTCTCACAGTGCTCAGCCCGGTCTTTCCCCAGCGCCGAGGTGGAAGGCAAAGATCCAAACGTTCTTGACCTGAAGCTTGACCCCAAGCCTCCTGCTCCTCAAGGGACACCAGGGGAGGGTGAGGGTTGGAGCGCATAGGCTCCCCCTGATCCTTCAGTATTGAGGACATAGACCACGAATTTGAAGGCTTGGACTTCTTGGGGCCGAACAACTTCTCGTTCTTATTGAAGCAGGCCCTCCAGCCCTTGGGGGTCATCTGGTCATAGAGACAGCACCCCCAAATGTCATGGGATACCCCGAGTGACAGGATGCACATTTCGTGTGGAAAGTGTTCTAAATATCAAAATCACAGAACATATAGAAAGACATAGTTTAATGGAACAAAGCCAGTATGGCTTTACCCAAGGCAAGTCTTGCCTCACAAATCTGCTTCACTTTTTTGAAGGAGTTAATAAACATGTAGATAAAGGTGAACTGGTAGATGTAGTGTATTTGGATTTTCAGAAGGCGTTTGACAAAGCTGCTCATGAGAGGCTTCTAGGAAAAATAAACAGTCATGGGATAGGTGGCAATGTCTTTTCGTGGATTACAAACTGGCTAAAAGACAGGAAACAGAGAGTAGGATTAAATAGACAATTTTCTCAGTGGAATGGAGAGGGCAGTGGAGTGCCTCAGGGATTTGTATTGGGACCCGTACTTTTTAATATATTTATAAATGATCTGGAAAGAAATATGACAAGTGAGGTAATCAAATTTGCAGAAGATACAAAATTATTCAGAGAAGTTAAACCACAAGCAGATTGTGATAAATTGCAGGAAGACCTTGTGAGACTGGAAAATTGGGCATCCAAATGGCAGATGAAATTTCATGTGGATAAGTACAAGGTGATACATATAGGATAACACATTGAAATAGTCGATTCAGTGTGGTGCGGCAGTCAAAAAAGCAAACAGAATGTTAGGAATTATTAGAAAGGGAATGGTGAATAAAATGGAAAATGTCATAATGCCTCTGTATCATTCCATGGTGAGACTGCACCTTGAATACCGAATACAATTCTGGTCGCCACATCTCAAAATAGATATAGTTGCGATGGAGAAGGTACAGAGAAGGGCGAACAAAATGATAAAGGGGATGGAACAGCTTCCCTATGAGGAAAGACTAAAGAGGTTAGGACTTTTCAGCTGTAAGAAGAGACGGCTGAGGGGGGATATGATAGGTGTTTTAATTTAAACGGTTTTTATTATTTTGACAACATAAAACAGAAGGAAAGTGGTGTGGTTCTGCACCAATCTCCAGTTGAAATTTACAGAAACTACAGAGTACCAAATTCCCCAAGACCATCTACTCACCCCCCGCCCTTGTCGTCCCCCCCCCCCAACACCTATATAGAGTCCAGGGTCCACATAGGAAAACAAACATTCACCAGGCTCTACAATACAGAAAATAAAAGAACAAACAATAAAAGAAACATGACTCGGTCCTGAAAAATCAAATTGCAGTCACTCATTGAGAATCAAACTACGTACACGTTGTGGTAGGGATTGCAGATTAGAGATGTGAATCGTGTGATCGATTGTCTTAACGATCAATTTTGGCTGGGGGGGGGAGGGAATCTGATCGTCGCGGTTTTGGTTTTTTTTTTTTAAATCGTAAATCGGGGGAGGGCGGGAAAACCGGCACACTAAAACAACCCTAAAACCCACCCAGACCCTTTAAAATATATCCCCCACCCTCCCGAACCCCCCAAAATGTTTTAAATTACCTGGGGTCCAGTGGGGGGGTCCCGGTGTGATGGCGCCATTTTGCAATACGGCCATACGGCCGGCACCATTTTGCAATACGGCAACGAGTGCAGGAGGTCGCTCCCGGACCCCCGCTGGACTTTTGGCAAGTCTTGTGGGGGTCAGGAGGCCCCCCCAAGCTGGCCAAAAGTCCCTGGGGGTCCAGCGGGGGTCCGGGAGCGATCTCCTGCGCGCGTGACGTCAGGGGACAGGAACCAAAAGGTAGTGCCGGCGCCATTTCTATTAACGCAGCCGTGGCTCGAGAGTGGAAGATCACACCAGGACCCCCCCCCACTGGACCCCAGGTAATTTAAAACATTTTGGGGGGTTCGGGAGGGTGGGGGATATATTTTAAAGGGTCGGGGTGGGTTTTAGGGTTGTTTTAGTGTGCCGGTTTTCCCGCCCTCCCCCTTCCCCGTCCCCCGATTTATGATTTTTGACGATAAATCGGGGGAATTCCTATTGTATCGCGCCTCTAACGATTTTTTACGATTTAAAATATATCGGATGATATTTTAAATCGTCAAAAAACGATTCACATCCCTATTGCAGATAAACGTCCCAGATATCGCGAAAACGCTTTCTGTGGCGTGGAGAAAGTCGCATTGCCGCTGCATCCAGGAGCATCATTCAATGAAAGCAATTTCGCCAGGTCCAGTATGAAAGAGGAGACACATCTCGCCAATGCAATAAAATAACTTTCTTCCCCAACAAACATGCCTTTTGAATGAGCAAGCGGGCTCCCAAACCTCGAATGCGTAATGGAGAAATGCAACCAAAGAAAAGCCATAGGGGGAATAGAGGAATAAGAACCCCCAATAAGGCCTCTAGATATTGAATCAGCCTAACCCATAGATGATGAATAGAGGGGCATTCCCAAAACGCATGTGACAAGGTGCCCCTTGCATTCCCACAATGTGCACAGGCTGGGGATGAAGAAATTCATAGGTGGAAGGCCCCCCTGTGCCGACACATAGCTTCTACGTAAGAATTTGTATTGCATTTCTCTAAAATATGAGTTCACCGAGAGTTGGGAAATCCGCTTAAATCCTGCTTTAATGAGGTACTCATTAACCGTGAAGACCCCATCTCCATTCCACCTTTCAACCAGAATAGAACAAGTGTCTACCACCGTCAACTGTTTGAGGCGTTTATAAGATTGGGATAAGGAAGGTATCTGTTCCTTTTCAAATGAAAATATTGTATCCAGTGCATGAAAATGAGAGGCCTGCCAGAAGGATGAGGGAAGAGAGCCCACATAATGCCTCAACTGCAGATATGGAAAGACCTCTGCAGCAGAGATTCCATAGTGCTCCCTAATGTCAGGAAAGGACATATCACCCTCAGGAGTCAGCACATGTCCCAACAAATACACGATGATAGAGGTGTTTAAAATCACGAGAGGTTTAGAAACAGGTAAATGTGAATCGGTTATTTACTCTTTCGGAGAAAGACTAGGGGGCACTCCATGAAGTTAGCATGTGGCACATTTAAAACTAATCGGAGAAAGTTCATTTTCACTCAATGCACAATTAAACTCTCAAATTTATTGCCAGGGGATGTGGTTAGTGCAGTTGGCGTAGCTGTGTTTAAAAAAGGATTGGATAAGTTCTTGGAGGATAAGTCCATTACCTGCTATTAATTAAGCTGACTTAGAAGACAGCCACTGCTATTAATATTTTTATTCTATTTATTTAATTAGATTTAAATTCCGCTTTTCGCATTTTTTCAGCGCTTCAAAGTGGATTACATTCAGGTACTGTAGGTATTTCCCTAGCAACAGTAACATGGGATAGACTTAGTTTTTGGGAACTTGCCAGGTTCTTATGGCCTGGATTGGCAACTGTTGGAGACAGGATGCTGGGTTAATGGACCCTTTGCCTGACCCAGTATGGCATGTTCATATGTTCTTATCTTTAAAAGTGTGTTTTTTGTTTGTATTAACAACCAGCTTTTCAGTTGATAGGGATAATTTTGAATTATTTACCTCAGGTGATACTTTATTTATAGGGACATGGACTACTTGGCACTACTAGGCACTTGGGGCCCAATATTGAAAGCTAGAAGAGTATGTAAATTAGCCAAATATACATGTACTAGCCGTTAAGCCCGTTAAAACGGGCGAGATTCCATCGTTCAGACCGGCACGGTTAGAGCCGCTCTGTTCTCCACAATTTCCCTTTTCCTTCCATCCCCTCCCTCCTCCTCCACAACCCCTTCCCTCTCCCAGCCCTCCTCCACTCTTTTTTCTCTTCTCCAGAACTTCTTACCCTTCCCACTTGTTCAGTCATATCCTCTTCCCTTTTCCTTCCCCTCTCACCTTCCCTTTCCTTCCCCCCTCTCCCTCAGCCCTCCTCCACTCCCTCTTTTTTCTCTACTCCACTTTACCCTTTCCCACTTACTCACCTCCTCTTCCTTCCATCCCTTCTCATCTTCCCTTTCCTTCCCCTCCCACCTCAACCCCTTCCCTCTCCCTCAGCCCTCCTCCACAACTTTACCCTCCCCATTCACTCACATCCTCTTCCTTTCCCTCCCACCTCCTCCACAACCCCTTCCCTCTCCCTCAGCCCTCCTCCACTCCCTCTTTTTCTCTACTCCACTTTACCCTTCCCACTTACATCCTCTTCCTTCCATCCCTTCTCGTCTTCCCTTTCCTTCCCCTCCCCTCTCCCCTCCTCCACTCCCTTTTTCTGTACTCCACAACTTTATCCTCCCCATTCACTCACATCCTCTTCCTTTCCCTCCCACCTCCTCCACAACCCATTCCCTCTCCCTCAGCCCTCCTCCACTCCCTCTTCTTCTCTCTGGCCCGCCTCACACTTAACCGCCGCCACTGCTCCATGGGAGGTCTCCGGGGGGGGGTTGTCTCTCTCTCGTGCGCGGGGAGAAGCAGCAGCGGCGGCGGCACAGACACAGAAATGGGAGGTCTCCGGGGGTCTCTCTCTCTCGCGCGCCTCTCCACCGGGCTCACTGCTGGCCCACCCGACGCTCGGTGATGAGGTGCGCACAAGAGAGAGACTCCCGGCGACCTTCCATTTCTGTGTCTGTGCCGCAGCCGCTTCTCCCCGCGCGAGAGAGGGAGACCTTCTGTGCTGCCGCCGCTGCCAAGACAGCCGTCCGCTGGGCTCCCCTCTAACCGACGTGCTCTCACGCATGCGCAGTAGAGCTGCTCTCTACTGCGCATTTGCGGCACGTCGGTCCAAGCTCATTTATCTAGTAGATTAACTTTTTTCAATATGTTTTGAGGTAAGGCTGGGGTTAAAGACTCATGAATAAGACAAAACTGTGGTAATGATCAGCTTGAGAGACTTAAGCATCATGGGAATGTGATAGCATTTATATCCATATTTCTAAATGATTCAATTTTGGGCTCAGTAAGTTTTGTAGATGACTATTAGGAAGGCTAATGATTGCTTTATTTTTGTTTTTATATTATCCTGAATTTTATGTACATTTGTGTTCTCAGGATTATGTATGTTTATTGTAAACTGCCAAGAAATGGTGATTCACAGTCTAGAAATTTGTAAAAATAAATAAATAAATAAATAAAATGTATCCGGCTACATTACATGGGACATTCAGCGGCATAGATATGCTGCTCAACATCTGTGTACAAGTCCCTACTTAGCTAAGTTATATCTGGCTAAGTTAGACCTGCCCTATGGCAGATCTAACTTACACAATTAAGTTAACTGAATAAGAGGAAATATCGCTAAATATCTGTTAAATTAACTGGATAAATACTGCCTCCCCAATTCACCCACTGACTATCCAGCTATCAACTTAGCTGGGTAACTGACCATCTAAGCAGCGGCCAATGAGTGGAGGTGAATATTCAGCAGTCGCCACTTAGCTGGATAAGTTATACTTATCCAGCTAAGTAGTGCTAAATGCACTCTGAATATCAGCCTCCCTGTGGAAACTCTTGGAGTTACAAGTAGGCAAAATGGAATTACTCGTCATTGAAAAGATTAATTTGCTATTGTGAACTTAAGATACTTCTTGCGATTCATCTAACGGCAATGTGGGTGCAACTATATTTTAGAGTCAGTGGTGTCAGCCAATCGATTTCAAAATGTTTAATGATGATGACTAAAGAATTCATTTTGAATTTTTCTTTTTTGAGATATTTGTTTGGGCCTCAAGTTCAGAATAGGACATAGGGCTCCTGACTTTTTCAGGATAAGAAAATATCTCAGTAAAAACCCTTGCTTTTTTCCATCATCGTGACTGATTCAATTGCATTGGTTGCTAACAGGAAAGTTAGCTCTTGTTGTAGTATTTAAAGTTATTCCAGTGAACTGGATGATGTTTTAGTTAAGTGAGAAGAGGCAGACTATGAAAATTTGAACAATAACCGGTGCATATGATTTTGAGGACCCAGTGATCTGTGGTAATGAAGAACCATTGGCAGGGAAAGATGTTGAGCTTTCCCCCTACTGGAAGCGCTTTGAGGGAAGTGTGTAGCTGAGAACACTAGTGTGGACTTTTGGCAGGATATTAGATAAGCCCTTGTTTGGAAACTCTTTTTAGGTGGTGATCTTTGCTATTGATGCTGCTGCTGTTGCTGATAAAGAGTATGATTAATACCTTCTTCTAGGATAGTAGAATTGCCTATTGTATGGTTGTTGCTGGTATTTTCTTACAGAGGATGGTTGGTCAGTGGTTACTGCTGATAAAGTTTGGAGAGTTGAGCAGTGGCCTTTTATAAAGTCCACAAACACAGTAAAGGAGCAAGTACTGCATTCCAATTATATTGTCCACGCATCAAGGGAAATGCAGAAATATGAAATCAGTCCCACTTCAAATTTCTGAAAAAGATTCTTTAATTTATTATCACGGCATACTCCATTGCTTAGAAGACACAAATGTTCATAACCCAAAGGGTCCCCCGACACGGACCTGTGTTTCCCCAATGCGGCTGCATCGGGAGGGACAATAGTTTTTAGCTCTCCTTGCATGAAATTATACCAAGACGCTAAGATTTAAAGCTTTGAATACCGCTAAAAACTATTGTCCCTCCCGACGCAGCCACATTTGGTGAAACTCAGGTCCGTGTCGGGGGACCCTTTGGTTATGAACATTTGTGTCTTCTAAGCAATGGAGTATGCCGTGATAATAAATTAAAGAATCTTTTTCAGAAATTTGAAGTGGGACTGATTTCATATTTCTGCATTTCCCTTTTATAAAGTCCACCATCTCTTACTTTGTTCCCAAACAAGTTGTCTCCAAAAAATGGAGCATCTGCCAGCTTTTAATGTATATCCTCTTGTTAACCTGAGGCTTTTAGCTAAGCAAGTCTTCTGGCTCCTATTGCTGTTGATGATGATCTTGAAGTTGTTATATTTGACAGATTGCTGTATTACAGGATGTCCCGCAGACAGCTCAACCTCCCCTCCACGGCCAGTCCCCATTGGAGCTTATGCAGGCACAGCAGGATGCCACTCCTCCATAGCACGTGCACCCACCTTGGCTCCATTTATAGGACCCATGGTGGGAAAAGGTCGCAGCACCCCTAGATGATATCAACAGCCACTATAGTGTGAGTTGATGCCTTTTGTTCCTGATCCTGTGCCTGCTTCATCTCTCCAGCCTTGTCTGCCTCATCTCTAGAGTCCAGCCCACCTCACCTTGCCCAGCCTTTCCTCCCCCTTCCTGCCCTGCTGTGTCAGTCCTCGTCTTTAACCTGCCCTCAGACTGACTTCTGGATCTGACCTTCGCCTGAATTTTGACAACTATTCTTTGCTACCTGCTCTTGACCTTTGCCTGCATACTGACCACTTTCTTGCTGCTTGCCACTGACTCTTGCTTAGTCATGGACCCTTCGAGCTTGCTGCCCACCTCTGACCCTAGCCTGTCTCTGGACCACTACCATAGAGACTCTCGTCTAAGACCTGCCAGCCCTCCTGGAGCCAAAGGACTCAACCCAATTGGAAAGGACTTGATATAGGAAAATCTCCTGACTCTTCTTTGCTTACCTCCGCCAGCTGTCAGTAAGGGCCTATGGGGCCTTCCCCATTGGCTGACAACCTCACCATAGCAACAAGGATCAATGAATCTTACAGAAGCTGCTTCTGAAATTAAAAAGATCTTATGTGATGCTTGGCATATTGGTTAACATCACTGAGATGAGGGAAGACTGGGAATCTGAACTTAGAGCTGATGAGACACCCTTTATTTTATCAAAGAGCTTGCAAAAATACTGAACTATTTGGAATTAATGAACTGAAATTCTACTCTGCAACTTTTGTGACTAGAAGATTTTCTATCCTGTGTATATTAGTTTTGCATCCTTGCTCAAAGGAGTGCTACAGTGCAACTTGATTTTTTGTTCTTTAATGAAGATGCTACTACTAATGATTTGTGGGGCGGCTCTACATTCTTATGGTCATGGGCAAGACCTACACCTTATAGTTAAGGTCCAGCTTTCTACATTAAGAAGACGCCGATACATCTTTGACTATAGCTCTTGAAGACATTTATGGACAGGCATAGATACAGATTGTTTAAGTGCTTGAATATATTTTAGAACCCCAGATAAATCTTCCCTGGACTTTTCTTTCAATTTAAATGGAATTGCTTCTGCCATGTTTTTGAAGGAAGGTCAGATAGTTGATGTTATCTGGTGGAGAGTGCTTCTAGCCAGGTTTGGCAAGGGGTCCAAAGGCAAACCTGTTGCCTTCTCCAATGAATAATAGCAGCAACAATTAAAATAAGAATAAGAGGGGGGGTTTTTCCACTGTTTGAGATACTATTGGAAGATCTATCAAGGAAGGTCTACCCCTTAAAAAGATGGAGATCTGAGATTTTTCAAGTTCCATTTTTTAATTCTTTTGACATTGTGATGAAGCACAACCCTATGTGGGGCAGAAAAGCAGGAAAAAGCTGAAGAAAAACCCCACTAGTTCTCGAGTCCGACACCAGGGGGTGCTAGAGAAGGCTAGAAGAACTACAACTCCCAAGCTCTTAGAGGCTCAGTTTGACCTGTGGATATGGGAAGAAACAAAGCAACCAGCTGAGCATAATGATGATGAATTAGACACACCGGAACAGATGGTGATCAAAGAGGAGGGTGTGCCACAGTGGTGGAGCTGGCCTAAAAAGCCTGGCTCTTCAGAGCAAGAGGAGAGTGACATGGACATAGACAGCCTAACAGAGGAGTCCTCTTTATCCAGCATGGAGATAGAGTAAGTGAGCTGGTTGACGGATGGGGCATTCCCTACCTGATAAAGGAATGTTTTGGTGTATAAGTTTATAAAACCTGTTTGGTGTAACATGATTTTTGCTTTGGGAAGACAGTTGACTGAAGCACAACATTAGGGGAGTAGGGGAGAGTTGTGCAAACCCCTAGCATGGCAGCAGCGGCTGGCTAAAGGAAAAAATCCTAAGCATTATGTTGGTGTTCTGAAGAACAGGGGATATTTTTCAAGGCCCATGTGCTGGACTGGGAGAAAGGCAGCAAAGAAAAAAGGACTTTTATGGAACAAAATAAAACTGTTTATATAACTTCTGTTTCCATTTCATTTTTGGGGAAGCTTGGCTAACTGTGTTTAGTAACCCAGCTCACGGAGAGGCCCTAGCCAGGCTACGGCACTGGAGGCCTATTTTGAAGCCTGGGACTTTGAATGAGCGGCGGGACTGTGGAAAAGGAGCCCTGAGATCAGGGACAGAAGTGACCTGGATCAGAAAGGAGGGGAGGATCAGCACAACGGCGGCAGGGATCTTCCACAAACGGTGGCAGAAGTGGGATTCTTGAAGTTCGCCAATCCAAGGAGCCGGGACAAGAGGATTGTATGCAAAGGTGCTTACAAACCTTTTTAAGGTAATAGTGAAAAGGGAGAGTGCATGGGGATCCCTGAAGGGAGTAGCGGCCATAACGTCGGTGCAGAGTGTGGGAGAGAAAGTATAACCTGAAAAAAAGTGTTTTTCAGAACAGAGTTTCTTGTAAGCGGCCAGACACTTGGGGCTTAGGCATTAAGCTAGAGGAAAAAAAAAAACCCACATAACTATAAGAGTAGGTCTGGTGTCAAGAGACCGCACTTGGGTCCTCTTTTGTTTTTCTTTTCTTCCAGGATAGCATCAGACGAAGTCCTCAAGTGGATGGCAGCTCAAATGCAAAAGCAGCAGGAGGGAATGCAACAATTAATGCATCAGCTCATGGAACATCAGCAGCAGCAGCAGCGCCCTTTGTTGCAATTATTGGAAGAAGAGGAAAAAGCCTTCCAACGCTGGAGGGGGGACACAAGTCGCTGGACCCGCAGGTACTAGTGCACCAGTTATGGCCGCTGGGGGACTCCCTAGGTTGGACTCTCCAGCCCACATTCAGCTGGAGAAGATGGGGGCAGGAGATGACCCTGAAGCCCTTTTGATAACATTTGCAAGGGTCACCAGTGTAGCAGGCTGGCATCGGGACCAATGGGCTGCGAGGTTGGCACCGTGCTTGACTGGAGAAACACAAGCGGCCTATAGAGCCTTGCCACCCGACCAAGCCTATGCGGCCGTGAAGGGTGCTATATTGGATCGCTTGGGGCTATCCCAAGACTCGTATCGAAGGCGATTCAAGAAGACTTGTTTTGCACAAAATGATCGTCCTCGAGCCTTTGCTCAACGTCTTAAGGACTTAGCATATCGTTTGTTAGAGACTGAGGGTAAAACCATAGCTAAGATTTTGGAAATGATAATATTGGAGAGGTATATAGATGCCCTTCCCCAACCTATGAGGAGTTGGGTGGAAAGGAAAGGCGTTAGTGGGCTCAAAAGGGCCATCACGGAGAGGTATTTAGAAGCCGAAGCGGCTATGGGGAATTCCCCTACCACAGCAGGGGTGCAGAAAGTGAAGAAAGCCAGTCCCTCTGGGAACAGGAATAGGTGGAAGGATCCCTTCCTGAGGGGCCAGACCTCTGACGTAGGGAAACCAGACCCTGGTCCACTGGGAAAAGGGAACAATTACCTGCTAGGGAAGCCCCAACAGGGGAGAAGGTGCTACAATTGCGAGGAAAGAGGCCACTTCCGTAGTGAGTGTTCCTGACCAACAGTGGCCTACACCCAACCCCCAAAAGCGAGGGATGAGTAAATGAACCAGGATCCTAACTCCTACTTTCGGTGGGTGAAGGTCAATAGACACCTGGTACAGGCCCTGTTAGATACAGGGACCAACCAATCTTTGATCTCTGTATGTACCGCAGAAGCGATAGGTTTGGATACCCGGAATACACAGGGGGTGAAAGTAAAGGTGTGATGCGTGCATTGACATGCCGTCCAGCACAGGATCCAGAACATATGGGTGGAATGTGATGTACATAAGGATTCCTTGGAGGTAGCCCTGGTGGAAAAGTTACCAGTACCCTTAATATTGGGTCGGGAATGGTGCCGTCTTGCAGAATTAATACAGAATAAACACACCTTTGTGGGTACTAGGGCCCAGGGGCAGGCAGACATGCCCAGGGAACAGACTCTAGGAGACGTTTTTCCTTTTGAGGAGGATGAGGTAGTAGCAGCTCCAGGGGAGGGTCGCAAACCCAGGGCCCAGAGGATACGAGAAAAGAGGGGCCAATCTAACCTGGTAGAGGGCAGAGTACAAGAGGACTAGAAGGAAGAAATGGTAGGAATGCTTCTTGCTTGTTTCCCAGGATTCAGGGAAGAACAAAAAAGGGATCCTTTATTGACAGTGGCTTGGGAAAAGGCCTAAACGGTGGGGCTCGATATCATTAATAAAGGAGCTAAAGAGTTTCCCTATTTTATGGTACGGAAAGGCTTATTGTACAGGGTAGAGGAGGGCCTAAATAAGCAGGAAGCGTGCATACAGTTAGTGATACTTACGAGCATGCAGAAAGACGTATTAGTATTAGCTCATGACCATCTGCTGGCTGGGCACTTGGGCAGGCACAACACTTTGGTTCGAGTAAAACACAGGTTTTTATAGCCCGGTATTTATGAAATGGTTAAGAAGTTTTGCAGGTCATGCCCCAGCTGTCAGCTGGTATCGCCATGCATGCCGCCAAAAGCACCTCTGGCACCACTTCCCGTAGTACAGGAGCCCATGGAAAGGCCAGCAGTCAACATCATTGGGCCCTTAGAAAAAAGTAGACAGGGGCATCAGTATATCCTGGTCGTTATGGACTATGCCACCCGGTTCCCTTGGGCCATTCCCTTAATCCATCAGGCCTCTCCAGATGATACAGAATGCTGCAGCTAGAATCCTGACAAGCACCAACCGGAATGATCATATTACACCCATCCTCCGAAATCTACACTGGTTACCAGTCAATTACAGAGTCCTTCACAAATCTTTAACATTAATACACAAATTCATCTATAATCTCCTTTATCTCGACCTTGAAATTCCATTAAAACTCCATACTTCTAACAGGCCAATGAGAGAAATATCCAAAGGAACGCTACAAGCCCCTCCAACCAAAGCCACACGACTCATCGCATCCAGGGACCGAGCATTTTCGACAGCAGGCCCAGCCATCTGGAACAACCTCCCTGCAGAACTTAGGCTGGAACCTTGCCTGCTAACTTTTAAGAAAAAACTCAAAACGTGGCTGTTCCGCCAAGCCTTCCCAGAACCCTGGGATACACATTAGGCGTTATCTACCCATGATTAATGGATCCTCCCCTCCTCTGAATACCTTGACAGCATGGATACCGACTCTAACATGTGGACTATCTCTAGTCTGGACTACCTCTAGTCCGGAATTTGTTTCTCTCCCTTTAACTTAACTTTATATTTCTCTTCTAGCTTCCTAAGCTTCCAAGTTCACAGTCCTCGTTGTAATGTAACTTTGTTTTTTCTTCCTTTATCTAGTTATTTTACCCCTGTTCGATGTAAACCGTCCTGATATGGTATTTAACCATGAAGGTCGGTATAGAAAAATGTTAAATAAATAAATAATAAATAAGATCCACAACTGCTAAGGTAATTGCACAAGAGCTAATAAGCATCTTTTGTCAATTTGGGTTCCCGAGGGAGGTGTTAACAGATAGGGTAACAAATTTCATGTCCAAGGATCTAGCACGATTATGGAGACAATTTGGCATTACTCATTTATGCACAGCAGCTTATCACCCGCAAACCGATGGTCTGGTTGAGCGATATAACCATACTCTCAAAGCTATGCTACGCAGCTGCTTACAGAGGGACTCTGGGGTTTGGGATCAACTGGTACCCTTTTTAGTATTTGCTACAAGAGAAGTACCCCAGGGCTCTACAGGCTTCTCTCCCTTTGAATTGGTTTTTGGGCGTCAACCAAGGGGGCTGTTAGATGTGATCCGAGAACATTGGAGTGAGGCAGAAGTAGCTCAGCAGGACACTGTAAGTTACATGGGAGGGCTAAGATTTTCTCAGGCCATGCCCTAAGCATGGCCTGAGAAAATCTGAGACAAGCACAAAATAAACTAAGGACTTATTTTGATAAAGATGCTCTTGACCGGGAGTTCAAGGAAGGAGATCAGGTTTTGGTTCTAATCACCACCTCACCTAACCAGTTAGTGGCCAAATGGAAAGGTCCAGGAAAAGTGGTCAAACGCTTAGGGCCTTTGAATTACGAGGTTAAAGTGGGTCCTAAACACACGCAGGTTTACCACTTAAACCTCCTCAAGCCCTAGACGGAGAGACAGGGTATGCAACAGATTTGGTCCGAGAGGAAGAGGTTGATTTAGGTCCCCAGTTACAGGAACTAAAACAGGTAGAAAAGGTAATCATAGGCGAAGAGTTAACCCAATACCAAAAGAACCAGGTAGAAAAATTGGTTAAACAGGCAAACGACGTGTTTTTCCCCACTGCCGGGTTGCACTAAGCTAGTAACTCATAGTATTGTAACACCACCTGGGAAGGTGGTACGAAGGAGGCCTTATTGCCTACCTGAGGCAATGCAGATGGAGGTGTGTAGACAGGTGGAGGAGATGTTACAAATGGGAGTAATAGAGGAATCGAGCAGTACGTGGTGCAGTCCCATTGTGCTGGAACCGAATTCGGATGGCACAATCCGTTTTTGTATAGATTTTAGGATGGTCAATGCAATTTCAAGTTTCGATGCATACCCAATGCCAGAGTAGATGAAATGGTAGAAAATCTAGGAAATGTACAATACCTTACCACCCTATATTTGACAAAAGGTTACTGGCAGATCCCCTTAGAGAAGGGTTCAAGGGAAAAGACTGCATTTACCACTCCCCTAGGGTTATATCAATTTGTGTGTATGCCGTTTGGCCTGCAGGGGGCAGCTGCCAGTTGTCAACACCTTTTAAACATCATCCTCTGCCCCCACTTATCCTATGCAGCAGCTTATATGGATGATGTTGTCATTTATTCATCCGAGTGGGAATCTCACCTCACAAGGGTTAAAACGGTGGTGAGGTCCTTAAGGGAGGCTGGGCTAATCCAGCAAAATGTAGGCTAGCCCAGCGGGAGGTCAGATATTTAGGGCATCTGGTGGGTAAAGAAGTAGTCAGTCCCCTTATGGACAAGGTCCAATGCATCAGGAAATACCAAATGCCGGAAACACAGAAACAACTAAGGGCCTTCCTGGGGCTAGTGGGCTACTATAGGAACATGTTAATGCGGATGTTCTATCAAGGTTGGATGAAGGATCTGGAACCTCTTGCTCAGGGAGTTCCAGGATTTTTAGAAGGAGGGAGTGTGTGTGTGTGTGTGTGATGAAGCACAACCCTATGTGCAGCAGAAACACTGGAAAAAGCTGAAGAAAAACCCCACTAGTTCTCGAGTCCGACACCAGGGGGTGCTAGAGAAGGCTAGAAGAACTACAACTCCCAAGCTCTTAGAGGCTCAGTTTGACCTGTGGATATGGGAAGAAACAAAGCAATCAGCTGAGCATAATGATGATGAATTAGACACACCGGAACAGATGGTGATCAAAGAGGAGGGTGTGCCACAGTGGTGGAGCTGGCCTAAAAAGCCTGGCTCTTCAGAGCAAGAGGAGAGTGACATGGACATAGACAGCCTAACAGAGGAGTCCTCTTTATCCAGCAAGGAGACAGAGTAAGTGAGCTGGTTGGGGGATGGGACATTCCCTACCTGATAAAGGAATGTTTTGGTGTATAAGTTTATGAAACCTGTTTGGTGTAACATGATTTTTGGTTTGGAAAGACCACTGACTGAAGCACATTAGGGGAGTAGGGGAGTGTTGTGGAATCCCCTAGCAGGGCAGCAGCGGCTGGCTAAAGGAAAAAATCCTAAGCATTATGTTGGTGTTCTGAAGAACAAGGGATATTTTTCAAGGCCCAGGTGCTGGACTGGGAGAAAGGCAGCAAAGAAAAAAGGACTTTTACGGAACAATATAAAAACATGGCTCTTGGGGGACTTTCGGAGACGTTTGGCCGAGGGGCAGCCAGTGCACCAGCCACTGGAACATCAGTTTCATCGGGTAAGCATATAGAAACCCCTATAAGACAAGCAGTGGTAACTATGGAGACATTATGGGAATTTTCTGCTAATCTCACAGTTGCTGTAAGAGCTAGCAACCAGAGAATGGAACAAATAGCCTCTTCTTTAAACAATAAGATTTCTGAGCAAAATCTGTCACTGCAAGTAATGAAAGAAAAAGTGGATGGAATGGAAACAGAAATAGGAAATATACAAGTTTTCAACCAGGCAACAATAAAAGATAGAACTGCATTGTCCAGAAGATTGGAATTACTAGAAAACTGGAACTGGAGACTTAATGTGAGATTGATCAAATTTTGGGTGAGCTTCCCATAATAACTTTCAAAAGATATCTCCGGGAGATTCTTCAAATGTCGGACTCTGATATGCCTGTGATAAATAAGGTTTATTTCATTCCCAGAACCAGTGCTGAAAGAGGGGAAAATGTTCCGCAGGAGCAAAATCAATTTGATGTAGATAATCTTACTATGTTCCTTGAATCCTCTGCAATAGAAATTATTGAATATGCTACATTGTTACACTAATTGCAGAACAGAATGTTAGCAAAATTATGCCTAAGTATTTTCAGCATTTAGACACCCCCTTTCATGGTATAGCAAATGTTGCTTACCTGTAACAGGTGTTCTCACAGGACAGCAGGATGTTAGTCCTCACAAATGGGTGACATCACAGGATGGAGCCCTTTACGGAAAACGTTTCTGTCAAAGTTTCCACACACTGAGTGCACTGAGCATGCTCAGCCTGCAATTATCCCAGTGAGCCACAGGTGTCTCCCTCAGTCTAGTCTTATAGCTAAAAGCGCAAGCGAAACTAAAATAAACGTGAAAACGTATAGAGACCCAACTCCACGGGGTGGCAGGTGGGTTTCGTGAGGACTAATATCCTGCTGTCCTGTGAGAACACCTGTTACAGGTAAGCAACATTTGCTTTCTCACAGGACAAGCAGGATGGTAGTTCTCACAAATGGGTGAGTACCAAACTGAGGATGCCCGAGAGTGCACCAAATGCACCCAAGCCACGCGAAGGGCGCGATGACGTGGGTGGAGTTTGGAACGGAGGGCATCCTGAAATCCTTAAAGGGTTGGTGAAAGGATGTTGGGTAGTTAACCCGAAAGGAATAGGAGTAGACGGACTGGCCAAACATGGAGCATGCCGGCTAGTCGTATGTAAGCAATAATGGGCTGCGAAGGTATGGAGAGAACTCCAGGTTGCAGCCTGATAATATGTGTACAAGCAGCAGCGGCCGAAGGGAAGCTATTAAGGCTGAGGCAGATGCAACAGAGTGTGGTTACACACAGTGTTATAGTGAAATGCCTGCTTGTTGGTAGGAAAAGAGATACAGACCGTTTATTAGGAGGAATAGGTCTGTTTGCCAACTGGAGCTCGCAGCTTGGCTCTTGCCACAGAAGGAAAGAGTTAGGTGGAATTCCTATGCAATGTAGGTAAGCTAGGTAGAATGCAAGCGTAGCCTTTCTGTCCAAGAAATGGAAAGAATCCTCTCGCTCTGGTGAGAGAGAGGTGCTGGAAAAAATGGGCAGAGTATATCCTGAGTAAGGTGAGATGCAACGTCTACCTTAAGAAAGATAGAAAGTTGAACACGTGAAAACCACTCAGTGACGGAGGAACGCAGGGTCAGATGAGTATGTATCTAGAAGTGTATAACTCATTGATACTGCTGGCAGAAATGACATTTATGAGGGAAGAATTTCCCATGCCAAACTGTGAAATGAGAGGAATGGAAAGGCTCGAACGGAGAACGTATGAGACTTATAAGCATGAAATATATGTTCCATTCCATGACTAGTGAAAATAGAGGTGGCTTGATCAGTGGATAATCCATGGTAAGCTGACTCAGAAAGGATGCACCGTAAATCGGGTATCCCCACTCCTAAACGATACACCAACTGGAACAGAGGTGTACGTATGTGGAGGATGTCTGGGGAGCAGAATCTGAGAGAGCAAGAGAAAGAGTGGTGTGGAAAAAGAAAAAAGGGTAATACCCTTTTGTATGCGTCATGTGGTAAATCTTGCCATTCTGAATGGTAGGATTTATGTGTGGAAGGTTTTGTGACGCTACCAGAAACCTGAGAACATCAGTTAGTCTACGATTTGGGACTGACTGGTGAGAAGGTAGATTGGTTACTGGTGTGATAGATTGAGAAGTATGAGAAGCATACTGGTCTCGGTCAGGGCGAGGGTTAGAGGAATAGTGAAACCTGTCCCGGTTCAACATTAGAAGAGTGCTGGCTATGAGAGACAGCAGAAGAGATATGTTTAAGAGGCCCCTGATGGAAGAAAGGCATCTATGGGAACACATTGGAAACATGTGTAGGGAGTAGAATCTGTGCACCGTATGGTTCGATTCAGACGCAGAGGGCAAGTTCGGTTGACCTCAGCGTTAGAAGATTTTCCTCTTTACATATGTACTCGGAGACCATTCGAGAGGATAGAAACCTACATAGAGAAGGTCTGCTAGTGCGTTCAGAAAATCTCTTAGATGAGTGGTCCGAGGATGCATGAAATGAGCAAGGGCCAAAGATAGAGCTGCACAGTTTTTCAGCAGGGCAGCTAAGGTAATGCGTGCTTGTGTGTTAGAAAGCACATTGTCCCTATGCTGTCTGTCTGTATGCACAAAGGTTTGTTGCAGAGGCAGTATTGGAAGGCATAAGGGTATAACTCATGACTATAAGCTTCAGGAAGTTTATGAGAAAACTGTGCCTGGAGCTTTTAGGCGAAACTTTACAACCCTAAGTAAATTCGAGCATGAGCAGAATCAGACTAGGTTTTGGTTCTAGATCTGGAATATGGATGAGGGACGAAGCGGTTGCACAGCTTAGACATACTATTATTGGAATGTCACTGAATGTAACCCATAGCAGTTTTCTATGAGGAAAGTGCATAGTGAAAAAACCCCATGGCCCGACAATGAAGAATTGAGGACCTGAGGTAATGGAAGATGCACACAGGGACATGTAGAAATTTATTAGAATGTCTGCATGTGCTGGACAGGAAGGTCTTTATGACTGTGGTGTCCAGAATTGTTGTATAAGGGATTTATGGCAGTGACAGTAATCCCCAGTTAGGAAATATATAGTGAGTCATGAAGAAGTTAGAGCTCCTTGCATGGACTGACTGTGGTTGTGCAGTTGTCCATGCAAGGAAAAGAGTGAATGATGTTGCAGTCCGCAGAGAAACAGCATTCACCAATAGTGATTCAATGAAAAACTTCGGCTGCCGAAGCTGATGCTAGCGGCAGAGTTGTTGACTCACCATAAAGAACTTAGAAAGATTAGAGTAATGTACTTACTGCAATCTGGAAGCATGGAAACAAGAGTTACCATTTTACCTGTGACTTCTGAAGGAAGTCGGTACTTCTGAGGTCCAGGATGTGCGGAGAGTAACTACTTTCTGTTGAAAGAAAGAATAGTGTAATTAAAACTCCCCGACCCCCTCCCTTCCCCCCTATGCGCTTCATAGCGCTTGGGGGAGTGTACCGGGACTTTGGTACAAGGTGGGGTGGCCGCTCTGATATCCGGCCAGATGGGAGACCGGGGGGTGTCCCAGTGGAATGGCTGAAGTAATCTGGATATCATGTAAGCTCCCACAGGAGTGTGAGCGGTAAAGTCGTACCCGCATTTCTGTGTGCTGTACAAGGCGACACTAAGACCTGACGTCAGGCTTCAAGGTGGATTTGTACTTGAGGCAATATTTGCTGAAGCTCATGTTTAGCAGATCAGCGAACGCACCTGAACCTTGGTTTTGAAGCAAGAACCAGAGGACAGAGCATTAATCAGTACAGAGCCTCATTGCTGGAAAGGGGAGGAAGCCCTGACGCAATCCCAAAGAAATGGAAGAGGGGTTCTCTTGGAATTGTGGCTAACATAGCTAGCATAGTGATATGTGACACTAATACAGTTCTTGAAAGGCACATGACCCAGAACTTTTCAAACCATGTGGTCCGAATTAGAGAACACATCTGAAAGGGAATGCTGCAGAAGTGGGTACTTACCATCTGACATTGGATCGCCGCAGGACGAGCCGGTGAAAAGTGCTGGCTCCGATCTCTGGAGTCCTCGAGGGGTAGGCCATGGACATAAACATCCGCCTCACTCTGAAACCTGGTACGGTGTGGCACAGGTACAGAGGAGACAGGCTGGGCGTGATTGGCATTTCGATTGCTATTGAAAACAGAGGGCCAGAATCCCACACCACTTGACGGTGGGGCACGCCGGGAACAGGGGAGCCGATTAACGAGTTCATGATCCCCTCCCTCATCGCAGCAGCTCGATGTGTCATGATGCCAATGCAGAATCCGTCGGACCTCGATCCGGTGTTTCTGGATCACCCAGGGCTGCCAAAACTGTACGGATTAATGCTTATGGCAGTGGTGATGTTGCTCTGCCCGAGCAGTGTCCAGCATCAAGAAGGATGGCACCGATGTGCTGGATGGCATCAGTGGCGGACGATCACTGTGTCGGCGACGACGGGTGCCACGGTGCTCGGCCCGGTCTTTCCCCAGCGCAGAGATGGAAGCCCTCGCTGTCCTGGATGGCAATCGATGACAGATTGTCAATACGCCTGCTCTGCTAATAAGGGGCTTGAAAAAGAACCCAAAGCGTGGAGCATTGTATGCAGGCGAGTGCATTATGTGGCGGTGCTATGTCAGTATTGACGGTATCGATGGCAGCCGAAGCGGCCTCGAGGGCATTGTCAAAATTGGATATGAAAAAAATGTCGATGACTCGGCCAGAGTAATGATGGCAGTGATGGAGCACGGACAGCATCGGCATAGGTATCTATGGGAACGATGTGGCATCGAATAGTCGAGAAAAACAGTCATTATTGAAAAGAGACACCGGCATCGACAGAATCGGTGACCGCATCGATAGGAATGTCGAGGACACCCATGGGAACGACGTGGGTGTCGAGGGCATCGATGTATGGGGGCGGGCGCAAACGTCCTCAGTGGCATAGCCATGGGCATCGACAGTATGGCCACGGACATTAACAGTATCGATTGGACCGACTCAGGTAGCAAATGTGTGCATGGAATCGGCGCCACGGACAGGGTTGTCGATGGCACCGCCCTGGGCATCGATGTTGGCATGGACCCCATGGATGGAAGAGACACAGACATCGATGGAACCATATTGGCATCGATGCCAGCCATGAAATTGGCATTGGCATAGACGTCCATCGATGGAAACCACCTGGGCATAGATGTCCATCAATGGAATCGACCTGGCATCAATGAACATCGATGCCCATCGATGGAAAGGCTCTGGACATCGATGGCATCCATAATTTAAGGGATGGCATCCAGGAAAGTGATCCTGGCATCGATGGAAGAGTCCCGGGCAATGGTAGCATCGACACGAGTATGGATGGCAGCGACGAGACACGGTGTGCGTCGAGGGCATTCACCCGGGTAAGGCGGCACCGAAGGAGCCCAAGGGAAAAAACAGCGCGAAGGAGTAAAAAACCTGGCAGCACTGATAAAAACGATGCAGGGAGGATGGCATCAGAGTACCGCGAGGGAGGGGTACTGATGGCACCTAAAAATCCAGGGCGGTCTGAGGGGGGGTACCTTATGGTAGCGATGGGGCATCAACTGCACGAGGGTACCGGGGAACAAAGAACCCGAAACTAAAGGGGCCCTGGAGGTAACGGAAACCGTTGAAGTCCCTGTCCCACTAGCGCTAATAACCAAGCAGAGTGTCACAGAGAGACACTCGCAGGCTATGTGTAGCTAACTGAAAAAATAGGGAGAGGGAAGGCCTCAGTCGGTTAGTAGGCCAGAAGGTGACAGGAACCGACCGAAAAAATAAGTCAAAGTACTCACCGAGCGTCGTAAAAACGTACGCGGAGGGAGACCTGTGCAGGGAAAAGTGTCTATTGAAGTAAAAAGTAAAGTGTTTCCATGATGAAAAATGTCCTCACAGAGCTCCAACCGCTATGCTTACTGCAGAGCGGAAAAAAGACGACTGAGGGAGACACCTGTGGCTCACAGGGATAAATGCAGGCTGAGCATGCTCAGTGTACTCAGTGCCAGTATCAGTCAAAGCTTTGTGGAAACTTTGACAAAAGTTTTCCGTACAGGGCTCCATCCTATGATGTCACCCATTTGTGAGGACTACCATCCTGCTTGTCCTGTGAGAAAATTATACGCATGTTCCCAGACATCTCAAAAATCACTCAAGAGAGACGTAAAGCCTTTTTAACTATGAGGCAGGAGACAGTTTCTTTAGGAGCAACTTTTATGTTACGCTACCCCTGCAAATGTATTGTAAGGAAGGGGAGTGATTGTTACATTTTCTTTGCACCTGAGCATTTAAGAGATTTTATTGATTCTTTTTCTGCCAATGGTGCCTCATAAAAGAAAATTAACTGCTCTTGTTCAGGGCTATACCATTTCTTCTTTTAATTTGTTATTATTCCTCAAATCTAACCCCCCTCCCCCCCCCCCAATGAGAGAAGTGTGAGATTATAGTTTAGCCATTATGGAATAACTTTATGGTTTATATGCTTTGTAAGAATGTTATCTTTAATGACTAATCAAGTTTCTATTCTAGTGTAAACAAATACTTCATTTGTACTGAAAATTCAGAAATAAAAAATTAAATAAAAAATTTAAAAAAAAATGGCAATTTAAACAAGCATACTGCAAAGACAATGGAGAATAGAATCCAGGGAATTGTAGAGAGCAATGAGTTTGTACACTAACAAAACACAACTAAGCACCACGACTTTGTTGTACTTTTAAGCAGTAACAGATTACACGTAGATTATATATATGTTTAGATTTATTAGAACAGTTTTTAACAATATCTATCACACTTATCACCCTATAGCTTTTATGAAACTCTGTACCGTAACTTACAGGCACCTGTCTAGTTGGTATAATAAACGCATTTAGCAACATTAATTTATGTGCCTCATTGTTAACCGGTGATGGCTCCCAGCTTAACGATGGTATATAAAAGAATTTAAATAAATAAACTGTTTCCATATCATTTTTGGGGAAGCTTGGCTAATTGTGTTTACTAGCCCAGCTCATGGAAAGGCCCTAGCCAGGCTATGGCACTGGAGGCCTATTTTGAAGCCTGGGACTTTGAATGAGCGGCAGGACTGTGCAAAAGGAGCCCTGAGATCAGGAACAGAAATGACTGGATCAGAAATGAGGGGAGGACCAGCACAGTGGCGGCAGGGATCTTCCACACAATGAAGGAACAGAAGATTGGGAGTCTAATTTAGCAGACAATTTCTCCAAAAAGGATTCCATGAGAAAAGGAGGTAGATGAATGGTTGGAATACTTTTCATGTAGTTCTAGACAAACTTTTGCATAAACAGTTGATATGCAGGAGCAGGCGAAGGAAGAATCCCTGAAAAGGTGCTTGATTTCTGGTACCAGTAGTAGTGGAGTGCTTTAGTTAAGTGCTCTAAAAATTTCGTCTTGGCATGGAAAAGCTTCGGCACTCTGAGGCTTGATGTCCATAGCTTAACAACATTGGTATCAGAGGAATAAGGTGCCGACTTTGTGCATGCCGAAGGAGTCCCAATACAGTGCCTTTTGAGAGTGCTTGCTTCTTGTGTCAAAATCCTGAACCCAGAGAATCATGTTTCCAGTGAAGCGGGGACTCTGACCTTTGCTTTTAAGAACATAAGGCTTGTCATACTGGATCAGACCAAGTGTCCATCAAGCCCAGTAAACCTGTTTCCAACAGTGGCTATGCCAGGTCACAAGTAGCTGGCAGGATCACAAGGGGTAGATAGATTCCAAGCTACAGTGGATTTCTGCAACTCTCCCTTAATAGTTGTTAATAGACTTTTCCCCCAGGAACTTGTCCAAACCTTTTCTAAATGCAGCTATACTAAAAGATTTCACCACATCCTCTGGCATAGCTTAACTATGCATTGAATAAAAAAAATGATTTCTCTTTATTAGTTTTAAAAGTATTACCCAGTATCTTCATTGTGTGTTCTCCTGTCTTTGTACTTTTTGAAAGATTAAACAATTTGTGTATTCATTCCATTCATTTTATAGACCTCTATCATATCTCCCATCAGCCGTCTCTTCTCCAAGCTGAAGAGTCATAGAAACATAGAAATGATGGCAGAAGACGACCAAATGGCCCATCCAGTCTGCCCAGCAAGCTTTCACTCTTGTTTTTTTTCTCATACTTATCTATTACTCTTGGCCCTTAGTAACCTTATGGTTCTATTTTCCTTCCACCCCCGCCATTAATGTAGAGAGCAGTGCTGGAGCTGCATCTAGCTTAATTGGTTAGGGGTAGTAACTGCCATAATAAGCAAGCTACTCCCACACTTATTTGTTTACCCAGCCTGTGCAATTCAGTCCTTGTTGTTGTTGTCTGAATATAAATCATCTTTTCTTCATTACCCCCTGCCGTTGAAGCAGAGAGCTACGCTGGATATGCATTGAAAGTGAAGTATCAGGCTTATTTGGTTTGGGGTAGTAACAGTCGTAACAAGCAAGCTACTCCCCGCTTTTTTGTGAATGCAAATCCTTTTTTCCACATTTCTTCTTGCCGTTGAAGCATAGAGAAATGTCGGAGTCGCATTAACCGTGTCTATGTTTATTAATACGGATATTATCTCCAGGTAGTAGCCGTCATTCCCGCAAGCCACCCTCTCTTCATTCACATCCTCTAGACTTTATTGATCTACAGTGTTTATCCCACGCCCCCTTTGAAGTCCTTCACAGTTTTGGTCTTCACCACTTCCTCCGGAAGGGCATTCCAAGCATCCACCACCCTCTCCGTGAAGAAATACTTCCTGACATTGGTTCTGAGTCTTCCTCCCTGGAGCTTCAAATCGTGAACCCTGGTTATGCTGATTTTTTTCCAACGGAATTGTTGCCTTTGGATCATTAAAACCTTTCAAGTATCTGAAAGTCTGTATCATATCACCTCTGCTCCTCCTTTCCTCCAGGGTGAACATATTTATATTCTTCAATCTCTCCTCATAAGTCATTCGATGAAGACCATCCACCGTTTTGGTTGCTCTTCTCTGGACCACCTCTATCCTGTCTCTGTCCCTAACCTCTTTAGGCTTTCTTCTTAGGGGAATTGTTCCATCCCCTTTATCATCTTGTTGCTCTTCTCTTTACCTGTTTTAGAACTGGCCCCTTTGAACTTTTCCAAATCATTTACTCTAAAGGGCAGGAAAGATGAAATTTCATTTTGAAATCCATGTGGTTAGACTGCTCAAGGAGCCATTCTCCCATATGTAGCATAGTTGCTCAGGTACATTTGTGGTAAAAAGCCTGTGAAGCAGTCAGTTGGACCCTTAGATAATCAGGGGGTAAAACGGGTACTTAGGGATGACAAAGCATAGCAGAGAGACTAAATGATTTATTTGCTTCAGTCTTCACTGAGGAAGAGAGCTACCCATGCCAGAAATGATATTCAAAGGCGATAATTCTACAGAACTGAAACAAATCTCAGTGTACCTAGAAGATGTAATTGGACAAAATGATAAAATAAATAGTAGTAAATCACATGGACCAGATGGTATCCATCACAGACTGCTAAAAGAACTTAAAAATAGAATTGCAAGCCTGCTTTTGTAATCTATCACTAAAATCATGATGACTGGAGGGTTGCCAAAGTAATGCCAATCTTTAAAAAGGGCTCAAAGGATGATCCAGAAAATAATAGACCAGCGAGTCTGACATCTGTGCCAGGCAAAATGGTAGAAACTATCATGAAGAACAAAACTGATAAACAAATCGATAGGCATAGTTTAATGGGACAAAGCCAACATGGAAATGTAGAAATTTATAAAAGATAGTTGCCTTGAACTTTCTAAATTTAAAGCTTACTAAGTTCACTATTCAGCACTGAGAACTAAACTCTGCCACTGCTTGAATGTATGGCTGTAGTAATTGATTCCCTATAAACTTTAAACTCCTGGAAAAGTGATTTCCTTTTTAGACAAAGAAAAGGAGAAATGCAGCTGAGTGAAAAGGTCGCACCAAGCAAATAATTTGTTTTTAACCTTAAAATATATCATAATATTAAATTTGAATCACCAATATTTCTTAAAATACAGATAGGTTTAATTTATACAGTGTTTATTATTATAAAAATGTTACCGTACTTTGATGGCACATGGTTAACTTGTAAATCTATACCAATCATATTTTACTTTATCGTGCCTCTATGTAAACCGTTGTGGTTACCTAACTTAACGACGGTATAGAAGAATTTTGAAATAAATAAAATAAAGAAATAAATAACAGTTTAGAAACTGAATTGGGGAACTGTTTGAATGTTTGTTTCCAATAGCCGATTCCTAGAAAAATTATTCCTTGTTAAGAATGGTTTAGAAACTGAGTTAGGGAACTGCAGTAATTGATTCCCTGTAAACTGTAAGCTGCTAAAAATGGTGAGTATCTGATTAGCGCAAGCCAGGTAATTCAGTTTAGATGTTGCCTGTGTTAACTATTCCTTTGGAGGTCTTAAATGAGTTGAAGGGAAGAACCCTTAGTAGTTACGACTGCTTAAGCACCACTAGCATTTGAACTAATAAAAGCTTTAGATATTTGTATTTGTTGTCAAGCCAGTTTAAACTCTGGGTGTTTGTGGGCAGTTAAATCATGGAAGAATTATTAAGCCCTCTAGGTTAAGCCAGGAATCTTTCAGAGGAAGGTATCTGTAGATGACAGAGACTTAAACATCAGACAACTAAAACCGTTACCAGTTAGTTAGTCAGTCTTAAAGACCTCCTTATACAAGTTCTGGGTAAGAAGATGAAATATTGAAAGTAAGAGGAAGTGCTCCCTAGGTGAAAATATTTGTTATAAGCACTGGTTTGAGGATGAAAAAGATACAATTATTAGTAGCTAAGTAAAACCGTATTTTGGTTTTACATTTCTTATTGTTGCTAAACCCCCTGAAAACTAGCTTTCTGAGATTATAAAATCTTGATTTTAACTACAGCTTGTTCATGAGCCTTCTGTAAGAGAGAGGCTACTTTTAGGTTAGGCAATTGGAGTGAGAATCTTTGTGAGCATTAGGCTGCAGCTGAAGATGAGGAAATCTCTCACATTCTGACACAACAACCCCCTCTACTTTTAGTTCCCCAGTCAAGTCCACATTAAGCTACAGCTCCTGACTTTTAGAAGAAGGCAAAAACAGCACCACCTACTAGCTACAACACCATACTTGGATTGGTCACTGATGGAAACAGGATACTGGGATGATACTTATCCAGTATAGCAAATCTTATGTACTAACATTTTATGACTGCACTTTGAACTTTGCACTGAGTTTCTTTCCCCACATTATAAAAAAAATAATAAACTGAAGGGACTAAAACAAATTCATGAAATAAAGAGACTAGTAGAAATAAAATCATAAGGAAAATACAATACAGAATAACAAAAGTGATTTTAAAAATACCCCAAACATTGGCAGTAGTTGAAGGAGACTGACATCCTTTCATTTCGTCAGAAGAAAAACAACTGAGAAGGACTTGCATGGCAGCAACTGTGCAAGAATACTTGTGCATTCTATCAACACTTTAGGTCTTTGTGAACATTGAGGGAGCATGCTCCACATCTGTGCAGTCTGTTGACATCACCCTATTGGTGTGGCTGAATTCAGTTAGGATGTCCAAGGAAAACGAACTCACACTGGAAACATTCTTTGATGGATATTATTTAGAGCTATTAAACCAATTCCCTGTACGTACCAGGATCAGTCCAGGACACCTGGGTTGTGACTCCGCACCAGTAGATGGAGACAGATTAAAACTTGTGGGCGGAGCCATATATAAGCCCCTGTGCCAGTCACAGCCCCTCAGTCTTACTCTGTCTCCAGTAGATGGTGCAGGTCCAGTCACAGCCCTGCCTGACCTGATTCTGGTGTTGGTGTTAGTCAGGTTTGAATTTTTTGGGCTAGGCTTTTTTGTTAGGCATAGTTGTTTATATACCAAATTGGGGTTTTTTTCTTTTAATCCCTTAGTCTCGGGTGCCCTGCCTCCCAGGGGAGTTGAGAGGTCCTGAGGGGACTACCCTCCCCCGGTTGAGGCCGCTGCCAGGGTTGAGGACCCGGCTGAGCTAGTGGCAGCGTCAGGGGTGACACCAGGGAGCCTGGTTCACTCACCCCTGCAGGAATAAGGGCTTTTCAGTACCAGGGACAGCGTTTTTGTTTGTAAAAAAAAAAAAAAAAAAAAAGTTTTTACTTTTGTTTTTGCGGCTCTCTGTTACCTGGCGTCGCCGCTCCGTTTTTGTCGGTGGGGGGGCGTCATTGGCAGGGGGGAGGGTCGCCGAATTGCGCTATTTGTTTATTTTAAATTTTTTAATTTTTGTGGTAATTTTTTCGCCGCGGCCCCGTTTTCTCCCGCGTTTTCGCCGGCATGCCGCGTGCTGCACAGTGCAGGGCCTGCAGCTCGGCGCGCGCGCGTCTTTCAAGGGACAGCCTTTGTTCAGCTTGCGTCCCGGGTGATGAGGGACCCTCGGTAGCGCCGCGGGGGGCTCGTTCCCGGGTCGCGCGTTCGCCGTCGCGCGGTGGTAGCTCCGCTGACAGGCCTCAGGATCTTTTCCCGGTTAGTGCGGGAGTGGCGGCCATCTTGGCCACCGGCTGGGAAATTTCGCGGGAAACGGTGGGGGCCTCTTCCTTTCCTCCTGCGCTTTCCCCACAGCGTGTCGCGGCGGGGGAGGTTCCCTCAGAGGGGCTTCGGTCCCGGGAGGCTTCCGAGAGTGATTCTTCGGATTCTGGTGATTTTTCTGAGGATTTTGCGCTGTTGCTGCGCAAAGTTCTCAAATACAAGCGCAGCAAGCGCATCCGGGGGAATGGCTCGCGTGCGGCCGACCACGGGTCCCCTCCACGGAAAAAGAAGACCAGGAAGGGCGCGGAGATCGCCCACGGTGCGTCCCGGGGGAAGCGGCCTCCCAGGGGGGTGCCGCAGGAATCGGATCCCGAGGATTCCCCTGAGGATGATACGGAGTCCGCCGAGGAGCCCCTGACGGGGGCCGGGAAGGCAGCAGTGGATGGTACTGCACAGCCCATTGCAGAGAAAGCTGCACAGGCTGCAGAAGGGGATGACCCCAAGGTGGTGCGGCTATTCCGCAGAGAGGAACTGGCACCTCTCATCCCGGCCATTCTCCATGAATTGGGAATTGAAGCTCCTCCGGTGGTGGTCCGCCAGGAGGCGAATATGGATCCTGTTCTTCTCGGCCTCACAGGACCGGCGGTTGCCTTCCCTTTTCATTTCTCGTCCACGGATATCCTTTTCAAGGAATGGGATACTCCGGAGTTAGGTTTGAAAGTCAGCAAGGCCATGGATAAACTCTATCCTTTACCGGAGGAGGCGCTGGAGCTCCTCCGACTTCCAAAAGTGGATTCGGCGGTGTCCGCTGTCACGAAGAGGTCTACCATCCCTGTCACGGGAGCGACGGCCCTCCGGGATATTCAAGACCGAAAGTTGGAGGTACAGCTCAAAAAGATTTTTGAGGTTTCCGCCTTGGGAGTGCGAGCTGCCATTTGCACGAACTTCGCTATGCGAGCTAGTCTGCGCTGGGCCCAGGTACTGCAGGCGAATGCAGGTCTCTCTCCGGAGGAGGCTTCCCAAGCAGATAGGTTGGAAGCAGCTATCGCATATGGGGCCGATGCGCTCCATGATCTTCTACGCACTTCAGCTAGATCCATGGTGGCAGCGGTGTCGGCACGCCGCCTCCTTTGGCTGCGCAACTGGGCGGCGGATGGTTTGTCCAAGGCTCACCTCGGGGCATTGCCCTTCAAAGGGAAATTGCTGTTTGGTAAGGAATTAGATGACTTGATGGTTTCCCTGGGTGAGAACCGAGCGTTTAGGCTGCCAGAGGATAGGACCCGGTCGCGCTCTTCGTTTTCTGGCAGAGCCCGTTTCCGGGGTCCCCGGAAGTCCAGGCCGCAAAGATCCACCGGACCTTCGTACAGGCCGGCCTCTTCTCGAAACACTCACTGGCAGCAGTCCTTTCGGGGCAAACGCTTTGGCAGGCAAGGAGGAGCCCCGTCGGGTACGGGTTCCAAACCTTCGCAATGAAGTTCGGCCGGCCCATTCCTCGTCGCGCCCTCAGCACGCTGTCCCAAACGTGGGGGCGCGTCTATCCTTATTTCTCGAGGTATGGGCCAGCATGACGTCGGATCAGTGGGTCCTCGACGTGATAAGACACGGTTACGAGTTAGATTTTGCTCGCATCCCAGCGGACAAGTTCCTGGTCTCGCTTTGCAAGGATCCCAAGAAGAAGGCGGCAGTGCTAGACACCATCCGAAGACTAGAAAGCTTGGGGGCCATCTCTCCAGTTCCGGCCGATCAGTACGGCAAGGGCCGGTACTCCATTTACTTCATAGTTCCCAAGAAGGAAGGCACTTTCCGACCCATACTGGATCTGAAAGGAGTCAACAGATGTCTTCGGGTCTCTCACTTCAAGATGGAAACCATTCGTTCGGTGATCGCGTCAGTGCGGCCAGGCGAATTCCTTGCGTCACTAGATCTCACAGAAGCATACCTTCATGTGGGCATCCAGCCAGCCTTCCAGCGGTTCCTGCGGTTTTGCATTCTGGGCAGACACTTCCAGTTCCGGGCTCTTCCGTTCGGCCTGGCGACAGCGCCTCGGACATTCACGAAAGTGATGGTGGTAGTGGCGGCGCACTTACGTCGGGAAGGCCTACTGGTTCACCCTTACCTCGACGACTGGCTGATTCGGGCGAAGTCAGAGAGCCTGTGTCGGCAAGCGGTATCCAGGGTGCTACAATTCTTGCAGTCCCTCGGCTGGGTGGTCAACTACAACAAGAGTCATCTGGAACCCACTCAGTCCTTGGAGTACCTTGGAGCCGTTTTCGACACAAAACGGGGCAGAGTGATTCTCTCTCAGGATCGGATATGCAAACTACAGTCTCAGGTACGACGTCTTTTGTCTCAACACCGTCCGCGAGTCTGCGATTACCTGACAGTTCTCGGATCTATGGCCTCAACGCTGGCGTTAGTCCCTTGGGCGTTCGCTCACCTGCGGCCACTGCAGTCTTCATTGTTGTCCCGCTGGAAACCGATCTCAGAGGAATATTATCTTCCACTGCCTCTCGAGAATCAGGTGCGCTCCAGCCTGGGCTGGTGGCTGGATTCCAAACATCTCTCCTGTGGAGTATCTCTTCTTCTTCCCAACTGGACAGTGGTGACCACGGATGCCAGTCTTTCCGGTTGGGGTGCAGTTTGCCAAGAGAAATCGGTTCAGGGTCTGTGGTCAGAAGATCAGACCCGGTGGTCTATCAACCGCCTAGAGTTCAGGGCGGTCCGTCTGGCATTGCAAGCTTTTCTACCCCTTGTACGAGGAAAGGCGATCCGAGTATTGTCGGACAACGCTACCACCGTGGCTTACATCAATCGCCAGGGAGGGACGAAAAGTCCTCAAGTAGCGGAGGAAGCATGTTCCTTGATGGCCTGGGCAGAGCGGCATCTCAGCGATCTCGCTGCGTCTCACATAGCAGGAGCCGACAATGTCCAGGCGGACTTCCTCAGCCGACACCACCTGGATTCCAGAGAGTGGGAACTAGCGGAAGAAGCGTTTCTTCTCATTTGCAGGACTTGGGGGAATGCCCCACATGGATCTCATGGCCACGTGGAACAACTCAAAGGCTCCGAGATTTTTCAGTCGACGCCGAGAAAGAGGAGAAGAAGGGGTCGACGCGTTAGCACTTCCCTGGCCGGCGGAGGTGCTACTGTATGTGTTCCCACCATGGCCCATGATCGGCAAGATACTGCGGTGCATAGAATTGCACCCGTCCAACGTGATCATGGTGGCGCCGGAGTGGCCGCGCCGTCCGTGGTTTGCGGACCTGGTCCAGTTGTCGGTGGCGGCACCCCTTCGTCTACAGGGGTTTCCGGGGCTCCTTCGTCAGGGTCCCGTCTGTTTGGAGGATGCGGATCACTTCTGTCTCGCGGCATGGCTTTTGAGAGGTATCGGTTGAAGCAAAAAGGTTACTCGGACGCGGTAGTTGCCACGTTGCTGAGATCCAGAAAACAATCCACGTCTCTGGCTTATGTTCGAGTCTGGGTAGTCTTTGAGGAGTGGTGCGTGGAGCGGGGTCTTAATCCCACTTCCGCTGCTATTCCCGATATTTTGGCTTTTCTCCAGGCTGGGCTGGCCAAAGGCTTAGCGTGCAGTTCCCTACGGGTCCAAGTCGCAGCGCTTGGTTGTTTGCGTGGTAAGATTCGGGGAGTCTCCCTGGCTCTCCACCCGGATATCTCCCGTTTCCTTCGGGGGGCGAAACACCTCCGTCCTCCTTTGCGGCTCCCTTGTCCTTCTTGGAACCTCAACTGGGTGCTCTCGTCCTTATGCTCAGCTCCTTTTGAGCCTCTGAAGCATTCTATGATCAAAGATCTCACGTTAAAGATTGTATTCCTGGTAGCCATTGCCTCGGCTCGCCGGGTTTCTGAGTTGCAAGCTCTATCCTGCAGAGAGCCCTTTTTGCGCTTTTCCGATTCAGGGGTTTCCTTGCGGACCGTTCCCTCTTTCTTGCCTAAGGTCGTATCGGCTTTTCATTTGAATCAATCGATTGAACTTCCCGCTTTCGCGGTTGGTGATTCTTCCGACCCGAAGTTGAGGGATTTGAGAAAACTAGATGTGCGGAGGTCTCTTCTTCGCTATCTAGAGGTCACAAATTCTTTTTGTTTAACGGATCATCTGTTTGTGTTGACGTCGGGTCCGAAGAAAGGTTCTGCGGCGTCCCGCACAACGATCGCCCGTTGGCTCAAGGAGGCCATTGGTTCCGCGTACATTCTGCGCGGTAAAACACCGCCAGTGGGTCTTCGAGCTCATTCGACAAGATCTCATGCGGCGTCCTGGGCGGAATCTTCTCAGGTTTCGCCTCAAGAGATTTGCAGGGCAGCTACCTGGAAATCGTTGCATACCTTCATTAAACATTACCGATTGGATGTTCAAGCTACTGATGCTGGGGGATTTGGAGAGAGGGTACTCCGAGCGGGACTCTCTGCTTCCCACCCTCGATAACTTAGCTCTGGTACATCCCAGGTGTCCTGGACTGATCCTGGTACGTACAGGGAAAGGAAAATTAGTTTCTTACCTGATAATTTTCGTTCCTGTAGTACCAAGGATCAGTCCAGGATCCCGCCCGCAGTGTGGCGCTATAGTAATGGAGAGTCCGCTCATTGTTGTTTTTTAATACGCTGACCCCTTCTTTTGTTCGCTCTCCCGGTTGGAGAGTCTGTTTTTCCTGTAGGGGTGTTGGAGTTATTTTACTTAGTAAGTTTCTATGGTTAGCTCTGTTGGCTTTTGGATTTTTCTACTTTGACATTACGTATGACTGAGGGGCTGTGACTGGCACAGGGGCTTATATATGGCTCCGCCCACAAGTTTTAATCTGTCTCCATCTACTCGTGCGGAGTCACAACCCAGGTGTCCTGGACTGATCCTTGGTACTACAGGAACGAAAATTATCAGGTAAGAAACTAATTTTCCTGTCTCTGTGATAATGGAAGATGTAACAGGACAAACTGACAAACAAAAGAGTAACAAAATACTAGGACTGAATGTTATTCATCCCAGTATCCTGAGATACTCAAACATGAAAGTGCAAATCTATTACAAGTAATCTGTAACCTATTATTTAAAACAGCAAAAATACCTGAAGACTGGAAGCTGGTCAATGTAATGCCGAATTTTAAAAAGACCTCCAGGCCTGATGTTGATGCTAGACAAAACATCAGAAGTGATTCTTAAAACTAAAATTACTTGTCATATACACACTCATGGCTTATTGGTGGAAGAGTCACCATGGGGTCGAATTTAAGACCCCTGCAAGTGTGTCCATGTGCGCGTGTTTCCCAGCGCGCGCACATGGACATACGCATACGCATGTGTGAGCGGCCCGTCACTCACGTGTGTGTGGGGGGCTTTCAAATTACATGCGGCGATGCAATCGCCCTTTTTTCCAGTTCACTAACCCTATCTTTTCTCCTTCTTCTCCTCTCCTCTCCTCCCCAACCCCTAACCCTACCTAGCCCAACGTTTTTATTTTTATTCTTACTGCTCCTCGGGAGGAGAAGTAAAACCTGCACACAGGCCAGCTGCCGGGTGCGCGCTTCCCTGGGACAGTGTCTAATGGTGCTGTCCCAGCCCACCCCCTCCGACCCATGCCTTTTTAAAGGCCCAACACTTTGGCGCATAAAGGAAAATTAGTTCTTACCTGATAATTTTCATTCCTGTAGCATCAAGGATAAGTCCAGACCGTGGGTTAAGCCCCCATTCCAGCAGGTGGAGACAGACCAGAGTTCTGAGGCTTGCCCATATAAGGACGGAACCCACCCAGGAACCCTCGGTATAACCATTGTCAAAGCAGAAAGGTATAAGATCAAGCAAGTAACAGGATAACTATAAATGTAATTTAAACCAACAAATAACAGTACAATTGAATGAACTCTGTAAACTAAACGCTCTTGTATAACTACCCCTGATCATCGTAACGATGCTTCCGGTGCCTATAAGCAAAATCCAGGAAGACGATGCAAGAATCAAAGAAATCCTATAAGAAGGAAAGAGACAAAAAATACCTGGAAAAAGATTCGAGCGGACAGAAAAGAACGGGCGGGTGTCTGGACTGATCCTTGGTACTACAGGAATGAAAATTATCAGGTAAGAACTAATTTTCCTTTCCCTGTACGTACCAGGATCAGTCCAGACCGTGGGATGTCCCAAAGCTTCTCTACAAAGGGTGGGACCCAGATAGTCCCCCGCTCGAAGAACCTGCCGACCAAAGGAACCAAAGATTGGAGCCTGAACATCGAGGTGGTTATGACGAGAAAAAAGCATAAAGGGATTTCCATGTAGCCGCCCTACAAAATTCCTGCAGCGACACAGATTGAGACTCCGCCCAAGAGGTCGCTTGAGAATGCAAAGAATGAGCTTTTAGGCCTTCAAGAACTGCTCGGCCCTTGCAAATGTAAGCAGAGGAAATCGTATCCTTCAACCAGCGAGCGATCATAGCTTTAGAAGCTTGCTTCCCCCTGTTGGGTCTACTCCACAGGACAAAAAGGTGAACAGAGACACGAAAATCATTGGTGACCTCAAGATAACGCAATAAGACTCGCTTAAGATCTAGATGATGAAGATCACCACCACCAGAGGCTGTGATATCCTCTGGAGAAAAAGCGAGAAGTTGAACGTACTGGTTAATATGAAAAGACGAAACAACCTTATGTAAGAAAGAAGGTACGGTCTTGAGAGAGACGCCCAAGTCCGAAAAACACAAGAAAAGGTCTCTACAAGATAGAGCTTGAAGCTCGGACACTCTCCTGGCTGAACAGATAGCAACCAGGAAAACAGTCTTGAGAGTCAAGTCTTTGAGAGTGGCACGACGAAGAGGTTCGAACGGAGCCGTACAAAGAGCTTGAAGAACCAAATTTAAACTCCACGAAGGACAAATAGACCGGATAGGTGGCTTTAGATGCTTAGCAACTCTGAAAAAACGAACAACATCTGGATGAGAGGCTACCAGCCGGCCTTCAATGGAACCCAGGAGGGAACCAAGCGCTGAGACCTGAACACGCAGGGAGTTAACCTAATGTAGAGATTACTTACCTGATAATCTCATTTTCCTTAGTGTATGCAGTTGGACTCAAAACAAGTGGGTATAGTGTGCTTGTGCTAGCAGTTGCAGACTGATCTGACGTCAGCACGGGTACATATACCCCCACAGGAAGTGCAGCAATTCAGTAATCTTCCTTGCAAAAGCTTTATGGATATATGTGTACTGACCGATCGATTAAATGAACAGGATTACCCTGACCGATTGATAGTAGCTGGAGACCGCCAGTGTTCTCAGCCGGAAGGCGTCGATACCCGGCAGGGTGGATGCCCTATTATAAGAAAAACATGGCTTACCATGAGTCGGTGAATCCCCATGTATACCGGCAGCCGGGCGGGATGCTGAGTCCATCTGCATACACTAAGAAAAAGGAGATTATCAGGTAAGTAATCTCTACTTTTCCCAGCGTGTAGCAGATGGACTCAAAACAAGTGGGATGTACAAAAGCTACTCCCGGACTGGGCGGGAGGCTGCCCGAGGACCGTTTAGGATTGCCCTCGCGAATGCTGTGTCCTCCCTGGCCTGGACGTCCAGACGGTAGAATCTGGAGAAGGTATGGGGGGAGGACCACGTCGCTGCTTTACATAGCTCTGCAGGCAACAGCATCCTAGTTTCTGCCCAAGAGGCCGCTTGTGCTCTGGTAGAATGAGCCTTGACCTGTAGAGGCGGTGGCTTTCCTGCCTCTACATAGGCCGCCTTGATAACTTCTTTGATCCAGCGGGCGATGGTTGGCCGAGAGGCCGCTTCCCCTTGCTTCTTCCCGCTGTGTAGGACGAACAGGTGGTCAGTCTTTCGTACTGCTTCTGACATTTCCAGGTATCTGGACAACAGCCTGCCGATGTCGAGATGGTGCAGTATTCGACCTTCTTCAGACTTCTTCAAACCTTCCGTGGTTGGCAAGGATATGGTTTGGTTGAGGTGGAAGTGTGAAACTACTTTGGGTAAGAAGGAAGGAACCGTGCAAAGATGGATAGCCTATGGAGTGATTCTGAGAAACGGATCACGGCAGGACAGTGCTTGTAGCTCTGAGATGCGGCGTGCTGAACACACAGCCAGCAAGAACACCATCTTCAAGGTTAACAAACGGAGAGACAGGCCTCGAAGGGGTCTGAAGGCGGATCCCGCTAGAAATTCCAACACTAGGTTGAGGTTCCACAAGGGCACTGGCCACTTCAGTGGCGGACGAATGTGTTTGACTCCTTTCAGGAAACGTGAGGCGTCTGGGTGTTTGGCAATAGTGTTGCCATCACTCCTGGGACCGTAAAAAGACAGCGCTGCCACCTGAACCTTGATAGAGCTGAGGGACAGACCCTTCTGAAGTCCATCTTGCAGGAAATCCAAAATGATAGGATCTTAGCGGCATGTGGACTGGTGCTGTGAGTTTCGCACCAGGCTTCAAAAACTCTCCAGAGACCCTTATATATGTTACCGGCTGAGAGTATCCCCTTTTCTTCAGTCTAGCCCTCTCAATGGCTAGACCGTAAGAGAGAATTGAGCTGGATCCTCGTGGAGGATGGGACCTTCCCACAGCAGGTCCCTGTGAGGAGGCAGGGGTAGAGGATTCCCTGCCAGTAGTCTTCGCATGTCTGCGTACCAGGGTCTTCTTGGCCAATCCGGGGCCACTAGAAGAACTAGGCCTCTGTGCCGCCAAATCTTGTGTATAATGGCGCCCAGCAGGGGCCATGGAGGAAAGGCATATATAGCAGGATCACCTGAGGCCATGGCTGTACCAGGGCATCGATCCCCTGGGATAGCGGATCCCGCTATCCCAGGGGACCTATCTGCTAATAGGACCTATCTGCTAATAGGTCCATGCCCGGCATCCCCCACTGATCCACAATCATCTGGAAAGCTGTGGGCGACAGCTGCCATTCCCCTGGATTTAGGCTTTCTCTGCTGAGGAAGTCTGCCGTGGTGTTGTTCTTCCCGGCGATGTGAACGGCGGAGATGTCCTGGAGATTTGCTTCCGCCCAAGTCATCAGGGGGGCTATTTCTAGGGATACCTGTTGGCTTCTGGTTCCGCCCTGTTGGTTGATGTATGCCACCGTGGTGGCATTATCTGACATCACTCTGACCGCTCTGTGCGAAGTCTGTGGGCAAATCGCAGGCACGCTAGCCTGAATGCCCGTGCCTCTAGTCGGTTGATGTTCCACCTCGACTCTTCTCTGTTCCACCGCCCTTGGGCGGTGAGTTCTTCGCAGTGTGCTCCCCATCCGTTCAGGCTGGCATCTGTAGTGAGCAGGGACCAGGTTGGGGAGGACATTCTTGATCCCCGGCTCATGTGGCCGGGCTGCAACCACCACCGTATCTGATTCCACACTCTGGCTGGTAGAGGTAGGTGTGTGGTGTAGTTCTGTGATCATGGGCTCCACCGAGATAGGGCGCGTTGTAATGGTCTCATATGAGCCCGCGCTCATGGTATCACCTCCAGAGTGGATGCCATTAGGCCGAGGACCTGTAGGTAATCCCAAGCTGTGGGCCGGGTGGTGCTCAGCAGGGCCTGCAGACAATTCCGGAGCTTTGATCTTCTCTTGGAGGTCAGGCTGACCTTGTCTTCCTGGGTGTCGAATCGGACCCCTAGGTATTCCAGCAACTGAGAAGGCTGTAGGGCTTTCCAGAAGAGCAATAACTGTGTTGCTTGCCTGGTGGCTCTCCTCCGGTGACTTTGCCCTGATCAGCCAATCGTCCAGGTAGGTATGGACGAGGATTCCTTCCTTCCTGAGTGCCGCCGCCACTACTACTATGACCTTGGTAAAGATCTGTGACGCGGTGGCTAACCCGAAGGGTAAAGCTCGGAACTGTAAGTGCTGATTCAGGACTTTGAAGCGTAAATAGCGCTGGTGATCACGATGGATTGGGATATGCAAATAGGCTTCTGACAGATCTAGGGAGGTGAGAAACTCCCCTGGCTGTACCGCATTCTTGACAGACCACAGAGTTTCCATGCGAAAGCTGGGGACCTGTAGGTGTCGGTTGACTGACTTGAGGTCCAGAACGGGCCGGAAAGTGCCCTCCTTCTTGGGTACTATGAAATAAATGGAATAATGCCCAGAATTTATCTCCCCTGCAGGCACTAGGATTATGGCTTTTAGGGCCAGGAGCCTCTGCAAGGTAACTTCTAGTGCCGCCTTCTTGAGAGATGAACAAGGAGATTCCACAAACTTTCGGCGGGAGCCAAAGAAAATCCAGGTAATACCCTTCTTGGATGATGGCAAGGACCCACTGGTCCGAGGTAATCTCGACCCACCTGCGGTAGAAGAGGGTTAGCCTGCCCCCTATGGCTGCTACCCCCGGATGGGTCGGCTGATTGTAATTGTGGATTGCGGCCGGGACCAGAACCCGAGTCGGTTCTCCTCTTGTTGTGCTTAGCCCGAAAGGGCTGGTTCCTGGCCTGAGAACGAGGTGCTTGGTTGCGAGCCCTGTAAGGGTTGAAGCGCTGAGAGTTTCTACCTCTGATGGTCTAGAAAAAGAACGCTGGCTCCTCCTCGACCTGTCTTCTGGTAGACGGGGTAATGGAGAGGCACCCCATTTATTAGCCAATTTCTAGAGATCGCTGCCGAACAGTAGGGATCCCCTTAAAGAGCATTCTTGTGAGGCGCGTCTTGGAGGAAGAGTCGGCCGCCCAATTACGTAGCCAGAGCTGTCTCCTGGCTGCCACTGAAGATGACACTCCCTTGGCTGCCGTAAGGACGAGGTCGGAGGCTGCGTCAGTGAGGAATGCAAGAGCTGATTCCATGTCTTCTCCCGGGGTGTTGTTTCTAGCTTGCGATAAAAGGGAACACGTCACCACGGTGCAGCAGGTCGCGATTCGTAGGGACGTGGCTGTTACCTCAAAGGCTTGTTTCAGAATGGTGTCCATGCGCCGGTCATGTGCATCCTTGAGGGCCTCTCCCCCCTCAACCGGAATGGTGGTGCGCTTCACAATTGCGTTAACTATGGCGTCTACCTTGTGGCACGCCAGCAGCTCCTTGGACGCCGGGTCCAGAGGGTACATGCCTGACAAGGCCCGACCCCCTTTAATTGCGGCCTCCGGCGCAGTCCATTCCAGATCGATTAGCTGCTGTGCTGCTTGTATGAGGGGAAAATGGTGAGCCATATGGCGCAGGCCCTCTAACAGGGGGTTCATTTTAGGGTCCCCTGGGGTGTCCTGGCCCGGAATAGCCAGTTCTGATAGGCATTGTGAGACCAGCCCTGGAAGATCCTCTTTCTGAAAGAAGCGTCTCATGGTCCGATAGGGTTCTATCTCCGAGGGAAGTTCTCCCTCCTCAGGGGGCTCCTCATCTTCCTCGGAACAATCCGAATCCCCATGTGGGGCTTCCGGGTGGCGAGTGGCCGTGCCTAGGTCTCGAGGGTCCAGGGGCCGGATCATCCGGAACAGAAAAGGCCATTCGAGGAGCAGATTGCATCTGGACAAAGGCGTGGATCCCCTTGAATAATTCCACCCAGGAGAGTGAAGCCGGATCTGGCCTTAGGGGCACCAGGTCTCTCGGGTTCCCTGGCTGCTCCCCGCGGCCTGCTAAGTCCTGGAACTCCCATGGCCTCCTCACATTGGGCACATAGTGAGTCTGCTTCCTCGCTCTGTGTGGCTCTGAGGTTGCATGCTGAGGAGAGGCTTAGAGCTCTTATGCCTGATTCTGGAGGTGCCGGCTCTGCGGGCGTATGGGCTCTCTTACGCTCCATACGCTTTGCAATATGTATCGCCTACTAATATGCGCTTGTCTTATGAGTGTGCGCTTATCAACCTGCGCTTAGCTGCATGTGCCTACGAACGGGCGTCTTATGGACGTGCGCCTAAGAACGTGCGCCTCCCAACAGGCGTCTTATGGACCTGCGCCTAAGAACGTGTGCCTCCCAACAGGCGTCTTATGAACATGCGCCTTATGAACGGGCGTCTTATGAACAGGCGTCTACCAACGGCGTCTTATGAACATGCGCCTATGAACGTGCGCCTACCAACAGGCGTCTTATGAATATGCGCCTATGAACGGGCGTCTTATGGACGTGCGCCTATGAATGTGCGCCTATGAACGTGCGCCTAACCTAGCGGCGTGCGCTTAGCCAGCCTGCGCCTATCCGCATGCGCTTAGCAATGGGCGCCTATCTCAGCGTGCGTACAGCAACGTGCGTCTAGGTGGCGAAGGCGAGTAGGCAGGTAAAATGGCTACCTCCTTGGCGGGCTGCCACGTAGGCAGGCCCCGCAAATCCTCACTTCCTCGGAGACCACAGTAAAGATGTACGTCTTACCTTGTCTTCGGCGCTTCCCGGCTGCGACCCGGGCGGTCTCCGGCTGCGGGGGGAGAGGGTGAATACCTTCACCGCCGCGCTCGAGGAAGTGCACCCGCTGCCTCTAGGCCGCACCCGAACTCGTCTCACTCGGGGGCCAAGTCCTCGCCGGGACCGAGGCTGCCTCTATGCCACGCCCGAGCCCTTCTCACTCGGGGGCTAGGTCCCTGCCGCGAGTTGGCCACCGGACCGAGGCTCCTACCTCCGAGGGACCACAGAAGTCAGCTCGGGAAACTCAACTGGTGGAGGGACCAAATGGTATCACCACAGGAGTGCGGGGCTCATCTTCAGTAGGTTTCTTCTAGGAATTTAGTCGTTTAGAATTTGGAAACACGCTCAGCGAGCGTGAGGTAGCTCCAAACTGCTTTGGAGATGGAAATTACTGAATTGCTGCACTTCCTGTGGGGGTATATGTATCCGTCTCCAACTGCTAGCACGAGCACACTATACCCACTTGTTTTGAGTCCATCTGCTACACTTTAGGAAAAGGCCCTTGGAGAAACCTCGCTGAAGAAAAGAGAGTATCACCGCAACAGAAGGGGAACGAGCAGAAACGCCCAAATCCTCGCAGACTGTTTCAAAAACCTTTCAGACCTGGATATAGGTAAGCGAAGTAGACTGCTTATGAGCCCTAAGGAGGGTAGCAAAAACCTCTTCCTTATATCCTCTGCATCTCAAACGTCTCCGTTCAAAAGCCATGCCGCTAGACAAAAGCAATCCACCTGGTTGAAAAATACAGGACCCTGACGCAGGAGATAGGGTAGATGACCGAGACGAAGAGGGCCGTCCGCAGTGAGATTCACTAGGTCCGCGAACCATGGCCGTCGGGGCCAGTCAGGGGCCACGAGAATGACAGGTCCGCGATGGAGCTCTATTCTCCGAAGAACCTTCCCCACTAGTGGCCACGGTGGGAACATGTAAATAAGAACATCGGAGGGCCAGGGAAGAACCAGCGCATCCACTCCGTCTGAGCAATGCTCCCTCCACCGGCTGAAGAACCGGGGAGCCTTAGCGTTGGCTAGCATCGCCATGAGGTCTAGGTGAGGGGGACCCCACCTGCGCATGATTAGATCCATAGCTACGTCTGACAACTCCCACTCGCCAGGATCGAGATGTTGGCTTGGACATTCTCCTTGCCTGGTATGTGGGAAGCCGCCAGGCAATCCAAGTGCCTCTCTGCCCTAAGAAAAAGCTTGCTGGCCTCTAGCACCATTAAACGACTTCGAGTCCCCCCTTGTCAATTTATGTAAGTCACCGTGGTGGAATTGTCTGACAGCACTTGGACCGCTTTGTGGCGAATCAGTGGAAGAAAAAACTTGAGGGCCAGGCGAGCCACTTGGGCTTCTAAAAAATTGATGTGCCACCGAGACTGGGACAGGGACCAGAAACCTTGAGTCACATGGGATTGGTAGACAGCCCCCCATCCGGAGAGGCTTGTATCCGTCGTTACTATGACCCAGGAGGGAGTCAAAAGAGGCATCCCCTTGAGAAGGTGAGCCGGGGAGAACCGCCATTGTATATTGGCGATGGTAGAGTCGGAGAGAGGGAGAATCTCTGATTCTGTTCCGACTTCGGCCTCCAACAGGACAACAATGCTCTCTGTAAGGGACGAATATGAGCAAACGCCCAGGGGACAAGATCGATCGTGGAAGCCATGGTCCCTAGAACCTGCAGGTAATCCCACACCGTGGGAAGCGGAAGAGTGACAAAAGTGTTCAACTGATCGATCAAGTTGAGTGTTCGCGAGTCCGAAAGAAAAACCTTCCCAACCCGAGTGATGAAAAGAGCGCCCAGGAATTCTAGCTCTTGTGAGGGCCGAAGAGTGCTTTTGGAGAAGTTGACTATCCAGCCGAGAGATGTGAGAAGGGCTAAAAACTCTGTCTACCGCGAGCGTGCAGAGAGCAGCGGACTTGGCCCTTATCAACCAATCATCCAGGTAAGGATGGACTAAGATCCCTTCTTGATGGAGAGCTGCTGCAACGACTACCATGGTCTAGGTGAAAGTGCGGGGAGCGGTGGCAAGACCGAATGGGAGAGCCCTAGGATCTGAAAATGAAGAAACCTTTGATGTTCCTGACAAATGGGAATGTGAAAATAAGCCTCCATGAGATCTAGGAAAGCAAGGAACTTGCCGGGACGGACCACCGCAATTACTGCCTGTAGAATTTCCAACTTGAAACGGGGAACCTTGAGCGCCTGATTGACCCTTTTGAGATCCAGAATGGGGCGAAAGGAATCGTCCTCTTTGGGAACAATGAAGTAAATTGAATACTGGCCGGTGCCTTGTTCTTGCACCAGAACCGGAAGGATCGCTCCCAAATCCTGAAGTCTCAAAAGGGTGTGACAGACCGCAGGCCGTTTGGAAAGGCCGCAAGGGGACACGATATATAGATCCGGTAGGTCCCTGGCAAAATCGGAAGAGATTCTGGCCCACTCCTCGAGAAACAGAGAAAGACGCCCACCTGAGTTTCGTGCGGAGGAATGGACCGGCTGAATTTCACTGGGGAGCTGATTTAGTGGTAGTGAGTTGCTGATGGCCATATCGGAAACCCCGACGGCCACGAAAGGAATGGGACCAAGACTGGGACCTGGATACGCCTCCGCTGGGAAAGGAGCCACGGGCTCTGCTAGCGTAATGGCGGTTCCCCCTGAAGCGAGAGCGAGTCGGGAAAAAAGACTTCGACTGTTTGGGACGGTCCTCTGGCAGCTTATGGACTTTGTTTCCACCCAAGGACTTAATAAGCTGTTCCAGGTCCTCACCAAAAGGCAACTTGCCCTTAAAAGGAAGAGTGCCCAACTGAGCCTTGGAAGAAGCATCAGCGGACCAATTGCGTAACCAGAGAAGATGCCTGGCTGAAAAACGGAGAAAACATAGCTTTAGCTTGGACCCGAAGCAAGTCATAAAGGGCATCTGCACCATGGGCTATAGCACCCTCTAAACGCTCAGCCTGCTCAGCCTCCGCAGACAGGAGATCCTGGGTGCTGAGTAACTGTTGCATCCACCTAAGGCTTGCCCGCTGTATGAGACTGCTGCAAATAGAGGGAGAGGGAGAGGCGAGGGGGGGGGATCCGAGCCCCCCCCCAGAGCAAACCAGGCTCAAATCGTGGGGAAAAAATTGGATCCCCAGCCCCCGGAGAAGCAGGAAGTGTTTCATCTGAAACACCCAAAATGGCCGCCGCTGATGTGCGTTCCCGGGACAGGAACGACTTTGAAATTCGTCGGGGAGCCCTTCCCAGAGGTCGAAAAGGTGGCGGTTCAATAGAGGAGCCCTCACCCCCTGAAAAGCACCTTGAACATACCCCTTCGCGGGAGAGTCGGGAGGCCGACTCTCCACAGGCTAAACAGCAAGATGGCCGCGGCATAGAGCAGAGAAGCAGCCGCTAAGGTAATTAAAAATAGCTGAGCAGGGAGCCCCTGAGGAGCTGGGCGGGACATTGAATCCCGCTCCCTCCTCTCAAAATAAACTGCTGCCTTTAATTTATTTATTTAAATAAAGTATATAAAATATATATTCTGTGAAAGTGAGTTTTCTTTTTTTTTTTTTTTTGTAAATAAATAATTCACAGAAGCAGGGGCATGAAAGTCATCCCTGAAGGCTCAACTGAGGCATGTGCATCTCGGGGCACGGCAGCAGTAAACGTGGGGAGAGGGACTGGCACCACCAGTATCACCCACACTAGGTCACCGGGAAGGGAACCTAGGCTGACAGAAATCAAGGGGCAAAGCCCCCCCTAGGAACCCCAAGAGTGAGGGAGACAAAACTGTCTGCCCTGACACAGTTAGTCAGAGAAAACAGACAAAAAGAATTTTTATTTTTTTTTATAATAATTAAAAAGTAAACTAAAAATGTACTTGCGTGAGCTTGCCCCAGAGAAAGAAGAAGAAAGACTACAGAGGGCAAGCTAAACAGGGAACCAAAGGGTGAGCTGTTCCACCTGCTGGAGACAGACAAATACTGAGGGTTCCTGGGTGGGTTCCGTCCTTATATGGGCAAGCCTCAGAACTCTGGTCTTTCTCCACCTGCTGGAACGGAGGCTTAACCCACGGTCTGGACTGATCCTGGTACGTACAGGGAACGAGGGTTACGCCATGGCTGAGCCCTTCCTAAAATGTGTGCACCCAGCCACACGCGTAATGCCCATAATTCACTTGTATGATTTTAGCAAAGTGAAGTCATGCCTTATAAATCTATTAGATTTGTTTTGAAGGTGTAAAAAGACATGTAGATAAAGGTAAGCCCATTGATTTACTGTATTTTAATTTTCAAAAGGCATTTGACAAATTCCCACATTACAGACTCTGAGGATATTAAAAATTTGTGGGATATTGGCAAAGCCTAATGTGAATTGTAAACTGGTTAGAAAATAGGAAACAGAGGGTAGGACTAAATGGTCAGTTTTCCAAATAGAGAAAGGCAGGGATCTGTACTGGGACCAGCCCTATTTAACATATTCATAAATAATCTGGAAAAGGGAAATAATGGGATGATCTAATCCGCAGATGACACAAAATTGTCAAATTTGTTAAAATAAATGTGGATTACAAGGATCTGCAGGAGGACCTTAAAAGGCCAGGAGATGTGTGAATAAAGGTTCAGAGATCTAAGTCACCTGCTCAAATTCATGAGATGGAAGAAATACAGGCTAATCCAAATATCCTTGGTTCAAGATAAGATCACTACCAACAAGAAATGGGAAAATCTAAAGAATTGTATAAGACAGTTACATTTGAGGTTGATTAATTTTCCTAAAATTAGTTTTTCTTACACATTTATTTAAGTTACTTGGTTAAAATTCTAAAAATACCTGAAAATCTATTCCACATCTCAGATGTACTGCTTGCCTGGAAGAAAGAAAATGAGAGGAGGAGACAAGGTGACTGAAGATTTATTCCTGGATAACTTGATTATGGCTTCTGTTTGCAAAAATCTAGAGAGGAATCTTGGTTGAGAGGGGGGGGGGGGAGTATAAAAATGTCTCTAAAAAATTGCTAAATAGTCAAGGTTTTGATAAATTGCTAAATAGTCAAGGTTTTGATAAATATGATTTCATTTTTCATTTGATAAATATGATTTGATAAATATTTGATAAATATGATTTCATGATTTCATTTGATAAATATGATTTCATTACTACCCCTACTACCCCTAACTAATCAAGCTTGATATTTCACTTGGTTGCAGCTCCATCACTGCTCTCTACATTAATGGTGGGGGTGGAAGGGAAATAGAACCAAAGAGCTAAGAGAAACAGATAAGTATGAGAAAAAAATGTGAAGCTTGCTGGGCAGACTGGATGGGCCGTTTGGTCTTCTTCTGCCGTCATTTCTATGTTTCTATGTTTCTATTTAAAAAAAATAAATTAAAGAGAGATACTCTAATTCATGCATTTTGGTTGCAGAAGGAGTCCTAAGGGCTACAATTTCTGATAACCACAAGATAACCAGTAAATGTGACAAAAAGGAGACCACAGATATCCAATGATTCTGGGGTAACAGCCACAAAATTCCCTATTCTTTACGGAATTTCTGCAGGAGACCAGGGGTTGGATCAGAGAAGAAGCGGTAGTGGCCCTGCTTTGGTGATCCTAATCTGGTGCTAGAAAGAAGAAAGCAATGACACAGCACCTCAGTCTCTGTGCAACTCCTCTTCTGTCCAGGACATAATTGTTGTGCTGTGAACTGCACAGGACACCATAGTTGCTGTGCAGTTCAAACAATAGCATTCTAGCTCTGAGTAGATGAAGCAGCCCTAAGCACCACGCTATTGCTATTCTCCTAGTGCCAAGCTTGGATTATAAATTGAAGGGGGATCAGCATGTGGAGGAGAGGGTTTAAAGTTTGCTTGGGAATAAGGATGCAAGTAAGGATTGAAGAGAGTACAACTGTGTGAGGGGACTGGAACGTGTGCGGAGTCCAATTGCATAAGAGGTGAATGAATGAGAGAGAGTGGTATAAGGATGGATATTTCCTACCTGCGGATCCAGGGATCCCCTCTTCCCGATCCAGAATCTTTCTCCCCTCTCCTCCCCTTGGTCTCTGTTCCTGCTGCGATTCTATTTATCTTCTCCCCTCCATCCTCTATCCATCTGCACCTTCTACCTCAGATTCCCTAGATCTCCTACCCTATCCCTATTCTCTAAATTTCCCCTCCATTGCCAGCATTAATCACTAAGAAGTCTTTGTGCTCCAAAAAAGAAACAAATTAACTAGCCATACTATAAATTTAGAAAGCTATTTTTATTAATACAAATGTATATTAATATGCAAATATATGCCACATAATTACTGCAGACGTTTCTAACTCCTGCCACAAGAAACTAAGGGCTATGGATAATGATAAATTTAGGGGGCATAAAGAATGTTACCACTAGAAAGAGGTGAAATTGCTTTGGTACGGATCTTTAAGACCTCCAATGAGTGCTATGTGCAATATTGGAGACCACATCTACAAAAGGACATAATAAGGTAGAAGCAATTCAAAGAATCACCAACAAAATGATGTATGGCCTGCACTATAACAAGTGCTAGATACTTCAGGTACTAAAGATACACTCTATAACAGAGGCTTTCAATCCTATCCTCAAGACACACCTAGGCTGTGTGATTTTCAGGATATTCACAATAAATATGCATGAATTATTAAATTAAAAATAGCATTTTTATTCTGCCTTTTTCAACTGCAGCAAATACAAGGCTGTTCAAAACAAATACGATAAAATAACAGAAAATTATAGAAATAGCCATCCTTCCAACCCTCTAATTCTCTCACAACAATATTCTAAGCAATAATCACATATCTAACATATTTCATAAAACCAATTCTCATAAAATATGCACATAACAATATACATCATAAAGCTGCCAATAACAAAAGCAATTTGCCCACATTTTCACTACACAGTTGCAAAATGGCCCACTAACCCAGCAATTCCACCCCATCAAATTATATACTTGCTGGGGGAGCTATTGAGCAGCGCTGCAAGATGGCCACATAAAAGCTGCGCTCCCTCCCAAAGCTCTTATTTTGCTTATAATTAGACTCTATCTGGGCCGATTTCGGTAGTACGCTTCATAGGACTCATGGCAGATGGGGCTAGGATGGCTGTGAGGAAGAAAGCCGCCGACCTAAAGCGCTTCTCCTTCAGTAAAATCGCCGATTATCTCCCACCGGACGAGGGCAGTGAGCAGGGCCTGCAACAGCGGGACGAATTAGAGGAGCCTGCAGAGATGGCCACCGGCTATGACGGCGTGGACGAACGGGCAGCGGGAGGTCTGCACCCGGTTATCCCCACCCGATCCGAGATCAGATCCTGGTTCTGTGAGATAAGGTCGGACCTGAAAAATTATAAAGCGGATCTCTTAGCTAGCATGGCCGACCTGAGAGAAGATCTAAACTCCCTCGGGCGCCGCATGGACGACATGGATACAAGGTTGGATGGTCACAGTACCCATTTGGAATCCCTCAATGGTCACACACAGCAGACATCACTTACTGTGGAATCGCTCCAGGAAAAGGTGGAAGATTTAGAGAATCGGGCCTGACGCTCTAACTTCCGCATTCGCGGCGTGCCGGAAACGGACCTGTTCCTGGACTGCATGCACATGGCGGAGGCCATTTGTAAAGCCCTTATTTTGGAACATAAAACTCCTTCGGCTGAGACACAGCCTGATCCTCTTATAGTGCTTGAGCGTGCGCACCGGGCCTTAGGCCAGAGGAGAGACAACCAACCGCGGGACATTGTGCTAAAAGTTTTAAATTACCGGCAGAAAGAGGAAATCATCTCGCTGGTGCGGGCGCACCCTGGTTGGACCTGGCAAGGTTGTTCTATCGCTTTCTATAATGACCTGGCGCCCTCTACATTACAAAAGAGATTTCAGCTGCGTGAAGCCATTGCAGTATTGTGCCAGGAAGAGATCAAATACGGTGGGCATTTCCCTTTGCCCTCTTATTTCAGCACAACGGGATCTCCTATAAAATCAAATCTATGGCGGATGCGGCGCATCAATTTAAGGAAGCAGGCCTGGCTCATACGTTTACCACTGCAGTCACCACGACCAAGCAGAATTTGCCAGATGCGACTCCAAGATGGCGTCGACCAGGAGCTGGACGGGGACGCCTGAGGAGGCAGCCAACACCAGTCACCCAACAATCCTCTGAGCACGGCTGATTGGTTTGTGTGGACTTTTGGACAATTGTTGTTGCTGGTCTTGCTATCTGCTGTTCTTAAATGCTTGGCCGGTTTTGCTATCTCTTTTCCCAGATCGTGGGATTCGATCTGTGTTCTTCCGTATTATGCTAGCATTTTTAAATAGTTCCTATATTCATGTGCTAGTACACCCAGATAGACTGCTTAGTAAGTTTCTTGCTGTTCTTTACTAATTTGCCTCGTTTTACTGTGACGAGCTAGGGAGGGGGGGAGCTGGGAGTTGGCCTCCAGCGTTGTTCCTCGGTACCCCCTGGGTGGAGGTCCGTGTGCTAAGTCTGCGGACGCTCTTTGTTACATACCCACTAAAGACAGGGCTACTTCGATGTTATTACAGGTTGCACAATCCATCCAGACCCCCGACAGAGACTTGGAGCCTCTCAGTCTAGTCAATATATTCACATTCTATTATTATATGACACGGTTTGTTGGAGTACCTATCAGAGCCGACCTATGCTTCACATGTTTTCCTTATGGTTAGAATAGTCACACTCAATGTGAAGGGGTTAAACACCTATAGGAAACGACTCCTACTTCGGCAGGAATTACAACGCCAAAAGGCGGATATTGTATATGTGCAAGAAACCCACTTACGGAACCACCATAGTCACTTATTAGAGCATAAGTCCTTTCCAACAGTGTACCATGCGGGTTGCACCAGGGGCGCTAAATATACGGGGACGGGGATATTGCTTTCGGCCTCATTGGTTTATGAATACATATCCCACGTTGCAGACCCCAACAGTCGTTATTTATTGCTGAAACTTAAACTGGGTTCCCAGGTATACTCTTTGGTAACTATTTATGCCCCCAACACGGCTCATGGGCCCTTTTTGAAAGAAATACAGGAGCTTCTGGTAACTTATGCTGAGGGTTTTATTATCCTAGGTGGCGATTTCAATATCACACTGCAGCAGGGATTAGATACCTCAAACAACACTCTCGCACGCCCCAGGCTGCTCGAAAGCAAATGAAGGCTTTGATGGAGGACTGGTCTTTGATAGATATCTGGCGGGTTCGTCACCCCCAGTCACGATCTTATTCATTTTATTCCCCTCCACACGGCAGCTACTCGAGAATAGATTATTTTCTAGTAGATAAGCTGCTGGGCAATAAGGTCTCTAAAGCCGATCTTGATGCTATTTCTTGGTCTGACCATGCCCCTGTCATTCTGGATATAGACACTAGCGATGCTGACCGGGGGGCATGTTTCTGGAGACTCAATGAATCCCTCCTCACTGACCCCTCTTTTGTCCAGAAGCTCGAAGCCCAGCTCACCGAATACTTTCAGCTTAATGCCACCCCCGAAGTTAACCCTGGTATAATCTGAGACTGTTCCAAGGCGTTCGCTCGAGGGCTTTTACTCTCCAGAGCAACAGCCTGCAAACGCCAGCAGCACCAAGCTAGGGGGGCTTTAGTGCACAAAGTTAGGCTCCTTTCCCAAGAGCATATGAGGTCCTTCTCCTCACGGTGTTATCAAAAATTGCTAGCTGCAAAGTCGGAGCTCTATAAAATTGATAATGCCCAGCTGCTACATACCCTGGAGATCACAACGCAAGCTTATTACGAGGGGGGAGACAAAGCTGGGCGTTTGCTGGCCTGTAGTCTAAAAGCCAAGATGGCACGTAACTCTATAGCCAAAATTAAGAACTCTAAGGGTGACATGCTAACAACCTCTACGGGCATTCGGGAAGCCTTCACGAGCTTTTATGGCCAACTGTACCAATCGAATGTCGAGATATGCCCGGGCCACATTGCCCAATACTTACAAACGGTCACGCTCCCGAGCCTCACCTCGGACCAACAGCAAGCCTTAGAAGCCCCCATTACTGAAGAGGAGGTATCAGCGGTCATTAAGACCCTTAAACCGGGCAAGGCACCAGGCCTAGACGGCTTATCTGGTATTTATTATAAGAAATGCGCTCACGCTATAACTGGGCCTTTGACGCAATTTTTTAACAGTTTACGGGAGGAGGGGGTAATCGCGCCTCAAGCTAATGTGGCGGGCATCACAGTCTTATCGAAGCCGGGACGAGATCAGACACAGTGCTAGTCTTATAGGCCTATATCATTAATTAATGTAGATCTCAAAATCCTTGCCCGGATCTTGGCCCTTCGACTAAATAGATTCCTTCCCTCACTTATACATAGTGACCAGGTGGGCTTCGTGCCTCAACGCATGGCCGCTGATAATATCCGTAAGGTACTGGATCTGATATGGTGGGCCCACAGGAATAAGGTACCAGCAGCGCTGCTCTCATTAGACGCCGAAAAGGTGTTCGATTTGGTACACTGGCCTTTTTTATTTTCTACCTTGCAAAATATGGCATTTGGACCTTATTTCCTCCAGTGGATCCAGCGGCTTTATTCTAGCCCACAAGCGAAGGTAAAGGTAAACAATGGATACGGACTTCCCTTTGACATTGGTAGAGGCACCAGACAGGGGTGTCCGCTATCACCCTTATTGTTTGCCCTTTATCTGGAACCCCTCACTGTTAGAATCCGCGAGTCTTTGGAAATTAAGGGATTGGAGGTGGGGGGCCACAGGTATAAGTTGTCCTTATTTACGGACGATGTTTTGCTCTTCCTGTCTGATCCAATGTACTCCCTGCAGGGGGTTAAGCAGGAACTAGATGCCTTCAGTGGTGTGTCGGGCTTAAGGGTAAACTTAGACAAATCAGAGCTCCTTAATATTAACCTGGCCTCGGAGACGGTTCAGCGGTTAAAGGACCGCTTTCCCTTTAAGTGGGCAAAATCTCATATTAAATACCTGGGAGTGCGAATATCATCCCAATTGTCTGAGTTATTTCAGATCAACTACGTGCCCCTCGCTGCCAAGATTACAACTGATATGAGCCGCTGGAATCGGGGACCGTACTCTTGGTTAGGCAGAATTGCTATTGTTAAAATGAGTATCTTGCCGAAATTCCTGTATTTGTTTTCATCCCTACCAGTTTACATTCCTGTTTCCATTCTACGAAGCTGGCAACACAGGATTTTTTATTTTATTTGGCGCCGGCGACCCCCCAGGCTACCTCGTGCTCTTCTCTTCCTGCCAAGGCAACAAGGAGGCTTGGGGGTCCCTTGCCTAATGCGGTACTATCGGGCAGCTCAACTCCGGGCTCTCCTGGACCTCAACCGCACCAAATTTCCTAAGCAGTGGGCCCAACTCGAACAGGCTATGGTTGGGCAGATGGCAATCACAGCTATGCCATGGCAACCGCAGGATGTCTGGAGACCCGTACAATGCATCCCTTGGGCTCTGGAGACTACGTTGAGAGTATGGGGACAGACCCGTAAACAGCTGCTAGGAGACTTCCATTACTTTTATCAATCGTCTCTGGCCTTTAATGAGCGATTTGTTCCTGGCACCACCTCCCCCCAGTTCCACCATTGGAGGGAGAAGGGGATCTTCACCATAGGGCATTTCATCTCCCAGGGGTCAATACAATCAGCGGAGCAATTAGCGCTTAAATATAATCTCCCTCCCCTGAGTTATCTAGCCTATGCACAAATCACCCATTTTATACGCACAATGCAATGCACAGGCGCCCTCCGACCGGGCAGGTCTATCATTGAGTCTTATTTTCTATATTGCGATTTTTTAAAGGGTGCCATCTCCAAGCTATACCAGCTCTTTTTCCCTAATGGCCTTGAACAATGTACATTTGGTTAAGCAATGGGAGACTGATTTGAATATGCAGCTGAGGCCACAAACCTGGAGTGTTCTTTTGAAACGGGCTAGACAATGCTCGATATCCGCTAAGCTCCAGGAAAACTGTTTTAAAATGGTATATAGGTGGTACCATACCCCGGCCAAATTACATAGATTCTTCCCCCTCATTGGAGATGAATGCTGGCGTGGCTGTGGAGCGGTGGGCACGTATTTACATATTTGGTGGCACTGCCCAACCGTTGCCTCCTTATGGAAGTAAGTTTTTGCCTGGCTGGGTAACTTATTGGCACTGGATATTGATACCAGTGCTCGGGTGGCCTTATTACACGATTTTCCCACCATGGTGCCTGAGAAGTACCATCGGGCTTGCATTCAACTATTCATTGCCACGCGTAGTCTCATAGCAGCCAACTGGAAATCTGGGAGGGTTCCATCGCTCAAGGAGGTTAAAGCGAAATTCGCTTCGTATCACCGCCTGGCCCACCTGACCGCGGCTAGGCATCACCGACTGGCTGCTTTTACCTCCACTTGGAAACCTTTTGTTGCTGCCTTGGGCCTAGGATAATCCGTACTCAGCTTGGAGAAGAGACGACTGAGGGGAGATATGATAGAGGTGTTTAAAATCATGAGAGGTCTAGAACGGGTAGATGTGAATCGGTTATTTACTCTTTCGGATAGTAGAAGGACTAGGGGACACTCCATGAAGTTAGCATGGGGCACATTTAAAACTAATCGGAGAAAGTTCTTTTTTACTCAACGCACAATTAAACTCTGGAATTTGTTGCCAGAGAATGTGGTTCGTGCAGTTAGTATAGCTGTGTTTAAAAAAGGATTGGATAAGTTCTTGGAGGAGAAGTCCATTACCTGCTATTAAGTTCACTTAGAGAATAGCCACTGCCATTAGCAATGGTTACATGGAATAGACTTAGTTTTTGGGTACTTGCCAGGTTCTTCTGGCCTGGATTGGCCACTGTTGGAAACAGGATGCTGGGCTTGATGGACCCTTGGTCTGACCCAGTATGGCATTTTCTTATGTTCTTATGATTTGACATTGGGTTGATGTAGCACTAAACTTGATAGGTCTATCTTCCTATGGTGTAAGAATTTTCTGATACAAATCCTCACAACTACTAATTGTGTCTTATTTGAGGTACTCTGTGCTACGTCTGATGTTTTCTTTATTCCAGACAGACAGACTGTGGATGTAGGCTGCTCATTTCTTTACCTGAGGGGGGCGGATGGACAGATCGCTGTGTGTAATGTTACTCTGTCAGGGGGAGGGGTGGGGGGAGGGTGGTTCATGCTAGGGATTGCCTTTGGGATTAGAGCAATCCGTTGTTTTGGACTCTTTACTGTTTGTTTTTCAAGCTGATGTATTATTATTTGTTATATTCAGAATAAAAATTGTCAAATTAAAAAAAAAATTATATACTTGCTATCTGAATCCTCCCTGCCCACTGTAATGATTTCAACCCACCTAATAAACCCTTAGAGACCAACCACCTACCCTATTATCTTTCTGCACCTTACAATAATATATATTTGGCCTAGATTCCTTACTATTCTATTTCCAGAGCAGTATGTTACAGTTATCAATGCAGTCTATCTGGCCTCAATGGCATAACTACTATAGAACTATCCAGTTCTCTAGCCTTTCATTAAACCAAAAAACATTTTCTTAAAGATTAATGGAACAGTATATAATCGGACAACCTGCTAACACCTAAGGGCAGCAAATTCCACCATTCCCATGAAGTATCTATCTTGTTCATGATCTTCATTGATGAAATGACCACAGACATTCCAGGCTTGAATGCAGTGCCCTAAACAGCACATCACGGAACACCTTCTCTCTTAAGTAGGCTGGTCTGCGTCCCACCGGTGCATGAAAATTCAGTGACAGAAATTTGAATTTCACCCACAGTGCCACTAGCAGCCTGTAGAGAGCAAGTAACATCAAAGTAGCACTTCCCCAGTTTCTTAGGTCACTATACTAGCTGCTGCATTCCCAAGTGCCTCAAGTCTTCTAAATACACTTTTAGGGAGGCTGGCATAGATTGCATTATAATAATCCAAATGAGTGAGAAAAAAACCCCCGCTTACTTAGCAATTTTAAGATTCAAAAAACAAAGGGCAGTGACGACTCATTAACTGTAAGCTGGTAAAAGCCTTTTTTCCTTGCACTCGATTCTCTGGTGATAGCTTCAAGTCAAATTATCTCAGGCTTTTTACTTCTGATGACCAATGTTCTTATGTTGTTCTTAACTTCCCTGTTACATACTCTCAAATTTGTCTGATCAGAGTAGGAACCCAACACAGATTTCCATGCACTGCCTCTACTGAGATTCTATTTCATTCATATTAACTGTGGATATACAGAAAACTGGACTGACTGGGTTGAGAACTACTGTACTAGAAGAAAGAAAGTGGATATGGTACAAACATTCAAATACCTGGCAAGCTTCAATTAGGTACCAGAGGATAGTATTTTTTCATATAATGAAAAGCTCAAGGTCAAGTGGACAAGAAAAGGCATGTTTGAAAAGGAATGCAATATCTTCATCAAGATGATGCCTGGAACAAACTTCCAGTAGAGAGGACAGAAGTCAAAAGAGTTGTAATATTCAAACATTTACAGAAAGACACAAAGGGTCCTCCGCAGCAGAGGAGCGAGAAGGAAGAGACACCGATTGAGGAAAACCTTTCATAGCACAGTAAGAAGGAACAAATCGGCAGACTGGGTAGATCAAAATATCCTTACCTGATAACATCTTCTATTTACAAAATTTCTACTTGTAAATATGTAACCAATAGTTATTGCTATGCACTGTTTATAATGATAATTCTTTTCTTCTTTTGGTAAATTTTGCAGTATTTCCATCAGCATACAAATACCAAACCATACAGAAATTCAATAATAAACAGATACCAGCATTGATATTAATGTCCACAATACCACTCCAATCCAAAAGTGTTTTATTCCTTTCCTGATTCTTTTTCATTTATTATAAAAATATATTTTCCAACAAATTATTGGATCAAAGCAATATAGATATGCTGTAAAGGGCACAATTTGATGTTTTTCCAATTAAATATCTTGACCTTTGTTAAAAACTATAGTAAACCAGACAGATCACCAAGGAGTGTGGTAGAAATTTCTGGAGGGTTCCAGCTTTCCAGGTTCATTAATCAGTGTGCTGAGAGGGTTCCTGCTCTCTAAAAGGTTATCTATCTAAAGGTTAGAGAGTTCTGGTTCTGCAGAGCTCGTGCAGGTTACAGGGTTGTGCATTTTGCAAAGGCCCTTCCTGTTGAGGGGAAAAGGGGAATTTAGGAAATTGTGTTTGTAGAGGGATGAGGTAATGGGGTAGCTAAGGTAGTAATAATAGGATATACATGCCCTCTAAGATGGCGGTAGTTATTGAGGAAAGGTTTTTAAAGATGCATTTCCATGCATCTTGAGCGTGATTGTAACAGAAAAGTCTGAGGCAGAGATATTTGTTGCATTTTTTGACAACTTTGAAAAGATTCCTACAGCGATCCAGAAGAAGGAACCTTAAAGTCAAAGGGTACTGTCCCTGCTGGGGAAGCTCCAGGAAATAAGTTTTTTGAATTATGTTATCCTGAAAGCCTTGGGGCTAATTTGGATTTTTGTGTAATTCCTTCTTCAAGGAAAACTATTTGAAGAAGTAAGGTTTCTAGTGACCTTGAATACATTTTTTAACTGAATCCCATGAATTAATTGAAGATGTTTCATGTGAAGAAATGTTTTACATATGGATTTACAATATAAATTTTTCTTATTTGGGACTAACAATTGTTGTGGACATAGCAATTTGTAATATTTGTTAACTCTTCTCTTGGGCCTCCCAGAGACTGCTCTGGTACCTCCTGGAGGGCTGTGATTGATTATGGAGCTGCAGCAGTCTAACTCACAACCTCTGCAGCCTCGGAAGGTGGCCCCAAAGGAAAAGGGGGTTACACTACATTAACCTAAATGAATTTGAATACTACTTTGTACAATATTCTGTATAACCAGTTAAAAAAAAACCACAGAACAAAATAGTTAAAGATGGTAGATAAAGAAACAGATGGTCCATCCTGTCTTCCCAGCAAGTTGTTTAGAGTAGTAACGGCCACTACCTGTGTAGGATCAGCATGCTGGCACAAGTAATCCTACCTTTACAGTATGATCCTGAATGTTGTTATCAGCAATAGCTTGTAGGAAAGGCTGGGAATGATCACTCAAGGTGAGTCGATGTGAATAGAGTTTGGATTTATTTGGCGTTGTGTTACCAGGAGACGTGCAATGGTCTTCATCTTTTTCTTCATTATAACTGTAATGAATCTGACTTGTTTGCAAACCTCCAGAGAAAATAGAAGACTCCAGCCATTCTAGTGGGAAATGAAGAGAACATAAATAGTTAAGACAATGAAATAAACACTTACATGTCACCAGAAGCAGTTTGTCAATATATTTCATAAACTAGAGGAAAAGCAATGACGAGATACCTGCTCATTTTTCAGCACTGCTTCTAAACTCAACAATCTGAATACTGGCTTTCTGTTCCTCATCCAGGTAAGTATACTATTCAGTCATGTTGCTATTTCAGTAGGCAACAAAAGAGGCTAAGTTTGGCACAAAACATGAAACAAACACTGAAAAAACACTGAATGTAACCTTGTACTACTGGATTTGAAGAACTCCCCCTTGAAGAATAATCTTTGAATCATGGACCCGTGTCAGGGTTTTTATATTAGCAACAGACTGTAAGCTATAAAGCATAATTCTAGAAAAAACATGATTTAGAAAATTAGGGCTTTAACTATTGATGACCAAGAATCTTCTGGCTACACCTTCAGTAAAGTGTTTTGCCTTCATAAAAAATCTAAAAAGTATATGTTGTATATTAACTAAGGCCAATGATTATACACAAGGCAAAAAAGGTAATCTAAGCAAGAAGTGCCTATATGAAATTCTCTTATCCACATTTATTCACAGAGGAAATTTCCTCTCTATACGTCACACACATACCCATCACATGCACTGCCTTTTTTTGTTTTTTTACTTTTAGTTATGTGTGAGCGGGGAAGGGGAGTACATTTTCTGACATATGCAGGATTTTCTACATACTTGCAGCCCTCAACTCTTCAGTTTTCTAACTAGACAATCTCAATGTTAGACGAACAGATAGGATAAGGCAAATGTATTGTGAGACTCATCTGCTGTCCTCAAAGAACATCTATTAAAGATAAGCAAGTGTGCTTTCTCTGATAACAAGCAGATGAGTCACAAATGGAATTTCCTAGCTGATGGAAATCACCAAATAGAAATGGTAAATACAGCACCAGAAGTCAATTTCTTTTTTTTTTTATTTATGATTTTAATCAGAAGTATAAAACATAGATAACCAGTGTGGTTACAACTTTGGCATAAACAAAGCCAGCATGTCGACAATAAAAATTGTAACAATACATGTAGAATGTTAGTTATCGACATTGAATAAGAAGAATTGATATATCATGCCTTATCATCTATCTTTCTTAACTTGTAGACCCCCCCTCCCCCCCCTCATCCTGAAGGCTGCCGATCAAGACACCCATTCACTTCAATGGGCAACGTACAAAACATATTGTGCTACATACTCTTAATCTCACAGAGAGAGTCTCAGTGCTTCAACAAGAGGCCAAAAACTAGAATGATTAATAACTGGCAACTCACTTAATAAACCATCAAAATTGTAACCTTTATTACAGGTGTCTGAGTTTTTAATGCTTCCCACCCATCCCCACCCTTTTTCCCCTTGCAAGTCTGAGCTACTGTCCAATGGATATAGTCACATAGTACCCCTATCTGTATTGGTGTCTCCAGGAACTAAGCATACTTATGTCCCTTATTGAATATGTGTCTCTCCCTTCCATAGCAGCCAGCAGCGCCATCGCAACTCAAATTTGGCTAATTGTTTCCGCCTAATAGCGGTGAGTTTATTCAGATAACATACAGTTTTCAAGCGCTTTGTCACCCTATCTAAGGTGGGAATCTGTTCTGATTTCCAACAGCACGCTAATAGCGCTTGTTGTAAAGAATAATCTTCTGTACTAGAGTGTGTATCCCTGGGTGCTTGGAGCAGAAACACCGCCGGGTCCTTAGTTACTGTACAGCCCATTATACCTGAAATCAATTGTGTCACGGTGTCCCAAAATTTCCTCACTGTTGGGCATGTCCACCATATATGTAAAAAGGTGCCTATCTCACCACATCGCCGCCAACACCGCTCAGAAACTTGGGGATAAAAGCGATGTAACTTCGAGGGTGTAAGATACTATCTATACAGCATTTTATACCCATGTTCTACTATCGAGGAAGCAATTGAGCACCTATTTGTAGCCGCAAAAATGCTTGCCCATTGAGTGGCCGTTAGGGCGTACCCCAAATCTTTTTCCCAATTTTGGATATGAGCCGGCTGTGTACTTAATTCTCCATTTAAAAGAGTGTAAATCCGAGAGATCACCTTTGTAAGAGTGCTCACCACATCACAAAAACCCTCAAATAGAGTTTTACCTTTCCGAAGGTCTGTGATCCTCGCCTTTTGAGAGATATAATGATGCAATTGGCAATAAAAGAAATATGTATTATTGGGCAGGTCATATTTCACCTGCAACTCCGGAAAAGTCCACAGCCGTCCCTGATTCCAGACATGTTCTAAGCGTGTACACCCTTGCTTCTCCCATCTCTTAACAGCAGCACACTCCATACCCGGAAGAAACCCTGGGTTTCCTGATATAGGAGTTCTCATATATACCTCCCTGTTACCCGTCAGAGCAGTTTTCCATGTGTCCCATATGTGTAGTGTATGTATTATGGTCGGAGGACAAATATCTGGCAAATTCCTATGTTGTCTCGGTAACCAAGCAAGTTTATCTAAACAATTTCCCGACACAAATTCTGCTTCCAGCTGAACCCACCTCTTATCTGAACTCTGACGGTGCCAATCCAACAGTGGCCGCAACTGCGATGCCACATAATACCACTGAAGACATGGTGCTCCCAGACCTCCTCTGCTCTTAGGTAGAAACAAAACCCTTCTACTCGCTCTCGGAGGTCTCCTTTTCCAAATAAACTGAAATAGCTTTTTTTGCCAACCCCTAATCGCCCCGGGTGATACAGAGATAGGTAGAGTCTGGAATAAATATCCCAATCTGGGTAAGATGTTCATTTTGACCGTGGCCACTCTACCTAACCATGACAAGTTCCCCCTTTCCCAGTTCTGCAGATCTGCCATAATTGTCTCGGTACAATTTGTCAAAGTCTGGGCCAAGTCGTACACCTAAATATTTCAAAGTAGAATGAACCAATTTAAATTTAAATGGGTGTTTCTTGTTCAGGCTGTGAAAACGTTCATCCGTAAGTGTTACATTTAGTAGTTCAGATTTGTCAACATTTAACTTGTAACCAGAAACTGCACTACATTTTTGAAATTCCTGTACCAAGGGCGATAATGAACTATCTGGATGAGCTACCGTGAACAAGACATCGTCTGCAAACATAGAAAGCTTATACTCCTGAGTTCCAACTTTCATACCTTGAATCTCAGGGATAGATCTAATTTTGGCCGCTAGTGGTTCCAAGTATAGCGCAAACAACAAAGGGGATAGAGGGCATCCCTGCCTGGTGCCGCGTGCTATCTCAAAGGGCTTAGTATATCCTCCATTTACCTTGATACATGCACTAGGTTGGTGATAAAGTTTACGAATCCAAGATGTGAACTGCCCCCCCCCCCCCCCCAGCCCCACCTTGTGCAGCACAGCAAATAAGTAGTCCCAATGTACAAGGTCGAAGGCCTTCTCTGCATCTACTGTCAACAACACTAATGGAGTCGCCGATACCTGGGCCTGCCATATTAAATTCCCTACCCGTCGTACGTTATCTGCTGCTAACCTGCCCGGTATAAAGCCTGTTTGGTCTGGGTGAATCAAATGGGTGGCGACAGAGCCTAAACGTTTTGCCAAGATTTTAGCAAGTATTTTTAAATCTAGATTAATGAGGGAGATGGGTCTATATGATCCACAAATCGTCGCATCCCTCCCGGGTTTAGCCAAGATAGTAATACCCGCCCTATTGGCTGCTGCGGTAAATTGACCATCTCCCAATAAATGGTTGAAAGCCACTTGTAAGGGGGATGCTATCTGCGCACTAAATTTCCTATAGAAACCTGCAGAAAATCCATCTATTCCTGGGGATTTACCCAATTTCAATTCTTTCAGGGCCTCCTGAACTTCCACTATAGATATATCCTTATTCAAACGGGCCTGTTGGAGAGTGTCTAGCTGAGGCAAGTTTATATCTGCTAAGTAAGACTCTATCTCCTTATCAGAGATATCTTCCCGCTTGGAGTAAAATTGTTGATAAAATTGCGTAAATCTTTCTCTAATTCTTTCATTCTCTGTTATCACTTCCCCCTGTGCCCCCCTGATCTTTACGATTTGATTTTGGGTAACTCTGGCTTTCAATTTCCTAGCAAGGAAGAATTTCTGTTTCACCTGGTCTAAATGAAAAATTGTTTATGGGAAAGATCCTTCAGTGCAGCCCTCAGAGTTTCCAATTGTTTTCCTTTAATTGTGTCAGGACTCCTCTTTTGTGCCGAATCTCCAACCTACCTATCTGCTGTAATAATTCCACCCTTTGTTTATTATCTGCCCTATGCAAGTATGACGCTCGAGCTATCAATTTTCCTAGAACTACGGCCTTAAGGCACTCCCAAACCGAGGTAGGAGCCACATCATCTGTGACGTTTTCACTTAAATACAGGGCAATCTCCAACTCCATTTCCTTACAAAAAGATGTATCATCAAGTATGCTTTCATTTAGTTTCCAGAAACGATCCCCTGAAGGGACCCCCAGCCCCTTTGCCTTCAGCCACGTAGCCGCATGGTCTGACCATGTGATAGGCTCAATTCCTGAATTTTGCACATAATTGATTAATGCTTTATCTACTAGTAGGTAGTCAATCCGGGAATATGTTTGATGCACCTTAGAATAGAAAGTGTAATTTTTCTCCCCTGGGTGGAACAATCGCCAAGCATCAATCAAATTCCATTTCCTCAACAATCGTTTGAAGCTCTTCCTACGTGCACTACCAGCGGCCCCCTTGCTGCTACTAGAGTCTAGGAATGGGTATCGGGTAAGGTTAAAATCGCCCCCAAGTATAAGGTAGCCCTCTGCCCATTGCTGAAGTACTCCAGAAACTTTGTGTAGGAAAGGCCCCTGGCCCTGATTGGGTGCATATATATTCATTAAAGTGTAGCAGGCGGACCCATTTGAACTTAATTAAGATATAGCGACCTTCGGTATCCCTGATTACAGATAGCACATCGATTATCATATCTTTGCAAATAGCACCCCAACTCCCCCATATTATTATCCTTTGCGGCAGCCGCAAAGTATTGCGTAGGGTATTGTGGAGAGGTCATAAGCTTCTCATATCTCTTTTTTAGATGTGTTTCCTGACATAAAAGTATATCAACCTTTGCCCTACCCAGGTCCTGAAATAAATTTTTCCTCTTAAAGTAGGAGTTCAGCCCCTTTACATTCCAAGATAAAATATTCAGATCACTCATCATAGTACAATATGTAAGTTATAGAGCTGCCACCCACCTCTTAAATCGCCACATTGTTCACAGGGTAATCTATATACCCTACATTAGCATCATATTCCATAGTACAACCAAATAATCCCAGAGTGGTACAATGCCACATCACTTTTAGGCTCCTCTACTTGCAATACCCCCCCCCCCTTCCCATCCCCCCCTTCCCTCCCCCTTCTCCTGAAATCCATTGCTGGATGTGAGGACTAACGTCACCTCCCATACCTGACCACCAGCATGAAATCCTTCTCCCCACTCTTACATTTTACCTTGCAGTTACTAAAGTATTTACCCCATCTTATTCATATCCATCAGAATTGAAATCTCGCTAGGCTGCTTAACTTTCCCAGATAAGCTCTGACAGCCTGGAGCCTGATACCTGATACCAGTGTACCTTTGCAAGCTAGAAATAGCACACCCCATGTAACATATTACTATGTCTCTCACAATGTCCCGGTCAGTCCTGGTTTGTGATATGTGCAGTAGCTTCCTCTGACTGTCTACGAAGCCGCTTGCTACAAGACTACACTCTTTGCCATCTCTGAGATCTATCGATTATGTGGTGTTGCGACATCTGCTTTGGAATTCCCTCTGGCTGGTTCAGCACACCGGCTGCACGAAGTAGAGATGTTGCTTCTTCCACTTTCTGGACTCTGGTATGCACACCCTGAATAGTGATCAGTAAGCAGAAGGGAAACAGCCATCTATATTTATAGTTGTTTTCACGTAGTACCTGCAGCACTTCCCGAAATTCCCTTCGTCTGCGGATGGTGATAGGAGATAAATCCTGGAAAATTTCAATTTTCTTTCCGTGCCATTGAAAATCTGGTGAATTCCTAGCTTGCCGCAATACTCTTTCTTTGAGTTTATAATTATGAAAGCACACCACCACATCTCGTGCTACATTTCCTTTGGGTTTGGCTAGAGCTCTATGTGCTCTGTCCAGTATTATCTGTGGTAAGGGTTCATCCGGCGTTGTTTGTGCGTCCCCAAGAAGAAGGCTGCAAATTTCCATTATTATTTTTTCACAGTCAACATATGGTTCTCCTTCAGGGATCCCCCTAAACCTTAAGTTCCCTCTTCAAGATCTATTCTCTAAATCCTCTAGCCATACTTGTTGTTCCTCAGTCTTTTGCAGCAGTTTTGTTATCTTCTGTTGTGTCTCTGTTGAAGCCTGTTCCTGTTCTCCCATCTGTGTCTCCAAAATGTCCACCCGTGTTCCCAGCTCCGCCTGTTCTCGCCGCATGTCTTCTGCTAGCGTTTATATCTCTTCACGGAGGGAGCCCATCCCCTCTTTAATTTCTTCACGAAACCAGTTTTGGAAATCCGCTTTAAGAAATCGCCGAATCAATCACTATTTCCTGGCGATTCTGTCCGCATCAGACCCCCTGGCGATTCCGGCCTCTGCTCTGCTGCTGCCTCGTGGTCTGTGCGGCCTGCTCGAAATTCCTCCGGGGCCGCCGTGAAGGAAAAGTGTTTCAAATCTACAGTTTTTTTGCACACAGACATGCCTTCTCTGTTCCTGTGCTCTATCAGTAAACTGAGAGCCCGAATCGAGCAGTTTATCTGCTGCTTTTGGGGTTTTTTGCACTCGGTGGGGATCGGAGCTCCGACTTCACACCATCAGCTCGGTGACGTCACTTCCTCAGAAGTCAGAAATATTTCTATGTAAACATAAGAAGTTGCCATACTTGGTCAGACTGAAGGTCTATCAAACTCAGCATCCTGTTTCCAACAGTGGCCAATCCAGGTTACAAGTACCTGGCAAGTACCCAAACATTAAATAGATCCCAGGCTACTAAAATCAGTAATAGTAGCGGCCATTCCCTAAGTCATCTTGATTAATAGCTGTTTATGGACTTCTGCAGGAACTTATCTAAACTTTTCTTAAACCCAGGCAACAAATTCCAAAGTTTAATTGTGTGTTGAAGGAAAAAGAATTTCTCCAATTTGTTTAAAATGTATTATTTGCTAACTTCATGGAGTGTCCTCTAATGCTTCCATTACCTGAAAGGGTAAACAACTGATTCAAATTAACCGTTCTAGTCCTCTCATGATTTTATAGACCTATCATATACCCTCGCCATTTCTTCTCCAAGTTGAACAGCCCTAACCTCTTTAGCCCTTCGGAAAAGGCACTCCCCTCCCCCAAAATGTTGCCCAGTTCCTTACAAACTGAATCCCTCTTCCCTGCACCTTCGTCTCATCCATTCATTGAGTCTCTGGAGCTCTGCCTGCATTTGGGGACCTGAACATGGAAAAGAGAGCATTACAGAGAATGCTTCCCTGGAGGGTCTGGATTTCAGCTTTCTAGCTAAAAACCTACATAGAAATGATGACAGAAGAAGACCAAATGGGCCATCTAGTCTGCCCATCAAGTTTTCACACTTTTTTTTTTCATACCTTTCTGTTACTCTTGTCCCTTTAAATAACTTTTTTGGTTCTATTTCCCTTCCACCCCCACCATCATAGATAGCAGTGCTGGAGCTGCATCTGAGTGAAGTATCCAGCTAATTGATTTGGGGTAGTAACTGCTGTAATAAGCCAGCTTCTCCCATGCTTGTTTATCCAACCTGTGAACTCAGTCTTTGTTGGTTGTTTGAATATAAATCCTCCTTTCATTCCCCCTGCCGTTGAAGCAGTGGGCTGTGCTGGATATGTATTCTAAGTGAAGTATCAGGCTTGATTTGGGGAAGTAACCGCTGTAACAAGCAAGCTACAAACCCATGATTATTTGTTTACCCAGACTATGTAATTCAGACATTGTTGGTATATGTCTGAATATAAAACATCTTTTCTTCATTCCCCCTGCCGTTGAAGCAGAGACTTATGCTGGATATGCATTGAAAGTGAAGTATCAGGCATTTTTGGTTTGGGGTAGTAACCGCCGTAACAAGCAAGCTACTCCCCTGCTTTTATGTGGATGCAAATCCTTTTTTCCACGTTTCCTCTTGCCGTTGAAGCATAGAGCAATCTTGGAGTCGCATTAACCGTGTGTATGTTTATTGAATAAGGATATTCATCTCCAGGTAGTAGCCGTCATTCCCGCAAGCCACCCCATGCCTCTTCTCTTCATTTACATCCTTTAGACTTTATTGATCCACAGTATTTATCCCACGCCCCTTTGAAACCCTTCACAGTTTTGGTCTTCACCACTTCCCTCCGGAAGGGCGTTCCAGGCATCCACCACCCTCTCCGTGAAGAAATACTTCCTGACATTGGTTCCTCGTTGGTAGTTGTCTGAATGTAAATCCTCTTATCTTCATTCCCCCCTGCCGTTGAAGCAGTGAACTGCGCTGTGTATGTATTCAAAGTGAAGTATCAGGCTTAATTGGTTCAGGGTAGTAACCGCCGCAACAAGCAAGCTACTCCCATGCTTATCTGTGAATGCAGATCCTTTGTCCCACATTTCCTCTTGCCGTTGAAGAATAGAGCAATGTTGGAGTCGCATTAACCATGTGTATGTTTATTGAATAAAAGTATTAATCACTAGGAAGTAGCCGTCATTCCCACAAGCCACCTCCATGCCTCTTCTCTTCATTCACATCCTCGAGACTTTATGGATCCACAGTGTTTTATCCCCACGCCCCTTTGAAGTCCTTCACAGTTTTGGTCTTCACCACTTCCTCCAGAAGGGCATTCCAGGCATCCACCACTCTCTCCGTGAACAAATACTTCGTGACATTGGTTCTGACTCTTCCTCCCTGGAGTTTTAAATCGTGACCTCTGGTTCTGCTGATTTTTTTGTAATGGAAAAGATTTGTCATTGACTTTGGATCATTAAAACCTTTCAAGTATCTGAATGTCTGTATCAAATCACCCCTGCTCCTCCTTTCCTCCAGGGTATACATATTTAGATTCTTCAATCTCTCCTCATAAGGCATTCGATGAAGACCATACACCTTTTTGGTTGCCCTTCTCTGGACCACCTCCATCCTGTCTCTGTCCCTTCAGAGATACGGTCTCCAGAACTGAGCACAGTACTCTAGGTGAGGCCTCACCAAGGATCTGTACAAGGGGATAATCACTTCCCTTTTCTTACTCAATATTCCTCACTCTATGCAGCCCAGCATTCTTCTGGGTTTAGCTATCGCCTTGTCCAATTGTTTCACCAACTTCAGATTGTTAGACACTATCACCCCAAGGTCTCTCTCCTGCGCCGTGCACATCAGCCCTTCACCCCCCATCAAATACATTTCTTTTGGATTTCCACACCCCATATGCATGACTCTGCACTTCTTGGCATTGAATCTCAGCTGCCATATCTTCGACCAGTCTTCCAGCTTCCTTAAATCCAGTCTCATTCTCTCCACTCCTTCTGGCATGTCCACTCTGTTGCAGATCTTAGTATCATCCGCAAATAGACAAACCTTACCTTCTATCCCGTCCGTGATGTCGCTCATGAAGATATTGAACAGGTACCTCGGGGTACGCCGAGAATCAGCACTGATGACTTGGAAGACAAGTGCAGGAGGTCAGCAGAGCAGAATAGATGAGGGTACTCACTCAGAAGTGTAAAAGCAGGTAGGCGAGCCGGTAGTGCCCTGAGGCACAGGGTACAACAGAGGTTCCGTCAGCAAGATAGTAGCAAACGAGTAGCGTACTCACAAGGCTGAGTCCCAATATGAGTAGATGGATTCTCCAGGCAGGGAGGCCCCCCGAGGAGCAGATAGCCAGAACGCAACAAGGCCCTCGAGGAACGGGTACCTAAAGCGCTCAAGGCCCGGAGTGCAGGAACGAGTTCAGAGTAGTGAATAGCGAAGCATCTCCAAGTGGAGTGGAATTCAGCAGGAAGGAAGTCCTTGCTAACTCATAAGAAGCAAAGTCCGAATAGCTTAAATACACTGGTGGGTGATGTCATGCGGAGGGGACGCCCCCAATGTCATCACCATTACGTGTTTAAGAGAGGGCCTGGCGTGCACACCCTAGGCAATCCCTGATTCAAGATGGCAGACAGAATCACCCACACCGTCCTGGGGACGCCAGGAAAGGTGGTGTTTGCAGGCGGAGACTTCCATTCTTCCAAGAATCGCTGGTGCTGGGAAAAAAGAGGTGAGCATCAGAGGTCACAGCCATCTGCGACAGACGGGGGCAACAACTTGTTTATATAAAACATTGCCATTTGGTTGTTTTTTCTGGATTAAGATTGTCTTTCTTGACAAATACTCTGAGTGCACCAAAAGGTGCCCTTAACTCATCTAGGCTGATGTGACAATTTCTTTCTTCACATCCATGTACCTTGAGTGTGAAGGGAGAAAACATAAGCATTCTAAATTCTTCTTTTTATTTTAAACAACAAAGAACTAGAGTTAAGTAATACTAATCTTATAGCGGAGTAAGAAAAACTGGACATGACTTATAACACCCACCAAATAATATTTATTATGAAATTATGTTACAGTATTTTGATGGCACCTGTTTAAGAGTTAGAATTCTAGACACTTTACACAACATATAGTTTTTGTGCCCTATTGTGAACCGTTGTGATGGCACCCGCTTAACGACGGCATAGAAAAGATTTTAAATAAATAAATAAATCCCAACCTATGCTTGACATCTTTTGTCATAAAAATATGGTATTGGGAATATGATGGAAAGGTAATTCCCACATTAGTTTGGTAGGTACTTTCCAAAACTGAAGTAAAAAAATCATCCTGTTGGTTATCTTTATCTTTTATGCTAACGGTTTGCCTGTTTCCATTGTAATGTAAGGAAAATTGGGCTTGACACATGTGATGATGATCATTAGAGGTAACATGTATTGTTGCTAATTGGCCCATTATCCTAATGAGGGAATGAACTGGGACACATTTTCTGCTTGTAATCTCTAAGTTTATCAATATATCTGCTCTTGGACAGGGAAGGCAGGCTTTCCCTCCCTGTGTATCTAGAAAGGCACCAATGAATTCTTGACATTGTGATGCTGTGACTTTAGGAAATCTATGACAAAACCCAGAGCTTCTAGTGTTAAGATAGTTAACTGAAAAGTTTCCTAATTATCCCGGGGAGGTAAGCTCTTCAGTAGCCAACTGTCAAAGTGTGAAAAAACAGATTCTTTCATTTTGAAAGTGAGCCGCTGCTCACCTCTTGGTGCTGCTAGGAGGCCAAATGGAAAGACTTGGTACAGATAGGGGCGGATTTTAAGAGCCCTGCTCGCGTAAATCCGCCCGGATTTACGCGAGCAGGGCCTTGCGCGCCGGTGCGCCTATTTTACATAGGCCTGCCGGCGCGCGCAGAGCCCCGGGACTCGCGTAAGTCCCAGGGTTTTTCGAGGGGAGCGTGTCGGGGGCGGGGCCGATCGGAGCGGCGTTTTCGGGGCGGGACGTGGCGTTTCGGGGGCGGGCCGGGGGCGTGGTTTCGGCCCAGGGCGGTCCGGGGGCGTGGACGCGCCCTCCAGAACCGCCCCCGAGTTGCGTCTAGGCGCGCCAGCGGCCTGCTGGCGCGCGGGGATTTACTTCTCCCTCTGGGAGGCGTAAATCCCCCGACAAAGGTGGGGGGGGGGGTTTAGACAGGGCCGGGGGGGGTGGGGTTAGGTAGAGGAAGGGAGGGGAAGGTGAGGGGGAGGGCGAAAGCGATTCCCTCCGAGGCCACTCCGAAATCGGAGTGGCCTCGGAGGGAACGGAGGTAGGCTGCGCGGCTCGGCGCACGCCGGCTACACGAAATCGGCAGCCTTGCGCGCGCCGATCCGGGATTTAGCAGATACGCGCGTATCTACTAAAATCCAGCGTACTTTTGTTTGCGCCTGATGCGCCTACAAAAGTATGCGAGGGCGCCCTTTTTTAAAATCTACCCCCAAATGTATGGAATTTACAAGCAAATGTAGGAATCCTTTGAGAAGATTAATTAAAATGTGGTTGTAAGCATCTTTTAAGTCTAGAGAGCATAAACAGTTAATTCTCATCAAACAGGGAAGGACTGTCATCAAGGAATTCTTGAACTTTCCATAAATAATGAATTGTTTAGGTCCATAGATCCAAAATTGGTCTCAAACCTTCCCAGTTTCTTGGGAATTAAGAAATATCTCAAGTAAAAGCCTTTGTTGATCTCTCAAAACAGATAACCTTTCACTGCCTTAGCTTAAAGAAAGTTTTGGTTTCCTCTTGCACAATCTCCTCCTTAATTTGTCCTAGCAAGGGAGTTTACATTAGGGATGTGCAGAGGGATGGCATACGTTGCATTTGGTATTCGACGGGGGGCAGATACGTTGCATTTGGCAAGGGGGGCCCCCGATACGTTCATTCTTATTCGTTTCCCGGCTAAAATTGAATTAACTACAACCCCCCCCCCACCCTCCTGACCCCCACAAGACTTGCCAAACGTCCCTGGTGATCCAGCAGGGGCCCAGGAGCGACTTCCTGCACTCGGGCCGTCGGCTGCCAGTAATTAAAATGGCGCCGATAGCCTTTGCCCTCACTATGTCACAGGGGCTGAGCAATGGTACCGGTAGCCCCTGTGACATAGTAAGGTCAAAGACTATCGGCGCCATTTTGAATACTGGCAGCCAACGGCGTGAGTGCAGGAGATGGCTCCCGGACCGCCCGCTGGACCACCAGGTTTTGGTAAGTCTTGTGGGGGTCAGGAAGGTCCCCCAAGACTTGCCAAAAGTCCCTGGTGGTATTGCAACTCCCTCCTGCTTGGGCTCCCTACCAACACCATTAAACCACTCCAGATGGTTCAGAATTCCGCAGCCAGAATTCTCACCAACACCAACAAAAGAGATCACATCACCCCCATCCTTAAGAACCTCCACTGGCTACCCATTAAACACAGGATCCTCTTTAAAGTTCTAACAACTATCCACAAAGTCTTGCACAACATCTCCCCGCTCTACCTAAGCTCCCAACTGCGTCCACATACATCATCTAGATCTATCAGAGGAGCATACAAAGGCACACTCTATGCCCCCCCCAGCAAAATCTTCCCTAAGGAAACGCGCCCTATCTACAGCAGGCCCGACACAGTGGAACGCACTCCCGCCAGACATCCGACAAGAACCTTGCCACTCGACTTTCAGAAAGAAACTCAAAACTTGGCTGTTCTGCCAAACTTATCCAGGAACGTAAGCCCTTATTCTTTTTCTTGGCCTTCCTGCCAAGCTTATCCAGGAACCTAAGACCTCGCTTCACATCCTGTCTTCTCGTTTCTCCATATTTCCGCAATGTCTGATTCTCTTAAGATTGTTCTGGGCATGATATACCCTACTAGTATTCTACACTGCAGATCACTGTTGTTACTCTTACAAGCTGTAATTGGCCCTTCTCCCCATTCTTTGTACTGACTACTTGTTATAGTTATCTGTTTATTTGCTAATTTGTTTTAGCTGTTTATCTGTTTTCAGGACCATTCCATAACTTAACTAGAATAGTCTCCCATATCCCAGTTTGTATTCATTGTTCCATGTACCGCCTGCGTGCAAAGTTCTTTTGCTTTATTTCAATGTTTCACTATAAACCGATGTGATTTGTATGTCATACAGGAACACCGGTATATAAAAAAATAAATAAATAAATAAATAAATAAATAAATAAATAAGCACATACCAGAACTTGTTGAAAAATTGAAGTTTTCCAGCTATTGGAAGGGATTATGGCATGATCTGGGAAAGACTGACTACACCTTCTCGAACATGACAAAAAGTGGGTTACTGCTTATGCTGCACTGTAGCTTAGATCCCTCTGATGAGACCTTTGAGGCTGCTGCTGCTGTCTAGCCAGTGTACTGGTACTATAGGTAGGTTTAGTACAGCATACAGAATGGAAAAAGCAACTGTTTTCTTGGAACAGTTGATTGTTCAGTTGCAGCTGTGGAGAGAGTTTGGAGAAGAGAACCATAATCTTTTATTAAGCCCATCTCTTTCACTTTATCAGCAAAAAGGCTATCTTTGGCTCACTGAAAATCTTTCAACTTGTCATGCACATATTTTTAGCCAACCATCCTTCACTGCCATATTGCCATAGCAGATGTTCTCTAACAATTACTGAAAGCATCATGATGATTTCCACACTCACAGTTTGACACATGTTCTACAAACTTACCCTTCTCATCCAGTGGCAAAGAGTCAAAAAATTGCTTGAGATAAGAATGCAAGAGCCAACAAGGTGGGCCTGACCAAGGTCCATTGAGTCTAGCATCCTGTGGCAACAGTGAACCGGCTGGGTTGCAAGTACATGGAAGACACAAAACGTAGATCTATGTCTGTGCACCCATAGTTGGGAATATTTTTCCCTATGTGCATGAATTTGTAATTTTCCATATTAAATTTCAGATGCTCAGCCTCCCAATCTTGTAAGGTCTTATTGCAGTTCCTTGCACTTGACTGATGTTTTAACAACTTTGTGTCAGTTTCTTTCTCCAGATCACTTATGAATATGCTAAACATCACATATCCCAATACAAATCCCTCAGATACTCTACAAATGACTTTTTCCATTTGGAAAAATGACTAGTTTCCAACCTCTCTCTCATCTTTTAACCAGTTACTAACATACAATATGGTATTGCCTCCTAAACCGTAACTTTTTAATTTCCTGAGAAGACTCTCACTTTGTCAAATGCTCTTTGAAAATCCAAATACAGTAAATCAAGTAGCTTATCTTCATCTACATGTTTATTTATACCTTCAAAAAAATCTACAAAATTTCTAAGACAAGATTTCCCTTTACTAAAACCATGTTGATTCTTGTCCATTAAGCCATATTAATATATATGGCTAAAGATTTCATTTATGATTTGCTTCTTCCATTTTGCTAGGCACCAGTTACAGGCTCACTAGTCTTTAGTTTCCCAGATCACCTCTGGAGCTGTTTCTAAAAATCAGTGTTACACTGGCCACCCTCCAGATTTCAAGTATTTTCAAATTTTTAAATGATAGGTTACAGATGACTAGTAACAGATTTGCAATTTCATGTTTGAGTAGTAGATTCCATCTTGTCCTGGTGGTTTGTTATACTTTAGTTTGTCAATTTGATCTTCCATTATCACAGAGATTTATTTTAGTTGCTCAGAATCATCACCATTAAACACTGCTTCCCAACATAATAGTAACATAGAATATGACAGCAGAAAAAGATCCAAATGATTCATCCAGTCTGCCATACATATGTAAGCCCTTCAGTCTCATCTCATTTATTTAATTTATTTAAAAACTTTTTTATACCGGCATTCGTAGGACACATCATGTCGGTTTACAAATAACTGAGAAAGGAAAGGAAATTACAATGAACAGGGGAGGGGTTAACTGGGTGATATACAAAGAAGAGGAGAGGAGAGTCAAACAGGCAGCGTTACAAAAAGAACCAATATACAAGGTTAATTGGCATGTAGACTTGAGATATTTAGTATATGAAACTTATTTACAGTAGGACAGGGGCAGGTGCACGTAAGAATGATTAAGGGGGGGGGGGGGGTAGGGAGGGAGGGGAGGTGGGGGGAGGTGGGGGGGGGGTGGGAACCGGGTACAAACGGTGATAGTTTTAAGGGAGAAGTTGAAGGTGGTGTGGGGGAATAGGCAATAGGATAAAGGAGAGGTGGAGAGAGGTAGGAGAAAGGGGAATGGGAGAAAGGTAGTGGGTTAGGTTGGGATTGAGGTGGTTCAGGAGGACATTGGTTAGGATTGGGTGGAATTGGGGTATGCTTGTTTAAAGAGCCATGTCTTGATTCCTTTTTTGAAATGGCTCAGGGACGGTTCTAAGCGGAGTTTGACAGGTAGGGAGTTCCAGAGGGTAGGGCCCGCAATGGAGAAGGCTCTATCCCTGGTAGCGGTAAGGTGCCCAACTTTAAGTGAGGGGGTTTGGAGAGTGCCAGCAAGGGAGTTTCTAGTGGGGCGATTGGCTTGACGGAATTGTGGCATGTCTTCAAGCCAGGGTGAATTGTTGTTGTATAATGTGTTATGGAGGATGGTAAGTGTTTTATATTGGGAGCGGAAGGTGATGGGGAGCCAGTGGAGAACTTGGAGTATGGGAGTGATGTGGTCAGTTTTTCTGGTGTTTGTTAAGATTCTTGTCATGGCATTTTGTAGGATTTGAAGGGGTTTAGTGGTAGAGGAAGGGAGGCCTAAGAGAAGGGAGTTGCAGTAGTCGAGTTTGGTGAGTATGGTGGTTTGCATAACCGTGCGGAAGTCACAGGCGTGGAGAAGGGGCTTCAATTTTTTGAGGATTTGTAATTTGTAGAAGCCCCCTTTTAGAAGTGATTTAATGTGGGTTTTGAAGCTGAGTTGATTGTCTAGGGTGACTCCTAAATCTCTGACACTGGGCGGTAGTGTATGAGCTTGTGAGGCGTTGAGAGTCATTTGGTGGGATGAGTTGAGTGATTGGTTTGTGAGGATGAGGATTTCAGTTTTCGAGGTGTTAAGTGCTAGGTGGAGATTGGAGAGGAGAGAATTGATGGATGTCAGGCATGTTTCCCAGTATTGAAGGGTTTCGTTGATGGATTTTTGAATTGGAATAAGTATTTGTACGTCATCTGCGTACAAGAAGAATTTTAGTCCTAGTTTAGAGAGGAGGTGGCAGAGAGGGAGTAAGTATATATTGAAGAGGGTGGAGGATAGAGAAGAGCCTTGTGGTACCCCTTGTGTGAGGGGAATGTGTGCGGATTCAAAAGTATCAAGCTTGACTAGGTATTTACGGTGGTCCAGGTATGAGGAGAACCAGGATAGGGCTGTGTTTGAGATGCCTATCTCCGCTAAACGTGATATTAGGATTTGATGATTCACGGTATCAAAGGCGGCTGAGATATCGAGAAGGGCAAGTATAACATTTCTCTGGATTGTTTCCATCCAGTCTCTATCCTTTTTGAGATAGTCTCCAAAACTGAACACATACTCCAGGAGAGGCCTCACCAAGAACCAATATAGGGACATTATCACCTCCTTTTTCCTGCTGGTTATGCCTTATTCAATGCAACCCAGGATCCCTCTAGTTTTAGCCGCTACCTTGTTACACTGGTTGCCGCTTTCAGATCATCTGACACTATCACCCTGAAGTCTCTAACCTGGCTCATGCACATCAATCTTCCAAATTACCTTCCCCCAATCAAACACAGCTCCTTTAGATTTTTAACCAACAAATCAAGACTCAAGACTTCTTGGAAATAAATACCAGCTGCCAGAACTTCAACCACTCCTTGAGCTTTCTTAGATCATTTTTCATTCTCTGAACCACTTCAAGGATGTCCACTTTGTTGTAGAACTTAGTGACATCCACAAAAAGACATACTTTTCCTTCCACTATGTTGCTCACAAAGATTTTGAACAAAACTGGTCCCAGAACCAAACCTTGGACCAACTCCACTTATCACTCGTCTTTTCTCAAAGTATTTTCCATTTATCACCACACAATCTTGTTTGTCAGTCAACCAATTTGTAATCCATTCTACTGCCTTAAGTCCCTCTCTTAGGCTTTTCAGTTTGTTCATGAGTATCCTAAGTGGGACAGTGTCAAAAGCATTCCTAAAATCCAGATAAATGGCATCAAGTGCTCATCCTTTATCTAATTCCCCAGTTGCCCAATCAAAAACATCAGATTCAATTGACATGACATTCCACTGGTCAAATCCTGTTGCCTCGAATCATGTAACCCATTGGATTATAAATAGCTCTCAAAATGAATTCTTTGCTTCGGTGTTTGAGGAGAATGAAGGGAAAACTGTTTTCAAGGGTAATGATTAAGATGAACTGTGCGATGAACCTGGAAGATGGGAGTAAGCCATTTTGATAAAATGAAGAGAAGCAAATCACCTGGATGGTATACATCCCAGGATATTGAAAGAACTCAAAAAGGAAATTTCAGACCTATCCTTAAAATCATCCCCTGTACCTGAAGACTGGAAGATGGTTAATGTAACCCCGATATATAAAAAGGGCTCCAGAGGTGATCTGGGTGAGCCTGACTTCAGTACTGGGAAAAATGTGGAAATTATTACAAATAAAATAAATCACAGAACATATAGATAGACATGATTTAATGAGACACAGCCAGAATGATTTAGCCAAGGAAAGTCTTGCCTCACAAATCTCCTACATCTTTTTTGAAGGGGTGAATAAACATGTGGATAAAGATGAACCGGTATATGTGGCATATTTGGATTTCCAAAAAGCGTTTAATCAAGTCCCTCATGAGAAGCTTCTAAAAAAAACTAAAAAGTCATTGGACAGAAGGAGATGTCCTTTTGAGGATTGAAAACTATTTAAAAGAGGAAATAGAGTAGGATTAAATGGTCTGTTTTCACAGTGGAAAAAGGTAAAATAGTGGAGTGCCTAAGGAATCTGTATTTGGAGTGGTGCCTTTTAATATATTTATATATGATCTAGAAAGAGGTGCGATGAGTGAGGTGATCAAATCTGAAAGAGACCCAAAGTTATTCAGAGTAATTAAATCACATTCACATTGTGATAAATTGCAGGAGGACCATGCGAGACTGGAAGACTGGGTATCCATATGGCAGTGGAAATATAATGTGTACAAGTGCATATAGGGATGCATATAGGGAAAAATAATCCATGTTGCAGCTAAACGATGTTAGATTCCATTTTAGGAGTTACCACCCAGGAAAAAAGAGCTGGGTGTCATAGTGGATATTACATTGAAACTGTGAACTCAATATGCTGTGACAATCAAAAAAGCAAACAGAATGTTAGGAATTATCCCTCTTATCCTTTTACCCCCTCTAATCCTTTACCCCTCCTTACCTCCTCACCCTCCTCCCTCTTCTTCCCCCCTCCTCCCTTTTCCCTTCATCCCTCTTATCCTGTTACCCCCTCTAATCCTTTTTAACACAACCTTGTACATAGTATTTTATATTATTTGCTATAACCAATATCCCGTTTATTCTGTACTTTCGTAATTTATTTTATATATATATTCCAATATATAACTACCTTGTTCTTATGTAAAATTGTTAACTGTTCCCTGTAAAGGCCATGCCTAATTGATAGTTACACTATCATAGTTTTTTTTTTGAAAATACGGTTTTTATTATTTTACCAAAATTAACACAAGTCGGAAGGCGGCCTTACTCTTCACCACCTTCCTATAAAAGTTACAGAAACTAACTACCATAGAAGCATCATACATACCCACCCTAATTTCCTCCCCCCTCCCCCTCCCGAGTCCCCCTATTGAACCCAGACTCCTCAAGGGGAGCCCAGACCCCTCACCAGTCCACCAACCTGCGGAGAAACAAACCAGTAATAGATTAACCGTTCAGTCCTTAGAATTCACGTCCCTCATTAAGAATCGAGCTTCGGACACGCTGTGAGAGAGATTGCAGATACACATCCCATACATCCAGAAAACGCTTTCGGTGCCGTGGAGATAATCGCATAGTCGCTGCATCCAGGAGCATCATTCGATGAAAGCAGTTGCGCCAAGTCCAATATGAAGGAGCAGAAACTTCTCGCCAATGCAGTAAAATCACTTTCTTCCCCACTAAACAGGCCTTTTGGATAAGCAAGCGGGTTCCCCAACCTCGAATGCGTAATGGAGAAATGCAACCAAAAAGAAGTCACAAGGGGGACACCGGGATAGTAACTCCCAGCAAGCCCTCCAAATAACGAACCAGCCAGCCCCACAGACGGTGAACCGATGGGCACTCCCAAAAGGTGTGAGACAAAGTGCCCCGCGGATTTCCACACCGAACACAGGCTGGGGAGGTTGTGATTCTTAAATGAAACGCCCCCTGTGCCGATATATAACTTCTCCGAAAAAAATTTGTATTGCATTTCTCTAAAAAAGAAAATTATTCCTTATCTGCTAATTTTCGTTCCTGTAGTACCATGGATCAGTCCAGACAGTGGGTTATATCCCCCGACCAGCAGATGGAGTCAGAACAGAGTTTGAGAGCGTCAGCATATAGAGTAGTGCACCCTCTGCTGGAGCTCAGTATTACGCATAGCAAAGCCCAAAAGCAAAACACAACATTTTGGATCCAGATCTGTCCCCAAAAAGGTACAGAGAAAGATATAAGTAAACAAACGGTCAATGGGACCACCAACAGTCAACTTGTGAGGAGCTGTGAACAGTAACAATAATCAGAGACAAACAGAATGAAAGTTACCTGGAAGAATCCGAGCAGGACCTAATGAAACTCCTAGTGGCGGGCGTCTGGACTGATCCATGGTACTACAGGAACGAAAATTAGCAGGTAAGGAATAATTTTCTTTTCCCTGTACGTACCTGGATCAGTCCAGACAGTGGGATGTACCCAAGCTTCCCTAAACCGGGTGGGGTCCTGAGAGACCTGCTCGGAGAACTTGATCGCCAAAAGAACCCGTGTACTGAGGCGCCAGGTGTAGTCTGTAATGTCTGGAAAAAGTGTGCAACGACTTCCACGTCGCCGCACGGTAGATTTCCTGGGAGGAAACGGAGCGAGATTCCGCCCAGGACCCCGCTTGGGATCGCGTGGAATGAGCCGACACGCTGCGAGGCGGCACCCGCCCCACTGCAATGTAAGCCGATGAGATGGCGTCCTTTATCCAGCGCGCAATAGTCGTCTTGGATGCCTGAGAACCTCTCCTCGGTCCTGACCAGAGGACAAACAAATGATCGGATACCCGGAAGTCATTGGTAACCTCCAGGTAACGGAGCAGCACACGCTTGACGTCCAGGAGCCGGAGAGACCGGGGTTCCTCTGGAGCGAACGCTGGAAGCTCCACCGTTTGATTGACGTAGAAGGCCGAGACCACCTTTGGTAGGAAGGATGGCACCGTACGAAGGGAAACCCCGGAGTCGGAGAAACGCAGATAAGGGTCCCGGCAGGACAAGGCTTGGAGCTCTGAGATCTGGCGAGAGGAAGAGATGGCTACCAAGAAAACCGTCTTGAGGGTCAGGTCCTTGAGGGAGGACCCTCTCAGAGGTTCAAAAGGAGGGCCCGACAGCGTTCGCAGCACCAAGTTGAGGCTCCAAGAAGGGAAAGGATCCCTGACCGGTGGCCGTAGGTGTTTGGCACCCTTCAGAAAACGTGCGATATCCGGCTGAAGGGGTAGAGAGCAGTCCTTCTGTACCAAGACATTCAAGGCCGCCACCTGAACCCGGAGCGAATTATAGGTGAGACCCTTATCCAGACCATCCTGTAGGAAATGAAGGATCAGCGGGACAGTCGCCTCCATGGTTTGGACCCCTCGGTCGGAGCACCAGGCTTCGAAGACCTTCCAAACTCGAACATAAGCGACGGAGGTCGAAGGCTTGCGGGAACGAAGCATCGTTGAGATCACTGTCTCCGGGTAGCCTCTGTGGCGGAGACGGCGCCGTTCAAAAGCCAGGCCGCAAGACAGAAGAGTTCTGCCTGCTCGAAAAATACCGGCCCCTGACGCAGAAGATGAGGAAGATGGGACAGGCGAAGTGGGCCGTCCACCGTCATCTGAAGTAGATCTGCGAACCATGGCCGACGGGGCCATTCCAGGGCGACGAAAATTACAGTCCCTCGATGATGTTCCAACCTGCGGAGAACCTTGCCGACCAGAGGCCAAGGAGGAAACACATAGAGCAGTTGATCCGACGGACACGGAAGGGCGAGGGCATCCACCCCCTCCGCGCCGCGCTCTCTTCTGCGGCTGAAGAAGCGTGGAGCCTTGGCGTTGAGAAAGGTCGCCATTAGATCGAGGCGTGGAGTCCCCCAACGACGGACGATGAGATGCATTGCCTCGTCGGAGAGAGCCCACTCGCCGGGGTCTAGCTGTTGACGACTCACCCCGACGATGTGAGAGGCCGCTGTCCGGACGAGATTGCTCTCCGCCCACTCCATCAGGGGAGTTGACTCGAGGGAGACATGCTTGCTTCTTGTCCCCCCTTGACGATTGATGTAGGCCTCGGTGGTGGCGTTGTCCGAGAGGATCCTCACCTCTCTGTGTCGCACCAGGGGAAGAAAACGCTGGAGAGCGAAACGCACGGCTCTCGTTTCCAGGCGATTGATCGGCCACTTTGCCTCCTCTGGCGTCCAAGTCCCCTGCGTGGCGCTTCTTTCGCAGACGGCGCCCCATCCCGCGAGGCTGGCATCGGTGGTCGTCACCACCCAATTGGGAACCTCGAGTGAGACTCCCCAAGCCAGATGCGAGTGCACAAGCCACCAATCCAGGCTTTTCCTGGCTAATGGTGGAAGCGGCAGGATCACCTGATACTCATGGGAGACTGGTTTCCAACGGGATAGCAGGGACGCCTGCAGTGGACGCAGGTGTGCAAACGCCCAGGGTACCATGTCGATGGTGGAGGGCATTACTCCCAGGAGCTGCAGATAATTCCAGGCGGTTGGTTCTTCCAAAGCCGAAAACCGAGACACGTGCTCCCTCAGGGCCTGCGCCCTGTCCTGGCGCAGGAACACCATACCTCGCCGGGTATCAAAGCTCGCTCCTAAGAAATCCAGGTGTTGCGAGGGCACAAGGGAACTCTTTGGAAGGTTCACCACCCAGCCCAGAGAGCGTAGGAATTGTACTACTCTGGCCACTGAGGTCTGACCATGTGAGAAGGACTTCGCTCGAATCAGCCAGTCGTCTAGGTACGGATGTACTAGGATACCCTCCTTGCGGAGGCCGCCGCCACCACTACCATGATCTTTGTGAAGGTCCGAGGTGCGGTCGCCAAACCGAAGGGAAGCGCCTTGAACTGAAAGTGTTGACCGAGAATCTTGAAGCGAAGATACCGCCGGTGAGCCGGCAGGATGGGAATGTGCAAGTATGCTTCCGAGAGATCCAGTGAAGCGAGGAATTCTCCCTTGTGCACTGCGGCAATCACTGATCGAAGAGTCTCCATGCGGAACCGGCTGCCCCTGAGGGCCTTGTTTACCTCCTTCAAGTCCAGGATGAGCCGAAAGGAACCGTCCTTTTTGGGAACGATGAAGTAAATGGAATAATGGCCCAAGCCCACGTCGAAGGGGACGGGAACGATGGCCCCTTTTTCCTGCAGTCGGTCTAGTGTTTGTTGAACCGCTATCCTCTTGAGATCCGAACCGCAGGGGGAGAAGATGAACCGGTCCCTCGGGGGGTGGACAAACTCCAAGCCGTAACCGTCTCTTATGGTGTCCAACACCCACTGGTCCGTGGAGATAACTGCCCACTCCTCGTAGAAGTCCATGAGGCGGCCTCCGATCCGGGGAGGTGAGAAGTGGGCTCCTTTGGCATCATTGGGAGGACTTTTGTGGGCGGATTTCCCTGCCCTGGACCCTCTCTCATGGGCCTCCGCCCACGAAAGGAAGGAGACCAAGGCTGGGATCTTGTCGGCTGTGTCCAGGGCTGTGTCGGCTGTGTCCAGGGCTGTGTCCAGGGCTGTGTCGGCTGTGTCCAGGGCTGTGCCCTGGCCCTGGTTCTACCGGAAGAAAATGACCTGAAGGAACGCTGTCTATCCTCTGGCAGCCAATCCTCCGGCAGTCAATCCTCCGAATTTTCCCCCAGTGACTTGATGATCTGATCCAGGTCCTCTCCAAATAAAAACTTCCCCCGAAAGGGGAAGGAGCCAAGGCTCGACTTGGAGGAAGCATCCGCCGCCCAGTTGCGAAGCCACAAGAGCCGTCGGGCTGCTACAACCGAAAACATGGACCGTGCCATTACGCGAAAGAGATCATACAAGGCGTCCGCCCCGTATGCTATGGCAGATTCCAGACGGTCCGCCTGGGCGGCCTCTTCGGGGGGCAACTCCTGAGAGGTGAGAAGCTGCTGTACCCAGAGTAAGCTGGCCCTTTGCGCGAGCGAACTGCACATCACGGCCCGCATACCTAGGGCGGAGACTTCAAAGAACCTCTTGAGGAAGGTTTCTAGTTTACAGTCCTGCGTATCCCGCAGGGCCGTTCCACCCATGACCGGGATGGTCGTCCTCTTGGTCACTGCCGACACCGCTGAATCCACCTTGGGCACATTGATAAGATCCAAAAATCCTCAGGGAGCGGGTATAGCTTTTCCATGGCACGTGTGACTTTCAAGGGCGCCTCGGGAGTGTCCCACTCCCTGGTGAGAAGCTGTAGGAAGGACTCATGGATAGGGAAAGCCCTTGCCCTAGGACGGAGGGCGGCAAGTACTGGATCCCCGTTGCGAGAAGAGGTGGCAACGGCAGGAGCCACAGGGATCGGCGGATCTGGAGGTGGGTCGAGGTCCAGCTCCTGAATAATATGGTGGATGAGTTCATCCAGCTCTTCTTTTTGAAAAATCCGTAGGGCTCGAGGGTCGTCCCCCTCCGTATGTCCATCCGGATGCGCCTCCGGGGGTTCCGGGGAGTCGTCTCTCACCGGCGAAGCCGCCCCCGTGGTACGCCGGGGTGGCACGGGAGAGGGACTCGGCAGGGATCCAGGCATAACGGGCGAGGCGGTGAGACCAACAGCAAGTTTAGGAACCTTGGGGGGAGGGGCCCCCAGGGGATTCGGCGCCTGCGCTCCCATACCCTGCAAATAAGCCATGTGCATTGCCAGAATAAAATCAGGTGAGAAAAAAAACGGGGAGCTGATTGGAATCCCTGGGGGGGGGGGACCGGCCTGGGAGCCCCGGTCGGGCAAACCCCCCGCCGGGGGCAAAGCCTGTTGAGAGCCAGTGCAAACAATCCTGTCTGCATGTGGGAGCGAGTCCGTCTCACGCTGTCCCCCTAAAATGGCCGCCGTTCCCGCCAAAGGAGGCGTCGTGGCCGGCCCGCGCCACCCGGGCTGAGGAGGAGGCAGGTCCGAAATCGCACCGGAGGACTGCAGGGTGCCTTCCCCGTCGGGGAAGCACCGCTCACAAAGCCACTCCCTCAGAAATTGATTCCCCGGTTCGCCGCAGGCCTTACACCTCGAGGACGCAGTATGTCAGCACCGGGAAAAAAAAAAAAAAGCCTCGGGGGGGGGGGGGGGGGGGGGGGGGGGGGGGGGGAGGGGCCAAAAACGAGCTAGTGCCGCGGGGGGGCCTGGAATGGCCCTAACAACCCGCCGAAGGGGTCCAGGAACTGCGGGGGGAAAACCCCCATTTCAGTTGAGCACACACCCGCGGGCGGAGCTTGCAAACCACGGGACCCACAAACGATGCGTGGAGCGGCCGGAACCACCGGCATCCACGGGGCACCACCAAAAAGAAGCAAACCTGTGGAGAAAGAAACTCAAAAAACTTCCACTTACCCCAAGGGAAGAGGAAAGGAGTACAGAATAGAGAAGGCAGAGCCACAGACACACACCTCCTCAAAAATTGAAGTCTTTTTTTTTTTTTTTTTTTTAATTTTAAGGATCCAAAATGAAGAGAAACATAAGACAGGGAAATACTGTGGAGAAAAAGAAAGAAATAACCAAAAATGAAGAAACCCTGTCAATCTGGGGGAGCTAGTAGATCCCCCCACTCACATCTGCTGGAGTCAGAAGAATACTGAGCTCCAGCAGAGGGTGCACTACTCTATATGCTGACGCTCTCAAACTCTGTTCTGACTCCATCTGCTGGTCAGGGGATATAACCCACTGTCTGGACTGATCCAGGTACGTACAGGGAATATGAGTTTACCGAGAGTTGGGATATCCGCCTGAATCCAGCTTTAATTATATATCCATTAATCACAAACACCCCATCACTATTCCACCGCTGAACTAGAATAGAACAGGTGTCCACTTCTGTCAATTGCTTAAGCCTTGTATAATATCGAGATAGTGAAGGGACCTGTTCCCGAGTAAAGGAAAACAGGGAATCCAATGCATGGAAATGAGAGGGTTGCCTGACATCTGTGAAAGTGAAGCCACATAATGTCTCAGCTGCAGGTAGGGAAAAACATATGCTTTAGGAATACCATACAGTTCCCCAAGTTCAGCAAAAGATATAAGCGCACCCTCAGGAGAAAGCACATGCCCCAACAAAGAAATACCCCTTGTACGCCAGCCATGAAATGCTGCAGTGTGAGTACCCGGGGAGAAATCTGGATTCCCCCGAACTGGTAAGAACCATGCACTAATGCGTGAGGCGTGTATAAGGCGTGCGAGTCGGACCCAAGAAGTCCGAATAGCACTGATAAGTACATTCCGCCCCAGATAGGTAGGTATCGAATTAGCCGGGGCTTGCAATACAAAGTGTAGAGATGTAGATGCGGCCAGTTCCAAATCCGCGGAAATATTGATAACCGTGGAAGTGGTTAACAACCAGTCCCTAATCAATCTCAAATTACTGGCCAAATTATACAAGGCCAAGTCCGGTACGCCCAAGCCTCCCCGTCCCCAGCGCTCCCGCAACCACACCAACGGGACACGAGACTTCCCTCCAATAGAAACGTCGTTGGGCCCTATCTAACTGTTTAAGCTCCACTGTCCGTAATTGAAGGGGCAAATTCTGAAACAAATATAACCACTTTGGCAGAATGATCATTTTAAACAGGTGAACCCTACCCCCAAGGAGAGAGGTAACCCCGCCCAAGCAGCCAATTTATCCTGGGTGGATTTTAATAAAAGTAAAACATTCAATTTATATAGATGGGAGAGGTCCCTAGGTATTACAATGCCAAGATATTTAAAAGAGAGTCCTGCCCATTGTAAAGGAAATTCCTCTCCCCACCCAGTTTCTAACGTATCAGGGAATGGCAGTGCCGCCGATTTATCTAGGTTTAATCGAAACCCTGTAAAAATTCCCTATGCCCAAAAAATCTTGAGTAAGGGAGGAAGGGATTCTTGGGGGTTAGTCAGAAAAACCAAAATGTCATCGGCAAATGAAGCATACTTAAAGGTAGAGGACTGGAGTTTAAACCCTTTAACAGTTTTGGCCACCTGTATTTTTCGTAGCAGAGGTTCGAGTTGGAGAACAAATAAGAGGGGAGACAGCAGGCATCCTTGTCTAGTACCTCTTGAAATGGAGAAAACCTCCGAGGAGGAACCATTTGCTACCACCGTAACTTCCGGGTCTTGGTACAGAAGACGCACTACACTGAGAAAAAGTCCCTCAAATCCCATCTGCTTTAAGACCCAGAAAAGGTAACCCCACTCCACCCTATCAAATGCCTTTTCAGCGTCAAAACTAACAGCGAGGAAAGGGGCCCCCATCTGCTGACACATAGTCATGGCTGCTAGGACTTTACGTATGTTAGTCAGTGCGTATCGCTTACGTACGAAGCCCACCTGATCTTCCCCTACTAGGGTTGGAAGGATATTAGAAAGACGGTCCGCCATCACTTTAGCTATGAGCTTTTGGTCAAAATTCAATAATGAAATGGGACGATAAGATTCTGGGGCCAATGTATCCCTCCCCGGTTTAGGTATCAGAACAATATTAGCCATATTGGCATGGGCGGGAAAGGACCCTCTATCCGCTAGGGCAGCAACAACCTGCACCATGGGGCCCCCCACAAGGTCTATTAAACATTTATAAAATTCTGCCCCATATCCATCTGGTCCCGGCGCCTTAAGAGCCTTAGCCCCCCGAATAACCGATTGTATTTCATCTAATGTCACTGGGCTATTTAACCGATTCTGCTGTTCGCTGGTCAAGCGGGGGAGGTTCAGCTTCTCGCAGAAGCTAGTGCAAGCTTCCGGATCCCAATGTTCTGACGTATAAAGATCTTTATAAAAGTCCCGAAACCTACGCAAAATATCCTTTGTGGCTGTAAGGACACATCCCGCTGGGGAACGCAACGCCGGAACATAATGGGTCCCCCGCACTGAACGAACCAGGTTGGCCAGCATTTTCCCGACTTTATTGCTATGCTGATAAAGCTTATACTGATAGTACAAAAAACTTTTCCAAGCCCTCTGATGTAAGAGTGTATTTAATTCTCCCTGAATTGAGAAATATTGTACCTTCATCTCATGGGAGTTCACACGATTTAAAGAGGCCTTGGCTCTCTGCAATTTGGCTGTTAAATTCAGAATCCTATGGTTAATAGCTTTTTTCCGGTGTGCCATATAAGAAATGATCTCATCCCGCAGTACTGCCTTGGCGGTATACCAAAACAATATCGGGTTATCAGCGTGTTGAGCATTTATGGTGGCGTAATCAGTCCAGCGATCTCGCAAGTATTCCTGAAATTTGACATCTTGCACTAAATAGAAGGGGAACCGCCACTGAAAAGAGGTAGTGGGACTCTGTCCCATCTGCAACGCCAGGGACACCGGGGCATGGTCTGATATAATAATATCTCCAATGGTCACCTCCCCCACCTGAGACAGAAGGTGTGTACTGACTAGAAAATAATCTATCCGAGAGAGGGTGCCATGCGTCCGTGATATGTGTGTAAAATCCTTCTCCCCTGGATGTAACAGACGCCAAACATCAATCAGGTGGAGAGAGTGTTCTAAAAAGGAAGGGCCCTTCCCAAATCCCACCTGGGAGCCCGCGGGAGAAGATCTATCCAATTGGTCATCCCGAATGGTATTAAAGTCCCCACCAACCAGTAAACACTCAGCTGCATGCGGTACAAGATGCCTATAAACCTCCTGATAGAAACTAGGACTGTAGTTATTCGGCGCATAAATATTACACAAAATCACCTTAGTTTGATATAACTCAGCTACTAAAAGGAGATATCGTCCCAAAGGATCTTTGATGGTGGAATGGACCTGAAGTGGCAACTGTGAGGCAATCCATATGGCTACTCCCGCTGACTTAGTAGTTCCAGAAGCATAATATACCTGGCCACCCCATAGTTTACTTAACTTATCGTGCTCCCCATCCATGAGGTGGGTCTCCTGTAAAAACGCAATAGTTGCACGTTTACGTTTAAGGTGAGTATGGATTTTTGAGCGTTTAATGGGGGAATTTATCCCACAGACGTTCCAAGTGATTAAATTAAGAGCAGTATTAGAGGCATAATAATACTAGTTGAGTATTTAATGAATTCCAAATCCAATGTCTGTGCAGTGGAAGCCCTCCCAGCCTCCACCCCAAAATCACAAAAGGACCGAATGCTATAATAAACCTGACAAACCATTCCTGATGAGAAATCACCCCTGGGACTCGAGCCCTCATCCCCCCCATCCCAAACAACCCATTTACCCAAAACCCATCCCTATCTCGCCTTGCCATGTCCCCCGCAAGGACTTCTCCCCCTCGTATCCGTGAGATCACTGCCATGCTGGCATTCCCTCCCTCCCCCACCCACCCCCATCTGCATCAATCATCAACGAACATACAAAAACACAGAAGTAAATCGTGTCAGCACAACAATAACTGCAAATACCATAAAATAGAACAATCAGAGTCCCCGCCCAACAAACCCCTTACCACCGAGAAGACATATGAACAATCATAAGCCCTGGTAGAATGAGGGATATAAACAATCATAAATCCCAGAAGTCTGAGTTGCTTGCAAAGCATACAGTCCCATCAGAAGAGGAAAATAATGAAAATTCGCAGGAAAGGGCATCCCACAAAATGTTCAGCGTAGGCAAAAAAAAACCACAGATGGAACCAGAACAAAAAATGTCCCCCAGCTGGGAAGCGTGCATCCCAAGAACTGTGCAGTTGTCCCGGCCCAATCCTGAATTTGGGCTGCCACATGCTCTTCAGGAATATTACCAACATAGAAATGTTCAGCCAAATCGCCAATGGATGCAGAAGTAGCATATAAATTCAAACGACCAAAGGGAACTAAAAAAAACTGGATCCACTATATCAGCATAAAGGCTGAGTCTCAGACAAAAAAGAGAATCTAAACAACAACAAAAAAAATATATGCGGGCTTCACCAATAAGATGTGGTATCCAATAAAGTCACAAACCACCGGATCTGAGAAAAAAAATAGTGAAGAGCATACAAAAATAACTGTTAAGGTCCAATCCGGCCTGTCCAAGCAGGGCCTAGGCATCGGCTCACATAGGTGATGAGGAAGCGGGAGAGCCCGCAGCTGCCGCCCCATTTTCCTGCAACAGAGCACGAGCCTCCTGAGGCGATGTGTACCATTTTACTCCGGCATCAGTTGTAACCCGCAATCGGGCCGGGTAGATCAAAGAGGCCCATACGCCCCGTGCCAGCAATTGAGTGCAGATCGGAGCCATCGCACGCCGCTGTGTGGTTACCGCAGACGAAAAATCCTGAAAAATCAGTACCCTGTGATTCTCATACTGAAGGCTTCGGCCCTTGCGCATGGCAGCCAAGATCTCCTGCTTATGTGCAAAATTAAATATTTTTGCCACCACCACTCGGGGTTTTTCAGCCGAAGGCCTTTTGGCTCCGAGCCGGTGTGCCCGCTCGACCCGCAGAGTGCCATGCTTAGAGGTGAGTGACAATTCCATAGTGAGCCATGTTTCAAGGAGGGCTGGCAGGGCTCGATCTTCAATAGATTCTGGCAATCCAATAAATCGCAAATTAGAACGCCGAGCGCGATTCTCTAAGTCCTCGATTTTCGCCGTGTTTCTGACCACTTCAGCCCTCAGCCCAGCAAGTTCTGATTGCACGCTTTGGAGGCCATCTTGAGTCTCAGAAACCCGATTTTCTAAGTCGGCACAGCGGCTTTCAAACTTATTTAAGTTTACTGAAATTTCTGCCACCGCCGTCGATATTGATTTTAATTCGGGCCCCAACGCCTCGAGGACTGCCGCTTTAATCTCAGCTAACGCTGGTGTTACAAGCTGCTCGGCGGGATTCGCCGCGGCGGCCATGTTGGATTTCACGGAGCTAGCCGACGGTTCTTTTCCTTTTTCCTTAACAGTCTTAACAGGGCGAGCCGGCATGCCCGGATCTAGGCACTGTACCTCTGAGGGCTTTGCCCCGATGAATTCACGAGCCCGTGGCTGACTTTGGTGATGCAGATGGAGGTCGATTCCAGAGGCTGGACGCCGAGCGTGAAAGAATCACATCCTCCACCCTCAGTGCATCACGTGATCTCCCCACACTATCATAGTTTTAAGTTATCTGTAAACTGATACGATGTGCAAACGGTTGTCGGTATATAAAAGTTTCAAATAAAAAAAAAAAATTATTGGGAAGGGAATGGTAAATAAAACAGAGGATTTCATAATGCCTCTGTATTGCTCAATGGTTAGACCGCACCTTGAGTATCGTGTACAATTCTGGTTGCCGCATCTCAAAAAAAGATATAGTTGTACTGGAGAAAGTACAGAGAAGGGCAACCAAAATAATAAAGGGGATGGAACAGCTCCCCTATGAAGAAAAGCTAAAGAGGTAAGGGCTGTTCAGCTTGGAGAAGAGGTGGTTGAGGTGGGATATGACAGAGGTCTATGAAATCATGAAAGGACTTGAACAGGTAAATGTGAAACAGATAACTCTTTCAGATAAGAAAAGGACTAGGGGGCACTCTGTGAGGTTAAAAAGTAGGCCTTTTAAAACAAATCAAAGAAAATGGGGGAAGTGATGTCAGCCATTGGAATGGCAGCTTAAGAGCCGAGCTCCAGACCCCAATTTAGATAATCCCTCATGCAGAGAGGCAATGAGTTCACTGAGTGCACTAATTGCTTTACATTTACAGCCCTTGTCTCCGGCAACCCTGAGATGTCCGTTTGGAAGAAAATTGCTGATTTAAAACAGTTCTCCTTTGAAGTGGCAATGCTGAAGAAAGCTGGAGGCCTGTCAGCAGAGGAAGATGGAGAAAATGGAGGCGTATTCAAACCCCCTTTCAGCTGGAGCAGCAGTGCTGGATGCCGCGTATTTGCGCTTGATTCTTTCCTATCTCTAAAGGATTTTCAGAGGTGTTCTAGTGAGCTGTGGGACGAGATGGGATCCCTGCAACAGGAACTCAAATCGATCACAGCCAAGTTGAAACATGAGTATGATGGGTTGGGTCAACGTTTCAATGTAGTGGAACAGAGGCTGTCTGAGCATGAAATGTTTCAAGAATGTTCTCAGCAAAAAATGAAGACTCTAAAAGCTGATAATGTAAAGTGCCAGGAGTGGCTTGAGGACTTAAGAAAACATGTCCAGGAGGGGAAATTTGAGGTTCCGAGGAGTCCCTGAGGGAGATGCCTATCTGGACTGTGACCAAGTGGTGAAAGATATTTGCTCTTTGCTTTTGAGCCCCATGAGCGGTGAGGAAGCTGCCCCTAAAATCCTATTAAATAGAGCTCATAAGGCTTTGCCTCGCCCGTGAGGCAATGCTCCTCGCGATATTTTTGTGTGTTTCCATGAATTTGCTGCAAGGAAAAGGATGATGCAAGCAAGGAAGACAAAAGATCTGCAGTGGCACAGACATAAGGTAGACATTTTTCAAGATTTGTCACCAATCGCCATCAAGAAGTGACGTGAATTTAAAGAAGTCCTACAGATGTTGAAGACTGGAATTCACAGATACAAGTGATTGTTCCTTTTGGATTAAAGTTTACTATAAATGGAGTGACCTCCAGGGTTAAAATTGTGGAAGAGGCAGAAAAGATTCTTCAAGCTGCTGGTTTGGTGAAATCTGCAAGCGCCTGTCCACTATGGCGCATCCTAGTGTGAGCAATTTCAGATGGCAACACATGTAATCTGGAGGGAAGCATCTGCGGAGAAACTCAGAAGGATAATCTACATTGAAAGACCTGAAGACCTGAGGGGGTCTCCACTTAAAGACGTACTGCTGAGATCTGCTGATGTTGGTCTTTGGCTAGTGAGCTTGTTTTTCATGGGTCTGGTCTTTCCTTGACTTTGTGCACTCAAGTTGTTTTGGAGATCTTTATTTCTCCAGTGTTTTGTTTGATTGCTGCTTGCTGGGCCATTAAGGGGAGGACACATGAGGATTTTGTATATGGTGGGTCAGTTGGCAGGTTCAAGAGGTACTGGGCTGAGATGAGTGCCATCATTCCTTTAGGTTGCTGTAGGTGTGATTTGGCAGGAGAAGGGGGTATGGGGGGGGGGGAGTTCTGGGGACATTAGTGCTTCCTTTTGTTGGCTAGAGCACTTGTGGGGAACACATCAGTGTTTGTGTTTTTGTTGCAGTATCTGTGGGTTAACAGGAATTACTGTACCTGCTATTGAATTGGGGCAGATATTTTGGGGCGTGGTAGGTGGAGTTCTGTAAAATGGAGGAGTTAAAGATTGTGTCTTGGAATGTTAAGGGGCTGAATACCTATATTAATATACACAAGCTCATTCCTCTGGAACTCAATATCCCTCTGCAGCCACATATACCCTCCAGACCGGTGAGAACAGCCTATAAAGATACTCTCCTCACTCCAACCATCAAATCCTCATTAAATAAACGCACTCTATCCACAGCAGGCCCCGCGCAATGGAACTCTCTACCACCAGACCTCCGGAAAGAACCTTGCCCTATCGCTTTTAAAAAGAGACTCAAAACTTGGCTATTCGAACAAGCCTTCTATCCATACCAATAATTTTACTCTAAATCTTCCCAAATATATGCACCTTGTAACGTGTTGCTGATTATGCCCGGGTTCCATCCCCGGCTTCTCCACCATTACTGAATATACTGATGGTATTTCTGCTAAAGAAAAAATACCAGCTAACACCAGACACATTGAAGGCCAGACTGCAGGAAAAAGTTATAAACAACTTTTGCATGACAAGAAGAATCAACAAAGACACAGGATGGAGCAGGAGAAAACTGTTGATGGGTACGAAACAGGCAATCTGCTTTAAGGAATGCAAGAAAGAGAGATAAGGGGGAGACAAAACAAAACAAAGCAATAAAATTTATGGTGTGAAACCTTGCAAGCAGAAAAAAACCAGATGCTTTGCTGACTTGGCTAGTTTAAGATATTATTAAGCAGGAGGGCTCAAAGAAAAGGTTGTTGGGGGTTTTTCCCAAAAGCCAGCGCTGTGCTATACAATATAATGTAAGTATATTGTTTTAATTGTTTTTATTTTCTGTATGTATCGCTCTTTTATACACAGTATATGATTTACATTAAAGAATAATAAGATAAAAATTAGAATCAGAGTTGTTCTTTTAAACAATTTTAACTTTGCATTGGGTATTTTCAACAAATTGGTGGAGGAATGCGGGCATACGCATGTGTTTGCAGGAGCAACTCTGATTGTTTCTAGTGAAGAGTAGAAGATTCACGTTCTTTGGTGATTCCCCAGGGCTTGGAATGATCAGCCGTGGCCCGGGAGAAATCATTATTTAAAAAGCCAAAGTCCTGTGTGAATCTTGCTAAAAGGTGCACCTGAAGAGTTAGATTCACGTTCTCAGAGGCTGAGTCCTGTGTGAATCGCGGTGATTGTTTTAGATCCACGTTCTCAGCAGAGCCTGAGTCCTGGGTGGATTGTGGTGATAGTTTTAAGAAAAAAGGCGCCAAAGGTTTTAACGCTGCAGCATTTGTTGTTTTTTGTGTATTTATTGTCTGGTTTGCTATTAGCGTGTATATATTTTTTGTGTCTATTTTGCATTTGTTACTATATCCAGTTACTAGTGCGTAGGAAACGTAGACGGGGTTCTGTTATGGCAAATGACCAAATAGGACAGTCTAGCACGCTGCATACCTTATATGTTGATAGTGCTAATGCATGCACGGCTGTCCAACATGTTATTAATTTATTTCCACACAATAAAGATTTGATAAATAAGATTAATGAAAAATGGCTGAAATATAAAAGCACGAAATAAAATTATTACTGAGATTAAAAGTGAACCTCCTCCATATGTTACTACGTGTGTGGTATTTAAAAAGCCAAATGTAGAGAAACATCCACCCAAACAACCAAAAGCTGCACCTGAGCCCCTGATCCCAGTCCCTGCGGGGTATGGGCCTTTGCGGGGAGCGCTCGAAGGGGCAGCAGAGAACGCCATTTACCCTAGTATAGGTGAGTTGAAACAAAGGATCAGACATTTGGAAAGTGGGGGAGCTGCGGGACATGATTTCGCCATTAAAGGGGTAGTACAATTATCTGAAGCGTCGGCTGATACTGAATATTGTAAGGTGATTCGTTCAGTAGAATTACCGAGTAAGGAAATCGCTGACAGTAAGGGTGAAGGAGTGGTGACGCAATGGATATATAGCAGGCTATTAGAAAATAAGGAAGAAGAATTTGGTGTCCCATGGTGGGACAAGGTGGTAAAAGCATTGACAGACGCAGAGGTGGAAGAGATCCCCTGCCCTGAGAAAGGTCCACAGTCCGAGAGTGAACTTGAAGCGTTGTGTGCACTGATAGAATTACATTGTGAGAAAACACGGGATTATGACTACATGATACAGGGTTGTAAAGTTTGGCAACAGTATTTTAAAGCTTATCATAAAAAGCCCGGTTTTTGCACTAGGGGGGCAAGCCACCAGTGCCCGGTTTTCCTACGATCTGATGCTCAAAATCAGCCTGTAGCCACATATAAACCATATACTCCTACTGATGTTAGTGCAATTGTTCTAAAACTGCCCAGCATACATAAAGGAGCCCGGTTGTGGCTAGAGGCGCTTGATACAAACACAGCTGGAACACAATTGGCAATAGGGGATTTTAAAGCATTATGCGCAGCCTGTGGGATTAATTTACAACAATTAGCGGTTGTAAGTGATAGACCCAGATTAACGACACACATTGCTGATGGTCTTCCCTTTCAAGGGCAAGACAGAATTGATTTAGCTAATGCTTTAAATATCCTATATCCCACAACCATTGACTTTACTGCTATTACGGCATTTAAATGGGATGTGTCCAAAGATTTCTCGGGACACTTAACTAAATGTATGGATATGTATAAGGCACAGACTGGACAGGATGCTGATATACAGCCAAATATTCCTGTGTTTCTGCATTTATTTTATGCTACTTTACCAACCAATATGCAGAATAATTTGAATACTGTGGTAGCATTATCAACTAAACCATGGCCAGAGGTCAGAGCCACGCTTCTACACTTTTCCTCAATACACGTGAAAATGATTGGAGCTTCTAATAAAGAGCAAATAAAGATGTCCAATAAGCTCATGACATTACAGATAGCAGATTTAGAAAAGAAAATTTCTAAAGCTCAGGCAACTCAGGTTAAGGACGGCCCACAAGGCTCTAATGTCCAGGATTGTTATATCATGCAAGGTCCACCACAGTTTATGCCTGCCGGAACGTATCAAGGGGGTTACCCCTCATATATTCCCCGTGGCAGACGGATGAGAAGGGGAAGAGGGGGCGGCAGAGGTTTCGCACGAGGGACTCTGAGTAGACCGTCTCCAGATAGAAGAGCTCATGTGCAGTGCTGGAACTGTCAGTCCTATGGTCATTATGCAGCTGAATGCAGATTTCCAGGAGCACAGGGTAACGCACAACAGTCAGTGCAGGCATTCCCATCGCAGACATTGCCACCTCCGCCACCGCCCCCGGCGCCAGACCAGATGCAATCTGGCCAACAGCCCTCACAATTCCCTGTGTGGGACCAAGGTAATTACTGACAAATTGTAGGGAATGAAGGGCTTATACAGGGAGATACTGTGTTCTTACAAACCTCAGAACCATTTGTTCAATTGTTAGTAGGTCCTCAACAAATTCCAATGCAATTTTTAATTGATACGGGTGCCACTTCATCTGTTATCTGTGTAAAGCCACATGCTGTGAAAAAATCCTTAGAAACCAATACGACTATTGGCTTTGATGGAAAGCCTAGTGAGAAACATTTAACTGAATTAACCCCAGTGGTTATTGAAACTACATTAGGTAAACGTGAAGCAGCCGTTAAATTTTTAATTGCTGAGCATTGCCCTGTAAATTTATTAGGACGAGATTTACTGACCCAATTCGGATTAACTTTAACATTTAAAATTCCAGAGCCTAAAAGCCTTCTCTCATTAGTAACGGCAATGGGAAGTGGAAAGGAGAGTGAAATCCCGGATGAGTGGAAATGGGATCAGTTACCTTTAGATTTATGGAGCACGGACGAGGCTCCTTATGGTAGGGCAAAATCAGCTCCGGCTTATCGTATTAAGACGATGCCATATGAGCCGGGGCCGAAAGTAAGCTCTTATCCCGTGAAGGACAAATTAATGAAATCTACTTTAAAACACATTGCACAACTATTAAAGCATGGTATTATTGAGGAATCACAGTCACCCTTTAATACTCCTTTGTTCCCTGTGCCAAAAGGAGAAAATGATGTCAGAATTGTTCATGACTTGCGTGCTTTGAATGATATTGTGATCCCACAATATCCAGTTTGTGCTAATCCTTTGACGTTGTTACAAACTCAGCCGATATACAAATTTAATTCTGTCATTGATTTATCTAACGCATTCTTTGCAATTCCATTGCATGCAGCTTCCCGTGATTTAACATCTTTTGTATTAGGCACTAAGGCATATCGATGGAAACGAATGCCCCAAGGGTTTACGGATAGCCCAACCGTTTTTTCAAAACAGTTAAACAAGGATCTAGAGCAGTTTAGGAGTAAATTACCAAAATCTGTATCCCTGTTCACATATGTTGATGATATATTGCTCTCAGCTGACAATAAGGCAGAATGTTGGGAATGGACATATAAATTGTTACAAGCATTGGGTGAAGCTGGATATAAGTGTAATCGACGTAAATGTGTATTAGCCAAGACTCAAGTTGATTTCTTGGGCCAAATAATATCCTCAACTACTAAACATATAACAAAAGATTTGCTGTTAGAACTGCAGAAACAAGAGTTTCCCCACAATTTAAAACAATTACGAGGTTTGTTGGGAACATTTAACTACTGTAGACAATGGATACCGGGATATTCTGCACGCATTTCACCTCTACTGAGGCACCTACAGGTACCGGCTGGTACCAGCTCTAAAGCGCAGGTGACTTTGAAAATGATGAAATGATTATACGAGAAGTATTACAGACACTGTTACAAGCTGAACCTTTAGGTACGGTAGACCCCCGGTTGAAAGTACATATTTGGGTCCGAGACATGGGACATACATGGGCTGCTTTTGTAAATCAGGATGATACGCCAAAACAAGCAGTAGCGTTTCTCTCTGGCTCTTATAGCCCAGTGGAAATGGCCCTACCTGAGATCCCAAAGTTGTTAACAGCCATTGTCGCAGCAGTTGGTAAATGGCGGGCTGTCATGCCATACAGCTCGTTAATATTACACTGCGTTCATTCCATACATTATCTGTTATCGACTAGTCAAGCAGCATTAACAGGAAATAGATTTGGTAAATATCAAGCAGTACTGAATGGCCAAGATATCGTAACAGCACCTCTTACAAAAGCTCAGAATAAATTATTAGACCGTTTCTTTCCCAATAATGTGCAACAGCAAATTGAAAGAAAAGACATCCCGGAACTTTTACTGACAAAATTTGACCCTCTAGAGGGGGGGCTAATCTGGTTTACAGACGGGGCTCAAAGGGATCAAAAGGCAGCATTTGCTGCAGTACAAGTGACGCCGGACTTAAATATAATTTCCAAATTACAGTATCATACACAAAGCGGTGTCACAGCACAGGAAGCTGAACTTTTGGCTGTGATAGCAGCCCTCAAATCCACAGGCAATGATAGAGATTGTACAATTTACACTGACAGTTCTTATGTAGTTAGTTCCTTACAATATCATTTATTAAAATGGAAAAGAAGGGGAATGATAACTGCTGCAGGGCAACCCTTACAACACATTCATAATTGGCAACAAATACTTAACTTGTTATCACAAAGAGAAGGTGTTGGTTCTCAAACTGCTAAAGTGTGGACACCAGCACATACGGGGAACATGAGCTTTGAGGCAAAGGGCAATGATTTAGCAGATAAAGCCGCTACAGAAATCCTTACCGTGTACTTAATGGCCATGCAAACACGATTCAGTTCAGAACTGAGTCATACCCCATATCCAATGCCACTGGATGAATTCCATGAGCAACCCAGTGGGGAGGAATTACAAAAATGGATAACAATTGGGTGCTACCAAAAGGTTAAGAATGGCTGCACCCTAATGGAAAAAAATGTTTGACTACATCAGAAGTGTTGCGATATTTCTGCGCGTGGCATGCAACCATGCATTTGTCTGCAACTGCTTTATTAGCTGGTATACAAAGTAATCACTGGAACCAAAATCTATATGCTTTAGCTGTACAGGTAATTCATAACTGTCTAGTTTGTTCTACTCATATAGCTCGTCGAGGCCCAGCTGTGAGTCCTGGCAGTTTGCCTATTCCCCAGGGGCCAGGTTTGGAATGGCACATTGATTACACTGATATGCTCGAAGCAATTAAAGGAAAACGGTATGTATTGGTATGGGTGGATAGCTTTTCACATTGGATAGAGGTTTTCCCATGTACAAAAGAAACAGCTCATGTTGTCATTGATACCTTTTTGCATAGAATTTTGCCTACTCATGGCTGCCCAATCAAAATTGTATCCGATAACGGCACACACTTTAATAACCAAATTATGACTGAATTACAAGAAATCTGTAATATTATCCACCGACGTGTGTCTGTTTATAAGCCAACCTCAAATGGTTTGGTAGAACGCTATAATGGAATATTGAAAACAAAACTAAGAGTATTGCTCACAGCATTGAATAAAAATAAGACAAACAAATTATATACCTGGTTGGACGTACTACCATTAGCCTTAATGATTATACGAAACACACCAGGTACCATTCATAAAATTACTCCATTCCAATTACAGACAGGACGGATTATGAATCCGATGAAAGTAAAACAAACTGATACCCAAGTGGAGTATTGGAAAAAGGTGCAACCCCTAATGGCAATGGCGGCAGACCTGGTACAGGCTGAATCATTGAAAGCCCCTAAAAAGACGTTGTGTGCTTCTTTTTCTGTAGGTGATCAAGTGCTGAGAAAGAATTATACACACAAGACTTGGAAGGATCAGATCTATGTTGGTCCATTCACTATCACAGGGCTGAGCCACACTGCTGCTCGTTTAACAGAACATTCCACCTGGGTACACTTGTCAGATATTCGCTCCTACAGACCCAGTCCATAACGTCATGCCCAACTTGGCTACATTTGTTTGGACTGTTATCCTTTGTCTGGGACTATGGGGGGAATTGAACTCTTCAGCATCCAGTATTTTTGATATAGAATCTGATTCACTTCCTACACGTTTTCAACACAATCTGTGGCTGCGTTTAGCCAATATTACAAATGTCACTTCCTTTTGTTTGACGTATAGTTTAGATCTACATACAATGTTGGGGTCTTGTCTTATTCCAGTGTGTAAGGTCCCGAATGATATTGCAAATGACACTCAGTTGCCACTTATCACTACTGCTTGGCAATACACCTCTCTCCCATTTTGGGGTCGAATAACAAAACGCTTGCCTGCAGATGCCTTGGAATTTCATACCCCATATGTAGCGAGACCCCATAATGACACTTGTGCTCGTGTCGTAAATTGTACTAAACGAGGTGCCGATAAATGCCGGGAACTCCCTGAGGGAAATTGGAACTGCAGTCACTATACTAATGTCAGTTTTAACTATGCTCACATTATTTTACCCATAGGATGGTTCTTTACCTGTGGGGCTACTACATTCAATTATATTCCTGCCAATATTAGTGAGTGCACTTGTTGTCTCAGTAGGCTTGTGCCTGTATTGCCCCAGAAACCCGAAAAATTGGATTCCAGGCATCGTCAGACACGTGACTTGTCTTCATTAGAACCCACATGTGATGGAAATGTTTCATTATTTAGTAAGCAAGAATCACTAGCATTAGCATTAACTTTGATTAGTGTACCTGCTTTGGCTATGCATGCTGACATAGAGGTCACAAAACTCGCTTGTGCATTGGCAAAATCTATTAATACTACTTCTAAGGCTTTAGCGTTATTGAACCAAGAACAAGCTACCCTCCGCAATGCTATCATTAGCAATCGTGGTGCTATTGATTTTTTATTATTGCAGCATCGATTTGGTTGTGAAATTATGCCTGATATGTGTTGTTTTAATATTACTGATAACTCATGGGCCATTGAAAATCAAATTGTTCAATTACATAAGTATGCACAAGATATTAAAATTCATTCTTGGTCCAACATGTGGGACAATATATGGTCCATATTCCCGATTGGATGGATTAGAACAGCTTGTCAATATATCTTAACCTTTCTGATCATTCTGGTTAGTGTAGGCTGTTTTGTACAATGTATACCTAGTTTGATTTTTTCTGTACAGAGATGGTTTCAACCTAAGTTTATCAATAACAATATGATAGCCTATAGCAATATTAACCTGGACGCTGCTTGTATAGTGCACACCACAAATCATGTAGGAGATAGGAGGGATGATGAAAGTAAGAATAGTTAAAAGGGAGATGTCAAGGAAAGATTCTTCCCCAGATTGTGAAGAACGGCCCTCACCTCTTTGCTAGTCCCCTGTGTGAAGAATTGAACGCCGCCAGCGTGAGCCAGCAGCCTTTCTGGCTCAAGGGAGGATTTGCTGATTATGCCCGGGTTCCATCCCCGGCTTCTCCACCATTACTGAATATACTGATGGTATTTCTGCTAAAGAAAAAATACCAGCTAACACCAGACACATTGAAGGCCAGACTCTGCAGGAAAAAGTTATAAACAACTTTTGCATGACAAGAAGAATCAACAAAGACACAGGATGGAGCAGGAGAAAACTGTTGATGGGTACGAAACAGGCAATCTGCTTTAAGGAATGCAAGAAAGAGAGATAAGGGGGAGACAAAACAAAACAAAGCAATAAAATTTATGGTGTGAAACCTTGCAAGCAGAAAAAAACCAGATGCTTTGCTGACTTGGCTAGTTTAAGATATTATTAAGCAGGAGGGCTCAAAGAAAAGGTTGTTGGGGGTTTTTCCCAAAAGCCAGCGCTGTGCTATACAATATAATGTAAGTATATTGTTTTAATTGTTTTTATTTTCTGTATGTATCGCTCTCTGTTTGTTTATACACAGTATATGATTTACATTAAAGAATAATAAGATAAAAATTAGAATCAGAGTTGTTCTTTTAAACAATTTTAACTTTGCATTGGGTATTTTCAACAGTGTCTACTGTATATTTAGCCAGGTCCTTTCGAGTACTACATTATTTATTGTATCTTCTCATTCTTTAATCCCCAGTTACTTGATCCAAGTTTATCCTCCTGTTCGATGTAATTGCACTCTGTCTTGCCTGTTTAATGTTATAATGTAAACCTAAATGATATGTAACTTTGCTACATGAATTTCGGTATATAAAAATGTTAAATAAATTAATTAATTAAGAGGAAGTGTTTGTCACAAGATGCTCTAGGACAGCGTGTTGCTTTGTCAGGAAACACATTTAAAGAGGTAAAATGAAAGGTTACTGGCCTCTACCCACTATCCCTTATAGTTTATTCTGCAGCTCCAGTAACTAAGAAATATTGTAGGGTGGATATTCTCCTCTAAAAATGTGGTGGTGGGTGTGATTTCGGTTTTGAGGGACTTGGAGGGCAGGTACCCTGTCGTTAAATTTACTCTGGTAAATGCATATGCACCCAACACGGGACAGGGGCAATTTTTAAAGGCACTTTCAAAAACGTTGGAGCAATGGGCAGAAGGTTATCTTGTTATTGGGGAGGGATTTTATTCTTACCAGATACTCGTTCTTGGATAACAGTTGTGGGGGTGGGGGATATTCTTGAGTCAACAGGAGGGATTTGAAATTGCTTATGGCGGATTGGGACTTGGTAGATGTTTGGCATCTCTTTCATTCCTGTGAGAAAAATTATACCTTTTATTCCAAGGCACATGGGGTTTATTCTCAGATTGATTTCTTTTTGGTAGTCAAAGCCCTGGTAAATAAAGGAGAAGTTAGAGAGATTGAGGCAATAACATAGTCAGATTATGCGGCCATTTAGTTTTCCCTTAAGGGGTTGGGGGGCCAATTGGGAGAGAGGTTTTGAAGACTTAATGACAGCCTATTAGATGACAGTGAGTGAGCAGTTAGGTAGGGAGATGGGGCAGTAGGTGGCTGAAAACATAAATAGTGGGGAATCTTCAGGGACAATATGGGACTGCTTTAAAGCAGTAGCCAGGGGCAAATTGATTGCTAGAGCATCCTATTTAAAGAAGATAAGGGAGAAGACGAAAGTGGAGCTACTGGAGACGCTACTAGACTAGAAATCTGGCACAAGAGATCAGATGATCCCCAGCTTGGGGCACAACTTGACAAGTTGAGGGGGGAATTGCAGGATTTAGCTATAGGGGAGATTGCTTTTCAGTTGGATAGGGCAAAGCAAGAACTTTTCGAAGGAAGAAATAAAGCTAGTCATTATCTGGCCAAAAGCTTAAGTCTAGGGTGGCACAGAATCATTCTTAAGATTAAAGGTAGAACTGGAGAAATGTTGTCTGACAAGGTTAAGATTAGGTCTTGATTCACCCAATTTTATCAGGAGCTGTATTCTAAAGTAAGGATATTCCTCAGGCTGATTTTGATTTTTAGCTGGCAAGTTTTTCTATGCCCAGAATAAAGTTCAGCAAGACAGGCTCTTTTTTAATAAAGACTTTTCACCAAAGAAATCTAGGGTTCTAGCAAAGAAATGGGAGGAGAAAGGCTGCTATAGACTGGAACATATTTGGACTGGTGGAAAGCTGTGGGAATTCCCAGAGGCGAAGGGTAGTTATGGATTAGGGCTGGATGCACCCTTGGTCTGATCTGGTATGACAACTTAAGTTCTTAAAAACACATTGCCTTGGATTCTGCAACCTACTAGATTGTAGATACTGCACCATCCTTCCTTTTAATAGAGTCTCCATTAATTTTCCTACCACTAAGCTAAGGCTAATTGCCTTGTAGTTTCCATCTTCTTCTCTGCTACTATAAGGTGGGTCATGTGCTTCATTAAATTATGCTCTGCACATTAATATGACAAATGGTTGAAGACAAAAATGTCAGTCGGATACCAAATAAAAAGAAGTTAGCAGTGAAGGAATGCAGAACCGGTCTCTTAAGGGCAGTATATTAAACGCTCATGTGGGACCTGTAACATTTTTGACCCACCCCCAGAATGGTTGACAAAAACAAACCTAGTCTATTAGAATAGCAAGCCAATCTTGGCTGCCCATTTGATGCCTCTATTTATCTTTTTATTTATTTGTTTAATATACCATCAATCTGTAGACAATCTAGACCTGCTGCTTCGGAACGGCTTGTGCATCATGACAGACGAAGGCCGAGGACAGGACACAGAATGACATGGAACTCGGACGAAGTCTCAGAAAAATCTGAAGACTTGAAACTTGAGAGGGAGACTGAAGACTTGGAGCTTGAGACGGGGGGGTGCCAGGCACTTAGGGACAATAAAGCCATAGCAGAGAGACTAAATAAATTCTTTGCTTCAGAATTCACTAAGTAAGACATAAAATATATACCCATGCCAGAAATGATATTCTAAAGTGATGATTCAGAAGAACTGAAATAAATTTAAGTGAACTGGAAGATGTAATAGGGCAAATTGATAAATCACCTGGACCACATCACAGAGTGCTGAAAGAACAGATAAATGAAATTGCAGGCCTGCTATTGGAAATTTTTAAACTGTCAGTAGCATCATCTATAGCAGTGGTTCTCAACCTTTTTTTTGGCCAGGATACACCTAACAGATGGTTCTCAAATGCGTGACACACTGAACATGTGACCATCACGGGGCTAAATGTAAATATGCACTCTGCATCCACAGGAATCTCCTCAACCCCCAGCAATGAGTACAGAGCAGATATAGGGCATTACCCTGTACAACTCACCATACAAAAAAGATATTCTGGTTCTGATGACATCCCAGTAAAAACAAAACAAACTCCTTTTACTACCAGGCAAAATAGCCTTCCTTATGAAAAGACAGTAATTTACCACTAATGCATATCCTATTGAGAAAATACAACAAATAAGATTGATACAAATGCCTTATATGCTAGTCAAATACCTCACCTCGGTCACACACCCTTCACCAAGTACAAAAAAACCACAAATTATAAATATGGAGACAAAAACTGGAATGGAAAACCAAAAAGCCACTCTGCATGCAGTGCGAACCTGGAGAAATGGAAAGAGAAATATAGCACCTAACAGACTCTCAGGATTTGCAATAATGCACACAAACTAACCCGCACAAAGTTACACCTGTATTATGGAACACACTCAACAGTAACAACCCTATCCAAGAAATACAACTATTAAACCAGGCCCTAAACACTAATACATTTCATATTGGGAAAACAGAATAAGTCAAGCTGCTATACAGCCCCACACAGAAATAATTGTAAAGCTATGTTAAAAATGTTACAAAACAGCTGCTGAAAAGAATAATATCCAACAATTAAAAACTCATAAAAATTATTAAAACATGTCCAAATATCAATAAATATTTCAAAACAGCAGACATCGCATAATACCCAATAATTAAAATGGCAGTCAATCAAGAAAAATAACCTTAAAAAGCCACCTTTACTTACCCTCTCCAGCAACTCTCCTACTCCTTTCCCTTCCAGGCCAATAGCACTCACCAGAAGCAGCAAGGGCTGCTGAAGCTCTGACCTCACAGTCCTCTTCCCTTAGCGCCCATAACCAGTCACACCCCCCCCCCCCCAATTAGACCCCCGACCAGTCTCTGTCTCTCTCTCACACCAGTCATCTTCCTGACCAGTCTCTCTCTCTCTCACACAAACACATCAGCTCCCTTACCAGTCTCTCTCTCAATCACACTCATGGTTTCTTATATACAAGCTCTCAATCACATACAAATTCTCTCGCACCCATTTACACCATCTCTTACCCAGGCTTCCATTCATACCCACAGACACAAGCTCTCACCCATGCATCCATTCACACCCACAAGCTCTCACCCAAGCACCCATTCACACCCACACATACCAGCTCTCACCCAAGCACCCATTCACACCCACACACTCAAGCTCTCACCCAGGCATCCATTCACACCCACCCACACAAGCTCTCACCCAGGCATCCATTCACACCCACATACACAAGCTCTCACCCAAGCACCCATTCACACCCACAAACTCTCATCCAGGCATCCATTCACACCCACAAACTCTCATCCAGAGAGACAGGTTGAACCACCACGAGAGACTGTCCTTGGCTCCCTGCGGGAGAGGAAGGATGGCTTGGAAGTTCCGAGACACCGGCTTCCAGCGGGAGAGCAAGGCATGCTGTAAGGGACGCATATGTGCAAACGCCCAGGGGACCAGATCGATGATAGAAGCCACGGATCCCAGGACCTGGAGGTAATCCCGTGCCGTTGGAAGCGAGAGACCGATGAATCGCTGTATCTGAGCTATGAGTGTATGAGCCCTGTCCGGGGGTAGAGACACTTTGCCCAGCACTGTGTCGAAATGCGGCCCCAGGAAGTCCAGAGGCTGAGATGGAGAAAGGCTGCTCTTGGCGAAGTTGACCACCCAACCGAGGGAGTGAAGAAGCATCAACACCTTGTCGACCCCCCGGTGGCACTGGGCTGAGGACTTTGCCCGAATGAGCCAGTCGTCCAGGTATGGGTGCACCAAGACTCCCTCCCTCTAGAGAGCGGCAGCTACTACTATCATCACCTTTGTGAAGGTTCGAGGAACGGATGCAAGACCAAAGGGTAGAGCCTGGTACTGGAAATGCTGTCCCAGAATCTTGAATCGCAGAAAACGCTGGTGCGCTTGGAGGATGGGAATGTGTAGTTAAGCTTCCATCAGATCCAGGGAGGCCAAAAATTCTCCAGACTGTACCGGAGTGCAAAGTTTCCATCCGAAAGTGGGGAATCTTGAAGGCCCTGTTGACCATCTTGAGATCCAAGATCGGGCGGAAGGAACCTTCCTTCTTGGGGACTACGAAGTATACCGAATAATGTCCCCGGCCTACTTCCAGGGGGGGGGACCGGATGAATCGCTCTGAGAGCCAGAAGCCTGTCAAGTGTCTGCAGGACTATGAGTTGTTTCTGGACTGGGCCACATGGAGAGAAGAGGAACCTGTCTCTTAGCGGCCGAGCAAATTCTAACGCGTAGCTGTGTCTTAGAATATCCAGGACCCACTGATCTGACGTGATTTTGACCCACTCCTCGTAGAAAAGGGAGAGACGTCCCCCTATCCTGGGGATCATTGAGTGGGCCGGCATAGCTTCATTATGAAGACTTGGAGGACTTCCCCTGGGCCGGACCACAGCGGGGCTGTCTTTGGGCATGAAAGGACCTAGTCCAGGATTTAGATCAAGAGGACGGCTGACGAGGAGCTGCAGTCCTTGCCTGGCGGAAGCTACGTTGATTCCTGAATCTGCTTCTAGTGGAATTAAAAGACCTAGAACGAGGGCGATCCTCTGGCAGTTTGTGTACCTTATTCTCTCCAAGGGACTTGATAATCTGGTCCAGATCCTCCCCAAATTGTAGCTTGCCCTTGAAGGGTAGGGATCCCAGCTGCAACTTGGAAGAAGAATCCGCCGACCAGTTGCAAAGCCAGAGGAGGCATCTAGCCGAGACTGCAGAAACCATAGATCTGGCGAATACTCTCAGAATGTCATATAGAGCGTCTGCTCCATATGCTATGATGGCCTTCAGGTGGTCTGCCTGAGTGCTTCCTCAGAAGGCAACTCCTGGGAGCAGAGCAGCTGTTGAAGCCAGCGGAGGCCTGCACGCTGAGCGAAGGAACTACAAATGGCCGCCCGGACCCCCAGGGCGGACACCTCAAACTCTCTTAAGATAAACTTCTAGCTTTCGATATTGAAAGGCTGCCCCACCCATTACTGGAATGGTAGTTCTTTTCGTCACCACTGAGACTGCAGAATCTACTTTGGGAACTTTAAGAAGCTCCAGGAAATCATCCGGGAGAGGATATAGCTTATCCATGGCTCTGCCGACCTTAAGGGAGGTCTCCGGAGAATCCCATTCCCTGGATAACAGTTGAAGGAACATGGGATGGGAAAGAAAGGACCTACACGGCGGACGTAGACCAACCAAAAGGGGGTCCCCTTTCTTCGCTGGTGGATTAGGCTCAGGCGGGTCCTGAGGGGCCTCAATGTCCAATTCCTGTATTAACTCTTTCGGATAGTAGAAAGACTAGGGGGTACTCCATGAAGTTAGCATGTGGCACATTTAAAACTAATCGGAGAAAGTTCTTTTTTACTCAACGCACAATTAAACTCTGGAATTTGTTGCCAGAGGATGTGGTTAGTGCAGTTAGTATAGCTGTGTTTAAAAATGGATTGGATAAGTTCTTGGAGGAGAAGTCCATTATCTGCTATTAATTTCACTTAGAGAATAGCCACTGCCATTAGCAATGGTAACATGGAATAGACTTAGTTTTGGGTACTTGCCAGGTTCTTATGGCCTGGATTGGCCACTGTTGGAAACAGGATGCTGGGCTTGATGGACCCTTGGTCTGATCCAGTATGGCATTTTCTTATGTTCTTATGTTCTCATCCGGATCCGGGTCCTGCTGAGGAACAGTCCCCCCAGCAGAGGGGTGTACCAAACGGACCCTCAGAGTGCTTGAGGTGGTCGGAGGTACCCCTGGTCCCGGGACCGCTGACCCTTGGGCACTCCCCATGGTCTGGGCATTTCCCAAGACCTCAGTGGAATCAGCCATTCTGGGTACCTTAGGAGGAGGAGGTCCCGCCAAAAATTCCTGGTGCTGGCCCATTCTGGCCAGGTAAGCATTGTGAAACAGGAGAACAAAATCTGTGGAAAACGGAGGTGGCCCCGATGGAGGAAGAGTGGGAAGATCCCCTGACGGAGGAAAAGGCTCCAGAGGTGGAACGGGTATCAAAACCAGCAGCTGAGATGAAAAAGGAGCGTCCTGCTCTTCTCCTGTTAGCGCCGGAGCAGCTGAATCTGGAGACAAAATGGCCGCCGTTCCCGCGGTCAGCGGGATTGGGGCCAGCCCCTGAGCATTGAGGCACGCCAGAAGACGAGAACCAGAGCGGCCCGGCAGTTGAGAGGGTCCCTCCCCACCAGGGAGGCAAGCTGTGCAAATCCCCTTGCGGGAGAGCCTCGACCCGGGCTCTCCACAAGCGTAGCACCTGGACGAACGAGGCATGGGGAACCCCGATGGAGCCGCGAGGGAACCAGCTGTTCTTAACGCGAGAAACAGGCAAGGTGTAAAGCTGCGGAAAACGGGAAAAAACTCCGCTTCAGCCTGCTCTTCCTCACGCTCACCAGGTTCGTGCCTGTAAAAAACGGGTAATAGTCTCCGCTTCAGTCCTGCTCTCTCTCTATCCCTCAGTGACCAACAGATAGAGGCACAGAGGAATAACGCCTCTCTGTGCCAGTTGCCCAGAAAAAAACGGCGTCTCAGGGGCAGCGGGTCGGACAGCAGCCACAGGAGAGAGGTCGGCACCACCGACTTGCACCCCAGAGAGAGGAAGAGAGGAAATAACCTGTCAAAAGGAAATAAAAACAAACTTACCCCGACAACAGAAATGGGAGGGGTGGGGAGAGCTGCAAATAGTAAGAACATAAGAAAATGCCATACTGGGTCAGACCAAGGGTCCATCAAGCCCAGCATTCTGTTTCCAACAGTGACCAATCCAGGCCATAAGAACCTGGCAAGTACCCAAAAACTAAGTCTATTCCATGTTACCATAGAGAATAGCCACTGCCATTAGCAAAGTGAACTTAATAGCAGGTAATGGACTTCTCCTCCAAGAACTTATCCAATCCTTTTTTAAACACATATATACTAACTGCACCAACCACATCCTCTGGCAACAAATTCCAGAGTTTGTGCATTGAGTAAAAAAAGAACTTTCTCCGATTAGTTTTAAATGTGCCCCATGCTAACTTCATGGAGTGCCCCCTAGTCTTTCTACTATCCGAAAGAGTAAATAACCGATTCACATCTACCCGTTCTAGACCTCTCATGATTTTAAACACCTCTATCATATCCCCCCTCAGCCGTCTCTTCTCCAAGCTGAAAAGTCCTAACCTCTTTAGTCTTTCCTACAAGCAATAGAATGCTCCCACTAAAACAGGAGCGGAGGCTACAGGAAAGCTCTCCAAATAATTCCCTCAAAAAATTCATAATTCAAAGATTTGTTTTTTAATTAGACTTGATCCATCCAAAAGAAAGCAAAGCTGAGGAAAATAGAGAAAATTCCTAAAATAGCTTTCTAGTCATCTCAGTGGGGAATGAAAGCCACCACTGTCATCTGCTGGAGTCAAGAGAATACTGAGGATTAGTAGAGGGTGCACTACCTTATAAGGAAGCATCCTTCAAAGTTCTAATTGACGCTATCTGCTGGAAGGGGGAGATAATCCACTGTCTGGACTGATCCTGGTACGTACAGGGAACCCCAGTTTAGAAGTAGAAGACATTTCATTTAAAGTTGTGGCCTTCACTAATGATGTTCTTTTATTTCTAACCTACCCCCAAACCTCCCTATCAAAAGTTCTTGCATATCAAACCCAATTTGATAGATTAGCAGGTCTTAAAATAAACCAAGACAAATCAGAAGTATTAGATATAACTGGGAAAGACACCTATCCTGGGAGGGCCCTTTTCCTCTGAGTTGGGTCCATTCAGACATGAAATATCTGGACATTCGGATCCCAACCAACGTATCCTCGTTATATAGAGAGAATGTTCAGCCTCTTCTCAGATCCTTGTGAAATAAGGTCCAAAAGTGGATGAATCTTCCTCTATCACTGATTGGCCAAATTCATCTCTTAAAGATGATTGAACTTCCCAAATGGCTCTATATTTTACAAATGACACCCTTATGGCTCCTCCAAAGAGATATTCGAGAGATTTAAGAAAATATGTAAATGTTTCATGTGGCACAGGAAGAAAGCCAGGCTCCCTTTAAGTATCCTACAACAGCCTTTCATCAAAGGTAGCCTTAACTGCTCAGATATTAGTCATTACAATTTAGTTTGCATGTTACGCATCATTAGAGATTGGATACAGGACTCTTTTTCCTTCTCCCCTAATGACCACCTGCGGGTATGGCTGGGTTTTTTTTTTTCCCTATCCTCACTCTTGCAATGTAAGGTGAAGGTCCTTCCAACATTCTCATCTTTTTTCCTGATCATTTTATCTTGTTGGATGGCCTGGACCTCCCTTTGCAAGATGCTAGGCCACAACACCAACACTACAGCTCTTATGGAGATATGTGATAATCCAGACTTCCCACCCGGGCTTTCACGAGGGGTGTTTCAGAGGTGGAGCTTGTCTGGACTTTCCCAACTGCGATATTTCTTCATGGATAAATCAAACACACCAACAAGCTTTCTTGATTTACAAAGCAAATATCAACTTCCATGTATGGACTTCTATGCCTTTTTCCAACTTTGTCACTATATTAATTCCCTCCTTCTTACAAGCCCCAATTTGGGTCAATGTGAATCTTCTAAATCAATTTCATCTCCTCAATAAACAGAAGCCTTCCTGTGCTCTCTTTGCCAAACGGCTGTTGGAACCCTCAGATGTTACCTTAGCTCTTACACGATGGTCAAGTTGGTCGAGGTAAAGTTAACCCAACAAGACCTTCACTTTTACTTTTCTTACATCAAGAAAATTTCTGAAAACATACTGTTATGTGAGTTACAATACCGATTTATATGGTAGTTATATATCCCTCAGTCTACTGCCTTTAAATGTAAGCTCTGCCCATCTCCAATATGTGAAAAATGTAAAGGTGCAGTTAATGATTATTGTCATAGTTTTTGGTCTTGCGCTCTAATACACCAAAAGAGCATAGGTACAAGGTAAGGGAGAACAGAGACAGGGATACAGAATACACACTTCCATAGGTATGTACACTACCCCCCCCCCCTCCCCCAAGAAAGCGTGTAGGTAACATTGACAATGTGCAAAACTCAATATTAATCATATTATTATGGCTTTTAATTTTAGTGTAGTTGACTTGAAATTATACTTAAAGGCATTGAAACAGGAAATGAACATGTCAAAATCTATATTGTTCAGCTTTTACTAGTTTTATATCTGTCCTAGATGACTATCCAGTACATAAACAATTTGTTTTAAGTATTCGTTTTCACATTTATGCTCCATGCATTCTGCCTTTTCCTGAACCTTCAATCCGTCCTTCATGGTCAACAAACAAATGAAATTGTGATTCTGCTCAAATATTATGCTATCTGCAATTCTCTTCAATTAATTATCAACTAAAAAGATAACTTATATCAATTTATTAATAAACATACAACAAGGCAGGTATATAAAACTAAACATTTAAGTAAGTTAGACAGATAAAACATATCCAGCTAACATATATGGGATATTCAGCAGCGTGCTATGCTGCTGAATATTGTCTCAAAAATTACTATTTACCTGGACAAGTTATGTCCAGCCACATTATCCTACTCTATGGCAGGTCTAATTTAGCGGATTAACTTAACCCAATAGGCATTGCTGCCCATTGCCCGTCCACTAGATATCCGGCTATCTACTTAGTTGGAGAAAGGACTTATCTGCCTAAGTGGCGTCCATTAGCCAGATAAGTAGCATTGAATATCAGACTCAACATGTAACAAGGAGCATTAGTTCTATTTTATAAAAAGGAAATTTCAGCTTACTGGCGCATTCAACTTCCACTGGAAACAGGTGTGTGCTCAATGCAAGATATGATGCATGTAATCCTAGAAGTAGTCCCAAATTTCTTTCTGGATCTATGAGAGGTGAAGACAGACTGCCAAGATCTGGTGTTGTGACAGTCTCCTGATCAGGCTAGGCATAAGAAACTTAAAATTAACTTAAAGAATTATAGTTCAGATGACAACAAAATTCCAGTAAGTTCAAAGATACACTTGAAAGTATAATAATAGTTATCTTTAAGTGACACATATTAGTCCTTAGGAAATTTGAGCTTCCAATTTGTATTTTGTATTTTTTATAAATGAATTATGAAGGCTTATGAAAAATGCAGGAATGAATAGTAGTTAGGGTAAAAGACTTGATGACTAACACTACTGCACACAAGTTACATTTTTTGGTAGTTGTGTGTCCAATAGACTTTGCCTCAGCTTAGCTGTTCACATTTTTTTTTTCTTTTTTTGGTTATTATACTGTCATGAGGATTACATGTTCACCTTAAGAAGACAGTTGAGATGGCTGTTAAGGATATGGATGTTTTGTATTGATAAATGGCATTGTATTTTAAATTGTGTTCCTCATGAATAGTGTTATTAGACTAACAAGTTAAAAAAGCAATAATAATATTTATTTTATTTATTTAACAGTTTTATATACCGACCTTCATAGTAAATAACCATATCGGATCGGTTTACAATTAACAAGAATAAAAAACTGGGATAACTATTCAAGTAAACGAAAGATAAACAGTAAGTAGGAATGAGTCAAAGTTACAATCAACAGGGAAGAGAACTTGGAAGCTTGCAACAAGCTGGAAAGAAGATAAGGCAGGAAATAAATATGAAGTGATGCCATAGGGCGTACGGGTTAAAGCTTAATGGTGCTTTAACCTGGGAGAGTCTGTATTGTTGCGATCCCGGTCACTGGGTTAGTGACCGGGCCCTTACCTGCGCTCCAAGCCCCGCGAAACGCCGGTTCCTGGGCCATCCGGGCAACGTGGCAGCGGCGTCTCCACGAGGGAGACGTCGCCGAAGACTCCTCCCCTCGGCAGGGGAACGCGAGCGTGCGAGGGCCAGGTTTTTGTAGTTTCAGCACCCGGATGTGCTGGACCGCCCCTGACTGACGTCAGACGCCGGCAGGAGATTTAAACGGGGTTTCTGCGCTAGCTTCTTTGCCTTGCAACGTGGTCACTCGGTTGAGTTTCTAGTTGCCGTTCCTGCTTGCCTGGTTCCTGACTTCTGCCTGCTCGTTCTTGGATTTGCCTGCCTGCCTGTCTGACTTCTGTTCCTGCCTGCCTGCCTGCCTTGTTCCTCGGACTTCTGCCTGCTTGCTGCCTGCCTTGACTCCGGTCCGTGATTCCACTTCTGCCTGCCTGCTGCCTGCCTTGACTCCGGTACGTGACTCCACTTCTGCCTGCCTGCTGCCTGCCTTGACTCCGGTCTGTGAATCCACTTCTGCTTGCCTGCTGCCTGCCTAGACTCCGGTTCGTGTCTTCTCTCCTTGGATTCTTCAGACCTTCTCCTAAGTCCCAGCGGTCCGGGTCCCTACGGGCTCCTCCTGGGGGGACCTCGGGCTTCCAGGGCGAAGACACCTAAGTCCTAGCGACCCGGGCTCCCACAGCTCCTCTGGAGGGGTCACGGGTTTCCAGGTGAAGTTCCAGTCTTTCCAGTGTGTGTCTGCCTCCCGACCGTCCTCCTGAGTTGGTCGGCCCAAGGATCCACTTCCGGATATTGTCAATCACAACAGTTTGCAAGGCCATGGATCCGGCAGACCTCGCTGGTCTCCAGGCCATTCCGGGGCTCGCCCAAAGGTTGGTACAACAGCAACAGGTTCTCGACTCTTTAGTAGCCACAGTGGAGCGCATGGCTACTCGCATGGATGCAGAGCCTCCCGCACCGGCACCAGTACCAGCGGCCGCTCCGGTCGTCACGCTCCAGACGCCCACGCAACTTCCTGCTCCCTCTCGATACACTGGGGATCCCAAGGCGTGTCGGGGATTTCTAAACCAGTGCTTCGTACGGTTTGCCTTATTACCCAACCAGTTCCCTACTGATTCTGTCAAGGTGGCATACATTTTTTCTCTCTTGGACAGCCGGGCCCTGAATTGGGCCTCATCTATGTGGGAGAAGAACGACGTCACTCTCACTAACTTAGAAAACTTTGTAGCCAGTTTTAAAGCAGCCTTCGATGAGCCTGCTCGTCAGACCTCGGCAACTTCCGAATTGCTGCAACTTCGACAGGGAGCACGCACTTTGGCTGAATATGCCCTAGAATTCCGCACACTTGCGCTGGAGGTAGGATGGCGTGATGACGCTCTTCGAGGTATTTTCCTGGAGGGTCTTGCAGGTCGGATTAAAGATGTCTTGGCCGCCAGGGACATTCCAGAGGACCTCAATGCACTCATAGAACTCGCTGGGCGCATAGATCGCCGCCTTCAACAAAGGGCAAAAGAAATACGCCCCCCACGACGTATGACGTCTTTGGCTCCTCTCTTCTCGAGGCAGCTCACGCCGAGTTCTCGGACCACCGGGGCTTCCTCCGAATCTTCCACTGAGGAACCCATGCAGCTGGGGAGAACGTCCCTGACTGAGGAGGAGAAACGCCGTCGCCGTACACTAGGACTTTGTCTGTATTGCGGTGGAAAGTGACATTTCCTGTCACAATGCAAGGAACGGGCGGAAAACGCTCGCGCCTAGGACGTTTGGAGGAGTGTCTCCTGGGCTGTCTTAATGCTGCTCCTCAATGTACATTACCTATAACCCTGAGGTTCCCTGGGGGTGTCTTCGAAACGCGGGCTCTCATTGACTCCGGAGCTGGAGGGAACTTTATCACCCGTGAACTATTCCAGCAACTCCAGTTACCCACGCGACCTCGTGAACCACCACTGCGGGTTACCTCTATTCAAGGTACTCCTTTACCTGGAAGCATTTCCGTTACCACGAATCCACTCACGCTCCAGACCGGGTTACTGCACAAAGAGACGATCTCCTTCCTGGTCTTGAAGAGGTCGGTACACCCGGTAGTCCTCGGTTTACCCTGGCTTCAGCAACACTCTCCGGTGATCCGCTGGGACGACCTTCAGATTACTCAGTGGAGTTCCCGTTGTTTCTGCTCCTGCATCAAGAAGGCAGTGGTTCCTCCCATTCCATTGGCACATGTTGGGTCCCTACTCCCGGCACCCTATGCGGACTTCGCCGACGTATTTTCTAAGGAGAAGGCGGAGCTGCTACCTCAACACCGTCCCTTTGATTGTGCCATAGAGCTACTTCCTGGTACAACTCCGCCATGCGGCAGAGTATACCCTCTATCACAGCCTGAGACTAAAGCCATGTCTGACTACATCAGAGAAAACCTCGCCAAAGATTTCATCCGCCAGTCTAAATCGCCTGCGGGGGCGGGATTCTTCTTTGTAGCAAAAAAAGATGGATCACTGAGGCCTTGCATCGATTATCGGGGCCTGAATTCCATTACCAAGAAGAACCGTTACCCACTGCCATTGATTCTGGAATTACTGGATAAACTTCAAGGAGCTCGAGTATTTACGAAGCTGGACTTAAGAGGGGCCTATAATTTGGGCCGTATCCATCCCAGGGATGAATGGAAGACCGCTTTCAATACCCGGGACGGACACTATGAGTACCTGGTCATGCCGTTCGGCTTATGTAATGCTCCTGCTGTGTTCCAGCATCTCATGAATGAGATTCTCAGAGAACTGTTATACTCTTGTGGCATAGTATATCTGGACGATGTCCTCATTTTCTCCCAAGATCTGAATTCACATCAACTCCAGGTCCGACAAGTGCTCCAGATTCTCCGGGACCAGCATCTTTATGCAAAATTAGAAAAATGCTTTTTTGAGCAGGACTCTTTACACTTTCTGGGTTACATTATCTCTGCCACGGGATTTAGGATGGATCCCGAGAAAGTGTCCACAATCAAGAAGTGGCCTCAGTCTGTTGGTCTAAAAGCCTTACAGCGCTTCCTGGGCTTCGCGAACTTTTACAGGCACTTCATACCTGGGTATTCACAGCTGGTGGCGCCACTGACCGCTCTAACTAAGAAAGGGGCGGACACTCGACAATGGCCTTCTGAATCGTGTAAGGCGTTTTGTGACTTGAAAGAGGCTTTTCTATTGGAAACCTGCTTACGCCACCCTGATCCATTGCGTCCCTTCGTTGTGGAAGTAGACGCTTCCAGTGTGGCTGTAGGGGCTGTACTCTCTCAGTATTCCAGCACAGGGAGATTACTACCGTGCTTCTACTTTTCCAAGAAATTTACCCCTGCCGAGAGCAACTACGGAATAGGCGACAAAGAACTTTTGGCCATCAAACTGGAAGAATGGAGGCAGTGGCTCGAGGGAGCTCAACATCAGGTCACTGTTTATACTGATCATAAAAATTTGGAGTTTCTCTCGCAGGCCCAACGCCTTAATCCCAGGCAAGCTCGATGGTTGCTATTCTTTAGTCGATTTGACTTAATTCTCAAATACCGGCCAGCCTCAAAGAATGTACGGGCCGATGCCTTATCTCGGAACACCATCTTCGAGGAGAAGGATGATTCCCCTCAGTATATCATCGATCCAGCCAGAATCTCTTTAGCCAGTACCAGTGTGTCCACTCAGGGAAGAGTGGTAGTTTCTCGACGAGATCGTAGGAAAGTCCTAGAGTGGGCCCATGACTCCCTCACAGGGGGCCACGCCGGTCGAGAGAGAACTCTAACCCTCCTAAATCAATATTACTGGTGGCCCCGGGTACGACAAGATGTGCAAGAGTATGTGGCATCTTGCCCAGTATGTGCCAGACAGAAACCTCTCGGTGGACGACCTTTGGGACTCCTACAACCCTTACCAATTCCCACTGAACCTTGGACCCACATCGCCACGGACTTCGTGGTGGATTTACCGCCATCAGAAGGTAAAACGGTAATATGGGTCACCGTAGACCGGTTTTCTAAAATGGTGCACTTGGTACCCCTGCCCAAGCTGCCATCGGCGCCAGAACTGGCACTTCTGTTTACACAGCATATATTCCGGTCTCATGGTCTTCCACAAAGCATTGTCTCCGATCGGGGACCCCAATTTACAGCCCGCTATTGGCGTGCTCTGTGAAAGAAGTTTGGAGTACAATTAAACTTATCCACCGCGTTCCACCCTCAAAGTAACGGGCAGACGGAACGAATGAATCGCTCACTCAAGACATTTCTTCGCAGCTTCATCTCTGAGAAAAGAGACAATTGGGTCTCTCTGCTTCCATGGGGCGAATTCGCTTACAATAATCATACACATTTGGTTACAGGGCAATCTCCGTTCCAGACGGTCTTTGGACGTCATCTCAGATCGCCTGTTCCAGTCCCTGTGGACGTTGCTTCGCCGGCGGCCCAGACAATGGCCACTCAACTTCATCGGCTCTGGAGGACCCTTCAGCACCGACTCAATACAGCAGCGGAGAAGGCACAAAGAGGGGCAAATCGGCACAGACGCCTTGCACCAGAATTGCTGCCCGGCACTAAGGTATGGCTGAGTACCAAGCATCTCCATTTCCCGGGTCGTTCTCGCAAGTTGGCTCCCAGATTCTGTGGTCCGTTTCCTGTGGCGGAATGAATAGGTCTGGTCTCCTATAGGCTTCGCCTTCCCTCATCTTTACGTATCCACAACGTGTTTCATGTATCACTGTTGAAGCCTGTGGTGTTCTCTCGTTTCCATCGGCCTACTCCTGATGCAGTCTCAGTCGAATCTTCTGAGGAACCTGTTTATCAGGTTCGGGAGGTACGGGATGTGCGCTTTCACAATCGCCAATGGGAGTATTTGCTGGCCTGGGAGGGCTGCGGCCCCGAGGAGGACTCTTGGGAGCCTGCACGGAACATTTTGGACAAATCCCTGCTGACCCAGTACCACTTGGACAATCCCGGAAAGCCTGGTCCTCTGCGGAGGGGGCGTAAAAGGGGGGGTACTGTTGTGATCCCGGTCACTGGGTTAGTGACCGGGCCCTTACCTGCGCTCCAAGCCCCGCGAAACGCCGGTTCCTGGGCCGTCCGGGCCGCGTGGCAGCGGTGTCTCCACGAGGGAGACGTCACCGAAGACTCCTCCCCTCGGCAGGGGAACGCGCGCGCGAGGGCCGGGTTTTTGTAGTTTCAGCACCCGGATGTGCTGGACCGCCCCCGACTGACGTCAGACGCCGGCAGGAGATTTAAACGGGGTTTCTGCGCTAGCTTCTTTGCCTTGCAACGTGGTCACTCGGTTGAGTTTCTAGTTGACGTTCCTGCTTGCCTGGTTCTTGACTTCTGCCTGCTCGTTCTTGGATTTGCCTGCCTGCCTGTCTGACTTCTGTTCCTGCCTGCCTGCCTTGTTCCTCGGACTTCTGCCTGCTTGCTGCCTGCCTTGACTCCGGTCCGTGATTCCACTTCTGCCTGCATGCTGCCTGCCTTGACTCCGGTACGTGACTCCACTTCTGCCTGCCTGCTGCCTGCCTTGACTCCGGTTCGTGACTCCACTTCTGCCTGCCTGCCGCCTGCCTTGACTCCGGTCCGTGAATCCACTTCTGCTTGCCTGCTGCCTGCCTAGACTCCGGTTCGTGTCTTCTCTCCTTGGATTCTTCAGACCTTCTCCTAAGTCCCAGCGGTCCGGGTCCCTACGGGCTCCTCCTGGGGGGACCTCGGGCTTCCAGGGCGAAGACACCTAAGTCCTAGCGACCCGGGCTCCCACAGCTCCTCTGGAGGGGTCACGGGTTTCCAGGTGAAGTTCCAGTCCTTCCAGTGTGTGTCTGCCTCCCGACCGGCCTCCTGAGTCGGTCGGCCCAAGGATCCACTTCCGGATATTGACAATCACAACATGTATAACTGCATTAATCGCATTTAGGAATATGAATCAAGAATAATCTCTTTTAAGAGTCAAGGAACTTCATCCCCTAATTAATAGAGATTACCACTTAGCTGTGAAAGTTCCAGAAAGTACTTTTAATTACTCTAAAAACCAAAAAAGAACTAAGCAAACTTTGAAATATACATATATAAATAAGGAAGCAGATGGGTAATGTTGCAGGATGCATAGGAAAGTATGAGTTTTCCAATATTTTCCGATTTCTTAAAATGTGATAATCTGTCTTTCATTAACGACACATTAAACCAGAGTACAATAAAAAAAATTCAATCAATTCCACAAGGAAAAAAAAACACCTTACCGGTCCAATAAATCATCCCCAACATCATCCTCTTACAATGCACCACCGAATCTTATTTAAGAACATTTATAATCTGCTGATCCAAAAAACTTCTCAGTGGAGTACAACATAAATGTATACGCATTAGTGCAATAAAATTTAGCCACACCATTCATTATTTCCCCAAAAAATTCCTCAAAAAATCTAACTTTACATTTTTTTTAATTGACCTTCTTTTCATAAATCAATGAAATGCGATTCTACCATATGATGCCTATACAACTAAAGGGTAATTTCCTTTTAACGTTCAGATGGGCTAATTAAAAAAAAAAAAATCACAAACAGCTCCTGCTCTGAAGAAACTAATTCTCTCAACGGATGATAAGCCTTCAAAGAATTATTCTTTAAATCAGGGTCCCAAGTTATATATTTTTTTAAATATGCTTCTCTCAGTCTTCACCTTCTCTCCTCTCCCTAGACAATCACATCCTACTGCATACCTGATTCTGCATTGATATTTAAAGTTTTTAAAGAGGTGCCTGGAGTTTGTAGTCAGAATATTTAGCCCTGATACAATTAAGAGGTAGGTGAATTTAATAAGTATTACTGTCAGATTCAAACCTTTTTTGTATTTAAGGTAAATGAATTTAGAACAATTGTTAAAGATGTGCACATACTTATTTCTAAAAATGAACAAACCAACCTACTCTAATTGCAATTTAGAACTATTTTCCTGCCAATGGTCTTTGTCATCAATCATTTAATGTGTGATATAGAACAAGAAGATACTAAAACATTCCAAGGTACTGGCAAAACATGAATTAACTAGAAAAAGGGCTTTTTCAGTAGCAGGCCCTGTTTTATGGAATTCACTTCCAGACTTCCTCCGCCTTACTCCTACACAACAGTTTAAAAAATCACTAAAAACTTATCTATTTCAGAAAGCCTATAGTTTAGTCTCTAATTCATAAAATCAACATTCACTTATCTCCCACACTGTTATTATCTCTCTTCAAACAGACAATATTTAAAGAAAATAATACTAACATTCAATCCAATTTTGCTGTTTAAAGTTGTAGGGCATGAATGTTTATGGTGCTATTATTTTTAATGTTAGTTTTAATTTGTTTTTATTTTTAAGTTTATTTATTATGTATGTCTGGTTGTAAACCGTTTTGATTAATTCTTTTGAATTGTAAAGGCGGTATATAAACATTTTTAAATAAATAAAATAAAATAAATAGGATAAAAAAGTAGAAAAAATATTTTTGGAGTTGTAAGTTACTCATATATTCTGTACTGTATCCATCATTAAGCAAAGTACATGTGCGACTGGAACTATCCAATGTTTGTAACAATCTTGTTAGTAAACCCAGAGAAAGAAAACAAAACTGTAAAAAGAAATAGCAAAATAAATCTAAAAAATATACTGCAATACAAAATATTACATATATTTTACCTCCATATACTGGCCAACACAGAAAGCGTGCATGGATTCTTTAGTGTCCTCAAACTGCAAAGCAGCTTCCAATGCAACAATGGGTTCCTCACCAGCAAACTGAGCTGAGGAAAAATATGGAAAAGAAAAACGTATAGCTGAATAAAAGATATACATAATTCACTTGTTTCGAGCACAAATAATAGCAAAGTTTTTAAGCAGCTTCAACAAATGTCTGACACTGTGACTTCATCCTTGATGGTTTTTAGGGTTTTCTCTCTGATTTTTCTGAAATTTTTCCTATTTTAGTTAATAAGAATGACTTGCGGAATGCACATTATTTTTAAATTAAAGTAAATCATACCAAACACAAGACCAGCTTGAAATGTCTCTCAACCTGGGAGTTAATTATAAATCTTTACTACCTGGAATACTGTAAAGTAACAATGCACTCAATTTCATTTTAATTATTTAGTTGTAGAATAGATGTATTCTATTTCTTTTATATTTTCCTGTGAAAGTTTAATAAAAAAAATTTTGAATTGAAAGTTTTATTAAACTTTTAACACAGGAATACAAGAACCATGAAATTATGCATTATACAATACATGATGAACCTATGTCCCTTCCTCATCCCACCCCCCTCCCCCATCACCCCCAGGCGAGGTGGAACCTAGACATAATTGTAGTCCAGTCTAAAGTCTTAATAAACTAAAAAGGACTGTATGCCTTAACAGTCAGCATAGCAGATTCCATAGTAATGGTGTACTCTGCATACAATCCCTGAAATAAAAGTAAAAATAAGGTGATACATCCCAGTTCATTGAAATAAGCACTGCTTCCCAAATTGTGCCAATGAAAAGAAGTATAAAAGAAGTTTACCCTAACTACTATTCATGTTACAAGTTAAACAGTGAACTGTTTCCAGGTTCTCAGAAAGGAAAGCACTCTACCATGTTTGGCAGTAGTTAGGCCAGCCGATAATAAGAGTGCAGCTTTCCTATGACATCCGTGAGAGTGGGCATCTGGCCAGTTTTCCACCTAATAGCTATCAGGTTGTGAGCAGCAATGAAGATTTGTGTACACAGTCGCTGCTGAGCCTTGCCTAGAACATCAGGATATACATGCAGTAGTGCAGCAATAGCAGAGGGCGATAGAACAACCTGTAAAACTTCGCTTATCCAGGTAAATACAACCTCCCAGAAGGGTAGCAACTTATGACAAGCCCACCAGATATGAAAGTAAGTGCCACGGTTTCCACAATGGCACCAACAGAGGTCCGATACTGCAGGATAAATTCTATGTAGTTTGTCAGGGGTAAGATACCATCTGTAAATCATTTTATAACAGTTCTCGCGCAATCCTGCAGATATCGAACATCTCCTAGCAGAATATATTACAGTTCCCCACGTCTGTGTGCTCAACCGCACCCCTGCGTGATAAATTTACTTGGCTCCTGTTCCTCCGGAAAGAAAGTTTGATATATCTTAGAGATGGGCCCCATAATCCTATCATTGTGCATAACAAAGGCTTCAAACAGAGAGCGGCCGGGGCATAATATATTGGAGCGTTGCAAGGTCTGCAGGAAATGAGCAACCTGTGCATAGGCCAAGAAGTCTCTCTGACCGAAGGGACGTATATCTGCCATCCCTGCCAAGGAGAGGATTGCCCCCTGCGACATCATGTGTCCTATATTAGTGACACCCCTCTCTCGCCAGGAGCTCAACTGAGAGGTCTGATAACCCGCCGGCATTTGGATATTATGAAGAAGGAATGTTTGATAAAAGTATTTATATTCTCCCACCAGCCGCCTTCTACTCTGTTTCCAAAGTTGCAAGGTAACATGTAGGGACCATGGGATACCCCCTACTGGTCGCCAGGTATTGCGTGGTTGCTAAAATATGGCCGATAAAGCCATAGATCCTAATATAGCCTGTTCAATAGACACCCATTGTTTAATTTCCTTGCGGCGATTGATGTCTAGTATGGCTCTCAGTTGGGATGCCCTGTAATACCACGTGATGTTAGGCACTCCCAAACCCCCTTGTATCTTCAGAAGATATAGCACTTGATGTGCTAATCGGGGGGTGGGAGTCGCCGTCGTCGTCAAATGAAATCAAAAATTAATTTCTGCCAATTACGGAGGGCTGGAGGGGGAATACAAATCAGTAGAGAAGAAAATAAATACAAGAATTTCGGCAACACTGTCATTTTAGCTATCGCAATCCTATCTAGCCAGGAAAAGGTGCCCCTGTTCCATCTACTCATATCCAGGGTAATTTTATCAACCAAAGGAGTATAGTTGAGAGGATACAGATCCGGTAGTCTAGCGGTCAATAAAACGCCCAGGTACTTAATGTGGGATTTAGCTTATTTGAATGGGAATCTTCTGCTAATCGCCTGTAATTCAGCTGGACTCGGGGTTACATTAAGCAATTCAGATTTTGAAAAATTCACCTTAAGACCCGCCACTGCGCCAAACCTGCGCAATTCGCGTGACGCCCTCTAGGGAATTGGCCGGGTCCGTTAAGGTGAGCAATATGTCGTCCTCAAAAAAGCGAAGCTTTGTACTCCGAGTTTCCCAGCAACACTCCCAGTATATCGGCTGCTGAGCAAATCCTGGTCACAAAGGGCTCTAGGTACAGGGCAAATAAGGGGGGACAAGGGGCACCGCTGTCTGGTACCCCTCCGTATGGTAAAAACCGGACCGTAACCATTATTTACTTTAACCCGTGCGGAAGGGTTGTCATATAATTGTCGTACCCATTGAAGAAAATAAGGTCTGAATGCCATTTGCCGTAGTGTGGATAAAAGAAAAGGCCAGTGAACAAGGTCAAATGCCTTTTCGGCATCAAGGGATAATACCGCGGGTACTCGTTCCTTGCGCACCCACCAAATAAGGTCAATGACTTTTCTGATACTGTCCGCAGCCATGCGCTGCGGTATAAACCCGACCTGGTCGGAATGAACAAGCTGTGGGAGAAATTTATTAAGGCGCTGGGCTAGTACCCTTGCTAGAATTTTTAGGTCCACATTTGTAAGTGAGATGGGCCTGTAAGAGCCACATTGTGCAGGATCTCGCCCTGGTTTAGCCAGCACAGTTATTCCGGCCAAGTTGTTTTGAGGTCCAATACCCCCACCCTCTCTAAGGTTGTTAAAGAATTGAACTAGGGGTTCAGCAATTGTTGATACGAACTTCTTATAGTAAACCCCTGAGAGGCCATCAAGGCTGGGAGACTTGCCCGGTTTTTAAAGTTTTGATCACCAACTCTATCTCACCAGTTGTGATGGGAGCATCCAAGCTTTGTTGCTGTTCAGGGGTCAAGCCAGGTAAACCAACATCCTGTAAATACTCATCTATGTCTAGTTGCTTAATGGACTTTTCCGGGCATACAACTCCTGGTAGAAGTTCGAAAAGACAGCCCGAATATCCGATGAAGCCGTTAAGATGTCACCCTTCGGGTTCTTAATTTTAGAGATGGTGTTTTGGGAGAGCCGAACCCACAATTGACGTGCCAGTAGGCGTCCTGCCTTGTTCCCACCCTCATAAGTACTTCTGCTTGGTGGATTCCAGTGCATACAGTATGTGTTTATTGTCAAGTTGGGACAGCTCATTTTTTAAAGCAAGCAATTTCTGATAGCAACGAATTGATTGGTTCCTCATATGAGTCTGAGACAAAGCAGTGATTTTATCTAACAGATCACGGCGGGCACTCTGTTCATGGCACTTGCAAGTGGTAGCTCTGGAAAGAAGACCCCCCCTTGCAATTGCCTTGGAGCATTCCCATAAAATACAGGGAGAGATTTCCGGCCTGCTATTCTGGCGGAAATATTCCTGCATCTGTGTTTCCAAGGACTGTACAAAAGAGATGTCTTGCATTAAGGATTTGTTCAACTTCCAAAACCGGTTTCCCTTGTCCCGATCACCCAGATCGATATCTAAGCCAATGGGGATGTGGTCGGACCATGTAATGATGTCGATGTCTGCTTTCTGAACCTGATTTCCCATTATTTTATCCACAAGAAAATAATCAATGCGAGAATAGCTATCATGAGGTGCAGAATAAAAGGAATAAGATCGGGACTTGGGAAACCGGAACCTCCAGATGTCAACAAGGTTCAAGTTTAATAAAATTTTAAACTAAATAAAAAACCTGAAGTAGCACAAGACAGGAATTGTCAGAATGTTTAAACCAAAAGTCTAGTAAGTCTAGCAGCCTATTTCAGACAGTGGGTGGCAAGTAAAGCAGAGTTGTTTACCTGTAGCAAGAGTTCTCCAAGGATGGCAGGATGTTAGTACTCACACTTGGGACATGGGTGGCATGATCCGATGGGACCCAGCACAGAAAACTTATATCAAAGTTAATAGAACTTTGAGCCTCTCTGAACAATCTTAGGTATGCATTATACCATGTGGGATTCCTTCAGTCTTATAACATAGAATTAAAGAATAAAACCCACAAGTGGAGACCCAGCTCCACAGGGAGGTGGACAGGTCTTGTGAAGACTAACATCCTGCTTTCCTCAAAGAACACCTGCTACAGGTAAGCAACTGAAAACAAGCCCAATAAAAAATGGGACCAACAAAACAGGTGCCAATAGGCATAAAAACAACAACGTTTTGTTGGTAATAGGAGAGGGCAACTTGAACAGAAATAACGGGCCCTAGTCAGGAATGGAGTTTGGTTCTAAACCTCAAAGAAGTTCCAAAGGATGGATTGGCCAAATCTGCTGTCATGACGACCATCCCTATCCAAACAGTTATGTGATGTGAATAAGTAGGTGGATCTCCAACATTGAAACTCTGCAGATCTTCTCCATGGGGACTCCTCGCAAGTAAGACACCGATGCTGCCATGGTTCAAACAGAGTGAGCCTGGATATGGCCCCCAAGATGCAATCCCACCTGGGCATAACAGAAGGAGATGCAGTCTGCTAGCCAAAGGCAATCTCCAGCCCATTCTAGTTAAAAGAAAGAAAAAGTTGGGTGGACTGTCTATGGGCTACTGTTCGCTCCACATAGAAGGCTAAGGCTCTCTTGCAGTCCAAACTGTGCAGGAATTGTTCACCTTGGTGCCAATGAGGCCTGGGAAAGAATGTTGGCAGAACAATGGCCTGGTTAAAATGGAAGTCCAACACCATCTTAGGCAGGAAATTAGAGTACATGCGCAAGACCACCCTATCATGAAAAATCTTTGTGTAAGATGGATAAGTCACTATGGCCTGGAGCTCACTGACCCCCACCAAAAATGACCTTCCAGGTCAGATACTTAAGATCACATGCTCGAAGAAAGCTTTTATCAGCTGAGCTAAAACTACACTGAGGTTCCAGGACACAGAGGGAAACCTTAGAGGAGGCTTAACTGAAGCATACCCGGCATGAAACATACAAATATAGGCTACACAGAGATGGGTTTATCTTCTAAACCAGAGGTGGGCAAAATATGGCAGGTAGGCTAAATCTGACCCATCACCATGTTTCATCTGGTCTGCCTCTCTCTTTAAAATTTACATTATGTGCAGCCCGTGCCATACATCAGGCAAATAGGCCTAAGCATGCACTAGTGAGGTTCTCACCCCCACCAGCAAGATTTCCTGTCCTGGTCCTCAGCACCATGGAGTAATATCCTGGTGGGACTCCTACCGCACCAGCAAGAAGAGCTGCATGGTAGCACCGTAGAGTACATAAATACACAAGATTTCCCATACTGAGTGAGAATAAAAGTCCATTAAGCCCAGTATCCAGTTTCCAACAGTGGTCAATCCAGGTCACAAGTACCTAGCAAGATCCCAAAGGTAAGATAGATTCCATGCTACTTATCCCAGTGATAAGAAGTGGATTTTTGCAAATGCACCATAATAATGGTTTATGGACTTTTTCTTCAAGAATGTCCAAACTTTTTTTTAAACATAGTTATACTAATAGCTTTCAAAACATCCTCTGGCAATGAATACTGGAGCTTAACCCATTATGTCCCAAATTTTTTAAGAAGCTGTGCTCTAAATAGGATACAGACATAATGAGTTAATTATGCGTTAAATTAAAAAAAAATTCTCTTATTAATTTTAAATGTATCACCTAGTAACTTCGTGTCTCTTCTAGTTTTTGTACTCTTTGAAAGAGTACACAACCGATTAACACATTCCATACCATTATTTTATAGAACTTTACCAAACCTCTCCCCTCAGCCGTCTCTTCTCCAAGCTAAAGAGTCCTAACTTCTTTAGCCTTTCCTCAAAGGAGAATCGATCCATCACCTTTCTCATTTTGGTCACCCTTCTCTTTACCTTTTCTAATTCTACTATATCTTTATTGAGATGTGGTGACCAGAACTGCACTCAAGACTCAAGATGAGGTTGCACCATGGAGCGATACAGAGGCATTATGATATTCTCTGTTTTATGCTCCATTCCTTTCCTGTAATCCCTAGCATTCTATTTGCTTTCTTGGCTGCTGCTGCTGCACACTGAGCAGAAGATTTCAATGTATTATCAATGATGATGCCTAGAACCTTTTCCTGAATGGTGACTCCTAATGTGGAACCTTGCATTGTGTAGCTATCATTTGGGTTATTCTTCCTTAAGTGCATCACTTTGCACTTCTCCACATTAAATGTCATTTGCATGCCCAGTCTCTGCAAGATCCTTTTGCAATTTCTCACAATCCTCTGGTGATTTAACAATTTTGAATAATTTTGTGTCATTGGCAAATCTGATCACCTCACTTGTTGTTCCCCTTTCCAGGTCATTTATAAATATATTAAAAAGCAGTAATGCCGGAACAGATCCCTGGGGTACTCCACTATTCACTTTTTTCCATTGAATAAATTTACTATTTAGACTACTCTCTGTTTTCTATCTTTAACTAGTTCCTAATCCACAAAAGGGCACTGCCTCCTATCCCATGGCAGTAAGTGTGACATGCTTGCGGGGTTCCCAACCCCCATTAGCAGCACCGGGTGGCATGGCTCACTGGCAAGGTTCCCATCCCTCACCAGAAAGACTAGGCCCATGGCGCCTTGGAGTGACATGCTGGTGGGTTTGACACACTCCGCCTTCGAGAACAGGCCATGCATGGTGGCGGTCCTGAAGTTGATTTGCCAGGAGGATTCCAGCACCCACCAGACAGGAAGAAGACAACAATAAAGTCAGGAGGAAGGGTGCATCACACTGGTGGGAAGAGAAGGAAAGGAAAGGGGGTAAAGGATGGGAGTGACAGAGGGGAGAGAAGGGAAGGGAGTGAATGGTGAGAGAGGAGGGAGGGAGTGAATGGTGAGGGCGAGGGAGGTAATGGAAGGAGGGTGAATGACAGAGGGAAGAGAATTGGGGAAGAGAGCCTGATAGAGGGAAGGGAGGGAGTGGGGGAGTTGAGAAAGATCCTGATTGAGAGGGGAGGGCACAGGACTAACAAGGAAAGGAGGCAGTGGGAACGAAGTGGGGAGGGAGGGAGGGACGGGGAAGGAGGAAGCCTTTCAGAGGGGAGGGAGGTGGGGGGAAGGAACCAAATAGTGGAAAGGGGGAAAGGAAAGGAATTGAGTGGGTAAGTGAGAAAGGGAAAGGAAGAGAGTGAATGGGAGGGAAAGGTGAGTGACACAAAGGGAAGGGAAGAGGGTGTGAGGGAGGGTGAGTGACTGACTGAGAAGGGAGGGAAAGGGTGAATGACTGAGGAGACAGTGGAGGGGTAAATAACTGAAAGATAAGTAATAGTGAAGGGAGAAGTAGACGAGGAAATTGAGAAAAAAGAATAGAAGTTTTGTGCATGCAAGTGTGTATGTGATTATGAGAGAAAAAGAGGAGAAAGTGTGTTCACCTGACCTCCCCCCTCCACTAATCCACTATAATCCTAGGGTGATTGGAAATCAAAAGTTCATAGGTATGAAGAGAGGGACAGTTTTATCCTTATTAGTTTTAACAATTCAGTGTTTGATATGTCTGCTGTTTTCAAATATTTACTTGATTTTTGGAAAATGTTTCTCATTTTTATTCTTATTCTTAATTATATGTTTTATTTCTAATGAGTGGCATATGAGCATAAGCCCTTAGTGTTGTGGTGTAGGTGACGCTGCCTCTTGGGTTCACCAAATGTTTAACTGAAGCTCCTAACGTTCTTTGTGAATTTGAACTGCTTCTTGCGTGGTTTTTCATCTTGGTATGACTTTCAGCCACTTTCAATCATTACCGCTTTCAAAGCTGCACAACAGTTTGCCCATATGAACTCTTAACAAGGTCTGTACTTCTTGCTATTTTAATCTTTTGCTACAGAAAATGTTGTTTTATCTGACTCCTGTTTTTGATGCTAATTTGACCATATATTCCCCTTTTTCAAATTATTTCAGATTTGTTTACTATTAGCTGTTTATTTATCCTCCATCATCTTTGTATCTATATTTTTGTTTCTCTGCCTTAGCCAAAATATTGGTCTTTATTTTTGAAGCTGTATATTTTTTCAACTTTTTTCACTTGATTTTCTTTGTAGAATTGTACCTCCTGATGCAGCTTCAGCGAAACACAGTCCCATGTCTGGGGTCAGAGGAGTACTATACTGTTTAGAAGTTTCCCTTTATTTGATTTGGAATTCACTTGCTATTACTGGCGATTAAATTGTTTGGAATTCACTTGTTACTACCAGGATGAAATTGTTTATTCCTATATTAAAAACTTTTAGCCTTTATACGAACTCACAAATTGCAACATTTGTCTTGCAGCACACTTTTGTCCTTGAATAATCTTTTATGTGCTCTGCTTATTTTTTCCATATCTCTACAGGAGATATGTAAATTTAAGTAGGCCAGGAAAATCTTCATTGTTAGATTTTTAATCTTCAAGATCAAAAGGGATGGCAGCAGCCATATTTTTTAATAAAAGTAGGATATGACATCATCTGGGTAGTACATTTGGCTGGTTCTGGAGATGGGTCTGATGGAAGATTGAAGGAACTTGCAATGAACTGGAATGACTTAGATTTAAAAGATGAAAGTGTATCTTCTTAAGAATCTGAGTTGACAATAGCTTCTTTAGAGGACTGTTCCTGTTGTAATGGTGACTCACTTGAGAAGATTTTTCCATTGTGATAAAGGAGGCTTCTAATAGAAAGGTCAATACACTATATATAATAGGTGCACCTCAATACCATTTTATGTTCTTTACAAGAGCTAGGCACATCATGGCCCCATTTTCTAGAAATGTCAGCTTTCATAGTTTTAAGTCTATCCCAAAAATCTTTAGATTTTTTGATTGAAGGTGACAGGGGCGGATTGTGGGAAAATAGTGGCCCGGGAGATTTTTCTCCATACTGGCCCATGGGTACCCAATTACACATACAATTTGGTGAGTCACCAAATACAGAATAAAGGGACCATAAAATATACACAGAAATGCACAGACAAACTGAACTGGAAATCACAACAAGTTAGACTGTATGTAATGCAGCAATGGAAAAACAGAAACTACCATCATTCCTCATAAAACATCAAACAATAAAATCAAGAACTATAAAACATCACAATAGGAAAATCATACTAAAAATATATATTTCAAAACTGCTGATGAATAGAACCTCCGGTAATTTAACTCAGGGAAATTTTCAAAAATTTGTATATAAACACCAATAAAATATTTCAAAAAGAGCAGACATTAAATAATATTCAATAATTAAAACTAATAAGGATTTTAAAAAGCCCCTGCTGTCCCCTTCTGAGGGAGCTCTTGATTTCCAGGCACCCTGATATTGTCGAGGATTAGGAGGTTATCCTCTCTCTCTCACACATACACAGTCACATACATACACATTCATGCTCTTATATCCACCATAACCTCTCGCTCTCACTGACACTGACACACTCTCAGGCTCTAAGACACTCTCTCCCCCTCCACACACAAACTCTTACTCCCTTGGATTTTCTCATACAAACTCATGCTCTCACACTCACTGGCTCCCTCACATGCACACAAACACACACACCCAGGCAAGCTCCCAGTCATTCTCACACCACTCCCTCCCCATCCCCCAGGCATGCACACATTCATTCTCACACACACGACCCCCAGGCAGGAACCTATGCATTCACACACATACACCTCCAGGCAGAGTCCCATTCATACACATGCACACACTAAAGGCAGACACCCCCCACCCCTCTCTTTTGCCAACAACCTCGGAATCTCTTTCATTCCTCTGCTGCCACTGTCACTGCTGCCACATGGCTATTGGGGAGGTGCCGATTGCTGCTACTGACACTGAAGCCCATTCTGCTGCCTCCTCTGTGCAGGCCCTGTGGGCTTCCACTTTCTCCATGCTGATCTCGTACATTGTGAGATCTGCATAGAGAAAGTGCTACTCTTGCACATTCCCAAAGATTACACGTGCCAATCATTAAAAAGTAATTAATTTTTTTTTTACCTTTGCTGTCTGATCTTAGTTTTCTAATTGGTTGGTCACAGGCTTTTTTTTTCCACCTTCCCCTTCTTATTTTTTTTGCCAATTCCTTTTATATTGTCTTTTTTTCTGTTTCTTTTCTCTCCATCTTCTTCCCTCAAACACAGTTTCTCATTCTCACATGCATTTCTCTCTCTCACACACACATACAGGTTTCTCACTGTCACATGCTGTCTGAGTCTCACACACACACAGGCTCTCTCTCACTCCCACATGCTATCTTGCTCAAGCACAGGCTCTCACTGTCACATGCTGTCTCTCTCACACACACACAAGGCTCTCACATGCTGTCTTTGGAAACATTCAGGTCCTCACTCTCACACACAATCTCTCAACTCATCTAATACACACACCCAATCTCTCAACTCACCTCATACACACTCTCTACAGGCCCTCAGCCTCTCTCTCACCTCTGGGCCTCCTCTTCGCAGGTCGCCACAGGATGGGCTCTGCAGCGGCCCTGATCTTCTCGGGCTGCTACCCGGCTTCTTCCTCTTCTTGGGCCACGCTGCTCCTCTTCTGCACGCACTGATGCTCCTCCTCCTTCCTGCCCACGCGGCTCCGTGCAACGTTTACTTCCGGGGCCGCGCAGGCAGGAAGGAGGAGGAGCATCAGCGCATTTAAACGCGATCTTTTTCTTCGGGCCTCACCACGGCCCTGCTGATCTGCCTGTCGCAGCGCTGCATGAGCCTCCCTGTGCCCGGGGGCATTGGCTCCCCTTGGGATACCACTGCTCGCGGCGGCCCAGGCCTAGTGTTTCCACCGGCCCTGCCCGCAGGTTTCTCTTCGGGCCGCAAGGCCAGTAGACCCTCTTCTTGTCTTTGGCCGGGAAGTTTAAAAAAAAAAAAATTCACGTGATGGGAGCGACCGGCCCACCGGGGTGAAGCCCGATACCCCCGATAGGCCAATCCGCCCCTGGAAGGAGATGAGAATAAGTATTTCACTTAAGTTCTCTAATTAATTCTAATTAATTTTAATTAACTAGTTAATTCTAATTAATTCAACCTGTTGCAGAGGAGCAAGGGCAAGACCTGGCCTAAAGTACCTGGGAAATCAGGGAGGACTGTGGAGGTTTTCCCGCCACAAACCCTTTAAGAAGAGGAGAGAGGCGCATGCACGTGCCTAAGAGAATGCAGGCGGGTGCAGGAAGTCGGCAGCGGCTCCAGGCCATGAAGAAGACTAGCATCTGCAATGGCTGAGGGACTTCCTGCATGTGCCGTGGGTTGGCGATGGCTCCTGAGTGGTGCGAGGGGAAACCAATGTTGGGAGGTGAGCACGGCTGGCTGTAGGTTCCTGTGGCCGGCAAGTGCAACACAAGAGTGTCGACTAAAACTGGTTGCACTCATCATTGTCATTCTCTTGTTACCAACTAACATTTTTCTCAGATCTCTTCTCCCCCATCATTGGAGCCATAACATCTCATACCCATAAGTTCCAAAACCATATGCTATACATTGATACATCAGATGCTTCAGACCCATCTAATATCTGGACACCGCCCATCAACCTACTCCCCTCTAAATCATCACGACTTGGCATTTAAAAATTCTTGTGTGGCTGTGGAATCTATGCTTGGAAATAGCCTGCATACTCATTCCATTCCATCTCTGAATATGCAATCTATTTAACATCACTTAAACTAGACAGCATATTTAGCATTGAAAACAATTCTCTTGGCTTATTGTAAGCTGCCTCAATTTTATCACTGAAATAAGCTTGCTTGTTTAACAGCATTTCTAAACTGTGGTGCCAGCTCTTTTCAATTATATACATCTGGGGATTTATTCATTTACCACTTCTTTAATCACCTCCATGGACAAGAAGATTGAATCCAACCACACAAGTGGGTGACATCATCGATAGCACTGACATGGAAACACTCTCTCCAAAGCTTAGAAAGACATTCAACTTTTCTCACGTGTAAACATGTGTGGGGAACAACATATATAGACGCCGCCATATGTCCGAGTATCGTTAGAATCTGACGGGCCGGAGTCTTGGTCAAATGACTCAGAGTTTGAACTAGAGTTTTCAGAGCCAGAGCTCTTGGCTGGGGAAGAAAAGCTTTGTCGCTTAAAGTATCGATAGTGGCCCCTATGAATTGCAGCACTTCTATGGAATGAAGGTTTGACTTCTCGTAATTGATTACTAGCCCCAATGAATCCAAACATTGGATGGTTGTCAAGAGATATGTCTTTAGAATGGAGGGGCTGGGTGTTACTAGAAGCCAGTCATCGAGACAGGGAAATATTTTGATACATTGCCAACATAGGTGAGCCATCGCTACTGCTAGGCATTTTGTAAAAACTCTGGTAGCCGATGAGAGGTCAAATGGAAGAACCTTGTAGTGGAAATAAGGATTCACTGCCGTGACGCATAGGTACCGCCAGGCGGCCTTGTGCATCGGTACGTGGGAATACACATCCTTAAAATTGATTAAACACATCCAGCATTTGGGTTGGATGAAGGGCAGGATACATTTGAGAGAAGTCATTTTAAAATTTTCTGTCTTCAGGTGCTTGCTTGGTGTCCTGAGACCAGGATTGGTTGGAATCCTCCTGATTTCTTTGGAATGAGGAAGTATAGGGAATAGAAACCTGTGTGGTGATGATATACAGGTAGTTCCTGTATACAGTGTTGCTACAGGAGGCTGTTGATCTCTAGGCGTAAATGTTGGGAATGCATGTTTTGATCTCGTTTGGACACGAAGTGTGGTGTCACAGGGAGGGTTTGGAAATGTAATGCATAACCATCCTTTATGATGTTTAATATCCAGCTGTTGGTTGATATGCTGTTCCATGCAGATAAGAATTGAGTTAATCTGATGCCGACTAAGAGAGGTAGCGGTGGTGTCGGATGCTCTAAAAACTTTGGGAAGTTTTAGGTTGGGACTGTTCCTGAGGTGTTTCGGTTTGCCTAGGAGTCCTCTGACATTGACGAGAGGTTTGGGTTTGCGAGGTTTGCGGGAGCGGTGTAGAATAATAAGTACGCCTGAAAGGCGGATAAGGTCTAAAGGGGCGGCGTTGGTATTGTGGTCTTCTGTAACCCAGATAATAACGTCTGTAGTAAGAGAAAGGGGTTGGAGTGGTTGGAGTCTGAACAGCTAATTTTTTCTCCTTTAATTGAGCTACTGTATCTTTAAAGTGATCTCCAAATAAATTATCTGGCAGACATGGAAGATTTGCCAATTTTTCTGGAACATCTTCCCTTATAGCGCTGGCTCTCAGCCATGCTATTCTTCTGGCAGCAATAGCATTTGCTGTAGACTTTGCTGAAGTTTCGAAGCCTTCATACACAGTACCTATAAGATGTTGCATTCCTTCTTCCATATTATCGAATTCCTCCGGTAGTTGTTGGTCAGGCGCACCCTCCTGCAACTTTGGTTTTTAGGGCTTACGAACATAAGAAAATGCCATACTGGGTCAGACCAAGGGTCCATCAAGCCCAGCATCCTGTTTCCAACAGTGGCCAATCCAGGCCATAAGAACCTGGCAAGTACCCAAAAACTAAGTCTATTCCATGTTACCATTGCTAATGGCAGTGACTATTCTCTAAGTGAACTTAATAGCAGGTAATGGACTTCTCCTCCAAGAACTTGTCCAATCCTTTTTTAAACACAGCTATACTAACTGCACTAACCATATCCTTTGGCAACAAATTCCAGAGTTTAATTGTGCGTTGAGTAAAAAAGAACTTTCTCCGATTAGTTTTAAATGTGCCACATGCTAACTTCATGGAGTGTCCCCTAGTCTTTCTACTATCCGAAAGAGTAAATAACCGATTCACATCTACCCGTTCTAGACCTCTCATGATTTTAAACACCTCTATCATATCCCCCCTCAGTCGTCTCTTCTCCAAGCTGAAAAGTCCTAACCTCTTTAGTCTTTCCTCATAGGGAAGCTGTTCCATTCCCCTTATCATTTTGGTAGCCCTTCTCTGTACCTTCTCCATTGCAATTATATCTTTTTTTTAGATACGGTGACCAGAATTGTACACAGTATTCAAGGTGCGGTCTCACCATGGAGCCATACAGAGCCATTATGATATTTTCTGTTTTATTCACCATTCCCTTTCTAATTCCCAACATTCTGTTTGCTTTTTTGACTGCCGCAGCACACTGAACTGATTTCCATGTGTTATCCACTATGACGCCTAGATCTCTTTCTTGGGTTGCAGCACCTAATATGGAACCCAACATTGTGTAATTATAGCATGGGTTATTTTTCCCAATATGCATCACCTTGCACTTATCCACATTAAATTTCATCTGCCATTTGGATGCCCAATTTTCCAGTCTCACAAAGTCTTCCTGCAATTTATCACAATCTGCTTGTGATTTAACTACTCTGAACAATTTTGTGTCATCTGAAAATTTGATTATCTCACTCATCGTATTTATTTCCAGATCATTTATAAATATATTGAAAAGTAAGGGTCCCAATACAGATCCCTGAGGCACTCTACTGTCCACTCCCTTCCACTGAGAAAATTGTCCATTTAAGCCTACTCTCTGTTTCCTGTCTTTTAGCCAGTTTGCAATCCACGAAAGGTCATCGCCACCTATCACATGAATTTTTACTTTTCCTAGAAGCCTCTCATGAGGAACTTTGTCAAACGCCGACTGAAAATCCAAGTATACTACATCTACCGGTTCACCTTTATCCACATATTTATTAACTCCTTCAAAAAAGTGAAGCAAATTTGTGAGGCAAGACTTGCCTTGGGTAAAGCCATGCTGACTTTGTTCCATTAAACCATGTCTTTCTATATGTTCTGTGATTTTGATGTTTAGAACACTTTCCACTATTTTTCCTGGCACTGAAGTCAGGCTAACTGGTCTGTAGTTTCCCGGATCGCCCCTGGAGCCCTTTTTAAATATTGGGGTTACATTTGCTATCCTCCAGTCTTCAGGTACAATGGATGATTTTAATGATAGGTTACAGTAGACCCTCTTCTTGTCTTTGGCCGGGAAGTTTAAAAAAAAAAAAATTCACGTGATGGGAGCGACCGGCCCACCGGGGTGAAGCCCGATACCCCCGATAGGCCAATCCGCCCCTGGAAGGAGATGAGAATAAGTATTTCACTTAAGTTCTCTAATTAATTCTAATTAATTTTAATTAACTAGTTAATTCTAATTAATTCAACCTGTTGCAGAGGAGCAAGGGCAAGACCTGGCCTAAAGTACCTGGGAAATCAGGGAGGACTGTGGAGGTTTTCCCGCCACAAACCCTTTAAGAAGAGGAGAGAGGCGCATGCACGTGCCTAAGAGAATGCAGGCGGGTGCAGGAAGTCGGCAGCGGCTCCAGGCCATGAAGAAGACTAGCATCTGCAATGGCTGAGGGACTTCCTGCATGTGCCGTGGGTTGGCGATGGCTCCTGAGTGGTGCGAGGGGAAACCAATGTTGGGAGGTGAGCACGGCTGGCTGTAGGTTCCTGTGGCCGGCAAGTGCAACACAAGAGTGTCGACTAAAACTGGTTGCACTCATCATTGTCATTCTCTTGTTACCAACTAACATTTTTCTCAGATCTCTTCTCCCCCATCATTGGAGCCATAACATCTCATACCCATAAGTTCCAAAACCATATGCTATACATTGATACATCAGATGCTTCAGACCCATCTAATATCTGGACACCGCCCATCAACCTACTCCCCTCTAAATCATCACGACTTGGCATTTAAAAATTCTTGTGTGGCTGTGGAATCTATGCTTGGAAATAGCCTGCATACTCATTCCATTCCATCTCTGAATATGCAATCTATTTAACATCACTTAAACTAGACAGCATATTTAGCATTGAAAACAATTCTCTTGGCTTATTGTAAGCTGCCTCAATTTTATCACTGAAATAAGCTTGCTTGTTTAACAGCATTTCTAAACTGTGGTGCCAGCTCTTTTCAATTATATACATCTGGGGATTTATTCATTTACCACTTCTTTAATCACCTCCATGGACAAGAAGATTGAATCCAACCACACAAGTGGGTGACATCATCGATAGCACTGACATGGAAACACTCTCTCCAAAGCTTAGAAAGACATTCAACTTTTCTGAATATTTGTGGGAGTTCCCACACAGCCGCTGCCACACAAGCCAATTCAGTCTGTTTTCTTCACGCTGAATATCTCCAATGTCTTAGCCTCAATCAAAACATGTCCAGCTGAGTTAATAAACATGTGGATAAAGGTGAACCGGTAGATATAGTATACTTGGATTTTCAGAAGGCGTTTGACAAAGTTCCTCATGAGAGGCTTCTAGGAAAAGTAAAAAGTCATGGGATAGGTGGCAATGTCCTTTCGTGGATTGCAAACTGGCTAAAAGACAGGAAACAGAGAGTAGGATTAAATGGGCAATTTTCTCAGTGGAAGGGAGTGGACAGTGGAGTGCCTCAGGGATCTGTATTGGGACCCTTACTTTTCAATATATTTATAAATGATCTGGAAAGAAATACGACGAGTGAGATAATCAAATTTGCAGATGACACAAAATTGTTCAGAGTAGTTAAATCACAAGCAGATTGTGATAAATTGCAGGAAGACCTTGTGAGACTGGAAAATTGGGCATCCAAATGGCAGATGAAATTTAATGTGGATAAGTGCAAGGTAATGCATATAGGGAAAAATAACCCATGCTATAATTACACAATGTTGGGTTCCATATTAGGTGCTACAACCCAAGAAAGAGATCTAGGTGTCATAGTGGATAACACATTGAAATCGTCGGTACAGTGTGCTGCGGCAGTCAAAAAAGCAAACAGAATGTTGGGAATTATTAGAAAGGGAATGGTGAATAAAACGGAAAATGTCATAATGCCTCTGTATCGCTCCATGGTGAGACCGCACCTTGAATACTGTGTACAATTCTGGTCGCCGCATCTCAAAAAAGATATAAATGCGATGGAGAAGGTACAGAGAAGGGCTACCAAAATGATAAGGGGAATGGAACAACTCTCCTATGAGGAAAGACTAAAGAGGTTAGGACTTTTCAGCTTGGAGAAGAGACGACTGAGGGGGGATATGATAGAGGTGTTTAAAATCTTGAGAGGTCTAGAACGGGTAGATGTGAATCGGTTATTTACTCTTTCGGATAGTAGAAAGACTAGGGGGCACTCCATGAAGTTAGCATGGGGCACATTTAAAACTAATCAGAGAAAGTTCTTTTTTACTCAACGTACAATTAGACTCTGGAATTTGTTGCCGGAGGATGTGGTTAGTGCAGTTAATATAGCTGTGTTTAAAAAAGGATTGGATAAGTTCTTGGAGGAGAAGTCCATTACCTGCTATTAAGTTCACTTAGAGAATAGCCACTGCCATTAGCAATGGTTACATGGAATAGACTTAGTTTTTGGGTACTTGCCAGGTTCTTATGGCCTGGATTGGCCACTGTTGGAAACAGGATGCTGGGCTTGATGGACCCTTGGTCTGACCCAGTATGGCATTTTCTTATGTTCTTATGTTCTTATGAGTGAAAAGAGGTAGTGTCTCCAAGGGCTCAATTAATTAGAGAACTTAAGTGAAATACTTATTCTCATCTCCTTCAATCAGAAAATCTAAAGATTTTTGGGATAGACTTAAAACTATGAAAGCTGAAATTTCTAGAAAATGGGGCCATGATTTGCCTAGCTCTTGTAAAGAACAGGTCGAACTCCATGAGAGTAGCTGGTTGCCTGACTCCATGTTCTTGACTCCGTACTCTGATCTGTTGTCTCGTCTCCCCTTGGATTGACTCTTGGTTTGACTTCAGACTTCCTCCTGGACTTGCTTGATTGCCACCTGCCCCATCCTTGGTATGTTTCCCGGAATTGCTTGATTGCTGCCTGCCCTGACCTTGGTACATTAACGTTAGCAGCTGCCAGTTTACCCACGTGGCCGTCATCCCTACCTTCTGGTCCCTTACCGTACCTTAGACAAATTATGCATTCATTTTTGTAAACATGGAAAACACAGAAACTGTCGTTGGTATAATAAGGCCGTAGCTTTTATTTAACACATCCAGAAAAACTTCTCTGGGTACCCAAGCCAGTATGATGGATCCACTGCTGCTCGCCGTAGGGACCTAGCAAGGCAGCCTTACTCCGGGGCCCCCCACCTTGTCCCCAAGCAAGGGGGCCCTGACCATCAGCGCATTCTGCCACCTTTTTGCACCACCGAAGGCACTGATCAGCTACCACGCCATCCTGTGATGTCACAGACACCACTTGCAATATGCCCAACCGGCCCGGGTAACCGCCAAGACACAAGGTAGAGAGGACCCTTGTCTCGTGTCCCCCCAATTAATGAATAAGCTGTGGCCTGTGTCTTTTTCTTTGTCATATTATGCCCCAATGGCATCCTGTAGAGCATTATTAAATGTGCCGCAACCGTCAATGAGCACAGGTCCTTGCCCACAAGTCCTTCCCCCAGATGTATTATTACTACCTCCGGAGCACCCCTCGGGCACGATAGTAGGGGTCATAACTGTTCCTGAGGCATGCTGGGCTTTCCCATCCATGTGACGACCCATCCTGGCGGTGCCAGTCCTAAGTGCACCCATAGGGCCGTTCGTGTGCTCTCTTATCGGCCCACTGTATATATGAGTGCCCAAAAATCCAAGCGAGATGCTTAGCCCGCAGCGGATCTGCAAGATATAATTAAGAATTTTGTTTAGATGTGGTCACTTTATCCAAAGTGAAATTTCCGTAGGATACCCCACACCAGGAATCATACCCAGACCGCCTAGATACAAACCACGTATCCTCACCACTAGACGATAAGGTCCATTGTATTGTCTGCATTGGATTGCCATCGTCCAATTTTCTTTATCGTTGCGTCATGCTTGAAGTCCAGCTTGCGTCATGCTTGTAGTTGCACCAATTCTGAAAGAGTGTGAGGTGAATTTCAGTTCCTTTTCTTAACTGCTGCTTTAAGTCTAGCTGCAAATTGATATCTGGTTAAGGGGGTTCTGACTGCATGAATCCGCAGGTGCAAACCCCCCCCCCCCCCCCCACACACACATCTGGCCGCACTGCCAAATACTTTTCCGTATTGCGTATCGGGCAGGTATCACACCCCACATGTTTTGCGATAGCGTGGCTCCTCTTCCAGCTTCGTCCGTCCTGGACTTCTGTATGGTGATGGTTAACACCTCTGGCGTCCAACACGTTCCTCCTAAGTAATCCACTATTTCCTGTGCCCTCTTTGTTGACTGCAGCCAGTTCGCTCACTCTCAATGCTCCGAAGAAAGCGAGTGAGAAGGCCAGACGAAATAGCTCAGTTTCAAACTTAAGACGAGCAAGTCAACGCTAATAGGGTCCAGAGAGTCCTCATCATGTTGTGTGTAATCGGGTATCTGCTATCGATGGTAGGCCCTACTTTCCTTGACAATCCTGTCATCTTCTTCAGAATGAAGGACTTAGTGGGGTCACCCCGCTTGCGCGCTTTGAAAGGAATGACAGGCCAACCAAGTGTTTAATCACGGCATTCCTAGATACCGTTCTCTTTCGCCGTGGTGACATATTTGACGATTAGGACGTTGGTAACGTGGCCTTACCTCCATCCGTTTTTCTCCCAGGAACTCGTTCACGTAGTCATAGCTCCGGCCCTATGACGTCCGTGTAGCTGGTGCCACAGACCTGCGTACTAACTTGAAGGTGGTTGCAGACCAATCCTCCATAGGTGTGGAAGCAAGGGTGTGGCAGCAAGGGTGTCTCTCCCCCCGCCCCCCACTTATGCCGCTGTTGGTACCTTAGAATCCGCACGTATATCCTTTGCAACTCTTAGTAAATGATGGGGGTCGATGTATCCAGACTGTGGCCGCTGCTAGTCTTCTCATGAAGGCTCTTCCCATGGGAATAACCCTACATGCAACATTCAAGGTTCCCAGGATGGATTGCACAACCCGTAGCTTTATCTTTGATGATGCCACTTGCTGTATTATCCTGCGCAGTTTTCCGACCTGTTGCTGGACCTTCAGTTTTGCTGTGTGCCAACGGAACACTGAAATCCTCTGTGATGGATTGGAATTCTCTTAGCAGATGGAACTTCCTTTTCCTACTCCCTCTGGTCTTTAACCTCCTCTGTCACAATGAGGTTCCAATCCGAGGAAACTTCCTGGGTGTACTGGAAGGAGTCTGAAGGCCAATCCAATGTCAGCTTTTGCCATCAGAGCACCCGCGTCGCATGTACTGAGTAGTGCCACTGCCGAATCAAAGGATGCATACTGCACCGAGCACTTCCCTGGGGGCAACTGGTCATTCACAGATGCTCCTGGGAGGGTATGACAGATTCTGCATGAGCCGGACTTCACCTTTTTCTTTCTTAGGACTGACTGTCCGTGGTGAAAGGAACATGTTCTGGAAAGGTTACTGTGGGAAAGGACCGGCCATCCTTCCGAGTGCCATTTCGATCTCTAACTTCTTTTGCATTATGTCTGCATGTTGGGTTGCTGATGATACATTATAGTCTTTGTTCCTTTTATCTGGCCTTGGGATGTAATGATGAATCCTTCCCAAAATCCTTGCCATATCTTTTGTTTATTTTTTGACGGCATGGGTAAAGTTCCCACCATGGTATCATTGCCTCCAGCTTGATGGGTGATTTTGCTTTTTCGAACTGCAGGCTCTCGTATTGTTTTTTTTTTTTTGCCTTACTACCTGTCGTAAGTCTTTTTTGGGCACTTCGTTAGTGGGTGTGAAGCCGTGCCTGCTGAGCATGCATGCTTAAATTTGCAATCTTGGGATGTGCATGCTGTTTTGTTATAACGCCAGCATGTTTTGCCCTGTGACTGCACCTGCCTGACTGAATGTCTGCTGGGAGATGACCTTCTTAGATTTCTTGAGTGTATTCCTTGATCCGTCGTTTTGTGTGTCATCTGCTGAATTCAAAGGCTATCTTGAGTTCCTTAAGTCATGAACCGATTTTCTTCCATTTTGTCCTGGAATTGTTCGTCATAGTTGAGCCATGCCCAACCTTCATGCTCTTGGTACATTTGCAGGACGTTGACTGCGTAGCTTAACATAGGTCCGTATTGTGAAGGGTCCCGATGTCCCACCACGCTTGTCATGTACAGGAAAGCCTTTATCCAGTTCATGATGTTATTTGGAATTCTCATCTTTTGTTCTATTGTTACCAGTTCGTCTTTTGATTTCTTTCTGTCCTTCGATCTGCGTCGCCCATGCAGAATAGTAAATACGTATGGGTTGTTTTTTTTAATTCTCTTTCACATTTGCTTGGGCACGCCCTCCCATAGTTCTGATAAGGTGGTGAGAGCGGGTGGGCCCCTGGACTCCTTGTCCAGTGCCTTGGTTGCAGCTGGCTGGTCACTGCCGTTTGCAGAATCTGACGATGATGTGGAAGAAGAACTGTCCAAGCTGGAACTTGTCCTGCGCTTGTGCTTCGCCTTGCGCTTTTTTCCAGCTGGCACCGTGCTGGTTTCCGCACCCGCGGAACCCTTCTTCTGTCCACTCCTCTCGTCCTTATCCCCCAACTCACCAGGATTGCTATCTCCCATCTGTGATGGTCACACTGCTTGGCTGGTCTTTGGTCTTTCTTCTGCGTTTCGATTCTCGTGCTGCCCCGCTTGTCGCTCTATGTCCCTGTACTGTCACGCTCTGCCCGAAGATGATGATAGTACGCTGGTATGGGCCTCCAATATGACTCTTTCATTATCTCCTTCCCGTGTCCTTGGTCCATTTTCGTTAGCCATTGCTGCTGCTTGCTGCACCTGCCCTCCTTCTTGATTAGCAAAGGCTCCTTGTGGCGGTGCTGGCCAGGCCCACCAAGGTGGCTGGTAGAAGTGTTGGCTGCTCATTTCGCTATACAGCACACAAAATCCCATGGCCTCCCTGCCTGGTTCCGTCCTGAGAATGGGCCATAAGCGCTAAGTCCCCATGGCGCTCTCATATGCCAGTTATCGCTGTCCGTGTTCTGCCATGAAGGGTATGTATGACTGCTGTATCAGGGTTGTCCTTGCACCCCACTTGACGAATAGTATGTCTCACCGTGCGATGAACACGGGTACCCATCGATGCTGGTAGGCCTTTGATACTCGCTCCTGCTGGCCTGCGGCTGTGGGCCTCTGAGAGTGCTCTGGTGTGATGTGTCAGGAGCCATCACCACCTCAGAGGAGTACTGCTGCGGCCCTAGCACCGTAGCCTCATCTGTCCTCGTCTTCGTAGCCGTGCTGACCACTGACGTTGCCACTGACGTTGCCTCGCTTGTTTAATGTTCCCTCGTAACGGTCTCATGTTGCTCTGCCCCTTCTTGACTCGGTCCGCGTCCTCCGCGGCTTTTCCTTCGACTACTCTCCGCTCTTGTACTCTTTCTGCCGTATACATTCTCTTGCCTTGCTGTCGGCAGGGTTTCGTTGTTTTGTCCTTCTTTGGTGTTTATTCCCCTCACCAGTGTGGAACACACTGCTCGCCATTTGCATCCTGTCTGTTCTGCCTCTGTCGTGGCTCTTGCATGACAAAGGGAAACCCCACCTGGGGATCAAACCGGACAACCTCCGGCATGTGACTGCACAGCACCCACCACCCAAGTCACCGGGGCAGCCCGTGCCGCTGTCTGGGCCCAACGACATACCGTTCCAGCTATAGGCTGGGAACCAGGGACAACGCCCCTGTCAACCTCTCCCCGACCATCCGCTCAGTTCAAGGCAAAGTGACCAGTCCAAGGACTCAAGGGGAACAGGGGGACCTGACCTGCAGCCCGCCGCTCCAATCATTAGGCCACTCCCCTACCTCCCACAGTGTTTCTTTCTTTTTTCTCTTTCCTTTTTAAATTGCTCTTACTGCTCACTCCTTTCTATACTATCTTCTCCCTTTTTTTTTTTAACCTTGTCCGCATGATCGGGGCTCGCCAAGGCTATCTGCCTCAGATGCCGGGCTCGGAGCCACGTCCTAAGTGCGCCTTTCTGCCGGCGGATGCATGGGACAAAGCCACCTCCCACCCCTGTAGGCTACCAAAAGATCCTTTTTCTTTTTTATCTGACGATGCCTCCGCACCCACCCCACCCCCCCATTCTGGGCACAGGGCAGCTGTGCTAATTCCCTGCCTACCCAAAAAGGTGGGTTCCCCGGACACGCACCCCCCCAAAGCAATGAAATTCTTTTCTCTTTTTTCTAATATTAATTTGTTGCAGCGATCACGCTGCACTTGCCGCTCTGTGCACCGGGCCCTCTGCTGCCACATGCGCTGGCTCCTGGCTCCTGTCCACAGCCAACACGCTGCCTTTTTTTCTGGCGCACAGTGAAAAAAGGGGGTTCTCGGGCCTCTGTCACGGTCCTTTAAAGGGCCAATGACGTCATCGGCCTGTGTCACCAACTCTCTCTCTCTAAGCCCCAACGCCCAGGGCTTGGATTAGCGCCACATAATCGCACTTGCGCATGTGCTGTCAATCCAGACATCAATGGCTTGGACTTTCTTGACCTGAAGAATTTATTCATCTTATCGAGTCGAGTGCGACATCCCTTAGCGATGATCTGGGTGCACATGTGGTAACCCCGGACGTCATGAGATGCCCCCAGGCAGAAGACACATATCTCATGAGGGTCCTTACTGGACATTATCCTCGGCCACTGGGGTCATCAACGAAAAGCAGAGGAGTCCATGCAAACAATAAAAGGGAAGTAGCTGGTGGGCACCGCGGTACCACCACCATGGGAGGAACGAAGTGAAAAGAAATTAACCAAGACTGCTGAGTAACCTGACTAAGGAACCTAAGGGGAGGAGCCTAAAGGGACACAATGTCGACGGAAACGTGAAAAAAATGAAAATAACAGGTGAAAGTTTTCCAAAGTCAATTTTCATGTAAAAAAGTCAAAAGCTCATTTCACCATGAGGCGAATGCTCCGTGGGAAAAAAGACTAAGAGGGACCCCACATGGACATGTGGTATAGGGCACACTGGCATGCTCAGTGTGCCTAGTCAAAGTTCCAGAAACTTTGACATAAGTTTTCCTTGCCAGATTCCATCCGATGATGTCACCCCATGTGTGAGGGCTACCATCCTGCTTGTCTTAGGAGAAACTTAAAAACCTAACCAGCCATGTTTGAATATTTCCGGATAGATTTGTAAGTCATCCAGTCTTGTGAGGCCAGATAACTAGTTAGGGAGAGATTTGTAAAAGGAAAAAAAAAACATATGTAAAGGGACCTGTGGCCCGTTTCTCTTGATCCCTTCTCCAATCAAAAATGAGGCCCTGTCGGCCTTGCATTTTCTACCCTCTAAACAAATTGTTAAACTTCCCCCGCCATTGATTCTCCCACCCATCCTTTGTTTAAGATCTGGCCAATACACAGACACACCCCCAGACCCCACCTCCATCCCCCCCCCCCCCCCATGTGTGCCAGAGGTAAGGTATTTCCTTACCCGTGCCCAGCACTCAAACGTTGAATCTGTCACATTCAGCGCTGGAAACTAGTACATAACTTAGGTTGGGTGTAGCAGTTGCTTATAATATTTTATGTTATCTTTTTTCATTGTGCCCCTGTGGCAACATGAGCAATCTTGGGGTAGCCAGAGATCAGACTCAGACTGATTCTGGCAAGTCTCTGATAAACTTCTTTATTATTGATCAGAAAACACAACAGAAGCAGCTCTGCTTTATTTTGCAGTTCACAAAACAAAACTAGTAACACAACTTACAGGTCAGCCATTTTAGACTTTTCTAGGCTTCCTTCTCTCCCGAGGCCTCCTTGTTCTCCCTAAATCTAACTTCTTATTCCCTTCTAAAGAGCCCACCTTCAGGGGTTGATGCAATACAGTGTGCTCTGTCGGATGCGGGTTAAATAGGCGCTAATCCACCCCCTAAAGCAGCGGTTCTCAACCTGTGGGTCGCGACCCCGGCGGGGGTCGAACGACCAAAACGCAGGGGTCGCCTAAAGCAGGTCCCCAACCACCGGTCCACGGACCAGTACCGGGCCGTTGGGGTTTTTTGCCGGTCCGCGGCGCCGCGGCTGCTGCGGGGAGGCAGGGCGAAGCTGGCGACCTGCCTCCTCCAACCCCAAAAGGGAAGAGACATGGCCCAAAAAGCTAGCGCGTCGCAGTGACGTATGTTGCTGGAGCCACGCAGGCAGGAAGGAGGTGTATCAGCCACTGCAGGTGCTCCTCCTACTTCCTTCCTGCCCACCCTGCCCCGGAAGACAAATGTTGCCGGAGCCGCACGGGGAGGAAGGAGGAGGCACGTCAGCCGCGTGGGTAGAAGAGGTGCTTCAACCGTGTGCAGAAGAGGAGCAGCGGGGCCGGGAAGACTAGGGCCACTGCAGAGCCCATCCTGTGGCAACCCGTAAAGAAGAGGCCCAGAGGTGAGAGAGAGGTGTGTGCGAGTATGAGATGAGTTGAGAGACTGTGTGTGTTTGCAGAGACAGCATGTGAGAGCCTCTGTGTGTGTGAAAGAGACAGCATGTAAGAGTGAGAGCCTGTGCTTGAGCAAGGCAGCATGTGGGGGTGTGAGAGAGCCTGTGTGTGAGACTCAGACAGCCTGTGCCAGTGAGAGCCTGTGTATGTGTGTGTGAGAGAGAAATGCATGTGAGAATGAGAACCTGACTGTGTGTTTGAGGGAAGAAGACAGGTGGAGAGAAAAGAAATAGAAAAAAAGGCAATATAAAAGGAAATGGCAAAAAATTAGAAAGGGAAACAGATGTAAAAAAAAAATAAATTACTTTTTACTGATTGGCACACGTAATCTTTTGGAATGTGCAAGAGTAGCACTTTCTCTATGGCGGATCTCACAATGTACGAGATCAACATGGAGGAAGTGGAAACCCACGGGGCCTGCACAGAGGAGGCAGCAGAATGGGCTTCAGTGCCAATAGCAGCAATCAGTGCCTCCCCAATAGCCACGTGGCAGCAGTGGCAGTAATTAGATTAATTGTTTGACTCAGCTGGAGGTGACAAAGTATGAAGTGGTATGTGAAATCAGCTTGATCTGGTGGAGAATTAGGATTGCTGTTACACATGAACTGTATTTGGCAAACATAAAGGGAGCCAGGATAATCAATTGATGCCTGCAGCTGAGGACTGATTCATTATGACTCATGTAGAAATTAGTGCATTTTCCAGATTAGTCTGCATAACACAATTCTCAACATTCAGCATTATTTCTGCTGCATAGAGTTTTATCTGAGAGGCTCTGAGGTTGTGAGGGAGCCAGTAAGAGTGAGAGCATGAGTGTGTATGAGAAAATACAGGGGAGTAAGAGTGTGTGTGAGTGGGGGGGGGGGGGGGGGGGAGAGTGTCTTACACCCTGAGAGTGTATCAGTGTCTGTGAGAGTGAGAGGTTATGGTGGGTATAAGAGCATGAATGTGTATGTATATAACAGTGTATGTAACAGTGTCTGTGAGAGTGAGAGGTTATGGTGGGTATAAGAGCATGAATGTGTAAGTACGTGACAGTGTATGTGTGAGAGAGAATGGACATGTGAGTGTATGTGTGAGAGAGAGAGGATAACCTCCTAATCCTCGACAATATCAGGGTGACTGGAAATCAAGAGCTCCCATGTATGGACAGCAGGGGCTTTTTAAAATCCTTATTAGTTTTAATTATTGTGTTTTATTTGATATATGTGCTGTTTTGAAATATTATTGGTGTTTGGGAAATTATAAAAATGTATATGATTTTAATTAATAGAAATTCTATTTATCAGTAATTTTAAAATATTCTTTTATTAGTATGGTTTTACTATTATAACTGATGCTTTATGTTTCTTAATTTTATTGTTTTATGAGGAATGGTGGTTCTGTTTATAAATGTCATAATAAATAAGTATGCACTAAAATCCAACCCCATCCATAACCCCGCCCCCATATGACCAAAGCCTCACCCTCGCCCCGCCCTCGCCCCGCCCTCGCAGGGCGAGGGGTCACCACAACATGAGGAACTGTATTTCGGGGTCACGGCATTAGAAAGGTTGAGAACCACTGCCCTAAAGCAATAAGGGGATTAGTGCCTATTTAACGCACGTCCGACGCAGAATGAATGAGATAGCGTTCATCACATGCAAATGCATGTGAATGAGCCTATTACTCATTCACTCCAATGCAAAAAAATAAATGTGCATCTCACAGACACACATTTATCGCTCAGCTATTAACGCCTGCCTGGAGCAGTTGTTAATAGCTGAGCGCATTGAAAAAAAGTACAGAAAAGCAGAAAAAACTGCTTTTCTGTACTTCTTTAAAAGTTAAAAAAAAAAGAAAAAAAAAACTCAGCCGGCTACATTGAAGACCGAAGCCGATATGCTCGGCGTCGGTTTTCATAACCGGCAGACTGCAGTTATGAAAACCAACACCGAGTTTATCGATGTTCACAACTGGATGTTCGGCGTCGGTTTTCATAACCGGCAGACTGCAGTTATGAAAACCAACACCGAGTTTATCGATGTTCACAACTGGAAAACCGCAGGTAACCGCGGGGTCGCGTTAGCAAGGAGGTGCTAAGGTCGCGCAAGTGACCTTAGCACCTCCTTGCTAGCATGACCCCCTAATTTGTTAAGAAAGCGGGCACTGAGAAGTCAGCGCCCGCTTCCGCGTTTATTATAGCATCAGCCCCTCAGGGTGGAATTCCCTTCTTGTTTGTAGGCTTAAGGTGGCCCAGGCTAAATGTCGGGTCCAAGGCTTTTAACGGGAGTCTAACGTACATTCTTTTACAAACCCCCCCCTTCCACTATGTTTCTTCAGGTATGTTCTGTGGGTTAGTTTGGTGGGGAAGGGTTAATTGTTTTTGTTTTTATGTTATGTTATGTTTTAGGTCAATTATCTTTTCTTGATTCCTCTCCGTCTTCTTTTCTCTTGCATGCCTTTCTATTACTTATGGGTGTTCTGTTTTTCTTCCTTGTTATACTTTATACAAGAATCTGATTTACAAACTAATCGAAAGTTGCCTATTAAAATCAAATATATTGCCTCATATTTTTTTTTGCATCAGCTAGGGTTAAAAAGGGAGGGGGGAAAGAATATATAATATTGGCCAAGCACTTTCCTTTAATGGTTGGCAAAATTAAGAGAGATCCAAATGGATGCTATATTTTTGTTAAAGGAAATGTAGCCGGCTGTCCCATTAATCTAGCCTCTATTTATTCTCCAAATGTTAAGCAGATCAAATGTATTTCTCAATGTATTTCTCAATGTTTTTCTAATGCTGAGGGCAGAATATTTATATGCAAGGACTTTAATATGATTCTACCTTCTACACTGGACAAAACAGGTTGAGTTTCTAAAGATCTGAAACGTAATGCCCTCTTTTCTAACAACTGTTGTCTGAGGTTGTCTGAGGCTGTCTTGTGGATTCCTTGTGATCCCCCTTCCCTCAAATAAAAAAAAGACTTCTCTTTCTCTTCTTCCCCACACAACTCCTATTCTAGAAGCAATTTTATGTTTGTGGATAAGGTTAAACTGGGCACGGTGAAGATGGTGAAAATGTTGGGATTACTACCTGATAATCCCCTTTTCCTTAGTGTAGACAGATGGACTCAGAACAAATGGGATAGTATCCGCGTGCTAGCAGTTGGAGACGGATCTGACGTCAGCACGGGGGCGTATATATCCCCACAGGAAGCGTAGCTATTCAGTAATCTTCCTTGCAAAAGCTGTTATAGATGTGTGTACTGACGCTCAGTTAAAAAGTGAAACAGGATTCCCCTGACCGATTGACAGTAGCTGGAGACCGCCAGCATTCCCAACCGGAAGGCGTGGACACCTGGTAGAGTGTACGCTCTTATGGAAACAGATGACATGGCTTACCTTGAATCGGTGATACCCATGTACGCAGGCAGCTGGGCGGGATGCTGAGTCCATCTGTCTACACTAAGGAAAAGGGGATTATCAGGTAGTAATCCCAACATTTCCTGGCGTGTAGCCAGATGGACTCAGAACAAATGGGATGTACAAAAGCTTTACTCCCAGCCTGGGCGGGAGGCTGCCTGAGGCCCATGTAGTACCGCCCTCGCAAATGCCTGGAGAAGGTATGGAGGGAAGACCAAGTCGCCGCTTTACAGATTTCCGCAGGCGATAGCATCCTGGATTCTGCCCAAGATGCTGCTTGCGCTCTGGTAGAATGAGCCTTGACCTGTAGAGGCGGAGACTTCCCGGCCTCTACGTACGCTGCTCTGACAACTTCTTTAATCCAGCGGGCGATGGTGGGCCGTGAGGCCGCTTCACCTAGCTTCTTCCCGCTGTACAGGACGAACAGATGGTCCGTCTTTCGTAGGTCTTGTGTAAGTTCCAAATATCTGGGCAGCAATCTGCCAATGTCGAGATGGCGTAACAAACGCCCTTCTTCAGATTTCTTCAGACCCGCCGTGGTAGGCAAGGATATGGTTTGATTAAGATGAAACTGTGAAATCACCTTAGGTAGAAAGGAGGGAACCGTACGAAGATGGATAGCCTCTGGAGTGATTCTGAGAAAGGGATCACGGCAGGACAATGCTTGTAGTTCTGAGATGCGGCAGGCTGAACATACAGCCAGCAAGAATACCATCTTCAAAGTGAGGGAACGAAGAGACAGGCCCCGAAGGGGTCTGAAGGTAGATCCCGCAAGGAAATCCAAAACAAGGTTGAGGTTCCACAAAGGTACAGGCCACTTCAGTGGTGGACGAATATGCTTGACTCCCTGCAGGAAGCGAGAAACATCCTGGTGCTTGGCGATGGTCTTGCCATCCCTCCTGGGACCATAGCAAGACAGCGCAGCCACCTGAACCTTGATGGAGCTGAGGGAGAGACCCTTCTGAAGGCCATCCTGCAGGAAATCCAACACAATAGGGATTGTGGTTGCATGAGGATTGGTGCCGTGAGTGTCGCACCATGCTTCAATACTCTCCAGATCCGGATGTATGTGAGGGATGTACAAAACTTGCGAGCTCGGAGGAGGGTATCAATCACGGGCTCCGAGTAACCCCTCTTCTTCAATCTAGCCCTCTCAAGGGCCATACCGTAAGAGAGAATTGAGCCGGATCCTCGTGAAGAATGGGACCTTGATGTAGAAGGTCCCAGAGAGGAGGCAGGGGAAGGGGCTCCCCTGCCAGTAGTCTTCTCATGTCCGCGTACCATGGTCGTCTTGGCCAGTCTGGCGCCACTAGAAGGACTAGGCCCCGGTGTCTCTGAATCTTGCGGATGACAGCGCCTAGCAGAGGCCACGGAGAAAAATTAAAGTAGTCTTGGAAAGCACGCTCAACTAGCGTGCAGGCACTTCAAACTGCTTTGGAGACGGAAATTACTGAATAGCTACGCTTCCTGTGGGGATATATACGCCCCCGTGCTGACGTCAGATCCGTCTCCAACTGCTAGCACGCGGATACTATCCCATTTGTTCTGAGTCCATCTGGCTACACGCCAGGAAATTGGCATTATTCAATGGTTGTATCATGTCCCTGTTATATTTAAATGCAATCTGGATATCTGAGTTCAGAATTCCACAAGTTGGAGATTAGATGATTGTTAAATTTATTTTATTTTATTTATTTATTTAAGGTTTTTATATACCGGCAATCATGACAACATATCTTGCTGGTTTACATAAAACAGGGGTGCAGTATATACATCAAACTGGAACTGTGTGTCAGAAGGTGCAGTTACATATAACAGGGGTAGCAGAACTGGGAGAAGGAGGAAGAGAAAGGATAGAATAGTAGCGGTTAAACAATATACAAATTAAGTGCTATATACAATGCATGGTTGAAGACTGGTAGTTTTGAGGAGGTGATAGTGGGGTCGTTAGATTGTGTCCGGGAACACTTGCTTGAAAAGCCAAGTCTTAAGTTTGTTTCTAAAAGTTAGGAGGCAGGGCTCCTGTCTGAGATCTGAAGGAATGGAGTTCCAAATGAGGGGACCAGCTGTGGAAGTGGCACGATCTCTTAGGGTAGCGTGTCTGGTCGTTTTCGCAGGGGGTGCTAGGAGTGAGCCTCTGTAAGCGTCTCTGGTTGGTCTTGACGAGTTGTAAATTTGGATTGGGATTTGCAGATCAAGGGTGGTGAGTTGATGTATTGTTTTGAATATGATGGATATGGCTTTGTACAAAATTCGGAAGTGTACGGGTAGCCAGTGAAGCTCTTTCAGTATGGGCGATATATGATCTCTTCTCCTGGCGCCTGTTAGTAGTCTGGCTGCTGAGTTTTGAACCATCTGCAACGGTTTGGAGTAGGATGAAGGAAGACCTAGCAATAGAGAATTGCAATAATCTAGTTTCGAGAAAATGATTGCTTGGATAATTGTTCTGAAGTCGTGAGCATGGAAAAGGGGTCTAATTCTTTTTAGTACCTGGAGTTTGAAGAAACAGTCTTTGGTTGTTTTGTTGATGTGAGCCTTGAAGTTCAGCCGGTTGTCTATGATCACTCCTAAGTCTCTAACTTGTGTGGTGGGTAGGTTGGTAGGAAGATTATTGTTAGGAATGCTATTCTCAGGCGAGATGAGTAGGATTTCAGTCTTGGAGGAATTTAGGATGAGGTTTAGCATGATGAACGTGCTTAATCTTCTTTAGGAGATGCTATCAAAGAATATTCTTAGCATAATGATACTGGGGATTTCTCAGAGGATGTCCTTTGGATGGCAGCTAAAGCCACCCTGAGAGGATGTTGATTGCCTTAAATACAGCCAGAATAAGTAACACCAGAGAGTTTAAAGAAATATCCAGAATAGAATTGATTAAGGCCGAGTTGTTATTCAAGAGACACCGTTCTATTCATCTTCAGGAGGTTGTGCTTTATAATAGATACCCTTAAATCTATCATTTCTCAAAAAGTGGGTAACACGCTAAACAAATTTAAGCAACTATTTTATGATAAAGGGAATAAAGCGAACAAATTACTAGCTTACTTCCTCTATCTTGTCACTGCTATTAAAACGTCCTTAGGTGGTTTAACCTATGATGCTGGGGAAAATCTATGAGGCTTTTATAACCTACTACTAGTCTCTGTACATATCTGAATTTACAGGTAGTAAGGACAAAATTTATGCTTATCTACATACTTTTATAAACTGGGATGTGCCCCTTGTAACAGTGTCTAAGGTCCTCCGTACCTCTAAAAAACAGAAAGCAAATGTTGCTTACCTGTAACAGGTGTTCTCACAAGACAGCAGGATGTTAGTCCTCACATATAGATGACATCATAGGATGGAGCCCAATCACGGAACACTTTTGTCAAAGTTTCCAGAACTTTGACTGGCCCCTACTGGGCATGCCCAGAATGGCACTAACCCTGCAGCCAGCAGGGATCCCCCTTCAGTCTTATTTGATAGCTGCAGGTAGTGCCAAAAAAATAACACAACAAAACGTTACGAACCCAACACCGCGGGGCGGCGGGCGGATTTCATGAGGACTAACATCCTGCTGTCCTGTGAGAACACCTGTTACAAGTAAGCAACATTGCTTTCTCACAGGACAAGGGTGAGTACCGAGCTGAGGATGTCAGAGTATGCACCAAATGTACCCAGGTGTGCAAGACACTAGGACTGGGGTGAAATTTGGTCGAGGGCATCCTGAACCCTACTGGGCAGGCGGAAGGGTGTTGGTACGTCAAAATGTGAATAGGGTATGCAGGACAGATTAGCCGAAGATGGAATCTTGTCTTCCGGCCTTGTCCAAGCAATAATGGGCTGTAAAGGTATGGAGAGAACTCCAGGTGGCAGCCCTGCAAATGTCAGGAAGCGGCACAGAGCATAGGTGTGCTACTGAAGTCGCCTTGGCCCTAACAAGAGTGTGCTTTAACACGGTTTTGAAATGGAATGCCTGCTTGCTGATAGCAAAAGGATATGCAGTCCGCTAACCAGGAGGACAGAGTCTGTTTACCCACAGGCTGCCCCAATTTGATGGAATGGAAAGAGATAAACAATTGAGTGCTTTTCCTGTGGGCAGCTGTACGGTCTAGGTAGAACACTAGAGCCCGTTTACAGTCAAGGGTATGCAGAGCCTGCTCTCCTGGATTGGAATGGGGCCTGGGAAAACTCTGATACTACCTTAGACAACTCTGACACTACCTTAGACAAGAACGTAGGGTGAGTGCGGAATACTGCTCGGTCCTGCAGACGTTTAGTGTAAGGCGGATAGGTAACTAGGGCCTGTAACTCACTAACTCTGCGAGCCAAAGTGATTGCCAAAAGGAAAATTGCTTTCCATGTGAGATAGCGAAGTTCACAGGATTGGAGAGGCTCGAATGGTGGTTTCATGAGCCGACTCAAAACCAGGTTGAGGTCCCAAGAAGGGGCCGGAGGACGCAGTGGAGACTTGAGGTGAAGCAAGTCCTTCAAAAAATGTGTTACAAAGGGTTGTACTGATATTGGAACATCTCAGACACCTTTATGGAAGGCGGCCACCGCACTAATATGCATTCTGATGGAGGAAGTTTTTAGACCTGACTCCGACAAGTGCCAGAGATAGTCCAGAAACTTCGTGATTAGACAGGTAAAGGGGTCAAGGGATTGAGAAGCGCACCATGACTGAAACCTGTTCCATTTTTAAGAATAACATTTTCTCGTGTACGGCTTCCGTGAAGCAATCAGTCTGAGGGAAACTGATTCAGAAAGGTTAAGAGGCTGAAGGATTAACCTTTCAACATCCATGCCATCAGGGACAAAGCTTGAAGATTGGGATGACGCAGGACCCGTCGTTTTGCATAATCAGAAACTGGTCCTTTCCCAAGGGAATGTGTCTGCGAAGGGAGAGATCCTGACGTATTGGAAACCACACTTGGCGTGGCCAGTGAGGTGCTATCAGGATCATGGTTCCATTGTCCTGACGTAACTTCACGAGAGTCTTTGAGAGAAGTGGAAGTGGAGGGAATGCATATAGGAGACCGGTTTTCCATGAGAGGGAGAATGCATCTCTTGGCTAATAGTGCTAGCTGCGAGTGAGAGAGCAGAAACTCTCTACTTTGTGGTTTTGAGGTGATGCAAAGAGGTCTATTTGAGGGTAACCCCAATGTTGGAAGATTGAGTCCGCTATTGAGGGGTTGAGAGACCACTCGTGTGGTTGAAATGTGTGACTTAGCTTGTCTGCCAACACATTGTCCACTCCCAGCAAGTAGATGGCCCTGAGGTACATCGAGTGGGAGAGGGCCTCCCCCCATATCTGTGCAGCTTCCTGACACAGGAGGTAGGAGCCCGTGCCTCCCTGTTGGTTGATGTACCGCATGGCCACCTGGTTGTCCGTCTGAATCAGGATGACTTGGTTGGAGAGGCGATCCTGAAATAGTCTGAGAGCATATCTGATTGCTTGAAGCTCCAGGAAATTCATTTGGTGTTTGGCTTCTTCTGGAGACCAAGTTCCTTGTGTCTGCAGATTGGCCACATAGGTTCCCCAGCTGAGGTTGGAAGCATCGGTGGTGAGAGTTATTTGAGGGTCTGGAGCCTGGAAGGGCAAGCCTTGGAGGAGATTGATCTGATTTTTCCACCAGGCGAGAGACTGATGGAGTGAGTCGGTGACGTGGACAATGGTCGACAGGGGCTGAATGCATTGATTCCATTGTAACCTTAGAGTCCACTGCATGACTCTCATGGCTAGGTGGGCCATTGGGGTGACCTGTACTGAGGACGCCATGTATCCCAATAGGATGAGAAAGCAGCTGGTGTACGAGAGAGACGAGAGTGAGAGCTTGTTGTCGAGGTAGAAAAGCTTTTGTCTGCAAGGTGTCCAAGTCTGCCCCAATGAACAATAAGGTTTCAGATAGGACTAAGTAGGATTTGTCATAGTTGATGAGAAATCCTAGCGAAATCAGAGCGTGTAAGGTAAGATGTAGGGTCGACAGAGCAGTTTGCTGAGTGGGAGCCCTGATCAACCAACCGTCTAGATGGGGTAGACGTGAACACCTTGAGTCCTGAGGAAGGCTGCAACTACTACGAGACATTTTGTGGTGCAGACGCGAGGCCGAATGGAAGCACTCGGTACTGATAGTGCTAGGGGCCTACCAGAAATCTCAGGTATTTGCGATGAGATGGAGTTATCACAATATGAGTGTACGTGTCCTGGAGGTCTAGAGAGCAGAGCCAGTCTCCTCTTTGTAGAAGAGGAAGAAGAGAACCCAAGGTTACCATTTTGAACTTTTCTTGATGGAGGTACTTGTCGAGGGCACGTAGATCCAGAATTGGACGAACGCCTCCCGATTTTTTGGGGATTAGGAAGTACCGGGAATAGAACCCTAGGCCGTGCTGAGAGTAGGGTACTGGTTCTATTGCCCTGGACTGGAGAAGGAGGGAGACCTCCTGTTCCAGAAAGATGGAGTGACTCTATGTTCTCCACGTCGGTAGAGGTGGAGAGTCCGGTGGGATGGAGAGAAAGTTGAGATGATAACCTTGAGCGATTATTGCTAGGACCCACTGGTCTGAGGTGATTGAGTGCCATCTGTTGTTGAAACGGCACAATCGACCTCACACTGGTATGTGAGGCAGTGGAAGCTGGCTGCTGCTCTCTATGCAGGAGTCAAAAAACGGAAGCAGGGCCCAGCTGAGGAAGTGCTTGCAGCTTTTGCTTTCGTATCTGACGAGACTGGGGTTTTTGAAATGGTCTCGTAGAGCGAGTGGGGGTAGAATTTTTTCGGACAGAAGAAGGACTTCTTCGTGTCTTTTCGGAAAGGCTGTTTTGAGGAGTACTCAGAAGGCATCAGAGAGAGCTGTCTCAGGATCTCGTGATGGCCTTGAGTTCCGCCACTGTTCGTTGAATCTGCTCACCAAACAGATTGTCTCCTACACAGGGCAGGTCGGATAATCTGTCTTGCACTTCAGGGCGAAGGTCTGAAGACTTGAGCCAGGCCCATCTTCTTGCAGAGATAGCAGCTGCAGATACCCTGGTAACAGTGTCAAAGATATCGTAAGATGATCTTGTGCTTGCCTGCCTCAAAACCCTTGTTTACTAGGGTTTGGAGCTGATCTTGAAATTGCTGAGGCAGGGAGTCTGTCAAGTCTTATATCTGCTTAAATAAGAACCTGTTATATTGAGTCATATACAGCTGATAAAAGGCGATTCGGGAGATGAGAAAGAGCCCTGGAAGACCCGGCGACCAATGATATCTAGAAATGTTTGCTCCTTGCCTGGGGGAAAGGAAGTGTAGGGTTTTGATCTCTTTGCCCTCTTTTGGGCAGATTCTACAACCACAGATTGGTGAACCAATTGAGGTTTTTGAAAACCTGGAGTTTATTGTACCAAACAAGTGGTGTCGGCCTTCCTGTTGACTGGAGCAACAGAGCCAGGGTGTTCCCAGTTCTTTTTGAGGAGATCCAGAAGAATATGGTGAATAGGGATGGAGGTTATTTCCTTGGGAGCATCCAGGAATTGCAACAGCTCCATCATTTGATGCCTGTCATCTTGTTCAGTCTGTAATTGGAAGGGAACCAATTCAGACATCTCCTTCACAAAATTTACGAAGGAAAGCTCCTCTGGAGGAGAACGCTTTCTGCTTTCAGTAGGAGAAGGTGAAGGCAGGTCATCGGTGTCTTGTGAAGAATCATCAGTCCAGGTATCGTAGGGATCAGCACCTGTCCCTCTAGGAGCCAGAGGGGAATGGGACGGTGGAATCCCTGAAGGTCCTGGTCTAGGCTCCGAAGGAATCGAAGGAATAATTGGAGGCACCGATGAATGGATTGGAGGCGCCGACAGACGCATCGGCATCGATGGCCGAGGCATCGGTAGTACTCCCGATGGAGGGATGCGGAACGGTGTATCTCCTCCCGATGACAAGGTAAGCGGAGAGGGCACCGGAGCCATCGGTGACTCGGGATCCATCGGTGGAAAAGCGGCAATGAGCACTTCCATCCTCGAGAGCAGCGGTGCCAACACTGCCGGAATCGGGTCAGTGGTCGGTTCCATGATCGGTACCCAGTGTCGGTGCCAGAGGAACTTGGAGTCGATGCATCGCCTTGTCGACGGCCTCCTGAACCAGCGGTCCAGTTCTTCTCGGAGACCTGGAACAAGTAGCCCCTGCTCTGGAACAGAAGAAGGAGACAGAGGCATAGCGGGAGGGACCACCGGTAAAGGCAGAGTCGCGGCTCCCGATCCCCTTTCGGGTGAGGGTTGCCTTGGTGACCCGGTCGCCGAAAAGGTCTGTGCCTTTTCTGGACGGGGTTTTTTCGACGGCGGCTCAGACTATAGCGAGGTCGATGATTTTGCTCCCTCGATGGTCCGAGACTTCCCATGTCGGTGGCGATGTTTCTCTCTGTGATCCCCTTGGTCCTGAGGGAGAGTAGAGGTGGTTGAAGGCCGAGATGTCATCGATGTTGGACTGTCACCGATCCGACATCTTCTGTTCCAGAGCCGGACTGTCACCGGTCGGTGGTCGATACTGGCACGAAGTTGACTGTGCCGGTTCCGACGACATCGATGCAATAGACGGCGTCAGGGTCTGAGCACAATGGAGAAGTTCCATCTTCTCCATTCTGGCCTTGCAACCTTTTGGTGCCATTAGGGCACATTTGGTGCAGGTCAGGACATCGTGCTCACATCCGAGACACATTACACAGACCTTATGAGGGTACGTTATCGACATGCTGTGATTGAAGTCCGGGCACCGACGGAACCCCGACAACATGGCCATGAAAATTTTGAACCGCGGTACAGTCGACGGCCAGTAGGCCGCAAGGGCCTAACTCGATGGGAATCAACCGAAAATGGGTAGAAAACTTACCAGAGTACCACGGCTTGAAAAATTTTAAGGAGGGACCCCTGTGGAGTAAGAAAAGTTGTAGTAATTCCGTGAAGAAAATTCCTGTCAGGAATATCTGTGGAGCTCCTTAGCCGCGTGGCTACTGCTGCATGGAAAAAAGAACACTGAAGGGGGACCCCTGCTGGCTGCAGGGTTGGTGCCATGTTGGGCATGCCCAGTAGGGGCCAGTCAAAGTTCTAGAAACTTTGACAAAAGTGTTCCGTGATTTGGCTCCATCCTATGATGTCACCCATATGTAAGAACTACCATCCTGCTTGTCCTGTGAGAAAGATGAAAACAATAACCTCTGAACCCCTGTGTTCCTGTTTAAGAACATTAAACATAACTTGTATTTTTTTCCACTTTTTCTTTTCACTGAACACTTGCAGCCATCAGGCCTGGAAGATAGTCATACATTAAAGATAAGTACAGAAAGCATTGGCAGAAAGCCAGCTTTAATAAGATAAGTTCAGTAGTAAGAAAATCTGGCCATTAAGTCTCTTGGCAATGAAGTACAAATAAAAAAAAATGGTACAATGCTAGTCTTGCCTTTTAAAATCAAACTGAAGTCAAACTAATGTCTATAAAAGTTTCTTTACTTATGCACTGAAGCTAGAAATAATCAGGTGCTTTTCTGCTAATAAAATAGAGAGAGATAAATGCTTCCAACTTTAATTATATAATAGTTGAATAATAGTAAAGCAAAACAAATCATTTAACTAGACTAAACATATATATGACGTAAGGCATTATGATATATTTGAAGGTCCATGAATTTTATTTTTTTTTTGATATAACTTTTTATTGGGTTTTCAAACTTAACAGTCATTATTTCGAGTACATAAAGAATGCACTTCAAGTGACATCACTCGGAGGTTCTCATAGACAGGTAAGGCATAACCATATGCAAAAACAGTAACACCTAATAAATAACACATAACAACCAACATATAACAACGTAATGCACGGTGTTGATTACATTTTTGTTCATTGCCTTAGGAGTGCTTCCTTTGCTCAGCAAAAAAAAAAAAAAAAAAAAAAAAACCCTTTCCCCCCTTCTTTTTCTGATCCTCCCCCCTCCCTTCCCCCTAGGTCCCCTTATCACTGAGGATAGTTGAGTCTAAGTCAATAATGTTAAATGCAGCAGTTACCACTTGAAAGAATAATCTAGCAAGAAGCAAGGTAAACAGCAATTACAGTCACCGTGGACAAAACATTGCGGTTTAACAAACACGGTCTATACACATGGGACAGCTACCATGGTGCAGGTCTGAGTATGTTAACAGAGTGGGCAGCGAGTACAGCAATAACACCAACGAGATCTCAGAACCCTGATGGATCACAGAACAAAGCATGTCCCCTGGTGTGATTAGAGGACAACCCCTGTGTGGAGTAGGCCTTGGACAGCTACACCCAAAAAAAACAAATATTGTCGCAACAACCTCAGGTTGCTAATAGGTCACCAATAAAATAATCAAGAAATTACTGATACCAGTGTATAATCACATCGCTATCATGGACGTGTCTAACAATTAAGAAGTTTTTGGTTGTAGATAGACAAAGAGTGGTTCCCAGATGCCCTCCATTACCACTACTTTCTTCTGGGATGTATTTCTCGCTACTGCGTACTCTAGAGCACTAGTATTAAGTAGTTGCTGGAACCAGAACTCTATGGTCGGCGGATTTCTATCTAACCATTGTTTAAGAATAACTTTCTTCCCCAGGAGCCCAGCCCTTTGAATGAAAAACATAACTTGTTTATCGGATTCTTTACCCAAAGAGATCGATGACCCAAACAGCCACAAATTGGGGTCTACAGGCAAGTGAATATGGAGCATTTGAGAACATAAATCCCTGACGTTTTGCCAGAAGTGGTAAACCCTGGGGCACTCCCAAAAACAGTGTTCATAGGTTCCCCTGGTGGATTGGCATTTTACACAGGTCGCTGAAGTAGTAAGCTTAAATTTGTGTGCTTGTACTGGAGGTATGTAGAAACGCCAGAAAAATTTATAATTGGTTTCTCTAAGTAGTATGTTGTCAGACACGGTCGTTAATGTAATAAACAATTGTTTAAAATCTTCTAGGGAAAGCCGAAACAATGGCCAAGTAGACCATTTCTCATGCAGTCGTACCAAATGGTCCATCGTGCCATTCGTGGCTAATATTTTATAATACAATGTAATGGTAGGGCTCTGATTAAAGGTGTGGTGAAAAACATCCTGTAATTTTAGTAAATTAGGTGTAGGAGAAAAGCATTGCTCGTTGTGCCGGAGATAGTGCCGGAGTTGTAAATAATAGAAAAAATCAGAAGCAGGCAGGACATATTGAGTCTGCAAGGAGTGGAAGTCATATAAGTGCCGTGACTTTGTATCATACATTTGGTAGACATACTTAAGGCCTTGGCTATGCCATTTGTGGAACACTGAACGTGTTTGGCCAGGTGGGAAATATGGATTAGAAACAATAGAGATTAGTGGAGTTAGACGGTGTGGTATGTGGAGTAGCTTCCCAAGACAGGACCATGTTCTGCGGCAGGTTTGCAATAAGATGTGTGTCCTGAGACCCTCTGGTATAGATGCATAGTCGACTTGTAACAGAGGATTCAAACTCGGAACTCGATACCATTGGGCTATACTCGAGCAGGGTACAAAAACTGATGTATCAGATAGCCAATCCCTAAGTAGTCGAATATTACAGGCCATATTATACCAAACCAGGTTCGGACATCCAAGACCCCCGACCGAGGGTGGTTTGTAGAGTGTGTCCATGGACAGTCTAGCTTTTTTATTTCTTCATAGAAATTTACGGAGTGCAGATGTAACATTCCTGGTATCCTGGCGGGTTAACCAAAGTGGTATCATCTGAAAGACATATAACCATTTTGGTAAAAGAATAATTTTAAAGATTTGTATTCTACCTATTAATGAGAGTGGTAAATTTTTCCAATGTTCTAGCGTCTCAATTGTGGACGATAACAGAGGTTTTATGTTAACGCCATAGAGATTCGCTATCTGAATTGGGATCTTAATACCTAAGTATTTTAGGTGTGACGTAACCCATCGTAATGGGAATGCCCCTGGCCACATCGCCCGCACCCCGCCAGTGACATCAATTGCCTCGGACTTTTCTTGGTTGATTTTTAAACCTGCAAAGGTTCCGAACCAAATTTGCAGACGAAGCACTTCCTGAAGTGATTCAAGAGGATTAAGTAGGAAGACAAGGACGTCATCTGCGAAAGCCGCAACTGTAAAAGTGTTGTCCGGTCCCCCAAACCCAGTGATGGATGGGCTCTCAGCTATTTTCCTCAAAAGCGGGTCTATAGATAGTATGTACAGCAAAGGGGACAGTGGACATTCTTGTCTCACCCCTCTACCTATCCGTACATCTCCAGAGATGGACTTATTCGCTATGATACGTGATATCGGATTGTAATATAGTAAAGAGATATAGTCTAAAAAGGCACCCTCAAATCCCAATCTACGGAGTGCAAAGATCATGTAATTCCAAGAAACACGGTCGAATGCCTTTTCAGAGTCGAACCCAACTACCAGCGCAGGGGTGTCTTGAGAGCTACAAATCTGCAATGCAGTAAGCAGTTTAAGCATATTAGAATTAGCTTTACGGCCTTTAACAAACCCTACTTGATATGGGGTAATCAGTTGAGGTAAGATGACATTTAAGCGGTCAGCCAACACCTTGGCGAGGAGTTTTAAATCACAATTCAGTAACGATATAGGCCTATACGAGCCAGGGTGTAATAAGTCTTTACCGGGTTTTGGAAGGACTGTGATATGGGCCAGGTTAAAGTCCCTGGGGAATTTGCCCTTTGTGAGACCGTCTTGATAAAAGTGCACCAGAGGATCCACCACTTGAGACCTTAGTATTTTATAAAAGTCATAGGAGAACCCATCCGGCCCAGGCGATTTTCCCGGGTTGACGGCTGCAATAGCATTAAACACTTCTATGGGTTGTAACGGTCTATTGAGATAATGGAGTTGAGTGGTTGTTAATCTGGTATGTGAAAGATTTTGAAAAAAAGGGGAATCACCGGGATTATGATCCGTGGTATCGTCTGTATATAATTGTTCATAAAATTCCCTAAAAACATCACAAATATCTGACTTATCGGAAACAATAGTCCCTTTACTATCTTTCATCTGTGGGATGAAAGTTTGGTGTCTCGTTGCCCGGACCAGATTTGCCATCAATTTGCCGTCTTGTTCCCAAATTGGAACAGACTTTGTTCCCCTCTATATAACTGTTGTTGTGCTCTAGTGTGTAGTAAGGTGTTGAGCTGATTAAGGGTCTTATAGTAGGCCTGCTGTGAAAACTGTTGCCCTGCAGAAAGTGTCTTCTTATGTGTATGTAAGTCTTGCCCTAATTGTAGAATATCCTTATCCAAAGTCTTTTTATAGGTACGAGTAAATGAGATGATTTCACCTCTTAAGACTACCTTGGCAGTTTCCCAAAAAAGTTGGGGCGTGTCTGTATGTTGTTGATTATGTAGAGCGAAGGCTTCCCATTTGTCCTTTAAAAAGGTTTGAAAATTGCTGTTATTCCTCAAGTACAGAGGGAATCGCCATATTCTGGCTTCTGGTCCTGTGGAATCTGTGTTGAGAGTCACGGAAACTGGTGAGTGGTCCGAAATTGCCTGTGCCTCTATCGTGGCTTGTGATATATAATGAAAGTCTTTTTGTGATACTAGAATGTAATCGATGCGTGAAAGTGAGTGGTGGGCTCTGGAGATATGTGTATAATCCTTCTCGTGTGGGTGAAGAGTCCGCCAGATATCCACCACCCCCAATTGGTGACACATATAAGCTATCCCTTTTAATTTTTTCCCTGGCCCTCTGAGTGTGGGCGGATTCTTATCCAGTGATTGGTCATGAACACAGTTGAAGTCTCCCAGTGTGAGTAGAACACCTTGTGAGCGTGCTAGCAAGATGGTCCGTAGATTTTCAAAAAAGGTGTGGGAATACTCATTCGGTGCATACACACAACAGATTGTGAGAAGTACATGGTTCCAGGTGCCGATAACTATGACGAGGCGCCCATGATCATCAATTATTTGATCTTGGATAGTGAAGTTAACACTCCTGCTTATTAATATTGCCACCCCCGCTTTCTTCCCTTGAGCCGGTGCTGAGATGCACGTACCCACCCATTCTCACTTTAACTTGGCACTTTCTTGTGTAGAAAGATGCGTTTCCTGCAAGCACGCAATGTCCGTATGCAATCTTTTAAGATGTGTTAAAATTTTTTTCCTTTTAATAGGCGTCCCTAAGCCGTTGACATTCCAGGATACCAACTTACCCATGATCTAGAAATGCCAGACTAATAACGAGCCAAAGCTCCTGGAACCATTCAGTGCAAGGAAGCTTGAGGGCCCCCAGCCTAGCCCCCCCGCTCCACCCAAAGTGACCACTGCCTGGCCCTTGAAAGATGTGCTGCAAAAATATGAAATGAGGAGGATAAACCTGTCTGAAGTAAAAGCTTACAACAACCATACCTCCTACCTGGTTAGACCCACAGCCCCTCAGCGATAAATAACATCCCACCCCCCCATCCCCAATAAAAGAAGAAACTCCCATTCCCCATACCCCATCCCCAAAAGTATAAATGCCCCACCACCTATGTGGTTTGGAGATCATACGTGAAATATGTGTACAGGCGCCGCCCCACCCCCCAAGGAATAATAGGAGGGTACTCCCCCTTTCACCCGTTACTATAGTTGTGGAATATATGCGCTAAAGTCTCAGTTCCACAGTCGTCTCAATCAGAAGCAGACTCGGGTAACCTCTTTGATTCGGGCGTAACGATTCGTGGCGTGTCTGGTTTCCTGAAGAGAAATCATCTGTCCGTTGTTTAAGTCTAGGAATCGCCTCTGTAAGGGATCTGATCCGTTCCCAGTCAGCGTCCTGTAGAGGCTTCACCCTCTAATCAATGATTGGTTGGCAATGTTCATATAGAAGGAAAGTCAATCCTATCTGGGGAACACAGTCAGTAGCAGAATACCAAAAACAACTGATGAGAGGGGACAACTTCCAGGTATCCTCTGAGTAAAAGAAAATCAAAAAATTTGTAAAGTCGAGATCGTCCCCATCTACACACCTTGCAGGGGGCATCTGAGAGACTCGTGCTGACAATGCCATACCACAGTTTGTCTCAGGTTGCATTAACAAAACTTCCCAGATTAACATGGTAAGGAGTCAAAACAAAGAGTTCTTCAGCGATCTTTCAACAATCCGACCACTTATCAAAATTGGCAAATGTTAAACAGGTCGTAAATCCACCACTTATAAAGTGTGCACCCCATGGATGCAGATCAGCCACAAGTCTGTAGAAATTGACGCGCTTTATCTGGGGTATCGTAGAGAAGAATCTTCTCCTGGTGCCATATTTTTAACTTCGCGGGATATAATAGAGAGAATCGTATTTGTTTTTTAAAGAGCTCCATGCATACAGGAGAAAAAGCCCTGCGCAGCTCAGAGACACGGCTGGAGTAGTCCTGAAACAGTCTTATTTTCTGCCCCTGGTACACTATGTCTTGGTGTTTCCGATAAGCCATCCATATATCTTGCTTATGTTTGAAATTAAGGAATTTGGCAATGACTAACCTCGGTTTGTTTTGCTTGTCCACCTTCCCTCCTAAGCGATGTGCTCATTCCACTACTAGGGAGCCTTGCAGTGTCGGGAGGTTTAGTTCCTCCGGCAGCCATTTTTCCAGAAGTGAGCACAACTCGTGGTCGGTCACCGTCTCAGGAAAACCCATGAATCGAAGATTTCCCCGCCGATCCCGGTTCTCTAAATCATCAAGTGTGTTTTCCAACGCACTAATTTTGGTCTCCTGCGCTAGTATTTTCGTTAGGTTAGCGTTCACATCATCCTCAACAACAGAAATGCGTCCTTCCGCCGTGTCTATTCTAGGGGCAATCTCTGTCAGAGCCGTGCATACCTTTGTCAGCCGTTCTTCTATACCAGCAAATTTTTCGCTTAATTTTTCATCCAAGGCTGTACGGATGGTTTCTTTGATATCCGCCAAAGAGATCGGAGAGGTTTGTGGTTCCCCGGCTGAGTCGGGCCCAGTCGCCATTTTGAGGTCAGTGCCGCGCGGTTTCTCTCTGTCTTTTTTAGTGCTCCTTGATGCCATTCCTGGTGGCGATTTCTGCATGAATCGGACAATGGACATAAGTCCTTGCCCTATGTGGCTGTTGAGAGGTCCGGTGGGGGTTGGGAATCCCAGATGTTAACGGGTTGTGGGGCTGGCACCCGGAGCCTAGAGAAACCCGTCTGCTAGGCTCATCACATCACGTGATCCCATGAATTTTAATGGTTAAATACTCCTGAGTATATGACTTAACCTATACTGAAATGAAATAAGTACTTAAATATTTGGACCATGATTCCATAATCCATGAATTATCAACAAATAATATATACAACGAAATGTAAGAGCTCAAGGCTGCAATACATTCCAATGTATCGTATACCCGAGATCATGGCAAATTAACAGGGACAAACAACATGAGCCATGACTTTATTCAATCTGGGGTATTGATGCTCAGACATTAAGGAAAAAACACAGGACTACTACATCCAAATCCATAAGCAAAGCACATCAAGCAAAACTGACTGATACATGGAGTTAACCTGCACGGCGCGGCAGATACTACCATGGGAAGCTTGCTGGGAAGACTGGATGGACCATCCTTTTCTGTTGTCATTTCTATCTTTCTATGTAAAAATAAGATATATCAGGTTTAGATATTTCAGCAAAAAAGAAACCAGGGGCTCAAATAGCAAAGAACAATGTTGAAATTTAACAACACAGTCGGAGGCTTGATTGAAGGCTTCAATTAAAACAAGTCCCACATGAATCTTACAACTAAAGCCATAATAGAGACAGTATTACTTCTACATGGTGATAGAAGCTCCATATGTACTAAGGTGAATTCCATGAAAGTCAGATAATTTTTTTGTGGATAAAAAGTTAGCCAACTATGTCGAGGCCAGACAGCGCAGCAGGATTTTCAGTTCCCTCCATTTCTCCAAGCAAGTCTAAAAGTAGCCTGACAAATAGAGCTCAATATGCACCTCAATATTTTCCTCAGTTGCTTTCCACACTCCTCAACAGAATTGACTAAGCAAATGAAATCTGCTTGCAATCCTTTAAAAAGGTGCTCAGAAAATGTATTTGCCCCTTCCAGAATGGAATGCATATACTTGATCATTAAGATCTGGTAGGACAGGAAATGAAAACATAACAATATTTTGGAACAACTTCCTCATGAAATGACCATAGTCAGAGAGACAAACCCTGGGAGCACTGAAGAACAAGCTTTTAACTTCCCCAGGGCCTGTCTAATCTTTCTAGCCCCTAAGATCTTACACTCCAGTGAAGGGCTCCTCCCTTCAACCAGGACTCCCTACGGGTCTCAAACTTAATGAGGACTGGGTGAGACTGCTCTGCCAGGCCCTTTAAGGTAGGCTGAGAGAGTTTTCTATACACTCCCTCAACACAGCCCCAGAACCAATCTCTGAGGCACCCCACTAATCACCTTTCTCTCCTCAGAGTGATTTCCACTTCTATTACTCTCTATTGTCTACCAACCAAAATCTCCTTCACATCTTTATTTTTCTGGTCTATGAGCAAAAACACAGGATTTCTCAAAGCTACAGTCCAACAAAAGAAGTAGGTTTGAAACCTGTGCGGGCATCAATCCACAAGTTACAGCCTCTAAGGGACTTAGAAATGACTCCTTGGCTATCAGGATCAAGCACTGTTTAACACGGCCAGTGCTAGATTTGTTGGTGCCCTAGGTGTGATTCATATAGTCCCTGACCCAGGCCAGTCAAATAAAGCCCAGCTCCTTCCAGAAATATAGCAAATGTTGCTTACCTGTAACAGGTGTTCTCACAGGACAGCAGGATGTTAGTCCTCACATATGGGTGATATCACAGGATGGAGCCCTGTACAGAAAACTTTTCTGTCAAAGTTTCTATAAAGCTTTGACTGACACTGGCACACTGAGTGCACTGAGCATGCTTAGCCTGCAATTAGCCCTGCGAACCACAGGTGTCTCCCTCAGTCTCATCTTATAGCTAAAAACGCAAGCAAAACTAAAATAAAAGTAAAAACGTATACGGACCCAACTCCGCAGAGTGGCGGGTGGGTTTCGTGAGGACTAACATCCTGCTGTCCTGTGAGAACACCTGTTACAGGTAAGCAACATTTGCTTTCTCACAGGACAAGCAGGATGGTAGTCCTCACATATGGGTGAGTACCGAGCTGAGGATGCCTGAGAGTGCACCAAATGCACCCAAGATGCGCGAAGGCGCAATGACGGGGGTGGAATTTGGGACGGAGGGCATCCTGAAACCCTTAAGGGGATGGTGGAAGGATGTTGGGTAGTTAAACCAAAAAGAATAAGAGTAGATGGACTGGCCAAACATGGAGCATGTTGGCTAGTCGTATCTAAGCAATAATGGCTGCGAAGGTATGGAGAGAGCTCCAGGTTGCAGCCTGATAAATATGTACAAGCAGTACCGGCCGAAGGGTAGCTATTGAGGCTGGGATGGATGCAGAGTGTGGTTACACAAAGTGTTGTAGTGAAATGCCTGCTTGTTGGTAGAAGAGAAATATAGACCGTCAATTAGGAGGAATAGGTCTGTTAGCCCACTGGAACTCGCAGCTTGTCTCTTGCCACAGAAGGAAAGAGTTAGGTGGAATTCCTCTGGAATGTAGTCTCAACTAGGATTCCGTCTCAACTAAGATTCCGTAAATCCTGAAGTACTGAATCCCTCCTTTTATCACTATCAGACAATATTCTCAGGAACCTTGAGAAAAAAACAATCCTGTCTGCTCATCCTTCTCGACCTAACGGCGGCATTCGACACAGTGAACCACGATATTCTCTTAGAGCGTCTCTCCGAGATCGGCATCAAAAACACCGCCCTCAGCTGGTTCTCATCCTTCCTCCAGAACAGGTTCTATAAAGTTAAGGTTAAGAGCAAAGAATCGCCTCCTTTCAAATCCACACTTGGTGTCCCGCAAGGATCCTCGCTATCTCCAACATTATTTAACATTTATCTTCTCCCTCTGTGTCAGCTCCTTTCCAATCTTAATCTAACACACTACATATATGCTGACGACGTACAAATCCTCATAACGATTAAAGATTCATTAGACAATACCATGCTCTATTGGAACTCTTGTCTTCTTTCCATCAACAACCTTCTAACTAAACTCAACTTAATACTCAACTCCAACAAGACTGAGTTTCTTCTCATCACCCCAGATGGCAATTTCTCATTATCTAACGTAAACACCTTATCCCTTCCAGTCTTATCCCCACAGGTCAGAAATCTTGGGGTCATCATCGATAATCAATTTAACTACAGAAGCTTCATCAATAACACTGTTAAAGAATGATTTTTTAAACTCCAAGTCTTAAAGAGGCTAAGACCCCTCCTACACTTCCAGGATTTCAGATCTGTGTTACAAGTAATCATTTTCTCGAAAATAGATTACTGCAACTCTTTGCTGCTTGGGCTACCGGCCAACACACTAAAACCGTTACAAATGCTACAGAATGCCACAGCAAGGATTCTAACAAAATCCAACAAAAGGGACCACATAACACCCACCTTAAAGAACCTTCACTGGCTCCCAATCAAATATAGAATCCTTTACAAGACCCTCTCAATCATCCACAAAGTCATCCTCAACTCAACATCAATTCAGCTCACGATCCCATTATAGCCTCACACTACCTCCCGACCAATGAGACAAGGCCAGAGAGGCACTCTACAGGCACATCCTATCAAAACAACACTAAGTAGAAGAGCCCTTTCCACCGCAGGCCCGTTATATTGGAATTCACTCCCTCCAGACCTCAGGCTCGAACAATCGACACCCACCTTCAAAAAAAGACTTAAGACCTGGCTGTTCAACCAAGCATTTTCATAACCCATTTATCCTCTCACAGACCACCACTGAAGAATTCCTCCCCTTGACACCTCCTCAACATCCTTCCATCAAAAATCTCCCATGCGCACTTGCTTCTCCGAATGAATGTCATGACAGTGACTCTAGGTCTTTCCAAGACAGCTCCAGTTACTTCACATTCTGTTTTTATAAGCTATTTGTATATAATTTGTTAATCTCCCTGTTCATTGTAAGTTATTATCCATGTTTCACTCTCCCTGTTCTATGTAAGACATTATCAATTATTCTTTATATTGTCATTGTAATTGTTGAAATGTGAACCGAAGTGAATAGTAACAATGTTACCTGAACTGCGGTATATAAAACTGTTAAATAAATAAATAAATGTAGTGCGATCTAGATAGAATGCAAGTGCATTATTACAGTCCAAGGAGTGGAAAAAACCCTCTCGCTTTGGTGAGAGAGAGGTGTTGGAAAAATGGGCAGAGTATATTCTGAGTAAGGTGAGATACAATGTTTACCTTACAAAGGATATGAAGTTGAATATGTAAAACCATTTGGACACGGAGGAACGCAGGGTCGGATGAGTATGTAACAAGGTGTGTAACTCACTGACCCTGTTGGCTGAACTGACGTTTATGAGGGAAAGAATTTCCAATGCCAAACTGTGAAATGAGAGGAATGGAAAGGCTCGAACAGAGAATGTATGAGACTTATAAGCATGAGATATAGGTTCCATTCTGTGACTAGTGAAAATAGAGGCGGCTTGATCAGTGGATAATCCATGGTAAGATGACTCATAAGGGGTTTACCGTTAATCAGGTATCCCCACTCGCAAACGATACACCAATTGGAACAGAGGTGTACCTATCTGGAGGATGTCTGGGGAGTAGAATCCGAGGGAGCAAGAGAAAACAGAGGTGTAGAAAAAGGAAACAGGGAAATGTTGAGATTACTTACCTGATAATTTCCTTTTCCTTAGTGTATGCAGATGGACTCAAAACAAGTGGGTATAGTGTGCTCGTACTAGCAGTTGGAGACGGATCTGACGTCAGCACGGGTACATATACCCCCACAGGAAGTGTAACAATTCAGTAATCTTCCTTGCAAAAGCTGTAGCTCACCGATCGTTTAAATGAACAGGATTACCCTGACCAACTGATGGTAGCTGGAGACCGCCAGTGTTCTCAACCGGAAGGAGTCGACACCCGGCAGGGTGGAAGCCCTATTATAAGCAAAACATGCCTTACCGTGAGTCGGTGAATCCCCATGTATATCGGCAGCCGGGCGGGATGCTGAGTCCATCTGCATACACTAAGGAAAAGGAGATTATCAGGTAAGTAATCTCAACATTTCCTAGCGTGTAGCAGATGGACTCAAAACAAGTGGGATGTACAAAAGCTACTCCCGGACTGGGCGGGAGGCTGCCCGAGGACCTTGTAGGATTGCCCTCACAAATGCTGTGTCCTCCCTGGCCTGGACGTCCAGACGGTAGAATCTGGAGAAGGTATGGAGGGAGGACCACGTCGCCACTTTACATATCTCTGCAGGCGACAGCATCCTTATGCCCAAGAGGCCGCTTGCGCTCTGGTGGAATGAGCCTTGACCTGTAGAGGTGGTGGTTTTCCTGCCTCTACGTAGGCCGCCTTGATAATTTCTTTGATCCAGCGGGCAATGGTGGGCCGTGAGGCCGCTTCCCCTTGCTACTTCCTGCTGTGAAGGACGAACAGATGGTCCGTCTTTCGAACTGCTTCTGACAGTTCCAAGTATCTGGCCAGTATTCTGCCGATGTTGAGATGACGCAGTATTCGACCTCCTTCTAACTTCTTCAAACCTGCCATAGATGGCAAGGATATGGTTTGGTTGAGGTGAAAGTGTGAGACCACTTTGGGTAAGAAGGAAGGAACCATGCGAAGATGGATAGCTTCTGGAGTGATTCTGAGAAACGGATCACGGCAGGATAGTTCTTGTAGCTCTGAGATGCGGCATGCTGAACACATAGCCAGTAAGAACACCATCTTCAAGGTTAACAAACGGAGAGACAGGCCTCGAAGGGGCCTGAAGGCGGATCCCGCTAGAAATTCCAACACTAGGTTGAGGTTCCACAAGGGCACTGGCCAATTCAGTGGCGGGCGAATGTGTTTGACTCCTTTCAGGAAACGTGAAACATCTGGGTGTTTGGCAATGGTGTTGCCGTCACTCCTGGGACCGTAGCAAGACAGCGCTGCTACCTGAACCTTGATGGAGCTGAGGGACAGACCCTTCTGAAGTCCATCTTGTAGAAAAGTCCAAGATGATAGGAATCTTAGCGGCATGTGAATTGGTGCTGTGAGAGTCGCACCAGTCTTCAAAAACTCTCCAGATCCTGATATATGTCAGTGATGTGGAGAACTTGCGTGCTCGGAGGAGTGTATCTATTACTGGCTCAGACTATCCCCTTTTCTTCAATCTAGCCCTCTCAATGGCCAGACCATAAGAGAGAATTGAGCTGGATCCTCGTGGAGGATGGGACCTTGCCGCAGCAGGTCCCTGTATGGAGGCAGGCGTAGAGGATTCCCTGCCAGTAGTCTTCTCATGTCTGCGTACCAGGGTCTTCTTGGCCAGTCTGGGGCCACTAGAAGAACTAGGCCTCTGTGTCGCTGAATCTTGTGTATAATGGCGCCCAGCAGGGGCCACGGAGGAAAGGCATATAGCAGGATTCCCTGAGGCCATGGCTGTACCAGGGCATCGATCCCCTGGGACAGTGGATCTCGCCTGCGGCTGAAATATCTGGGTACTTGAGCGTTGGACCTGTCTGCTAAAAGGTCCATGCCCGGCGTCCCCCACTGATCCACAATCATCTGGAAAGCTGTGGGCGACAGCTGTAATTCCCCTGGATTTAGGCTTTCTCTGCTGAGGAAGTCTGCCGTGGTGTTGTCCTTCCCGGCGATGTGAACGGCAGAGATGTCCTGGAGATTCGCTTCCTCCCAAGGTCATCAGAGGGGCTATTTCTAGGGATACCTGTTGGCTTCTGGTTCCGCCCTGTCGGTTGATGTATGCCACCGTGGTGGCGTTGTTTGACATCACTCTGACCGCTCTGTTGCGAAGTCTGTAGGCAAATCGAAGGCATGCTAGCCTGACTGCCCGTGCCTCTAGTCGGTTATGTTCCACCTTGACTCTTCTCTGTTCCACCGCCCTTGGGCGGTGGGTTCGTCGCAGTGTGCTCCCCATCCGTTCAGACTGGCATCTGTAGTGAGCAGGGTCCAGGTTGGGGAGGACATTCTTGACCCCCGGCTCATGTGGCCGGGCTGCAATCACCACCGCAGCTGAGTCCGCACTCTGGCTGGGAGAGGTAGGCGTACGGTGTAGTTCTGTGATCGTGGGCTCCACCGAGATAGGAGGGCGCGTTATAATGGTCTCATATGAGCCCGCGCCCATGGGATCACCTCCAGATTGGATGCCATGAGGCCGAGGACCTGTAGATAATCCCGAGCTGTGGGCTGGCCGGCGCTCAGCAGGACCTGCAGACGATTCCGGAGCTTTGCTCTCCTCTTGGCGGTCAGACTGACCTTGTCTTCCTGGGTGTCGAATCGGACTCCTAGGTACTCCAGTGACTGAGAAGGCTGTAGGGAACTCTTGTTCAAGTTTACTACCCATCCTAGGCTTTCCAGAAGAGATATAACTCTGTTGGTTGCCTAGTGGCTCTCCTCCGGTGACTTTGCCCTGATCAGCCAATCGTCCAGGTAGGGATGGACGAGAATCCCTTCCTTCCTGAGTGCTGCCGCCACTACTACTACTATGACCTTGGTAAAGATCCGCGGCGCGGTGGCTAACCCGAAGGGTAAGGCTCGGAACTGGAAGTGCTGATTCAGGACCTTGAAGTGTAAATGGCGCTGGTGATCCTGATGGATTGGGATATGCAAATAAGCTTCTGACAGATCTAGGGAGGTGAGAAACTCCCCTGGCTGTACTGCATTCTTGACAGGCCGTAGAGTTTCCATGCGAAAGCTGGGGACCCGTAGGTATCGGTTGACTGACTTGAGGTCCAGGACGGGCCTGAAAGTGCCCTCCTTCTTGGGTACTATGAAATAAATGGAATAATGCCCAGAATTCATCTCCTCTGCAGGCACTGGGAGTATGGCTTTTAGTGCCAGGAGCCTCTGTAAGGTAACTTCTAGTGCCGTCCTCTTGAGAGGCGAACAAGGAGATTCCACAAACTTGTCCGGCGGGAGCCGAAGAAAATCCAGGTAATAACCTTCTCGGATGATGGCGAGGACCCACTGGTCCGAAGTAATCTCGACCCACCTGCGGTAGAAGAGGGTTAGCCTGCCCCCTATGGCTGCTACCCCCGGATGGGTCGGCTGATTGTCATTGTGGGTTGCAGCCGGGACCAGAACCTGAGCCGGTTCTCCTCTTGTTGTGCTTAGCCCGAAAGGGCTGGTTCCTGGCCTGAGAACGAGGTGCTTGATAGCGAGCCCTGTAGGGGTTGAAGCACTGAGAGTTTCTACCTCTGGATGGTCTAGAAAACGAACGCTGGTTCCTCCTCGACCTGTCTTCTGGCAGACGGGGTAATGGAGAGGCACCCCATTTGTTAGCCCAGTTCTCGAGATCGCTGCCGAACATTAGGGATCCCTTAAAGGGCATTCTTGTGAGGCGCGTCTTGGAGGAAGAGTCAGCAGCCCAGTTGCGTAGTCAGAGCTGTCTCCTGGCTGCCACTGAGGATGACACTCCCTTGGCTGCTGTATGGACGAGGTCGGAGGCTGCGTCAGTGAGGAACGCGAGAGCTGATTCCATGTCTTCTCCCGGGCTGTTGTTTCTCGCTTTTGATAAACATAACGTGTCACCACGGTGCAGCAGGTGACACGGTGCAGCAGGTCGCGATTTTTAGGGACATGGCTGCCACCTCGAAGGCTTGTTTCAGAATGGTGTCCATTCGCCGGTCATGTGTATCCTTGAGGGCCGCTCCCCCCTCCACAGGAATTGTGGTGCGCTTCACAATTGCGTTAACTATGGCGTCTAGCTTAGGGCATGCCAGCAACTCCTTGGATGCCGGGTCCAGAGGGTACATGCCTGACAAGGCTCGGCCCCCTTTGAATGCGGCCTCCGGCGCAGTCCATTCCAGATCTATTAGTTGCTGTGCTGCTTGTAGGAGGGGAAAATGATGAGCCGTTTGGCGCAGGCCCTCTAACACGGGGTTCATGTTAGAGTCCCCTGGGGTGTCCCGGCCTGGAATAGCCAGTTCTGATAGGCATTGTGAGACCAGGCCTGGAAGATCCTCTTTCCGAAAGAAGCGTCTCATGGTCCGATATGGTTCTATCTCCGAGGGAAGTTCTCCCTCCTCGGGGGGCTCCTCATCTTCCTCGGAGCAATCCGAATCCCCATACGCGGGGCTTCTGGGTGGCGAGTGGCTGCGCCTAGGTCTCAAGGGTCCAGGAGCCGGATCATTCGGAACAGAAAGGCCCATTCGAGGAGCAGACTGCATCTGGACAAAGGCTTGGATCCCCTTGAATAATTCCACCCAGGAGAGTAAAGCCGGATCTGGCCTTAGGGGCACCAGGTTTCTCGGGGTCCCTGGCTGCTCACCGCGGTCTGCTAAGTCCGGAGTGTTCCCTGAGGAACCGCTGGGCTGGGACCGGTCCTGTCCTGGAACTCCCGTGGCCTCCTCACATTGGGCACATAGTGAGTCTGCTTCCTCACTCTGAGTGGCTCTGAGGTTGCATGCTGAGCAGAGGCTTAGAGCTCTTATGCCTGATTCTGGAGGTGCCGGCTCTGCGGACGTATGGGCTCTCTGATGCTCCATACGCTTCGCAATATGTATCGCGTACTAATATGCGCTTATCTTATGAGAGTGCGCTTATCAACCTGCGCTTAGCTGCGTGCGCCTATGAACGGGCGTCTCAGGAACGTGCGCCTATCAACGGCATCTTATGAACGTGTGCCTATAACGTGCGCCTAGCCACGGCGTCTTATGAACGTGCGCCTATAACGTGCACCTATCAACGGGGTCTTATGAACATGCGCCTATAACGTGCGCCTAGCCACGGCGTCTTAAGAGCGTGCGCCTATAACGTGCGCCTAGCAACAGCGTCTTAGGATCGTGCGCCTATAACGTGCGCCTATCAACGGCGGCTTATATGAATGTGCGCCTATCAGCGTGCGCCTAGCCCGCTTGCGCCTTTCCGCGTGCGCTTAGCGACATGTGCCTATAGCAACGTGCGGCTAGGTAACGAAGGCGAGTAGGCAGGAAAAATGGCGACCTCCTCGGCGGGCTGCCACTTAGGCAGGCCCTGCGAATCCTCACTTCCTCGGAGACCACAGTAAAGATGTACGCCTTACCTTGTCTTCAGCGCTTCCCGGCTGCGACCCGGGCGGTCTCCGGCTGCGGAGGGAGAGGGTGAGTACCTTCACTGCCGCGCTCGAGGAAGTGCACCCACTGCCTCTAGGCCGCTCCCGAACTCGTCTCGCTCGGGGGCAAAGTCCTCGCCGGGACCGAGGCTATCTCTACGCCGCGCCCGAGCCCTTCACACTCGGGGGCTAGGACCCTGCCGCAAGTCGGCCACCGGACCGAGGCTCCTACCTCCAAGGGACCACGGAAGTCAGCTCGGGAAACTCAACTGGGTGAGTGACCGACTGGTATCACCACAGGAGTGCGGGGCTCGTCTTCAGTAGGTTTCTTCTAGGAATTTAGTCGTTAGAATTTGGAAACACGCTCAGCGAGCGTGAGGTAGCTCCAAACTGCTTTGGAGACGGAAATTACTGAATTGCTACACTTCCTGTGGGGGTATATGTACCTGTGCTGACGTCAGATCCGTCTCCAACTGCTAGCACGAGCACACTATACCCACTTGTTTTGAGTCCATCTGCTACACGCTAGGAAATACCCTTTTGTATGCGTCATGTCATGCCATTTTGAATGGTAAGATTTATGTGTGGAAGGTTTTGTGACGCTACCAGTACCTGAAACCATCAGTGGGTCTACGATTTGAGACTGGCTTGTGAGAAGGCGAATTGGTTACTGGTGTGATAGATTGAGAAGTATGGGAAGCATACTGGTCTCGGCCAGGACGTGGGTCTGAGGAACAGTGAACCCCGTCCTGGTTCAACATTAGAAGAGTGCTGGCTATGAGAGGCAGCAGAAGAGACATTTAAGAGGCCCTTGATGGAAGAAAGGCATCTATGGGAACGCACTGGAAACATGTGCAGGGAATAGAATCTGTGCACCATATGGTTCGATTCAGACGCAGAGGGCATGTTTGGTTGACCTCAGCGCTAGAAGATTTTTCTAGTTACACATGTAGTTCGAGACCATTCGAGAAGATGGAAACCTATATGGAGAAGGTCTGCTATTGCGTTTGGTAAGTCTCTTAGATAAGTGGCCCGAGGATGCATGGAGTGAGCAAGGGCCAAGGGTAGAGCTGCGCAGCTTCCTTGCAAAGCAGCTAAGAGGTTGTGCGTGCTTGTGTGTTGGAAAGCACATTGTCCCTATGCTGTCTGTATGTATGCACAAAGATTTGTTGCAGAGGCAGTATTGGAAGGCATAAGGGTATAACTCATGGCTACAAGCTCCAGGAAGTCCATGGGAAACTGTGCCTGGAGCGGAACAGAGGCATATTGGGTTGAGAAGATATCAGGTCAAACTTTACAACCCTGAGAAAATGCGAGCATGAGCAGGACCAGACTAGGTTTTGGTTCTAGATCTGCAATATGGATAAGGGATGAAAGCGGTTGAACAGCTTAGACCCACTGATAATGGAATTTCACTGAATCTAACCCATAGGAGTTTTGGATCTATGAGGAAAGTGCATAGTGAAAAAACCCCATGGCCCGACAATGAAGAATTGAGGGGCTGAGGTTATGGAATATGCGCACAGGGACATGTAGGAATTTATGAGAATGTCTGCGCGGTTGCTGGACAGGAAGGTCGACTGTGGTGTCCAGAAGTGTTGTATAAGGGATTTATGGCAGTGACAGTAATCCCAGGCAGTAATTTTATAGTGAGTCATGAAGAAGTTAGAGCTCCTTGTGTGGACTGACTGTGGTTATGCAGCCATCCATGCAAGGAAAAGTGTGAATGATGCTCTACTCCATAGAGAAACAGCAGTCACAGATAGTGATTCAATGGAAAATCCCAGTTGCCGAAGCTGGTGTAACCGGCAGAGCTTGGGATTGTAATATTGTTGACTCACCATGAAGCACATAGAAAGATTAGTAGTAATGTACTTACTGCGATATGGAAGCATGGTGACGAGAGATACCATTTTACCTGTGCCTTCTGAAGAAAGTTGGTATTTCTGAGGTCCAGGATGGGCGGAGAGTAACTACTTTCTGTTGAAAGAAAGAATAGTGTAATGAAAACTCCCCAATCCCCCTCCCTCCTGCGCTTTGTAGCGTCTGGGGGAGTGTACCAGGAACCTTGGTACAAAGTGGGGTGGCCGCTCTGATATCCGGCTAGTTGGGAGACCAGGTGTCCAACTGGCGGGGCTGATGTAATCTGGATATCATGTAAGTTCCCACGGGAGCATGAGCGGTAAAGTCTTACCCACATTTCTGTGTGCTGTACAAGGAAACCTCGAGACCTGTCGTCAGGCTTCGAGGTGGACTTGCACCTGAGGTAGTATTTGCTGGATCTCGTGTTCAGCAGATCAGCGAATGCATCTGGAACCTTGGCTCTGAATTAGGAACCAGAAGCCAGAGCATTAATCAGTACAGAGTCCCGTTGCTGAAAGAGGGAGGATGTGCTGATGCAATCCCAAAGAAATGATAGAAAGGTTCTCTTGGTATTGTGGCTGACATAGCTGGCAATAGCAATATGTAACACCAATACGGTTCTTGGAAGGTAGATGACCTAGAACTTTTCGAACCACGTGGTCAGAATTAGAGAACACATCTCAATGGGAATGCCGCGGGTACTTACCATCCGACGTGGATCGCCGAAGGACGAGCTGGTGAAGATTGCTGGCTCCGTGGATTTCAGGAGTAATCGAGGGGTAGCCTGTGGATGTAGACGTCCGTCTCAACTCTGATGCCTGGTATGGTGGCGCAGGTATAGAGACAGGCTGACCATGGCTGGCGCTACCATGGTAATTTGTGGAGGGCCACAATCCCACACCGATGTCGGGGGGCCACGCCTCGGGAACAGGGGAGCCATCTTTGGCTCGTGAACTCGGCCCTCGTCGCAGCGGCTCGATATCTCGTGACGCCAGTGCAGAATTCTTCGGAACTCGTTCCGGTGTTTCTGGAGCACCAAGGACTGCCAGCAGTGTGCGGAACACTGGCGATGGCAGTGGTGATGTTGCTCGGCCCAGGCATTCTCCAGCACCAAGAAGGATAGCACCGATATGCTGGATGGTGTCAGTGACACTGAGTGTCACGGTGCTTGGCCCGGTCTTTCCCCAGCGCCGAGGTGAATGCCTTCGCTGTCTTGGATGGCGAATGAAGACGGACTGTCAGCATGCCTGCACTGCTCCTGGCACTATGTAGTGACGTAGGCTAATACGGGGCTTTAATAAGAACCCAAAGCATGGAGCACTGTGTTTAGGCGAGGGCATTACATGGAGGTGCTATGTCAGTATCGATGGCGGCCGAAGCAGCCTCGAGGGTATTGTAAAAAATATATATGAAAAAATGTCGATGACCCGGGCAGAGCTACGATGACAGTGACTGAAGCACTGACGGCATCGGCGTAGGTATCTATGGAAACTATGTGCCATCGAATAATTGAAAAACATCGTTGGCATCAGAAAAATTATACCGGCATCGACAGAGTCGATGACCACATCGATAGGAATGAAGACACCGATGGAAGCGACGTGGGTGTCGACGGCATAGACAGCATGGCCACGGGCAACAATGGAACAGACATTGGCATCGATGGAATCCACTTTGGCACCGACGCCACCGATGGAACTGACATTGGCACCAATGCCACCGGTGGAATTGACATTGGCATCAATTGCATCAATGTCATCGACCCGGGCATCGATGCCACTGATGGAATTGACCCTGGCATCGATGCCACCGGTGGAACTGACCTGGGCATCGATGGAAATGGCCCTGGCATTGATGGAACTGCCCTGGGCGATGCTGGCATTGATCCTGGCATGGATGGCACCGACGAGACAAAGGTATGCGTTAATGGCATCCATCCGGGCAATGGTGGCACCGATGAAACCCAAGGAAAAATCAATGCCATGGATGAAAAACATGGATGGCACTGATAGAAACGATGCAGGGACCGATGGCATCAGTGTACCGTCGGGGGAGGGGTACCAATGGCATCTAAGAATCCAGGATGGTCTTAAGGGGGTACCGACGTTAGCGATGGGGCATAGACTGTGCAAGGGTACCGAAGAAATCGAAGGACCTGAATCTACAGGGGCCCTGGCGGCAACAGAAACCGTGGAAGTCCTTGTCCCACTATCACTAATAACCAGGCAGAGTGCCACAGAGGGACACTCGCAGGCTATGTGTGGCTAACAGAAAACAGAGGGAGAGGGAAGGTCACAGTCAGTTGGCAGTCCAGGGAGGTGACAGGAACCGACCGAAACACAGGGCATAGTACTCACAGAGCGTCAAATAAATGTACGCGAAGGGAGACCCGTGTTTGTGAAGTAAATGTTTAAGTGTTTCCATGAGGAAAAAGTATTAGAATTTCTCACAGAGCTCCTAACCGCTATGCTTACTGCAGAGCTGGAAAAAGAAGACTGAGGGAGACACCTGTGGTTCACAGGGATAATTGCAGGCTGAGCATGCTCAATGCATTCAGTGTGCCAGTGTCAGTCAAAGCTTTATAGAAACTTTGACAGAAAAGTTTTCCATACAGGGCTCCATCCTGTGATGTCACCCATATGTGAGGACTACCATCCTGCTTGTCCTGTGAGAAATATTTTTATAAATTGACACCCATCCACTCCTGCACGGGAACCCATGGTCAAGGGAAGGGTGTTACATATCCTAGGGAAACCTTACAGCCTTGCCACACACACCACCCCCCACACTCCCACACCCTCTACAGACACACAAAATATAAATTTGGCACTTGTAACAAATCTTACATTAAAAAGAACATTCACAAGTACAGTCTTCTGAGGCAAAATATCACTTACAATATATATATTTACATGCACTGCTGTGGTGCCAATCAGAAAACTCTGCAAAAAAGACACTTGGAACTCCTATGGAATTTATAATGGCACCTCGGAAATCCAAGAATAAACGTAATTACCATATTACAATACAGTACACCTCCCATACCAAAACAATCCCCACTATAAGCCCTCAAACAGTAACAACCTTGTCTATGATAAAGCAACACCAAATATTACACCAGGCCCTAGAACACCAATACACCTTCTAATGGGAAAATAGAACAAGCCAGGCTGCTATAGATCCCTACTCCGAAACTACATGCCAGCAAAATAACTCTCCTTGTTCACATTTATTTATTTAGACATTTTATATACTGTCGTTCCATATAAAGATCACAACGATTTACAAAAGTGACATTCATTCTATAAATCAATGAATAATGACTGTTTATGGAGGTCATATTCATAAACAGGAATTATTATAAAAGTCTAATGAGATGTTCTAATACATATTAACTAAAGATCTAGGACATCAAGCGATTAGTACAGGAATTATAATATAACAATTTTCACTTAATAGTTGGTACGTCATCTTAAGATTCTTACATTATCTCGTTAATTTATTCCTCATGCTTCAATTAATAGGATGAACTTTGCTGTGGCTGGCAGCCTCTCTTCCTTTTCAGTCACCAGTGGGTTTGGCTCTGCTGGCGGTCCTGCGGCCTCTTCTTTTGCCGCCACCGCCCCCCCCAGGGGTGCCACCCCATGCAAATGCACACCCAGTCATGCCAGGCCTCCTGTTTAATAGCCAGTTAGACTCCTAAGACCTCTCCTAAGAGATCTGATTCTGACTTAGCACAAACAGTACCAAAGTGAAGACTATGCCAAACTATCTGATGCCAGGGAAAACGTTTCAATGAAACTGAAAGTATTGAAGTGCTTGGTGCTAGCAGACAAAGCTGCAACAGGTGATGAAATAATGCTTCGAAGATCCTTTTTTCCAGCTGTCTCTGAGGCAAACACAAATTGATAGATGAAGCCAGCTCCCACTGAGTAGCTAAGAGGGTAGACTATCTCATGGAATAGCCTTGCTCCAGGAGCATGAGTTTACCTCATGTTATGGCTGCTTGGAAAATAAAACCAAGATGCTCTTGGGTGCATGCACTGAAGGAAAATGATTCTCCTGCGTCAAATAATGATTCTGACACTTGTGTTAGTGATCTGATGCCTGATGGGAGGAGCAATCAGATAGGAGTAGCAATCTGTTATAGATCTGTTACTAGTTAGACTGCGGAGTAGCAATCTGTTAATATTGGCTCCTAAGAAGGAGGAGTCAGCAATCTTGTAGTGTCTCAGATATTGTCTTGCTACGTAGTTAGCAATCTGTTCAGGATCTAATATAGTTGTGGGTGAATCCCTGGGCCGCTGGCAAATGACCACGCCCCTGGGGGAATATCCCGAGAGGGACCACCGGCTAGGCTGGAGTATGAAGACAGACACACATAGTTCTTTTATTAAACAGGTTTTTGAAACCACCAGAGGTGGCAGTAGTGAGCTGATATGCCCAGCAGGGCTGTAGTCCCTCAGGTACTGGAACAGCGATCCAGGATGGCTGAGCTGTTGAGAAACTGTAGAAAGTGAGGAGGCAGAGTAGATAGAGTTCATGAACAGAACTAGATGACAAAACTCACATAAGATCTCAAGGAAGCTCAGGAGCTGGAAAGGTTTAGGCCCTCGAGGAGCGAGTACCTGGTTCCAGGGAAAGCTCTGAGAGAGCGATGGTAACTCACAATTATTTGTAGCAGCGATAGCTTCCAGGCAGTAGAGAATCTTCAGAGTGTCCAGGAACATGGGCCCTCGAGGAGCGAGTACCGGTTCCTATCAGTAATCTGAAAGTAAAGAAAAAGACCGAGGTCCCCGAGGAGCGGATACCTCTGGTAAGTCCGAGGAGGCAGAGTAGCTTGGAGGAATCCATATACGTTATCCGTTCCATATCCTTATCCTTTCCTTCCCTTGCTAACTCAATTAGATAGCGAAATAGAGACCTTTAAATATTGGAGGCGGATGACGTCATCTCAGGGGGACGCCCCTGAGGTTCACGCCCTTGCTGGTACTTCAATCAGAGCGCATGTGCGCATGCCCTAGGTCTTCAGGCAACATGGCGGATCTGCAACATCGAGCCGGTCCAGGGATGCCGGAGGGAGACGGCATGGAGATGCCGCGGCAGCCAGCCGTCCATCACACCCGGAGGGAGTCGCCACAGAGGTAAAGAGGGCAGAGTGAGGACATCGAGCAGCGACGGTCGCAACAACTTGGTGCCATTGACCTTCGAAGATCTCAGGTGCCAAGTGGGAAGACTCCCTACTCCTATGTCTATGCTTCTGTTTCGGTGCAAAGGAGGGTTGAGACTATCAGCACAAAAGCATTCTCAGTGGCCAGCTCTTCGGTCCAAAGTTGCTAACTTTGGGGCTGATAGATCTAACTTCTCTTTGGTGATAATGTCTTCCATCCTCAATTATATAGGAAACATCTGAGCAGATACCACACACAAAGACATCATGCTCAATCTCCAGGTAATATATGTAAATTTCATTATAATTTTTGGAGACATCATGAAATTGCAGCAAGAGCAATGATTGAAGCAACTCAACATTTCAGCCATTTCTCACTCTCTGTAACCATAACAGTCCCTTCCACAATTTTATTACAACACTTTACAGCTCTAAAAGCAAACAAGGATGTTGTAATATAACCTGAATATATGGCAGTTATAGGTTGCATCATCCTAGACTCCTAGTTACAAATGTATTAACTTAGTCCAATAAAGATATTATCTACAACTTATATGACAGGCAGTAATTTGTTCTATTTTTCTCAGAAATAGTGCATTTAAAAGACAGTAAAACAAAATTATCATAGTTTAAAAGTCCAGTATAAGGCAGAAATCAAATCTTACCAAGTATTCCATGCCCAGTTAAAAACTGGGTTTGAAAGTCTTTAATATCATAAACTTTTCCATCAATCATGGTCCAGAAGCCTCCATCTTTATTGTGGTTTTCCAAATCAGCTTTACGAATAAGTGTTACCTCCTCATTATTCTTGGAGCTCTGTGCCATGAAAAAGGAACCTGTTGGGGAAAAAAAAAACACAAAATCCACCTATAGGTTTCAAGTATAACCCTAGTAAAGTAAACAATTTTTCAATTTCAATTTATTTTTAATTAATCATATTTTATTGCATTTCATAAATCAGAGCAATGTACTATTTCAATAAGAACAATAAATTAAAGCATAGTACAATTAAAAAAAAATTCAATACCAATCTCTAAACAGTGTATTAAATACAAAGCTGTAATGTTTAAATTAAGATTGCGTGAAAGACTAATTATCTTTAGAAAGAATACTTCATATTCACTCTCTACGGTGATGATGTAGCTGAATGCCACATAAAGCAAAGTTCAAATTCAAATAACTTTATTGCTATGACATACTGGCAACACATGTAAAACAAACTGTAACAGAAATACCATCCCATTCAAGTTTCAAATACCTGGAAATGGGAAAAGCATGAGCAGACGGCAAAAGGAGTTTTCTCCCATCCATTAAGGAAGCAGTAGACTTTTGAAAATTGCTACAGTATATGCTGTTTAATTATCCATAGGATTTACCCACGTAAGTGCATTTTACGCATGTAAATGGCTTTTGAAAATTGCTACAGTAGTATGTTGCATTTATGTGCATAACTTATTTGAAAATTCATCAGAAAGAGCATTATGGGTGGAGTCCATTGGAGAGGGAGGGCCTGGATTCTATGATATGAAAAGCAGGAGATGTGGGATAGAGGTTGCAGGGTAGGTGGATTACTGAAGAGCCCAGCCAGCTGCAGTTAAAGGTTAAGTAAAAGCTAGCTGCTGGTAAAGCTAAAAAAAAAAAGCTGGGAAAGCAGTCAGGAGATAGAAGACACAAATGGAAGAAAACAAATATAGTAAAAAAGAGGAACCAGACCTTTTTTTAGATATGCTAATGAGAAGAGGAAGTATAAAAGTGGCATTGTGAAATTCAGAGTTGAAAGGGTAGAAGGTGAAAAGGTAGAATATGTAGATGCTGATGAGGAAAAGAAGTGTTCTTTTCCTCATCAGCATCTACATACCTGCCAGACTCTAGGCCAGGGGTTCTTAAAGTCCTCTTGACAAACCTAGCCATTCAGGTTTTCAGGTTATCCACAGTGAGTATGCATGAGATAGATTTGCATGCAGATATATTTCATGGATATTCATTATGAATATCCTGAAAACCTGAATGGCTAGGTGTGTCCCAAGGACTGTGTTGACCACTCCTGCTCTAGACCATTACTCAAACTTTGTTAGATCTCTCCTTGTGCATTTCACCTCTTCTCAGATTTCCAGCCTGTTGCAGAATATAGGTCTTTTTTTGTTGTTGCAATCTCTGATACACTACTAGTAATGCTCCTGTCCTCAGAGTTAACTCAGTTTCCTACTAACAATTTGTCTTCTCCCTCTCAGCCAATTTCTAACCTAGTCAGATGCTCTAGGGCCCATACCAAAGATGCTTAGTTTATAAATTCCCTATGCAGAACTGTGTCAATGTTCTTATTGAAATCTTAAGTTCACTAAATCTAATGCTCTCCCCTGATTCAACTCTCTGGTTACCCTGTAAAAGAAATTGATCAGATTCATATCATATACCTACTTCTGGTAAAATCATGCTGCTCTGGATCTTGTAATCCATTGGATTCCAGAGACTGCATTATTCTCTGTTTTAGCAACAATTTAATGTATTTACTCAGCTATAGCTACTAGTCTTCTTCAATTTTTTTGAAGGTGAACCACATCTGCCAGTCTCCAGTTCTCCAGATGTACTATTGACCCTACAGCATGGAAAAAATCATCCAGCAGAGCTGCCAGAATTTCTCTGTTTCCTTAATACTGTCAGATGTATTCCATCTGACCCCCATCATTTACCCACTTTTAGTTTTTCTACTAGCCCCTTATCATTGAACAAAAATATTTATTAAAGTGTTTAATAAATATTTTTGTTCAATGATAAGGGGCTAGGAGAAAGAACACAGAAAAGCTGACACAAATAAGACCACAACTGAGGGAAACGTCAATTATCAGAAGATTCTGTTCATTAGGCGCTAGAAAAAACTAAAAGTGGGTAAATGGAGGCATATAGCAGGATTCCCTGAGGCCATGGCTGTACCAGGGCATCGATCCCCTGGGATAGCGGATCCCGCCTGCGGCTGAAATATCTGGGTACTTGAGCGTTGGACCTGTCTGCAAATAGGTCCATGCCCGGCGTCCCCCACTGATCCACAATCATCTGGAAAGCTGTGGGCAATAGCTGCCATTCCCCTGGATTTAGGCTTTCTCTGCTGAGGAAGTCTGCCATGGTGTTGTCCTTCCCGGCGATGTAAACGGCGGAGATGTCCTGGAGATTCGCTTCTGCCCAAGTCATCAGGGGGGCTATTTCTAGGGATACCTGTTGGCTTCTGGTTCTGCCCTGTCGGTCGATGTATGGCACCATGGTGGCGTTGTCTGACATCACTGTGACCGCTCTATTGCGGTTTGTGGGCAAATCGCAGGCACGCTAGCCTGACTGCCCGTGCCTCTAGTTGGTTGATATTCCACCTTGACTCTTCCCTGGTCCACCGTCCTTGGGCGGTGAGCTCCTCGCAGCGCGCTCCCCATCCGTTCAGGCTGGCATCTGTGGTGAGCAGAATCCAGGTTGGGGAGGACATTCTTGACCCCCGGCTCAAGTGGCAGGGCCGTAACCACCAGCGTAGTTGATTCCGCACTCTGGCTGGTAGAGGCAGGCGTATGGTGTAGTCCTGTGATTGTGGACTCCATCGAGATAGAAGGGCGCGTTGCAATGGTCTCATATGAGCCCGCGCCCATGGCACCACCTCCAGAGTGGATGCCATGAGGCCGAGGACTTGTAGATAATCCCAAGCTGTGGGCCGGCTGGCGCTCAGCAGGACCTGCAGATGATTCCGGAGTTTTGACTGTCTCCTGGAGGTCAAGCTGACCTTGTCTTCTTGGGTGTCGAATTGGACCCCTAGGTATTCCCGCAATTGGGATGGCTGTAGGGAACTCTTCTGTATGTTGACTACCCATCCTAGGCTTTCCAGAAGAGCTATAACTCTGTTGGTTGCCTGGTGGCTTTCCTCCGGTGACTTTGCCCTGATCAGCCAATCGTCCAGGTAGGGATGGACAAGGATTCCTTCCTTCCTGAGCGCCGCTACCACTACTACTATTACCTTGGTAAAGATCCGCGGCGCGGTGGCTAACCCGAAAGGTAAAGCCTAGAACTGGAAGTGCTGATTTAGGACTTTGAAGCGTAAATAGCGCTGGTGATCCCGATGGATTGGGATATGCAGGTAGGCTTCTGACAGATCTAGGGAGGTGAGGAACTCCCCTGGCTGTACTGAGTTCTTGACAGACCGTAGAGTTTCCATGCGAAAACTGGGGACCCGTAGGTGTCGGTTGACTGACGAGGTCCAGGACGGGCCTGAAGGTGACCTCTTTCTTGGGTACTATGAAATAAATGGAATAATGCCCAGAAGCTACCTCTTCCGCAGGTACTGGGATTATGGTTTTTAGGGCCAGGAGCCTCTGTAAGGTCACTTCTAGTGCCACTGTCTTGAGTGGTGAATAAGGAGATTCCACAAACTTGTTCGGTGGAAGCCGAAAGAAATCCAGGTAATATCCTTCCCGACGATGGCGAGGACCCACTGGTCCGAAGTGATCTCGACCCACCTGTGGTAGAAGAGGGTTAGCCTGCCCCCTATGGCTGCTACCCTCGGATAGGTCGGCTGATTTTCATTGTGGGTTACAGCCGGGGCCAGAACCCGAGCCGGTTCTCTTCTTGGTGTGCTTAGCCCGAAAGGGCTGATTCCTGGCCTGAGAACGAGGTGCTTGATAGCGAGACCTGTAGGGGTTGAAGCGCTGTGAGTTTCTACCTCTGGATGGTCTGGAAACAGGACGCTGGCTCCTCCTTGACCTGTCTTCTGGTAGACGGGGTAACGGAGAGGCACCCCATTTAGTAGCCCAATTCTCAAGGTCGCTGCCGAACAGTAGGGAACCCTTAAAGGGCATCCTTGTGAGTCGAGTTTTGGAGGACGAGTCGGCCGCCCAATTGCGTAGCCAAAGCTGTCTTCTGGCTGCCACTGAGGACGACACTCCCTTGGCTGCCGTACGGACGAGGTCGGAGACTGCGTCTGTGAGAAAGGCGAGAGCCGATTCCATGTCTTCTCCCGGGGTGTTATTTCTTTCCTGTGATAAACAGGAGCGCGTCACCACGGTGCAGCAAGTCGCGATTCAAAGGGACATGGCTGCTACCTCAAAGGCTTGTTTCAGAATGGTGTCCATGCATCGGTCATGCGCATACTTGAGAGCCACTCCCCCCTCCACCGGAATGGTGGTGCGTTTCACAATAGCTTTAATTATGGCGTCTACCCTGGGGCACGCCAGCAGTTCCTTGGCTGTCGGATCTAGAGGGTACATGCCAGACAAGGCCCGACCCCCTTTGAATGAGGCCTCCGGTGCCTTCCATTCCAGCTCAATTAGCTGCTGTGCTGCTTGTAGGAGGGGAAAGTGGTGAGCCAATTGGCGCAGGCCCTCTAGGAGAGGGTTCTGTACCGGGACCCCTGGGGGGTCCTGGCCCAGAATGGCTAGCTCCGATAGGCATTGTGAGACCAGGCCCGGCAGATCTTCTTTCCGAAAGAAGCGTCTCATGGTCCGATATGGTTCTATCTCCGAGGGAAGTTCATTCTCCTCAGGGGGGCTCCTCACTTACCTGTGAATAATCAGAATCCCCATGATTGGGGCTGTCGGGTGGTGAGTGGCTGCGCCTAGGTCTTGAGGGTCCAGGGGCCGAATCAACCGGGACGGAAAGACCCATCCGAGGAGCAGAATGCATCTGGACAAAGGCGTGAATCCCCTTAAATAATTCCACCCAGGAAAGCGAAGCCAGATCTGGCCGCAGGGGTACCAGGTCTCTCGGATTCCCTGGCTGCTCGCCGCGGCCTGCTAAGTCCAGGGTCTTCTCTAAGAAACCGCTGGGCTGGGACCAGTCTTGTCCTGGAACCGCCATGGCTTCCTCACATTGGGCACATAAGGAGTCTGCTTCCTCGCTCTGTGTGGCTCTAAGATTGCATGTTGAGCAGAGGCTTAGAGCGTTCATGCCTGATTCTGGGGGCGCCAGCTCTGCGGGCGCAGAGGCCTTCTTATGCTCCATTTGTCTACGATGTGCGCCTAACACGGGCGCTTAACAGCATGCGCCTAGAACAGGCGTCTTATCAACGTGCGCCTATAGCGGGCGTCTTATAAACGTGCGCCTATAAACGGGGCGTCTTATATAAACGTGCGCCTATAAACGGGGCGTCTTATATAAACGTGCGCCTATAGCGGGCGTCTTATAAATGTGCGCCTATCCTAGTAGTGTGCGCAAAACAACGTGCGCCTGTCGCGTGCGCAAAACAACGTGCGCCTGTCGCGTGCGCTAAACAACGTGCGCCTGTCGCGTGCGCTAACAACGTGCGCCTGTCGCGTGCGCTAACAACGTGCGCCTGTCGCGTGCGCTAACAATGTGCGCCTGTCGCGAACAACGTGCGTGTAGCAAGCAAAAACGCTGAATTAGGAAGAGTAATCACAGAAAAATCATAGGAAATATAAAAATACATACAATTTCCATATGCATATATGAAACAAATATATTGACAAACTAATAAGATACATTATCCAGGATAATGGAATTAAGTTTTCATAGAGCATTTAATTCATAACCCTTGAGCTGCAGAATGGAATTCCACACATCATACATCAGCAATATTTACAAATGGAATTCAGGAAATACACTGCAAGAACTAGTTTGCAACATACTATTGAGGACTTTCACTGAAATATGTGAGGTGTACAGGAAGGAGAATGGGGAGAAATCAAGAAGATAAAATTCAGGAGCCAGCTTCCTGTTGGACTATTAAATGGACACACACAAAATATGATGTTATCAATATTGCTCGAGAGAGTGGAGGAGTGGGAGAATACCTGCTGTCTCTGCTGAAAGCACTCCCAGACCATCTCTGCCTGAGGATCCTCCAGCCGCCATGTCAATGAGAGGAGGAGGGGCAAGCCGCCGGTTAAAGAAGGCACCCTGTGATGTGCCAAAGGAGCGCACCCCTAGGCACTTTTTTCCCGCTCTGCAGGATATCACTGAATGTAAGTTTGACTCTCCTGGCCTTTTTCCTGTTATTCTTATATTGCAATGGTGAAGCAGAAAGGCTGGTTGCACTCTTCATAGACTCTTCGCTTTCCCAACAGACCTGTTGGCCTGTTTATTGCTATGGAGCAGTCAATTTCAGGAGCCAAGTTCATTGTAGACACTAAAGAGATGGCGGTTGGTGTACGGGAGCTAGAGACATCATTGAGCCCTGATTATCACATTCTAAATCCCTCCCCCCCCTCCCCCGGGATTTGGGGTTGGTCCTACTCAGCCTCTTAGTTCTGTTATTGCTGAGGACAGTGTTAGATTTCCATTAGTTTCTGCTCCAGGGGACTCTTGGAAGTTGAGCTTGATTAAATGGTGAATCTGTGTCTTTGTAAGATGCTTAGAAAGCCATTGTGGGCCTTGAAAAGGTTGTGAATAAACAACTTTCCCATGTCTCTTCTTCCATGGAAGTTACAAAAGGACAATTAACTGTTGTGAGGTATTTCTATTAACTAAGATCAAAGAATTGAAACTTTGGAAACTCAAAATAATTATTTTCAAGAATTTAAGGTTGCATTTATTAGAGATAATTTGTCTATTCACAGAAGGTTAGAGATTACTGAAACAGATCTAGAATGTTAAATTTCCATTTTCTCAATTTTCCCAGATCCCCACTCCTATCCTTTTTAGAATTACTTAAAAAATATGGAAGATGGTTTAGGAATTGATGATTCCTTTCCTTCTATAAATAAAATGTATTACCTACCTGTTAAGAAAAGGGGCTTGAGTGGGGAGTCTGATAAAATAGAAAACATATGAAGATTTAAATTTCACAAATTTTCTGGAAGACTACTGATATTATAAATGATTGTGCTACCTTACGGGTTACCTTTTCTACTAAAAAAGAAAAAATGTGATACTGTGATTGTGATTTTCAAATAGGAAGTTCTTATTTGTGGATCACAGGATCTGAACAAGATTTCCAGATGTCTGTAAGCAAACTCAGGTTTGGTGGAAGGCTTTTCTTCAGGTCAGTGGCGTACTAAAGGGGGCACAATGCCCTTGGGTGCAGGGCCATAAGAGGGCATTGATGGCTGACATAGGGAGGGCCCATGTGGCTGAGCATAGAAACATGCCCTTTTTATTGTGTTCCAGCCACTGTTCCCTTTAAGTTGTGCCATTCGCAGTGAAGAAGAAGGCCCCTGCGTGCCTTAGGACCACTCGCGGTGAAGATGAAGGCCCCGGTGAGAGTGAATGTGTGTAGAGAGGTATATGTGTGGGTGTGAGGAGGAGGAGGGGAGAGAGGTGTGAGAGAGCAAGAGCAGGGGGGAGGGAAAGAGAGACAGCAAGTGGCGAGTGTGTGAGAGAGAGCAGGGGAAGTGAGAGAGTGTGTGTGTGTGTGTGTGTGTGGGGGGGGGGGTGCTTGAGTGTGGGTGCCAGAGAGAGCCTAAATGAGGAGATTGTGAAGGAGTGAGTGTGTGTGTGAGAGATTGGAAGCTGGTGTGTATGAAAAAAGAATCTTGTTTATGTGAGGGTGTTAGCCTGTGTGAAGGGATTGTGAGAGAGGGAGCCTGTGTGAAAGGGTGCGTGAGACAGAGTCATAGGTAGCCTATGTGAGGGTGTATGCGTTAGAGAGAAAGGGAGCTTGAGTGGGTGTGTATGCAAGAGAGAGGGACCCTGTATGAGGGGATGTGTGTGCGAGAGAGTGAAGGAGCCTATATGAGGGTGTGTGTATGTGCACTAGAGAGATGGAGCATGTCTGTGAGAGAGGGAGGAAGAGAGGGAGCCTGTGTGAAGGGCAGTACTGAGAACAGGGCCAAACTCTGGGAGTGGCAAGGCTTGAGCCTAGAGATGGAGGTGAGAGATACTGGTAGGAGAAGGAATTGGGGGACTGAGAGGGCAAAGTGGCCAAGGGAGTAGGGAGAGCGAGTGGAAGGGACACTCTTACAGTGAATTTCTAGGGAAATTCTGCTCAAAATATTTAAAATTCTGCATCTTTAAGTAATAACATTTTTCTGTATAAACTTAAAATTTAATTACTTAAAGACTCCAACACTAGTGTCTCTATAATTAATGAACATGAGAATAAGTGGTAGTAGTCTAAATATATTTAAAAAAAGGGAAGAGACTAACACACCAAAAGCAATTAGTTATGAATTTTTATGACCATCATATTGGGCATCATTGTGTTCACATAAGCACACATCATTTAACGTGCAAACGACATCTTCAATTTTGCCACCAAATATAATCATCATATTTTTATGTAATGATGTAAAACTCCCATGTGGTTAAAAATCAATTACTCAATATTGTTTCAGCTCAACGAACTTATATAATGTAGAGATTACTTACCTGATAATCTCCTTTTCCTTAGTGTATGCAGATGGACTCAAAACAAGTGGGTATAGTCTGCTCGTGCTAGCAGTTGGAGACGGATCTGACGTCAGCACGGGTACATATACCCCCACAGGAAGTGTAGCAATTCAGTAATCTTCCTTGCAAAAGCTTTATGGATATATGTGTAACTGACCGATCGATTAAATAAACAGGATTACCCTGACCAATTGATGGTAGCTGGAGACCACCAGTGTTCTCAACCGGAAGGCGTCGAAACCCGGCAGGGTGGAAGCCCTATATAAGCAAAACATGGCTTACCGTGAGTCGGCGAATCCCCATGTATACCGGCAGCCGGGCGGGATGCTGAGTCCATTTGTATACACTAAGAAAAAGGAGATTATCAGGTAAGTAATCTCTACATTTCCTAGCGTGTAGCAGATGGACTCAAAAAAAGTGGGATGTACAAAAGCTACTCCCGGACTGGGCGGGAGGCTGCCCGAGGACCGTGTAGGATTGCCCTCGCAAATGCTGTGTCCTCCCTGGCCTGGACGTCCAGACGGTAGAATCTGGAGAAGGTATGGAGGGAGGACCACGTCGCCGCTTTACATATCTCTGCAGGCGACAGCATCCTAGTTTCTGCCCAAGAGGCCGCTTGCACTCTGGTAGAATGAGCCTTGATCTGTAGAGGCGGTGGCTTTCCTGCCTCTACGTAGGCCGCCTTGATAACTTCTTTGATCCAACGGGCGATCCAACGTCACCGGTATCGTCGTCCTCTTTGTGACCGCCGACACCGCGGAGTCCACTTTTGGAGCCTTGATGAGATTCAGGAAATCCTCCGGTAGTGGGTAAAGCTTTTCCATGGCCCGGCTGCCCTTCAGAGAAGCCTCCGGGGTATCCCATTCCCCAGTGAGAAGCTGCAGGAACGATTCGTGAATGGGAAAAGCTCGAGCCCTGGGCCGCAGGGCTGCCAGGACCGGGTCCCCCTTCTTCGAAGAAGTGACGACTGCAGGCGCTACTGGAGCAGGCGGGTCTGGCGGCGGGTCCAGATCCAATTCCTGAATTATAAGTGGAATAAGGTCATCTAGCTCGTCCCTCTGGAAGAGGCGCAGCGTGCGCGGGTCATCACCCTCAGGCGTGGAGTCCCCTTGTCCGCAATCCGGAGGATCAGACCCCGGATCCGCTGGGCCTGACACCGCTCCCACAGCCCAGGTCAAAAGGCGGACCCGAGCTGGAGCGTGAAAATGAGGGGCCCCCGCGCCCACCGGAGCGGGGGGGGGGGGCCTGTGAAGGGGGGGACGTCCGTGGGATCTTGGCAGGGGGAGGCCCCGCAGGAGCATCCAACCCCTGGAGGTATGCTGTGTGCATCAGCAGAACAAACTCCGGGGAGAACCCCGGCCTGCCCGAGGGGGCTCCGGGGGGGGGGAACCACTGTTGGACCCTGCCCCTGCGGGCCTTGCTCTGGCAGCAAAATCGGCGGCAAAATCGGCGGGGAAACCGCCACCAAATCCCCCTCCTCCAGCGCTGCCTGATTCCCCTCAGGGCGCTGGGCATGCAAAATGGCCGCCGTTCCCGCCAGGAATGGGGAAGGGGCCGGCCCGCCCCTCCCGGGCATAGCAGAAAGCAACGCAAAATCGGCGAGGGACTGTGAGGTGCCTTCCCCCCCAGGAAGGCACCGAGCGCAGATGCCCTCGCGGGAGATCCTAGATCCCGGTTCGCCACAGGCCGAGCAACGCGACGGCCGCTGCATCGGGATCACCCCGCGAAAGCAACGCCGGCTTCAAAATAACTAAGTAGACCCTCGGGGGGGGGGGGGGGGGGGGGCCGCGCGAAAAACCGCCGCTGCGGGGGGGCCCAGATGGCCTGCACTGCCCGCTGAACGGAATCGCCGCGGGGGGGGCCCTCCCGGCCTCACAACCCGTTAGAAGAGTACTTTCTGTGTGCCCCAGCAGCCCACGAGGAGCTGTACTAGGCACAAACGCTGAAAAGCCGTCACCACCGGCAGCCGCGAGGCCCCGGGGTTGGGGAGAGCTGCAAAGAAAAAAATACAGAAAAACAGTACCACTTACCCCGTCCTATCTACTAGGTTTCAGCACCGGGAGAGGAAACAACACAGGGGGTAAGCCACGCCTCCCCACAGCCTGACCTTTGAATTAAACTTTTTTTTTTTTTTTTTTAAGTGAAAAACTTGATCCACAAGAAAATAGGCAGAAGCCCAGAAAAAGAGGAAGCAAAAAGGCGAAAGATTACTCTACACCAGCCGGGAGAGAAACCCCGAGTCCCCTACTCGCATCTGCTGGAGTCAGAAGATACTGAACTCCTGCAGAGGGGGTAGTAGTATATATGGTGACGCCCCCTCGAAGCTTGTGCTGACTCCATCTGCTGGATTGGGGACATAACCCACGGTCTGGACTGATCCAGGTACGTACAGGGAATAACTGATACTCAATGCCCACTATTTCTTTCCAGTGGGCAATCCAAACATCCACCACCCTCTCTGTGAAAAAAATGTTTTCTAATGTTGGTTCTCAGTCTTCCCTTTGGCATTTCATACCATGACCCCTAAAACTCCACAGTTTCCTGTCTAAAGGAAAAGGTTTGATGTTTTTGCATCATTAAAACCTTTCAGTTATCTGAAGGTATGTATCATATGTCCCTTACACCTTCTCTCCTCCAGGGTATACATATTAAGATCCTTCAGTCTCTCCTCATAGGTCTTCCCTTTCTTTGGACTACATCCATCCTGTCTATCTTTTTTGAGATACTGTATCCAGAATTGAGGCCTCAATAAAGCTTGTACAAGGACATTATTAACTCCTTTTTCCAGCTGGTTATACCTTTCACTATGCAGCCCAGCAAACCTCTAGTATTAGCCACTGTCCTATCACATTACTTCATTGCCTTCAGAATGCCAGACACTATTACCCCAAGGTCTCTTTTACGGTTTGTGTGTATTAATATCCATCCCATACTGCATATGGATCTTTTGGATTACTGTATCCCAAATACATCACTTCACCCTTCTTGGCATTGAATCCCAGCTATCAAACCTTCAACCACTCTTCAAGCTTCCATAAAATCACTCTTCATTCTTTACTCTCCCTTCAGGTGCATCAACTCAAGCAGATTTTAGTATCAAACACAAAAAGGCAAATTGGTCATCTAAACCCCTCTGCAATGTCACTCACAAAGATATTAAACAGAACTGGTCCCAAAACTGATCCATGAGGCACTCCACTTACCACTGTTTTCTCTTTAGAATAAGTTCTATTTACCATTATATGGCGTCTCCTGTCAGTCAAACAATTTTAATCTATTCTACCAACTTGACACCCACTCCCAGCCTTCTCATTTTATTCATAAGATGTCTATGTAGGACCATATCAAAAGCCTTGCTGAAATCCAAGTAAATCACATCAAGTGCTTTACCTTGATCTAATTCTCTAGTCACCCAATCAAAAAAATCAGATTCATATGACAGAATCTAACTCTGCTGAAACCAAATTGCCTCAGGTCCGGTAATCCACTGGATTGTAGACAGTTCATTATCCTTTCCTTCAGCAGAGTCCCCATTAGTTTTCTCACTACCAAGTTAAGGGTAACTGGCCTGTAGTTTCCAGCCTCCTCTCTGCTCCAACCTTTGTGAAATGGGCCCCAAACTTCTCTTCACCAATATTGCAGCACCACTCCAGTTTCCAGGAATCTGTTGAACAGGTCTTTCAGCAAACCCACCAGTACATCTTTGAACTCCCTTAATATCCTGGAATGTACCTCATCCAGTCCCATGGCCTTGTCCACTTTCTGTTTTCCTAGCATTTCCCATGCATTTTCATCTGTAGATGGGATTGAATCAAACCCACACTCATCCATGCTCTTGTCAAGCATCAATTGTCCCTCTCCAGAGTCTTCTTTAGTGAATATCGAACTGAAGTATTTAATATTGCTGCTATTCCTTCATCTTTCTCCACACATTGCTCCGTGCCTCCTTTCAATTTTGCAAACCACCTTTGGCATTCCCCTCCTTTCCCTGATGTATCTGAAAAATGTTTTGTCACCTCGCTTTACCTCTTTGGTGATTCTTTCTTCTGCTTGATATTTTGCTTTTCTCATTTGTTTCCTCTTTTGGGGATCCCTAGTATTTCTTGAATGCTTATCTTTTTGTCTTTATTAATTTAGCCACTTCCTTTGAGAACCAGATCCATTTCTTTTTTTTTTTTTTTACTTTTCTTACATAAAAATTTGTTGCCTTTGTAATAGCTCTTTCTAATTTAGCCTATTCATGTTCCACTTCACCCATCTTACCACAGTCTTCTAGCACTTCCTCAAAGTATATACTAGGTTTCTTTTGGTGCTTTTAGACATTTCTTCTACATTTGACATGCTATTTTATTGGGTCATCTTTAAGCACTGGGAATCTATTCTTTGGTACTTGCTTGGTTTTCCCCTTCTCTTTCCAGTCAGTCTTTCCACATAATGATAGGTAATGCAGTCTCTAGTTCACACTCTCTTTCTTCCAGGGTTCCCCCAAGGTTCTTCACTATCTGCTACTCTCTTCTCTTATGTCTTTGCATCAGTACCCCAGACCGTAAAAAGTCAGGGACGGTATTGGTTATTCACTGAATCCAATTTCTCTTCCTCCGCACCCCCATCCCTCCGCTGTCAAAGCAGAGAGCGATGTTGCAGTTGTGTCCAAAGCATCAAGATTTGTTGGTCAAGGGTACTAATCCCATGCCGTCTGTTAAGAGTAATAACTGCTGCTTCATGCAGTTTACCCCCATGCTTATCAGTTCCCCAGATCGTAAAATTCAGGGGCCCTTGGTTATTATCTGAATCTAATTCCCCTTTTCCCCCTCCCACTGAAACAGAGAGCAATGTTGCATTTGATTCAAAAGCATCAAGGCTTATTGGTTAACAGTAGTAGTAACTGCTGCACCAGCAAGTTACCCCCATGCACCCTTTTCTTCATTTCCATCCTCAAGCCTTTAGGGAGCCATAGTATTTATCCCATGCCCATCTGAATTCTTTGACTGTTTTATTTATTTTTATTTATTAAAAAACTTTTCTATACCATCGTTAAGTTAAATAACTATCACAACAGTTTACAGAAGGGCACGATAAAGAGAAATATGGGTGGTATAGATTACAAATTAATCATGTGCCATCATAGTACGGTAACAATTTAAAATAATAAACTAACAAACTAAGTGTGGAAGTTAATCCTGATTTTCATCTTCAGCACCAACTACAGAAGGGCATTCCAGGCATTCAGCACACTCTCCATGAAGAAATATTTCATGACGCTGGTTCTGAGTCATCCCCCCTAGAGTTTAATTTTGTGACCTCTAGTTCTACTTATTTTTTCCAACAGGAAAAGTTTCAAGTTCATGCATAATTAAATTGTTTCAGGTATCTGAAGGTCACAATCCATTCCAATTAAGCAAAGGATTCTTTATAAAGTACTCACAGTAATTCATAAATCAATTCACAATATATCCCCACTTCACTTAAGCACCCAACTACGTCCTCACTCTTCAGCAAGACCCATCAGAGGAGCATATAAAGGCACTCTCCATGTTTCCTCAACAAAATCCTCGCTTCAGAAACGTACCATATCTACTGCTGGCCCCATTCAATGGAACGCGCTCCCGCCAGATATCCATCTAGAGATCTGACACTCTACATTCAAAAAGAAACTTAAAACCTGGCTCTTTAAACAAGCTTTTACAGGACCATAAGCACTTTTTTCCCCTACAGCCAGCAAGAGTTCCTCATCATCGCATTCCCCAGGTTCTATACTTTTACTCGACTCTGTATCCATTCTCTTGCTGCAGGTCTCATGTGACATTTACTGTTTTGCTTTTATGTTTTTGTTTTTTTGTTTTTGTTTATACTGCTCAATGAGACTTGTTAGCTAATATGTTTACATTACAATGTTAATTTTGATCTAGTTTACCCTTTTCCAAGATCCACAAACTTGTTCTATGTAATGCCTCTAGGCAAAAATTTATGTTCAATTTCAATGTAAACCGATGTGATCTGTATTTCATACAGGAACACCGGTATAAAAAAAAAATAAAAAAATCTAAAAATAAATAAATAAATCCATTCTCCCCATACATACATATTTAGATTCTTCAGCTTCTCCTCCTAAGTCTTCCAATACTAACCCCACACCATTTTGGTCACCCTTCTCAACTGCCTCCATTCTGTCTCTATCCTTTTTGAGATACTGGCTCCAGAACTGAACTCTGTACTACAGGTGAGGCCCACCAAGGACCTGTACAAAACCATTATCACATCCTTTTTCTTACTGGTTATTCTTCTATCTATTCAGCCCAGCATTCTTTTGGCTTTAGCTATTGCCTTGTCAAATTGATTTGCTATCCTCAGATTGCCTGTCACTATCACCCCAAAATCCCTCTCTTGATCCATACACAGTCTTTCACCCCCTATCTTGTACAGCACTTTTGGATTACTGCATCACAGAAGCATAACTCTAGACATCTTGGCAATGAATTCTAGCTGCCAACACTTCAGCCACTCTTCAAGCTTTAACTCATTTTAATTCACTCTACGCCTTCAACATGTCCACTCTGTTACAGATCTTACTATCATCCACAAACAGACAAAAGGAAAATTAGTTCTTACCTGTTAATTTTTGTTCCTGTAGTACCACGGATCAGTCCAGACAGTGGGTTGGGCCTCCTTTCCAGCAGGTGGAGACAGACTAAAACTTGAAGGATGCCCTATATCAGACAGAGCCTATCCTCTACCCCTTCAGTATAATGTATGTCAAAGCATAAAACAACAAACCCAAGAATAGGATCAAGCAAGTAACTGTAAAGCTCAACGAAGCAAATATAGAATAATGTAGAAAACATGGTATACCTATACGCTCTTGCATCAACTTGGTATAAGAAAACAACCAAGGCTTCTGGTGTAATTGCTCAGTAATCTTGCACAAAGAAATATATGGAAATCTGCAGACCTGCAAGAAAACAAGCTTCGAGAGGACAGAAGACAGACAGGAAAGGGCGTCTGGACTGATCCGTGGTACTACAGGAACGAAAATTAACAGGTAAGAACTAATTTTCCTTTCCTGTACGTACCCGGATCAGTCCAGACCTCTGCGCCGTGCTCTCTCCAGCGGCTGAAGAACCGATTGGACTTGGCATTGCGCAGAGTCGCCATGAGGTCGAGGTGAGAAGGACCCCACCTGTCCGCGTCCGAGAGCTCCCACTCTCCCGGATCAAGCGACTGCCGGCTGAGGAAGTCGGCTTGAGCATTGTCTTTTCCGGCGATGTGAGAAGCCGCAAGGCACTGTAGGTGATGCTCTGCCCAAGCGAGGAGACGACTGGCTTCTAAGGCTACCAGGGGACTGCGAGTGCCCCCTTGGCGATTGATGAAGGCCACTGTGGTGTTGTCGGACAGGACTCGTACCGCCTTGCCGCGGATCAGGGGAAGGAACTCCTGAAGCACCAGGCGGACTGCCAAAGTTTCCAGTCGATTGATGTGCCAGCGCGACTGAGTCTGCGACCATGTTCCCTGGGTGGACTGAGAAAGGCAGACCGAACCCCAGCCCAACAGGCTGGCGTCCGTGGTCACTATCGTCCACTGTGGAGCTTGAAGAGGCATCCCTTGCAGAAGATGAGGAAGAGACAGCCACCACTGTAATTCGTCGGCAGTAGAATCCAAGAACGGAAGGACTACGTGGAACTGCTCCGACACTGGCTGCCAACGGGCAGCAAAGCTTTCTGTAACGGACGCATATGAGCAAAAGCCCAGGGGACAAGGTCGATGGTAGAAGCCATGGATCCCAGGACTTGGAGATAATCCCAGGCTGTCGGGGAGGGTAGGGCAATCAAAGTCTGTACCTGATCAATCAGCTTGAGGGCTCGTGCCTGAGGTAAGAAAACCTTGCCCACTCGGGTGTCGAAGTGGGCTCCCAGAAATTCCAACTCCTGGGAGGCCTGAAGCTTGCTCTTGGAAAAGTTCACTATCCACCCGAGAGAGGCAAGGAGCTCCAAGACGCGATCCACCGCCCGCCAGCAAGAGGTCTCCAACTTGGCCCTGATGAGCCAATCGTCCAGATAGGGATGGACGAGAATCCCCTCCCGGTGCAAGGCCACCGCTACTACTACCATGACCTTCGTGAAGGTGTGAGGAGCGGTCGCGAGGCCGAAGGGGAGAGCTCGAAACTGGAAGTCCTGGTTGAGAATGTGGAATCAGAGATACTTCTGATAGTCGCGGTGAATGGGAATATGAAAATAAGCTTCTGCGAGATCGAGGGAAGCAAGGAACTCTCCGGGGCGGACCACCGCAATGACCGCCCGCAGGGTTTCCATGCGGAAGTGGAGGATCTTGAGAGCCCGACTGACCCTCTTCAGGTCCAATATTGGGCGGAAGGACCCGTCCTTTTTGGGCACGGTGAAGTAAATAGAATACTGGCCGGCGCCAATTTCCCTTTCCGGGACTGGGACCACCGCTCCCAGATCCAGAAGCTTGGAGAGAGTCTGGACCACTGCGTCCCTCTTGGCCCGGCCGCAAGGCGAGAAAAGAAAGATCTGGAAGTTCCCTGACGAGGTCGAAAGCGTACCGTCTCTGATAATGTCGAGGACCCACTGATCCGACGTGATCTTGACCCATTCCTCGAAGAACAGGGAGAGGCGTCCGTCGAGGTAAGGAACCGAGGAATGGGTCGGCTGAACTTCATTGCGTGGCAGGTTTAGCGGCGGCACACACGGGCTGGCCCTTGCGAAAGGGCCGTCTGCCACGGAAGGACTGCGACCAGGACTACGCACGAGAACACCCCCTCGCAGAACCACCCCGCCCCCGAGAAGCGAAGCGACGCTGGCCCCTGAAGCGAGAGGCCGTGAAGGATCGGGAAAGACTTAGGGCGGTCCTCTGGGAGCTTATGGACCTTGTTGTCAGCCAAGGAGTCCATAAGCTTCTCAAGATCCTCGCCAAAGAGCATCTTACCTTTGAAGGGCAGCGTGCCCAGCCGAGTCTTCGAGGACTGATCAGCCGACCAGTGGCGTAGCCAAAGGAGCCTCCGGGCCGCCACTGCCGAAACCATTGCCTTCGCCTGGACACGGACCAGATCGTAGAGGGTGTCCGATACGTAAGCAGTGACTGCCTCCAGACGATCGGCTTGTTCTGCCTCACCTGGCGGAAACTCCCGGGCGCAGAGTAACTGTTGGACCCACTGGAGGCCCGCTCGCATCATGAGACTGCTACAGCAAGACGCCCGGACCCCAAGGGCCAGAACGTCGAAGATGCGCTTCAGGTGAGCCTCCAGCTTACGATCGTGTGAATCCTTCAAGGCCGTGGAACCTTCCACCGGAATCGTGGTGTGCTTGGCCACTGCAGAAACATAAGAATCCACCGATGGATATCGCAACAGCTCCAAGCCCTCCTCCGGGAGGGGATAGAGCTTATCCATCGCACGCCCCACCTGAAGCGCACCCTCAGGTTAAGGAGCTTTAAGCATGGGGTGGAAGGGAAAGGCCGAGCCCGGAGCCCTCCCAGAACCGGGTTCATATCCTTAGGGAGCAAGGCCATGAGATTATCCACGGAGGGACTCTCCAGACCCAGCTCCTGCAAAACAAAAGGGAGGAGGGGCTCTAATTCCTCCTTATGAAAAAGGCTGAGGGCTCTAGGGTCATCCCCCTCTGGGGGGGGGGGGGCATCCGCTGAGCCGGGCAAGAGCTGGGAGACTGACGTCTCCCACACAAAAACAGTAAAGGCACTAAAAGAAGGCAAAATTTCCTTCATAGATTTTTTTTCCTTTGTTTCTAAAACAAGCGGGAATCAAAGAACTACTTGCCTGAGCCGAAAGAGAAAGAAGAAGAGGCTGACTAGCCTACAGCAGAGAACTGAAGGGGAGATGCTGCACCTGCTGGAGACAGACGAATACTGAAGGAGTAGAGGATAGGCTCTGTCCTGATATAGGGAATCCTTCAAGTTTTAGTCTGTTTCCACCTGCTGGAAAGGAGGCTCAACCCACTGTCTGGACTGATCCAGGTACGTACAGGAACTTTATCTTCTATCTCTTCCACAATGTTGCTCACAAAGATATTGAACAGAACCGGTCCCAAAACTGATCCCTGTGGCACTCCACATAACACTTCTCTCTCTTCAGAATATGTTCCATTTACCATTACCCGCTGTCTCCTGTCAATCAACCAGTTGGTGCTGACTCCTAAGCTTCTCATTTTATTCACGAGCCTCATGTGGGAACATAAAGGTTTTGGTAAAATCCAAGCAAATCACAGTGTTCTTCCTTGATCCAATTCTCTAGACACTCACTCAAAACAAATCAATCAGATTTGTCCGACGGGACCTTACCCTGGTGAATCCATGCTGCCTCAAGTCCAGCAACCCACCAGCTAGTAAATAATTCACTATCCTTTCCTTTAGCAGAGACTCCATTAATTTTCCCACCACAGAGTTGAAGCTAACTGGCCTGTAGTTTCCAGCCTCTTTTCTGCTACCACTTTTGTGTAACGGTTCTGCCAATGCACTTCTACCATCACAAAGCACAACTCCCAAATCCAGGGATCTAGTAAACAGGTGTTTCAGTGGAACAGTCAGCACATGTCTGAGCTCCCTCAGTATGCTGGGATATACCTCATCTGGCCCCATGGCCTTGTCCATGTTCAGTTTTCCTAGCTCTCCCCATACATTCTCTTCTGAAAACAGAGTTTCGTCCATCCCATTCCCATCGGCCCCTGGACCCTCAAGACCTAGGCGCAGCCACTCACCAGAATTAGGCAGGCAACAATGGCGACCTCCCAGGCGGGCGGCCACGTAGGCAGGCCCAGTTAGACCAAGTAAAGATGTACGCCTTACCTTGTCTTCAGCGCTTCCCGGCTGCGACCCGGGCGGTCTCCGGCTGCGGGGGGATAGGGAAATACCTTCACCGCCGCGCTTAAGGAAGTGCACCCGCTGCCTCTAGGCCACGCCCAAACCGCTCGGGGGCCAAGTCCACGCCGGAACCGAGGCTGCCTCTAGGCCGCACCCGAACTCATCTCGCTCGGGGGCCAAGCCGCGCCCGAGCCCTTCTCACTCGGGGGCTGGGTCCCTGCCGCGAACCGGCCACCGGACCAAGGCTCTTACCTCCGAGGGACCACGGAAGTCAGCTCGGGAAACTCAACTGGGTGAGTGACCGCCTGGTATCACCACAGGAGTGCGGGGCTCGTCTTCAGTAGATTTCTTCTATCAATTTAGTCGTTAGAATTTAGAAACACGCTCAGCGAGCGTGAGGTAGTTCCAAACTGCTTTGGAGACGGAAATTACTGAATTGCTTTACTTCCTGTGGGGGTATATGTACCCGTGCTGACTTCAGATCCGTCTCCAACTGCTAGCACGAGCACACTATACCCATTTGTTTTGAGTCCATCTGCTACACGCTAGGAAATGATAGGTTACAAATTTTAACTAATAGATCAGATATTTCATTTTTTAGTTCCTTCAGTACCCTAGGATGCATACCATCCGGTCCAGGTGATTTGCTACTCTTTAGTTTGTCAATATGGCCTACTACATCTTCCAGGTTCAAAGTGATTTCGTTCAGTTCATCTGACTCATCACCGCTGAAAACCATCTCCGGAACTGATATCTCCCCAACATCCTCATTAGTAAACACGGAAGCAAAGAATTCATTTAGTCTTTCTGCAAGGGCCTTATCTTCCCTAAGAGCCCCTTTAACGCCTCTGTCATCTAATGGTCCAACTGACTCCCTCACAGGTTTCTTGCTTTGGATATATTTAAAAAATTTTATTATGAGTTTCTGCCTCTATGGCCAACTTCATTTCAAATTCTCTGCCTGTCTTATCATTGTTTTACACTTAACTTGACAATGCTTATGTTTTATCCTATTTTCTTCAGATGGATCCTTCTTCCAATTTTTGAATGATGTTTTTTTTTGCTAAAATAGCCTCTTTCACCTCACCTTTTAACCAAGATGGTAATCGTTTTGCCTTCCTTCCACCTTTCTTAATGCGTGGAATACATATGGACTGGGCCTCTAGGATTGTATTTTTAAACAATGTCCAAGCCTGTTGAACATTTTTAACCTTTGCAGCATGTAATGTCCTAATCATAAATACTTTTATTCTATGAAAATCTTAAATTGTACAAATGGCCAAGGTACGCATCTCATAAAAGTATTTTTTCTTCAAAGTTACTAAGCTATCTGGAGTGGCTTAGAGGACATTTGGCTTTGTTACATGCAAGTTTACTTGCATAGATCTTGCATACTTCCAAATTTTCCAGATTAAGTACAAAGAGTACATACCTATTATCCCAGGCCATGCTAAGTCTTCATTGTCATCCCTTTCTTTTCCTGGAGCTAGATGATTGAACCGATCTAGATGTTCCAGAAGTCCACCCAGCAGAGGAATAGCTCCAGTATCCTGCATTAACCCCGCATTTTTACTGAGAAGTAGAACAATAGAAACCACCAACTCTGGAAGGAGAACACCTATAAACCATAAACAGAATAAAGAAGAAATTAATGTCTCAACTACAATAAAGTCTAATCTACTTAATAATGAAAACTAATTCTAAATCATGGATCATGCCAAAATAATACTTCAGGTGGAAGCAAAAAAGCCCCAGAGTTTTCTGGAATCCCGTAAAGAATTTCACATACAATCTTTGTTTTACTATTGTACGATTTCTTTATTTTCACCGTGAATACCAAGGCACATTGTCTGTCTCAACTCTCTATTCCTCATCTCCATCCCCCAGAGGCATTAAGGGACAAGCGATAGGGTATGCAAAACTAGAAAAGGTATTTGAAGTTAGATAATACCAGGCTTTGAAAAACACATTGATCTTGTATCCAAAAAATAAAATTACCAGTTAAATCTCCCTCCACAACATGAGACACTTCTGCAAAATGCCTGTCGCTTGTACAAGCAATGCTCGTTGCCACAGGTAGTATATCACCAATGTGTGTACACAAAAGGACTGTGTATTTCTTCAGCAAGGATCCAACTCCTAAAAGCTTGGGACCTACAAAGACAAGAAGAGAAGTTTTCAACTAGAACATTTTTTTGTTAGCTTTCTGAGATTCGCACCATTGCTAACTATGGGGGTAATTTTCAAAGATTTACATGCTTAAAACTGGGCTTTATATATGCAAAGGCATTTTGTGTGTATAAATGGGCTTTTGAAAATTCCTACAATATATGCTATCGGTCAATAAGTTTTACACGTGTAAGTGCTGTTTACACACATAAATGGCTTTAGAAAATTACTACAACAGTATGTTACATTTACATACATAACTCCTTTGAAAATTACCTCTCTCTCTATACCTGCAATAATGAATTAACAGTAGCAACTGCAAACCTGTTAAATGAATGTTATTTCTTAAGGTGGTGAATGAACCCAAGAACTGTTCTAGAGCTGGATTTCGCAGATTCTCCATTCCTTGATTCTAGTCTTCAGTTTTGCCATAGTATTGTGATTGTATGAAACATATGAAAAGTATACAGTGCTGTATGGAGACACATAAGGCCTGATTTTAAAAAACATTAACAGACTTAAAATTGGGTTTTACATGTATAAATGCACTTTGCCCATGTAAGTAGGCTTTTGAAAATTGATACAATATATGCCATTGAATTGTCCATAGGATTTACCCACATGGGTAAATGGCTGTTGAAAATTGTTAGAATAGTAGCTACATGTGTAAATCCTTTGAAAATTACCCCCATGATGTATAGTTCTTACTCAAAAGCTGGTCAAGACAGACAGGATATACATTAGAATTGTTTGAAAAATGTGTGGATTCTGTATTAGATTGGGCTACATTTCACACACAAAAAATGAATAAAGATACAATTCAAGGAGCACTGGGTGAATTGGGATCCATGGCCTGCAAATGTTTCTCCTTTTGTTTTGTCCAACACACAGTATTCTCTCTTCTCTTGAAAATAAAGGGGCGGATATTCAAATAAAAAGCTGAGCTCTTAAATTTAGGCCTCTAAATTAGGTACTGAAATTAGCCACCTATTTTCAAGCTAAACTTAGGTCCTAAGTTTTCAGCTGAAAATTCACATAAATTTAGAGACCTAAATGTTAGGGGCCTAAATTTAGACTTCTAGTTCTAAAAATCAGTGCTAAGCTCCTAACTTTGTTTCCCTGCAGCCACTCACTTTTTAGGCTCCTAAATTTAGGCCCCTAATGAAACTAGAAAACTAAATTTAGATACTCAACCCTACTAAATTTTCAAAAGGACTAATTAAAGACCCTAACTCCAAAGGTTAGGAGCCAAAATTCTTTGAAAATTGGCCCCAAGAAGTTTAGAGGTTATTTTAGGCTCAATATTATCTTTAGAAAATCAGATTGGAGCAGTTGTTAAATCACCCTAACAAAGATGATGATACTGCGGATTTCAAAATGGTGCTTACCCACCTTTACTATTTCAACTCAGTTTATGTAGGTCTACCGCAGAAGGTTGTGAAAAAGTTACAAATTGTACAGAACTCCACTGCACAATGAAAGACGACAATGAAAGAGTCTCACCTCTATTATTAAGTGTTGTATACTGGTTACCTATGGCATTCTCTATTCAATTTCAAATATCATCTTACCTTTAGAGCACTAAAGGATTTAGGTCCTCTCTATTTGGCTAATAAGATCAGTTAGTATATTCCAATTATATATCTCCATTCCAGTTAAGGAAAGCAGTTAGTGGTTCTAGCACCTAAGGATGACCATAGATCTAGAACAAAATCTAGAGACTTTTCACGTATGCCACCTTACTTTTGGAATCTGTTGCCAATGGAACTTACAGAAATGGAGGCGTTTACGCCATTTTATAAGGCTTTTAAAATCTGGCTCTGCAATCAGATGACTATACTGGATGGGTATATGGGCTGAAATCTCTGATCAGAAGAGTGGAAGGTATAATATGAATATAAGGATGGAAAAGTTCAAGACTAGTTGCAAAGGGATAATGATTTTGTTTAATTCTATTTTATTATATTGTAGGAAACAAAAGGTAGGAATAAATGGTCAGGTTTTTCATTAGTGAAGTTCCACAGTGATTGGTACTGAGACCTGTGCTATTTAACACATTCATAAATGATCTGGAAAAGGAAGAACAAGTGAGGTGATCAAATCTTCATATGACAAAAATATGCAAAGATATTAAAACAGCAGTGGATTGTGAAGGACTGCAGAAGGACTTTGTGAAACCAGGAGAATGGGCATCTGAATGGCAGATGAAATTTAACATTAAAAAAGGGCAAAAGTGAAGCACATAGGCAAATGTTTATTTTTATTTGTATTTATTTATTTTGAATTTTTCTATACCGGCGTTCCTGTAGCAAATACATATCACATCGGTTTACATTAAAACAAGTTATATACGTTGCATGAGAGTATTACATGGAACAGGGGAAAAGTAACTGGGGTCCATGAAGATAAATAACTGGGGTAAATATAAACTACTAATATAACATTCAGGTGTAACGCCAACCATAATGATAGTTCAAGAAGTTAACAGTAGATTCAGAGAATGAAGTAACAAATAAATTATAAATTATAAATAGACTCTGGAGTGTACATTAAAACTGTTGTCCTTAAAACGTACAATAAACGTCAGTGTTCGTCATTAAGCGTCATTAAACAGGTATTAATCGGCTTTAAGCGTCTTTAATGATCGTCAGTATGGGGATAAGCTAGGCTGAATAGCCATGTTTTGAGCTTTTTTTTGAAAGTCAGTGGGCACGGTTCTTGACGAAGGTCCGGGGGGAGAGCATTCCATTGGGGGGGACCGGCTGTCGATAGAGAACGTTTCCTTAGAGAGGTCTTGGCTGGGGGGGGGGGGTGTATGGGGAATGGAGAGTATAGAGTGCCTTTGTAGACGCTTCTCACAGGTCTGGAGGAGGACTGGGACCGTAAAGGGATCTTGAGATCAAGAGGAGAGAGATTGTGAAGGGCTTTATGGATTGTCATTAGGACTTTGTAGAGAATTCTGAATTTGATAGGTAGTCAATGGAGGTTCCGAAGGATAGGGGTAATGTGTTCTCTTATGTTGGTGTTGGTCAGGATCCTAGCAGCTGAGTTCTGTACCATCTGCAGGGGTCTGATGTGGTTGGCTGGGAGTCCGAGGAGGAGGGAGTTGCAATAGTCCATTTTTGAAAAAATGATGGATTGCAGTACCGTGTGGTAGTCCTGAAAGTGGAGGAGGGGTCTCAATTTTTTTAGGACTTGTTTAAAGAAACAATCCTTAGTGGTATTGTTAATGAATTTTTTAAGGTTTAAGTGGTTGTCCAGGATGACACCCAGGTCTCTCACTTGTTGGGAGAGACTTAATTTGGATGAAGGTGGGATGTTGGTTGATCCGTAGCTGTCGTCTTGGGAGACTATGAGGATCTCCGTCTTGTTGGTGTTTAGAACTAAATTAAGGCTGGTGAGGAGGTGGTTGATTGAAGGCAGCTGTTCCAGAAGCTGAGGGTTTTGGTGAGGGACTCCGTGATCGGGATGAGTATTTGAACGTCATCGGCGTAGATATAGTGAGTTAGCTTTAGGTTTGCGAGTAAGTTACAGAGCGGGAGGAGGTAAATGTTGAAAAGGGTTGGGGAGAGATGATCCTTGGGGGACACCCAGAGTGGAGCTGACCGGGTGGGATTCTTTGTTTTTAATTCTGACCTTGAAAAACCTGTTGCTTAGGAAAGATTTAAACCAGCTGAGGGCCACTCCGGTGATGCCTATATGTCTGCTAGCGGTCAAGGAGTATTGAGTGGTTAACTGTGTCAAAGGCTGCCGATAGATCTAAAAGGGCGAGAAGAAACGATTGTCTATTTTCTAGGCCCAGGAGGATGGTGTCAGATTAATAGGGATTCGGTGCTCAAAGATTTGCGGAAACCGAACTGAGAGGGGGCAAGGATCTTGTGTTCCTCAAGGTATTCTGTGAGTTGCTTGTTGATGATTTTTTCCAAGAGTTTAGCAATAAATGGTAAATTGGCTATAGGGCGGAAGTTTGCAGGATCAGCTACCGATAGATTTGTTTTTTTTAAAAGGGGTTTGAACGTGGCGAGCTTTAGAGAGTCTGGTACTAGCCCTTGTGATAAGGAGCAGTTTCTGATTTCGGCGATGGGTTTAGCGATGGTTTTAGGGATGGAAATGAGTAGATTTGACGGGATCTGGTCTGATGGGTGAGAGGATGGTTTGAGCTTCTTGAAGATGTTTTCTATCTCCAGAGATGATGTGGGCTCAAAAATTTCGAATCTTGAATCACAGAGGATTGACGAGGTGGGAAGTGGAGAGAGCTGGCGATTGGTTGAGATCAGAGGGGTGATCAGATTGGTGATTTTTTTCTTGAAGTAGGTAGCAAGTTCTGCGGCTTTGCTTAGTGCTTGGTCATCAGGTATAGTAGGAGGAGACGTTTTGGTGAGAGCAGAGACGTATGAGAATAGGGCTTTGGAGTCAAAGATGAAGTGATGTATTTTTCGGGCGAAGAAATCTCTTTTTGTTCTGAGGATAGTGTTCCTGTAACAATGCATGAGTGCTTTGTATGCGGTCAGCGTCGTAGTGGAGGGGTTTTTTCGCCATATGTGTTCTTTGTTTCTTAGTTCCTGCTTGAGGGTCTTCAATTCTGGTATGAACCAGGGTTTCCTGTTATCAGGGTTCCGGTGTATTATTTTCGTGGTTATGGGGCAGGTTTGTTTTTCTACTTTGTTAGTAATGTTGAACCAAGAGGTAGTGGCTGCAGTTGCGTCTGAGAGATCGAGCTGGGTCAGTTCTTTGGAGAGGTGGGAACTGAGTTTGTCCATGGTTTCCTGATTTGAACTGTTGTTTTTGTGGGGGAGTGGGATGGGAGATCGGTGGTTTCAAGAGTGGTAGCGATCATCCAGTGGTCAGACCAAGGAACCGGTGTGCATTTAGGTTTGGCAGTGATATTGAGGCCTTCGTTTAAGAACATCCTTTGTTTATTCAAAAGTGAAGCACATAGGTAAAAATAATCCCAATTACAGGTACAAATGCTGGGTTCTGTTTGAAATATTCAGCTCAGTGTGCAGCCAAAAAAAAAAAACAAATAGAATTTGAGTGATCCAAAAACGAATGGAGAATAAAAAGGAAAATATATTGCCTTTGTATCATGTCATGGTGCAGTTCTGGACACCCCATCTCAAAAATGATATATAACAACTACTGTAACAAAGAAGCAGAAGAGAGTGACAAAAATATTAAAGGTGATGGAATGGCTACCCTAAGAAAAGCTATGCCGGTTAGGTCTCTTCAACTTGGAAGAGAAACAGCTGAGAGGGAACATGACAGAAATTTAGTAAATTATGAGTGGGGTGAAATGGATAAACAAAGGATGGTTATTTACCTTTGCAAATAACTAACACAAGGAGGAATCCATGAAACTAACCAGAAAATTTAAGATTAATAGTAGAAAATACTTTTATTCAGTGCACATCAAACTGAGTAATCTGTTGCCAGAGAACATGGTCAAAACAAATAGCATAGCGGGGATTAAAAGAGCATTGGACAAGTTACTGGAGGAAAAGTCCATAACTAAAAAATTAGCTATTGCTATTCTATGGAGCGAGTAACAGAAAATGGGCCAGCTTCGTGAGATCTGCTGGGTGATTGCTACCTGGCCTGACCACTGTCACAGATAGTATGCTCTGACTCAGTATAGGATAGTTGAAGGGATTAATTAAAGAGACCTTAAGAACTGCTTGGCCAAAACTATTTGATGGGAAGAATTTTGTAGGCAGCAATGAGGGATGCAATATTTATTTATTTATTTATTTATTTATTTTATATACCGACATTCGATCGAGATATCACATCGGTTTCCAGATAACTAAAAGAATAGGGTGGTAACAGCCCTATTTTACATTATAACATGGTAATAAATATAACAAAAAAATAACAGAAATAACAGAAATACATGGAACATTAGATTATAGTATATAACATATTTATTTATTTATTTATTTAGAACTTTTCTATACTGACTTTCCAATAACAGAATTACTGATCAATTTGGTTTACATTTTGAACAATAACAGTGACAAGCAAATGTCTTACATAGAACAGGAAGAATAACTTGGAAATGAATATATGGGGTTAAACAAAGAAATACAATATACATAGCCTAATATAGGCAGAGGCAGATAACTTCTGTGTGGGGTTGTGTATAGCTTTTAAGACTGTCAGGAGGTTGGAAATTGCATTTTGTACTTTTGGGCTGCCAAGGAGTTAAAGTTGAAGAATTCTTTGGGGAATTCTTTGTGATGTTCTATGGAATTCTTTGTGTTGTTCTATGGGTATTGAATAGGGGTTCAAAGAGTTTTTAGAATTGAACTTGTCTAGTTCTTGTATAGATCTCTTATAGGTTGTTGACAACAACTGATGTTCTTATATAGATTCTCTTATGGTTTGATTGAAAATGATTTAAAGGGGGACCTTGGCAGAGAAGCTTGTGCTGTCTGATGTTATGGAAAAGCTTGGTGGAAGAGCCAAGTTTTAAGTCTTTTTTTGAAAATAATGGGGCATTGCACTGATTTGAGTTCCGGCGGGAGCGTATTCCAGAGTTTAGGACCAGCTGTGGAGAATGCTCTTTTGCTTAAAGCTGATTTCATTGGTGGTATCTGGAGATTGTTTCGGTAGGCATGTCTCACTGGTCTAGTAGAGGTGTGGAGTTGGAGAGGGGTTTTGAGCATGAGTGGGGCTAGGTTGTGTAGTGCTTTGTGTATATATGTATATGTATGTATATATGTATATATATATATATATATATATATATACATATGTATATATATGTATATACATATGTATATAAATGACTTGTTGATGAGGATAATTTAGGATTAAGGATGGCAGGGAGGGTTGAAAGGAGGGAGGAGGGGGGGAGGAGAGGGATAGGTGGGAGGATGGTAGAGATAGGGAGGGAAGAGGGAGGGGAGAGATGCTTGTGTAGTGGGTTTGGTGTGTTGCATTCGGGCAGGTTAAGTGTCAGGTGGGAAAGCTTTTAAAAACAGCCATGTTTTGAGGTGTTTTTTGAAGACTTGCAATGAGGGTTCATTTCTGAGACAGGTGGGGAGGGAGTTCCATAAGGTGGGGCCCGCTATTGTTATGGCTCGTTTGCGGGTGACGTTAAGGTGTGCAGATTTGAGATTGGGGATGGCTAGGAGGCCAGTGTTGGTGGATCTGAGGGTTCTTTGTGTGGGGAAAGGATGCATTGCATTGTTTAGCCAGTTCATTTTGTTGTTGTTTATTTTTTTGTGCATGAGGGTGAGGGTTTTATACTGGATTCTTTGTGTAATGGGTAGCCAGTGGAGTTCTTTGAGAATGGGTGTGATGTGGGAGGATTTTTTGTTGTTAGAGATGATTCTGGCGGCAGCGTTCTGTAGAACTTGGAGGGGTTTGATGTGGATTTCTGGTAGGCCGAGGAGGAGGGAGTTGCAGTAGTCGAGTTATGAGAAGATAATTGATTGAAGGACTGTTCGGAAATCGTGCGCTTAGAGAAGGGGTTTGAGTTTTTTTAGTGTCTGGAGTTTGAAGAATCCATCCTTGATTGTATTGGAGATGTGTCGTTTAAAGTTGAGTTGGCTGTCTATTGTTACGCCTAGGTTTCTTGTGGACGGTGTGAGTGAGATTTGTGAGATTTGTGGCACTCCCGGGTTGATTGAGCTTCCTGGATGGTCAGAGGGGGTGCACTTGAGTGGATAAGAGGGACGGTCATCGTGGATGTGAATGATTTCTGTTTTGGCTTGGTTGAGGCATAGTGATAATTGAGATAGCAATTGGGATAAATTTGAGCTGAGTTTGTTCCATTTTTCCATGGTGAGTTGAATGGACTTGTTTATAGGGAGTAGTATTTGTATGTCGTCTGCATAGACGAAGTAGGTGAGGTTTGCCTCTGAAAGGTATTTGCATAGTGGGAGGAGGTAAATGTTAAAGAGGGTTGAGGATAGGGAAGAACCTTGTGGGACCCCATGTGTGAGGGGCACTTGAGAGGATTCAGATGAGTTCGTCTTGACAATGTAAGATCTGTTTGAGAGGTAGGATTTGAACCATTTGATTGTGGTGTCTTGGAGACCAATTTCTTTAAGTCTGGTGAGGAGTGTTCTGTGATTGATGGTGTCAAAGGTGGCTGATATATCAAGAAGTATCAGGAGGAACGATTTGCCTTTGTCGCGGCCTCTGAGGATGGTATCAGTGAGAGAGAGGAGGAGGGTTTCAGTGCTGAAGAATTTTCTGAAACCATGCTGTGCAGGCTGTAGAATATTATAGGTTTCAAGGTGGTCTGTAAGTTGATTGTTGACTGTTTTTTCGATGATTTTTGCTAGGAATGGGAGGTTAGAGACTGGTCTGTAGTTTACTGGGTCTGATTTGTCGAGTTGAGGTTTTTTGATGATTGGTTTGATGATGGCGTTTTTGAGTTTTTCTGGGAAGATTCCTTGTTCTAGGGATAAGTTGATGATGTAGGTTATAGGTTTGACAATAATCTCTTTGATGAGTTTTAGGGTTTTGATGGGGATGGGGTCTAAAGGGTGGGATGCAGGGTTGGTTTTTTTGATGATAGGTTCAATTTCTGTGGAGGCAACGGGTGCGAATTGTGACCATGTGTGGATGGGAGGCGGGATGTCAATTGGGTCGTTGTGGGTTTGGGGAATCTTGGCAATGATGTTGTTAACTTTGTCCTTGAAGAATTGTGCTAATATTTCACTGGAGATGTTGCTGGAGTTTGGCGTATTGTCGTTTTGGATGGGGTTGGTTAGGTCTTTGACATAGGCGAAGAGGGTCCTCGGGTTAAATTGGTAGTCATGAATTCTTGATGTGTAGAAATTGCGCTTTGCTGTGTTGAGGTCTGCTGTATAGTTGTGTAGTAGTGTTCTGTATTTGTCTTTCAGGTTTGAGGTGGGGTTTCGTCTCCACTGTTTTTCAGTTTGTCTCAGTGTTCGCTTTGAGGTTTTCAGTTCTGGGGTGTACCAAGGAGCTCTTTGCTTTGTAGATTGTTTGATTTCCTTTCTTATCGTGGGACATAATGTATGTCCCACGATAAGACATACACGATAATATGTATGAAAGACCAGGAGGCAACTTTAAATACATCTTCTATGGATGCAGAACAAAAACATGTTATTAAAGAAGCTGCTGTAGCCCTGGCATGATGGGCTTTTACCTTAGATTGTAAATATTGTTCAGACTGATTATAACAATAAGAAATGCAATCAGAAATCCAAGTTGAAAAACCCTGTTTGACTGAGTTGAAGGATACAGCTGAGAAGACTTCTCTCTAAATAAAATAAAAGAGCTTTTCTATAGTCAATGATATTAGGAGCTTGTTCGCTGTTGTAGCTTGCACTCTCAAAAAAAAAAATGTTGCCAACAAAATACACTGATTTAAATGAAACTGAGAGAACACCATTAGTAGCAACTTATAACTTTTCAAAACAACTATTTCTGAAATTTTGAGTTTACAGAAAGTAGGTTACTAAGGTTTGCAATTTGCTAACTGTGATAGAATACATGATAGAAAGCCTCAGACTGCCTTAAAGGATCAGCTCCAGCTATCTGGCCTGGTCCAGACAGGATGAGGATCCTTGGGTGGGGGCATTTCCCTGAGGTAAGGGATAAAAAGATGAGGCCCTAAGAGAGAGGAGAAGGCCCCAGGAAGAAGAAGAAAGCTGTAATTAAGTGCTGTGCCTGTTTTGGAAGTTTTCTTTTGCTTGTCAGTCTGCTGAGGTAAGCAGCCATTTTCTTCTGTTCTGTTATATAATTCTGTAAATAGACTGATGAAAAGCAGACCAGAGTCCAGCCTGGTCCGTCCACCGGCCTACCCCAGTCCTAGATTCAAATGATTCATTTGATGATTCAGAACTGCATTTGATTAGTCAGAACTGCATTAGATCCCAGGGTTATATAATTCTGTAAATAGACTGATGAAAAGCAGACCAGAGTCCAGCCTGGTCCGTCCACCGGCCTACCCCAGTCCTAGATTCAAATGATTCATTTGATGATTCAGAACTGCATTTGATTAGTCAGAACTGCATTAGATCCCAGGGTTTAGGACGTTTAATTGGAGATTTAAGACCAGTTAGGCCTTTCATGAATCAATCTACAGTGAATACAATCATGAATCCAATCTACTGATGGGAAGCAGGAAATCTTCCTGAATTTTGGAGGTATGCTGCTAAAGTGATAAGATGAACTCTGACAGAGCTAGTTTTCAATCCTGAATTCAACAGGTCTAATAGATACTGAAGTAAAACAATGGGCCAAGACACTTAAAGGTGTCTTATTGAAGGCATGAGGACCAGAAGTTGTAAGATTATCTTGTAGAACATTTTCTGAAACTTAGAACTATGCTTATATCAGAAGGTAAAAGCAGAGAAAACACTAGTCGACTTTCAATGTCCATTCCGTCAGAGCTAAGGATTGAAGGTTGGGATCTAAAAGATTCTTCTTCCACTGCGTGTTCACAGATGGAAAATACACAATTTTACAGGATACTGAACAGCTAGACATTGTAGCCATGGACACCAAATTTGACAAGGCCAATAAGGAGCTATTAGAATAATTTGTCCCCATTTCTTCGCTTTTTTAATTGTCTTGGTTATGAGTCTCGCACAATCTGAGCCAGTCATCTAGCTAGGGAAAGACAAACACATTGTTTAGGCCTAGATGAGCACCAACTTTGAGGCATTTTGTGAAAATTCTGGGCATTGCTGAGATTGCAAAGGGGAGAAATGAAAACCGATAATGATCAATTTTTAAGGTGAGCTGACTAAACTTGCTGTGGGACTTGTGAATCAGAATGTGCATGCAAGCATCTTTGAATCCCAAGGTGGATCTAATTGATCTTTAACTGAGGGAAGATAGAACCTAGAAGATAGAACCTAAAATGTTTAATTCTGAATTTTTCTCACTTTAGAAATGTGTTGAGAATTCAGAGGTCCGAGCCAGAGCATCTCCTTCATGTCTAGCCTCAGGAATCCGATAGGGTCATTGTTGTACAACAACTAAAGGAGGCGTAATGATGTCATGCTACATCAGATGTGTACGACCTAATAGGTTTAAAAAGATCTCCTTGTTTTGATTCACCAGCTGCTTTAAGTCAGCTGTCTGTACAGTGGACAGCTGCTCTATGAAAGTAATCTGGGTTGGGTCCACTGCAGGTCTGACCTCTGGACCAAACTCTTCTGTCACTCTTCATATACCTGTAGAACCCCCTTCATCAGAAGGTTTACATGGTAGATAGTTTTCTTTCATTTATCAGGCTGGGCTACTTTGTATACCACGGGCTCTGTTTTCTCCAAAACTTCACAGAGCCCTTGCAAACAGGCTAATAGCTTGCTTTCTGAAGAGGGGAGGAGGACAAGGAAGACGTCCCCTGGCTGCAATAATGTTTGGACCTTGGGATGATTATAAACTCGATCTTGGGTAGCCTGAGCTCTTCTCTAGGCATAGGCAGGCCGCCTCTCCAGCTTTTTGAAAGCTATCCTGCACTTGGAGAACGTAGTCCATGACGTTCTGCCCAAGGTTTCTTTCATCTTCCCAAGTTTCCCAAGCTATGTCCAAAAGTCCTTTTGGCCTCCTCTCATACAGTAGTCCAAAAAGGGAAATCTCCCTCGAGCTCTGGGGTACTTTGCAGATTGTGAACAGCATATAGGGTATCAAGGAGTCCCAGTTCTTGCCATCTTCACCCACAAATTTCCTCAAACTCTGCTTGAGCGTCTGGGTGAAGCAATCAACAAGGCCACTGGTCTGTGGGTGATATACCGAGGTACATAGAGTGTACCTTAAACAAAGTACAGAGTTATTTCATTTCCTTGGACAAAAAATGGGGTCCCCAATCCAAAAGGATCTCCTTAGGCAGCGCAAGTCATGAAAAAACTTCCATTAGGGCGGTCGCCACCATCAGGTTCTTCATATTCCATAGCAGTACTGCCTCTGGATATTTTGTGGCATAATCCAGAAAGATGAAGATGTACTTATTTCCTCAAGTAGATCTCTCTAATGGCGCCACAAGGTCCTTGCCCAACCTTTCAAAAGGAGTCAAGATCATTGGCATGGTCTGAGAGGTGCCGCCCATACCCCGGCAGACCTTGTGAGTTAGCAGGTAGGGCAGGACCTGCAATACAACTGGACCTGTTTATGTAAGCTGGGCCAATAGAACTGTGCCAATATTTTCTCTCAGGTGTATTCCTCCTCCAGGTGATTCCCTCCCCCCCCCCCCCCCCACAGAAGGTGACTGTGCACTAGTTGCATGACCTTTTGGGGATATGGTTTGGGAACCAGGAGTTGTTCTATCAATTCCACGGTTCCCTTTGTGATTCAGTAAATTAGGTACTCTTTCATTACAAAATAATGACGACTTGGGTCTTTAAATTGCTCTTCAAGAACTCACTTTCCATACATCCTCTGTATATGCTCCAAGGCCTATTTAAAAAACTCATCTTCACCTTGGACCTGGCTGAGGCTCCCCAAGTTACTCCCACTCAAAAGGGAGTGGGTTGGTGCTCTTCCCCTGACTCCGACCCTTCCTCCCCCGTTGCCTATAAATTCACAGCATAACTATATTTGTCCTGTCGGCATTGTCTCTAGGACATAGGAAACTTAAAAATTGTATGAAACAGGTCTGGGTCTTCTAAGGGAAAGAGTTCTGAAAACTCCAATTCTTCATTATTGTGGCTGGTCGAACCTGTTGTGAGCTGATTCCACAGGCAACCAAACAATAACCACGGGATGGGGTAGGCAAGGAAGAACACCCACCTCAATTTTGTCTTGGTTAACTTGGGTCTTAAGTTGTACCTGGCCTTTAGTCTCCGTGGATGCATACTTGGTCATAGTTAATCTGGATCTGCTTTACTAAGTCTCTTTGAATGAGCGTTTTCACACTCCTAGAGTCCACCAAAGCCTGGGTTGGAACACCATCTAGGGCCACCACAATCACAAATGTAGAGACTCCCTGGCTACAGACACTCATAAAATTACAAATGTGTGGGGCCATCAATGTCTATTGGTTCCTCTTTCCTGCATTAACAGTTTCATACAAATTAGCCTCTCTCACCATAGCTAAAACGTGGCTGTCCCGTGGGTTTTTGTGGTTAAAGTGAAAGTCCAACCTGTCGGGCTCCACCTGCTTCCCAGAACTCCTGACCTTAGGACTCCAGCATTCTCTACCCAGGTTGGAAGGTCTCGCTTGAGCCCATGAAAATTCAGGGATGGATTGAGCTTGGTAATAGGCCTCATCCATCTCCAACGCCATCTCTAGCATAAGGTTCCAGTGTCTGTACATCCACTGCCACATAGGGTGTTTTAGACTATCTAGAAACCGTTGCAGCAAAACCATGTTGGCTACCTCCAGCCCAGTTTTCTCTTCTGGGCGCAGTCACTTACAAGGCACATCCTTAAATTGGTGGAAAAGGATCTGTGGATTTTCTTCTGGTTGAAGAACTCCTTGCTGAAACTGCATTCCATAGGCTTCCGGGGTAAGTTGTGCCATCTTCAAGATGGCTGTTTTGACTTCGGCATATGCAGCCCTTCCCTCTGGGTTGAAGGTTTGGAAGGCGGATTGACTACTCCTATCTTCTGGTCATCCTGCCAAGTGAGCTGTCTGATCAAAGTTCTTCAGAAAATATTCGGTGTCTTCTCCTAGGGCCATCTTAAATACAACTGGCAACAAAGGAAGTATTATTGTATTAATTATATATGTTCTTATGTATATTGCTTAGGGTCTTGGTACAAGCAAGTAAAAAATTCTAATAAATACAAATAGTCTGTACAGCCTATGCTACCTGCGATGGCACTATGTTTTCCTGCATAACTTGTTTTCGTAGCACATGCTACTGGTCAATTTGCATTTACAGGGTGTTCTGCAATTGCTGCTGTCCTGTAGCCAGGTCCTGGATCACTTGCTTCATCTTCCTTGCTATCCGAGCTGCCTAAGTGGGTATCTCTCTGGGGAAAGGAGAGGGAAAAACACAAAGCAAAAACCAATCTACTAGCTTGTTCTTTGCTTGAACCCCTACTGTATAGGCTGCTACTTCCTTAGCCTGTTGCTGCTTCAGCTAGGTGAGTGGAACTGGGAAGCCCCAAGAGAAAGAAAAAAAAACTCTGCTGGGTTCATTTTTCTTCTGCTGCTGCTGTGGGCTCCTGCTTTTGCTTCCCACTTAGGCAGGGGATCCCACTGCTAACACTATATGTGGTTACTTGGGCTTGGGAAACAGCCAGGAGGAAAGAGGCAGCAGAATCTGGCTGTTTCTTTTATGTGCAATTTATTTACAGTGCAAAGCAAATCAGAACAAAGAATGCAGCAGAGGCAGCAAAATCTGGCTGTTTCTTTTATGTGCAATTTATTTACAGTGCAAAGCAAATCAGAACAAAGAATGCAGCTCTCCTTTTATTCAGGCAGTATATACATCAAACAGCAGGTTTTAGCATAGGCTGACTTCCTGCTTGCTCCCCAGGGCCTGCCTAACCCTTCCAGTGAGGGGCTCTTCCCTTCACCTAGAATTACTTGTAGGTCTGGATCTTGGACCAGGTGAGACAGCTGTGCCTGGTCCCTCAAGATAGTCTATGGGAGTTTATAGGAAACATTTTCTCTGTATTAAAGGGATATATTTTTAATTTCTTGTGACAAGGTAGACCTCCAAGGCTTAGATTCTCTGAATTGGTCAAAGCAAAGAAGTATGTGGGAGAGGAACTGCCTGACTTTCAATTATATTATTGGGCAGCTAGACTATCCTGCTTCTATGTTTGGGTGGGAACGGATCCACTTCCACCTTGGCATTTATTAAAGGAGGGGTTGCGGTTGGCTGCTACAGCCTAAATGCTTTGTTACAATTGCCATCTACAGCGCTCCTCTCTCGGACTATTTCTCGCAGCAATCCCATTCTTAATCACACAGTAGCAATATGGTGCACAGTAGCCGTGAGACTAGGCAAATCGCATCATGAATTCTGTTATATGATACTGCTTGTAAACAACCCACAGGTATCTTTGGCCACTTGCTCCCCTGATATCTTTGACTGGTGAGCAGGGGGGGTCTGATTTTTGGGCCAGCTTTATGAGAATCAAAATTTAAAGCCATTTCAAGACTTGAGGGTCGAGTTCAGAATCTCTCCTCTTTTGACTTTTTTCTACAATTACAGAGAAATTTAGTCAAAATTCCATGAGCAGGTGAGACAATAGAAGAATTTCAATGCTGTGAGAGGGGAAGGTCATTTTATTACTGAATACTATTTATCCTTGAGGGTTAGGGTATATCAGGCAAAGTCCTGCCTTGCCCTTCTATATGCCTGGAATTCATATCTACAGACAGATCTAGATGCACAAGACTGGAAGATCTAGAAAGCATGTAATAAGATCTCCTTTTGTAGTAAGAGTCAAGTTTTTACTTAAAGCTGCTGCATCGGTTATACTGCATGCCCTTCTTCTTCTCTAAGTTTAGCATAGCAGGCAAGACTGTGGACATCAGGGGAGGTACATACATATGTGGTGGGAGTGCAGGGCAATTGGAGAAATTACTTACCTGATAATTTCGTTTTCCTTAGTGTAGACAGATGGACTCAGGACCAATGGGTATAGTGTGCTCCTGCTAGCAGTTGGAGACTGAGTCAGATTTCAATCTGACGTCACCACCAGTACATATACCCCTGCAGGAAGCTCTGCTCTTCAGTATTCTCTTCGAAAAGCAATTGTGGATATATGGGTGTCTGGATAATTTGATTAACTTGGTTAACTTTGATTAACTTGAATAACTTGATTAATGTGATTAACTTGGAACTGGTTGATGTGGGTTATAGCTGGAGTCCGCCAGTGCACTCAACCGAGAAACGCCAACACCCGGTAATTATGGGTGTCTTGACTACAGTAAAGCGTGGCTTACCCGTACTTGTCTTGCTCTCGGGGATTTTCACCCGAGGTTCCGTGTTTGGCGGCAGCCGTGGGCGGGATACTGAGTCCATCTGTCTACACTAAAGAAAACGAAGTTATCAGGTAAGTAATTTCTCCATTTCCTAGCGTGTAGCAGATGGGACTCAGGACCACTGGGACGTACAAAAGCTAATCCCGAACCGGGAGGGAAGCTGCCCGTGGCCCACTTAGTACTGCCCTTGCGAATACTGTGTCCTCCAGAGCCTGCACATCCAGGCGGTAGAACCTGGAGAAGGTGTGAATGGAGGACCATGTCGCTGCCCAACAGATCTCGGCGGGTGACAGCTTCTTGGTTTCCACCCAGGACACTGCCTGAGCTCTAGTGGAATGGGCCTTGACTTGTAGAGGTGGAGGCTTGCCTGCCTCTATGTAGGCCACCTTGATTACTTCTTTGATCCAGCGGGCTATGGTTGCCTGTGAGGCCGCTTCCCCTTGTTTCTTCCCGCTGTGAAGGACGAATAGGTGGTCTGCCTTTCGTACGGATTCCGACCTTTCTGGGTATCGGACTAGGAGTCTGCCGATGTTAAGATGGCGAAGACGGCGAGATTCTTCCGAGTTCTTATGCTCATCTGGAGATGGCAGCAAGATGGTTTGGTTTAGATGGAAGTGAGAAACCACTTTTGGGAGGAAGGAGGGGACCGTGCTTAGCTGTATGGATCCCTGTGTGAACCTGAGGAACAGTTCTCGGCAGGATAGTGGTTGAAATTCGGAGATGCGACGCGCCAAATATATTGCCACTAGGAATGCCGTCTTCAAGGTTAGGGGTTGTAGAGGCAGACCTCGGATAGGTCTGAAGGAGGCTCCTGCTAGGAAGTCTAGTACTAGATTAAGATTCCAAAGGGGTACCGGCCACTTTAGGGGTGGTCGAATCTGCTTGACCCCTCTCAGGAAGCGGGAGACATCCGGATGAGATGCTAGGCTGGTGCCTTCCACTTTGGCTCTGAAGCAGGCCTTGACGGAGTTGAGAGACAGCCCCTTCTGTAATCTGTCCTGCAGAAATTCCAGGCTCGTGGGAATTTTGACTGTCCTCAGAAGGATGTCGTGGTCTTCGCACCAAGTTTCGAATATTCTCCATATTCGTATGTAGGTCAGCGATGTGGAGAACTTGCATGCTCAGAGCAAGGTGTCAATCACCGCCCTCGAGTATCCGCTCTTCTTCAGGTGTGTCCTCTCAATGGCCAGACCGTAAGAGAGAATAGAGTTGGGTCTTCGTGGAGGATCGGGCCTTGCTGGTGCAGATCCCTGTGTGGAGGTAGAGGGAGAGGGCTCCCCATCACGAGTCTTCGCATGTCTGTGTACCACGGCCTTCTTGGCCAGTCCAGGGCCACTAGAAGTAGTAGCCCCCTGTGGTGCTCTATCTTGCGGATGATCTTGCCCAGCAGCAGCCACGGGGGGAAAGGGGGGGGGAGGTGTATAGTAGATCTACCTGTGGCCAGGTCTGAACGAGGGCATCGATCCCTTGGGATTGTAGTTCTCATCTGCGACTGAAGAAGTTGGGAACTTGGGCGTTGGACCGGGTTGCCAGGAGATCCATGGCTGGGGTTCCCCAGTGGTTTACTATCAACTGGAAGGCTGTGGTCGACAGCTTCCATTCCCCTGGGTCTAGACTTTCTCTGCTGAGGTATTCCGCATTGACGTTGTCTTTTCCCCTGATGTGGGCGGCTGAGATCCCTTGTAGATTTGCTTCCGCCCACGCCATTAGGGGATCTATTTCCAGGGACACCTGTTGGCTTCTGGTTCCTCCCTGTCGGTGGATGTAGGCAACTGTCGTGGCGTTGTCTGACATGACTCTGATAGATTTGCCCCGGAATCTCTGACTGAACCATATGCAGACTAGTCTGACCGTCCGGGCTTCCAGTCGGTTGATGTTCCATCCCGACTCTTCCTTGCCCCATTGCCCCTGGCCTGTCAGTTCCTGGCAGTAGGCTCCCCAAACTCATAGACTCGCGTCGTGGTGAGCAAGATCCAGGTCGATGGAGATAGCCTTACTCCCTTGCTCAGTTGATCTTCTTGTAGCCACCATTGGAGCTGGTTCCACACCTCCTCCAGGAGCTGCAGGCGAACGAAGTAGTCCTGGGACATCTGATTCCACCGTGACAGTAGGGAGCATATTGTGAGCTCTTGCCCCTGGGACCACTTCCAGGGTTGATGTCATGAGGCCAAGGACTTGGAGGTAGTCCCATACTTTGGGGCAAAGATTTGTTAGCAGGTTTTGCAATTGGTTCGTCAGTTTTCTTCTCCTTTTAGGGAGAAGAATGACCTTGTCTTGTCTGGTGTCGAACCAGACTCCTAGGTATTCTAGAGATTGGGAGGGATGTAGGCAGCTCTTGTTTGAGTTGACAATCCACCCAAGGTTCTCCAGTAGAGCCTTGACTCTGGTAGTCACCTGATGACTTTCCTCTGGAGACTTTGCCCTGATCAGCCAGTCGTCCAGATATGGGTGTACAAGGATTCCCCTCTTTCCTCAGTGTCGCTGCTACTACCACCATAATTTTGATGAACGTCCGAGGGACTGTGGCGAGCCCGAAGGGTAGCACTCGGAACTGATACTGGTGGTCCAGGATCACGAAGCGCAGGAAGCGCTGATGCTCGTGATGGACCGGGATGTGCAGGTATGCTTCTGACAGGTCCATGGATGTAAGGAATTCTCCCGGCAGTATCGCCCTTATGACTGAGCGCCGGGTTTCCATGCGGAAATGTGGTACCCTTGGGTAGCAGTTGACCGACTTGAGGTCAAGGATGGGCCGGAACGTTCCCTCTTTCTTGGGGACGGTGTTATGGCCTTTAGGGCGAGCAATTTGGCCAGTGTGGTTTCCGCTGCCGTCCTCTTGGAGGGTGCGTGGCAAAGAGGTTTCGCAAACTTGTCCACAGGGATGCTGTGGAAGTCCAGATAGATACTCTCGAATGATGATTAGGACCCACTTGTCCGCTGTTATCTCGACCCATCTTTGGTAGAATAGGGCAAGCCTGCTCCCTATGGCTTCTTCCTGTGGATGGGTCGACTGATTCTCATTGTGGGTGCGGCTGGGGCCTGTGCCAAAACTGGCTCCCCTCTTGTTGTGTTTGTTCTGAAAGGACTGGCCCTTGCCTGCGGGGTGAGGGCTTGATAAGTTCTCTTGTAAGGTCTAAAACGCTGTGATCCTCTGCCCTTAGGTAATTGGAGAGAGGGGCGATGATTTCTTTTGTTCTTATCCTCCGGTAGCCAAGGTACTGGGGATTTGCCCCATTTGTCGGCTAACTTCTCCAGTTCGCTTCCGAACAGGAGGGCTCCTTTAAAGGGCATTCTCGTGAGTTTCGTCTTGGAAGTTGCGCTGGCAGACCAACTTCAGAAGGTCCAATAAAACAAATCGGAAGGTGGTCCCACGTAGCCAAGGCAAAAAAACAAGGTTATCTCTTTGTTTTTTTGCCCAGACCAACTTCAGAGCCAGAGTTGCCTTCCGGCTGCCACTATGGATGAGATGCCCCTGGCTGAGGTGTGTACCAGGTCAGAGGTCGCATCCGTGAGAAAGGATACCGCTGGTTCCAGTGCTTTGACAGGCGTGGCGGCGACCCTGGTCATGGATAAGCAGGCGCGTGTCACCACATCACAGCAGGCAGCAATCTGTAGTGACATAGCTGATATGTTGAATGCCTGTAAGGATGGATTCCAGACGTATGTCCTGGGCATCCTTGAGTGCCGCTCCTCCCTCGATTGGGATGGTAGTGCGCTTTGTGACCACGCAGACCATGGCTTCCACTTTGGGGAACACTAGGAGATCTTTGGCTGAGGGTTCCAATAGGTAGAGGGCTTCTAGGGCCCGTCCGCCTTTGAAACTGGCCTCCAGAGCATCCCATTCCAGGTCAATCAGCTATTGTACGGCTTGCAGCAGAGAGAAATGGTAGGAGGCATGACAGAGTCCCTCTAGAAGAAGGTTCGTCTTCGGTTCCCCTGTGGCACTAGTGCCCGGGATGGCAAGCTACCTTCAAGCTGTGAGCCACGAGATCTGATAGCTCGTCTTTGGAGAAAAAATGCCTCATGGTTCAGTAAGGTTTCGTTCCTGGAGGATTTCCCCTTCCTCCAGGGATTCTTGATCTTCGTCCAAGGTGTCTGTGTCCTCTATGGTGAGGCACATCTCTGGAGGGCCTAGATGGCCCTTGGAGATTAGGGTCCTCTGGGGGAAGCTGTGGTTGTGTCATCGGTGGTGCAGGTTGCATGTGGACAAAGGTGTGTAGGCTTTTAAAGAATTCTACCCAGGAAAAGGATCTTGGGTCTAAATTGAAAGCCGCTGCATCCCCAGGGAGCCCCGTTTGAGGGAGGCTCACGCTGGGGGTACAGAGGTCTGGTGTACTATCGGTGGATCCAGATTCCTGTACTGGCTGTGGAGGGCCTGAACCTGGTTCTCCCACAGCCTCCTTGCACTGTCGGCACAGGGCCGTGGCACTATTGTGATTGCAACTACAAAGATGTACACTACAAGACGTAGATCAACTAATTTAACACTGTAAAAAATAATTATTAAAAGGGCAATGAACAAATACAGTAAAGTAAAACCTGGCACTACTAAAAAATATGACTGTAGAACCTGTATAGATCTTCTAATTTAACACTGTAAAAAATAATTATTAAAAGGGCAATGAATAAAGTAAAGTAAAACCTGGCATTACTAAAGAAATATGACTGTAGAACCTGTAAATAAATACTATTAAAAAAGATGAAAAAAATAAATAAATATTTGAACTGTAAAAAATATATTAAACCTATAAATAAAGATGAAAAACAAAAATTAAAAAATCAAAAAAAACAAAACAAAAAACAAAACACATTGAAAGGCAAAATTACTGTATAACGCTTTAACCTACCTAATGAGCAAAATTTTATATACAATAAATTTAGATTAAGAAAAAAGAATGAAAGTAATAAAACAACTGCCAGACCATTGATGTGAATATTCATAGGAACACAGTGTAATCAACAGAGCAATTGCCACACGGCCGATGACCCGCAGGTCTTATATCGGTCAGCCTATTCTCTGGTAAAGCTGACGGTGAAATATATTCTTTAATATTCTTTTCTCTTTTATTTGCTATCATCAGATTTTTATCTTTAAAGCAAGGCAATATCTGTAAAATCGACCAATATTTTTTTTAAATTTTAGTAATTTGGAACGACATGAGTAAATGTGATAGGGCAAACGATACGATCGTTACATTTTTTGTCTTTAGGTTGTAACAACTCATTTCTATCATATTTGGCAGCTTTATTAAAACCTGCTGAAATATATTTCTTAGGATAGGATTTTGCTAAAAATCTGTCAGTCATTTCTACGGATCTTTTGTGGAAAATTTTGACATCACCACACAGACGTTTAAGCCTTAGAAACTGCGAATAAGGCAAATTCCTTTGTAAGGATTTGTTATGGTAGTTTTCATAATGTAATAATTTATTAGTATCTGTCTGTTTCCTAAAAATATCTGTTATAAAAGATCCATCCTTAAAATTGACAAAAACATCTAAAAAAGAAATGCATGTAGAATTAAAAACCAAAGTGAATTTCAAATTAGAATCTAAAGTGTTCAGCCATGAATGAAACACGTGTAATAACTCACTGCTGCCCTTCCATATTAAAAAGATGTCATCAAATGTATCGTTTCCAGAAAAGTATATTTTGTTTAAAATCATGGTCAATTAAAAATAATTCCTCAAACCTTGCTACATATAAATTGGCTATGGACGGAACCATAGGAGAACTCATGGCTACTCCTTTTTGCTGCTTATAAAACTTCCGATTAAAAGCAAAAAAGTTGTGTTTTAAAGGAAATTGTGCCAGTTCCATCAGAAAATGATTAGTTATTCCTGTATATTTGTTGTGTTGAAAGTGGCTGAAAAATGATATTCAAAGCCGCGTCCTGTGGTATATTGGTGTACAGTGATTCAATGTCCATAGTTACCATTAGAATGTCATCACTAAGATTATTAAAATCATTAAAAAAATTAATAAAATGTGTAGAATCTCTTATCTTCTCTATCTGTGGTTTTAAAAACTTATCTAAAAAATGGCAAGAGGTTCTAGGAGAGATCCATTTGCTGAGATGATAGGTCTTAGATTTATGGATTTTCAGAAGAATATAGATCGTAGATGTAATCGGATAAGTCACCACAAGAAACCAATATCATGCAACCATGCTAACCCTCTCTCACAAAACCACCAAATTGGCCGCAACTAGAGCTCGTCTACTCTCTGTATCAGGACCAACCCTTTGGAACACTATGCCAGTAGATCTACGCCAAGAGGCTTGCCATAAAACATTTAAACGAAAACTCAAAACATGGCTTTTCACGAAGGCATTCAAATAATACATGTCACCAAAACTCACTCATTTTGCTCACCCTTCAATCTTCTTTGCCAACAAAACACTCTCCCTGCCACACAATGCCTCCAGCCTCACCACCCCTCCTCTCCTGCATCCCTGCCCCTAACAGATCCCTCAGTTCTAACTTTACGATCCCTCATAAGATAACTCCCTCTCTTAGTTGCTACCATCTTGGATTTTCAACTTCATGCCTTGACTTACATATCTTCAATAATGTACACTTTGTATATAGTTTTATAATCATATATGCTATTTCCTCCCCAATGCATCTATTGTAAATAGTTCCTTGCAATCTATGCAACTCCTACTTTCCCTTCCCCCATGCAACCCTTTCAACTCTTCATTCCCCTCCCTATATGCAATATACAACCCTTATCCCCTCTATACACTCCGTCCATCTTCATCCCCCCTCTACCCCCGTTCTTTCTTTCCCCCCACTCCATCCCCCAATCATTTCTCTCAATACCATCTCAGTTATCCAACAACCTCTATTTAAGTCTCTCTATTTAAGCCTCGTTCATTGTATAGTTTATTTAATTTTATTTTATTCACTGTTTTCCTATAAGTTCTATGTAAAGCCTCTGTTTTGCTGATTTTGAAGTTATAATATAAACCAAACTGATGTTATCCTACGAAGTCCGGTATATAAAAACCACAAATAAATAAATAAATAAATAGATAAATAAATAGATAAGTGACTTAAAAAATCAAATTCTTTATTTGTAAGAAAACCACCTTCTTTGGCTGTGGATAAAAGATTGTCAATGTCTTTTTTAATGCTAACAGTGGGATCTTTGTCTAATGTTTGATAGAAAACCTTATCAGACAATTGTCGGTCAATTTCTTGAACATATTTCTCCCTATCCATAATTACTATACTTCCACCTTTGTCTGCGGCTTTAATTACTATTTTTGTGTCTTTACCCAATGTGGTTAATGCCATTCTTTCTTCTCTTGTCATATTATAATAGCATTTCTTTGGGTTATTTTTTTGTTCAGCAATTTGTAAATCATGTAGAATTAGCTTTTCATATTTATTTATTTATGTATTTAGCATTTGTATATACCGAAATTCTTGTAGCAAAGCTACAAATCAATTCGGTTTACATTTTAACATTAACAGGCATGTAAGAATGCAGTTACATAGAACAAGGAGAATTAAACTAGGATCAACAGGCAAGGTATCACCATAAACAAAAAAGTATGATATTTTTGAGTAACAAGCTCAACAATAGCTAAACAAGTAAAGAAGCTAAACAATAGCTAAACATAGTTCAATTTGGAAAAACTGCGATTTGAGAAAGGCTGCATGTAAGAATGCCTGAATCATGTCTGAATCATGCCTGAATATGTCTGAATCATGGGATTGGGAACATTATTGGATATCCATTTACTAGGTTTTTTAACTATAGACAACTCCTGATTGGTGGTAACTTTATCCGAAAAAACATCCATAATCTTAAGTTTTCTAGTAAATTTGAAAAGTTCACACGTGTTTTAAATGCATTATATGCCGTGTAGGAACAAATGATAACCCTTTTTTAAGTGCTCTCTCTTCAGGTTCTGTAAGTATACGAGATGAAATATTTAGGATGGCATTATTTTCATTGGGTTGTACTATCCCTTCGGTAGACCTGTCTAATATTGATAATTGTGTTGTTTGTGTTGATGGTAATTGTACATCCCTCTTCCTCTCCTTCTCCCTCTCCATGTGCCTCGACCCCTTAAAAAAGAACTATCAGAATGATTATATGGTGCATCATCTTTTTCAGAATTTCTTCTCCATAACTTATTCACCTCAAAAGCCCTAGTTGTTGGTCTACTCTTCAAATCTTTTGGATCATAATTTACAGACTCTGAAAATAATGGTGCTGATGGGTCTAACTCTGAATCAGTATTACTCCGTATTCTCTTAGCACGTCTATCTATATTTGGGCTTTCATGTGCTCGTTTGTCTTTCCTTTCGTCATTAGTTTTCTGGTGATCTATTTTTGGTCGTTGATATGTTTTTCTATTCTTAAAATTCGTTTTGTTCGGTTGGTGCCAATTACAGTGTTAAATTAGTTGATCTACATCTTGTAGTGTACATCTTTGTAGTTGCAATCACAATAGCGCCAATCCCCTCCGCTCACTTTTTTAGAGCAATTAAAAGTTTTTAGGTAACTTTGTTTATAGTGTGCATCTACAGTCATAATTGTTTTTTTTAGTATAGCTAGTTTTTATTGTATTTATTTATCGCCCTTCCAATAATTATTTTTTACAGTTGTAAATTAGTTTATCCACACACTGTACATTTTGTAGTTTCAATGACCATAGCGCTAATCCCCAGCGCACACTGTTTGGGAGCAATTAAATGCTTGTTAGGAAGGTTATTTTATAAATTGCTCCCTTTCCCCCTTTTGTTTTACTAGGCTACTCCTTTCAAATCTCAATAATCAGTATAGTTTTTGATTAGGAACTACAGATTTATCGGCGTTTTTGTATATATTTTTTTTTAAATTGCCCATTATGCAGCTTTTTATAAATTGTCCCGTTTCTCTCTGGCATTGTTTATTTTATCTTGCAGATCGCTAATATATTTACTTATTTGACACACTAGTTGTTTTAAATAATTGCCGTCTGCTGTCACATATGGGGATTTTGAGGACCCGCCCCCTTTAGCTTGATTGACGTTGGAATTGGCGCGGTTTTCAGTGTTTAAATCTCCGGTACCTAGTTTGCTTTCTTTTTTGAGTGTACCCGAGTATGAGTAGTTGGCGATACAATATGCCCTGAGATTCAACTAATGGGTAAGAGATTTTTTTACAGTATTTATCTTTATTGAGAGTAGCCTTAAAGAGTGGGAGAAACTGGAGGTTTTCTAGAGATAATGTCTATACAGTTTTAATCAGTGAGTATATCTTTAGAGCAACACACACACAAAACAGTTTTTCCTGTATTTTATAGAATTTTCATTAGATTATATCGTAGTTGTTATATGCAGCGAAAGTAGCGATTTATGAAGGAGGGACTATGTACTTCTTTGTTGTTTGTGATCAAGACAGAGTTATATTTACTACTAGTACCATTGCAAATTTAATCTTTTACAAAAAAAGTTCTTTTTTAAAGATTTCCTTTAAATGGTGCTACTCTGGATGTTTTAGTTGTTGGCATAAGTACACAAGTCACAATTCAGCATATTTATTATCAATATTATTGTAAATTATTGTGGTCTTGCACTCCACTTTTAAATTATTTTACTTACTTTTATATATAGTATGCTGTTTGAATTCATCCATTAATGTTTGACAATTGATCGCAAAAATATCGACTACAGCACTACATTTACTGGCACCACTGTCTAGAGGTACTTTATTATTAATCATCATTTACATTTTTAATTTATTATGCTTTAACCTATTGTTTTACATATATTTTTTTTTAGTAGTAATGTATTATATTTGTTACATCTTCCAGACCATATGATGCTCCTTTATACACTATCAGAATAATCAAGAATTTTAATTTGATGAAACAGAGGTAATGTCCATATACATTCCTATGATAATTTTGCTGTTACACACTTTGTTTTCACTTTTCCATGTTACCATTATTTATGTCTGATGTTGAAGTGTTTTTATGATTTGTTTTATTTATTAGTATTTATGTATCCGTTTATGTGTTGTAGCCCCTGATGCAGTTGAAAATTTAGGCCATGCGTGGTGCCTGTCAGGCCTATACTGGTAACTGGCAGAAACCAACCGAAAACGGGGTTAAAACCTACCATATAGACGCAGTTATCGAAGGCGAAGAAGGGAGACCCCCAACGGGGTGAAAACATTTGCAATTAACAAAGAAATTCCTGCAGAAAAAATTCCTGTCAGGAATGTGTGAGAGGACTTCCGGGGATGACATCACCCGAAGCGGAAGCTTGAAAAGCTAGCTCCGCCACCCCGCTTCCCAAATCTCCTACCATCACTGAGAGAATTTGAGTGTTGATACTCCACTCTTCTCCAATTGCACTAACTAAGCCCGGTACTTCAAATCACCGCGTTTCCGGAGGGTTTTGAGGCCTGGAGGCGTGGTATGCGCCACCGACATCCGAAGTCCATCACGGAGCACCGAAGTCACACTTCCAAAATGGCATTCGGGGCAGACTACCCAACACAGCTAGCATCAGTCTCTGAAGACGCGCTGCTTCAGATCTTATCTAGAGTGTTGGCAGGTTTGAATGAACGGCTAATTAAATTGCAATCAGCCATGGATGACGTCAAAGCAGCAGTGGAAGGCCAGGAAAAGCAATTCGATGAGGTAGAACAGCATGTGGGAGAACAGGATGACCGCCTCGTGGTGGCTGAATGGCAGGTACAAGTGCTATCAGAACAGCAAACAATGCTCCGCTCCTAGAGCGCATGGAGGACCAGGAGAATAGAAATTGCCGTAACAATCTCAAAACAGTGGGTTTGCCTGAGTCCGTAACGGATAGCGACCTATACAAGTTCCTGGAGGAGTGGCTACCGCAGCAACTGGGCCTGACAAATCTTGTAGGGCAGCTGCGGTGTGATCAGGCCCACAGAATGGGACAGCCGCGTGAGACGGGTGAGAGGCCGCATCCAGTTATGGCGAGAATCCTTAACTGGCTGCATAAAGTCCAGATGATGCGGGAATTTCGGAAGCATCCTGCAATTGAATATATGGGCAGTCGCATATTGATTTTCAGTGATTTCTCAGCAGCAGTGGCCGCACAGCACAAGGCTATGGCCCCAACATGTACAGAGCTGCATAAACGTGGCATTGCCTTTGCCCTGTTATACCCGGCCAAGCTGCGTGTCCACCATGCTAATAAGAAAGTGGGTTTTTTTGTTTTTTTGTTTTGTTTTTTTTACCAACAAAGTGGATGTGTCCCATTTCTTAGTGAATGTTCCCCAGGAGGAGAACACTTTAAAAAATGCCAACCCATACCCTGGGAACCTGGGAGCACAGCAACTGGCCAGTTGTCACAGCCTTCAGGGCCTGCCTGACAGGGGCGGCTTTGTTTGGATCTGGATTCAGTCGGTTTTAGTTCACTGCGTTCAGATGGTTCACTTATCTGTTTTTTTCTCTTTACTTCCCAGTTGGGTGGAGCATACAACGGCACCAATACTGGCACTCTTAGTGCCTGGAGAGTTCCGCCTGACAATCACCTATTGGACACTAGGTACTGTGTTGGTAGGAGCTTGTTGCCCTGCCATACTTGGGGAGTGTCTGGGATGAGGTGCTTTTGGAATCAAGTCTATATTCATAGACACTACTCGCAATTCCACTCCCACATGCTGATAATGCTTGGATTTTGAATACATGTTTAGTTGGTTAATATCAATTAGGAAATAACTTTATTTGAGATAACTTGCTGTTGGGGGGGGGGTTGTCGGAGGGGGCCGTGGGCACTCCCTGCGAGCAGGGGGTGTCGAAGGTCTGTGCCTCCTAAAGCTGCCTGACGTTTAGTTGGTTTGTATGGGTATGCGTGAGGTATGTTTGTGTATGGCTGTGGAGGGGGAACTTGAGGGCTGGGAAGGGGTGGGTCAAGGGGAAGTATGCATTGCAGAGAACAGTATTGAGCTGGTGTAAACTCTGTTTCCTAATGTCACGATGACTGTCCCGTTTGATCCCGGCGGCTTAGGCTGGGGAGCGGTGGGTGTTCCACTTTTTAAATTTTTGCAAAATACTTGAGGGATACTAAGACATTCCTAACTCTTAAAAATAGCTACTAATAAATTTACATCACTAAATGTAGATGGGATTCACTCCCCTATTAAATGGAAAAAACTATTGCAAACCTTTAAACGACTGGGATCTCAAATAGTGTTTCTTCAGGAAACTCACCTAACAGCAGGGGAACACGCCAAATTACAGAGAGAGTTGGGGGGGCAGTGTTTCTCTTCCTCTTACTCCTCATGGAAAAGGGGCGAGGCAATTCGAATCCATAAGCAGGTGCCCTTTCAGGTGGACAAAGTGTGGCATGATGTGGAGGGTAGATATGTAATCGTTCAGGGACACTGTTACCAACAAAAGCTGGCTCTCTGTAATGTGTATGCACCAAATGTGTATTCTCATGAATTTTTTAACCATTTGACGGGGATCCTGGCCAAGCTTTCAGCCTGCGCTTTGGTCTTGGGAGGGGATTTCAATGTTGTGTTAAATAAAAAAGGAAGATTGTAAACCCCCTAAACTAACTGAATATAATGATCACCGATTGGGAGCAAATTTTGTTTGCAGGGAGTTGTGCCTCACGGATATTTGTACGCGTGAGGCACAACAGAATTACACTTTCTTTTCCCATCCCCATTGCTCCTACTCCCGGCTGGACTATTTTTTGATTTCTAACTTTTTGTTCCCCCGGGTGACCATAGCTACCATTGGCGCAATCGCCTTATCAGACCATGCGCCGGTGTCAGTTGGTATCACGCTGGGAATGTTCCCTAAGCCACCCTTTTCATGGCGCATGCCCCCTGGCGTTATGCTGGACACATGCTTTCACCAATATTTACAGGCTCGCTGGGAGGAGTATGTGCACATTAATGCGCAGACTGAAATAGCCACTGTAGTCCTATGGGAAGCGGGTAAGGCAGTCATGAGAGGCACACTGATAGCCTATGTGGCGACCAAAAATAAAAAACGGAATGCGGACATTTTGCACTTCACTGCAGAATTAAAGTGGGCACAATTGCATCACATGCAAATGCTGTCAAGATTCTAGTAAGAGGGAGGTTGACACTATCTGAGAGACTTTAAACACGCTCATACATCAGCGGGCCTCTAAGTCCCTCAGATATTATCAGCTACAGCTGTATAAACTGTTATGGTTTTGAGGTGTTGGAGTGGATTCTTGGGCACTGCAGTGATGGCCACTCCCACGGGGAGGAGCCCCATGAGGAACCGCAGTACTAGGCTACACTCTATACACGCAGACACAGAGAATTTGTATTTATTATACAGCTTGGTGGTACTGCCCGGAGAGCGGGCAGCAGTGAGGTAACCCTCAGCAGAGGAGACCAGTCCCACACTCGAGTAGATGATAGGCAGCGTAGGGTAGCTGAGGAAGGTCCTGGATGCAGACTCCAAGTGCTGAAGCTGAAGGTGAGACAGACTGAAAGGGTTAGTACTCACTGAAGTAGATAGCTGTATTGATGAAGATCCTGGCAGGCAGAAGTAGTTCCAATGCAGGCACCAGAGTAGGGAAAGCAGGCCCTCGAGGAGCAAGTACCCGGTATCCCAGATAGGTACCTGAAAGAGAGCATAAGGGCCCCCGAGGAGCGGGTACCCAGGTTAGCAATGAATTACCCTGAAGGGCAGAGAGAGAGCTTCCTGCGGCAGCTAGGAAGCGGCAAAGCAGCTTAGACCGGAGGCATTCCAATCCTTGCTAACTCAGTTTGTTAGCAAACGAAGGGTATGCTAAATACCAGGATGTGATGGTCACTCGGAGGGGACACCCCCGAGGCTCCCGCCATGACGTGGATAAAGATGTAGGTGGCGTGCGCGCACCCTAGGAGGCCCTCAGGATAATCATGGCGAACGCTGTTGCCGTTCCAGGAACGCCGGAGAGAGCAGCATGAAGACATGGCAGCAGCCATCTTCCCAAGGCTTGAGGAGAGAGAGAAGGAAGAAAGGTGAGGCACAGAGGTCGAAGCCGTCTGAGTCCGACGAACGCAACAGTACCCCCTTCAAAGGGCCCCCTCCAGACCCCCTACCTGGTCTTGGTTTTTAAGGATGCAATCGATGAAATTGACAAAGCATCTCTATGTCCATATTAGCCAATGGTTCCCAAGAGTTTTCTTCAGGCCAATATCCCTCCCATTACAGGAGGTATTCCCAAACTCTGCCTCTCTTTCTTACATCAAGGATGGCATCAACCTTGTACTCGATGTCTTCTTCTGCAACAGGAATAGGTTCAGGTGTCTTGGTGGAAAACTCTCTAAGAACAAGCGGTTTCAGCAGCGAAACATGGAATGCATTAAAATCTTCATAACTGGAGGAAGTCTCAGACTATAAGTGAATGAGCCCAATCGTCGGAGAATAGGAAAGGGTCCGACAAAGCGTGGATCAAATCAAGCAGATGGAAGTTTAAGTCTCAGATGTTTGGTAGACAGTCAGACTTTATCACCAGGCTGGAATTCAGGAGCCTTGCTTTGGTGCGCATCATAGCCTTTCCTTGCTTTTTGTCCTGCTTTTTAGAGCATCTCTTTAGTCTTTCTCCAGAGCTGCTGTATATCTTTGACAGTAGATTGAGCTGCTGGGGACGACACAAAGTGGAAGTGATAAAGGTGGTAAAGGTTGTCGTCCGTAGACCACTTCAAACGGTGTAGATCCAGTAGTTGATGCTGAATGCCAATTGATGGTGAATTCAGCCCAGGGTAACAGTTCAGCCCAGTCATTCTGTCATGAACCAACATAGGCGTGGAGAAACTGTTTGAGAGTTCTATTCATTCTCTCTGTTTGGCCATTCGACCGAGGATGGTACGCAGAGGTGAAGTCAAGTGTGATGTCGAATTTCTTACACAAGGCTTTCCAGAACTTTGCTGTAAATTGAGCTCCTCTGTCGGAAACAATGTGTTTAGGCATGCTGTGTTGGCAAAAGATGTGACTGATGAATAATTTAGCAAGTTCCATGGCTGATGGCAAGCTAGGGAGAGCCACGAAGTGAGCCATCTTCGAAAATCAATCCACTATAACCCAAATGGTATTGTTACCTCCAGAAAGTGGCAGGTCCACCACGAACTCTGTTGCAATGTGGGTCCAGGGCTCATCTGGTGCTGTTAAGGGTTGAAGCAGGCCCCAATGACGTCTGGGCAAAGGTTTCTGTCTGGCACAATTGGAACAGGAGGCTACGTATGCAAGAGTGTCTTCTTTCATGGTGGGCCACCAATAGTACTTTTGTAGCTTAGCCAGTGTTCGCCGTTGAACAGGGTGTACAGCCAGTTTCGAATCGTGAGCCCATGTTAGCAACTTCTTTCTTAGATTGCAGGGTACAATGTCTTGCCCAGGGATACTGGATGTGTAGCAGTGAGAATCACTCTCTTCGGGTCAATGATATGCTGGGGTTCATCAGGTACGTCCTTCTGAGAGGAAAGAGCGAGATAATGTGTCTGCTCTGACATTCTTGTCACCAGGGCGATATTTCAGCACAAAGTCAAATCTGTTGAAGAACAGGGACCACCTCGCCTGTCTACGGTTGAGGCGTTGAGCATGACGGAGGTACTCCAGATTTTTGTGATCAGTGTAAACAGTGATCTGATGTTGTGCAACTTCAAGCCAGGAGCACCATTCTTCAAATGCCATTTTTATTGCCAAAAGTTCATTATCCCCATGCCGTAGTTCTTCTCCGCTGGCGAGAAGCGTCGGGAAAAGAATGAACAGGGGTGTGGCTTAGCATGGCCCCTACACCTACATCAGAGGCACCGACTTCCACAATGAAGGGTCGAGAAGGGTCTGGATGGCGGAGACATGGATTGCTTGAAAAGGCGTATTAACTTCTGAAATGCTGTCACAGCTTCCGTAGACCAAGTGGCAAAGCTGGCTCCCTTCCTCGTCATCGCTTTTAATGGAACAGTCAATGAAGAGTCATTTTTGATAGAGGTCCGTTAGTAGTTGGTAAATCCCAAAAATCGTCTTAGAGCTTTTTGGCCAGTGGGTTGGGTCCATTTTTGAATACTCTCAAGCTTCTGAGTGTCCATTTGGAATCCTTTGTTTGAGACAATGTACCCTAAGAAGGGCACGGATTCCTTGTGAAATTCGCATTTAGTCAACTTGGCATACAAGCAGTTCTCACGAAGTCTCTGCAGAACTCTTTTGACATCTTCCTGATGGGATTGCAGGTCCTGAGGAAATATCAAGATGTTGTCTAAGTAGACGATGACACATTGGTAGAGTAAATCATGCAGACTATCGTTCACCATGTTTTGGAAGACAGCTGGGGCATTGCACAAGCCGAAGGGCATCACCAGGTATTCAAAGTGTCCATCCCGGGTATTAAAAGCAGTCTTCCATTCATCGCCAGAATAGCTCTGAGATGAGTGGTAAAGGGTAGCGGTCCTTTATGGTGATCTCATTCAGACCTCTGTAATCAATGCATGGACGTAATGTTCCGTCCTTCTACCCCACGAAGAAAAATCCTACGCCAGCAGGAGACTTGGAAGGTCTTATGAAGCCTTTCTGGAGATTCTCCTGGATGTGCTCTGACATCGCTTTATTCTCCACTACGGAGAGGGGGTAGACCCTACCTTTGGGTGGTTCCGTATTTGGCTTCAAATTAATTGTGCAGTCTTATGATCTGTGTGGAAGCAACACATCAGCAGCTTCTTTTGAGAATACATCTTGGTAAGATGCATATTGAGGCGGCAACCAAGGCAACAATGGGGTAGTTGGCATGCATGGTATTGGAGAGATTTCCATCAAGCATTTGCCATGACAATCTGGACCCCAACGTGAAAGATCCAACGTGGCCCAGTTGAATTGTGGCATATGTTTCTGCGGCCACGGTAGCCCAAGTACAAAAGGCCTTCTCTAGCACAAAGAAGGAAATAGTCTCTGTATGAAGAGCACCGGTACATAAACTCACTGGTTCTGGTGACCCGATTGACTGCTATTCTCCCTATGGTGATTCATCTGGATCAGACAGGATTCATAAAAGGTAGACAGGAGTAAAAAATGTCCACAGGTTGATTGCTGCACTCAGCTTCCACCGTCAAACCGATGCGCTTATACTGAGTCTGGATACCGAAAAGGCCTTTGACTCCTTCTCATGGGACTATTTATTTTGGCACTCCACAGTGGAGTGCCTCAGGGATCTGTCCTTGGACCGGTGCTTTTCAATATATATATCAATGATCTGGAAAGGAATACGATGAGTGACGTTATCAAATTTGCGGATGATACAAAATTATTCAGAGTAGTTAAATCACAAGCAGACTGTGATACATTACAGGAGGACCTTGCAAGACTGGAAGATTGGGCATCCAAATGGCAGATGAAATTTAATGTGGACAAGTGCAAGGTGTTGCATATAGGGAAAAATAACCCTTGCTGTAGTTACACGATGTTAGGTTCCATATTAGGAGCTACCACCCAAGAAAGAGATCTAGGCATCATAGTAGATAATACATTGAAATCGTCGGCTCAGTGTGCTGCAGCAGTCAAAAAAGCAAATAGAATGTTAGGAATTATTAGGAAGGGAATGGTTAATAAAACGGAAAATGTCATAATGCCTCTATATCGCTCCATGGTGAGACCACACCTTGAATACCGTGTACAATTCTGGTCGCCGTATCTCAAAAAAGATATAGTTGCAATGGAGAAGGTACAGAGAAGGGCAACCAAAATGATAAAGGGGATGGAACAGCTCCCCTATGAGGAAAGGCTGAAGAGGTTAGGGCTTTTCAGCTTGGAGAAGAGACGGCTGAGGGGGGATATAATAGAGGTCTTTAAGATCATGAGAGGTCTTTAAGACTAATCGGAGAAAATTCTTTTTCACTCAACGCACAATAAATCTCTGGAATTTGTTGCCAGAGGATGTGGGTTAGTGCAGTTAGTGTAGCTGGGTTCAAAAAAGGTTTGGATATGTTCATGGAAGAGAAGTCCATTAACTGCTATTAATCAAGTTTACTTAGGGAATAGCCACTGCTATTAATTGCATCAGTAGCATGGGATCTTCTAGGTGTTTGGGTAATTGCCAGGTTCTTGTGGCCTGGTTTGGCCTCTGTTGGAAACAGGATGCTGGGCTTGATGGACCCTTGGTCTGACCCAGCATGGCAATTTCTTATGTTCTTATGTTCTTATGGTATTGAAGGCAACTTCACAGTGTGGCTTGAAGCATTATATCATAATCCCAGCACTCGACTCCTTATTAATATTGCCTTGACAGAGTCATTCTCACTGCATTGTGGGGTACGGCAGGGCTGCCCCCTATCCCCCCTTTTGTTTCTGTTGGCGCTGGAATGCATCGCCATCAAGCTCCGTTTAGACACAGAGTTCACAGGTCTCTGCATTGGGCGACATCAGCTGAAGTTGGCAATGTTTGGGGATGATATCCTGCTCTTTTGTCAGTAGACTCAAACATAGCGTCCCGGTTATAGTCCAACATTTTTCCCTCTTCAGGGATATTGCGGGGCTATTAACTATACTCAGAAGCCTTAGCACTCAACCCTCGCACCACACAGGCATGGTATGCTGGGTTCCCTTTTACCTGGGCTCCAGGCAAGATAAAATACTTGGGGGTATGGATCCTAGAAACTTAGCGGATCTTTATGCTCTTAACATCAAAACTATGCTGTCGGCTCTGGGAGCTCAATTGACAGCCTGGCAATCTCTGCTGCTGTCTGGGCGCTGTGCTTTAAGATGATACTAGTGCCAAAATTATTATATAAACTTCATATATTGCCCTGCTGGTTACTTTGCACAGATGTTTTGTGGCTACAACGTTCCTTTCAAAGATTCCTGTGGGCAGGGAAGAAAGCTCGGCTACGGTACTCTGTGCTGTTACACTCTCGGGACACTGGGGGGTTGGGCATGCCTAATTTCTGTCTGTATAATGCAGCTTGTCAACTTCGATTCGTGGGGGAGTGGATATTAGATCAGTACTCGTATCTAGAGGATGGCTTACTTCTAAGTATTACAAAAAATGGCAATTATATAAAGAATATATCACACACTCTAGCACAACATATCATATATGGTGACATATAAGCCATTAGAAAAAATTGTTATTGTTGTATACAAAACATTCTATCAAAAATCTTTAAAAAACATTTAATTTCTATTCATCGTTGGATATATAGAGTAAATAGCAAAAGTTCACCATAAAAACACATTCAAAAACACAATCATACTATTAAAAAAATTTTCTTTTAGAAAATCTATATAATACAGTTGTTCCACTCCCTCTTTACATCATTGTATTTCTTCAGTAGTTCAATTTCACAAATTCATACTCCCAACATGTTTCGCAGTGCAATCGGCTTCTTCAGGGGAGCATAATACACAGATCTTCAAAAGTTTCCTCCACAAAATCACCCAAATGTATCCACACTACAAGAGATATTCTAATAACAATTTATCATAATTTTCACAAATTCTTAAAAAAGAAAATTTCTTTTAATCACAAAGGTGCATTCAATATACAATTGGCACCAATTTACTAACCTCAATTTTCACAGTATCTTACTCTTACTGCATACAAACAATCCAAATGTATTATCTCCACAGTTTCACCTTTATCTCTTTTATAATCTGAAAAAACACAGAAAAACCATCTAAATCCCAAAAACCCCTTAAAAATACCAATAACTTTTCAAAAATAGATCACACCAATTGTTACAAAAAACTCTTCAAAAAACTTCCTTATACAAAAGACTCACCATCAAAGCGCTCACCCCAACACTCCCATTTTTCAGAGAGTCCCCTGAAGAAGCTGACTGCACGGCGAAACATGTTGGGAGTATGAATTTGTGAAATTGAACTACGGAAGAAATACAATGCTGTAAAGAGGGAGTGGAACAACTGCATTATACAGATTTTCTAAAAGAAAACATTTTTAATAGTATGATTGTGTGTATGAATGTGTTTTTATGGTGAACTTTTGCTATTTACTCTATGTATCCAACAATGAATAGAAATTAAAAGTTTTTTTGAAGATTTTTGATAGAATGTTTTATATACAACAATAAAAAAATTTTCTAATGACCTTATATGTCACTATATATGATATGTTGTGCTAGAGTGTGTGATATATTCTGTATATAATTGCCATTTTTTGTAATCTTGTAGATGTAATATGGCTTTCTCAATTGATTCAGTATTTAGTTATTCTGACAGTTTGGGATTTATTGTTAAAAGGTGTACCTTTATTTGAACAAAAGACAGAATGTGTGGGTGACACACAATGGACAGATTTATCTCGATTACATAAGCGGTCTGTGCAATCAGGTTTACATGCTTCTACTTTAATTGAATATCTAAGGATAAAAAGGATCCCACGAGGATCGCGTTTATATAAGCAATCACATCTTTTTTCGGATGATCCAATATTTGTAGCTAAATGGAACTCAATCTTAAATAAGTGCTCCATGGATCTGATGATCCTTATAGTAGAAACTACGCAGGCCTTAGTAGTTGAGACTGAAAAAGAAATTGAGATATTGTGTGCCACCCTGAAAAGTTAATATGCCCTCTGAGTCCTTTGAAAGTAAACTGGATAAATGTAATCAGAACATTAACACTTTACGTGAAAAATTAAAAGAATCAAAATTCAAAAAATTCAAAAGGGATGAGAACGATTATACCCATGGGTATGTTTACCCATGGTGTAATAAGAATCGTTCAAAATCTAAGAAATCTACTAATTTTGATTCTTCATCTACTGACTCATTGGGGAAGGAAGGGAATCATGTATCTTTTTTAGAACAGGCCCCGAAATCCAAACATGGAGGCGGAGCGTCGAGGCGGATGGGGAGGTCGTTTCAACAGAAACCGCAGCCCGGTACACCTTCGAGATCAGAATCAGAGGTGAATGATATATTTGATTTGGTTACAAATTTGTCATCATATTCTCTGTGGAAAAACGGGTGTTAAACCGAGGGTTGTCTTTTGTACCTACCCCGTATTATGATGCTTTTGAGACTCACTTAGCTTTACAGAAGTTCTTTCGCTTGATGCGTTTATTTTTCTTTCAAGGGAATAGTATGACTGTTGATGATTCTTCAGTTGTGAAAAAGTCTTCTCTGTGGATGCCTCCGGGTCCAATTCATCCATTGATGGTGGCTTTTGAGGAGGTTGTAGAAAGAGATTTGCAGAATAAAGAGGCAGTACAAAAATTTCCATTTTGGAATTTAACAAAGGAGGAGCATCAGGCCTTGCAAAATCTTAGACAACAGAAGGACTTGGTGTTTAATCCTGCAGATAAGGGGGGGGGGGGGGGGGGGGCGATTGTCCTTTTGGATCAATGTAAATATGAGCAGGAAGTTTTTCGACAGCTGACTGATGAGAAGTTTTATTGTAAACTCTCTGAAGATCCCACGTGTCCTTTAAAGGCACTAATATCTGCCCTGGTGACGGAAACTCTAAGTGTTGGTTGGATAACGGTGAAGGAGGCAGCTTTTTTAGTACAAAGCTGTCCACATATCCCTGTTTTCTATGTACTCCCAAAAGTACATAAATCTTTGATCTCGCCACCCAGAAGACCGATTGCATCGGGCATTGGATCAATTTTAGAGCCACTGTCCATATTTGTTGACCGGTTTTTACAACCTTTTGTTCCAATAGCTCGCTCATACATCAAAGATTCTTCCCATTTAATAAGGATCTTGAAGGCTCTTCCAGTAATTACTGAGCCTATTCTGCTTATCTCTATGGACATTGAGTCACTATACTCAAATAATCCCTCAATATGGAACTATTAGTTTAATTGAAGAGATTTTGGAAACCCGAGAGAGGAAAAGTGTTCCCTCTCATTTTTTGATTGAATTGGCAACTATTGCTTTGACTAAGAATTATTTTGTGTTCAAAGATGAGTTTTTCCAACAAACTCATGGGACAGCAATGGGTGCCACTATGACCCCAGACCTGGCATGTCTGTACGTCACAGCTTTTGAAGAGAAATTTGTATACCCCTCTTTAATGTACAGACATGTCAGGCTGTGGTGCCGTTATATAGATGATATCCTGATTATTTGATCTGGATTCCGGGAACAGTTTGATGAGTTTTTTGACTATTTGAATCAATGTGATGACAATTTGAAATTCACATGTGATATTCAATTACAGACTGTTTCTTTCTTGGACATGAAAATTTGCAGAGGGGATGGGAATTTCACAACTGAACTACACTGGAAGGCCACTGATAGAAACAGCCTGTTGCATTTCAATAGTTTTCACCCTAGACATATTCGAGAGAATATACCCTTAAGTCAATTTTTTAGGGTGAGGAGAACTTGTTCTGCTATAGCTATGTATAAGAGACATGCTGGTGATCTACGAGATCATTTTGAGGCACGGGGTTACCCAGTACATATTGTGAGACAAGCATATAAAAGAGCTAAATACATTAATCGTGATTTGCTTTTGACTCCAAGGAAAAAGGTTGAATCGCCATCTATAGAATGTGTGTTACCTTTTTCAAATAGAGTGGGGGATCTTATGCATGTTTTGAGAAAACATTGGCATTTGGTGAGTGGCTTTTTGGGTTTAGAAGATCCACCGATGTTTTCCTTTCGGAGGTCTAGAAATCTCAGAGATATGGGTTAGTACACTCAGATTTGATAGCTGGTGATCCTTTGGGTAGACCAGCTGGTGGTCATAGTCCCTGCAATAACTGTGGGGCATGTAATTTTTCTATGACTATTAGGGATTTTACATGTCAGGCTACTGGACGGAAAACTGTGTTAAAATCAGTGACCACTTGTCAATCCACATCTGTTGTCTATGCTGTAAGATGCCCATGTGGCTTACTGAATGTAGGAAAGACCACTAGAAAAGTAAAAACAAGGATATTGGAACATTGCAGCCGGATCCGCAACAATGTTGAAACAGCCCCTTTAGTATGTCATTGGCGTGAGTATGAACTTTCGATTGATGATTTGAGGTTTTTTGTACTGCAAATCATTACTAGTAGAAGAGGAGGGGATGTGAATAAATTATGGTTAAAAGCAGAACAAGGATGGATTTTTTCTTTAAAAACCTTGATACCTATGGGTTTAAATGACCGGTTGGATTGGGTAGCCTGTTGTGAGATTGTTACTCTTTTAGTTGCCTGTGGAAATATTGTTAAATTATTTGTTTTGACAAATAATGGAGAATAGTAATGTGGGTATCTGAGAAAGAGCTAATTACAACGTAAGCATTTTGATGTATAGAGATGTTTTTGGTGGAATATGAAGAGCCTTTGATTGATGAGAAAGCTGTTTAAAAACTATTTTCTTAGGAGCACCTGTTTTCAAGTATGTTGGTAAAAACAGGACACAGAACCTTTTGATTGAATTTTTCTGGAGCGTCTGTTCTCTAGCACGTCGGTGAAACAGGACGTAAGAATGACCATGGAGGATTTGTAACTTTTAAATCAGAGAGCCCTTTAAATTATTAGGAGTGTTAGTTTTCAATTACGGCAGAGGAGGACGTAAGAACGTTCTCGGTCAGATGGGGGTTTTTAATTAGCCTTGGCCAGATTTAAAATGGTTGTTTTGAGAGCCCTTTAAATTGCTCCACTTTTAGAAATCAGTTGTGCGAGAACGTTGAGTGTTTGGGGAAGTTGAGTTTTGACCGTCATTGATGGTGAGTTCTTTCGGGTGATTTTTCCTTCTTAAACAGTTTTGTAGCTATTTTTGAGATATGATGGTTTTGTTTTTATTGTGGCTACATTTCTTTTTTTTTAGTAAGGAAGTCAACAGTAAAGGTATTTTGAAGATGTGGACTCTCTGAAAAATGGGAGTGTTGGGGTGAGTGCTTTGACGGTGAGTCTTTTCTATAAGGAAGTATTTTGAAGAGTTTTTTTGTAACAATTGGTGTGATCTATTTCTGAAAAGTTATGGGTATTTTTAAGGGGTTTTAGGGATTTAGATGGTTTTTCTGTGTTTTTTCAGATTATAAAAGAGATAAAGGTGAAACTGTGGAGACAATTTTTGGTTTGTCTGTATGCGGTAAGAGTAAGATACTGTGAAAATTGAGGTTAGTAAATTGGTGCCAATTGAATATTGAATGCATCTTTGTGATTAAAATAAATTTTGTCTTTTAAGAATTTGTGAAAATTATTATAAATTGTTATTGGAATATATAGATTTTCTAAAAGAAAGATTTTTTAATAGAATGATTATGTGTATGAATGTGTTTTTATGGTGAACTTTTGCTATTTACTCTATGTATCCAACGATGAATAGAAATTAAATGTTTTTTGAAGATTTTTGATAGAATGTTTTGTATACAACAATAAAAAAAATTTTCTAATGAATTTATATGTCACTATATATGATATGTTACTTCTAAGTATGACTGTTCCGTGGTACCCGGTGTGCCTAGTGCAAGCCGACGTGGCCACTTACCATAATTTGCATATTCCTAAAGAACTCCTTCAACCGTGTCGGCAAGCGTGGCACTGGCTCCGACAACAGGGGGCCCTGGGTGGTATAACCTCGTTGTTCATGCCGCTACTGGGCAATAAGAAATTCTTACCTGGACAAGATTGCTGGGCCATTTTCAAAGACTGGCTTTAAAGAGGATTGACATTTATTTTTCACTTCTACGTCAAGGAGGCTCAGACAGTGATTGATTTTGCGTCCCTGGCCCGGTACTACCAACTTCCATCAAAGCATTTCTTCGCATATTTACAAGCATGCCACTACCTTCAGTCGTTCAGATGGACGGCGGAGACCTACCGCTTGGAGTCTGTCTTCTCCCAACGCTTATTTGACATCGCTCTACTCAAGAACTCTATAAAGGGCTGACGTGGTCTGGGCAAGGAATATAGAGACCCCCCCGCCACCTCCACTCATTGGCGAGATACTGGACTGAGGCTTGGGGGAGGACTTCTCTGCCACCGACATGCTTACCTGTTTCAAAACTTTGCCTAGCTCCTTGCCGGATCTCACGCTGCGCGAGCTTCAATTAAGGATCTTACATCATGTTATTTGCAATGATGTCCGACATTACTGTATGGGTCGCCTACCCTCTGCTTTCTGCATAAAGTGTGGAGGAGATCTTGGTACGCTAGCCCATAGACTATTTCAGTGCCCCACCGTTCAGGGGTTCTGGGATGGCATTCTTACACTCATCGCTCAATGTTTAACTACCACCATCTCTTGGTTGGGCAGGTGGCTCCTGTCTGGACTGCGAGACAATATGTCAAAATACACTGCAGCTGCTGATAGATTTGGACATACTGCAATATTTTTAGCTTATCGAACGATACTGACTTCCTGGATCGAGCCCACGGCAAAGCCCACCTTGCGGGCCTGGTATTATAGGCTCGCTTCCTCTATGTCAGCTGGAAAGACTGACTGCTCTTACAAATTCTCAATCCTCGAACACACCATATTGTGCCTACTGGGCTAATTGTTTTGCTCTTTTGCCTCTGGAAGTCCAACATCAATTATTGGCTATTGGATACTGCACCAAATGGCAGCAATCGTGATGCCCCGTCTTGCGTAGCACGTCACCACCCACCAGGACTGGGGCGCATACTTGAACGGAGATATACAGTACACACGGCGTGGAACGTCTTTGACAACTCTCAGCATACTACCTCTTCAAAGGGGGGGGGGGGGGGGGGGGGGGAAGGGGAATGCGAGGTACGAGAATGCATGTGTATGAATGTGGGCTGTAAGAAAGTATGGTTGGTTGTTTGTGTTCAAGAGGATGCGGGGAACTGCAACTTAGAAAATGCAAAATGGAGTCATGCTTGTAGATACAATTGCTAAATAAAGGTTAAATATCAGTTTTTGTTTCGCCTGGCATTACATAGTTGTTCTTTGTCTATAATGTTGGATCCCCTTGGTGGGTGTTGTATCTGCAATTCGCATGTTACCGGTAATTAAAACGATTTTGACAAAAAAAGGAATGTGTGAGAGAGCTCTTAAGTCTGCGTGGCCAAAGCTGCGCAGAAAAAAAGAGACTGAGGGGAGATCCCTGCTGGGCATGCTCAGTGGTACCACTCAAAGTTCTAGAAACTTTGACAAAAGTGTTCTGTGATTGGGCTCCATCCTGATGATGTCACCCATATGTGAGGACTACCATCCTGCTTGTCCTGTGAGAAAACTAAGTTACTAGGTGATATATTTAAAAAAAAAAAAAAAGAGAAAATTTTTTTTTAATCAATGCATAATTAAGCTCTGGAATTCTTTGCCAGAGGATGTGGGAAATCTATTAAAGTTTGGACAAGTTCTTAGAGGAAATAGTTTATAAACAATTATTAAGGTGGAGCTGTAGAAATCCACTGGGATAATAGGAAGCAGCGCAAGCTTGTCTTGTGCTGATGTAGTTAACATGGGAGCAAGGGGCAGGGAGCATAGCTGGAGCGGGGGTTGGGAAAGAGGAGGGAGGAGGGGAAGCAGGCAACGGCAATGGCAACAATTTTGAATTGTCGCATTGCCATTGGCTGCGAGTCGTTCAAAGTTGGGAGCAGCTAGGAACGCTGGCAGTTGGGCAGCAACAGCGAAGCAAGCAGCAGAATTCTGTTTTTGCTCAGTGTTGATTCTCAACTGCTATTTTTTACCTGGCGGCTTGAGGTTTTCCTTTTTTTTTTTTTTTTTTACGACTGGGGTATCAATTGTCAGATAGACATGAGGAGAGCCAGGGTCAGGCAATCCGCGTGCTCAGTGTCTGTGCCAGCGGCTCCTTCGCCCAGGGCAGGAGGTGATGCGGCATCTTTGCAGGGCCTGGAGCGTTCCCCGCCTGGGGGCTCGGTAAGTCTTAACCAGCCGTTTGCCCCTCCCTTCTTCTTTGATGCTGCGGAGGGCCTGGCTCTCGCTCCCTTGTTGCGCAACCCTCCCCCAGCGGGTTCCCCCCTACCTCTTTCTGACTCTGGGGAGAGCGGCGCTGAACCGGATGTCGCGCAGGCAGCCCCCGTGCGAGCCCTGCTGGGTCCCCTCTCGTTTCCTCCGGTTCCAGCCTTTCCAATTGTTTCTCGTTCGGGCTCTGCAAGGGGGATGGAGCACGAGACTGCAGAGCCGATTCGCCCCCCTGCCGTCGGTGCCTTTTCCTCTGGCCGGCTTGTGTCACGCTCGTTAGAAGCCGATGAGGCCGCCCCCCCCCTCGAGCCCGAATAGATGCAGGCAGAGCACCAGACGAGCAGGCGAAGGGCGGGACGGCCTCTACGCAGGCCGGATCAAGCAGGGGGCAGAGCCAAGGGCCTCGGGGAAGAGCAGTAGGCATGAAGGGTGTGCAGCATCAGGGTGAGGGCTCTGGTAGGGCTAGGACAATCAGTGCTGCTAGACGCAGGGAGGGCAGCCAAACCAGAAGAGAAGCAGACAGGGCGAGATCGGGATTAAAAAGATATGATAGGCATTCATTGCCAGGGGAGCAACAACAGGTTCAGGGTCCAGAGGGTGTGAGAACCCCACCCTCTCCCCTCAGGGGGACTTGCTGAGGAGCCGGTCGGGAGGGAGTCCACTATTCCTGTAGTGGTGGTAGCGGATATAATAAGGCATTACCTGAGCAGGGAGACAGGTAGGTCTGAGCTCCAGAGGAGTGAGACCAGTAGGGAAGTGGTAGGTTTTGGAGGGTGGCCTCCAGAGGAGGGTGAGAGCACGGAAGCTGATCAATACCTTTTGAGGGTTTGGGAGACAGACTTCCCCCGAGCCCATATTAGGGAGCAGGGTGCATACAAAGGAGGGAAGGGTATTCGGCATGGGGGGGCGGGGGCAGGCCGGGGAACAGAGGGACTTTGGCTCTTTTTCAGGTACGGATGGAGAGGAGGTACCAGAGCCATCGAGGCAAGAATCTTGGAGGGAGCGGGAGATGGAAGCGCGGTGGGAGCTATCCAGGAGAGCAGTGCCGGAAAAGCGGTGGACCGGAGAGGAGTCGCGGAGCGGAGGAGCAATAGGAGCTGGGGACAGTGGAGCATCAGGAGCTGGAGGAGGTAGGCAAGGATCACATAATGGGGGGATCAGCAGGGGACAGGGAAGGAAAAAGAAAAGATCCCGGAGGACAAGTTCCTCAAGTTCTTCATCTTCGTCTACTAGTTCAAGTAGCGAGTACAGGGTCAAGAGTTCTGTTTTGGGAGCAGGTCCCGGGCAGGACACGGGACACCCAGCGCTTGCTTCATTAACAGAATTATGGGAGGAAGTTCCAAAGTGTTTGGTTAAAAGGATACGCAAGCGGAAATACGTTGATATTTTTAAGTTGTTGGGAGAAGAGGGGGGAAGCGGGATAAAAAGAGAGCCAAAAAGAAGAACAGGGGAGAAGGGAAAGGCCCTAAAATATCAAAAAACATTGTGAACTGGGTACGTGGTTTCCTACGACTGGCTAGTGTAGTAAGCCATTTTGATGTCACTCAATATGGAGCGTTGCTGTCTTATGCGGACAGCATATTAGGAGCCTTCAGGGACTATGATGGTTGGGCTTGGCTCAACTATGATGAGAAATTTAGAGATCAAATGGCAGGGAATAAGTTTATGTCCTGGGGGACGCAGGACATTCATCTGTGGTTAACGCAGATGACGAATAAAGGTGTAGGAAACACAAAAGGCGGGGCATCAGGGGGAGCAGGGAGCGCAAGCGTAGGAGGGTCTGCGGGAGTGGGTGCTAAGAGTAATTCCTTTCAAGGTTTCGGGGTTAATCGAAAGGCGGAACTTGGGGGGGGCAAGCCGCGAGCGGTGTTTCGGACATGTGCTGGAGGTACAACAAGCTCACTTGTTTGTTCCCTGAGTGCAAGTTTAGGCACGCATGCTCCTCATGCGGAGGGGCACACCCGGCCTCAAAATGCTCTCAGGGGCAGAAGCCTGCCCTTACCAAGGACTCCAAGCCGTGAGGTGATTTATCAGAAAGCAGAATCCACGATTGTGCTCTCTGCATTGGAAGAGAGTCTAAGGGATTATCCTAATTTAGTGGCAGCGGCGTTGTTAAGAAATGGGTTTAAGGAAGGGTTCATGATTCCGTATGTGGGCCAGGGGTCTGGGGGGAGGGCAAAAAATGCTAGATCGGCTTACAGATTAGCGGACGTGGCGAGAGAAAAATTGAGAGTTGAAATATCTTTAGGTAGGATTGTTGGGCCTTTCGGTGCACAACCTTTTGACAAAATGCATCTGTCACCATTAGCAGTCATTCCGAAGAAGGTGATGGGCAAGTACCGGTTGATTTTGAATTTATCACACCAAGAGGGGTCGGCAGTGAATGACTTTATTCCAAGACATGAGTGTACAGTTAAATATGCGTCATTCGAGGAGGCCATCGATTTGGTGCGTCAAGCGGGAGTAGGAGCATTAATGGCCAAGGCAGACATCGAGTCTGCTTTCAGATTGTTACCGATTCACCCGTTGTGTTTTCCACTGTTAGGATTTTATTTTGAACGGGGTTATTTTATAGATCGTTGCTTGCCCATGTGTTGTGCGGTCTCCTGTGCGTTGTTCGAGGCTTTTAGCACTTTCCTCCAATGGGTTACCATGCAACACAATAAATGCTTGAGAATGTTACATTACTTGGATGACTATTTGTTTGTAGGGTCGAGGGACTCCAATGAGTGCCAGAGTCAGTTGAAGGGTTTCTTGGCGGTAGCTAAGTTGTTGGGTATACCGATAGCCCAAGATAAGACTGAAGGGCCGGTCACCAAACTCACATTCCTGGGCATCGAATTGGATTCTATGGCAATGGCATCGCGGTTACCAGAGGATAAGGTTGTCCATTTGCATGAGTTGGTGCGGACGGTACAAGGAACAAAGAAGGTGACGTTGAGGCAGTTGCAATCGTTAATAGGTTCGTTGAACTTCGCTTGTAGAGTTATACCGATGGGTAGAGCTTTCATTCGTAGGCTGTCTACCCGAACAGCGGGTGTGAAAGCAGGGCATCATTTTATCCAGGTCACAAGGGCAATAAAGGAAGAATTGGCGGTATGGGACAGATTTTTGGAGTAATTCAATGGAGTGTGTATAATGCAGGAGGAATAAATTTCAAATGAGGATCTGGAGTTATATTCTGACGCAGCGGGGTCATGTGGATTTGGATTGTACTTTCGGGGACAGTGGTGCGCCGAAGCGTGGCCAGATTCTTGGGTGGATGACGGGGTGATACGAAACATCACATTCTTGGAGCTTTTTCCTATTGTAGTTGCCTTGACGATTTGGGGGAAGGATTTACAGAACAAAAGGCTAGTATGGTGGTGCGACAACTTAGGTGTAGTGCAGGTAGTGAACAGGCTGGCTGCAAAATGCTTAAGGGTATCGAGATTGCTTAGGGAAATGGATTTTCTGTGTATGCATTGGAATGTGACGATAAGAGCAAAGCTTGTACCAGGTAATTTGAACTTGATCGCCGATGTTCTTTCTCGTTTCAAGTGGGTCGTCTTCAGGGCTGAGGCTCCTCAGGCCTCTTTGCGGGGAGAGGTCTTTCCAGAGCATCTGTGGCAGCTCATCAGGACGACTCCTGGGACTTGATTCGACAATCATTGGCACCGGCCACGTGGAAATCTTACCTGTCAGGCAGAGGAGCGGTAGCTCGATTTTTGCAGGGTCTGGGGTGGACCGGGGGGGGGGGGGGGGGGGGGCAGTAGGAGAAGAAGAGCTTGTGCGGTTTATTTTGTGGGCAAAGGGGGCGGGTTACACTTTAGGGTCCATATGGTGCCAACTGGCAGGTTTTGCGTTTTTTCAGAAAATAGTAGGCGAAAGGGACCCTACGAATAGCTTTTTCATCAGGCGAATCTTGAAAGGATGGGGGCGAGGATACGTTAATGTTAGGGATCAGCAAAAACCTATTCGATACTGGGACTTGATTATGTTGACGGAGCAATTGGGGGCGGTGTGCAAGTCACAGTACGAGGTTTTACTGTTTCGCGTAGCATTTGCATTTGTCTTCTTCGGAGCATTACGAGTCAGCGAATTGGCTGCGAAGTCCAAAACCACGGTGGAGGGGCATGGTTTGAGGGCTCAGGATGTTTGGGTGTATGAGAGGTTAGTTCATTTGCGGATCCGTAAATCCAAAACAGATCAACGTGGAAAAGGCTTTCGGATTTCATTGGTACGAGCGCGTGAGGAAGTCGTATGTCCGGTGAGGAATGCCCTAGAGTTCATACGGGTCAGGCCAGGCAGAAGGGGTTTCTTTTTAATGCACGAGAATGGTTCGCCGTTAACTATCTTTCAATTTGCACGCATGCTGCAAAGGGTAGTTGAAAGGTTAGGGTGGGATACGAGGCAGTACACGACGCATTCGTTTAGAATTGGTGCGGCAACTACGGCAACGGAGTTGGGATGGTCGTCAGGTAGGATTCAAAGGCTCAGGCGTTGGAAGTCTGCAGTTTTCAAATCCTATGTGCGCAAATAAGATGGTAGGGGTCGTGTGATTTGGCTATATACTAATATGGTGATTTGCATTGCAGACTCTGCACGGGTAGAGGATATCCGAGAATGTGCCTGGGTCGTGGGCCATTCATTCGTACATCGCGCTTGAAGGAGAGCAGCAAAGAGACCATATGGCGAAAATTTGAATTTAAATAAGGAACATTGGAGGGTTACATGGGTTGGAAAAGGGGGAATGGAGTGGAGGGAGCTGCTGTCTTTCCTCCATGAAAAGGTGCAGATGTTGGGTGCACCACGAATTTTGATAATACACTTGGGGGGGCAACGACATTGGAAAAATGTCTTGTCGTAATTGATTGCTATCATGAGGAAGGATTTGGCACACCTCATGTGTATCATGCCCAGGACGAAAGTGGGTGGTCGGATATCATAATCTGTATCAAGCATCGTACAGAGCCGTTATGGCGGAACGGGGTTAAGAAGTTGAATCGTCAAATTGGGAAATGGGTGCTGCAGCAGAGAGGTTTTTGGATCCGGCATGCGTGGTCATGGAAGTGTTGGGTGGGGTTCTTTTTTGGGTGATGGGGTGCACCTGTCAGATATCGGGATGGACTTATTCAATAATGCCCTGGAGGAAGGACTGGAGCAGCAATCTCTTTAGGAAGGCCGCAGTGGGGAACAAAGGCAAAGAGTTTGCCTTTGTTTGTGGCGGAAAACCCGAGCCATAAGTTGGAATGCATTGTATTTCAATTGTGATGGATTGGTGGTGGGGGGGGGGGGGGGATGCCCGTGTAGTTTTGGGGCTGCTACATGGGAAGGCCTAATGAGCAAGGGGGGGGGGGGGGGGGGATGCTCAGGCCGAACGCTTACCCTCGCTGGTGCCGAGGCGGGGTAAGTTATTGGGGGTTGGGGGGGGGGGGGAAGCAGGGGGGGGGGGAAATCGAGCAGACTTACCATTTGGACACGGTAGTAAGTGAAGAGAAGCCGAGGGGGAGAGGCAAGGTTTTGATTATTGTATTAACTGATTGGTGGCTCGGGTTATATGGTTAATAAACTGCGGCTAAGTTTTAAAGCCATAAAGTTGTAAGTGTTTTATGTATAGGGGGAATAGAAGGAGGGGGAGAAGCGATCAGCCGTCTTGCTTCCTCATGTTAACAGCTTGGAATCTATCCACCCCTGGGGATCATGCTAGGTATTTGTGACCTAGGTTGGCCACTGTTTGAAACAGGGTACTGTACTTGATAGACCTTTGGTCTGAGCCAGTATAGGAAAATTAGGTTCTTACCTTTGCTAATTTTCGTTCCTGTAGTACCATGGATCAGTCCAGACAGCTGGGTTATGCCTCCCCTCCAGCAGATGGAGTCAGAGAGAAAACTGAAAGCACCCCCTAGATATACTGGTGTGCCACCTGCGATCCTTCAGTATATGTGATATCAAAGCAGAAGTAAGAATCCAGCCATCGCAAATGCCACCCCCAATAAATTTCCAAAACTTAACTGATTGCAGTTCAACGTAGAGGCCAGATCAAACAGTAACCTCCATGAAAACAGACAAACGAATAGAACACCAAAGTTGTACAGTCAACATGAAACAATGACAATTGTACAGTGAAAAACCGCTTCATCTGTGGTGTGGATACCAACTGTAATGGAAAAGATAATAATGGAACACGAGCGGATTCCCAGAAAAAAGTGGGCGGGCGTCTGGACTGATCCATGGTACTACAGGAACGAAAATTAGCAAAGGTAAGAACCTAATTTTCCTTTCCCTGTATGTACCAGGATCAGTCCAGACAGCTGGGATGTACCCAAGCCGCCTCAACTGGGGTGGGACCGTGAGAGTCCCGCTCGAATCATGCTGCTGCCAAACGACTGTGAGGACGGACCCCTGACATCCAGGCGATAATGCCTGGCAAACGTATGCCAAGATTTCCAAGTGGCCGCCCTACATATCTCCTGGGAAGAGACCAATCGATTCTCTGCCCACGAAGTCGCCTGAACACGCAACGAATGAGCTTTAAGCCCATCCGGAACAGGCTTACCGCAGCCAATGTATGTGGATGCAATGGCCCCCTTCAACCAGCGGGCAATCGTAGCCTTAGATGCCTGAAGACCCTTCTTGGGCCCATTCCACAACACGAAGAGATGATCCGACTTTCGAAAATCATTGGTAACCTCCAAATAGCGCAGGAGAATTCGCCGGACGTCCAGACGCCGCAAGTCCTTACCTTGAGGAGACCGCAAGTCCTCTGCCGAAAAGGAGGGTAGCTCAACCGTCTGGTTGACATGAAACGCCGAGACCACCTTAGGTAAAAAGGACGGCACGGTTCGTAAGGAAACACCCGAATCAGAAATACGCAAGAACGGTTCTCTGCAAGAAAGAGCCTGAAGCTCCAACACTCTCCGAGCCTAGGAAATAGCCACAAGAAAAACCGTCTTGAGGGTCAGATCCTTCAACGAAGCCGACTGAATAGGCTCAAACGGGGCCACACACAAGCCACGGAGCACCAAGTTCAAGTTCCAGGAAGGACAGGGAAGCCTAAGAGGAGGACGCAAGTTTCTAATACCACGCAAGAACCGAGCTACATCTGGGTGACACGCAAGGGAAGACCCTTCCATCTGACCTCTCAAGCATCCCAGAGCCGCTACCTGGACGCGAAGCGAATTATACGGCAAACCCTTTGTCAGGCCCTCCTGTAAGAACATGAGGATCTGAGGAACGGTCGAACGCTTAGGCGTTATACCCAAACCGGCGCACCAATCATGGAAAACCTTCCAAACTCTAGCATAACCAAGCGTAGTAGAAGACCGACGCGCCCGAAGCAGGGTAGACACCACCGCATCCAAAAAACCTCTCCTCCTTAACTGCTTCCGCTCATAAGCCAAGCCGCCAGACAAAAGTGAGCCGCCAGCTCGAAAACTAGCGGACCCTGATGCAGGAGATTGGGAAGATGACCTAGTCGTAGAGGACCGTCCACCGCCAGGTTGACAAGATCCGCGAACCACGGACAACGCGGCCATTCCGGAGCCACGAGAATCACCGGACCTTGATGGGACTCTATGCGTCGTAACACTTTCCCCACCAGGGGCCACGAAGGAAACACGTACAGAAGGATGTGATGGGGCCACGGAAGTACCAGTGCATCCACTCCTTCCGACGCGTGCTCTCTTCTTCGGCTGAAGAAACGCGCCGCCTTCGCATTCGTCCGAGTCGCCATGAGGTCCAAGTGCGGAGTCCCCCACCGCCGAGTGATGAGACACATCGCCTCTGGCGAAAGGTCCCATTCTCCTGGATCTAGATGTTGGCGGCTGAGGTAGTCCGCTTGAACGTTGTCCACGCCGGCAATGTGGGAGGCAATGTGGGAGCCCGCTAGGCGCGACACGTGGCGTTCCGCCCAAGCCATCAACAACGCCGCCTCTGTCGCTACCGCACGACTTTTTGTGCCTCCTTGTCGATTTATGTACGCCACTGTGGTCGCGTTGTCCGACAGAATTCGTACCGACCGTCCGCTTACCATGGGAAGGAGGCGACGCAAGGCCAGACGTACTGCTCTGGTTTCCAAGCGGTTGATGGACCAAGTGGACTGGCGCGCCGTAAATAAATCCCACACCGTGGGAGTCGCGAGAGCCAACAGGCGCCGCACCAGTGCCATGAGATTGAGCATGCGTTGATGAGGAAGAAAAACCTTGCCCACCGAGGTATCGAATCGCGCGCCCAAAAACTCCAGTTGTTGGGTCGGCTCGAGTCTGCTCTTCGCGAAGTTGACTACCCAACCCAACGACTGAAGTTGACGCACTACCAGGGAAACTGCCTGTTTGCAATCTGCCTGCGACTTCGCCCGGATGAGCCAATCGTCGAGATAAGGGTGCACGAGTACTCCTTGCCGACGGAGAGAAGCCACGACCACTACTAGCACCTTGGTGAACACTCGCGGCGCGGTGGCCAGGCTGAAAGGGAGGGCACAAAACTGATAGTGGGACCCTAGCCACCATGAACTGTAGGTATCGTTGATGACTCTCTCGGATTCCAATGTGGAGATAAAGCCTCGGTCAAGTCCAAAGAAGCCAAATATTCCTCCCTTGTGGACGGCCGCAATAACAGACCGTAGAGTCTCCATCCAAAAGCAAGGCACTCGTAGGCCTTGTTTACTCCCTTGAGATCCAGGATCGGTCTGAAGGTGCCCCTCCTTTTTGGGAACCAGAAAGTAAATGGAATACCGACCCGTCCGAAGCTGGTCCGGCGGGACCGGAGTCACCGCCCCCAGAGCCTGTAAGTGATCGAGCGTTTTGAGCTATAGCAGCTGTTTTTCCCACGGACCGCACGGCGACACCATAAAGAGATCCGGAGGGGACGTACAAAATCCAACTCGTAGCCGTACCGGACCACGTAGAGGACCCATTGATCCGAAGTTATTTTGACCCATTCCTCCCAAAAACCGGGATAGCCGACCTCCGATAACGGGAACGGAGGAATGGGCCTGCACACCTTCATTGTGCGGGCTTGCTGGTAGCGAAACTTTGTGAGGAGCCTCCTCGTTGAGGCCTCCTGCCCCGAAAGGAAGGAGACCAGGACTGGGTTCTCGTTGCCTGTTGTCTCTGGGGACAGGCACCACCTCTTCCTGCACGGAAACGCCTTTTGACCCCCGAAACGAGCCCTAGCATTCCCAAACGCCCGCGATTGACGCGGCTTATCCTCCGGCAACTTATATACTTTGTTATCTCCCAGGTCCTTTATAAGCTGATCTAGCTCCTCGCCAAAAGCAACCTTGCCCTTAAAGGAGAAGGAACCTAATCTTGCCTTAGAGGTGGCATCCGCCGACCAACAACGGAGCCACAGCAACCTCCTAGCTGAAACAGCCGATGACATATGCGAGCTGAAGTGCGCAAACAAATCATATAAGGCATCCGCTGTATAAGCGACCGCAGCTTCCACGCAATTTGCCTGCTCAGCCTCACCCGGAGGAAGCTCCTGCGTGGGTCAGCAACTGCTGGACCCACCGCAGGTTGGCCCTCTGCACGAGGCTGCTGCACGCCGCTGCCCGGACACCTAGGGCCCGCCACATCAAAATACGCTTCAGCAAGATCTCCAGCTTACGGTCCCTGGAGATCTTTCAAGGCTATACCACCCGTAACAGGGATAGTCGTATGTTAACCACAGCTGTGACAGCCGAGTCCACCGCCGGTTTTGTCTTTAGGAGATCCAAGGATTTCCTTAGGCAAGGGATATAGCTTTTCCATAGCTCGAGTGACCCTCAGGGAAAGACTCTGGCAGCTCCCACTCCTTAGAAACAATCTGCAAAACCTTGTGATGGAATGGGAAAGTTTGAGGGGGGGGCCCGAAGCCCTGCCATAGCAATATCCCCTGTAGAAGTGTCAGCGTCCTGGGGGGGCGCCATGAGCTCAAGCTCCTGGAGGACATGGAGAATAAGGGAACTTAACTCCTCCTTGCTGAATAAACGCAGCACCTGGGGGTCATCCCCTTCCATGGGCATCTGTTCGTCCGCTGTCAGCAAATCTGACGGCTCCTGGGGATTCAGAACAGGTTCCGCGTCCCCCGTGCCCTCAGCACCCCCCCCCCCTCCCCCCGTGGGCGGGGAACACTGGCTCCGGAGGACCCCACGCCCAGCGGTTTCCCCTGGGGCAAGGTAGGTTTAGGGACCTTGGGGGGAGAAGGGACCTCTGCCTCCCAACCAGATTCAGCCTGCAAAAATGCTTTGTGCATCAGAAGCACAAAATCGGAGGAAAAAGGTACCGACCTTTTTAAGTTCTTCTGAATGGATCCCGAGGGAGGAGGGGCTTGAGGGCTTCCCCAAATCGACCGGGGACCGCGGGTTTTCGCTCGCTAGGGGAGGGGAGGGTTTCAACCTCCGAAGCCTCCGAGTCTGACTGCCCGCGTGGCCAAGATGGCCGCCGCACTCCTCCCCGAGGGGGAGGGGCCGGAGAATGGCTGACAAAAGCGCCGCGATGCCGCGGCGAAGAAGGCAGCAAAGAATCGCTGCGGGCAGCGCTCGGCCCCCAAGAGGGTCCCTCGTCCCGGGGAGGACATCGGGGACAGAGGCCCTCCCGGGAGAGTCGCTCCCCCGTTTCCTGCACAGGCCACACAGGCCGAAGATCGCGGCAATCGCGGGATGAAAAATTGAGCCCTGAGGAAAAATGGCGCCAAAATCGAGGTGAGTAAACCTCTCACCAGCCCAGCGCGCCGGGTGACTGAGCCACCCCCTCCAGGGTCCGTAGAGGCTCTGGCAGGCGGGGTAAAATGAAAAAATCCACTGCCTGTTCCCAACCGGACTGAAGTGGTTTAAAAGAAACAGCTTTTTTTTTTTTTTCTTTTTGAAACCCCTTCAGGGTTGGGACCCCTGGAATTGCGGGGAGGGTGACCGGCCCACACCGGTAAGCTCTCCCCAGCCTCAAGGACCGTCGAACCCGGAAACTTTCACAGGGCAGTGCCCTATGTGCCTGCCCCACACTGAGCTCAACCGCGCTGCGCTCAAACAAACACCAACACGAACAGACAGGATAGAGAGACGAAGAAAGAAACCAAATGATCTTGTCCTCTATTAAAATTTCCTTTTTTTTTTTTTTTTCCCCAAGTACCAACAAACTGACCAGGCCAGGACCACAGGTGTATGCCTCTCAATCTGCTGGAGTCAGAGAATATACTGAAGGATCGCAGGTGGCACACCAGTATATCTAGGGGTGCTTTCAGTTTTCTCTCTGACTCCATCTGCTGGAGGGGAGATAACCCAGCTGTCTGACTGATCCTGGTACGTACAGGGGAAGTAAAGTTATTTTCTTAGATACATTTGGAGAAGAAACAAGGGTTAAAGCATTTGAAAGAAAATGAAAACCCTTGCCAATTGTTAAACACTGGGGTGGATCTATCTGCTTTATCATTGTTTGGCAGCCAGTTGGCACATAATAATGGGTGAATGGAAGAATGGATTCAACTAATTATCAAAACATACTAGAAGCTAGTGTCCCAAAATAGGGTAGACTTTTAAAGACACCCGCATGTTATATAAATACGATATATTTGGCGCGCACATGATTTTATATCAGCATGCGCATGTGCCGGTAGTTGTGACTCCCGTGCACATGGGGGGTGATTTAAAATTTAAAAAAAAAAGCCTGTTCCCTCCCAGTCATTCCAATTAAGGAGCAGACTGGGAGGGAACTTCCGTATCCCCCTACCTACTCTTCCTCCATTTTCCTCCTCCCTGATCCCAACCCCACCCCCCCCCCCACACACACACACACACACAACTATTAGAAGTTTTTTTTGTTTAAAACTTACTTCATCTTCCGAGGTGAAGTAAGTTTCAAGTGCCCGCTTCCCCAGTACAGGACCTAATTGGCCGTTTGTCCCGGCTGGCCTAGCCTCGCCTTCACCCCAACCCCTTCACAGGGCCCGGCACTTCTGTGTGTACCGGGCTGTCTTCCAAATGCCACACGGCCCATCACACACATATCTCCCGATATTTGCATGCGCCAGGTCTCTTAAAATTTACCAGTTAGTGAATAAAATAAATTCATAAGAGGCTGGATATTTCATTAAGGGTAGATTTTCCAGACGAGCGCGAACAGCCTACTTTGTTTGCGCTCCAGGCGCAAACAAAAGTACGCTGGATTTTAGTAGATACGCGCGTAGTCGCGCGTATCGGCTAAAATCCTGGATCGGCGCGCGCAGGCTATCGATTGCGTATAGCTGCGCGCGCCGAGCCGCGCAGCTACCCCCCGTTCCCTCCTAGGCCGCTCCGAAATCGGAGCGGCCTAGAAGGGAACTTCCTTTGCCCTCCCCTCACCTTCCCCTTCCCTTCCCTACCTACCCACCCGCCCGGCCCTGTCTAAACCCCCCATCCTACCTTGTCGGGGGATTTACGCCTCCCAGAGGGAGGCGTAAATCCCCGCGCCCGCCAGCGGGCCTCCTGCGCGCCGGGCCGCGTACCTGGGGGGCGGGTTACGGAGGGCACGGCCACGCCCCCGGGCCGTAGCTACGCCCCGTACCCGCCCCAAAACCGCTGCGACACGCCCCCGCAACGCCGCGCGCTCCGGCCACCGCCCCCCCGACACGCCTCCCGGACACGCCCACTCCGAAAACCCGGACTTACGCGAGTCCCGGGGTTCTGCGCGCGCCGGTGAGCCTATGTAAAATAGGCTTACGGCGCGCAGGGCCCTGCTCGCGTAAAATCCGGGCGGATTTACGCGAGCAGGGCTCTTAAAATCCGCCCCTAAGACAATGATCCAAAACATACCTCAAAATCATCCATGAGGTATTACAGGAAAGAAAGACAAAGATTTTGGAATGGCCTTCACAGTCCCCAGTTTGATTACTATTGAAAATCTGTATGGGATCTCAAATATGCAGCACATACAAGGAGACCTAAGAATATTTTTGAGGTAGAAGAGTTTCTGCAAGGCAGAATGCGAAAAAGTTCCAAAATAAGAACAGAAAGACCAAATCATATTTAGAAGCTTATTTCTGTCAAAAAGAAATATTACAAAATACTGACTGAAAAAAGTACACAAACTTTTGCACAATGCCAATATTCACTGTTTTCTAATTTTGAATCTGTAGAATACTGCAAATAAATAGTAATCATGCATACAATTGCAGAAAAGTGTTGTGTTTAATTTTGTACCATGTAGAGCAGGGATGGCGAACTCAGTCTTCGAGGGTCGCAAAAAGGCCAGGTTTTCAGGATATCCAAAATTAATATGCATGAGAAAGATCTGCATGCACTGCCTTCATTGGATGCAAATCTTTCTCGTGCGTGCTCATTGTGGATATCCTGAAAACCTAGCCTGTTTGCAGCCCTCGAGGACTGGAATTCACCATCCCTAATGTAAAGGCTGTGTCAGTTTCTGTTCACTTAAGCTATTCGCTGAAACATACAATTTGATTAAGGTGACTAAAATCTTGGACACAGCTGTATATGTGTTGCGGCTATGTAGCCCTATTTAGGTAGCTCCCCAGGGCAGGAACAGCACAGGGCAGATGAAAGTTAAACCTGGAGTAGGAGCAACACAGGAGTCAGGAGTAGGGCAGGATATAGGCAACCACCAGGCAGGAACAGCACAAGACAAAGCAGGTTCTTCTACCTGACCAGTCACCTCCCCCTTGGGTTGAGCCTGCAGGTTCAGGTAGCCAGCAGGACTTAACTGGAGGTGTACAGGAACACAGGAGTAGCGGGCACGGGAGGACACCCAATGAGACTGGGCAGGATACAGCATACTAGAAGGTATCCACAAATCAAGGAGCAAGAGTGCACCAGCAGAACAGAGAAACAAGCAGGCAAACCAGAGCAAGACAACACAAAGCACAGGGCAAGACCTACCAGAGACACGAGTACAAGGCAAAAGCAGGGACCAAACAAACAAGGACAGTAATCAGGCAAGAGGGTAACAGGAAGGCCACACAAGAAACAGGGAAAACAAACAGGCAGGAGAGCCACTAATAGGCCACATAGGAAAATGTAAAAACAATAATCAGGCATGGCAGGCTAAGTTCAGGGCTGGCAGAGTACAAGCAGAGATGAGGAGACAAGTTGAGGTCAGGGTAGGTAGTAAGCGAAGCAACATCAGTGTTCTAGGCCGGGTCAGTAACAAGAATTCACAGCAAGGTGAACGAAAAGCAGGGCAGGCAGGAACCAGAACTGGCAAGAAGACAGAAACCACGCAAGGCAGGACGCAGGCAAAATCAGCAATGGAGGCAGCATCACGGCGAACAGGCAGGCAGACAAGCAGGAACAGGAACTTAGACAAGGCTAAGGTAAAGTGCAAGGGTGGCCACTAGGGTTGCCCAACTTTTCAATGGAGTAGTGGACCGAACACTTGGGAGGGACGGGGTGGGTGGCCCACCGCAGCCAACCCTCCTCCCCTTTTTCACTTTCAAATCGAGCATTGATTTTTTCCTAGGCAGATTCTGCCTGCCTGTCTTTGGCGCTCGGGTTCAACTCCCCTCTTACTCTGCCACTCCCAGGAAGAGACAGAGTAAAGCAGCAACAAGTGCGGCACAGCTGTGGGAGAGGCAGAGGAGGAGGAAAGTCAAACCGAGCCCCGAAAACAGGCAGGTGATTGGAGCGCTGCCAGGCTACCACCATTGATTGGCCCCTGGCCTTGCCTGACTGGGTTTTACAGTGTCCGGTTACCCTTGTAAACCGGACCGGTCACTGTGCAAAGGCTGCAAACCCAGGCTCTCCAGTCCAAAACTGGGCAGCTGGTCACCCTAATGACTACAGCAGGGAAGTAAGGGAGATGAGACAGAGAGGTGTGAATGAGGTTGGCTTTTAAAGGTGTGGCAAGGCTTGCCTCGTGTACCTTCGAGGCAAGCCTGCACTGATCCGGACTGCAGGCCCAGTGGGGGCCCCTGCAGACAGAAGAGCTATGCAGCGGCCAGAACCGTTACAATGTTTTTACAAACAACTTTTAGAACTATTAAAAAATGCAATATATTACATAATCAACTTTAAGTCACATACCTGATATTTAAACTGTATTTTCTGTTATCTTTTTTCACTTCATACTTTCCTTATTCCATTCTGTTGTCTGATTTTTTCCAGTTTCTCATTTTGCTATGTATCTTTCTTCATCTGTGATATCACTTCCCTACATGCTACGGTTTGAGCTTCTGGAAGTTGCCAGCACCAGTGCAGTCCTGCTTGGCACTAGAGATCAACCACCTGGCAGCAAACCACCCTTCCCCAGTGGAGAAAACAGCTGTGGAAGTCTAATCTTGGTAGCAGATTATCTCTTAACATGCAAACATTTGTGAATAGCTAAAAAATGTGGATACACAATTTGGAGTAAACTATAAGCAACTCATTCTATATTTAGCAATTTAAAAATGTTATATGTATAGGAACAACTTACTGTATGCATGAGAAACTTGTGTGATATCATCTCCTGGATAAAGTTTTACTGACTAGTAAACGCTGATGAAACGCAGCAGCAGATCCAGAGAAGCAGACCTTCTTTACTAAAATGTTCACGGTCCAGGCAGTAAACAAATTCGACGAGCCACATCTTTCAATTTAGCAATAGTCTGAGAAGCAATGTTTCTGATAGGTACAAGACATATAATATCACAATCAGCGAAACTGGCATTTCAGTCTATTTCAAGCAGCTAATGTTAAATAGAAACAAACGGGCCAATACAGTAAAGTGCACTCTGGCTAGCCCGCATTTGGCTGCGCGTTTGCAACGCACTATTTTTACCCCTTATACAGTAAGGGGTAATAGCGCGTCGAAAACGCGCGGCCACCCCCCCCGCCCCCCCCCGAAACTAATAGCGCCCGCAACATGCAAATGCATGATGATGGGCCTATTAGTCATTCCCACGCGATACAGAAAGCACAATGTGCAGCAAAGCTGCACATTTTAATTTCAGCCGGCACCGGGAAAGTGTACAGGAAAGTAGAAAAAACTGCTTTTCTGTACACCTCCGACTTAATATCATAGCGATATTAAGTCAGAGGCCCCAAAAATAAAAAAAAAATTTAATTTAAAAAAATAAAATTTTAATTTAAAAATTTTTTTTAATCTGCCCGTGGGTTGGAAGATGGACACTCAATTTTGCCGGCGTCCGTTTTCCAAACCCGTGGCTGTCAGCAGGTTCAAGAACTGACGCCGGTTAAATTGAGCTTCAGCTGTCAAACCCGCTGACAGCCGCCACTTCTGTCAAAAAGGAGGCGCTAGGGACACTAGCGTGTCCCTAGCGCCTCCTTTTACTGCAGGCCCTCATTTGCATGCGGGCTGATACTGAATCACGCATCCAGGACACTGGCCTGTATGCGCGTCGGGAGAGTGGGTGCTCGCCAGCTCTCCAGCACTTCTTTCTGTATCGGCCCAAAAGATAGTGTAGCTTCATGATTATCACACATAGCCAAGACACTAATTCTATTTTCCTATTTGACATTTATTGTGTGACCTTAAACAAAATACCTGAAGTAGCAGAAGTTATATCATCTGATTTTTGGCTCTACTGTTTACATATTGGATGTATTCCTAGGTTATCTCCACTATTCTTTTTTTCACATGCACACACATGTATAAACACACACATTTCCTGTGAGGAGGAATAGGGGTTCATATTACATTTATGGTAACATTCCAAGCTTACAAATTTTTTCCAAGTTCATTTTCCAGTTATATGTTCATGATATAGTCATACAATTTCAATCTGATACCTCTTATAATATCTGATCATTCATTTACATTTTTGTTTTAAACACCATATTACTAAAATATTTTTTGAAGATTTAAATGTTTAGCTGCTGAGCAGTTCTGTGGAAGTGGGATCCAGGCCATGGCTCTTAAAACCAAAAATCATTCTGGCAACCCCTGGCAATCCTTTTCTATTGTACTGTGTTTTATGTAAGTTCTAAGAATAAATTCATTTTAAAACAGAACTGTCTGTTAAGCTGCTCAGGAGACAAAACGTCAAGCCTACCAGTTCTAAAATGGCTGCCAGAGAAAGAGACGGCAATGAAACTGAGACATTTGAAAAAATGAAAGGTAACTAAATCCATTATTCTTGTTTTGAATGAGAAATCTGACACGTTACAGAGCATGATTAAACTAAGCAAAAGATTTTCTGAGCATGCTAAAAGAATCACTGAAGCTAAGGGAGAGGAATGAAAGAGGAATTAAATCTTTTGAGTCTCAATCTTTAGGAAATCAACAAAAAGTCAATATTCAATGTTCAGGACTTAACAAGACAAACCCAGAGTTTTCAATTTCCCGGGCCACCAAACAGATACAGTGCATTCAGAACATATTCAGACCCCTTCATTTTTTCTACATTTCTATAGTGAATATACAATTTTCCCTCCTTAATCTACACACAATATCCCATAATGACAAAGTGAAATCCAATTTGGAGAAATGTATACAAATTAATTTTAAAAAACCTGAACTATCACATTTCCTTAAGTATTCAGACTTTTTGCTATGACACTCAAAGTTGAGCTCAGGTGCACCCCATTTCCACTGATCATTCTTGAGATATTTCTCCAACTTGACTAGAGTCAATTGATTATACATGATTTGGAACGACACACAGAGCAAAATTAAAGCCATCAAGTGCAAGAAATTATTTTTAGACCTCCGGGACAGGATTGTGTCGGGCAGAGATCTGTAGAAAGGTAGAGAAAAATTGCTGCAGCATTGAAGGTCCCAAAGATCATTTGGAAGAAGTTCGGAACCACCTGGACTTTTCCTAGAGCTGGCCACCCACCCAAACTGAGCAATCGGGGGAGAAGAGCCTTGGTCAGGGAAGTGGCCAAGCACTCCATGGTCACACTGACAGAGCTCCATAATTCTGCTGTGGATATGGGAGAACCTTCCAGAAGGACAATCATCTCTGCAGCACTCCATCGATCAGGCCTTTATGATAGAGTGGCCAGATGGAAGCCATTCCTCAGTAAAAGGCACATGAAAGCCCACCTGGAGTTTGCCAAAGGCACTTAAAGGATGCTCAGAGCATGAGAAATAAGATTCTTTGGTCTGATGAAACCAAGATTGAACTCTTTGGCTTGAATGCCAAGTGTCATGTCTGGAGGAAACCAGACACCGCTCATCACCTAGCAAATATCACCCCTACGGTAAAGCTTGGTGGTGGCAGCATCATGCTATGGGGACGTTTTTCAGCTGCAGGAACTGGGAGACTAGTCAGAATTGAGGGAAAGATAAATGGAGCAAAGAACAGAGAGAGCCTGGAGGAAAACCTGCTCCAGAGTGTTCTGGACCTCAGACTGGGATGATGATTCACCTTTCAACAGGACAATGAGCCTAAGCACATAGCCAAGACAATGCAAGAGTGGCTTCGGCACAAGTCTGTGAATGTCCTTGAATGGCCCAGCCAGAGCCTAGACTTGAAACCGATCAAACATATTTGCAAATAACTGTACATCGATGCTCCCCATCCAACCTGATAGAGCTTGAGAGGATCTGCAGAGAAGAATGGGAGAAAATGCCCAAATCCAGGCATGCCAAGGTTGTAGCATCATACCCAAGACTTGAGGCTGTAATTGCTGCAAAAGGTGTCTCAACAAAGTACTGAGTAAAGGATCTCAATACTTATGTAAATATATTTCAGGTTTTGTTTGTTTTTTTTTCAAATTTGTACAAATTTCCACAGCCCTAATTTCGCTTTATCATTATAGGGTATTGTGTTTACACTGAGGAGGGAAAAATGAATATCAATTTTAGAATAAGGCTGTAACATAACAAAATGTGGAAAAAGTGAAAGGGTCTGAATACTTTCTGAATGCACTGTATGTTTTAGCCAGGTGAGTAATTACACAAGTAACACATACCCAAACAAAAGAAGCTAGCTTCAAAGGTGGAGATTATTTAGCCTGTATTTACCTGGGTAATTTTGGTCACTGCAAACACTTTCCTAAAGTTAGCCAAAGTTACCTAACTTTACCCAAGCATATATTTAACAATAAATTTACCCAGCTAAGTCTCACTGAATATCCTGGTTAAAGTTAGCTGAGTAATTTTATCCAGCTACCTCCCACTCCCTGCACTGCTCAATACCCTCTCATAGTGTTCTGAACTGGAAGAACATGAAAAGGATGCTAAAAACATAATAGTAAGGATCCAGAACATGGTAGGCCAGAGCAGCCCCCAACATGGCTCCCTGCCTCCCCCATTCCTTCCTCTATCTCTCTGCTAGAATTTAGTTCACCTGGACTACAGTGGGAAAGTTTTTATTGAGGCAGTACAGTAATTGAGATGCCAGGAGCAGGGTATAAAAGGGCAAAGGTAAAACTAGCACCTTTCCTGATTCACAGCAGCATCTCAGACTCCAGCAGAAGTTCTGATCAGCTTCCCAGAGCAACAGGAGATGATTCATAAATGGGGGCAAGCAGCATTGTACAGCCCAAGGTTGTCATATCAGTTTTGAATTGTGGCGAAGTAGCAAACTAAATCAGGATGTAGAACAGCAGTAGCACTAACACAAACAGTGAGAGCCTCCAATGGCGTAATAGGAGGATGGAAAAAAGGCAATCAATGACCTGAGGCTACCACACAAGACAGCACATACACAAAGCAGCTGCCAGCAGGAACATAAAGCCACAATTAGCACACCAAATCCAGAAGCAGAGATCCACATGCTGTAAACACAGAAGACAATGACCAGCACACAAAACTTTAAAGCAGAGACTTCACATACCACAACGCCAGAAATCCAGAGACTAACATATCACAGATACACACAAAAAGAATGGCAAATCAAAGTTCTTCCCAGCACTTAAGTCAAATGCTTGGTGGACAACAGTGGAACTTACCACAGTACAACAATCAGAGAGAAAGAGAGAGAGGAGGTTAATCATAGCAAGAGGCAGAGAATGGACACCTAGGGGTAGGCTGCCTGATTCTGACCTGAGCCAAATGCTGGGAGTACACCTTTCAGGTAGTGAGCTATACACCAGTAATACACTGCTGCTAATAATGGAAGGGAACTGTTAGAAGGGAGTCAATCTTCCTAGGGGATAGATGAGACCAGCTGCTGCAAAACAGAGGTGCTTACTTGTAACAGGAGTTCTCAGGGGACAGCAGGATTTCAGTCACCATTAGAGTGACACCATTAGATGGGACCCAGCATGGAAAACATGTCAAAATTTCTAGAACTTTGACTGAGCCTTTTTGAGCATACATTATACCACTCATCCGCATAGGGTACCTTCAATCTAATAATATAGAATTATAAGAAAAAAACCACAACATGGAGACCTAAATCCATGGGGAAGTGGGCAGGTCTCATGAAAACTGACATCCTGCTGTCCTCAGAGATAGGTAAAAAAAACTCTACTTTTTCCGAGGACAAATAGGATAGCAGGCCTTACACATAGGTGAATCCCTAGCTACAAGCGGTCCCTCAAACAAAACATAACCATATATAAGAACTTTCACTATTGACTCATTGACAATTTGTATTAATAGAATTATCCTGGGTCTACCACAGGTATTAACACTGACAAGTATTACAAACAATATACCCGTGTATTTCAATGAATTTTATCTTCAATTTTTATTATTTAACAAACCTTTAAAAACATAACACATATCTATTTATATCACCCATACACACCACATTCACTCACACAACAATAAACTATTAAAAACTAACAATACAAACTTGTTACACTTTAACAATACTATTGCAACATTCCCTAATTTACAATGTAAACATACTCCTCTTTTATTAATTACCCCAATTTCTACCACTGTTATATTTAACACAAATTTCCTTTACTAATGTAGACAATCATTTGTAATTAGAGTTCCTTATTAGATTCATATTTCATAAGTTACATCCTAACATGATGAACATTTATAATACTCTTTGCTTATATCCCGTCTGAGTTTCTTATTAAATTGCCGTTCTCAATCCCCTGAAGAAACCAATGGGAGAAACAGGAGCTTCCTGTCGGGATAAGATTAAAGAAATTGCAATATCGATTGTGTTGGGATACAAGTTATGAATTTCATGAAAATGAGAACGGCAATTTAATAAGAAACTCAGACGGGATATAAGCAAAGAGTATTATAAATGTTCATCATGTTAGGATGTAACTTATGAAATATGAATCTAATAAGGAACTCTAATTACAAATGATTGTCTACATTAGTAAAGGAAATTTGTGTTAAATATAACAGTGGTAGAAATTGGGGTAATTAATAAAAGAGGAGTATGTTTACATTGTAAATTAGGGAATGTTGCAATAGTATTGTTAAAGTATAACAAGTTTGTATTGTTAGTTTTTAATAGTTTATTGTTGTGTGAGTGAATGTGGTGTGTATGGGTGATATAAATAGATATGTGTTATGTTTTTAAAGGTTTGTTAAATAATAAAAATTGAAGATAAAATTCATTGAAATACACGGGTATATTGTTTGTAATCATTGACAATTTGGTCAGAGTCAAAATAGTCCTTACCTACTACTTGCGATACTGTGCATCATAAATTATTTTAAATAAATAAATAGTGGAACCTCACTCCTTCAAAGTTGCATGGGCTGTATGGGGGAGTCTCCAATAAGTGCTAGCGAGGATTTAATGAAAGGAGTTCTATGGGGCACATCTGATGGACTTGCTCTGAGATTGCTCCCTTTTGGAAGAAAAGCAAATGTTGCTTACCTGTAACAAGTGTTCTCACAGGACAGCAGGATGTTAGTCCTCACATATGGGTGACATCACAGGATGGAGCCCTATCACGGAACACTTTTTGTCAAAGTTTCCAGAACTTTGACTGGCCCCTACTGGGCATGCCCAGCATGGCACTAACCCTGCACCCAGCAGGGGTCCCCCTTCAGTCTTATTTAAAAGCTACAGGCAGTGCCGAAAAATAAAATAATAAAACGTTACAAACCCAACACCGCGGGGCGGCGGGAGGATTCGTGAGGACTAACATCCTGCTGTCCTGTGAGAACCCCTGTTACAGGTAAGCAACATTTGCTTTCTCACAGGACAAGCAGGATGGTAGTCCTCACATATGGGTGAATACCGAGCTGAGGATGTCGAGCATGCACCAAATGTACCCAAAGGCATGCAACAGGCACATCTGGGGCAGAATTTGGTAGAGGACATCCTGAACCCCATCGGGCAGGCGGAAGGGTGTTGGTATGTCACGTTGTAAACAGGTTACAAAGGACAGACTGGCCGAAGATGGAATCCTGCCTTCCGGCTTTGTCCAAGCAATAGTGGGCTGCAAAGGTGTGGCGAGAACTCCAGGTGGCAGTCCTGCAAATGTCAGGAAGCGGCACCGATCGGAGGTGTGCTACTGAAGTCGCCATGGCCCTCATAGAGTGTGCTTTAACACGGTCTTGAAATGGAATGCCCACTTGCTGATAGCAAAAGGATATGCAGTCCGCCAACCAGGAAGAGACAGTATGCTTACCCACAGGCTGCACTAATTTGTTAGGGTGGAAAGAGACAAACAATTGAGTGCTTTTCCTGTGGCCAGCTGTACGGTCTAGATAGAATGCTAGAGCCCATTTACAGTCAAGGGTATGCAGAGTCTGTTCTCCTGGATTGGAGTGGGGTCTGGGAAAAAAGGTAGATAGTATGATGGATTGATTGAGGTGAAAATCCGAAACTACCTTAGGTAAGAATTTAGGGTGAGTGCGGAGAACTACCCGGTCCTGCAGAAGTTTAGTGTAAGGCGGATAGGTAACTAGGGCCTGTAATTCACTAACTCTGCGAGCTGAAGTGATTGCCAAAAGGAAAATCACTTTCCATGTGAGATACTGAAGTTCACAAGAGTGAAGAGGCTCAAATGGTGGTTTCATGAGCCGACCTAAAACCAGGTTAAGGTCCCAAGAAGGGGCCGGAGGATGCAGTGGAGGCTTGAGGTGAAGCAAGCCCTTCAAAAAACGTGTTACAAGGGGTTGTACTGATAGAGGAACATCCCCCATACTTTTATGGAAGGCGGCTACCGCACTGACATGCATTCTGATAGAAGTCGTCTTTAGACCTGACTGATAAATGCCAGAGATAGTCCAAAAACTTCGTGATTGGACAGGAAAAAGGGTCAAGGGACTGAGAAGAGCACCATGATGTGAACCTTTTCCATTTGTAAGAGAAAGCTTTTCTCGTGGAAGGCTTCCGTGAAGCAATCAAGACAAGGGAAACAGGTTCAGAAAGGTTAAGTCGCTGAAGGATTAACCTTTCAACATCCATGCCATCAGGGACAAGGCATGAAGATTGGGATGGCAGAGGCACCCGTTGTTGTGTGTGATCAGAAGCAGTCCTTTCCTAAGGGAATGTGCCTGCGAATGGAGAGATCCTGCAGTATTGGAAACCACACTTGGTGTGGCCAGTGTGGTGCTATCAGGATCATGGTTCCCTTGTCCTGACGTAACTTCATGAGATTCTTCGAGAGAAGAGGAAGTGGAAAGAATGCATAGAGTAGACTGGTTGCCCACGAGAGGGAGAATGCGTCTCTGGGCTGAGAGTGTTTGCTGCAAATGAGAGAGCAGAAGTTCTCTACTTTGCGGTTTTGAGGAGACGCAAAGAGGTCTATACGAGGATATTCCCATTGTTGAAAGTCTGAGTTCGCTACTGAGGGGTTGAGAGACCACTCGTGTGGTTGAAAGATGCGACTCAGCTTGTCTGCCAACACATTCTCCACTCCCGGCAACCAGGTGGCCCTGAGGTACATCGAATCGGAGAGAGCTTCCGCCCATATCTGTGCAGCTTCCTGACACAGAAGGAAGGAGCCCATGCCTCCCTGTTTGTTGATGTACCACAAGGCCACCTGGTTGTCCGTCTGGATCAGGATAACTTGATTTGAGAGGCGATCCTTAAATGCCCTGAGAGCATATCTTATTGCTCGAAGCTCCAGGAAATTTATTTGGTGTTTGGCTTCCTCTGGAGACCAAGATCCTTGTGTCTGCAGATTGGCCACATGGACTCCCCAGCCGAGGTTGGAAGCATCGGTGTTATTTGAGGGTCTGGAGCCTGAAAGGGCAAGCCATGGAGGAGATAGTTTTGATGTCTCCACCAGGCAAGAGACTGAAGGAGTGAGACGGTTACGTGGACCATGGTCGACAGGGGCTGAACGCTTTGAGTCCATTGTGACCATAGAGTCCACTGCATGACTCATGGCCAATCATGCCATTGGTGTGACTTGTACTGAGGATGCCATGTGTCCCAGGAGGATGAGAAAGTGACGAGTAGTAGCAGATTACTGAGACTGCAGCTGGTGTGCGAGAGACACGAGAGTGAGCGCTCAATGTCGAGGCAGAAAAGCCTTTGCCTGCAAGGTGTCCAAGTCTGCCCCAATGAACGACAAGGTTTGAGATGGGACTAAAGAGGATTTTCGTAGCTGACGAGAAATCCTAATGAAATTAGAGTGTGTAAGGTTAGATTGAGGGACAACAGAGCAGCTTGCTGAGTGGGAGCCCTGACTAACCAATCGTCTAGATAGAGGTAGTCATGAACACTACTGCAACCACTATGAGGCATTTCATGAAGACTCGTGGCGCAGAGGCTAGTCCGAATGGAAGCACTCGACACTGATAGTACTTTGGGCCTACTAGAAACCTCAGTTATTTGTGATGAAATGGAGTTATCACAATATGAGTGTATGCGTCCTGGAGGTCTAGAGAGCAGATCCAGTCTCCGCTTTGTAGGAGAGGAAGAAGAGCGCCCAAGGTTACCATTTTGAACTTCTCTTGCTGGAGGTACTTGTTGAGGGCCCGTAGGTCCAGAATAGGACAAACGCCTCCTGAATTTTTGGGGATTAGAAAGTACCGGGAATAGAACCCTAGGCCGTGCTGAGAGTAGGGTGCGGGTTCTATTGCCTTGGATTGGAGAAGGAGGGAGGCCTCCTGATCCAGAAAGATGGAGTGATCGGATGTTCTCCACGTCGGCAGAGATGGAGAGTCCGGTGGCACGGAGAGAAAGTTCAGATGGTAACCCTGGGCAATTATCGCCAGTACCCATTGGTCTGAGGTAATTGAGTGCCATATGTTGTTGAAATGGCACAGTCTGCCTCCCACTGGTATGTGAGGCAATGGTGTCTGCCTCTGCTCTCTAGGTGGAAGTCAAAAACCTGAAACAGGACCTGGTTGAGGAGCTGCTTGCAACTTTTGTTTCCGTGTCTGACGAGACTGGGCTTTTTGAAAAGGTCTCGTGGCACGGGATCTGGTTGGTGGCGGGTAGGACTTCTTCGGCCGGAAGAAGGACTTCTTAGAGTCCTTTCGGAAGGGCTGTTTTGAAGGGTAGTCAGAAGGCATCAGAGAGCTGTCTGAGAGTCTCATGATGGTCCTTAAGTTCCGCCACTGTCCGTTGAATCTGTTCTCCAAATAGGTTATCTCCTACACAGGGTAGGTCAGATAACCAGTCTTGTACCTCAGGGCGAAGGTCAGAAGACTTGAGCCAGGCCCATCTCCTTGCCGAAATAGCTGCTGCAGATACTCTGGTAGCAGTATCAAAGATATCATAGGATGATCTGATCTCATGCTTGCCTGCTTCAAAACCCTTGTTTACTAGGGTTTGAAGCTGATCTTGGAATTGTTGAGGCAGGGTATCTGTCAAATCTTGTATCTGATTAAAAATGACCCTATTATATTGGGTCATATAGAGCTGATAAGCTGCAATCCGGGAGATGAGCATTGAGCCTTGGAATACACAGCGGCCAATGGCATCTAGAAACTTCTGTTCCTTACAAGGGGGAAAAGAAGTGTGAGGCTTTGATCTCTTTGCTCTTTTTTGTGCAGATTCAACAACTACAGATTGGTGGTCCAATTGTGTTTTCTGAAAGCCTGGAGCTGATTGCACCAAATAGGTAGTGTCAGCTTTTCTATCCACTGCAGCAATGGAGCCAGGATGTTCCCAGTTCTTCTTGAGAACATCCAGAAGAACATGGTGGAAAGGGATGGAGGTTATTTTCTTGGGAGCATCCAAGAATTGGAGCAACTCCATCAACTGGTGTCTGTCATCCTGTTCAGTCTGCAATTGGAAGGGAACCAATTCAGACATTTCCTTCACAAAATTTATAAAGGAGAGGTCCTCTGGAGGAGAATGCTTCCTACTTTCAGTGGGTGAAGGTGGTGAAGGTAAATCATCGGTGTCTGGGGAGGAATCATCAGTCCAGGTGTCATAGGGATCAGCACCCGTCCCTCTAGGAATTAGAGTGGGATGGGGTGGTTGGATACCTGAAGGTCCTGGTCTAGGTTCCGAAGGAATCATAGGAATTATCGGAGGCACCGATGAAGGCATCGAAGGCACCGGCGCAGGCATCGAGGACATCGATGGATGGCTCGGTGGCGCCGGACGAATCGGCACCATTGGTTGGATCAGTGGTGAGGGACATATCGGCATCATTGGCTAAGGCAGAACTCCCGATGGAGAGATGCGGAACGGTGTTTCTCCTCCCAATGATAATGTAAGTGGGGAGGGCTCCGGAGCCATCGGACACCCGGGATCCATCAGTGGAAAAGCGGCAATGAGCACTTCCATCCTAGAGAGCAGCAGTGCCAACGCTGCCAGAATCGGGTCGGTTATCGGTTCCTCAATCAGTACCGGAGGAACCTGGAGTCATTGCATCGCCTTGTTGATGGCCTCCTGAACCATCCAATCCAGTTCTTCTTGGAGACCTGGAGCAAGCAGCCCCGGCTCCAGAACAGAAGAAGGAGGCAGAGGCATAGCCAGAGGGACCACCGTTAAAGGCGGAGTCATGGCTCCCGATCCCCTGTCAGGTGAGGGTTGCCTCGGTGACCCGGTCGCCAAAAAGGTCAGTGCCTTTTCTGGACGGGGTTTCTTCGACGGCGGCTCAGACGATGGTGAGGTCGATGACTTCGCTCCCTCGATGGTCCGAGACTTATGGTGTCGATTGTTGAGATTACTTACCTGATAATCTCCTTTTCCTTAGTGTAAACAGATGGACTCAGAACAAATGGGTATAGTATGCTCGTGCTAGCAGTTGGAGATGGATCTGACGTCAGCACGGGTATATATACCCCCACAGGAAGCGTAGCAACTTAGTAATCTTCCTTGCAAAAGCTGTTATGGATGTGTGTACTGACGCTCAGTGAAATAGTGAAACAGGATTCCCCTGACCGATTGATAGTAGCTGGAGACCGCCAGCATTCACAACTGGAAGGCGTTGACACCTGGTAGAGTGTACGCTCATATGGAAACAGATGACATGGCTTACCTTGAATCGGTGAAACCCATGTACACAGGCAACTGGGCGGGATGCTGAGTCCATCTGTCTACACTAAGGAAAAGGAGATTATCAGGTAAGTAATCTCAACATTTCCTGTCGTGTAGCCAGATGGACTCAGAACAAATGGGATGTACAAAAGCTTTACTCCCAGCGTGGGCGGAAGGCTGCCTGAGGACCATGTAGAACCGCCCTCGCAAATGCTGTGTCCTCCCTGGCCTGGACATCCAGACGGTAGAACATGGAGAAGGTATGGAGGGAGGACCACGTCGCCGCTTTACATATTTCTGCAGGCGACAGCATCCCGGATTCTGCCCAAGATGCTGCTTGTGCTCTGGTAGAATGAGCCTTGACTTGCAGAGGAGGAGACTTCCCGGCCTCCACGTAAGCTGCTCTGATAACTTCTTTAATCCAGCGGGCGATGGTGGGCCGAGAGGCCGCTTCCCCTTGTCTTTTCCCGCTGTACTTCTTGTGTCATTTTCAGATATCTGGGCAGCATTCTGCCTATGTCGAGATGGCGTAGCAAACGCCCTTCTTCAGATTTCTTCAAACCCGCCGTGGTAGGCAAGGATATAGTTTGATTAAGGTGAAATCGTGAGACCACTTTAGGTAAAAAGGAGGGAACCGTGCGAAGATGGATAGCCTCTGGAGTGATTCTCAGAAAGGGATCACGGCAGGTCAGTGCTTGTAGCTCTGAGACGCGGCGTGCTGAACACACCGCCAATAAGAACACCATCTTCAAGGTTAGAGAACGGAGAGACAAGCCCCGAAGGGGTCTGAAGGTGGATCCCGCGAGGAAATCCAAAACAAGGTTGAGGTTCCACAAAGGCACTGGCCACTTCAGTGGCGGACGAATGTGCTTAACTCCTTTCAGGAAGCGAGACACATCTGGAGGCGTGGCAATGGTCTTGCCATCCCTCCTGGGACCATAGCAAGACAGTGCAGCCACCTGAACTTTGATGGAGCTGAGGGAGAGACCCTTCTGAAGCCCAACTTGCAGGAAATCCAGAACAATAGGGGTTGTGGTCGCATGTGGATTGGTGCCATGTGTCGCACCATGCTTCAAATATTCTCCAGATCCTTACGTAGGTGAGGGAAGTGGAAAACTTGCGGGCTCGGAGGAGTGTTTCTATCACGGGCTCCGAGTAACCTCTTTTCTTCAGTCTAGACCTCTTAATGGCCAGACCGTAAGAGAGAATTGAGCCGGATCCTCGTGGAGGATGGGACCATGACGTAGAAGGTCCCGGCGAGGAGGCAGGGGAAAGGGCTCCCCTGCCAGTAGTCTTCTCAGGACCGCATACCAGGGTCTTCTTGGCCAGTCTGGTGCCACTAGAAGAACTAGGCTCCGGTGTCTCTGAATCTTGTGGATGATGGCGACCAGCAGAGGCCACAGAGGAAATGCGTATAGCAGAGTCCCTGGAGGCCATGTCTGAACCAGGGCATCGATTCCGTGTGAGAACGGGTAGCGTTTGCGGCTGAAGTATCTGAGTACTTGAGCATTGGACTTGTCCGCTAGTAAGTCCATGTCCGGAATCCCCCAGTGATCAACAATCATCTGGAAGGCTGTGGGTGACAGCTGCCACTCTCCTGGATCTAGGCTTTCTCTGCTGAGGAAGTCTGCCATGGTGTTGTCCTTCCCGGCAATGTGGACGGCTGAGATGTCCTGAAGATTCGCCTCTGCCCAAGCCATCAGCGGGGCTATCTCCAGAGATACCTGTTGGCTTCTGGTTTCGCCCTGACGGTTGACGTATGCGACCGTGGTGGCGTTGTAGGACATCACTCTGACTGCTCTGTTCTTCAGTCTGTGAGCAAATTGTAGGCATGCCAATCGGACTGCCCGGGCCTCTAGACGGTTGATGTTCCACGCTGCCTCTTCTCTGTTCCACCGCCCTTGTGCAGTGAGTTCTTCGCAGTGTGCTCCCCAGCCACTCAGGCTGGCATCTGTGGTGAGCAGAGTCCACATAGGTGAGGACGGACATCTTCGACCCCCTGCTCATGTGGCTGGACTGCAACCACCACCGTAACTGGGTCCGTACTCTGGCTGGCAGAGGAAGGTGCGTGGAATAGTTCCGAAAGCGGGGGCTCCAGCGAGAGAGCAGGGAGTGTTGTAACGGTCTCATATGGGCCCTTGCCCAAGGTACCACTTCCAGGGTGGATGCCATGAGGCTGAGAACCTGCAGCTATGGGCCGACTGGCTCCCATCAAGTACCGGATACGCGTCTGAAGTTTTAACCTTCTCTTGGTAGTGAGACTGACTGTGTCCGCCTGGGTGTCGAACTGCACTCCCAGGTATTCCAGAGACTGGGAAGGCTGTAGGCAACTCTTGCTGAGGTTGATTACCCAGCCCAAGCTTTCCAGAAGGGCGATTACTCTGTCGGTTGTCCGATGGCTCTCCTCTCGTGACTTTGCCCTGATCAGCCAGTCTAGGTAGGGATGGACCAGGATTCCTTCCCGCCTGAGTGCCGCTGCTACCAATACGACCACCTTGGTGAAGGTCCGCGGTGACGTGGCCAACCCGAAGGGCAGAGCCCGGAATTGGAAGTGGCGTCCTAGAACCTTGAAGCGTTGGTAGCGCTGATGATCCGGATGGATCGGGATATGCAGATAGGCTTCCGACAAGTCTAAGGCCGTGAGGAACTCTCCTGGCTGTACTGCAGCCTTGACGGAGCACAGAGTCTCCATGCGAAACCTCGGTACTCGTAAGTATCGATTGACTGACTTGAGGTCCAGCACAGGCCAAAAAGTGCCCCCTTTCTTGGGTACCATGAAATAAATGGAATAGTGTCCAGAATTCACTTCCCAGGCAGGTACTGGGATGATGGCTTTCAAGGACAGGAGCCTCGCCAAGGTAGCTTCCAATGCTGCCTTCTTGTGTATGGGACATGAAGATTCCACAAACTTGTCCGGAGGGAGATGATGAAAGTCCAGATAATATCCCTCCCGGATAACGGCGAGGACCCACTGGTCCGACGTGATCTCGACCCATCTGGGGTAGAAGAGGGTTAACCTGCCCCCTATGGATCTGTCCCCCAGATGAATCGGCGAATTCTCATTGTGAGGCGCGGCCGGGACCCGAGCCCGGACCAGCCCCCCTCTTGCGCTGCTTGGTCCGAAAGGACTGATTCCTGGCCGGAGGACGAGGTGCCTGGTAGTGACCCCTGTAAGGAACAAAGCGCTGGGAACTCCTGCCCTTGGAGGGCCTTGGAAAGGCGCGCTGGCCCCTTCTGAACCGATCTTCCGGCAGCCTGGGCACTGGAGAGGCACCCCATGTACTGGCCAGTTTATCAAGGTCGCTGCCAAATACGAAGGAGCCCTTAAAGGGCAATCTGGTGAGGCGTGTCTTGGAAGGTGCATCAGCTGACCATCTCCGGATCCAGAGCTGCCTCCTGGCAGCTATGGAGGATGAGATCCCCTTAGCTGTAGTCCGAACCAGGTCAGATGCAGCGTCTGTGAGGAACGAAAGAGCGGACTCCATGTCTGCCGCTGGAGCGTTGTTTCTAACCTGTGACAAACAGGCACGCGTCACCACTGTGCAGCAGGTCGCGATCTGCAAAGATAGAGCTGCCACCTCAAAGGTCTGTTTCAGAATGGCGTCCAGGCGCCGGTCATGAGGCTCCCTGAGGGCCATCCCCCCTTCAACTGGAATGGTAGTGCGCTTGACCACAGCGCTAATCAAGGCGTCCACCTGAGGGCACGCCAGCAGGTCCTGGATAGCCGGTGCCAATGGGTACATGCTCTTCAGAGCCCGACCCCCTTTGAAGGAAGCCGCTGGTGCCGCCCATTCTAAATCTATCAATTGTTGTGACGCTTGCAAGAATGGAAAATGGTGGGCTGTAGGACGAAGACCTTCCAGCAGGGGGTTCTGCGCAGAGGGTACCGATGCGCTGGGCCCTGTAATATCCAATTCCGCCAGACACTGAGACACCAGGTCGGAGAGATCCTCTTTAGGGAAGAACCGCCTCATGGTTCTATATGGCTCAGTCCCTGGGGGAAGGTCCCCCTCGTCCGGGAGTTCAGACTCGTCCTGTGAGACCTCCTGGTCTGATTGATCCGGACTGTCCAGCGGCGGGAAGTCCTGCTCGCAATAAGGGCGTGAGGGTCCAGTAACAGGATCCGCAGGAGCCGCCACCGCAGCAGTAGCCGCCGCAGTCGCAGCCACCGCAGGAACAACAGGAACCACAGGGCCTGGACGGGAAGCCGTTTGCATCTGTACGAAGGCATGAATCCCCTTAAAGAGATCCACCCAGGAAATTGAAGCGACCTCTAATCGCCGGGGTACAAGCTCCCCCGGGATTCCTGATTGGTCGAGACTGCCCCCTAACTCCGGGGTAGCCCCTGGGGAACTGTCAACAAATCGTGGCTGAGACCGGTCCTGGCCTCCTCACATTGGGCACATAGGGAGCCTGGCTCTTCACTGCGCATGGCTCTAAGCTGGTATGCAGAGCAGAGGCCAAGGGCTTTAATGCCTGAGGCAGGCGGCGCCGCCGCTGAAGACGCTTCTGCGTTCTGATCCATCGAAAAATATGCGCTGAATGCTTAATACAACAAGCGCGCAATAATAATAATATGCGGCAGCAATAGGCGTTTAATACAACAGGGGCACAATAATAGTATGCGGCAGCAATAGGCGCTTAATACAACAGGCGCACAATAATAGTATGCGGCAGCAATAGGCGCTTAATACAACAGGCGCACAATAATAACAGTATGCGGCAGCAATAGGCGCTTAATACAATAGGCGCACAAGAATAATATGCGGCAGCAAAAGGCAATACAACACAATAGGCGCTCAGGAAGAATAAGAAGCAACAGCCCAATCGTATGCAATATGCACTCAGCAATATGCAGTTAGCAATACACGCTCAATGGCATTTAATAGGCTCTCAGCAATATGCGGTTAGCAATACACGCTCAATGGCATTTAATAGGCTCTCAGCAATATGCGGTTAGCAATACACGCTCAATGGCATTTAATACGCTCTCAGCAATATGCGGTTAGCAATACACGCTCAATGGCATTTAATAGGCTCTCAGCAATATGCGGTTAGCAATACACGCTCAATGGCAGTCAATAAGCTTTCAGCAATAAGCGGTTAGCAATAGGCGCTCAATAGCCGACAATAGGCTCTCAGCAATATGCGTTTAGCAATATACGCTCAATGGCATTCAATATGCTCTCAGCAATAGGCGGTCAGCAATACCCGCTCAGTGGCAGCCAATAAGTAGCATATGCTCACAGAAATGAGGCAATATACGCTCAAGGAGGAACAGAGCCGCGCCTATTACGGGCGCTCATACCTGAACAAGGCCCCAAAATGGCGTCCTCCACGGCGTGCCACGCCGCCGATCCTCTGTTCCTCGGAGACCAGAAAGAAGAGATGTACGCCTTACCTGATCTTCGGCGCTTCCCGGCTGGAACCTGGGCGGTCTCCGGCTGCGGGGGGAGAGGGCAAGTACCTTCACCGCCGCGTTTGAGGATATGCACCCGCTGCCTCGTCCACGCCGGGACCGAGGCGCCTCGAAAGCCTCACCCGAACCTCGCCCGGGGGCTGTGTCCCTGCCGCGATTCGGCCAGACCGAGGACTTCCACCTCCGGGAGACCACGAAAATCACTCCGGGAAGCTCAACTGGGGGAGTGACCTTCGCGTATCACCGCAGGAGCGCGGGGCTCGATTTTCTTCTTTCTTTTTGCAAAAAGGAAAAAGTAGAATCTAGAATTATAAGAAAGAGAAAAATTAAAGTAGTCTTGGAAAGCACGCTCAACTAGCGTGCAGGCACTCCAAACTGATTTGGAGACGGAAATTACTGAGTTGCTACGCTTCCTGTGGGGATATATACACCCCCGTGCTGACGTCAGATCCGTCTCCAACTGCTAGCACGAGGATACTGTCCCATTCGTTCTGAGTCCATCTGGCTACACGCCAGGAAATATGCGCTTAATGGAAAGCGGTAACAATAGACACTTAATATAACAGGCGCTTAATAATAATAATATGCGGCAGCAATATACGCTTAATCTAACAGGCGTTCAATACAACAGGTGCTCAATAATATGCGGCAGCTATATACGCTTAACAGAACAGACGCTCAATAATAAGCAGCAGCAATATACGCTGAACAGAACAGGCGCCCAATAATATACGGCAGCAATATACGCTGAACAGAAGAGGCGCTCAATAATATGCGGCTAGCAATATACGTTCAATGATATCCAATATGCTCTCAGCAATAGGCGGCTAGCAATATACACTCAATAATATGCAATATGCTCTCAGCAATATGCGGCTTAGCGATGTACGCTGAACAATAAGCAATGTGCTCTCAGCAATATGCGGCTTAGCAATGTACGCTGAACAATAAGCAATGTGCTCTCAGCAATATGCGGCTTAGCAATATACACTCAATGATATGCAATATGCTCTCAGCAATATGCGGCTTAGTCATAGACCTGCGCCTATCATGGGCGCTCAATACCTGAGTAAGGCCAACAAAATGGCGCCCTTCCACGGCGTGCCGTCTACGGGCCACGCCGCCAATCCTCGTTCCTTGGAGACCAACAAGTAAGAGATGTACGCCTTACCTGATCCTCGGCGCTTCCCGGCTGGAACCCGGGCGGTCTCTGGCTGCGGGGGGAGAGGGCAAGTACCTTCACCGCCGCGCTTTGAGGAAATGCACCCGCTGCCTCGTCCACGCCGGGACTGAGGCGCCTCGTTCGCCCCGCCCGAGCCTCGCCCAAGGGCTATGTCCCTGCCGCGATTCGGCCACCGGACCAAGGACTTAGACCTCCGGGGGATCACGGAAATCACCCCGGGAAACTCACTGGGGGAGGGACCTTAGGGTATCACCACAGGTGTGCAGGGCTCGATGGTGCTGTAGAAATTTAGGAAAAAGAAAGTAGAAAGTAGATTTGGAAACACGCTCAGCGAGCGTACAGACTCTCCAAACTGCTTTGGAGACGGAAATTACTAAGTTGCTATGCTTCCTGTGGGGGTATATATACCCGTGCTGACGTCAGATCCGTCTCCAACTGCTAGCACGAGCATACTATACCCATTTGTTCTGAGTCCATCTGGCTACACGACAGGAAAGGCGATGTTTGTCTCTACAATCCCCTCGGTCATGAGGGGGAGTATAGGGTGTCGAAGGCCGAGATGTCATCGATGCCGGAGAGTCACCGGTCGGTGGACGATGCTGGCACGAAGTTGACTGTGCCAGTTCCGACGACGTCTATGCAGTGGACGGACTCGGGGTTTGAGCACGGAAGAGAAGTTCCATCTTCTCCATTCTGGCCTTGCGACCTTTTGGTGTCATTAGGGCACATTTGGTGCACGTCAAGACATCGTGCTCACGTCCTAGACTCATACCACAGACTTTATGGGGGGTCTGTGATGGACATGGTGCAATTACAGTCCGGGCACCGACGGAACCCCGACACCATGACCATAGAAAAAAAATCGAGCCGTGGTACGGTCGACGGCCAGTAGGCCGCGAGGGCCAAACTCATAAGAACATAAGAAATTGCCATGCTGGGTCAGACCAAGGGTCCATCAAGCCCAGCATTCTGTTTCCAACAGAGGCCAAACCAGGCCACAAGAACCTGGCAATTACCCAAACACCAAGAAGATCCCATGCTACTGATGCAATTAATAGCAGTGGCTATTCCCTAAGTAAACGATTAATAGCAGTTAATGGACTTCTCTTCCAAGAACTTATCCAAACCTTTTTTGAACCCAGCTACACTAACTGCACTAACCACATCCTCTGGCAACAAATTCCAGAGCTTTATTGTGTGTTGAGTGAAAAAGAATTTTCTCCGATTAGTCTTAAATGTGCTACTTGCTAACTTCATGGAATGCCCCCTAGTCCTTCTGTTATTCGAAAGTGTAAATAACCGAGTCACATCTACTCGTTCAAGACCTCTCATGATCTTAAAGACCTCTATTATATCCCCCCTCAGCCGTCTCTTCTCCAAGCTGAAAAGCCCTAACCTCTTCAGCCTTTCCTCATAGGGGAGCTGTTCCATCCCCTTTATCATTTTGGTTGCCCTTCTCTGTACCTTCTCCATTGCAACTATATTTTTTTGAGATACGGCGACCAGAATTTTACACAGTATTCAAGGTGTTGTCTCACCATGGAGTGATATAGAGGCATTATGACATTTTCCGTTTTATTAACCATTCCCTTCCTAATATTCTATTTGCTTTTTTGACTGCTGCAGCACACTGAGCCGACGATTTCAATGTATTATCTACTATGACGCCTAGATCTCTTTCTTGGGTGGTAGCTCCTAATATGAACCTAACATCGTGTAACTACAGCAAGGGTTATTTTTCCCTATATGCAACACCTTGCACTTGTCCACATTAAATTTCATCTGCCATTTGGATGCCCAATCTTCCAGTCTTGCAAGGTCCTCCTGTAATGTATCACAGTCTGCTTGTGATTTAACTACTCTGAATAATTTTGTATCATCCGCAAATTTGATAACGTCACTTGTCGTATTCCTTTCCAGATCGAAAGTAATCGACGGAAAACGGGTAAAAACTTACCGGAGTACCGCGGTCTGAAAAAAGTTAAAGGAGGGACCCCTGTAGGGCAAATTAACTTTTAGCAATTCCATGAGGAAAATTCCTGTCTGGAATCTCTGCAGAGCTCCTTTACCGCGAGGCTACTGCTGCGTGGAAAAAAGAAGACTGGCTGCAGGGTTAGTGCTATACTGGGCATGCCCAGTAGGGGCCAGTCAAAGTTCTGGAAACTTTGACAAAAAGTGTTCCGTGATAGGGCTCCATCCTGTGATTTCACCCATATGTGAGGACTACCATCCTGCTTGTCCTGTGAGAATGTCAGTAATATATTTCTACTGTGATAGGGCACATGACCAAATGGTACCCAATGTTCTCTCTTTTTAACTATCCAGTGGATGAAGTATCTCGTGAAGAGAATCTTCTCATAGTTAAGATCCTCATAGCAGTGACGTGTTTGATAACAGCTGTAATGAATTGGTAGTATTCATGATAGTCCCTGCTCAAAGGTCCCTAGAAAGGATCTAGCTACAAGCCAAAGTAAAGAAAAGTTATGATGGATGACAATGGGGACTACAATTCCCAGAATTCCCAGAACCTAGATCTGAGAAAGGATGAGCCAGAGTAGGCAGGGCCAGAATAAATCAGCAGGTTTCCCAAAATTGGTGGCCAGGTGCTATAAATGGGTGAGCTCCTTGACATGAAGGAGGTCCAGTTCCAGATTTCCAGAGCTGTTGTACATACGACCTCGAAAGGCCTTGCATTCTGTTACACTAGGGTTGTTTTAGTGTTCCCTTGGGCCTCAGCCCGACCCCAGACGAGTCCAGGACCGAACAGAGGGTTGACGGCGTGTTCCACCATGGCTGACTGTCTAACCCTCTGCCAGGCCGGCAAGCTCCCATGGCCAACAACAGATGATGTTGGAATGTGAATGGTCCTCCGACCATTCCGAGCCCTTTCGGACCTGCTGCGTGGAACAGCAGGCCTGGCCTGAGGTCGAGGGCAGACTGGCTTTGACACGAAGACATGACAGCAGGATCGATGCAATGGCATTACGGATGAAGACTTGACAGCAGATCGATGCAACAGCATCGCGGACGAAGACGTGACAGCAGGATCGATGCAACGCATCACAGACGAAGACATGACAGCAGGATAGATGCAATGGCATCGCAGACGAAGACTTGACACCAAAGCTGATGCGAAGACATCACGGACCAGTGGTCGATGCGACGACATCCCAGATCAGGGTCGATGCGACGACATCAGGAACAAGACATGATACCAAAAGTGATGCAACAGCATCCAGGACGAGACGAGGAACTGACGAAGTCCAGACGAGAAGAGAAGCTGGGCGGAAGGACATCGGCACTGTCTATCAAGGCGCCCTACTCAGCCCACCCGCGGGACTGAGTCGCGGACCACCCTGTCCCACTGCGCACCCTACACAGCCCGAGGAGGCTGGTCACGGACCACGCTGTAGCGGTACGAGCGCAGGGAAGGATCCAGTCAAAGCAGTACTCTGACGGAGCCAATGTCGTCCGAAGCTCCACCAACGGCTGGCAGGACATGATGGCTCAGGAGCACAGGACACCTGTCCACCTGTAGGCTAGTCCACGCTCGGGCACGACATCATCCGAGGGACCCCCGGCCTAACAGGTACCAGAAGGCTCAAGAGCGCTGAAGACGACGACACAGGAGCAGACATCAAGGAACCTGGATCATCAGGAAACGTAGGATCAAAGCGAGACACCAGGACACCTGGACAGGGACCTCAGGCAACGAAGACGTAACTTGACATGGCGAGACGAAACAACAAGAACTCCATGGAGAAGAAGAAGAAGACTTGATGGAGCTCTGGCAGGCAGGAGCCTCCAGAGTGAAGCAACTCCGATGCAAGGCAAAGACTGACTGACGGAGCAGCCCTTTTATAGGGCTGGTAGAGGAAGTCCACTCCCTAGGTGGGGCCGGCACACTTCCTGTGCCTGGCCCTTTAAATCTTGCAGAGAGGCACGTGCCGGCGCCTAAGGAGCAGGAAGCAGGGCTGTGCAGGACGTGGACAGTGGACTGCACAGCGTCATCGCAAACAGACGCAGGCTGGGCCTGATGACGGCAGCGGCTCCCGCCGCTGCAGGAGGCCCCGAGGGCGGAGGACGTCAGAGGCGGCTCCAGCCGCGAAGAGAAAGGCAGACAAGTCCGCGGCTCCGACCGCGGTGAAGGGTGTCTCGATGGGCGGCCTCCGGGCCATAGGGAACAAACAAGTCCGCGGCTCCGGCCGCGTGGGCAGGCCCAATGGCAGCGTCCTGCCGCATTGGTGAAGAAAAGCAGCAAATGGTGAGTGCCTGCTTGCGGGGAGACCCGCGGGCAGCGATTCATAACAAGTGCCATCAGCAATCCTGCTATAAAACCACATGAAAGGTGAGGAAGAAGGAGAAGCAGAACCAGATGGCAACCCTCATACACAGTTAGAATTCCCTGAATTTCTCTCTCTATCATGTATTTCAGCCAAAAGGGAATTGAAAGGTGAATAAGATTTAGATGGGGGAATTTAATGCATCCCTCTGTTATGTATCTTTCGGATAATAGAAAGACTAGGGGGCACTCCATGAAGTTAGCATGTGGCACATTTAAAACTAATCGGAGAAAGTTCTTTTTTACTCAACACACAATCAAACTCTGGAATTTGTTGCCAGAGGATTTGGTTAGTGCAGTTAGTATAGCTGTGTTTAAAAAAAGGATTGGATAAGTTCTTGGAGGAGAAGTCCATTACCTGCTATTAAGTTCACTTAGAAAATAGCCACTGCTCTTACTAGCAACGGTAAGATGGAATAGACAGTTTTGGGGTACTTGCCAGGTTCTTATGGCCTGGATTGGCCACTGTTGAAAACAGGATGCTGGGCTTGATGGACCCTTGGTCTGACCCAGTATGGCATGTATTTTGATATGGGAATGTTAAAAGCTGCAGTAATCTATAAAAGATTTGCCTTGAAGCTACTAAAAGTTTATTTAATGTTACTAAGTCCACTATGGAGTATTCAGAACAAAACCCTACCACTGCATGAATATTTGGCTGCAATAATTGATTCCCTGTAAACTTTAAACTCTAGAAAGTTGATTCGTCATTGTTTAGAATGGTGTAGAAGCTAAGCTGGGAAACTGCTTGAATGTTTAACTGCAATAAAATATTTCTGGTAAACTTTAAAGCAGAGGGTGAAAGTTCTTTTCTTAATTTCAGTGGTTAAGATGGCTTAAGCCTCACTAGTATTTGCACTACTAAAAGTTTAAGATATTTGCACTTATTATGCAGCCAGTTTAAATTGCAGTAAACTGTATGGGGCAGATTTTCGAGGATTTATGCGCATAAGGGGTTGCGCGCACCAGGCCTATTTTCAAAAGGCCCGGCGGCGCACATAAAGCCCCGGGACACGCGTATGTCCCGGGGCTTTTCTGAATGGGCGGGCAGGGCAACTATATCTTTTTTGAGAGGCGGCAATTAGAATTGCACGTAGTATTCAAGGTGCAGACTCACCATAGAGCGATACAGAGGCATTATGACATCCATTGTTGTATTTGCCTTTCCCTTCCTAATAATTCCAACATTCCGTTTGCTTTTTTGACTGCCACAGCACACTGGGCTGACAATTTCAATGTCCACTATGATGCCTGGATCTCTTTTTTTGTTGGTAACTCCTAAGATGCAACCTACCTATATGCATCACCTTGCACTTGTCTTCTTTAAATTTCATCTGCCATTTGGAAATCCAATCTTCCAGTCTCACAAGGTCATCCTGCAATTTCACAATCTGCTTGAGATTTAATTACTCTGCATAATATTGTTTCATCCACAAATCTGATCACCTCACTCGTCGTACCTCTTTCCAGATCATTTATGAATATAATACAAAGCACCAGTCCAAGTACAGATGCCTGAGGCACTCCACTGTGAAAACAGACCATTTAAGCCTACTCTCCATTTCCTGTCTTTTAACCAGTCTGCAATCAACAAAAGGACATCGCCTCCTATCCCATGACTTTTTAGTTTTCTTAGAAGCCTCTCATGAGGGACTTTGTTGAATGCCTTCTGAAAATCCAAATACACCACCTCTACCGGTTCACCTTTGTCCACATGTTTATGCACCCCTTAAAAAAAAAAATGTAGATGATTTGTGAGGAAAGACTTCCCTTGGGTAAATCCATGCTTGTGTGTCCCATTAAATCATGTCTATTTTAATGTTTTGTGAGTTTATTCTTTATAACAGTTTCCATGATTTTTTCACGATCTATCGTTTCCCGGATCACTCCTGGAGCCCTTTTTAAATATCGGGGTTACACTGGCCACCTTCCAGTCTTCAGGTACAATGGATGATTTTAATAATAGGTTACAAATGAATTGTAATAGTCTGAAATTTCATTTTTCAGTTCTTTCAGAATCCTGGGGTTTATACCATCCGGTCCAGGTGATTTACTACTCTTTAGTTTGTCAATCTGGCCTACTACATCTTCAGGTTCTCCGTGATTTCATTCAGTTCATCTGAATCATCACCCTTGAAACGGTCTTTGGAATGGGTATCTCCCCAACATTCTCTTCAGTAAACACTGAATCAAAGAATTTGTTTAGTCTTTCTGCGATGGATCTATTCAATTCTCCTGCTAAACAGCTAGCAGGTATTGTTGGCTGAGTTTGGGATTCTAAAAAGTATCTTAATTGTTCAAGAACAAAGAAAAAGAAAATTATAATCTCTGACAATACATTTATAAGGATATAGTAACACAAAAGAATAACAATGTGGAAGTTTTAGATCATAGTGCAATAAAGCTTTTCTTCCTCTCCTGTGTAGACTAAGTAAAATAAGGAAAAATAAGAACCTTCTGTCCAAGAAAGAGAGGATAGAATTTTTAAAAATCTCTTCATAACTTAACATCTTGCTCAAAGATAAAAAACTAACAGAGTGGAGCGTTCAGCTACTTCAACCCCTGAGCTTTCAAGAAACTGAGACAAATTGTCAGCAATATTGAGGGAAACAGGCTGAAAATTCTGAGGGTTCACTCCATGGTTAACAGGGAGGAAAATAGCTTTATTAATTGAAGGAATTTGTCCCAAATAAAACTACAGTATACCCACAAAATACTTTTTTAAATGTGGTAAGTGGTGTGTCTCCAAAAACTTTAGGAAAATTTAGAAATCTTAAGATTAAATATCTGACTTGATGTTCTAGAAATTCCATACACTGAGTCCTTGTCTTCAGATGCTTTAGACTTGCATATCTTTAATTGTATGATCGGCCAGCTTTTCATGAATATTAGCAAATTGAGAGTCACTTTCAATCTTAGTGGATTGAAACTCAGTGGTCAGATGATCAATTTTATTGTTGGAATCTTAAGTCCCAGATAGCATCTAACATAACCACTGCCAGCTTGTCAATCAAAGGAAAGGACTCACTGGTAAGATCTTGCAAAGTTGGCCTTCCACTGCCCAACAATGCAAGTTCAAATGATGCAAAAGATCCTCCCTGAGGCACAACTGGAGAACAGGACAGTCGGGCTGCAGAGTTATTCATACTCAACTCTCCAAGCAGGAACGATGCAGATATCTGCTCAGGCACCGTTCCACCTACATCCCCCACCAAGGGAGTAGTCGCCAAGACGACATCGGTATGCATCTCCGATAGTAGCAAATGGTTAGTCTCTCCGCAGGAGGCAACCTAGGATCTTTAGGGCTGAATGTTGTTTCTCCAGGCAAGACGGGTGCTCCTTCACTGGTTCTTGCAACAGAGTCTTCAGCCCCTACTAGTGCTAGACTGCTGGCATAAAAGATGAAATAAGCTGCTGCTGCACTCTGATGGCATAACAGAGATAAAAGAGATGGAAAGCAAAAAGCAGCTAACAGCCCACATCACGCTGCCATCTTAGCTACCCAGACACTAATTATTTTTAAGCATCAAAAAAAAAAATTATTGAGTGCATGTTTAAGACCTGAAAGGTGAATTTTAAAAGCCCAGCGTGCGCATCAATTAGGGAATGCGTGCACAAAATGGGCTTGCACAGGCACACCATATTTTAAAAGTGCCCAGATACACACCTATTTCCCACTCTGTGCCCGTCTCACTCTAATTCAAAAGGAAGCATCAATTAGATGAAGTCTGGGTGATACATAGGCATTCTGGGGTGGGGCTGAAAGATGTACATGCAAATACTTATGCACCTGGGTAGGCGCCCAGGTCTAATATCAAGCCTTCCCGGACAACTTATAACCATCACCTGCTACTGTAACAATGCTACTGTAAATATTCATTAAGTTATTGTTATTAAGTTATTATCCCTGTACAAATCTTTACGCCCCACCGTTCCTTTTTTCTCTCTCCCAGTTATCTTACCCCTGTTTTTTGTAACTGCTTCCCCCTGCACAAGTTTAGTTCTACTGTTCTATGCACCCCTGTTACTATGTAAACCAGCATGATGTGACTTGTTCATGAATGCCGGTATAAAAAACCTAAATTAATAAATTAATAAAATAAATATCATGTAAGTTTACTTCTGCTACGGAGAAGGTGTAAATTTAAAAAAAAAAAAAAAAAAGGAAAACTAACCATATCTAAAGGAGTTTAAGAGTCTGGGCTAACTGGGGGGAGTGAAGGCTATTAAACTAAGGGGCTTTGGAGGACCTAGCTCGTAACTGGGCGAACTGGTAGAAGAGCTGGTGAAATTAGCAATGGCGTGGGCACGCATCTCTTAAAATCAGTCTTAATTAAAAGCAGAATTTGTGTGCCCACTTAAAATTAGGCACATGTGCACAACCATGTTATTTTATAACGTGCGCGCATATACTCACTCAAGTTATAAAATGGCCGCATATCTTGGCACGTGCCAATGCACACACAGTGTGCCCACACATTAGTTTGAAAGCTACTGTCCCTGGCGATAACTTTTAAATGAGTGCATGTGCAACCACATATACAGGAATTTAAAATCGTTCATGCAAATGCGTAGGTACTAATTAAAATACACCTTGCTTGTGTATGTGTGCCCCTAATTTTAAGCAGTTACACAAGTAAACATTAATCGCATATTTTGCCTTTAGATTTGTCGGCTTTTACATGCACAAGTGAGCACATTTTAAAGCATCCGCGAGTGAAGGAAATAATCTGTTTGACCAAGTTGTCTGCCAGTTTGTCTACTCTATTTAGGTCACCAAGATCCCTCTGGTTCTTCAGTGTACACTCCCCTCAGTTTACCCAGACCCCCTCACTCAGTCAGGTTTTGCCTATAACGACTTTTTTTTTTTTTTTTTTTTTAAGACTTAAACCCAATCAGGAGCACAAGTAAAGATGCACAGCTAACAATCCAATGTGCGCTGCATTCGTCAGATTTAAAATGGGATTCATGCACATAAATGTTGGCCCTGCCCTGGAATGCCCCTGACCCACCCCAAATCCACCCCTTTTTTCTGCGCATTTGGCTGCTCATGCACGTGCATATTTCACATAATTTGCTGGTTTTAAAATAAGAGTTGCTCATGCTTGGCCCTTATACTCATGTATATGGGCCTTTGATTGTGAGCAACTTTTTTAAAATTTACCCCAAGTTTAGATGGTTAGGCTTAGTAGGTGTGTGATGCCAAAAAAATAAAACGTACAAATATATGCCCAAAAATAAACAAATAGCAGGAGCTCAGTGTTGTGTCTCCGCCCTCCTTACCTCTTTGGCACCTCCCTCTTCGCCCGCGGAAAGATTGGCTGCTGCGGCGTCCTTCTGCCGAAGTCCTCCAGCATCCCCGGACCGGCTAGACGCTGCAACCCTCCATGTTTCCTAGAGGCCTAGGGGCGCGAAACTCAGGGGCGTCCCCCTGAGATAACATCACCCGCAACGGATATATGAGGTTTTAGAATTTGCTAACAGATTGAGTTAGCAAGGGTTACTCTACATAAACTACTCTGCCTCCTCGGACTTACCAGGGGTACCAGCTCCTCGGGGGCCTCGCTCTCTCCTTTGTTTTTCAGGTGACAGTCTGGAACCGGTACTCGCTCCTCGAGGGCCCTCGTTCCCAGACTTGCTCCGTATTCCACACATTAAGAAAGGTGGAAAGAAGGGAAAACGATTACCGGCAGGGTTAAAAGGGAAGGGGAAAGAAGCTATTTTAACCAAAAGATCTTCATTCAAAAATTGGAAGAAGGATCCAACAGAAGAAAATAGGATAAAGCATAGACGTTGGCAAGTTAAATGTAAGACATTGATAAGACAGGCTAAGAGAGAATTTGAAAAGAAGTTGGCTGTAGAGGCAAAAACTCACAGTATTTGCTTTTTTAAATATATCCGAAGCAGAAAACCTGTGAGGGAGTCAGTTGGACCACTAGATGATCGAGGGGTTAAAGGGGCACTTAGAGAAGATAAGGCCATCACAGAAAGATTAAATTATTTATTTGCTTCGGTGTTTACTGAAGAGGATGTTGGGGAGGTACCCATAATGGAGAAGGATTTCATGGGTAATGATTCAGATGGACTGAATCAAATCACGGTGAACCTAGAAGATGTGGTAGACCTGATTGACAAACTGAAGAGTAGTAAATCACCTGGACAGTAGTAAATCACCTGGAACTAAGAAATGAAATTTCAGACCTATTAGTAAAAATTTGTAACCTATCATTAAAATCATCCATTGTACCTGAAGACTGGAGGTTAGCAAATGTAACCCCAATATTTAAAAAGGGCTCCAGGGGTGATACGGGAAACTACAGACCGGTTAGCCTGACATCAGTGCCAGGAAAAATAGTGGAAAGTGTTCTAAACATCAAAATCACAGAACATATAGAAAGACATGGTTTAATGGAACAAAGTCAGCATGGCTTTACCCAAGGAAAGTCTTGCCTCACAAATCTGCTTCACTTTTTTGAAGGAGTTAATAAACACGTGGATAGAGGTGAACCGGTTTCAGAAGGCGTTTGACAAAGTTCCTCATGAGAGGCTTGTAGGAAAAGTAAAAGGTCATGGGATAAGCGGCGATGTCCTTTCGTGGATTGCAAACTGGCTAAAAGACAGGAAATAGAGAGTAGGATTAAATGGACAATTTTCTCGGTGGAAGGGAGTCGGCAGTGGAGTGCCTCAGGGATCTGCATTGGGACCCTTACTGTTCAATATATTTATAAATGATCTGGAAAGAAAGACGACAAGTGAGATAATCAAATTTGCAGATGACACAAAATTGTTCAGAGTAGTTAAATCACAAGCAGATTGTGATAAATTGCAGGAAGACCTTGTGAGACTGGAAAATTGGGCATCCAAATGGCAGATGAAATTTAATGTGGATAAGTGCAAGGTGATGCATATAGGCAAAAATAACCCATGCTATAATTACACAATGTTGGGTTCCATATTAGGTGCTACAACCCAAGAAAGAGATCTAGGCGTCATAGTGGATAACACATTGAAATCGTCGGTTAGTGTGCTGCGGCAGTCAAAAAAGCAAACAGAATTTTGGGAATTATTAGAAAGGGAATGGTGAATAAAACAGAAAATATCATAATGCCTCTGTATCGCTCCATGGTGAGACCGCACCTTGAATACTGTGTACAATTCTGGTCGCCTCATCTCAAAAAAAGATATAATTGCGATGGAGAAGGTACAGAGAAGGGCTACCAAAATTATAAGGGGAACGGAATAGCTCCCCCTAAAGAGGTTAGGACTTTTCAGCTTGGAGAAGGGACGGCTAAGGGAGGATATGATAGAGATGTTTAAAATCATGAGAGGTCTAGAACGGATAGAAGTGAATCGGTTATTTACTCTTTCGGATAATAGAAAGACTAGGGGCACTCCATGAAGTTAGCATGGGGCACATTTAAAACTAATCGGAGAAAGTTCTTTTTTACTCAACGCAAAATTAAACTCTGGAATTTGTTGCCAGAAGATGTGGTTGGTGCAGTTGGTATAGCTGTGTTTAAAAAAGAATTGGATAAGTTCTTGGAGGGGAAGTCCATTACCTGCTATTAAGTTCACTTAGAAAATGGCCACCGCCATTAGCAATGGTAACATGGAATAGTTTTTGGGTACTTGCCAGGTTCTTGTGGCCTGGATTGGCCACTGTTGGAGACAGGATGCTGGGCTTGATGGACCCTTGGTCTGACCCAGAATGGCATTTTCTTATGTTCTCTTCTGCCTGGAAGTCATCACTGCCAACTACATCAGTGAGTTACCATTGCTCTTCTCAGAGCTTTCCCTGGAACCAGGTACTCACTCCTCAAGGGCCTATACATTCCAGCTCCTGGGCTTCTACGAGACATTATGTGAGTGTTACCATCAGTTCGGTACATAAACTCTGCATACCCTGCCTACTCACTATATTTCAGTTTCTCTACAGCTCAGCCTCCAGGGATCGCTGTTCCAGTATCTGAGGGACTACAGCCCAGCCGGGCATTCCAGCTCACTACTGCCACCTCTGGTGGTTCAGTATACTGTCTAATAAAAGAACTAACTCTGAGCCTGACCAGAGGTCCCTCTCAGGATCTTTCCCTCCGGGGGCGTGGTCATCTGCCACCGGTCCAAGGATCCACCCACAACTCTCCTAAATAACAACAGATTGCTAATTCCCTAGCAGACTGCTAATTCCGTATGGAACACTCAAATAAATACCTTTCTGTGTAAATGGCAATTTTGTTCATAAGCAACAGACTCATTAATTCCGAAAATGAATTAACTTCAGTACAAGATTCATATAAAAATAAGAATTGCAGACCTTGTTATACCATTTTCTAAAAAACAAAACTTCTTTGCAAATTACAGATTTTGTTATGTATGGAATTTGACAGTATTGGCATTTGTTTACCTCAACAACTGCTGTATCAATTGTACCAGCGGCAATGTCTGTTTGCCAGCAGACTCATAGATCCCCGTGTTTATAATGTCTTTGTCTAGAGGAGTGCTGCTTCTGTGAAAAGCAGAGGCATTTGCTTCTTGTTCATCAATTTCCTTTTCTTTCTGTGCTTCTTTTTTTGCTTCAATATCCTACAGAATACACAAAATAAAAAGACAAAACTTTTAAGTACAAAGTTTATTTATTTAATTTATTTATTTGTTTTTATATACAGACATTCGATCGAAATATCACATTGATTTACATTGAACAGTTAGGTTAAATAAGATATGGGATTCTTATTTTTACAGAATAACATAAGAGCTTTCATATAAAGTGAATTAAGAATAGTAGTTACGTGATGGTTTAACAATACATTGACAGCATGGTTGATAAACTTACATAATTAACAGTGAAAGAAATAGATATACATAATAAACAGGAATAACAATATTAAACAAAATAACTTATAGATTCACATTTTAAGCAGTAAAGTTTCCTTTTGTAATGGAAGGTAGATCCCAGGATCTACCTTCCATCAGCAGGATGTAGTCCTCACATATGGGTGACGTCACTGACAGAGCCCTATTGCGGGAAAACTTTCTGTCAAAGTTTCTAGAAACTTTTGACTGGCACTGTGAGGCCACTGAGCATGCCCAGCATGCCATGATATTCTCTGCCACAGGGGTCTCACTCTAGTCTCGTATGTAATAAGCTTTAGCAAAAAATAACATAAAAGGTATGAGACCCAACTCCGCAGGGTGGTGGGTGGGTTTCATGAGGACTACATCCTGCTGTCCTGGGATAACACCTATTACAAGGTGGGAGGAGGCAAGATGGCGGCATAGGCGGGTCATAGACCGCATCGCTCCGGTATTTCCTCAAAAAATTCTTGATTTTCTACTGAGATATGCCATCAAAAAGAAAAGGTAAAGTGAGGATTTTCCCACCTGAATCCTTACCACCTCCGGGGCAGCTTGACATCGTGCGGTTTATGCGCCAGCTGGATTTAGTGGAGGGAGCCGGGGAGTCCGGTGTGAGCCCTTGCGAGAGAGAGCCCTTGCGAGAGAGAGCCCTTGCGAGAGAGAGCGGGGAGAGAGAGCGGGGGAACTCCCTCAGCCCCAATGCCAGGCCGCCTCCGGCACAGTGTGACCCCAACCGAATCTCTCCCCGGTCGCAGGCTGATGACGTGGCCGGGGCGACGGGGGGAGGGGGGGGGGGGTTGGAGAGTGATTCGGAGCAGAAGGCGAGAGCGAAGGAAGCCACCTGAGAAGGCAGTGTCCCGGTCGGAGAGGCACCTTGGAGGACTCCAGAGATGGTGACAAGCCCTGGAGGAGGAGGAGAAGGGCTGCTGCCAACTGGACTCCCGATTGTCAAGCCGCCCGTCGCTGAGGGTGAGTCCCTGTTCCTAACAACTAGACCGGAGGCAGTGACGCTTGAGTCACTGTGGGATTTGATGGCGGGCCAGGGCCAAGCTATAAAGAGACTTGAAAATAAAATGGACTCTCTGAACTATAATTTTCAACAGAGAATATTAGAAGTACAGACTCAAGCCAGCGAATTCACAAACAAAGTTACAGAGGCTGAAAAGAAAATTCATACTCTTCAAACTGTTAATGCAGCTGTGATAAGAGAACAAATGGCCTGCTCTAGGCGTTTGGAAGTCCTGGAAAATAACATAAGACACCTCAATTTGCGTGTATTGAATTTTCCTAAAATAGCTGGAGAAATACCGTTTCTTACTTTGAAGAGATTATTTAGGGAAGGTTTGGGTTATACAGAAGAAAATATGCCCTCAATAAATTTTTGCAAATTTGTGAATAACAAACCTCCCAATTTAACATCTACACCTGCTCCACCTATACCGTGAACCTGACCTGTTTTCTTGAAAACTCTGAGACAGATGTTTGGACAGAAGTACACTATTAGTGGCTTTATAACTGTACAAGACTTAAACGGAGTTATGAAAAATTACTTTCGAAAGTTTCCCCTATTATTTTATGGTCAGGGCAATACGTATCTATCCTGATTTAGCACAAATTACTCAAATCAGAAGGAGAGAATTCCTTACTTTAAGACAGGATGTTATTTTGCTAGGCTTTTCATTTAAGCTTCGATATCCTTGCAGATGTACTTTAAGGAATGTTATTTTCTTTCAGGTTGATCAACTTCGTCAGTTTGTAGATGCCCGTAGGCCCATTACATCATCCCCGGCTGATACGGGGCAGTTGTAAAACTCAAAGCTTCCAGCTAGTCCTATGTTAAAGCTATGTTTTTAGTTAATATATTTCCAAAGTTCTCTTATTAATTTTCCTTGCCTCCACTTATAGTTAGGGATTGCTGTATTGAAATAATGATAAATGTTTAAATAAGGGTATGGTAAAGGAAATACTAAGGTTTAGTGTAATTGCCTGTTTATTAAGAAACTGGATTTTCAAACATTTAGTATATGGAAATAGGTTTTTCTTATTTCGCTAATTTGAATTTATTTTCTGTAATTCAGTAATCTGTGACCATACCTGAAACATCTTTTACTTTGTTATAAAATGAAAATGAATAAATAAAGAATTTAAAAAAAAAAAAAAAAAACCAAGGTAAGCAATTTTGCTTTATCCCAGGACAAGCAGGATGCTAGTCCTCACATATGGGTGATTAACAAGCTAGAGGCCGAGTCATTTTGTAGTGAAGCAACAGTGAAGTATTGTTGTTGAAACGAGTCAGCCGAAGATCACAGTAGTTGGATGTAGAAGGAGTTGGGATTAAACTGGGAACAAGTTCTTTAAGACAGATTGTCCATAGGCAGAATCTTGTCATCCTTCTTTGTCCAAACAGTAATGAGCTGCAAAGGTGTGAAGAGAACTCCATGTTGCTGCTTTACATATGTCAAGGATTGGCACTGAACGATAGTGTGCTGAGGTTGACATTGCTCTTACTGAATGTGCCTTTTACTCGCCCTTGGAGAGGAAGACCTGCTTTTTCATAGCAAAACTGTATGCAATCTGCTAACCGGTTGGATAGAGTATGTTTACCCACTGCTTTTCCCGGTTTGTTTGGATCATAAGAGACAAAGAGCTGAGCACGCTTACAGTCCCAAGGTATGTAAGGCCCGTTCTCCTTGATGAGAATGAGGCCTTGGAAAAACATGGGTAAAATAATGGATTGGTTCAAGTGGAATTCTGTAACTACCTTGGGAAGGAATTTTGGATGTGTACGGAGAACCACTCTGTCATGTAGGAATTTCCTGTAGGGTGAGTAAGTGACAAGTGCTTGTAAGTCACTAACTCTTCTAGCTGATATAATGGCTATGAGGAAGATAGTCTTCCATGTGAGAAATTTAAGATCACAGGAATTCATGGGTTCAAAAGGAGAACGCATGAGTCTTGTTAAGACCAGATTAAGGTCCCATTCTGTGACTGGTGGCCGAATTGGTGGTTTAAGTTGAGTTAAACCCCTCATAAACCTACTGACAAGAGGTTGTGTGGATATTGGTGCATCTCCCATCTTGTTATGGTAAGCTGAGATTGCACTTAAATGGACTCTTACAGATGAAGTCTGGAGACCAGAGTTTGAAAGATGGTATAAGTAGTCTAGTAGAGAAGTAGTGGGGCAGATGAAAGAATCAATATCCTGTTGTTTGCACCACAAAGTAAACCTTTTCCATTTCGAAGAATAGTTCTTTCATGTGGAAGGCTTACGTGAAGCTATAAGTACTTGAGATACATTGGTTGAAAGATTGAGTGGTTGTAAAATCAAGCTTTCAACATTCATGCTGTCAGGGATAGGGATTGAAGGTTGGGATGGCGCAACCGACCCTGATCCTGAGTTATGAGAGTGGGAGCTACTCCCAGTCGAATTGGATCCCTGACTGAGAGGTCGAGAAGTTTGGGAAACCATACTTGTTGAGGCCAATATGGGGCTATGAGTATCATGGACCCTTGTTCTGTTGTAGCTTCACAAGAGTTTTGGTTATGAGCGGTATTGGAGGATACGCGTATAGAAGGCCTGAGTTCCAAGGGCGAGCAAAGGCGTCCTTGGCTGGCTGGTTTTTCTGTTTGTGTAGAGAACAGAATTTGTCCACTTTGTGATTCAGATGTGACGCAAAGAAGTCTATCGTTGGTTGTCCCCCAACGTTGAAATATCCTGGTCGCAACTGCGGGATCTAGGGACCATTCGTGTGGTTGGAACTGACGACTGAGTCGATCTGCTACTACGTTGTGAATACCTGCCAGATAAGTGGCCTGGAGAAAACACTGAGTGGTGCAGGGGCCCAGCCCCAAATCTGTGCAGTTTCTGACAAAGGAGATACGAGCCCGTACCTCCCTGTTTGTTGATGTACCACATGGCAACTGTGTTGTCCGTTTGGATGAGAACAGTCTTGTGTGAAAGGCAGTCCTTGAATGCATGTAGTGCATAACGTATAGCTCGTAGCTCCAGGAAATTGATTTGAAACGTTGCTTCGAGCTTTTTCCAAGTACCTTGGGTTTGGAGGTTGTCTATGTGAGCTCCCCAACCCAAGGTGGATGCATCTGTAATTAACGTTATCTATGGGACTGGTTGTTGGAAGGGTAGGCCCTTGCGCAAAATGTCCTTGTTCACCCACCAAAGTAGAGATGAACGTAGCTGGTGGGTTACTTGAATTGGAGAATGCAGTGGTTGAATGGCTTGAATCCATTGTGATCTTAAAGTCTATTGTGTTACTCTCATGGCGAGCCTTGCCATAGGAGTGACGAACTGTGGAGGCCATGTGGCCTAGTAAGGTTAGAAACTGATGAGCTGTTGCTTGTTTGTTTGAGTGAATCGAGTTTGCCAACAAGGAAAGTGTTTCTGCACGATCCTAGTGTAGAAAGGCCTTTGAATGGATGGTGTTCAATTCTGCTCCTATGAATTGAAGCAGGTGAGATGGAGTAAGATGGGACTTTTGATAATTGATGAGAAAGCCCATCGAATGGAGTACAGTAATTGTTTGAGAGAAGCGAGAGCTCCTTGTAGAGATTGACCTCTGATGAGCCAGTCGTCTAGATATGGAAACACATGGACACTTTGTTTGTGCAAGTGTGCTGCTATTACTGCCAGACATTTGGTGAATACTCTGGGAGCAGAGGCAAGTCTGAAAGGTAGTACTCTGTATTGGAAATATCGTTGACCCACCATGAAGCACAGGTACTTGCGATGAGGAGGGAATATTGGAATGTGAGCGTAAGCGTCTTGAAGATCCAGAGAACAAAGCCAATCTCATTTTTGAAGAAGTGGAAGCATGATGCCTAGAGAAACCATCCTGAACTTTTCTTTCCTTAGAAATTTGTTGAGATTTCTGAGGTCTAGGATGGGACGAAGGCCTCCGGTTTTCTTTGGAATGAGGAAATAATGGGAATAGAATCCTCTGCCCCTCTGAGACCGGGGCACCGGCTCTGCAGCCCTGGCTTTCAGAAGGGTGGATAATTCGATTTGTAATTGAAGCATGTGATTTTCGCTGAGATGAAAATGACTTGGAGGAAAAATCTGTGGGAATTGAGAGAAACTGAGTTGGTAACCTCGAGATATTATTGACAGAACCCATTGGTCTGATGTTATTGGTATCCAATTGTTGTAAAATCTGGATATCCGGCCTCCCACTGGAAGTTCTGGCTGAGGATTGGAGAAGTAGCTGAGTTCTCTGGAATTGGTTTCAAAAACCACCAGCTGGCCCTGTCTGCGGAGCAGGTTTGAGGCCTAGTTGCCCTCGGCTGTCTTGGTTGCGGTCTTTGTTGAGTCCTAAAAGGTCTGGCACAAGATGTAGGAGGATAGTATCCTCGTTGTTTATAAAAAGGCCTTCTTGTGTCTTTCCGTTTGAGGCCTACGCCCAGAGTGCATAGGGGGATCTTGCGGAAGGGAAGAAAGCTGCCTCAGTGTTTCAGTGTGCTCCTTTAGTTGAGTCACTGCATCTTGGACCTTGGATCCTCAAAAGTTTGTCTCTCAGGCAAGGGAGACCACTAGCTTATTCCTGAACTTCAGGTCTAAGGTCTGAGGCCTTAAGCCATGCCCATCTCCTGGCGCTGATTCCTAATGCAGCTACCCTTGAAGCTGTTTCGAATCCATCACAGGCCGCATGGACTTCATGTTTCCCGGCCTCCAGACCCTTGTGGATGATGGTCTGGGCTGCCTCTTGGTACTGAGTTGGGAGAGATGGAACAAAATCTTGTATTTGCTTCCATAAGTTTCTCTGATAGGAAGAGATTCTAGAGTTCAAACATGGCTCCTTGATACACTTTGCAACCCAGGGAATCCAAAACCGGTGGTCTTTACCTGGGGGATTCGATGAATGTGTCCTTATTATGGTGAGGGAGCTGTGACTTCTGATACCCAGGAGCAGATTGTACTAGATATGTACTGTCCATTCTCCTGTTAACTGCTGGAACGGAGCAGAGATGTTCCCAGAGATGATGATGTAATTCTAAGAGAACATCATGCGCTGGTATGGCTACAACCTGTTTTGGAAGGTCAACAAACTGAAGTACCTCCAAGGTTTGTTGTCTGGTGTCCTGCTCTGTTACTAATTTGAAAGGAATGGAGTCCGCCATTTCTGGACAAAGGTGGTGAAAGTAAAATCTTCTGGAGGAGATTTCTTTCGGGGATCTGGTGGTGATGGCTCAGTCATAAAATCCTCAGATGATGTGTCTGAGTTCATGTCACTCCAAGTATCATTCTTGGATTTGTTGTGGAGGTGCTGAAGTCCTAGGTGGAGGAGGAATGCCAGAAGGTCCTGGTAATGGATCTTCAGGAGATGAGTCCTCAGGATTTTCTTCTCTTGGATTAGAGGAAGAGAATCCAGTAAATCTTGATACCTTTCATGATGATTTCATGTAGTGCTGACTATGGGTGTCCTGGAGCCCCAGGAAGGAGTGGCACCGTTGGTGAAGACTTCGGCATCGAAGAAGTGATTAATGTCTTCGATGTTTTCCTAAAAGTCACCATAGTTGTTTTGTCTTTTCTTCCTTGCATTGGTGCAAGTGTAAAAATTGGCATTGGTGCCGGAACAGTTAGAGCCATCGACATCGGCATGGTGTTCGGTAAGACCAAAGGCACAGACTTCAGTATCGATAGTGGCATTGAGGTCGTCTGTGGAATCGACATTGCCACTGGCATCGGGGTGTCCCCCGGCATCGGGATTAGTCCCTGCATCAGTGATATCACCGGTATCGATGGTTCCATCGTTATCGGTAATGTTACCGGCATCGGTGATGTCACCGGTGTAAGTGACATCACCGGCATCGGCACAGTCGCCGGAATTTGTTCCTTCAGGGCTTGCATTACTGCTTGCTTGATAAGCATGGACAAGTCCTGTGATGCGGCTGGAATGGTCGGCGGCGGTGGAGGAGTAGATGGTAACTCTTGCGATGGTTGTATCGGTTCCATCGAAGTAGGCCCTGACGGTGCTGGTGTTTCTTTGTGTTTTTGCCGCTTTGTTATCGGTTCTACCGGGGAGAGAGTTAACGTTAGTGTCGGGGCATGTCGATGTCGATGCTTATGTTTAGGCCTTTGCTCGATTACCGACCTTATCAACACAGTCAACGGTGTTGGCGAGGTCCCATTGCCTGATCCCTCCAGACGACATTTCTTCAGCAGGACTTTTTTGGTGACTCCAGCTGGGGATGATTTTGTCGACGTCTAAGGGGAAGGAAGGAGTTGGTGAAAAAGGTGCTCCATTTTTTCCTGCCTAAGTTTCCTTCCTTTAGGGGTCATCTCTGCACACTGTTGGCAGGATGAAATATGTTTTTCGCCTAAACAGACGACACACTTGTGGTATGGGTCTGTGATAGACATGGTCCGATTGCAAATCGGACATTTTTTAAACCCAGAAGCCATGTTTGTATCTACAGCTGTCGATGAAAACGGGGGGAAATTTTTTGAGAGAAAAAAATTGTTTTTACTTACTGTAAAAACGATGTGAATTTCTCACCGTCCGGTGAAAAAGTGAGAGTGAGATCCCTTATGGGAGAAAATTTGTGAAATTAATGACTTTCAGTCAGAATAGTGAGTAAAACTCACAGGGCTCCTATCTCCACGATGCTTACAGCAGCACGGAAAACCGGGGAAGGAGACTAGAGTGAGACCCCTGTGGCAGAGAATATCATGGCATGCTGGACATGCTCAGTGGCCTCACAGTGCCAGTCAAAAGTTTCTAGAAACTTTGACAGAAGGTTTTTCCCGCAATAGGGCTCCGTCAGTGACGTCACCCATATGTGAGGACTAGCATCCTGCTTGTCCTGGGATAAAGTGAAGTACTTGCGCTGGGGAAAAACCGCCAGCACTGAACTGCCCAGACACTCAAGTGCTTGGGCTGGGGACAAACTGGTCAGCAGGTAACTGCTGTCTATAAGGAATGGTACTGAAGAGAAGAACCAGAGCTATTCCTGACTCAGATGTGCTTTTAGCCCTTATTCCAGCAATGCTGGTCGTAGGATCCTGCAGAGGGAACCAGCCTGGGGAAGCTCATCAGTGGAATTCAGCCCAATGGGTCCCTACATTTTATTAAAGTAAAAAAAAAAAAAAAAGGACAATCTTAGCTGCATACATCAGGTGATTAAGACAATACCACCATTTTGGATTTAATTAATTTAATACATTTTTAACCTTTGATAATGCATGCTAATTGTAAGCATTTAGTTATAAGTGACTAAATAAAATCTACACCTGAATTTCAGCGATGATAGCAGCATTCAGTGCAGATTCCAAACCACCATCAGCCATCAAACTGCTCACTAGAAGATCTATCATAAATCGGCGCCTGGACTTACATTCATTTCATGTCCTAACACTAAGAGAAAGAGAACTAGTTAGAAAAATTAATGTTTGAAAGCAAAGTTTGAAAGCATAAGTTGTCTCCGTTTAACATACTCTACCTCCACTGGGAAGAAGGGCTGAGAGAGCCCTTGCTCGCTCTTCTGCTGTTGGCAGCAGCACTGACCACCCAGTCTGCAGTACAGCCTGTGCAGTTGATTGTACAGTGTTCAACACACCGCCATTACTTGCCAATATAACTACAGTCTGTTTTAGGCTGTTCAACAGCACACTGCCTAAACCCAGCCCAAGACATTCTGGATCAATATGATGGCTAATGGCAGCATGCAACTAGAAAAAACAAAAAAAGAAAAAACATTTTAGTCTAAGTATACTTTAAGTTAAAATAGTCTGTAGACAAAAAAAAAACCACAAAGTAAACTGAGTAGTGCATGAGACTGCATTAAAATCTTTATGTAAAACTGTGAAGTTTTTCTTTTCAATAAACATTTGACATACAGGACTCTGACGCATGTCAAACAAATAGGAACATGCATTTAAACTCTTGATAGTTTCACCCAAAACTTGATAAGACAGATATTCAGTCAGTCGGCTAGCAATTAACTTATCCAGATAATCAGTGGATCTTATTTGGGTAATACTGCCCTGAATATACCTGGATAAAGTTAGCCAGACAGGCATTTAGCCCAACCAGACTTACCTGCATAATTTTATACAGACAGCACTGAAAGTCAGCACTGCCCAACTAAAGATCTGTCACATCCCCCTGAGAACACTTCCAGACCCATCTCTTATGCAGATACATTTTTTGAGTGACAATTTTCCAGACAAAATGTACCCACTCAGTAAGGGAGTCATTTCAACCCCAAAGGTGCCATCCCATTTACTTTCCTTGTTTCTTTCAGCTTCACCAGGTATTCTTTCCTGTTTTTCTTCATTTTGAGATCTTTGTATTTTTTGAATGCTGATCTTTTGTCTATTTTTTTCAGTCTCCTCCTTTGACGAACCATGATGTATGTTTTTTATTATTGAATGTTTGTTCTTTTTTTTTAATGTATTTGTAATTTTTTCTCATGTGAACCGCTTTGATTGTATTAATGATATTGTGGTAAACAAATAATATAAATAATACTTCAAATCTACACTGTCAAAAATGTTAGAGACACCCCTCACCTGACCCATTCTGTTATGTTGTGATTCATAAACAAAGTGAAGCAAATGATTGAATGAGGAAGAAATGCTAGAGCAAACTGAAACTGAGTAACACATCACTAAGACCTGATGGTATTCGCACCAGAGTTCTGCAGAAACTCCAATATGAAACTGCAAACCTATTGTGATTAATCTGTAACTTATCATTAATATCTGCCGCTGAACCTAAGAAACTAAGTGCAATAATGTTTTTTAAAATTGTAGTGATCTATAAGGCTTCTTCTTCGCCCCAGTCATCTGCATAAATATATTAAGGGAAAACAAAGTTATATTACAATCAGGAAAGAAAAAAATGGTTTATGCTGTTGAGTCTGTGCTGAGGATCTACTGCAAGCTCACACGTAAATTTTAGAAGGAGGGCGCGTGCACTCATAAAGGCGTGTTTGGGCATACGCACAAAGATACACTTAATTTTATATTGTACGAGCAAGTACATGCTTATTTAAAATATCCCTGCTGCACATATGTATGCAGCCTTTACACCACAAGTGACCATATTGGGTGGGTGGGGGAGGGGGGGAGAGAGAGAGAGAGAGAGAGAGAGACACAATCTGAAATTATATATCCCCCACTGTAAGAGAGGCACTTTCATCTCAGGGTGGGTTGGGGGGGGCAGTGTTACAGTACAGTCTTTGTGCTCTAAACAGACCAATGTAATACCACCACCCTCCAAAACCCACCGTGAGTTTAAAGTGCCCCTCTTACAGTGGGAGATATATAGAGTGTCAGATTGTCTCTCTAACAGTCTCTCTCTCTCTCTCCCTCTCCTTCCCTGGTCCCTCTGGCTCAAAATCTCCACTTGAAACTCATCAAGACCAGTAGTAAAGTTATGTAGGTAACATGGCGCATGCTGCCATGTTCGGCCTTTGCAAAATTTGGGGGTTACACGCGCACGCCTTGGCCCCACCCCTCTTCTGCCTCCTTATTCTTGACACACACACTTCCCCACTTCTTAAAATTTGTGTTTCTCGCATGTGTATGGGGCCGTTTTTTGCGTGAGCAACACTTTTAAAATCTGCCTGTCAGGAGGGGAGAGAATTGCCAGAATGCAGTGACCTCATTGTAAGCATGCCATGGTTTAGGCATGCTCTCTCTTGGTGGACCAGGGAGAAGTGCTGCTTCTGCTGTGGTAGACCAAAGTGGGGAGGGAGCTTCTTATTTTGCAGCAGACTGGACATGGGAACAGCATCTGCGGCGTTCCACAACCAGGAAAGCTACCAGGAGGTGTTCCTGCTGCTGCAAGGTCCTTACCCAGGCAGAGCAATCACAGCTGTTGCCCACTGGAAGAAAAGAAGTGGTGAGGATCGGGAAAGGAATGGACAAAGAGGCCAGAGAATGGGGAAGTGGAGGGGAGAGATAGAGGAGGTGAGGAAAAGAGAATAAAGGAAAAAAAAAGAGTAAAAATGTAAATAAGCAAATCAAAACATGAGAAAAAGAAAGGTAAGCTAAGAAAAACCACACAAATACAGAGAAAAAATAAATGAGAAAAATAGCAAACAAAAGTTGGGCAGATTGGGATGGAGTTTTCTCAGTTCCTAAAAATGTTTGGCTGGCATCTAAATTTTTGAAAACATTTTTCAGGCCCTTACCGATGTGGAGTGCAGTATGTGTCTCTGTGTTTCTCTGATGTACTTTGGTCTGTCTGCCTGTCTCTTCTTTCTCTGTCTTCTGTCTGGAGGTGGTATGTCATTTGTATGTGACATACCACCTATCTGGAGGTGGTATGTCCACTTGTAAACCGAGGTGATGTTCTTAAGTGCAGCGGTATATAAAAAATCACTAAATAAATAATAAATAATAAATAAATGTCTGTGTTTTTCTGTAGGTGTGGTATGTCTGTGTTTCTCTACCTCTCTGGATTGTTTTAATTTGTCTCTCTCTGTGAGGTGTCTGTGTCTGCATGCGGGTGTCTTTGTATCTCTATTTCTGTCTGGTTATGGGGTATCTGTCTGAGCGTGGGGTCTCAGATTTGAACAGGACTTGTATCAGCAAGTCAATGGCACTGGCATGTGGTATCCACATGGCTCCACCATACACCAACATTTTCATGGCAGAACGTTTCCTCAACTCTTACACCCAGAAGCTGCTCCTCTACCTAATATTCGTTGATGACATCTTCATTATCTGGACTCATGGACTTGAAGCACTTCAAGAATTACACCAAGAATTCAACAAACTCCACCCTACCATCAACCTGAGCCTAGAACAATCCACTCAGCAAGTCCATTTTCTGGACACCACTGCCCAAATACATAAATACATAAAGGATATGTTAAAGTTCCTTTAAAGTTCCTTTCATTTTTCCTCTTGCTCCCAGTTGCACTCATCCCCTGTTTTATTGTAACGTAACTATTTTATGTTTAAACACCTATTATTTATTTCGTTCATTGTTCCTTTTGTCACTCCACTGTTTATTGTAAACCGGCAATGTGTGGGAAATATGCGCTTGCCAGCAAGCCATTTCAGGGTTTATTAAACACTAACTTCCCTTCTCCCTGACATTTGCCTGAATAAAAGCATCACTTGTGCTTAAGTCTCTGCCTGGGAAAGGATACCTGTTGGCCCTGAATTCCTGAGGGAGGGGCTGGGTTTTCCCTAGTCAGAGGCAGGACAAAGTCAGGAGGTATAGATTTCAGCAGCCAATGAAATGATCCGTGCACACCCCCTGAGCCAAAGCCAATGGTGTAATGACTCTTCTGTGCTATGGGAAAGTAGCCAATCATGTAATGACACATCATCTGCCTTTGTATGAATGTACAATAAAAGGAAGAGGCTCGGGAGGACAAACCCTCTTTGCCCTCTTTGCCTTCCCTCCTCCTGCCTGCCATGAATGCTGCTGTCTGATGCCTATTCATTACCGCAACAGGCATGATGTGATATCCTCACGAATGCCGGTATAGAAAAAACTAAAATAAAATAAAATAAATTATACCGAAAACCCGCTGATTCCAGCTTCCACTCACCCCCACTACCAAGTCTATTGTCTACAGCGAAGCCCTATGATATAATCACATCTGTTCTGACTCATCAGAAGGGACTCCCATCTCAAGAATTTGTAATGGTTTACAAATGTTGTTTCGTGTAAACCAAAGTGATGTTTCGCTTGTAAACCGATGTGATATGTATTTTACATGAGGGTCGGTTATAAAAAGTTCTCTAAATAAAATAAATAAAAACTGACATTTTTGGATTAAGTAGCCACCCAATGAGTAAGAAACATATCAATAGAGCCGAACAAATACGCAGGAACAGACTACGACAGGATCCTAGTTGAAACCAATGGAACATTATCATAGGATGCTCAACTCATCCTGGACAATGACACCACCTTCTCACAGACCGTGGGTGGCAAACCTATCCTGGCTTACCAACAGCTCCCCTCAACCTCAAACGGATACTCACCAGCAATCACAAACTGTACAACAATGACACAAATTCAAGTATCAGAGTCTACCAAAAACCAGATGCCAATTTTGTCCACATATTAACCCAGTCAACACCATCACAGGACCCAACATCAACTACATCATCATCGGCTCATTCACCTGCTCTTCTTCCAATGTAATATACACCATTACTGGCCAGCAATGTCCCTCTCCTGTCTACATAGGACAAACAGCTCAATCCCTAAGGAAAGAATAAATGGACATAAGTCTGACATTAAAAATGGTAACATCCAGAAACTAATAGGGGAACATTTCAAGCTTCTAGGACATCTTCTATCTGACCTCAAGGTTGCCATACTCATGGATAAAAACTTCAAAGGAACACTCCAATGTGAAACTCATCAAAAGAATTAACGCTATCACCCTAGGTCTGAACAGAAACAATGGCTTCATGACTCAACTGTTATCAGATCATTGTGTGTTTTTACACTTACCTCAGTGATCAGTAGTAGGCTACCCTATAATACTATCAGCACTCTCTCCATACCACGTCCTGCCTAATCAAATGCTTTCTCTTTGTTCTCCTACCGCGACCACCGCTCCAGCAGCCCACCTCCGGAATGCCCACTCGACCCGTGACCTGCAGCCCGACACCGGTCCAGACCGCGGCATTCACCGACGCCGGACCAGACTGCAGCCCTCACCCCGACCACCAGACGAGGGAAGACGCGGCTCGCGCAATCCGCACACACCCGGAGTAAGAGCCTACCCCGCCCTAAGCCTCGCTAGGCCCCGATCCGCCGCCCCCAATGACGCTCCGCCCCTCGATCCGGGCACTAGTCATCAGAGGGCAGAGGGCAGGAACAGGCCTTTAAAGCCTCCTGCAGGCCTCAGGCGCTCCCCTCTCCTGCCGCCGACCGCCACCACCGCACCAGGCAGCCCACTATTGCGGACGCCCCCTCGAACCCGTGACCTGCCGCCCGGATGCCAGACCTGGCCCGCAGCCTGCCGCCCCGACGCTGGAATCTGACCTGCGGCCTGCTGCCCAGGACACCTGACCAGACAAGTGCCTCATCCGGACGCTGGTCCTGACCATGGCCTTCCACCCAATGGCCAGCCCAGACCACAGCATTTCACCGTACACCGGGACCCAAGCACCCGGGACAAGGACCCTTCACTCTAGGGCATCCCACCAACCTCGCTAGGCCCCGATCTGCTGCCCACCAACCATGCTCCGCTCCTCGATCCGGCACCACGTCATTGGGGGGGCGGAGAGCAGGAACGCCTTAAGCCTCCTGCAGGCCTCAGGCGCCGCGCACCAAAGGAGCTCCACTAAGGGGCCTGCCCCCCTTAGTGCCCTCCTTTGTGCCTCTCCTTGTGCTCTCCACTACCCCCCCATCTTCCCCGGCCTGCAAACCGCATCTACTTGAGCCCCTCGGCTGCCCTCCTCGCCCGGTGCTTTCGGCGCACAGCCGCCGGGGTCATGGGTCCTAGACTGAACTACCGGGATCCAGTTTCGCCAACCCACCCCTCCGTTCAGGGCCTGCACCTTGCCCACACTGCCTCAGGTGCCTCTCCAACCCTGCAGAACCACGTCAGCTGCGTGACTTGACTCAGCCTCCTAATCTGAGCTTCTGGCAACAGTGCAGCCTGCCCTACCTTACACCCACTTACTCATACCCCCCACCACTAGCCTGTTTATCTACCTCAAAACTCCGTGAACTCTGGTATTCTGACTGTTCATAATTACATCTCCCTTGCCAGCCTCATCCCCTCAGTGAGGCAATGGTACCTCAGTCCTTTGTGACTCACTATTCATCGTCTTGTCTTCCCCTCTGGAGACCTGCTACTCTCCGCTAACTTTAAAACCCGTTACATTACAGTCTCTAACAGTAATTCCTGTATCTCCCTTCCCGCCGCCTTGGTCCAATGACTACTCACACCATCCCCCGCATTCATTACCCCACCCACAAATACCCCATACCCTCCTTTTTCTCTCAACACCCCCCCCCCCCCCCCCCCCCCGCACAGCATAAATCACTCCTTCCAATTACGATTTCTCCACTGACCCAGCTCCTGGGCCTCAGTACACTATCTATCGTACTCTTTAATGCTCAATCACTCATGAAAAAAGCTCCCATCCTTAACGACCTCCTACTAGACTGCAAACCTGAAATTTGCACCATTACTGACTCCTGGCTCAAGCACACCGACACTGTCTTCCTAAATCAGCTCCCCACACATACCTATGATATGTTTTCCATCCCAAGGCCTAAAAAAAAAAGAGGTGGTGGTCTCCTCCTAGCAACTAACACACACCTTAAACTCAAACCACTAAACATCAATGCCCCCCCCCCCCCCACACCCAGATTTGAAATTGGCCTGTTCAAATCCCAAGAGCTTCAAATCTGCCTCATATATGCCCCCAATGGCCTACTGGAACTCAACCCATCCCCTCATTGAATTTATTTCTGACAACCTCAATATAGACACCCCTGCTGTAATTCTAGGAGACTTCAATCTCCATGTGGACGCTACCCCAATACCTCCTCCTGTGAGACCCTCAACTCCCTACATGCCCTTGGTTTCAGACAACTCATCACTTTCTCCACTCACAAAGCAGGCCATACCCTCGACCTTATCTTTATCAACTCCCGTATTCATTCCCCTGACTCACCCGTTTGTACACCTGTCCCTTGCTCAGACCATGCCCTCATCAAGGCACTCTTCTCCATAAAGACCTCCACCACACATAACCCCACTCACAGTAATACCATCTCCTTCAGAAAACCCTGCTCCACAGATGATTGATCTCCTCCCTCTCCAAATCCCTTAACAACCTAGACCTGTCAACCCAGATGCAGCACTCTCCTCCTAGAATAACTTCACCACCAACATAGCTAATAATATGCCCTCTTATCAATAGAGAGATACATCATACGCACACAACAAATAAACCCTGGTACACCCCCTGAATTTAAAAAACTGAAAAATGATCTCAGAATTAAAGAGAGAATCTGGCGCAAAAACCCCACCCTGAAGCACTCAGCCGCTTACAAATCCATTCTTCATGCCTACAGACTCTCCACTCTCCAGACTCTCCGCAAAAATCCATGACTATCAATACAATGCAAAAGCCCTATTCTCATATGTGGCAGAACTCACTAAATCCCCCCCCCCCCAAATCACAGACGAAGAAGCCAACAGTAAATGTGAAGACCTCGCCTACTGTTTCAAAAACAAAATAGCAAATATCCTACTTCATTCCCCACTGCCCCCCCCCACTGCCCCCCCTCCCACTGACAAACCCTCTCCCAAAAAATCCCAATGCCAACCTAGTGTCACTCGACCTAATGTCTGCTAATGAAATCGAATCTATACTACAAAAAAAAAAAAATCAAACCTGCAACTCACACCTCCGATACCAAAGCACTGCTATTCATCCCCACAATCATCACTTAAACCTCTTGCCGATATAATTAACTGCTCCCTCTCCCTTGGCAAAGTTCCTGACCCCCTCAAGCTTGCCGTCGTCAAACCCCTCCTCAAAAAACTCATCCCAACCCTACCGCCCTCATCCAATTACCGCCCCCATCTCTAACCTTCCCTTTCTAGCCAAAATTATGGAAAAGGTCGTCAACTCCCAGCCTCTCCGAATACCTGGAAGATCATAATATTCTACACCCATCCCAATTCGGCTTCCGTCTCTCAACACAGAAAGCCTCTTACTTTTGCTCACTGACACCATTCGCAAGGGCCTAGACCACAGGCAATCCTATATCCTTGCCCTTCTCGATATCTCCTCAGCCTTCGATACTATAAGCCACAATATCCTCCTTACTCGCCTATCTAAAATTGGCATTACAGGCACAGCCCTCCGTTGGTTTACATCCTACTTGAACAAAAGAGACAACACAGTAAAAATCGGAAACTCCGAAATCCTCTCACATCTGCCTATCCCAAGGTGTCCCTCAGGGCTCCTCCCTATCCTCCACCCTCTTCAATATATACATGTTGCCGCTCTGCCATCTCCTCTCTGACCTTGGTCCCAAGTTTTTCCTATACGCTGATGAGGTCCAAATCCTCATGCCTATACAAGAATCCCTCCCCAAATCCCTAAAGTTTTGGGAAAACTGCCTCGCTTCACTCCTCATCAACCTCCACCTGGCCATAAACACTTCAAAAACTGAATTTCTCATCATATCTAACCACCACAACCTTATGCCACCCACCCCCTGCGACCCCACCCTCCCCATAACTTTTCCCGCACTCTGTACGAGACCTTGGTGTCTCCAATTACCATCAACTAAACTTAAAAAAAACACATTAATACGACCTTAAAAGAAAGCTTCTTTAAGCTCCATATTCTTAAAAAACTTAAACCCCTGCTCCATGTACAAGACTTCCGCACAGTCTTACAAGCAACTCTACTATCAAAAATGGATTACTGCAATTCTTTATTCCTAGGCCTCCCGTACTCTACTATCAAACTGCTCCAAATGTTGCAGAATGCAATGGCCAGAATTCTAACTAATACCTGCAAATATCCTCAAGGAACTCCACTGGCTCCCCATCTCCTCCTGTATCATTTACAAAACCCTCACCATCATTCACAAGACCCTTTACAACCACAATCTTCCTTGGCTTGACGATGCCCCCCGCGCTTCTGCCCCTCCAACCATCCCACCAGAACAGCCCACAAAGGTACCCTTTATACCCCCACTCTCAAAACCGCACACCTCACCACCACCAGGGAGCAAGCCCTATCTGTCGCAGGCCCCACCCTCTGGAACACCATACCCCCTGAACTCCGACTAGAGTCTTGTACAATGAAATTAAAAAAACCAAAACAAAACTAAAGACTTGGCTCTTTAAACAGACATATCTGAAATTGGACTCCATTTAGTACCCCCCCCCCCATTCCTGCACTCAGCAATTCCTGTTTCCCTCCTTTTCCCTGTTTCCCCTATAACCCTATACTCACCCTTTTCTCTTCCCCCATACCTCCTTTATTCTCTTCTCTTTTTGCTCTTCTTTCGCTCCTTATTTTAGATGTCACTGAAGTTCCCCTGTAATGTTTGCCCTCCCCTTAACTTTCCCTTGTACTTTTACAAGTCTAATTGCCATTTTATATTGTATTTTTTGCAAGATTGTCTATGGTTTAGTTGCAATATCCTGTACCATGTCTCATTGTTTACCTGCAAGGTACTGTTCCTACTTCAGTTAATCTGTCATTCCTTTTTCAGTCTTTCCACCAATTCAAAGTATTTCCTCGCTGTTTTCTCCCTCCCTGCCACCCCACCCCTTCCCCATCCCTGTCTTTTGTATTTCTTTCAGTCATTTCCTTCATCTCCTATGATAGATGTCACTGTTGTTCCCCTGTAACTTTTGCCCTCTCCACTTCTATACTTTCCCTTGTACTTTTACAGACTACTTGCCATGTTTATATTGTATTTTTGCAAGATTATATAGTGTTCATTAGCAAGTTCCTGTACCATTTTACATTGTTTTTCTGCAAGGTACTGTTCCTATATTAGTTTATCTTCTGTCCTTATTCAGTATTTCCACTGGTTCAAAGTATATTCTCGTATTTTCAGCCTTCTGCTCCACCACCCCTTCCCTGTTTTTTGTATTTTCCATTCAGTTATATGTAAACTGTATGATGTACCCACGAATATCGGTATAGAAAAGCTGTTAAACAAACAAACAAACTAACCCATCTCCTGTACATCACTTCATGCATTGACAAAGTGGACAACGTCCTCAAAAACTCATGTTTCAATAAATTAGTCTAGAAGACGCCACTTGACTCCTGTCACTTTTTTGTCTGGGTATCTGTTTCACTCTGTTTTCCTGGGTGTGGGGGTGTGTTTCTCCTTAACAGTCAGGGTAGAGGGTTTCTGACTCTCTGTGCCCATGTGTACGCTTACTTCTTCAGAACTTGAAAATAAACAAAATGGAGGCTTTGAGCCACTAGTTGGCAGTGTGGCTGCCTGATGAATACACTTCACGTGCTGGGGGGGGGGGGGGGGATATGTATGTGTATATATATATTACACACACACACATATACAGTTGTACTCATAAGTTTACATACCCCTGGCAGAATTTATAAGATGTGTAGCATTTTAAGCAAACAATAGTGATCAGACAAAACACATGTTATTTTTAATGTGTTTCACAATCATTAAATCATACCAATAAGGAAATAATTAAATGCGCCTGTTCAAAAGTTACTTACCCTTAGTTCTTAATATCAGTATTCCCCTCTTTTGCATGAATAACAGCTTGCAGTCTTTCTGACAGCTGTGAATGAGGTCCATTATTTTCTTATGTGGTAAAGCTGCTCATTCCTCTTGCCCAAAAGCCTCCAGATTCCTGTAAATACTTTGGTTGTCTAGCATAAACTGCATGTTTGAATTCTTCCCAGAGTGGCTCAATGATGTTCATGTCAGGAGACTGTGTTGGCCACTCTAGAACCTTCACTTTCTTCTGCTGCAGCCACTGAAGGGTCAACCTTGGCCTTATGTTTTCGATCACAGTCATGTTGGAAATCCAAGTGCACCCAATGCGCAACTTCCTAGCTGATGAATGCAAATTCTCCTCCAATATTTTCTGATAAGATGCTGCATTCATTCTATCAATTTTGACTAAATTCCCTGTGCCACTGTAGCTCACACCCCACCAAAACAGCAGAGATCCACCTCCATGCTTCCTCTCCAAACAGCATTTATGGTTGTGACCATAAATTCAATTTTAGTCTCATCACTCTAAATTATTTTGTTCCAGTATTTTTTAGGCTTCTCTAGTTGCTGTTTGGCATATTGCAAGAAGGCTGTTTGTGACGTTGGTGCAACAATGACTTTTTTCTGGCATTTCTACCATGCAGCCTATTTTTGTTCAAGTATTTGTACCTGAAGACTGGAGGATAGCAAATGTAACCCCAATATTTAAAAAGGGCTCCAGGGGCGATCCGGGAAACTACAGACCGGTTAGCCTGACTTCAGTGCCAGGAAAAATAGTGAAAGTGTTTCTAAACATCAAAATCACAGAACATATAGAAAGACATGGTTTAATGGAACAAAGTCAGCATGGCTTTTACCCAGGGCAAGTCTTGCCTCACAAATCTGCTTCACTTTTTTGAAGGAGTTAATAAACATGTGGATAAAGGTGAACCGGTAGATATAGTATACTTGGATTTTCAGAAGGCGTTTGACAAAGTTCCTCATGAGAGGCTTCTAGGAAAATTAAAAAGTCATGGGATAGGTGGCGATGTCCTTTCGTGGATTGCAAACTGGCTAAAAGACAGGAACAGAGAGTAGGATTAAATGGGCAATTTTCTCAGTGGAAGGGAGTGGACAGTGGAGTGCCTCAGGGATCTGTATTGGGACCCTTACTGTTCAATATATTTATAAATGATCTGGAAAGAAATACGACGAGTGAGATAATCAAATTTGCAGATGACACAAAATTGTTCAGAGTAGTTAAATCACAAGCAGATTGTGATAAATTGCAGGAAGACCTTGTGAGACTGGAAAATTGGGCATCCAAATGGCAGATGAAATTTAATGTGGATAAGTGCAAGGTGATGCATATAGGGAAAAAATAACCCATGCTATAATTATACAATGTTGGGTTCCATATAGGTGCTACAACCAAGAAAGAGATCTAGGGGTCATAGTGGATAACACATTGAAATCGTCGGTTTCAGTGTGCTGCGGCAGTCAAAAAGCAAACAGAATGTTGGGAATTATTAGAAAAGGAATGATGAATAAAACGGAAAAATGTCATAATGCCTCTGTATCGCTCCATGGTGAGACCGCACCTTGAATACTGTGTACAATTCTAGTCGCCGCATCTCAAAAAGATATAATTGCGATGGAGAAGGTACAGAGAAGGGCTACCAAAATGATAAGGGGAATGGAACAACTCCCCTATGAGGAAAGACTAAAGAGGTTAGGACTTTTCAGCTTGGAGAAAGAGACGACTGAGGGGGGATATGATAGAGGTGTTTAAAATCATGAGAGGTCTAGAACGGGTAGATGTGAATCGGTTATTTACTCTTTCGGATAGTAGAAAGACTAGGGGACACTCCATGAAGTTAGCATGGGGCACATTTAAAACTAATCGGAGAAAGTTCTTTTTTACTCAATGCACAATTAAACTCTGGAATTTGTTGCCAGAGAATGTGGTTCGTGCAGTTAGTATAGCTGTGTTAAAAAAGGATTGGATAAGTTCTTGGAGGAGAAGTCCATTACCTGCTATTAAGTTCACTTAGAGAATAGCCACTGCCATTAGCAATGGTTACATGGAATAGACTTAGTTTTTGGGTACTTGCCAGGTTCTTATGGCCTGGATTGGCCACTGTTGGAAACAGGATGCTGGGCTTGATGGACCCTTGGTCTGACCCAGTATGGCATTTTCTTATGTTCTTATGTTCTTATCTCCTTATTGTGCATGCTGAAACTCTCACACCACTTTGCTTCAGAGAAACCTGTTTATGAATAGATGTTAATTGTGGGTTCTTCTTTGCATCCCGACAAATTTTCCTAGCCGTTGTGTCTGAAAAAGCAAGTTTGCTTACGGTAAACTGTGTTTTCCGTGGATAGCAGGGTGAATTAACCATGTTGTCTGGGAACTTTCCTCCGGTCCTCTAGGTGGCAGAGCTCCTCAAAGCACTCAGAGCTCTGCTCTGTGTGTCTGCCTGTTGTCCTCCCCCTGCAATTCCCAGCCTGCCTCAGTCTGTTATCCAAGTTTGTGCTATATTGATTGAGATTGTCCGGGAAGGTGGGCGGGTTAGCATGGCTAATTCACCTTGCTATCCACAAAAAACACTGTTTTTGGTAAGCAAACTTGCTTCTTTCCAAAGCCGCACAAGTCGGATGCCGAGAGTTGGCTGCACCCTTTGGATTGCAAATGGTCCGCGGAAGTGTTGGTGTATTGTTGAAATTCAAGGTGTATCCTTCTTCCTTGACAATTTGGAGCACCCAGCAGTCAGTGGTAATGCTCTCCCAAGCATGGTAGAAATGGGATACTCTGCCCCCTACCGCTAACGGTGAGGGTAAGCAGAGCGTTATTAAAACCCTGACTGTTCCTTCTGATTATTTGGGTCCGTGGGTCCCCACGGAGGGCGCGTGCTGTGCTGTCGATTCTGGTTCAGGGGCTGCTGCAGCTGTGCTCCCCTTGGTGGCTGGTATGCTGGCTGAAGAAAGGTGGTGCACGCTCTACCCACCTCTGGCACGCGCAAGACCTCCAGGAGGTTTGGTAATATCTCCTTGACACCGCTCTATACCTCGGGGAAGTCAGGGACTGGACTCCCCCATTGCCTATGGACGCATGTCGCCTTAATCTGGCTCTGTAAGAGATGGAGTATGGTTCATACATTCAAAAGGTACAGCAAGACAGAAAGCACATAATCAAGATAGGGACATATGGAGGTCAATATTCAAAGCCATTTAGTTGTTTAACTCACATGGCAACGTTTTGAATATACAGCCACTTGTCCAGCTAAATTACAGCTGGTTAAGTCATTATCTGGATGAAAGAGAGGCATTCAGGGTGGGTGGGGGTGCACCGTGACTGACATGCTTATATCACTACAGAGGTCTTGGTGCTATTGCTTCATCTACCTGTCATGCCTGCAATGGGAATTTGAAGCCTCTGTGTTTGCTGTTGTTTCTTTTTGTCCTAGTTTCTTTGCTTTTCCCCAGGAAAAAAAGTGAAAAATTAGAAACAAAAAATTCTCCTCCCTTCCACAGTTCTTTGTTTTATTCTAACTCCTTTGCAATGATCCCAGCCTGGTTCTCCCACACTGTTCATTGATTATACTGTGGTGGTTTGACCATAAAAGCCCTCAGTCTTAGGGAAGAAATAAAGGCAGAACAGAAAACATGGAGGAGAAAAACCATTTACATGTATTGAGTATGTTAAGAGTATTAGTCAGGCAGTGAGAATTCATGCACAACCAGAAAGTCAGGAAATGGAACAGCCAGAGTTCAGATACAGAATATGGGGAAAAGTTAAAAAAAAAAAATCTCACAACTTCCTATAAAACCTATCTACACTCATTTAAATGTTTATAATGTTATGATATTTTCATTTGAAAAGCCTATTTTACAAGAAACTTAAAATTACATCCAGCACTGTGTAGTCTTTGTGCCACTGAGCCTTGCTTCTGCATCCAGACCTTACACTTTGGAGTTCTCTCTGCCAATGTGCCTTGCTGTTGTAATCCAGACCTACTTTTCTGTCACTTTTCTTCTTCATTCACCCTCCATGCTATCTTAAGATGCTAATGCCACTTTGATACCAGGTTGCCAATCCTGTTGCCGTCTGGATGTGGATCCTTGGACCGACCGGCAAGAAGAGACGGTCGGAAGGCAGACACACACAGCAAAAGATGGAACTTCACCTGGAAACCCATGACCCCACCAGAGGAGCTGTTAAGGCCCGGGTCGCTAGGACTTAGGTGGCTTCGCCCTGGAAGTCCGAGGTCCCCCCAGGAGGGGCCTGTAGGGACCCGGACTGCTGGGACTTAGGAGAAACGCTGGCGTGGACGAAAACCTGGAGTGGACTGTGGTCAGGACTGGCAGCAGAGGTCAGGAGCGGGAAGACGAACCAGAGTCTGGGCAGGCAGCAAGAATCAGAACCGTGAGACAGACCAGGATCAGGGCAGGCAGCAAGAATCAAATCCGTAAGACAAACCAGGATCAGGACAGGCAGCAAGAATCAAATCCGTGAGACAAACCAGGATCAGGACAGGCAGCAATCAGGCAGAAGCAAGAGGAGCGCTGGAAACCGGTACACAGAATCAGGAACTCAGGAACAGCAACTAACTCTCCGAAGAGTGACCACGTTGCAAGGCAAGCAAGAGAGGAAGCTGCGAGTTTAAATCCCCCGCCGGTGCTTACGTCAGAATAGAGGGCGGTTCAGCACTTCCGGGTGCTGGACCTTTAAGAGGGCTGGCCGCGCGCGCGTTCCCCTGCAGGGGGAGGAGCTACCAACAGGTCGAGCCGGCGACTCCACGAGGAGGACGCTGCTGCCATGCGGCCAGGCCCACCCGGAATCATGCGGCTCGCAGCGCTGGGGAGAGACCCACGAGGGAGGTAAGGACCCGGTCGCTGTGCAAGCGACTGGGGCTGTAACAGTACCCCCCTTCTTACGCCCCCTCCTCAGGGGACCCGGCTTCCCAGGATTGTTCCTGATGGAACTGGACTAACAGCGACTTGTCCAGAATATTTCGAGCTGGCTCCCAAGAATCCTCCTCAGGACCGCAACCCTCCCATGCCAGCAGGTATTCCCAGTGACGAGCGTGGAAACGGACGTCTAGAACCTCTCGTACCTGATAAGTAGGCTCTTCATTAGAGATGGACGATATGGCATCTGTAGATGGGTGATGAAAACGGGAGAGTACCACAGGTTTCAGTAGAGATACATGGAACACATTGTGAATACGCAAAGATGAGGGCAGTCGAAGTCTATAGGAGGACTAACCTATCCGTTCCGCTACAGTGAATGGGCCACAGTATCTAGATGCCAGCTTCCCGAGAGCGGCCCGGCAAATGAGATTCTTGGTACTTAACCAAACCTTGGTACCGGGCAAGAATACGGGCGCTGGTCACCGATGACGATTGGCACATCTTTGTGCCTTTTCCGCGGATGATGCGAGTCGCTGTTGAACAGTCCTCCAGAGATGATGAATCTGATGAGCCACTGATAGCGCTGCTGGTGAAGGAACCGTAACTGGAATGGGAACCGGCGGTTTCAGGTGGCGTCCAAATACCGTCTGGAAAGGTGATTGTCCCGTTGCCGAGTGAGTGTGATTGTTGTAGGCAAACTCGGCCTAGGGAAGAAGGGAAACCCAGTTGTTTCCTTTCTCAGAGATAAAGCTTCGGAGGAAGGTCTTCAAAGACCTATTCATTCGTTCAGTTTGTCCATTACTCTGTGGGTGGAAAGCAGTAGACAGATTCAACTGTACCCCAAACTTCCTGCAGATGGCTCGCCAAAACCAAGCAGTGAACTGAGGACCCCTGTCAGAAACGATACTTTGTGGGAGCCCGGAAGCCCTAAAAATGTGTTGTGTGAACAGGAGGGCCAGCTCAGGTGCCGAAGGTAACTTGGGTAGAGGTACGAGGTGAACCATTTTGGAAAAACGATCCACTGTTACCCATATCACAGTGTTGCCCTCGGAAGGAGGCAGATCCACCACAAAATCAGTGGCGATATGAGTCCATGGTTCAGTGGGTATAGGAAGGGGCTGCAGGAGACCCCACGGTCGGCCACTGAGAGGCTTCTGCCTGGCGCAAACGGGGCAAGAGTCCACGTACAGGCATACATCCTGGCGCACCTTGGGCCACCAGTAATATCGATTCAGAAGATCAAGTGTCCTCTCTCTCTCCCGGCGTGGCCACCGGAGAGGGAGTCATGAGCCCAAGCGAGAACTCTCTTGCGGTCCCTGCGAGAAACAACTATACGCCCCTGTGAGGATACAACAGTACTGGCTAACTGGACCTTGGCAGGATCGATAATATATTGAGGGGGTTCCCTCCTTCTCCTCCTGAATATCGTTACGCGATAAGGCATCCGCCCGGATGTTCTTAGCGGCTGGTCGGTACCTGAGGATAAAGTCGAACTGACTAAAGAAAAGCGACCAACGCGCCTGTCTGGGGTTCAGTCGCTGAGCTTGGTTCAGGAACTCCAAATTCTTGTGGTCGGTGTAGACCGTCACTGGATGACGAGCTCCCTCCAACCATTGCCTCCACTCTTCTAACTCCAGTTTGATTGCAAGGAGCTCCTTATCCCCTATTCCATAGTTGTTCTCGGCGGGAGTAAACTTTTTGGAAAATAGGAGCAAGGAAATAGATGACCTGAACTGGACTTTTGCGAAAGGACCGCCCCTACCGCTATGTTAGAGGCATCCACTTCCACGAAGAAAGGCTGCGTTGGGTCCGGATGTCGCAAACAAGTGTCTTGGAGGAAGGCCTCCTTTAAGTCCTCAAAAGCTTTGCAAGCCTCGGAAGGCCAGGTTCGAGTGTCCGCGCCCTTCTTAGTCAGGGTGGTGAGTGGCGCCACCATCTGGGAATACTGTGGGATAAAGTGCCGGTAGAAATTTGCAAAGCCTAAAAAGCGTTGCAGAGCCTTCAGACCTACCAGCCGCGGCCAATTCCGGATGGCAGATACCTTGCTGGGATCCATTCGAAAACCTGTTGCAGAAATGATATACCCTAAGAAGGGCAAGGAATTCTGTTCAAAGAGACATTTCTCTAGTTTTGCAAACAACCGATGATCCCGCAGAATCTGGAGTACCTGTCGAACATGTCGTCGGTGAGAGACCAGATCTGGAGAGTAGATAAGAACGTCATCTAAGTATACTATGACGCATGACTGTAGGAAGTCCCGAAGAATCTCATTCATTAAGTGCTGAAACACAGCGGGAGCGTTGCATAGCCCGAATGGCATTACTAAGTACTCGTAATGTCCGTCCCGGGTGTTGAAAGCGGTCTTCCATTCATCCCCGGGACGGATACGGACCAAGTTGTAGGCCCCTCGTAAGTCCAGCTTAGTAAATACCTGTGCTCCCTGGAGTTTGTCCAACAGCTCTGGGATTAACGGCAGTGGGTAGCGATTCTTTTTGGTTATGGCATTAAGTCCACGATAGTCTATACATGGCCTCAAAGACCCATCCTTCTTAGCCACAAAAAAGAAACCTGCCCCTGCAGGAGACTTTGAGGGGCGAATAAACCCCTTTGCGAGATTCTCAGTAATGTAATCTGACATGGCCCGAGTTTCAGGCTGGGACAGAGGATACACTCTTCCACGAGGAGGAGTGGAGCCAGGAAGCAATTCGATTGCACAATCAAAAGGACGATGCTGTGGCAGTAATTCCGCTTTTTCTTTAGAGAATACATCTGCGAAATCCTGGTACGGGGACGGAAGCTGAAGTCTGATATCTGTATGCGCTAGGGGTATTTGCTGCCCCTTACAGGACTGGATACAGGAACGGAAGCATTGTGGACTCCAGCGAGTGATCTGGAAGTCGTCCCAACGAATCACCGGGGAGTGCAGTTGGAGCCAGGGTAACCGAAGCACCACAGGGTATACGGATTTTCCAAAATCAGAAACGAAATCCTCTCCGTGTGAAGCAGCCCAGTCTGGAGGACGATGGGCGTGGTAATCGTAGTTATGCTGCCAGAAAGTGGTGTACCCTGGATAGAAGTGACCCGTAAGGGTGGTTCCCGAATCTGCGTAGAGAGCTGAAGTTGTCGTACCAGGTCCTTTGTGATGAAGTTCCCTCCTGCCCCGGAGTCAATGAGGGCTTGTGTGTTGAAGAAACCTCCCGGGTACTTTAAGGTTACAGGCACTGTACATTGAGGAGTTGCATTAAGACAGCCTAGGGAAACCTCCTCACTTATCCCTAGGCGCGGGAGTTTCCCGGCCGCTCCTTGCATTGGGCCAGGAAATGACCCTTCCCTCCACAGTATAAGCATAAGCGCAAGTCCCGGCGACGTTGCCTTTCTTCTGGGGTCAAAGCGGATCTTCCTAAGTGCATGGGTTCCTCCGTGGAAGACTCCGCAGGAGTACTGGTGGTACGAGACCCGGAACTCGAGGATCTAGTGGTAACCGCTGCAAGGACGCCAGGCAACGGGGAGAACGCCCCTCCTTAGCTCTTTGTTGAAGGCGTCGGTCGATGCGGCCTGCCACGTTAATGAGCGAATTAAGGTCCTCAGGAAGATCACGAGCTGCCAGCTCATCTTTAATTCTAGCCGCCAGGCCTTCTAGGAAAACCCCTCGGAGAGCATCATCACCCCAACCGACTTCTAGAGCAAGTGTGCGGAACTCCAGCGCGTAATCGGCTAGGGTTCGTGTCCCCTGCCGTAGCTGGAGCAGCTCAGAGGCTGCTCGGAATTCCTCCACGAATCTGTTCAGATCACTCAGAGCAGGATCATTTTGTCCCACATGGGAGACGCCCAGTTTAAGGCTCGACCATCAAGTAATGAAAAGATGTAGGCCACCTTAACTCCATCCGAAGGAAACTGGTTGGGCAGCAGAGCGAACCGTACAAAGCATTGATTCAGGAAGCCCGGACAGGCCTTTGAATCCCCAGCAAAACGTGACGGAGCCGGAAGCTGCGTAGGGGTGTGAAGCGTCACCACAGGTGCTGGTACGGATACCGGAACCGGAGCAGACGCCGAGGGTTCAGCGTCCATGCGAGTAGCCAACCGTTCCACGGTGGCCGCCAAGGAATCCAGTACTTGCTGCTGTTGTACCAGGCGCTGAGCCAGTCCGGGAATAGCCTGCAGGCCGGCGAGGTCTGCCGGATCCATGGCCTTGCAAACTGTTGCCGTCTGGATGTGGATCCTTGGGCCGACCGGCAAGAAGAGACGGTCGGAAGGCAGACACACACAGCGAAAGATGGAACTTCACCTGGAAACCCGTGACCCCACCACAAAAGCTGTTAAGGCCCGGGTCGCTAGGACTTAGGTGGCTTCGCCCTGGAAGTCCGAGGTCCCCCCAGGAGGGGCCTGTAGGGACCCGGACTGCTGGGACTTAGGAGAAACGCTGGCGTGGACGAAAACCTGGAGTGGACTGTGGTCAGGACTGGCAGCAGAGGTCAGGAGCGGGAAGACGAACCGGAGTCTGGGCAGGCAGCAAGAATCAGAACCGTGAGACAGACCAGGATCAGGAAGGCAGCAAGAATCAAATCCGTAAGACAAACCAGGATCAGGACAGGCAGCAAGAATCAAATCCGTGAGACAAACCAGGATCAGGACAGGCAGCAATCAGGCAGAAGCAAGAGGAGCGCTGGAACCGGTACACAGAATCAGGAACTCAGGAACAGCAACTAACTCTCCGAAGAGTGACCACATTGCAAGGCAAAGCAAGAGAGGAAGCTGCGAGTTTAAATCCCCCGCCGGTGCTTACGTCAGAATAGAGGGCGGTTCAGCACTTCCGGGTGCTGGTCCTTTAAGAGGACTGGCCTCGCGCGCGTTCCCCTGCAGGGGGAGGAGCTACCAACAGGTCGAGCCGGCGTCTCCACGAGGAGGATGCTGCTGCCATGCGGCCAGGCCCACCCGGAATCGTGCGGCTCGCAGTGCTGGGGAGAGACCCGCGAGGGAGGTAAGGACCCCGGTCGCTGTGCAAGCGACTGGGGCTGTAACAAATCCAGCACAAGTTTCATGCGAATTGGTAAGAAAACCATAATTCTGGAGTCCAAAATAAGCTGCAATACTTTCCAAACTGATTTTAATGGAAAATGAATGAACTATGAAAAATATTTTTTTACATTTTGAAACTAATGAAATCAATTTGGATCCCAACAAAACGAACTGAAACATGTTTTCTTTTGCACATCCCTCATACCCATCCCCACATGGACCCCTGTCACTTAAAATAACCTTGTTAAGAGATCCTCCAGCAGAGACCTACCCCTAAGCATGTGATGGTGAAGGATCTAACTGGAAGCCTGAATAATTCTAGTGTTTAATGTTAAAATATTAGTACATATAAGATAGATCCCAGGATTGCTGAATCATACTCTTGTATGACCAGTGTCCCTGAAGCCCATGTTCTGACAGATTCAGCCAAGAGGCTGCTCACAAGATTGCTGTGACCTCAGAGATGAACACCAAAGCACAAAAAGAGAGTCTTCTTTCTCCAACAAACAACTTACACTCATCACAGACAGTACAGATTCTGAAAACTGGTCAGACTCTCAGCACAGGAGCCTACTCATCCAGTGCCAGAGCTTGGGTCTCAAGGACCAGCACTATAAGAGCTACAGTTGCAGCCAAGATACACTTTACCAACAGCTCAACTCCACTGAAGTGACAGAAGAGGAATTCAAAAAGTCCTCCAGTCTAGATTTTACTCCAAGGTTATTAATTATCAAGGCTGGGGAGATAGTAGGATAACAGACATCCTTTTGGTGACCAGAGGAGATGGCGTTTTACTTATGGCATGGACCTCTGGAGTTCATTACAGCTTTGATGCAGAAATGAAAGCTGAGCTCACCCTCCTAGGGTTGTCATTTGAGAATAGGAAAGACTGACACCTGTCTCCAAGCTCTCACGGTAGGAGGATGGTGCCTTAACCCTTAATCCTCTGCACAACACTTGGCATCATGTCCCTGTGAAACCCACTTTGACACAGAGAAATCTTTCTCCCTCTACAAGTGAGAAGAACAGGATGGCTCTCCACTCCAGTCCACATTTTCATATACTGGATCAGAGCAGTTTGATCTCCCCACTCGTGTTGAGAAACCACCAGTGAGCCTCCCAGTTTCTAAATTGCCAAGTCCTTTGCAGCTGAACCTAAGATGTTGAGCAACTTACATTTTCAGAACCTGATGGCCTTAGCCTACATCTTGGCACAAAATCTGTAGCTAGAAGAATCATGGTCTTACCCATACACCACGTGCAATCTCCATGATAGCAAATGTTGCTTACCTGATGTAACAGGTGTTCTCACAGGACAGCAGGATGTTAGTCCTCACAAATGGGTGGCATCGAGGATGGAGCCCAACCACGGAAAACTTCTGTCAAAGTTTCAGGAACTTTGACTGGCCCCTACTGGGCATGCCCAGCACGGCACTAACCCTGCAGCCAGCAGGGGTCTCCCTTCAGTCTTGTTTCAAAGCTACAGGCAGTGCCGAAAAATAAAATAAAAACGAACCCAACACCGCGGGGTGGCGGGCGGGTTTCGTGAGGACTAACATCCTGCTGTCCTGTGAGAACACCTGTTATATCAGGTAAGCAACATTTGCTTTCTCACAGGACAAGCAGAATGGTTGTCCTCACAAATGGGTGAGTACCGAGCTGAGGATGTCCGAACATGCACCAAATGTACCCAACGGCGTGCAACAGGCACAACAACTGGGGTGAAATTTGGTAGAGGGCATCCGCACCCTACCGGGAAGGTGGAAGGGTGTTGGTACATCATGCTGGAAAAAGGTTACGCAAGACAGACTAGCCGAAGATGGAATCCTGTCTTCCAGCTTTGTCCAAGCAATAATGGGCTGCAAATGTATGGAGGGAACTCCAGGTGGCAGCCTTGCAGATGTCAGGAAGCGGCACCGATCGAAGGTGCCATGGCCCTCACAGAGTGTGCTTTGACACGGTCTTGGAAAGGAATGCCAGCTTGCTGATAGCAAAAGGAGATGCAGTCCGCCAACCAGGAGGAAAGAGCCTGCTTACCCACAGGTTGACCTAACTTGTTAGGATGGAAAGAGACGAATAATTGAGTGCTCTTCCTGTGGGCAACTGTACGGTCTAGATAGAAAGCTAGAGCACGTTTACAGTCGAGGGTATGCAGAGTCTGTTCCCCGGAGTTGGAGTGGGGCCTGGGAAAGAAGATAGGTAGTATGATGGATTGATTAATATGAAACTCCGAAACTACCTTAGGTAAGAATTTAGGGTGAGTGCGGAGTACCCGCCCGGTCCTGCAGGAGTTTAGTGTAAGGCGGATAGGTAACTAGGGCCTGTAATTCACTAACCCTGCGAGCTGAAGTGATAGCCAAAAGGAATAACACTTTCCATGTGAGATATTTTAGGTCACAGGAGTGAAGAGGTTCGAAAGGAGGTTTCATAAGGCGACCAAGAACCAGATTAAGGTCCCAAGATGGGGCCGGAGGACGTAAAGGTGGCTTCAAATGGAGCAATCCTTTAAGAAAGCGTGTTACAAGGGGTTGTACTGAAATAGGGACACCCCCGATACCTTTATGGAAGGCGGCTACCGCACAGACATGCATTCTAATGGAAAAGGTCTTTAGACCTGATTCTGATAGATGCCAGAGATAGTCCAAGAATTGAGAAATTGGACAGGAAAGGGGATCAAGGGACTGAGAAGTGCACCATGATGTATACCTCTTCCATTTATAGAAGTAAGATTTTCTTGTGGAAGGCTTTCATGAAGCGATCAGGACACGAGAAACTGAATCCGAACGGTTAAATGGCTGAAGGACTAACCTTTCAACATCCATGCCGTCAGGGACAAGGCTTGGAGGTTGGGATGGAGGAGGCATCCATCGTTTTGAGTGATCAGATGCGGGTCCTTTCCCAGAGGAATGTGTCTGCGGATGGAGAGATCCTGAAGTATGGGAAACCACACTTGGCGTGGCCAGTGCGGTGCTATCAGGATCATAGTTCCCCTGTCCTGACGTAGCTTCACGAGAGTCTTCGACAGAAGAGGAAGTGGAGGGAATGCATAAAGCAGACCGGTTGTCCACGTGAGGGAGAATGCATCCCTGGCCCAAGAGTGCTGGCTCCGAATGAGAGAGCAGTAATTGTCCACTTTGTGGTTCTGAGGGGACGCAAAGAGGTCTATGTGGGGATAACCCCATTTCTGGAAAAGAGATTGAGTGACCACGCGTGTGGTTGGAAGACACGGCTCAGCTGGTCTGCCAATACATTGTCTGCTCCCGGCAAGTAGGTGGCCCTGAGGTACATGGAGCGGGAGAGGGCTTCTGCCCAAATCTGCGCAGCTTCCTGACACAAAAGAAAGGAACCTGTGCCCCCCTGCTTTTTATGTACCACATGGCCACCTGGTTGTCCGTCTGAATCAAGATTACATGGGTCGATAGGCAATCTTGAAAAGTCCTGAGAGCATATCGTATTGCTCGAAGTTCCAGGAAGTTTATCTGGTGTTTGGCTTCCTCTGGAGACCAGAATCCTTGGGTTTGTAAATTGTTTACATGGGCTCCCCAACCGACGTTGGAAGCATTATTGTGTTGTGAGAATTATTTGAGGATTTGGTAGGTGAAAAGGCAAGCCCCGTAGGAGGTTGGATTGATTTGTCCACCAGGCAAGAGACAGACGGAGTGCATCGGTGATGCGAACAATGGAGGACAGAGGCTGAATAGCTTGGATCCATTGCGATCTCAGAGTCCATTGCATGACTCTCATGGCCAGGCGGGCCATGGGAGTCACATGAACCGAGGAGGCCATGTGTCCCAGCAGAATGAGGAATTGGCAAGCTGTTGCTGTGCGTTGAGACTGCAACTGGCAAGCTAGAGACACAAGGATTTGGACTCGTTGATAAGGAAGGAAGGCTTTTGCTTGTAAGGTGTCTAAGTCTGCCCCAATGAAGGATAAGGTCTGAGATGGGACTAAGTAGGATTTCTCGTAATTGACAAGAAACCCTAGAGAAAGCAGAGTTTGAATTGTCAGGGTCAGGGAGGACTGAGCGATTTGCTGGGTTGGGGCCCTGATTAACCAATCATCCAGGTAGGGGTAGACGTGGACACCTTCCTTCCTGAGGAACGCTGCAACCACTACGAGACATTTGGTAAAAACTCGTGGTGCGGATGCCAGGCCGAAAGGGAGCACTCGGTATTGATAGTGGTTTTGGCCTACTAGAAATCGGAGGTATTTGCGATGAGGTTGAGTTATCGCAATGTGAGTATAGGCGTCTTTTAGGTCTAGAGAGCATAGCCAGTCCCCTCTTTGCAGCAGAGGGAGAAGCGATCCCAGGGTTACCATCTTGAGCTTCTCTCTGTAAAGGTATTTGTTGAGAGCCCGTAGGTCCAGGATTGGTCAAAGACCTCCTGACTTTTTTGGGATCAGAAAGTACCTGGAATAGAACCCTAGTCCTTGTTGTGAGGGAGGAACGGGTTCTATAGCGTTTGACTGTAGGAGAAGGGAAACTTCCTGCTCTAGAAGAACAGAGTGATCGGTGAGTCTCCACGCCTGCAGGGGTGGGGAGTCCGAAGGGAGAGTCAGGAAGTTGAGGTGGTAACCCTGTGCAATTATCGCTATCACCCATTGATTTGTGGTGATGTGATGCCATTTTTCTAGAAAGTGGCTTAACCGACCCCCTACTGGTATGGTAGGAAGAGGGATGTGGCGTCTGCTCTCTAATTGAAAGTCAAAAACCCGATGCAGGGCCAGGTTGTGGAGCTGCTGCGGGCTTTTGTTTAAGAGACTGGCGAGGCTGAGATTTATGATAAGGCCTCGCAGACCTAGACTTGGCTAGTGGGGGATAATACTTCCGTGGACGGACAAATGACTTTTTGGGTCCTTCTTAAACGGCTGTTTAGAAGGTAAGTCAGAAGGAATGGATGAGAGCTGTTTAAGTGTCTCATGATGATCCTTCAATTCAGCAACAATTTGCTGAATTTGCTCACCAAACAAGTTGTCCCCTAGACAGGGCAAATCAGAGAGCCTGTCCTGAACTTCCGGGCGAAGGTCAGACGACTTAAGCCAAGCCCAGCGTCTGGGGGAGATGGCCATAGCAGAAAGTCTAGTGGAAGCATCAAAGATGTCATAAGCTGTTCTTATCTCATGCTTCCCCAGCTTCAAAACCCTTTATTTAGTAGGGATTGAAGTTGTGGCTGGAAACTGTTCTGGTAAGGCATCTGAGTACTCCTGTATCTGTTTAAGGATGACCCTATTGTATTGGGTCATATATAGCTGATAAGAGGCTATTCTGGAAATCAGCATGGCTCCTTGAATACTTTCCTACCTATACTATCTAGGAATTTATTTTCCTTAGTAGGAGGTATGGAAGAATGTGGCTTTATTCTTTTAGCTTTCTTTTGAGCTGATTCTACCACAACAGAGTGGTGGTCTAGCTGTGGTTTCTGAAAGCCAGGTGCTGACTGTACAAGATAGGTAGAGTCAGCTTTTTGTTTACTGGAGCAACAGATCCAGGAGATTCCCAATTCTTTTTTAGAAGGTCCAGAAAAACCTGATGAATTGGAATAGAGGTGATGACTTTAGGGGCATCCAAGAATTGGAGCAACTCCATCATCTGGTGCCTGTCATCTTGCTCCGATTGAAGCTGAAAAGGGACCAACTCCGACATTTCCTTCACAAAATTTATGAAAGAGAGGTCCTCAGGGGGAGAACGCTTTCTACTTTCCGCAGGAGAGGGTGGTGAAGGCAAATCATCGCTGTCTGTAGAGGGTATCATCACCCCAGGTGTCATAAGGATCAGGTTGCTGACCTGTAGGACCATGAGGGGGCTGAATACCTGAAGGCCCCGGTTGAGGCTCCGAGAAACTCGAAGGAATTACCGGGGGCATCGAGAATGTCCTCGATGGAATCAGTGTCGGTGCCGGTGCCGGCATCGAAGGAATCGGTGTCGGCATTGAAGGAAACTGTGCCGTCATCGAAGATCTCGGTGGAGCTGATGTGCGAATGGCCCCCGAGGAATGTATCGGTGGCGAGGGACGACATGGCACTGATGGAACTACCCCCGAAGGGGGAATTCGGTACGGTGTTTCTCCACCTGAGAAAGCTGTCGGTGACCCGGGTATTGCCGGTGGAAGGGCAGTCATAAGCGCTTCCATCCGGGCAAGCAGCGGTGCCAGTGCCGCTGGAATCGGGTCGGTGACCGGTTCCACTCTCGGTGCCGGAGGAGTCTGGAACCGTAGCATCGCTTTGTCGATGGCCTCCTGGACCAGCCGGTCCAGTTCTACCCGGAGACCTGGGGTAACAAGACCCGCCTCTACGGGAGAGGGAGGCTGAGGCTGAGCCGGAGGGACCACCGTCACCGGTGGAATCGCGGCTCCCAAAGCCCGAAGGGGTGAGGGTTGCCTCAATGTCTGCGAGACAGGAGTGGACGGTGCCACTTCTGGTCGAGACTTCTTCGGAGGAGGCTCGGACAGTACTGAGGTCGATGACTTTGATTCCTCGACGGTCCGAGACTTATGACGTTTCTCTTTCTGATCCCCTCGATCTTCGGGGGAAGGGACAGGAGTCGATGGCCATGAAGACGTCGATAGCGGACGGTCACCGGGAGGCTGTCGATGATGATGAGACTTCGACGGTGCCGGTTCCGATGACGTCGATGCAATCGATGGCGTCGGAGGTGTGAGCATGGAAAAGGAGTCCCATCTTCTCCATTCTGGCTTTGCGACCTTTTGGTGTCATTAGGGCACATTTGGTGCAAGTCAGGACATCATGCTCACTCCTTAAACACAAAACACAGACTCTATGTGGGTCTGTGATGGACATAGTACGTGTACAGTCCGGGCACCGAAGGAACCCCGACGCCATGGCCATAAGCCAAAAAATTTAGCCGCGGGACGGTCGACTGCCAACAGGCCTCGACCTGTTGGCAGTCCGACCAAAACGATGGCAAAAACTTACCAAAGTCCCGCGAAGGAAAATTTGAAGAAGGGAGACCCCTGAGGGGCAAATTTTCCTTCAAGAAATTAGTTAAAGAATTCCTGTCAGGAATGTGGTATGAGCTCCTTAACCGCGTGGCAACTGCTACGCGGAAAAAAAGAAGACTGAAGGGAGACCCCTGCTGGCTGCAGGGTTAGTGCCGTGCTGGGCATGCCCAGTAGGGGCCAGTCAAAGTTTCTGAAACTTTGACAGAAGTTTTCCGTGGTTGGGCTCCATCCTCGATGTCACCCATTTGTGAGGACAACCATCCTGCTTGTCCTGTGAGAAAATCTGTTATTGACATCTTTCAAACATAAGCATCAGAAATAGGAGGCCACAGGAGCCAGGGCCCCCAAAAAAATTCAGGCCACCACTGGCAACGACTGCTACCCCCCTTCTAAATTTCTATCAGGTTTCCTACTTATCAAGCATATCTGGAAGCTGAAGGGTCAAGAAAGTGAGACCTCCCTCCTCAGAAAAGGCTCTGCTAGTTCAGTCTCTTCCCTTTCCTCCCTCATCCCAGATAATCTGATGACATCACATACAAGCTTTCTCTACTGAAAGGAAAACAAATCACAGCCAGCAAGAAAAAATAAAAGCAGGAACTACAACTTTACTATCACCATATGACAGGCTGACAGCAACAGAAAAACAGGAGACAAAAGGAGGACTATGTTTTATCATCGGTAATCACTTTTTTTTTTTTTTTTGCTGTTGTGCTGCTAGGAATCGGGGGAATTTCTCTGCCATGCTAGCCATTCCTTCTTGTGAGCTGACTAAGCTAATCTCAGAGAAGGGCAGTGCATTGAGTCATTGACAGAAAAAATTGAAACACTGAGTGCCTGAAGAAGGAAAAGTATAAAGGTGGCTGCTACAAGCTAGGTATAGGCTGGCAACAGGGGCTGGAACTTTACATAATGATGCTTAAGTGCCATAAGTCAGCCAGTCAGTAGGAGGGGATATTCACATATGGCCTGATTTTAAAAAGCAATTACACACTTAAAATTGGGTTTCACATGTGTAAATGCACTTTACCAGTGTAAGTGGGCTTTTGAAAATTGCTACAAATTATACCATTGAATTGTCCATAGGATATTCATGTGTAAATGAACTTTACGCACATAAGTGGCTTTTTTAAATTGCTACAATATTATGTTACATTTACACATGTAACTCCTTTTAAAATGACCAAATAGGTTAATTTTAAAAGATCTGCGTGCGCCAAAGCCAGGAGATGTGCACACAAACTGGGCCAGTGGGCACTAAGTGGATTTTATAAGCCACCTGTGTACATGCGTATAGCAAAATTCCTTACCTTGTAATATGTGTTATCCCAGGACAGCAGGATGTAGTCCTCACATATGGGCAACATCACTGGACGGAGCCCTATCACGGAAAGCTTTCTGTCAAAGTTTCTAGAAATGTCTGACTGGCACACTGAGCATGCCCAGCATGCCATGATTCCCTGATCCACAGGGTTCTCCCTTCAGTCTCGTTTGTAGCAATAAGCTTTAGCCAAAAATAAAATAATAAAACTTATCGGACCCAACTCCGCGGGGTGGCGGGTGGGTTTCATGAGGACTACATCCTGCTGTCTTCGGATAAAGCTGAGTTGCTTACCTGTAACAGGTGTTCTCACAGGACAGCAGGATGTTAGTCCTCACATGTGGGTGACATCATCTGATTGAGCCAATCATGGAATACTTTGTCAAAGTTTCTAAAAACTTTGATTGGCACCTACTAGGCATGCCCAGCATGACAATAACCCTGCATCCACCAGGGGTCCCCCTTCAGTCTTATGTATAGCAAAAAAGAACGTGCAAAAATAACATAATAAATCGCAAGCATACCCAACTCCGCGGGGTGTCGGGTGGGTTTCGTGAGGACTAACATCCTGCTGTCCTGTGAGAACACCTGTTACAGGAAAGCAACTTTGCTTTCTCACAGGACAAGCAGGATGGTAGTCCTCACATGTGGATGAATAACAAGCCGAGGATGCCCGCGCATGTACCGAAAACACCCAAAGACGTGCAACAGGCACATAAACAAGGGTGCTTCTTTGGTAGACAGGCAGCCTGAATATCCCAGCAGATGTAGAAGGAAGTTGGATATTACGCTGAGAAAAGATTGTGTAGAACAGACTGTCCAAAGATAGAATCTTGTGTACCAGCCTTGTCTATGCAATAGTGAGCTGCAAAGGTATGAAGAGAACTCCAGGTTGCAGCTTTGCAGATATCAGTGAGAGGTACAGAACGAAGGTGTGCAACAGACATTGCCATAGCCCTAATGGAGTGGGCTTTAACTCTGTCCTGAAGCGGAAGGCCTGCTTGCTGATAGCAGAAGGAAATGCAGTCCACCAACCAGGAGGACAGGGTCTGCTTTCCTACCGGGGTTCCCAGTTTGTTTATCAAAGGAAACAAAAAGCTGAGTGGATTTCCTATGGCCTGCAGTGCGCTCCAAATAAAAGGCAAGCGCACGTTTACAGTCCAAGGAATGGAGAGCCCGCTCAGCAGGAAGTGAGTGGGGCTTTGGAAAGAAAGTAGGCATCAAAAAGTAGACATCAAAATCACAGAACATATAAAAAGACATGGTTTAATGGAACAAAGTCAGCATGGCTTTACCCAAGGAAAGTCTTGCCTCACAAATCTGCTTCACTTTTTTGAAGGAGTTAATAAACATGTGGATAAAGGTGAATCGGTAGATGTAGTATACCTGGATTTTCAGAAGGCGTTTGACAAAGTTCCTCATGAGAGGCTTCTAGGAAAGTAAAAGTCATAGGATAGGTGGCAATGTCCTTTCGTGGATTGCAAACTGGCTAAAAGACAGGAAACAGAGAGTAGGATTAAATGGACAATTTTCTCGGTGGAAGGGAGTGGGCAGTGGAGTGCCTCAGTATTGGGACCCTTACTGTTCAATATATTTATAAATGATCTGGAAAGAAATACGAGTGAGATAATCAAATTTGCAGATGATACAAAATTGTTCAGAGTAGTTAAATCACAAGCAGATTATGATAAATTGCAGGAAGACCTTGTGAGACTGGAACATTGGGCATCAAAATGGCAGATGAAATTTAATGTGGATAAGTGCAAGGTGATGCATATAGGGAAAAATAACCCATGCTATAGTTACACAATGTTAGGTTCCATATTAGGTGCTACAACCCAAGAAAGAGATCTAGGTGTCATAGTGGATAACACATTGAAATCGTCGGTTCAGTGTGCTGCAGCAGTCAAAAAAGCAAACAGAATGTTGGGAATTATTAGAAAGGGAATGGTGAATAAAATGGAAAATGTCAAAATGCCTCTGTATCGCTCCATGGTGAGACCGCACCTTGAATACTGTGTACAATTCTGGTCGCCGCATCTCAAAAAAAGATATAATTGCGATGGAGAAGGTACAGAGAAGGGCTACCAAAATGATAAAGGGAATGGAACAGCTCCCTATAAGGAAAGACTAAAGAGGTTAGGACTTTTCAGCTTAGAGAAGAGACGGCCGAGGGGGATATGATAGAGGTGTTTAAAATCATGAGAGGTCTAAAACAGGTAGATGCGAATCGGTTATTTACTCTTTCGGATAATAGAAAGACTAGGGGGCACTCCATGAAGTTAGCGTGTGGCACATTTAAAACTAATCGGACAAAGTTCTTTTTACTCAATGCACAATTAAACTCTGGAATTCGTTGCCAGAGGATGTGGTTAGTGCAGTTAGTATAGCTGTGTTTAAAAAAGGATTGGATAAGTTCTTGGAGGAGAAGTCCATTACCTGCTATTAATTAAGTTGACTTAGAAAATAGCCACTGCTATTTTAGCAACAGTAAGATGGAATAGACTTAGTTTTTGGGTACTTGCCAGGTTCTTATGGCCTGGATTGGCCACTGTTGGAAACAGGATGCTGGGCTTGATGGACCCTTGGTCTGACCCAGTATAGCATGTTCTTATGGATTGATTTAAATGAAACTCAGATACCACTTTCGGTAGAAATTTAGGATGAGTGCGAAGCACCACCCGATCATGAAGAAATTTCGTGTAAGGAGGGTATGTAACCAGCGCCTGCAGCTCACTGATCCTGCGAGCAGACGTTAATGCCAGAAGGAAAAGGACCTTCCAAGTGATATGCTGCAACTCGCAGGAATGCAGAGGCTCAAACAGAGGTTTCATGAGCTGCGCTAAAACCACATTAAGGTCCCAAGATGGGGCCGGTGGACAGAGAGGAGGCTTCAGGTGAAGCAACCCCTTCATAAAGCACACCACCAGGGGCTGGGTTGAGATAGAGACATCCCCTGTACCCTTATGGAAGGCGGCCACCGCACTGACATGCACGCTGATAGAGGAGGTTTTGTAAACCAGACTCCAAGAGATGCCAGAGGTAGTCTAAAAACTGATTCATGGGGCAGGTAAAAGGATCTAACCCTTTTAAAGTGCACCACAACGAGAATATCTTCCATTTTGAATAAGATTTTCTCTTAGAAGACTTTCGTGAAGCTACGAGGAGCTGAGATACAGATTCCGAAAGATTGAAAGGCTGAAGGATCAACCTTTCAACATCCAAGCTGTCAGTGACAGGGCCTGAAGGTTGGGGTGGCACAATTGGCCGTTCCTCTGAGATCAGGGACGGGTCCGAGCCTAGAGGAATCTGTGGACACAGGGAGAGATCCCGAAGGATGGGAAACCAAGCTTGAGGTGGCTAGTAGGGGGCTATGAGAATCATTAGACCCTTGTCCATGCATAGCTTCACAAGAGTTTTGCTGATGAGAGGAAGTGGTGGGTAGGCATAAAGGAGACCTTCCCTCCAGGAAAGGGCCATTGCGTCTCGAGGTGGAGCATTGCGATTTCGATGGAGAGAGCAGTTGTCGTCCACCTTGCGATTCTGCGAAGACGCAAATAGGTCGATGGTTGGACGCCCCCACTTCCGGGACAAACTGTCCGCAACTACAGGGCTAAGGGACCACTCGTGGGGCTAAAATTCCTGACTGAGACTGTCCACTAGAACATTGTCCACACCTGCCAGGTAGGTCGCTCTGAGAAGCCTAGCCTGGGATAGAGCAAAAACCCAAATCTGTACCGCTTCCTGACAAAGAGGTAGGATCCGGTTCCTCCTTGTTTGTTGATGTATCACATTGCTACCTGGTTGTCCGTCTGGATCAGGATTGTTTTGTTGGACAAACAGTCCCGAAACGCAGAGAGAGCATATCTGATTGCTCGGACCTCCAGAAAATTTATCTGATGTTGTTACTCCTCTGCTGACTAGGCTCCTTGAGTCTGCAGGTTGTTTACATGTGCTCCCCCAACCTCGATTGGAAGCACCGGTCATCAAGATTATTTGAGGTTCTGGAGCTTGAAAGGGCAGACCTCGAAGTAGATGGGACTCTGTATCGCTCCATGATGAGACCGTACCTTGAATACTGTGTACAATTCTGGCTGCCGCATCTCAAAAAAAGATATAATTGCGATGGAGAAGGTACAGAGAAGGGCTACCAAAATGATAAAGGGAATGGAACAGCTCCCCTATCAGGAAACACTAAAGAGGTTAGGACTTTTCAGCCTGGAGAAGAGTCGACAGAGGTGATATGATAGAGGTGTTTAAAATTATGAGAGGTCTAGAACGGGTAGATGTGAATCAGTTATTTACTCTTTCGGATAATAGAAAGACTAGGGGGCACTCCATGAAGTTAGCATATGGCACATTTAAAACAAATCGGAGAAAGTTCTTTTTCACTCAAAGCACAATTAAACTCTGGAATTTGTTGCCAGAAAATGTGGTTAGTGCAGTTAGTATAGCTGTGTTTAAAAAAGGATTGGATAAGTTCTTTGAGAAGTCATTACCTGCTATTAATTAAGTTGACTTAGATAATAACCGCCGCTATTACTAGCAATGGTAACATGGAATAGACTTAGTTTTTGGGGTACTTGCCAGGTTCTTATGGCCTGGATTGGCCACTGTTGGAAACAGGATGCTGGGCTTGATGGACCCTTGGTCTGACCCAGTATGGCATGTTCTTATTGCCAGTGAGAGATGAAGTCGCCTGGTGATGTGGACAATGTTGGACATTGAATGATGTGCCTGTGACCACTGGGACTTTAATGTCCATTGAGTTACTCGCATGGCTATACTATTGGAGTTACATGGACCGAGGATGCCATATGCCCCAGCAAGACTAATAGAAGACGAGCCGTTGTGGTTTGACAAGATCTTATGTTCTGCGCAAACGATGCCAGTGTGTGAGCTCGGTCCCTGGGAAGAAAAGCTTTTGCTTGGATCATGTCGAGATCTGCTCCGATAAAGGAGAGGAACTGAGACGAAGTCAGGTGAGATTTCAGATAATTGATTAGAAATCCCAATGAGAGTAGTAGTTGCACTGTAAGGTGGAGGGAGTGAAGTACTCCTTCCGATGACTGAGCTCTCAGCAACCAGTAGTCAGGGTAAGGATAGACATGAATGCCCAGTCTTCTTAAGTATGCAGCTACTACTGCTAGGCAGTTCGTGAACACCCGAGGGGCTGATGCTAGGCCGAATGGGAGGACCATGTATTAGAAATGTTGGTTCCCGACAAGGAAGAGGAGGTATTTTCTGTGAGACGGGGTAATTGCGATATGCATGTATGTGTCTTTTAGGTCTAGAGAGCAAAGCCAATCCCCCTGCTGGAGAAGTGGAAGCAAAGAGCCCAAGGTTACCATTCAAAATTTCTCTTTTCGAAGATGTTTGTTTAAAGCCCTTAGGTCTAATATTGGGTGAATTCCTCTTGTCTTTTTTGGGATTAAAAAGTATTAGGAGTAGAAACTGTGTCCTCTTTGGGCAAGAGGAACGGGTTCTATAACATTCGCTTGCAGCAGGGAGGATATCTCTTGCTGCAGTTGAAGAAAGTGGTCGGAAGAGGTCCACCCCAGCTGAGGTGGAGTATCCGACGGAATGGAGAGGAAATTTAGATGGTAGCCTTCAGCGATGACTGCTTGCACCCAGTGGTCGGTGGTGATGGTTAGCCACTTGGTGAAGTGGCATAAGCGGCCGCCCACAGGTAGATTGGGCAATGGAGGATGACCTTTGCTCTGAAGTCGGGAGTCAAAATCCCATTGTAGGAGCAGGTTGGGAAGGAACTTGAGCTTTCTGAGCCCGAGGCTGGCACGTTGTGGACTTCTGGAAAGGCCGGGACTGGCGACCTCGAGACGCCGGTGGATAATATTTACGGGTCCTGTAGATCATCCGTTTAGTGTCACGCCGGAAGGATCGTTTGGATGGAGTGGAAAGATCCGCGCCTGAGATGCCGAGAGCTGCCGAAGCGTTTCACTATGGTCCTTCAGCTGGGCTACCATCTCTTGGATTTTATCGCCAAACAGGTTATCCCCTGTACAGGGGAGGTCGGCCAAATGATTCTGCACTTCAGGACGGAAATCAGAGGATTTAAACCAGGCCCAGCAGCGGGCACTGATACCAGCCGCAGATAAACGGGAGGCCGTGTCAAAGACATCGTATGCCGAGCGGACCTCATGTTTTCCCGCGTTAAATCCCTTCTTTAGGATGGAATTCATCTGGTCTTGAAGCTGGTCTAGAAGGGACTCTCCAAACTCCTGTAGCTGTTTAAACAGGTTACGGGTATACTGGATCAGTGGTTCTCAACCTTTTTTCTGTCGGGACACACCTGACAGATGGTTCTCACATGCGTGACACACTGACCCATGATTGTCACGGGGCTAGATGTAAAAGTACAGTTTGCATCCACGGGAACCCCCCTGACCCACAATAATGGATGTAAAGCAGAATTATGACATTCCCCATACAACTCACCCTACAACAAAGATATTCTGGTTCTGGTGTCATCTCAGTAACAGCAACTCAAACTCCTTCTACTTCCAGGCTCAATAGCCCTACTTATGAAAAGACAGCAGTTTACCACCAATGCATGTCCTCTTGAGAAAACACAACAAATAAGACTGATAAAACTCTTACATGCTAGTAAAATATCTCATCTCGGTAACAAACACAGAACCGACCTAACATACTCCCAGGATCTGTAGTAATTTTATTTATTTTATTTAAGATTTTTATATACCGGCATTCATGATACAATCACATCATGCCGGTTTACATATAACAGGGGTGTACAATGAACAACAGAGTAACCTGTGGAAGTGAGCAGTTACAAATAACAAGGGACTTAAAACTGGGAGAAGAGAAGAAAAAAAGGAGAGGATAACATTAGATAAAGATATTTACATTAGATAAAGATATTTACAATATCTATAATATAAGCTATAGATATTTACATGGAGAAGGCGGTAGGACTGGTTGGATAACGTCTAGTAGGACTGGCTGGATAACGTTTGGTTGATGGTGTGAGAATTAGTTGGTGTCCATAAATGCACATTATGGACACCATAATGCACATAAACTAATCCGCACACAGTTACACCTGTATTATGGAATACACTCAAACAGGAGCAACCCTATCTATGAAAAGGCAACACTACAAATATTACATCAGACCCTAAACACTAATACACCTCTTATTAGAAAAACAGAACTAACAAGCAGCTATAGATCCCCAAACAGAAATAATTGTAAAACTATACTAATAAGCAGAATAAATGTTTCTAAACAGCTATGAACAGAATAACATCCAACAATTAAAAACTCATAAAAACTATTAAAAATTATCCAAACACTAATAAAATATTTCAAAAAAAGCAGACACATCACATAATATTAAATAATTAAAATGGCAGTCAGTCAAGAAAAATAAACTTAAAAAGCCACCTTTACTTACCCCCTCTAGCAGCTCTCCTACTCCTCTTCCATGCAGGCCATAGCACACAGCAGAAGCAGCAGTAGAGGCTAAGCTCTATACTCATGGACCTCTTCCTTAGTGCCCATGTCTCTCTCACACATACCATACCAGTCATGCCCCCATGACCAGTTTCTGTCTCTCACACACCAATCATCTCCCAAACAGTCTTTGAAACACCCACCAGTCACCTTCCTGAACAGTTTCTCTCATGCCATACACACACACAGGCTTCCCACTCCCATGTTCTACTTACATATACGGGCTTCTCACTCTCATAATCACTTTCTCTGTCTCACACACACTCACCAGTCTCTCACTCCCATGCTTGTTCTCTCCACATGCACAGGCTTCTCATTCCCATAATCACTTTCTTTCTCTCACACACACACACACACACACACACACACAAACACACACCAGTCACCTGATCTCTCTCATGCATACACACACACAGGCTTCCCACTCCCATGTTCTTTCAGATATACAGGCTTCTCACTCCCATGCTGTGTCTCACACACACCCAGGTTTCTCACTCCCATGCTCACTCTTCACATGCACAGGTTTCTCATTCCCATAATCACTTTCTCTCTCTCTCACACACACACACACACACACCAATCACCTGATCTCTCTCATGCATACACACACACACACACACACACACACACAGGCTTCCCACTCCATGTTCTCTTTCAGATATACAGGCTTCTCACTCCCATGCTGTGTCTCACACACACCCAGGTTTCTCACGCCCATGCTCACTCTTCACATGCACAGGCTTCTCATTCCCATAATCACTTTCTCTCTCTCTCTCACACACACACACACCAGTCACCTGATCTCTCTCATGCATACACACACAGGCTTCCCACTCCATGTTCTCTTTCAGATATGCAGGCTTCTCACTCACATGCTGTGTCTCACACACACCCAGGTTTCTCACTCCCATGCTCACTCTCTTCACATGCACAGGCTTCTCATTCCCATAATCACTTTCTCTCTGTTACACACACACCAGTCTCTCTCTCTCATTTCCATGCTCGCTCTCCACTGCACAGGCTTCTCATTCCCTGAATCACATTCTTTCTCTCATATTCACACACACCAGTCTCTCTCTCATGCATGCACATACACACACAGGCTTCTCACTCCCATGCTTTCTCACATACCCAGATTTCTCACTTCAATGTTTTTTCTCTCTCTCACACACACACATCAGTCACCTCCCTGACTAATGTCTCACACTTTCACATACACATCAGTCATCTCCTTGAGCAGTCACTTTCATTGTCTCTCACATATACACATACATCAGCTCTCTGACCAGTTTCTCTCACTCACACACATGTTCTCAATCACACGCAGGCTGGCTGCTTCTCTCTCTCACTCACTTCCTCTTCCCCGCCCCTCCCCGAGGACAAATGGTAGCTGCCGCAGCCTCCTCCAGCCCCCGCAGGCCAAGAAAGAAGAATCCCATCGGCCGAGGGAGGCTCCTGCTGCTGTCTCCTTTCCTGATTACCGGCTGCTTCAATTGCTCGGGGGCCGATGCTGCAGCGGCCGCTGCTACTTTATCACGCGGCACGGCTCTTTCTTCTTCCCGCGCATCGCGTATCACTTCCTGTTCCGGGTCACGGAGGGGGGGGGGGGGGGGGGGGCAGGCGCGGGAAGAAGAAAAGGGCAGCCACGGATGCCACAGCTTTTTTTTTTGCACCGCTGCCGTTCCGCTGGGCTTGAACGTGCTGATAGCCCGGCGGCAACGGCAGCAGGGAAGAAAGAGCAGCGGGAGAGTCCGGGAACAAGTGACACCCCTGCCGGTGCTTGGCGACACACTGGTTGAGAACCGCTGTACTGGATCATATATAATTGATATGACACAATGCGTGAGATATGCATGGCCCCGTGAAATATCCTGCGGCCTAAAACATCGAGGAATTTCTGCTCCTTTCCTGGTGGCGCTGAAGAATGGGGTTTTGGACGCTTGGCCTTCTTTTGGGCGGACTCCACCACCACCGACTGTTGAGCTAGCTGTGTCTTCTGAAATCCCGGGGAGGGCTGAACTACGTAAATAGCGTCCGTCTTACGCTTTACAGGAGGAACCGACCCAGGATGCTCCCAGTTGCGCTGCATCAGGGTCCTGTAGCACCTCATGAATTGGGACAGACATGATTTCCTTAAGGAGATCCAGGAATTGCAGGACTTCTAGCATTTTATGCCTGGAATCTTCCTCCGTCTGCAGTTGGAAGGGGATAGTCTCCGCCATCTCCTTTATAAAATTAATAAAGGAGAGGTCTTCTGGCAGAGACTTGCGCCTTTTGCCTGGAGGAGACAGCTCTGATGGAACTTCTGTTGAATCCTGGGTATCTGTAGAATCATCCATCCAAGGATCATAGGGCTGATCCCCTGCATCCCTCGGTGGTCCAAGTGGAAAACGTGGAACTTCTCCAGCCGGAGGTCGAGGTTGGACAGGTATCCGTGCTGGCATCGAGGGATCTGGTCTTGGCATCGAGAACTCGAGATCCGGCATCTGTACCGGTTGCCCGGGAACCGATGGCATCGGAGATTTCATTGGTGGCCTCAATGGTGGTACTCCCAACGGCCCCGGAACCGGCTCCGGCGATGTATCCTCCTCTCCCGATGAAGAGGAATGGGCGTCGATGGAATCATCGGTAAAGGTAATTTTCTCGGTGTCCCTGGTAGGGAACCGATGAGCAAATCCAGTTTATCCAGGAGAGGCAACAGCACCAGAGGCATCAGTGACGGTTCCGGCAGAGGCACCGGTGCTGGCGTCGGTGGTTGCGGAAGGCTTTGGATCGCCTGGACCACAGCCTCTTGCACCATCCGGTGCAACTCCTCTCGGAGCACTGGGGTGGTGAGCCCCAGGTCCGGAGTGGGAGGCACTACGGGCAGTACTGGAGGGTCCACCGATCCTGGTGAAGTCTGGGTAGCCCCTTCCACCGAAGGCGCGGGACGCCTCGGTGCTTCCAGCTTAGAGGGCCCTGGACGCTCAACTCGGGTCTTTTCCATCGGTGGTTCCGTCGACGGCTCCACCGACATAGCGGAAGCAGGGGGCACCAGCCATCGATGTTTATGTCGGTGCTTTTCTCGACGGTCCACTCTCCCCGATTCCAGAATCGATTATGTAGACGCCGAGGACTGGGACAGCAATCGGGTAGAGATGTGAATCGTTTTCCATATCGTCTTAACGATAGAAATCGTGTGGCAGAAGAAGAAAATCGTGTTTGGCACGATTATTTCGTTGAAAAATCGTTAAAAATCGTTTTTTCCGATTAGTGCGCACTAACTCGAGTTAGTGCGCACTAACTCAAAATGATACAAATAGACACTTTCCATGTCACTGAAGGTCAGTTAGGAATGAATATGTGTTCCTATTGGCTGGCAGCCCTCTTATCTATTGATGTTACCAAGGTTTCCACTGAGGTGATGGTTGGGGGGATGGGAAATGGAACTGGAAACTCATGAACACCAACAGAAAATGAAACAAAGTGTTCACACTTCCCAGGTCAGTAAAGGTCACTTAGGAATGAATATGTATTCCTATTGGCTGGCTGTGCTCTTATCTATTGATGTTACCAAGGTTACCACTGAGGTAATGGTTGGGGGGATGTGAAATGGAAACAGTTGGAAGCTTGACATGTGATGATCAGCACTCACGTGACTAGAACTTCTTTGTTTATTATTTTTGTTAGCAGACACGTGCATGTTGAATTTGCCAATCATTGTGCATTTTAGAAAGGTGGTCCTGGCTGGAAATGTACACAGTTCAAATATATGTAATTGATTGTTGGTAAGTGTATTTTTTAAGTAGCCACACTGGCACAAGTATGTTTACTTTTCCTCCTACTTAACTCACTAGCTCAGCTTTGTAAGAAGGGCTTCTCTGCTTGAGTGAGGGTCAGGCAGCTCCCCCCTGTCTGTGAAGCCAGCCTCTCACTAGTAATGCAGGGAGGGAGCTGTCTCAGACTTCACCATCCTCCTCCCCACCCCCCCCCCCTCACCCACACACCATTCACTAGCTGGGACATCAGGGAAGTCAGGAGTGAGGGTCAGGCAGCTCCCCCCTGTCTGTGAAGCCAGCCTCTCACTAGTAATGCAGGGAGGAAGCTGTCTCAGACTTCACCATCCTCCACCCCCCCCCCCTCACCCACACACCATTCACTAGCTGGGACATGGGGGAAGTCAGGAGTGAGGGTCAGGCAGCTCCCCCCTGTCTGTGAAGCCAGCCTCTCACTAGTAATGCAGGGAGGGAGCTGTCTCAGACTTCACCATCCTCCCCCCCCCTCCTCACCCACACACCATTCACTAGCTGGGACATGAGGGAAGTCAGGAGTGAGGTCAGGCAGCTCCCCCCTGTCTGTGAAGCCAGCCTCTCACTAGTAATGCAGGGAGGGAGCTGTCTCAGACTTCACCATCCTCCCCCCCCCCTCACCCACACACCATTCACTAGCTGGGACATGGGAGAAGTCAGGAGTGAGGGTCAGGCAGCTTCCCCCTGTCTGTGAAGCCAGCCTCTCACTAGTAATGCAGGGAGGGAGCTGTCTCAGACTTCACCATCCTCCCCCCCCCCCCTCACCCACACACCATTCACTAGCTGGGACATGGGGGAAGTCAGGAGTGAGGGTCAGGCAGCTCCCCCCTGTCTGTGAAGCCAGCCTCTCACTAGTAATGCAGGGAGGGAGCTGTCTCAGACTGGTATCAGGGTTAGGGCACTGTGTGCAGGAAGATCACAACACTCCTGGTATTAATAGGGATAGGGCACTGTAAGAGATGACTGTAGTAGATTGAATAAAGATCTGATGTTTCTGCTCTCCTCACACCAAACAAAAACAACACACAAGCAGAGAAGCCCTTCTTACAAAGCTGAGCTAGTGAGTTAAGTAGGAGGAAAAGTAAACATACTTGTGCCAGTGTGGCTACTTAAAAAATACACTTACCAACAATCAATTACATATATTTGAACTGTGTACAGTTCCAGCCAGGACCACCTTTCTGAAATGCACAGTGATTGGCAAATTCAACATGCACTAGCATTTCAGGTGCCTGCTAACAAAAATAATAAACAAACAAGTTCTAGTCACGTGAGTGCTGATCATTACATTACTTTTTTTGTCAAGCTTCCAACTGTTTCCATTTCACATCCCCCCAACCATTACCTCAGTGTTAGCCTTGGTAACATCAATAGATAAGAGCACAGCCAGCCAATAGGAATACATACATACATATTCATTCCTAAGTGACCTTTACTGACCTGGGAAGTGTGAACACTTTGTTTCATTTTCTGTTGGTGTTCGTAGTTTCCAGTTCCATTTCCCATCCCCCCAACCATCACCTCAGTGGTAACCTTGGTAACATCAATAGATAAGAGGGCAGCCAGCCAATAGGAACACATATTCATTCCTAACTGACCTTCAGTGACCTGGAAAGTGTTATTTGTACCATTTTCAGTTAGTGCGCACTAACACGATTTAACGATTTTTAACGATAAATCGTTAGAATTTCTATTGTATCGTGTTCTATAACGATTTAAGACGATATAAACATTATCGGACGATAATTTTAATCGTTGAAAAACGATTCACATCCCTACAATCCGGTGTCTTCAGCCTCGGAGCAACGTCGATGCTTCGGCGAGGATCGAGTTGATGGTACCTGCGGAGACTGGCGATGGAATATAAGTGCCATCTTTTCCAACCGTGCCTTACAGCCCTTCGGGGTCATTTGGGCGCAATCGGTACACGTCTCCACGTCGTGCGACGGTCCGAGACATAAAACACAAACTAAATGAGGGTCCATGATTGACATAGTCCTCGGACAGTCAGGGCACTGACAAAAACCCGACGCCATCGTGGCCGTCAAAAACTTTAGGCCGGCCGCGGTCGGCGCCGACAAGGTCTACAGAGGTTACCGCCGGGAACCGACCGAAAAACGGTGGTAAACTTACTGCACGACCCAGTATTTGATGGCGAAGAAAGGAGACCCCCTATGAGGTATAAACTTTTACAAATTTTGAAAATAATTTCCTGCAGAAAATTTCCAATCAGGAACTGTGAAGAGCTCCAAAAATCCACGTGGCTATTAGCTGAGCAAAAAAAAAAAAAAATAGACTGAAGGGAGACCCCTGCTGGATGCACGGTTATTGCCATGCTGGGCATGCCCAGTAGGTGCCAGTCAAAGTTCTAGAAACTTTGACAAAAGTATTCCGTGATTGGCTCCATCAGATGATGTCACCCACATGTGAGGACTACCATCCTGCATTTCCTGTGAGAACACCAATTACAAGGTAAGCAATTTTGCTTTATCCCAGGACAAGCAGGATGCTAGTCCTCACATATGGGTGATTAGCAAGCTACGGCTGAATCATTTTGTAGTGGACCAACAGGGAACAACTTGTGCAACAGACACAATGACTGGTGAACTGTTGAAAAAAATAAATGAGGCAGCCTAAAATCACAGCAGGTTGGATACAGAAGGAGTTGGGATTATGCTGGAAAGAAGTTTTTTAAGACAGATTGTCCGTAGGCTGAATCCTGTCTTCCTTCTTTGTCCAAACAGTAGTGAGCTGCAAAGGTGTGAAGAGAACTCCAAGTTGCAGCTTAACATATGTCCACTATTGGCACTGAACGATAGTGTGCTACTGAAATTGACATTGCTCTTACTGCATGTGCCTTTACTCGCCCTTGGAGAGGAAGGCCTGCTTTTTCATAGCAGAACTCTATACAATTTGCTAGCCAATTGGAGAGAGTTTGTTTGCCCACTGCTTTGCCTGGTTTGTTTTTATCAAAAGAAACAAAGAGTTGGGTGGATTTCCTATTGATTGCAGTGCGGTCTATGTAGTACGCCAGTGCCTGTTTACAGTCTAAGGTGTGCAAAATTCTTTCACCTTGGTGAGAGTGAGGCCTTGGAAAGAATATGGGCAAGACTATGGACTGATTCAAATGGAATTCCGTAACTACCTTAGGAAGGAATTTTGGATGAGTACGGAGTACCACCCGGTCATGTAGGAATTTTGTATACGGTGAGTATGTGACAAGTGCTTGTAACTCACTAACCCTTCTAGCAGATGTAATAGCTATCAGGAAGAGAACTTTCCATGTAAGAAATTTAACGTCGCAGGAATCAATGGGTTCAAAGGGAGAACGCATGAGCCTTGTTAGTACTACATTAAGGTCCCATTGCGTGATTGGTGGCCGTAATGGAGGTTCTAGATGAATTAAACCTCTCATAAACCTACTGACAAAAGAGTTGCGCTGAGATAGTTGCATCCCTGATTGTATTATGGTACGCTGAAATTGCACTGAGATGTACTCTTACTGACGCGGTCTGGAGACCTGAGTCTGAAAGGTGCCAAAGATAGTCTAATAAAGATGATGTGGGGCAGGAAAAAGGGTCAATACCCGATCCATCCATCTTTATTACAGGGGAAGCAATTCCTAGAGCAGCCGAGAGCACCACAGTTTAGGTAGTGGCACTGCAGTGACAAGGCTGCAACAATTGTGATTCCTTGTTCTTTCTTTCTGTATTGGTAAAGAAGAAGAAGTTGTGTCACATAGGGCTAAGCAGATGGGGAAAAAGAAGGTGCAGTTATCATGGCTGGAAAGAACAGGATCAGCAATAGCCCATGCCCCAGGAGGATTCAGTAAGCTCCATGAACTAAAGGTAGACGCTGCTTCTGCTTTGTGTTCCAGAGCAGGATAAGAGTGAGTGAGTGAGTGAGAAAGAGAGAGAATGAGTTAGTGTGAGGTGACAGATTATCAAAAGAACTGTCTAATGCATATATTATAAAGGAAAATATAGTTTACACTTTTGCATAAGCTATAATCAGAGTCAGTGTCTTAATGATACAGACTACAAGGCAAAAACCACTATTCTTAAATCCCACCACAGTGAGAATGAACATGTGTGTTTTTGTGTATATGAGAGAGAGAGGTTTCCCTCCCCCCTACTAATCCAGAACAATCTCTGGTGACTGGAAATCAAAAGTTCCATTGTATGGAAAGAAGGCAATTTTTTTTAATCCTTATTAATTTTAATAATTGGGTGTTTTGAAATGTTTTCATTATTTTTGTGAACCCTTTAAACATTTTTATGACACATTAAGTTGCTTTGAATTCTTTTTATTAGTACAGTTTTACTATTATGATTAATGAGTTAATAGCTCTTGATTGTATTGCTTCATGTTTTGTGAGGAAGGGCAATTTTTCTGTTTTTCCATAGTTACACTCAAGAGTCTGGCTTGTTGTGGTTTCTGGTTGTTTTTGTCTGAATATTTCTATTTGTACTTTATGGTCTCTCTATTCTGTATTTGGTAACGGTCTATCTGTTCTCCGCATATGTGACTGAGGTGAGGTATTTTGCGACTATTTCATTTGGTCTCTTGCAGGATGGCCCCAAAAGCAGCCTCATTCACCCGAACCCCAGAATGCCACATTCTTTCAGTGGTTGCCTGGATGCCACCATTCTGATCCTCCCGGTGCTGGCCTCCCTAGGCACGGGTGCACGTCGCTTACCAGATTAAGAAAGCTCTGTGGTGGGAAACCTCTACCCAAGGCTCCGTGATGACATCAGCGTGACTGGATATTTAGACCCTAGCCATGCTTCGGTCCGGGCCTCAGCAGCCTTGCAGTGTGTGTTGCTCTCCAGATGCCATCGTACTGTCTTGCTCCTGATCCTGCCTTGCCTCATCCTGCCTTATCTCCTCTTCTTCCCATGTTTGCTTTCTACTCTGATATTGATCTTTGCTTCAGATTTGGAGCATTCTCTTGCCTGCCACTGACCGCTATATGTACCTGGATCTCTCTCTTGCTTGGCGCCTGCCTCTGACCATTGCTGTGGAGTCTGATTGCACCTTGATCGTTGCATGCCCTGACCCTTGCCTGAATCTTGTAACTCTCTGACCGTTTCCCACCCTGACCATAGCCTGACTCTGGATTCTCTTACTCTGACCACTCCTTGAGACATTTGCTGAAGTCCTGCTGGCCTCCGGAACCCTAGGCTCAACTTGTGGGGAAGGGGGCTGGTATAGGTGAAGGTTCAACTCTGTCCCTGCTAGGGTATGGCTGCCACTGTCAGCGTGGGCCTACTAGGTTCTTCTGCTAGGCTGAATCAATCACACCATGGCACAAGGGCTCATAATGAGGACATACATATTATGTAGTTTCTATGTAGCAATCTACAGCATCACTTGTTCTGTTTTCCTAATAGGATGTGTACTGGTGTTTTAAGCCCTAGAGTAATATTTGCTGTGTTACATTTTCATGTGTAGGTTCTAACTCTTTGAATGCTGGCAGTTAGTGTTGTTTTGGTATGGGAGGGGTTTAGTTTACTTATGTTTTTCTGAAGGCTGTCCCAAAACCAATACACGTTACAATAGGACTCATACCATATGGGTTCCACGTATCTTTTACAAGTATCTTTTCCTCACTGGAACCACAGCAGTGTATGTAAATTTAATATACATGTTGTTGTAAGTGATAATTTTACCTCAGAAGACTGTACCTTTGAATACTTTTTCATGTAAAATCTATTATAAATGAAAAATTATTAATTGTGAGTGATGGGGGTACAAAAGGCCGTAAGATTCACCTACGTTGCCTAATACCCTTGAACCGACCCTGAGAGAATTTACCACACACAACCTCTTACCATTCACCCATCTCCCACGTCCCCAGAAGGCAATTGGCTAGGCCAACATAGTAATGTGAGCTTGGCTGTTCTTTTTAAGCTGTCAAGTGGTGCCCAAACAACTAGAACCTTTTCTGTAGGCCACATTTTATTGGTCTCTGATTATATCTCTTGGTACGTGATCTTTTATTTCTCCATACATGCTTCAGAACAGTCACTTAATTCTGACACTTTTATTAGTAATGCTGATTTTCTCAGAGGCAGGCCATCCCTGCCCACAAACAGAAGACCCTTGCAATTTCTAGCATCAAGTGTAGGTCTATACCATCCTGCTTGTCCTGGGAGAATGAATAATTGTAATCTATAATTTATGCAAGAATTAACAAATGTTATTCTTTAACTGTAAACATAAAATAAGAAATTGGAAATGGGGGTGGAGCTGGGGTGGAGTTGGGGACATAGCTTGATTGCCCCTCCCCCCACCAAAAAGGTGTTCCGGTGCCCCTGCTTTCAACTGCACGTGAGACAACTCCTGAAACTGCTAGCCTACATCTATTGTAAGAAAAATATTCTAGGCAAAATAAAACAATTTTTTATGATACTTTATGCCAAATTGAAGCTAATAATGATGAATGTCACCAAAAAAAGGAGCCCGGAGCAATGGTGATGGTTAGAGGACCGGAAGGCTCATCTGCATACTGCTCCCAGCATCCCCCGGGAGAGGAGTCCAGAAGTCACCGCAAGTGATCCAGGGATTGGCGTCCATAGCCCAGCTTCCAGAGGCCCAGCATTCCTTTGCAGTAGAGGAGGACCGGAAGCGCGCGCCGTTAGGCGCGCGAATCTCAAACCCTTCCATTAACTGAGTGAAGATTAACTGTGGTTAAAGAGGATTGGTAAGTATAGCTTTCAGAAATTTTTGGGCTTATAAAAGTTGGTGAAAGGTGAAATTAAGGGATATATTCTTTAGAGTTTGTGTGTGTCTGAGGTAATAAGCAAGCCAGAGATAGTTAATTCCAGTATCTGTCTTTCCCACCCACTCAACCCTTGATTTTTAGGCACGAGACAGTTTTTCATCAAAAATCAATCAGGGTCTTATCTAAATCATACTATTGTACCAGCCCTTACTGAAAGTTTAATCATCCCCTTGTAGGAAACTAGCTGATTAATTAGTAAATTCACCTGTAAATTTAAACTACTCTCATTCCAACTCCCTTAGTATCTTAAACTTAACTAGGAACTCAATAAAACTAAGATGAAGGCAGCAGTCCAGCAACAAGAGGGAGGCTTTCCAGTCTTTTGCATTGAGTGTCACATGTATGATTTTTTACCTGCCGGTGAGAGATTGTATGTGTGCACCCGGTGCAAAGAGCTCCTGGCTCTCAGGGAACGAGTCCGATCTCTGGAGGCTAGAGTAGCAGACTTGGAGGAGCTGAGGGAGACAGAGAGGTACATTGACGAGACCTTCAGGGACATAGTAGTCAAGTCCCAAATCCAGTCTGGCAGCCCTAGTGCTGCCTTGGATCAGAAAGGTCTCCCAGTAGGAGAACATCACCCTGGTGTAGCAGGAAGTGATCCTGTAGCAAGGACCTGCTCTCCAGGTGATGTATTGTCCTCTCGCACCGAGGACAAGTCTCCCAGGGCTACTGCCCAGGAGGGAAGGGTTAGGCCTGCCATCATAGTTGGCGATTCAATTATTAGAAATGTAGATAGCAGGGTGGCTGGTGGACGTGAGGACCACCTGGTAACTTGCCTGCCTGGTGCGAAGGTGGCAGACCTAACGCGCCACCTAGATAGGATTATAGACAGTGCTGGGGAGGAGCCGGCTGTCGTGGTACATGTGGGCACCAACGACATAGGAAAGTGTGGGAGAGAGGTTCTGGAAGCCAAATTTAGGATATTAGGTCGGAAGCTAAAATCCAGAACCTCCAGGGTGGCATTCTCTGAAATGCTTCCTGTTCCACGTGCAGGACCCCAGAGGCAGGCAGAGCTCCAGAGTTTCAATGCGTGGATGAGACGATGGTGTAGGGAAGAGGGATTCAGCTTTGTAAGGAACTGGGGAAACTTTTGGGGAAAGGGGAGACTTTTCCGAAAGGATGGGCTCCACCTTAACCAGAGTGGAACCAAGCTGCTGGCACTAACTTTCAAAAAGGAGATAGAGCAGCTTTTAAACTAGAACAAAGGGGAAAGCCGACAGTCACTCAGCAGTGCATGGTTCGGAGAAATGTATCCTTGAAGGATACTAATGAAACAGGAGAGTTAGGGCATCCCAACAGAGAGGTTCCATTAAAAGCAAATATAGTCCATATGCCTATATGTAAAAAATCACCAAAACTAATGATTTCCGAATTATCCCAAACAACTGAAAAGCAGGTTGTTAAAACAAACAAAAAACACACTTTGAAATGTCTATATGCCAATGCCAGAAGTCTAAGAAGTAAGATGGGAGAGTTAGAGTGTATAGCAGCAAATGATGAGATTGACATAATTGGCATCACAGAAACTTGGTGGAAGGAGGATAACCAATGGGACAGTGCTATATCAGGGTACAAAATATATCGCAATGATAGGGAGGATCAACTTGGTGGGGGTGTGGCACTTTATGTCCGGGAGGGTATAGAGTCCAACAGGCTAAAGATCATACAAGAGACTAAATGCTCAGTAGAATCTATATGGGTAGAAATCCCATGTGTGTTGGGTAAGAGTATAGTGATAGGAGTATACTACCGTCCACCTGGACAAAATGGTCAGACAGATGATGAAATGCTAAGAGAAATCAGGGAAGCAAACCAATTTGGCAGTGCAATAATAATGGGAGATTTCAATTACCCCAATATTGACTGGGTAAATGTAACATCAGGACTTGCTAGAGATATAAAGTTCCTGGATGTAATAAATGATTGTTTCATGGAGCAATTGGTTCAGGAACCAACAAGAGAGGGATCTATTTTAGATTTAATTCTTAGTGGAACACAGGATTTGGTGAGAGAGGTAACGGTGGTGGGGCCACTTGGCAACAGTGATCATAACATGATCAAATTTAAACTAATAACTGGTAGGGGGACAATAAGTAAATCTGCAGCTCTAACACTAAACTTTCAAAAGGGAAACTTTGATAAAATGAGGAAAATAGTCAGAAAAAAACTGAAAGGTGCAGCTGCAAAGGTTAAAAGTGTTCAACAGGCTTGGACATTGTTTAAAAATACAATCCTAGAGGCGCAGTCCATATGTATTCCACGCATTAAGAAAGGTGGAAGGAAGGCAAAACGATTACCGTCATGGTTAAAAGGTGAGGTGAAAGAGGCTATTTTAGCCAAAAAATCATCCTTCAAAAATTGGAAGAAAGATCCGTCTGAAGAAAATAGGATAAAACATAAGCATTGTCAAGTTAAGTGTAAAACATTGATAAAACAAGCGAAGAGAGAATTTGAAATGAAGTTGGCCATAGAGGCAAAAACTCATAATAAAAACTTTTTTAAATATATCCAAAGCAAGAAACCTGTGAGGGAGTCGGTTGGACCATTAGATGACCGAGGGGTTAAAGGGGCTCTTAGGGAAGATAAGGCCATTGCAGAAAGACTAAATGAATTCTTTGCTTCCGTGTTTACTAGTGAGGATGTTGGGGAGATACCAGTTCCGGAGTTGGTTTTCAGGGGTGATGAGTCAGACGAACTGAACGAAATCACTGTCAACCTGGAAGATGTAGTAGGCCAGATTGACAAACTAAAGAGTAGCAAGTCACCTGGACCGGATGGTATGCATCCCAGGGTACTAAAGGAACTCAAAAATGAAATTTCTGACCTATTAGTTAAAATTTGTAACCTATCATTAAAATCATCCATTGTACCTGAAGACTGGAGGGTGGCCAATGTAACCCCAATATTTAAAAAAGGCTCCAGGGGTGATCCAGGTAACTATAGACCAGTGAGCCTAACTTCAGTGCCGGGAAAAATAGTGGAAACTATCCTCAAGATCAAAATTGTAGAGCATATAGAAAGACATGATTTAATGGGACACAGTCAACATGGATTTACCCAAGGGAAGTCTTGCCTAACAAACCTGCTTCATTTTTTTGAAGGGGTTAATAAACATGTGGATAAAGGTGAACCGGTAGATATAGTGTATTTGGATTTTCAGAAGGCGTTTGACAAAGTCCCTCATGAGAGGCTTCTACGAAAACTAAAAAGTCATGGGATAGGAGGCGATGTCCTTTCGTGGATTACAAACTGGTTAAAAGACAGGAAACAGAGAGTAGGACTAAATGGTCAATTTTCTCAGTGGAAAAGGGTAAACAGTGGAGTGCCTCAGGGATCTGTACTTGGACCGGTGCTTTTCAATATATATATCAATGATCTGGAAAGGAATACGATGAGTGACGTTATCAAATTTGCAGATGATACAAAATTATTCAGAGTAGTTAAATCACAAGCAGACTGTGATACATTACAGGAGGACCTTGCAAGACTGGAAGATTGGGCATCCAAATGGCAGATGAAATTTAATGTGGACAAGTGCAAGGTGTTGCATATAGGGAAAAATAACCCTAGCTGTAGTTACACGATGTTAGGTTCCATATTAGGAGCTACCACCCAAGAAAGAGATCTAGGCGTCATAGTAGATAATACATTGAAATCGTCAGCTCAGTGTGCTGCAGCAGTCAAAAAAGCAAATAAAATGTTAGGAATTATTAGGAAGGGAATGGTTAATAAAACGGAAAATGTCATAATGCCTCTATATCGCTCCATGGTGAGACCACACCTTGAATACTGTGTACAATTCTGGTCGCCGTATCTCAAAAAAGATATAGTTGCAATGGAGAAGGTACAGAAAAGGGCAACCAAAATGATAAAGGGGATGGAACAGCTCCCCTATGAGGAAAGGCTGAAGAGGTTAGGGCTGTTCAGCTTGGAGAAGAGACGGCTGAGGGGGGATATCATAGAGGTCTTTAAGATCATGAGAGGTCTTGAACGAGTAGATGTGACTCGGTTATTTACACTTTCGAATAATAGAAGGACTAGGGGGCATTCCATGAAGTTAGCAAGTAGCACATTTAAGACTAATCGGAGAAAATTCTTTTTCACTCAACGCACAATAAATCTCTGGAATTTGTTGCCAGAGGATGTGGTTAGTGCAGTTAGTGTAGCTGGGTTCAAAAAAGGTTTGGATAAGTTCTTGGAAGAGAAGTCCATTAACTGCTATTAATCAAGTTTACTTAGGGAATAGTCACTGCTATTAATTGCATCAGTAGCATGGGATCTTCTAGGTGTTTGGGTAATTGCCAGGTTCTTGTGGCCTGGTTTGGCTTCTGTTGGAAACAGGATGCTGGGCTTGATGGACCCTTGGTCTGACCCAGCATGGCAATTTCTTATGTTCTTATGTTCTTAGAAAGTACTAGAAAAAAAACGTACTAATGATTCTAAATGATTAAAGGAGGCCTACAGCAAATAAACACACAGCTGTAAGACTGCTCGCTATGTGGATTCAATGCATTCAATTTCATTACTGACATCACACAGCATCGCTACGTGAAAGTCTAACTGCTTTGGAGTGAAATCATCCGCGCTGATAATTAATACGATATTGACTTTTCCAAGTCCTGCTTGAATGAATTGCCCCTGAGGCAGCTCTGTGCAAAAAGAGCGAAACTCGGCCAGAGTCGGGCGTTTTAATAAAGGGCTTTCTTTTATCCGATTCTCATTGTCCTCACTGTATTTATTTCAGGATTTTTTTTTCACCTTTTATCCTGCTCTTAGCTTATTTTTATGTCTGCATATGGTTTTAATATTTTAGTATGCTCATTTTATGTCTTACTTGCTATATTTTAATTTTTATGTATATTTACTCTTTTTTACTTTATGTGTCTCCATGATTTTAATTATGAATGTGACTATAGAAACAGCCTAGAATTTTAGATAACACTCTATGATGGTACTAATAAATAAAAAACAGTATGATCTTAGTTAAACAAATTAATCCAACAATGCAAAAGCCTGTTTAAAAAAGTGAACCTTAAGTTGTTTCTTAAATAGTTTAGGATAGCCAGTGGCACACAACAATGATGGAAGGGAATTCCAGAGAAATGGACCCACAATCAAAAAGCTCTCTCAAAGCTTTAATCAAATGCACTAGTTTGGGTGACACTACCACAAGGAGATCTTGTTTGCTGGACATAACATTCGAGAAGGCTGATAGATCCTCAAGGCAGAACTGATGCACAATGGTGTCTTGAAATTAAGCGCTTTATATATCACCATCATGACCTTAAATTTTAACCATCATGTAGCAGGAAGCCAATACATTGAGTTAGTCCAATAAAAAGATATCACCTACAACTTACTTGTAGAGCATTACTTCTACATATTAAAGTTGACTAGTGGAGTAAATCTGAGATTCAGATATCAAATAGCAGTGGAGGGATATTTTCCTGCAATTGGAATGACTATTTATTTCTCACCAAACTTCAATTGACTACATTTTTTCCAAACTCACCTTACCTCCCTTGTGTTTGCCCTATCGTCTTCCCACCCACTTCCATTTGCTATTACTTTTTCTCTCAAGTAATGTGTTTACCAAAGTCCATCTAAAAGAACAACACACTGCTATGTGATGAAAAATGGAATACCTGGAGTCGTAGCAGGTTCAGTGTTGCCACAGCCATGCATTCCTTCTCCAGTGAAGGTGGCCAATCACAGCTCCCATCCATTCCCTCGCTCACTTGCCGTAGTAAGAGATCAAGTTGTTCAAAGGTCATTGCGCAAACATCTACCACAAAAGGAACACGCAGACCAATGGACCACTCTGAGCAAGATGACCAGGCAAAACTCTGCATAGATATCAAAAATTAAAAATTATGTTTCATAAACAAGGATGACACACAATAAAAGAACTTGACACTAAAATTCTCCAACCAGGTGCTACTGCACAAATATGCTGCTCCTGCTTCTTTCATATGCAATTGTTCATAGAGAACCCAATAAAATACAGTATGAGCAGACTATATGGTAAATGAGTTTTGATTTTTTATATTAAATACTACTTTAATATCAATCACTATTGTAACAGCCTCTTAATTAAGCTGTGAAAGTACTTCATGAATACATCACTTTTACATTTAGACATCTATATTGGTGTGAAGCTTCAGCAGGCTTAGAGTAAACGATTAAATCGTAAACATATGAAGATTTTATATTATTCAGAAGGTCAACTATGTAATTGGAATATGAAGCAAACAAAACTAACAAACTCAAATTTTGTACAAGGGTTTAAGAGACATCTAGTTTATTTGTATTTATTTTATTTGCCTTTCAGAGCAAACCATCAAGGCAAGGAACAAACAAATCATACAAAATAAACATTAAAATTAATACATCATATAGAGACATCATAAAAAAATTACATTACAAAACCTAAAAGCCACAAACCTCAGTCTGAGTTTTTCATCCATTCTATGTCACACCAATTTTATTTACAGCCTCACTCATGCAGAAATAACAGTGATTCTACCTACTTTCTGAATTTAAGATATTTCCCTTTCCTAATTGCTTCCAGCAATCCAAATTTCTACCCTTATCACAAATTCAATACCCATTGACATAAGAAATAACGTTTCTCTTGCTTTCAGTCAAATGCAATACCAAAAGTGTTCCATTTTTAATCCCTGGAACACATTGGAGCAGATTTTATAAAATACGCCCGCGCGTACTTTTGTTCGCGCACCAGGCACAAACAAAAGTACGCCGGATTTTATAAGATACGCGCATAGCCGCGCGTATCTTATACAATCCGGGGTCGGCGCGCACAAGGGGTGCAAATTTGTGCACCTTGCACACGCCGAGCCCTGCGCGCGCTGCCCGTTCCCTCCGAGGCCACTCCGAAATCGAAGCGGCCTCGAAGGGAACTTTCCTTCGGCCTCCCCCCACCTTCCCCTCCCTTCCCCTACCTAACCCACCCTCCCAGCCCTATCTACACCCCCCCCCCTACCTTTATCGCGAAAGTTACGCCTGCCCCAGGCAGGTGTAACTCGTGCACGCTAGCCGGCCGCCACTTTGCAATTCCCCGGCCCGGGACTAATTTCGGAGGCCTTGGCCATGCCCCCGAAACACCCCTGGGCCGGAACCACACCTGCGGCCACACCCCCAGAACGCCCCCGAATGACATGCTGCCACGACACGCCCCCGACACGCCCCCCAGGAAAGCCCTGGGACTTACGCGCATCCCGGGGCTTGCGCGCGCCGCCAAGCCTATGCAAAATAGGCTCGGCGTGTGCAGGGGGTTTTAAAAGGGTTATGCGCGTAACCCTTTTAAAATCTACCCCATTGTGTTCTAGGTAATTTCACTTAGCTTTTCCTAGTCACTTGCTATTTTTGCTTAAACCAAATAAAACACTTGTCCATGGATTTAAAGCCCCTTTCTAAATACATAAACAAAGCAGGGTACATGAAATTATATAAAAACAATAACTATAATAAATACACATACAATACAAAATGAAAATTATAAATACAATAAGTATAACGATAATCAATAGCCTATAGTAGTATGTTGCCAAGCAGAAAGTAGTAGGATAGAATGATCAATTTGAATCTAACAATCAAATCAATTCTCATTTTATTTATAGCCAGTTTTCCCTGAAAGTTCAAAGCTGGAACAAATTAATCAATAAAATACAAATATGCATACTAAAGAAGGATTACCTGAGCAGGCCCACAACAGATTCCAACAATGTGTTTTCTATCTAAACCTGAAAGAGCAGTGGGTTCAGGTTTGGTGATCCGTAAAGTATCAAAATGCTGGCATTGATCATTACTTCCCCAGCTGTACACTTCACTATCTTCAGTAAGTGCGAGACAATGCATAGAGCCAACAGCAATATCAATTACTTTTTTACCTGTCAGAAACAATGTGCAGATATTGAAAATATTCCAACAACTTCAATTACTGTACAAAGCTGGAAAACCTTATGAGAAGCAATAAAAATAAGCTTCAGATTTATAATGGATATATCAAATATACACTGGATAAAGTTCTGAATATTTAATAGTACTACTATACTATAAAAATCGATGTGGTTACTAAAAGGCAATATTCCCGTATTAAGATAGTAGGCACAATGAACTTTCAATACAATCTTGACTCTTATCTACTGATTTAACCATTTAACATCAGAAAAAAAGGTGAAATTATATTTACCTGATAATTTCTTTCCTTGAATCCTACTATAGCAGTCATCATGTTTGGAATTTCCCTCCTCCACAGCTGAAGGAGACAGAGGACACACCTCTGTTTTTTTATAACATCACTCAGGACTATAAAGGAGGTGTGCCCCTGGTCAATATTAATAGCCTACTGCCAAAGCATTGAAATGAATAGAAATCCCCTTTATACCCTATTCTTGAAACAAAAGTTATGGGGTATTGGGACCCGTTCTGAGCGAGGCACAAATGTAAGAAGAGGAAAGGAAATAAGCAGCAGGAGAAGGGCACTGTCGGATGCCCTTCTGTCGGATGACCTCGCATGATGCCCTTAGTCCCCTTGATCCTTCTGTCGGATGACCTCGCATGATGCCCTTAGTCCCCTTGATCCTACTCATCATTGTCTTCGTGGGTGAGATCCTGATTGGTCTAGCAGGATTCAAGTATAATTTCACCTTCCTTGTCATCCTGCTAAACCAGTCATTACATTTGGGAATCACCAAAGTTTCCCCTTGCTGGGTCAGGAGAAGACAGGGCTGTCTTACCAATTCTTGCCTCGAAGGCAGCAACTGATTTGGCCTGTGTGTTCAAGAAGCTGCAAGGATGACCATGATACTATCTTGCCTGTTTATTCCGGCAAGGCTGAGGTGCCTCTGCCCAGGATGAGGCTTATGCCCTTGCAGAGAGAGCCTGCAGCACTATCAGGATCTGCTACATTAATAATTGATAGACCAATGCTATTACCTCCTTGCTCCATCTGGTATGGTGGTCTTAGAAGCCACCTAACCCTTTGGGGGCACCAAGTATCAAAAACAGTTCATCTGTTTTTCTTTAATATTAGGAATGGCAAGAGAATCTGACATATACACAATCATGAGTTTTAAATTTTTCCTAACAGCTACCACAGCTGAGGGCTGGATAGGCCTTTGTTTCCCATGTAAAGCTGATACTAGCTTGGGTAGGAAAGAAAGACCTTGAGAAATTCCTAGATGAGGATCTCTGCAGAACTGAGCCTGCCTTTCTTAGATGCTTCTTAGCAAAATAAATTCCTTTGAGTAAGACCATTCTTGAAATGGCCCTTCATGAATGCCCATTTGAATGGCCCAAGGCCTTTAACATCTGAATGATATCCTTTCTCTAGTCCCAACACAATCTGACTATCAAAGATGGTGGGATATTAATCTGGAGGCCTGAATGCTCCCTAAGCTGCTTTGGCACTTATAAGCCAGATGCCCTCCATATTCCTGGCTGCTGGCCTCACGACAACCTTAGTGAAGATTTTGGGGGCTGTTGCTAGGTCAAAAGCCACCCTTAGGACAGGGCATACTCGCCCTTACTGGGCTCTGGTGAAACACACAGATGGGAATATGGTAGTGAGTTTCCGCTAAGACCAGAGGACACTGGGAACTCTCCTGGCCTCACCAACAATATTCCCGATTAAAGCTTCTATCCAAAAGTGGGGCACATGTAGCTAACTGTTGACCCCCCCCCCCACCCACCCACCTTTTTTTTTTTAAACCAAATACTGTATTAACAAGGTGCCAAGACTGTTCTCTTCTTGGGGACTCTGAGGTCAGAGTTTTGGAGTATATCCTCACCAGGTCATACCTATTACTTGCCCAAAATGCTAAGGCTATTTTCATCTGGACTGAACATGAAAAAGTGGAATATAAATCAAATAAATAGTGAGCAACTTTGGCACCATTGCCTCCCAAATGGTGACCTGTAGAATACCTGCTTAAAATGGCTTATTTCATTAATGTCTTATCTAATTTGGATCTGATGCGTGTGATCTTTTCAGAAATAAATAAGGCCCGTTTGTTGCATTGGGCCTTGGTTGCAAAAGAGGGGGGAGTGGGGGGGGGTAATGATTCATGGAATCTGTTTATGGTTTGAAACAGTTATCTAGGTGAGTTTTCCGCTTGGTTGATCAAGCTGGTAAGTATAATTTTTTTTGCCTTTGCAATGGCGTTTCCGTAAGTTGTTTGGTATTGCCTGCACTTTGTTTTGTCCATAAGGGATTTTGTCTTTCTCCATTTGCCTATAGCTTTCTGCCAGTTCATTTTAGTTCTTTTAAGATAGCAGGTTTGGGATTCCTTTATGCAAATGGTTTTCCAGGGAGCAATTTCATCCATGGCTAATTTTGATGTCTGTGTTCCAGCTTTCAACCAGGGTGAAGTGGGAGCTTTGAAAGTCGTAGCTTGTTCTGTATCCCATTTGAGGGCATGGAGGAAGCTTTGAGGGTGTATGTGAGATGTTGCTCGGACCATTTTTGAAGTAACTTGATTTTTTTTGTATGAGAGTGGGTGTATTTCAAAGAGGATCTGGTAGTGATCTGTCCAGGAGAACTGGGTGATCTGATTGATTGCAACTGTAAATTGTTGCAACAGTTGAGTTGGAGCAAATATGTGACATAGTTCGTGTTAGTCCAAAGATCAGGTGGCCAGCCTAGAATCTCAAGTGCAGCTAGGAAATCTTAGGGTGCAGCTAAGTTAGGTTCATCAACATAGATGTTGAAGTCTTCTAGGATCAGTGTTCTTGGGTCATTCAGGAGAATTTCCTATATTAGCTGTAGAAGATTGGGTAGCGCTTTGGTTGTACTGTATAGCAGTCAGTATACTAGGAGGATTCCCCAACTGGGGTGAGCATTCGCTTATAAGATGATGATTTCCATTGTTCAAGGTTTTGTGAGAGAGAGTGCACAAGACTCAGTGTGGTCCTGGAAATTACTGATACTCCTCCTCTTTTTCTGTTACTGTGTGGTGTATGAGGGAGGGAATAGCCTTGGGGGAGATTTGATTTAAGTTTCAGTTAAGAAAGGTATGGGCATAGGATTGTCTGTGATTAGGCCATGCAGTAAATCTTTGGTTTGGATGGAACATGAGTTTAGTAGTAGAATTTTAAGGTTGAGGAAGGTGATAGGAATTGTGGTGTTGCACTGCTGCTATATGGTGATTCTTGGTGAATAAATGAGGGATCTGTGAATATGTTTTTGGCTTGTGATGAGGAGCATGTCTCCCATGACCTGTGAGAGTGAAGATCTGAGTGGGAGATGGAAGAGGGGTTTGGGTTAGAGTGAACATCTTCAGGATTTGTGAAAGATGGAGGTCAGGAGAGGGGTAGGGGGGGAGGAAGTGGATTAATGATACAAGCAGAACAAAAAGGGGAAGGGGCGAGGAGTGCAGAGGAGGTGAGAGAGGAAGAGTTTGGAAAGACTCTGATAAATTGGAACTCTGCCTTCAGGTCCTTGTTCTCAGGACAGGGATGGGGAGGGGGAAGAGGCCTGAAGCTGTTCTCTGAGTGCCCTCAGAAAGAGCATGAAGGGGCACACAAAGGGCACATCGCTCGGTGCGGCCCTTCGGCATTGGGAGTACCTCCAGCATGCTTTTTCAACCAGGAGCTCCCCTTGATGATCTCAGCAAGGAGGCGGAGGAAAGAGGAGCTATTGCCGGAAGTGGTGGTGGCAGCAGAGTCAATCGGTGCAGGTGGGGAGGAGACCTCATATGACAGTCATCCTCAATTCACCCTCAGACGAACTCCGGTGGTGCCACAAGTGCCAAGAGGACCATGAGCTTTCTGGCACAGCCTTATCAGCCAGGAGCTGCTGCCCCCCCCCCCCCCCTTGATGATTGCAGTGAAGTGGCGGGAGGAAGGAGCAATTCCTGGTGGCTGTGGCAGAAGAGTTGATTGGTGCAGGCGGGAGGGAAAGTGGCCTCGAATGACAATCAGTGGCACTGAAAGGGCCACGAGTACTCCAAAGATAGAGGCAGCACTGAACCAAGAGAGAGAGGAAGAGCAGGTAGAGCAGGCAGGGCAGAGGCAAAGAGTGACAAAAGGTAGCACAGCAATGCACTGAACCAAAAAAGGCAGGGCATAAGGAGCAGGCAGGCCAGTGGGCAGCACCAAATTTCCAAGGCATTATGAGGGGGGCAGGGGAAGAGAAGATTGTGTGTTTTTTTAGGGTTTTTTTGTTTTGTTGTTTTTTTTCAGGGAGCCAAAACATTCCAATTTATCAAGAAGATAAAACAGGGAAGGAGGAGTTCTTGGAGGAGAAGTCCATTACCTGCTTTTAAGTTCACCTAGAGAATAGCAACTGCCATTAGCAATGGTAACATGGAATAGACTTAGTTTTTGGGTACTTGCCAGGTTCTTGTGGCCTGGATTGGCCACTGTTGGAAGCAGGATGCTGGGCTTGATGGAACCTTGGTCTGACCCAGTATGGCATTTCTTATGTTCTTATGTTCTCCTCCAAGAGCTTATCCAATCCTTTTTTAAACACAGCTATACTAACTGCACTAACCACATCCTCTGGCAACAAATTCCAGAGTTTAATTGTGCGTTGAGTAAAAAAGAACTTTCTCCGATTAGTTTTAAATGTGCCCCATGCTAACTTCATGGAGTGCCCCCTAGTCTTTCTACTATCCGAAAGAGTAAATAACTGATTCACATCTACCCGTTCTAGAACTCTCTTGATTTTAAACATCTCTATCGTATCCCCCCTCAGCCGTCTCTTCTCCAAGCTGAAAAGTCCTAACCTCTTTAGTCTTTCCTCATAGGGGAGCTGTTCCATTCCCCTTATCATTTTGGTAGCCCTTCTCTGTACCTTCTCCATCGCAATTATATATTTTTTGAGATGCGGCGACCAGAATTGTACACAGTATTCAAGGTGCGGTCTCACCATGGAGCGATATAGAGGCATTATGATATTTTCCGTATTATTCACCATTCCCTTTCTAATAATTCCCAACATTCTGTTTGCTTTTTTGACTGCCGCAGCACACTGAACCGACGATTTCAATGTGTTATTCACTATGACACCTAGATCTCTTTCTTGGGTTGTAGCACCTAATATGGAACCCAACATTGTGTAATTATAGCATGGGTTATTTTTCCCTATATGCATCACCTTGCACTTATCCACATTAAATTTCATCTGCCATTTGGATGCCCAGTTTTCCAGTCTCACAAGGTCTTCCTACAATTTATCACAATCTGCTTGTGATTTAACTACTCTGAACAATTTTGTGTCATCTGCAAATTTGATTACCTCACTTGTCGTATTTCTTTCCAGATAATTTATAAATATATTGAAAAGTATTTCAATCCTGTCAGACAAATCTGATTGACTTTTTTGACTGGGTAACCAAGGAATTGGATCGAGGAAGAGCACTCGATGTCATCTACTTGGATTTCAGCAAAGCTTTTGACACTGTCCCGCACAGGAGACTGGTGAATAAAATGAGAAGCTTAGGAGTGAGTGCCGAGGTGGTGGCCTGGATTGCAAACTGGTTGACGGACAGAAGACAATTTGTGATGGTAAATGGAACTCTCTCTGAAGAGAGAGCGGTTTTAAGCGGTGTACCGCAGGGATCGGTGTTGGGACCGGTCCTTTTCAATATCTTTGTGAGCGACATTGCGGAAGGGATAGAAGGTAAGGTATGTCTTTTTGCGGATGACACTAAGATCTGCAACAGAGTGGACACGCCGGAAGGAGTGGAGAGAATGAGACGGGATTTAAGGAAGATGGAAGAGTGGTCGAAGACATGGCAGCTGACATTCAATGCCAAGAAGTGCAAAGTCATGCATATGGGGAGTGGAAATCCGAATGAACTGTATTCGATGGGGGGAGAAAGGCTGATGTGCACGGAGCAGGAGAGAGACCTTGGGGTGATGGTGTCTAATGATCTGAAGTCGGCGAAACAATGTGACAAGGCGATAGCTAAAGCCAGAAGAATGCTGGGCTGCATAGAGAGAGGAATATCGAGTAAGAAAAGGGAAGTGATTATCCCCTTGTACAGGTCCTTGGTGAGACCTCACCTGGAGTATTGTGTTCAGTTCTGGAGACCGTATCTCCGAAGAGACAGAGACAAGATGGAGGCGGTCCAGAGAAGGGTGACCAAAAAGGTGGAAGGTCTTCATCAAATGACTTATGAGGAGAGATTGAAGAACCTAAATATGTACACCCTGGAGGAAAGGAGGAGCAGAGGTGATATGATACAGACTTTCAGATACTTGAAAGGTTTTAATGATCCAATGACAACGACAAACCTTTTCCATAGGAAAAAAATCAGCAGAACCAGGGGTCACGATTTGAAGCTCCAGGGAGGAAGATTCAGAACCAATGTCAGGAAGTATTTCTTCACGGAGAGGGTGGTGGATGCCTGGAATGCCCTTCCGAAGGAAGTGGTGAAGACCAGAACTGTGAAGGACTTCAAAGGGGCGTGGGATAAACACTGTGGATCCATAAAATCAAGAGGCCGTCAATAAAGAGTGGGTGGCTCGCCAGAATGACGGCTACTGCCTGGAGATAATACCCTTATTCAATAAACATACACATGGTTACTGTGACTCCAACATCACTCTAAGCTACAACAGCAAGAGGAAATGTGGAAAAAAGGATTCGCACTCACAAAGTGGGGAGTAGCTGGCTTGTTACGGCGGTTACTACCCCAAACCAAATAAGCCTGATACTTCACTTTCAATGCATATCCAGCATAGCTCTCTGCTTCAACGGTAGGGGAGAAGAAAAACTGATACTTCACGCATAGCTCTCTGCTTCAACGGCAGGGGAGAAGAAAAACTGATACTTCACGCATATCCAGCATAGCTCCCTGCTTCAACGGCAGGGGAGAAGAAAAACTGATACTTCACGCATATCCAGCATAGCTCTCTGCTTCAACGGCAGGGGAGAAGAAAAAGGATTCACACTCACAAAGCGGGGAGTAGCTGGCTTGTTACGGCGGTTACTACCCCAAACCAAATAAGCCTGATACTTCACTTTCAATGTATATCCTGCTTCAACCGCAGGGGAGAAGAAAAACTGATACTTCACGCATATCCAGCATAGCTCTCTGCTTCAACGGCAGGGGAGAAGAAAAACTGATACTACACGCATATCCAGCATAGCTCCCTGCTTCAACGGCAGGGGAGAAGAAAAACAACCAATAAGGGCTGAATAACACAGTCTGGGTAAAACAAATAAACATGGGTGTAGCTTGCTTATTGCGACGGTTACTACCCCTACTACCCCTAACTAATCAAGCTTGATATTTCACTTGGTTGCAGCTCCATCACTGCTCTCTACATTAATGGTGGGGGTGGAAGAGAAATAGAACCAAAGAGCTAAGAGAAACAGATAAGTATGAGAAAAAAATGTGAAGCTTGCTGGGCAGACTGGATGGGCCGTTTGGTCTTCTTCTGCCGTCATTTCTATGTTTCTGTTTCTATAAGTAAGGGTCCCAATACAGATCCCTGAGGCACTCCACTGTCCACTCCCTTCCACTGTGAAAATTGTCCATTTAATCCTACTCTCTGTTTCCTGTCTTTTAGCCAGTTTGCAATCCACGAAAGGACATCGCCACCTATCCCATGACTTTTTACTTTTCCTAGAAGCCTCTCATGAGGAACTTTGTCAAACGCCTTCTGAAAATCCAAATATACTAAATCTACCGGTTCACCTTTATCCACATATTTATTAACGCCTTCAAAAAAGTGAAGCAGATTTGTGAGGCAAGACTTGCCTTGGGTAAAGCCATGCTGACTTTGTTCCATTAAACCATGTCTTTCTATATGTTCTGTAATTTTCATGTTTGGAACGCTTTCCACTATTTTTCCTGGCACTGAAGTCAGACTAACCAATCTGTAGTTTCCCGGATCTCCCCTGGAGCCCTTTTTAAATATTGGGGTTAGATTTGCTATCCTCCAGGCTTCAGGTACACTGTTGAGATTACGTACCTGATAATCTCCTTTTCCTTTGTGTATGCAGATGGACTCAAAACAAATGGGTATTGTGTGCTCGTGCTAGCAGTTGGAGACGGATCTGACGTCAGCACGGGTACATATACCCCCACATGAAGTGCAGCAAATCAGTAATCTTCCTTGCAAAGCTTCTATGGATATATGTGTGACTGACCGATCGATTAATCAACAGGATTACCCTGACCAATTGATGGTAGCTGGAGACCGTCAGTGTACTCAGCCGGGAAAGCGTCGACACCCGGCAGGGTGGATGCCCTATATAAGAAAACATGTCTTACCGTGAGTCGGCGAATCCCCATGTATACCGGCAGCCAGGCGGGATGCTGAGTCCATCTGCATACACTAAGGAAAAGGAGATTATCAGGTAAGTAGTCTCAACATTTCCTAGCATGTAGCAGATGGACTCAAAACAAATGGGATGTACAAAAGCTACTCCCGGACTGGGCGGGAGGCTGCCGAGGACGTGTTTGTAGGATTGCCCTCGCAAATGCTGTGTCTTCCCTGGCCTGGACGTCCAGACGGTAGAATCTGGAGAAGGTATGGAGGGAGGACCACGTCGCCGCTTTGCATATCTCTGCAGGCGACAGCAGCTTAGCTTCTGCCCAAGAGGCCGATTGTGCTCTGGTAGAATGAGCCTTGACCTGTAGAGGCAGTGGTTTTCCCGCCTCTATGTAGGCTGCCTTGATAACTTCTTTAATCCAGCGGGCGATGGTTGGCCGTGAGGCCGCTTCCCCTTGCTTCTTCCCGCTGTGCAGGGCGAACAGGTGGTCCGTCTTTCGTACTGAACATAAGAACATAAGAACATAAGAAAATGCCGTACTGGGTCAGACCAAGGGTCCATCAAGCCCATCATCCTGTTTCCAACAGTGGTCAATCCAGGCCATAAGAACCTGGCAAGTACCCAAAAACTAAGTCTATTCCATGTAACCATTGCTAATGGCAGTGGCTATACTCTAAGTGAACTTAATAGCAGGTAATGGACTTCTCCTCCAAGAACTTATCCAATCCTTTTTTAAACACAGCTATACTAACTGCACTAACCACATTCTCTGGCAACAAAATCCAGAGTTTAATTGTGCGTTGAGTAAAAAAGAACTTTCTCCGATTACTGCTTCTGACATTGCCAGGTATCTGGACAGCAGTCTGCCGATGTCGAGATGGTGTAGCAGTCGACCTTCCTCTGACTTCTTCAAACCTTCCGTGGTAGGCAAGGATATGGTTTGGTTGAGGTGAAAGTGTGAGACCACTTTGGGTAAAAAGGATGGAACTGTGTGAAGATGGATAGCCTCTGGAGTGATTCTGAGAAATGGATCATGACAGGATAGTGCTTGTAGCTCTGAGATGCGGCATGCTGAACACACAGCCAGCAAGAACACCATCTTCAAGGTTAGCAAATAGAGGGACAGGCCTCGAAGGTGGACCCCGCTAGAAATTCCAATACTAGGTTGAGGTTCCACAAGGGCACTGGCCACTTCAGTGGCGGACGGATGCGTTTGACTCCTTTCAGGAAACGTCTGGGTGTTTGGCAATGGAGTTGCCGTCACTCCTGGGACCGTAGCAAGATAGCGCTGCTACCTGAACCCTAATGGAGCTGAGGGACAGACCCTTCTGAAGTCCGTCTTGTAGGAAGTCCAGAATGATAGGAATCTTCGCGGTATGTGAATTGGTGCTGTGAGAGTCGCACCAGGCTTCAAAGACTCTCCAGATCCTGATATATGTTAGTGATGTGGAGAACTTGCGTGCTCGGAGGAGTGTATCTATTACCGGCTCGAGTATCCCCTTTCCTTCAGTCTAGCCCTCTCAATGGCCAGACCGTAAGAGAGAATTGAGCTGGATCCTCGTGGAGGATGGGACCTTGCTGCAGCAGGTCCCTGTGCGGAGGTAGGCGTAGCGGAGTCCCTGCCAGCAGTCTTCTCATGTCCGCGTACCAGGGTCTTCTTGGCCAGTCCGGGGCCACTAGAAGAACTAGGCCTCTGTGTCGCTAAATCCTGTGAACAACGGCGCCCAGCAGGGGCCATGGAGGAAAGGAGTATAGCAGGATCCCCTGAGGCCACGACTGTACCAGGGCATCGATCCCCTGAGCTCGAGGATCCCGCCTGCGGCTGAAATATCTGGGAACTTGAGCGTTGGACCTGTCTGCTAATAGGTCCATGGCTGGCGTCCCCCATCGATCCACAATTATCTGAAAAACTGTGGGTGACAGCTGCCACTCCCCCGGGTTTAGGCTTTCTCTGCTGAGGAAGTCTGCCGTGGTGTTGTCCTTCCCGGCAATGTGGATGGCGAAGATGTCCTAAAGATTTGCTTCTGCCCAAATCATCAGGGGAGTTATTTCTAGGGACACTTGTTGGCTTCTGGTTCCGCCCTGTCGATTGATGTATGCCACCGTGGTGGCGTTGTCTGACATCACTCTGACCGCTCTGTCGCGAAGTCTGTGGCAAATCGCAGGCACGCAAGCCCTGACTGCCCGTGCCTCTAGTCGGTTGATGTTCCACCTCGACTCTTCTCTGGTCCACCGCCCTTGGGCGGTGAGTTCCTCTAAGTGTGCTCCCCATCCGTTCAGGCTGGCATCTGTGGTGAGCAGAATCCAGGTTGGGGAGGACATTCTTGACCCCCGGCTCGTGTGGCCAGGCTGCAACCACCACCGTAGCTGATACCGCACTCTGGCCGGTAGAGGTAGGCATACGGTTTTGTAGTTCTGTGATCGTGGACTCCATCGAGATAGAAGGGCGCGATTGCAACGGTCTGATATGAGCCCGCGCCCATGGCACCACCTCCAGAGTGGATGCCATGAGGCCGAGGACCTGTAGGGTAATCTCGAGCTTTGGGCCGGCTGGCACTCAGCAGGGCCTGCAGATTATTCTGGAGTTTTGATTTTCTCTTGGAGGTCAGGCTGACCTTGTCTTCTCGGGTGTCGAATGGGACCCCTAGGTATTCCAGCGACTGGGACGGCTGTAGGGAGCTCTTGTTTACTTTGACTACCCATCCGAGGCTTTTCAGAAGAGCTATAACTCTGTTGGTTGCCCGGTGGCTCTCCTCCGGTGACTTTGCCCTGATCAGCCAATCGTCCAGGTAGGGATGGACAAGAATTCCTTCCTTCCTGAGTGCCGCCGCCACTACTACTATTACCTTGGTAAAGATCCGCGGCGCGGTGGCTAACCCGAAGGGTAAAGCTCGGAACTGGAAGTGCTGATTCAGGACTTTGAAGCGTAAATAGCGCTGGTGATCCCGATGGATGGGGATATGCAGGTAGGCTTCCGACACATCTAGGGAGGTGAGAAACTCCCCTGGCTGTACTGAATTCTTGACCGACCATAGAGTTTCCATGCGAAAGCTGGGGACCCGTAGGTGTCGGTTGACTGACTTGAGGTCCAGGATGGGCCTGAAAGTGTCCTCCTTCTTGGGTACTATGAAATAAATGGAATAATGCCCAGAATTTACCTCTTCCGCAGGTACTGGGATTATGGTTTTTAGGGCCAGGAGCCTCTGTAAGGTCACTTCCAGTGCCGCTGCCTTGAGTGGCGAACAAGGAGATTCCACAAACTTGTTCGGCGGAAGCCGAAAGAAATCCAGGTAATATCCTTCCCGGATGATGGCGAGGACCCACTGGTCCGAAGTAATCTCGACCCACCTGCGGTAGAAGAGGGTTAGCCTGCCCCCTATGGCTGCTACCCCCGGATGGGTCGGCTGATTGTCATTGTGGGTTGTGGCCGGGGCCGGAACCCGAGCCGGTTCTCTTCTTGTTATGATTAGTCCGAAAGGACTGGTTCCTGGCCTGGGAACGAGGATCTCGATAGCGAGACCTGTAAGGGTTGAAGCGCTGAGAATTTCTACCTCTGGAAGGTCTAGAAAAGGACCGCTGGCTCCTCCTCGGCCTGTCTTCTGGTAAACGGGGTAAAGGAGAGGCACCCCATCTAGTAGCCCAGTTCTCGAGATCGCTGCCGAACAGTAGTGAACCCTTAAAGGGGTGAGTCGCGTCTTGGAGGACGAGTCGGCCGCCCAATGACAGAGCCAAAGCTGTCTTCTGGCTGCCACTGAGGAGGACACTCCTTTGGCTGCCGTACGAACGAGGTCGGAGACTGCGTCAGTGAGAAATGCGAGAGCTGATTCCATGTCTGTCCCCTGGGCGTTATTTCTCGCCTGGAATAAACAGGAGCGCGTCACCATGGTGCAGCAGGTCGCGATTCGTAGGACATGGCTGCTACCTCAAAGGCTTGTTTCAGAATGGTGTCCATGCGCCGGTCATGCGTATCTTTGAGGGCCGCTCCCCCCCTCAACCGGAATGGTGGTGTGCTTCACTATTGCGTTAACTATGGAGTCTACCTTGGGGCATGCTAGCAGCTCCTTGGACGCCGGATCCAGAGGGTACATGCCTGTCAAGGCTCGACCCCCCTTTGAATGAGGCCTCCGGTGCCTTCCATTCCAGATCGATTAGCTGCTGTGCTGCTTGTAGGAGGGGAAAATGGTGAGCCGGTTGGCGCAGGCCCTCTAACAGAGGGTTCATTTTAGGGTCCCCTGGGGTGTCCTGGCCCGGAATGGCCAGTTCCGATAGACATTGCGAGACCAGGCCTGAGAGATCCTCTTTCCGAAAGAAGAGCCTCATGGTCCGATATGGCTCTATCTCCGAGGGAAGTTCACCCTCCTTGGGGGGGCTCCTCACTTACCTGGGAGCAATCCGAATCCCCATAATCGGGCTGTCGGGCAGCGAGTGGTCGCGCCTAGGTCTCGAGGGTCCAGGAGCCGGATCAACCGGGACGGAAAGACCCATTCGAGGAGCAGACTGCATCTGGACAAAGGCGTGAATCCCTTTGAATAATTCCACCCAGGAAAGCGAAGCAGGATCTGGCCGTAGGGGCACCAGGTCTCTCGGGTTCCCTGGTTGCTCACCGCGGCCCGCTAAGTCGGTGTGCTCCCTGAGGAAACCGCTGGGCTGGGGCCGGTCCTGTGCTGGAACTCCCATGGCCTCCTCACATTGGGCACATAGTGAGTCTGCTTCCTCGCTCTGTGTAGCTCTGAGGTTGCATGCTGAGCAGAGGCTTAGAGCTTTCATGCCAGATTCTGGAGATGCTGGCTCTGCGGCCGCATGGGCTCCATTCGCCTGAAATCGGTATCGCCCAATGATGTGCGCTTAACAGCATGCGCCTAGAACGGGCGTTTTATAAATGTGCGTCTAACCCCGGGCGTCTTATCAACGTGCGCCTATCTACGGGCGTCTTAGCAATGTGTGCCTATCCACGGGCGTCTTAGCAATGTGCGCCTATCTACGGGTGCCTTATAAATGTGCGAACAACGTGCACCTATCGCGCGCGCTGATAACAACGTGCGCCTATCGCGCGCACTGATAACAACGTGCGCCTATCGCGCGCGCTGATAACAAGCGCCTATCGGTGAAGGAGAGTAGGCAGGCAGAATGGCGACCTCCTTGGCGTGCTGCCTCGTAGGCAGGCCCAGCTATCCACACTTCCTCGGAGACCAAGTAAAGATATACGCCTTACCTTGTCTTCGGCGCTTCCCGGCTGTGACCTGGGCGATCTCCGGCTGCGGGGGGAGAGTACCTTCAACCGCCGCGCATAAGGAAGTGCGCCCGCTGCCTCAAGGCCGCTCCCGAACCTCGTCTCGCTCGGGGGCCAAGCCGCGCCCAAGCCCTTCCTCAGTCGGGGGCCAAGTCCCCGCCGGGGACCGAGGCTGCCTCCAGGCCGCCGCCCAAACTCGTCTCGCTCGGGGGCCAAGCCGCGCCCAAGACCTTCTCACTCGGGGGCTAGGTCCCTGCCGCGAACCGGCCACCGGACTGAGGCTCTTACCTCCGAGGGATCACGGAAGTCCGCTCGGGAAACTCTACTGGGTGAGTGGACCGCCCTGGTATCACCGCAGGGAGTGCGGGGCTTGCTTCAATAGGTTTCTTCTAGTAATTTAGTCGTTAGAATTTGGATACATGTTCAGCGAGCGTGGGGTAGCTCAAACTGCTTTGGAGACGGAAATTACTGATTTGCTGCACTTCCTGTGGGGTATATGTACCCGTGTGACGTCAGATCCGTCTCTAATGCTAGCACGAGCACACAATACCCATTTGTTTTGAGTCCATCTGCTACACCTAGGAAATGGATGATTTAATGATAGGTTACAAATTTTTACTAATAGGTCTGAAATTTCATTTTTTAGTTCCTTCAGAACTCTGGGGTGTCTATACCATCGGTCCAGGTGATTTACTACTCTTCAGTTTGTCAATCAGGTCTACCACATCTTCTAGGTTCACCGTGATTTGATTCAGTCCATCAGAATCATTACCATGAAAACCTTCTCCATTACGTGTACCTCCCCAACATCCTCTTCAGTAAACACCGAAGCAAAGAAATCATTTAATCTTTCTGCAATGGCCTTTATCTTCTCTAAGTGCCCCTTTAACCCTTCAATCATCTAATGGTCCAACTGACTCCCTTACAGGCTTTCTGCTTTGGATATATTTTTTAAAGTTTTTAATGTGAGTTTTTGCCTCTACAGCCAACTTCTTTTCAAATTCTCTCTTAGCCTGTCTTGTCTTACATTTAACTTGCCAAAGTTTATGCTTTATCCTATTTTCTTCTGTTGGATCCTTCTTCCAATTTTGAATGAAGATCTTTGGCTAAAATAGTTCTTTCACCTCCCCTTTTAACTATGTCGGTAATCGTTTTGCCTTCTTTCCACCTTTCTTAATGTGTGGAATACATCTGGACTGTGCTTCTAGAATTGTATTTTTTAACAATGACCAAGCCTCTTGGACATTTTTTACTTTTGTAGCTGCTCCTTTCAGTTTTTTTCTAACAGTTTTTCTCATTTTATCAAAGTTTCCCTTTTGAAAGTTTAGCACAAGAGCCTTGGATTTGCACACTGTTCCTCTTCCAGTCATTAAATCAAATTTGATCATATTATGATCACTATGCCAAGCGGCCCCCACCACCATTACCTCTCTCACCAAGTCCTGTGGTCCACTGAGAATTAGATCTAAAATTTCTCCCTCTCTCGTTGGTTCCTGAACCAATTGCTCCATAAAGCTATCATTTATTCCATCCAGGAACGTTATCTCTCTAGCGTGTCCTGATGATACATTTACCCAGTCAATATTGGGGTGATTGAAGTTTCCCATTATTACTGCACTACCAATTTGGTTAGCTTCCCTACTTTCTCTTAGGCATTTCCACTGTCCTTCTCACCATCTTGACCAGGGGGGACGGTAGTATACTCCTATTTCTATAGTCTTCCCCGACATACAAGGGATTTCTACCCATAAAGATTCAATTTTGCATTTAGTCTCATGCAGGATGTTTATCCTGCTGGACTCTATGCCATCCCGGACATAAAGCGCCACACCGCCTCCCGGGTGCTCCTCTCTGTCATTGCGATATAATTTGTACCCCGTTATAGCACTGTCCCATTGGTTATATTCTTTCCACCATGTCTCTGAAATGCCAATTAAGTCTATGTCATCATTCACTTCTTAATTTTCTTAGAGGCCTCTCTATTAAAATAGGTCTAGTGGGTAACAGGTTTTTAATGTTATAATGTTTGAACACCCAAGTGTGGACACCCAGACTTCTCATTTTTGTCAAACAGAGCACAGTGAGTTGATGCTTGCTGAGTGACTATGTACACTAAGAAAATAAGTCGCACTAACTCTTACACCCAGAAAGCAAAAGGCTGCTTTTAAGTCACTGCAGTACAAATGCTACAAGAAATAGAATCTCTGTATCTTTCCTGCACTCACTAGTTGTGTCAGTTGTAATGATTGTCTTATCCTGAAGATAACACAATGTAACTGTCTCACAGTGAATACAGAGTTAGACAGTGTCAGTGAGTGATCATTTAAAGGTAATTTACATGTAATCTTTTTTTTTCACTCTTCAGTCTCGTAACAAAAATTACGATAAAATAAAAAATAGAGAAACCCAGTTCCGCAGAGTGGCGGGCAGGTTTCGTGAGGACTAACATTATTTATTTATTTATTTTTAGATTTTTATATACCGGTGTTCCTGTATGGAATACAGATCACATCGGTTTACATTGAAACAGAAACATAAATTTTTGCCAAGAGGCATTACAAAGAACAAGGTTATGGAACTTTACACCTGTAACACGTGTTCTGCTATCCTTGCAGAACACGTGTTACAGGTAAGCAGCTCTGCTTTCTCCAAGGATAAGCAGGTTGGTAGCCTTCTCACATGGGTGAATCCCTAGCTATAGGCTGCTCCCCAACACAAAAGGGGACCAACAGACACCTAACCTAGTACCAACGGGCACAACAACAATGGTGCTGTTGGTAACAGTGGGGAGTGGGGAGAAAGCATGCAGCCGAACAACAGGCCCTAGGTTGGGAGAGTTGGGTTCTACACCTCAAACAGATTCCACTTGAAAGAGTGGATGAACCTACTGTCGCGTCAGGTATCCCTATCCAGGCAGTAATGTGATGTAAATGTGTGGAGAGAACTCCATGTCACAGCCTTGCAGATCTCCTTCATGGGAACTGCTCGCAAGTGGGCCACCGACAATGCCATGGCTACGAGAGAATTAGCCTAGAATTGACCCCCAAGATGCAGTCCCACCCGAGTATAATAGAAGGAGATGCAATCTGCAAGTCAATTGCAGATTGTTTCTTTTGTTGCCAAAGAGACAAAGAAACAAATTGAATGGACTGTCTTTGGGCTTCTGTCCACTCCAGATAGAAGGCAATAGCTCACTTGCAGTCCAAACTGTGCAGTGCTCATTCGCCTTGGTACGAATGGGGTCTGGGAAAGACAACTGGCAGGACAATTGACTGTTTAAGATGGAAATCTGTCACCACCTTAGGCAGGAATTTACTTAAGACAACCTTGTCATGATAAAAATTAGTGTAAGGTGGATAAATTACTATGGCCTGAATCTCGCTGACCACAACTAAAATATGCATGAAGCATACAACTGTAGGCTGTACAGAGCTGGGTGTACCATCTACTCCATGGTAGTATGTGCCAACTGCACTAAGATTAACTCTGACAGAATTGGTTTTTAAGCCAGCCTCCGATAGGTGTAGAAAATAATCAAGCAGTTTTTGTGTGAGCAGGATAATGGATCTAGGGCCTTCAGCTCACACCACACAGAAAACCTCCTCCACCTCAATCAATAGGACGTTCTAGAGGAAGGCTTTCTAGAAGCAAACAGGACCTGAGACACATCCTCAGAAAGATCAAGCAGCAGCAGGATTAATCTCTCAACATCCAGGCTGTGAGCGACAGGGCCTGCAGGTTGGTATGTCACAGCCTGCCTTGATCTTGCGTGGTGAGATCTGGCCAAGTGCCCAGACTGATCCGTTTCCAGATGAATAACTCCTGCAGCAGTGTAAACGAATCCTGTCTCAGCCAATAAGGGGCTATGAGGATCATAGTCCCTCTGTCCTCGAAAAGCTTCAAGAGAGTATTCACCACTAAGGGAATTCAAGGATATGCGTACAGAAGACCCTTGCCCCAATGATGGGCCAGGGCATCTGAGGCTGGTTTGCCATCTGACGGACAGGGATTTGAAACGAAATACCTTCCAGTTGCAGGGGGATGCAAACAGATCTACGTCCGAGCTCCCTCAAAGGCAAAATATCCTATTTGATACTCCCGGTCTAGGGATCAATCGTGGGGTCTGAAGCATCAACACAGACTGTCTGCCACCAGGTTCTACATCCTGGCCAGTTACATGGCCCTGAGCAGCATCCCATGAGGGCCCACAACCAGATCTAAACAGCTTCCTGATACAGGAGGTACAATCCTGTGCCTCCCTGCTTGTTCACATACCACATGGCTACTTTGTCGTCAGTCTGGATCAGGACAACTTTCTTGATCAGCTCATCTCTGAAAGCTTATAGCGCCTACTTGATCGCCGGAGCTCCAGGAAGTTGATTTACCAAGAACGCTCCTGAGCGGATCACAGGCCCTGGTTTCATTTAAATGAACTCCCCAACCCAGAGAGGATGCATCCATGGCAGGGAGACTCCAAAAGGAAATCTCCTATTCCAGATTTGAAAGTATCCACCACCAGGACAAAGAGTCCCTGAGAGATGGGGTGACTCGGATGCAATCCTGGAGGCTCTCAGTGGCTTGGCGCCACTGTGACATCAGGGTCCACTGGGCTCTGCGCACGTCCAAGCATGCCAATGGAGTGACATGGACAGTCACTGCCATGTGGCCCAACAGCCTCAACATGTGCCAGGCTGATATCTGTTGGCTCTGTTGAACCTCTGCAGCAATGGTCACCAAGGAGATGGCCCTCTGGCAAAGCAGAAAGGCCTTAGCAAGGATCCAATAAAGTCCAATTGAGGTGACTGAGATGGGACTTTGGGTAGTTGAGAATGAATCCTAGTGAATTGTCTGCCAAGGGTACATAAATGGACAAGTGAATGGACCTGGTGGCCCCTGCCTGAGATGTACTCTTGACCAGCCAATCGACCAGATAGGGGAAAACATGCACTCCCAGTCTGCGGTGGTATGCTGCCAACATGGCCAGGCATTTTGTGAACACCTGTTGGGCGGACGCGAGCCCGAACGTCAACACTAGATACTGGAAGTGCTCTTTTCCCACCACAAATCGGAGATACTTCCTGTGACCGGGGACGGTTTCGATATGGGTGTATGCGTCCTTTAAGTCGAGAGAGCATAGCCAGTCCCCTTTTTGCAAAAGGGGATAAAGGTGCCCAGGGAAACTATCTTGAACTTTTCTTTTTTTTAGAAACTTGTTCAAGGCCCTCAAGTCTTTGGAATCAGGAAGCACCTGGAGTAGAACCCCCACCCTCTTTGTCCTGGTGGTATGGGCTCGACCACTCTGGCCATTAAGAGGGAAGAAAGCTCTGTTTGCAGTACCTCCTGATGCATTACCGGCCCCCAATATGGGCACAGAGGGCAATTTGGTAGGGCACCCAATAGATTTAATTGGTACCCTTGGCAGACAATGGATAAAACCCACTAGTCAGAGTTTACACTGGGCCAAAGAAGTGCAGCCTGCCCCCAACCGGATGGTCCATTGAGCCATGTACAGGCAACTGTCTTACACTCCCTATGGCCCACTCAAAAACCCGTCCCCTGGAGTTGACTGGAGCTTGGGAGCTCTCTGCTGCCTAGGACAGCCACGAGAGCTATGATGGTGCTGACGAGATCGAGGAGGCAGAGAATAGTACTTCCTTAGCCCCGGCATCAACAGCCTCTTAGAGGAAGAAGATGGGTCTGGAGTACTGGCAGAGAGTTGTTGGACGGTTTCATGATGGTCCCTCCCCCTATGTCCGAAGAGATTCTCTCCAGTACTCGGCACTTCAGTGAGTAATTCCTTTACTTCTGGTCGGATATCCAAGGCCCGCAGCTATGCCATTCTGCAGGCGCGGATTCCCACTGCAAAGACCCTCGATGCCATTTTGAAAACATTGTAGGTCACATGGACTTCGTGTTTACAAACTTCAGACCTTTGTGCACCAGCGACATGAGGGTGTCTTACTGCTGTTGAGGCAGCTGCTCAGCCACCTCCTGCACCTACTTCCAGATGTCCTGTGATTATTGGCTCATATAGAAGATGGTAGGCAGTGATGCAGGCAATAGGCATGGTGCCTTGGAACACCTCCTCCCAAGAGCGACCATGGCTCTGTGGGTCTTCCCTGGGGCACAGAGGAATGGTCCGAGAGTGTTTGTCCTCTTGAGGGTGGATTTGACCCCCAGTGACTGGTGAGGCAGCTGACACTTATCGAATCCAGCAGCCTTCTGGATGAGATAAACCCCATCCACCTCATTAACCGGAGGCACTGTGAGGAGCTGTTCCCAAATCCTCAGCACAACTTCTTAAGGAGCTCGTGCATCGGGACCACCATGATCTCCTTAGGAGGCTCCACAAACGGAATGATCTCCAGCATTTTGTACCTCGCATCCTCCTCTTAAGTCCTCAGGCGGAGACTTCCTTTGCTCATCTGGAGGAGAAGGGACTGACGGGAGACTATCTGAATTCTCAGAGGAGGACTCCATTTGATCACAGCCTCAGGTGCCATAGGAACCGTAATCCTCACTGTGTGCCACAGGGGATGGGCCCCTAGCTGCTCATTCTACATCCATAGGTGCAGGCACCGATGGAACTGAACAGGGGACTATAGGCCTTGGTATCTCCGACCAGCCTCAGCCGAGCTTCCTTCTCGGAGGAACCAGCGATGACCACCATATCGGTATGGGGAGGCCTCAGTGCCCAGCCAGGTGCCGGTGCTGTCCCAGGAGCAAACACTAGCTGGGTTGGTAATGCACTGATGAGCACATTGAGCTTCTCCAGAAGCAGTTCCGAGGTCAGGTATCACCGACTCTGGTACTGTTAGTGCCACAGGACAAAGGCCCTGCAGGGCCCACTCCACCAGTGGATTCGATGCTCCAGCTCCTCCTCAAAACGTTGCCAATGTCAACCCTGATTAGGAGGAAGGAGAGGTGGTCAGATCTTTCCTCAGTCCCGTGAGAGGGATCGTCAACTGGCACCAGGGACCAGTGGAGACCATCGCAGACCCTGGGCATTGATAGAGGAAGGGCACTCCACCACAGGGTCGCTTTGGGGGCACCGTGGAAAAAGCTGGTGCATCCCCATGCCCAGCACCAATACTTCGGAGACTTTCCTGATGTTGACCTGGTCCTTCCCCAATGCCAAGGTCAAAGACAAGAACTAGGCATCCTCAGTTTTAGAGGAGATCGGACAACGGTCCATGTCCATCGCCCCTATCCAACGGCGACCCTCGACAGAACAGACGGTCTCACCAATATCAATGGCATGGTGTCCATCAGTTCGGCACTGCAGTCCTTAAATGCCAATGCCACTGGCTTGGACTTCTTCGACTCGAAGAGCTGATCCATCTTGTCAAGTTGAAGTCGATGACCCTTCGGAGTCATCTCAATGCCCAAGCAGCAACCCTGGACATCAGGCAAAGGATGCATATTTCATGAGGATCAGTAATTGACATGGTCCTCAGGTACTGGGGGCATTGGCAAAAACCAGACGAGGCCATGATGGGGCAAAACAAAAGGGTAGGACAGAACGGTGGCAGCATGCATTGATGGCCGGTGGGCACCGAGGCACCCCCAACCAAGGAGGTTAAATCCATAAACTGCTATTATGTAGTAGCTATTATGTAGTAGCTTCTGATCCAATGTTTGGGTACTTGCCAGGTACATGTGATTGAATGGGCCACTACTGGAAACAGGATACTGGGCTTGATGGACCCTTGGTCTGACCCAGTATGGCATTTCTTATGTTCTTAACAGACCACGAAAAGTAAAAAAAACAATGTTTTCCACAAGGCAAATTACCAAGTTTTTAGACAAACCATTAGGGCTCACAGCTCAGAGGAGAAAAAAAAAGACTGAAGAGGGACCCCGCATGGACATGTGGTATAGGGCATGCTGGGCATACTCAGTATGCCCAGTCAAAGTTTCTAGAAACTTTGACATAAGTTTTCCACATCGGGATCCATCTAATGATGTCACCTATATGTGAGGACTATCATCCTGCTTGTCCTCGGAAAAAAGAAAATTATCCCAATTTACTAATTTTGAACCTGTGAAATCAAAATTAAAAAGTAATGAATAGAATTATTTAGAAGAAATATATTGTTTGGAAGTAAAGCAACCATTTTCGAATGTCTAAACTTAATAAACAATGTCCAGAATTCATAAATTAAAAAAAGTCAACGTTAAAAATAATCATGAAGAGAGAAATTTACAAAATTAGATTATGCCCTTTTGACTAGTTGTGATTTCACCTTGTAAATCTAGAATATATATATAGCTTAACACTGATTACAGTTATTAAATATTTAACAAATGAAATAATTAAGCAAAAAAAAAAAAAGAAATATGTGCCTTTACAACTCAAACATCTCCAACAGCTGCTCATCATACATACCTTGCAAACTTTCCATGAGTTTGGGGTATCTGACATGCTCTTCAGTTCCATGGCCAAGCCTTTGATTGTCTCCTTTTCCCCAGGAATAGACCTGACCAACTTTTGATAAAGCAACAGAAAATTGGCTCCCACAGCACACTTTTACAACATCCAGGTCCTGTAGCTTTTCTATCAGTTTGGGTGTCTTGCAACCATCACTGCCTCCTCTGCCTAACTTTCCATAGTCGCCATCGCCCCAGGACCACACTTGACCTGCAGAGGAAAGAAGTTTTGTATCTTGAATTCAGCAATTATATTCTAAAGCCTTATAAAAAAACAACTAAGCAAGTGGTCAACTGAGTATTTTAATTAATACTAGAGTATATGTGGTTTTGTTTATTTTTCTAATCTTTTTTTTTTTTTTTTTTAAAGATAAGTTCTCAGTACAGAAATACATGGAGGTAACAGAAAAGAGAAAACTAAGAAGAAAAACTGGGTTAAATGTAGGAAATGACTTGTTGCTATTCTTGCACTGCTGCAAAGCCTTGCTGCCGCAAAGATATTTCATTAAAATGACTATCCTGTCACTGTCCCATGGTTTCATTAAATGTTATCTCCTTAACTGCAATATCAAATGGAACAAAATCCTACCTTGTCTGTACAAATATTTAAGGATAGAATTTAAAAAAAAAAAGTGACTTATAGAATTCCAAAATACAAGACGTATAATTTACACTTGTCTGAAGATGGAGATATGATAGAAACAAACACATCAAAGCAAACATGGAAAGGAAGAGGCTCAGAGGCAGTCTCAGCAAGAATACAGAATACCAGCCTCCTGGCCAAGATGAAGAAACAGAAGTGAAATGCTAGCCAAAATTTAAAAATCTAATAAGTCTGGCAACACAATAATAATAGATTTCAATTACCCCAGTATTAACTGGTTCAGTATTTCACTGGGACATACTAGAGAGCGATTTATAAGCAATAAATGACTACTTCCTGGAGCAGGTGGTCCTGGGAACTCACGAAAGGGACAGCTACTGTAGTTCTAGTATTCGGTGGAACTGGTGTATTATGCAATCAAATTTGACATAATCACTGGAGGGACGACATTAAGGCAAACTACTGCAGGAGAATATATCTTTAAAAAGAAAGCTTACTATATAATGAATAAATTATTTTGAAAAACTATAAGGAGCAGTTGCAAAGGTTAAAAGTTTGCATGAGGCATGAACAATATTTAGAAATTCTTATATACAAACTGATCCTAGAAAATCATCCTATATATGGGAAAAAGTATCAGAATAGTTTTAAAGTACCTATGGATTTATAAGAGCACTTTAAAACTATTCTGACACTTTTTCCCATATATAGGGTGATTTTCTAGGATCAGTTTGAATATGGGTTTATTAATCCGGGATTTTGCTCCTTGTTAATGGTGGATTAGTGTAACTCAATATTTAGAAATACCATTTTATATGTATATTAAAAATAATTAGGAGTGGGCAATTTGGGACATGTGAGAAGATCCAAGCTTTCTGGAAACTTGTATTTCAGTATATGGAGCAAGTTCTTGCCTTAAGAATTCCTTTCAATGCAAGGATGGTCCTTCTTTGGGTTTTATCATTGACAGAAATGGAATGCAGAAATTAAGAATTAAGGTTTTTCTTCTGGCCAAACAGGCTATTCTACACTATTGGGAGACAGGAACATGCACCTTCTATGTATTGATGTAATAGTGTGCATAATCTACTACTTATGGAGTTACTTTCTGGCAAGTTAAGATCATAGTGGGAGAAGAATAAAGTTTTGAACACATGGATGCCTTATATATCTTCCTTAATGCACAGGGCAAGCAGCATGGTTCTTAAAGATTGAGTACAGTTCATAATCATTTTGTTAGTTTTTGTCTTATGGGAACTGGATAATAAGGGGAGGTTTGGGTAATAAGAGGTTTTTCACTGGTACAACTATTTGTTTATATAGGTATGATGTGCATCAGAACCAAATACATGGCATACATTCTTGAACAATTTTGTTGTTTGTTTCATTAATAAATCAATTTAAACCTAAAAATCTAAGTTATCCAGCTAAATTACAAAGGATATTCAGTGGCACAGCTATGCTGCCGAATATCCATGTAGAAGTTTCTTCTTAGTCAGATAAGTTATATCCAAATAAGTTAGACCAGCTCTAAGGCAGATGAAACTTATCCAGTTAACTTAACTGGATAAGACCAAAAATCACTATTTCTCCAGTTAACTGGTAAGGTATTTCAGCCTCGATTCGCCTACTACCAGACCACAAGTTATCTGGCTATTTAGACAGCCGGATAAGTGACTTATCTGGCTATCTAATGCCACTGAACATAACCAGATAAGTCCTACTTATCTGACTATTTAACACTAAATATGCTTTGAATATCAGCCTTACCATTTTGGAAGCCCAGATAAAATATAATCCATGCATTAAAAAAAGTTGAAGAAAGACCAAACAAGCATCAGCATGCTTTAATGGTAGAAAAAGTTAAAGCTAAAATTGCATCGTTCAAAAAATTAAAAGTAGACCTAAATGATAAAAATTGGCAAGTTAGGCGTAAAACGGTAGTAAGACATATAAAAGTAGAACATAGAAATGACGGCAAAATAAGACCAAATGATCCACCCAGTCTGCCCAGCAAGGAGGGCAATTCGGTGGGACACCCAATAAATTTAATTGGTACCTCTCAGAGTTCTCTTCCAATTGCAACCTCAAGGCTCTCAGCTCCTTCTCCTTCTGGGTTAGCTGCTGGATCCCACCTTTAAGCTGCACTTCCATTAATTTCTTATTTTCAAAAACCTTGCAATATTGGTCATGTAGGAGTAGAAGTCCACTCTCCATTTCCAGTATTTGGATAGTCTCCAGTGCATAACTTCTTGTTCATCCTTTCTTGAATTCTCCGCTGAAGTGTATCATGACATGAGTTCCTTACACACTTATTTGTTTACCCAGACTGTGCAATTCAGTCCTTGTTGGTTGTTGACTGAATGTAAATCCTCTAATCTTCATTCCCCCTGCCATTGAAGCAGAGATAGCTTTGAAGCAGATTTACACTGGATATGCATTGAGAGTGAAGTATCAGGCTTAATTGGTTTGAGGGTAGTAACCGCCGCAACAAGCAAGCTACTCTCACGCTTATTTGTTTACTCAGACTGTGCTACCTTGTTGGTTGCTCCCTGAATGCAAATCCTCTTTTCCACATTTCCTCTTGCCGTTGAGCATAGAACAATGTTGGAGTCTCATTAACCACTAAATATGGTTTGAATCACTAGGTAGTAGCCTTCATTCCCCCAAGCCACCCCATACCTCGTTTCTTCATTCCCATCCTCAAGGCTTTATGATCCTCAGTGTTTATCCCACGCCCCTTTGAAATTCTTCACAGTTTTTTTCATCACCACTTCCTCCGGAAGGGCGTTCCAGGCATCCACCACTCTTCTCCATGAAGAAATACTTCCCGACATTGGTTCTGAGTCTTCCTCCCGGGAGTTTTAAATCTTGACCCCTGGTTCTGCTGATTTTTTTCCATCGGAAAAGGTTTGTCGTTGTCTTTGGATCAATAAAACTTTTCAAGTATCTGAACATCTGTATCATATCACCCCTGCTCCTCCTTTTCTCCAGGGTATACATATTTAGATTCTTCATTCTCTCCTCATAAGTCATTCGATAAAGACCATCCATCTTTTTGGTCGCCCTTCTCTGGACCTCTTCCATCCTGTCTCTGTCCCTTCGGAGATACGGTCTCCAGAACTGAGCACAGTACTTCAGGTGAGGCCTCACCAAGGACCTGTACAAGGGGATAATTTCTTCCCTTTTCTTACTCTATATTCCTCTCTCTATGCAGCCCAGCATTCTTCTGGCTTTAGCTATCGCCTTGACACATTGTTTCGCCAACTTCATATCGTTAGACACTATCACCACAAGGTCTCTTTCCTGGTCCGTGCACATCAGCCCTTCACCCCCATCAAATACAGTTCTTTCGGATTTCCACACCCCATATGCATGACTCTGCACTTCATGGCATTGAATCTCAGCTGCCATAATTTCGACCAGTCTTCCAGCTTCCTTAAATCCAGTCTCAATCTATCCACGCCTTCCGGCATGTCCTCTCTGTTGCAAATCTTAGTATCATCTGCAAATAGACAAACCTTATCTTCTATCCCATCCGCGATGTCGCTCACAAAGATATTGAACTGGACCGGTCCCAACAGCAACCTTTGTGGCACTCCTCTCATCACTGCTGTCTCTTTAGAGTAAGTTCCATTTACCATCACACATTGTCTTCTGTCTTTCAACCAGTTTGCTATCCAGGCCACCACCTTGGCACTCACACCCAAGCTTCTCGTTTTATTCATAAGCCTCCTGTGCAGACCGTATCAAAAGCTTTGCTAAAATTCAAGTAGATTACATCAAGCGCTCTTCCTCAATCCAATTCCTTAGTCACCCAATCAAAAAAGTCGATCAGATTTGTCTGACAGGACCTTCCCTTGGTGAAACCATGCTGCCTGAGGTCCATCAGTTCTGCTGCTTGTAGATAGTTCACTATTCTTTTCTTCAGCAGTGACTCCAATATTTTTCCCACCACCGAGGTGAGGCTAACTGGCCTGTAGTTAACAGTCTCCTCTCTGCTCCCACTCTTGTGAAGCGGGACCACCGTCACTTCTCCAATCACTCGGCACCACTCCCGTTTCCAGGGATCTATTAAACAGGTCACACAGCGGAGCCGACAGCACATCTCTGAGCTCTCTCAGTATCCTGGGATAAACCTCATCCAGCCCCATGGCTTTGTCCACCTTCAGTTTTCCTAGCTCTTCCCATACTTTCTCTTCTGTAAACGGAGTTTCATCTACTCCACTCCCCTCCAGTTTCTTGTTTATTAGCGACAGTCCTTCTCCGAGGTCTTCTTTAGTGAACACCGAACTGAAATATTCGTTTAATATTTCTGCCATTTCTTCATCTTCTCCACCACCCATTGATCCTTTTCACCTTTCAATTTCAGTATACCACTTTGGACTTTTCTCTTTTCACTGATGTATCTGAAAAATGTTTTGTCACCTCGCTTTACCTCTTTGGCAATCCTTTCTTCCGCTTGACTTTTCGCTTTCTTGATTACTTTCATTGTCTCCCTCAGTTCCACCAGATATTCTTCCTTGTGATCCTCCCTTTTGGATCCTTTATATTTCTTAAACGCTGTTCTTTTAGCTTTTATTTTATCAGCCACCTCCTTTGAGAACCAGATAGGTTTCATTTTTCTCTTGCTTTTCTTTACTTTTCTAACATATAGATTAGTTGCCTTGGTAATTGCTCCTTTTAGTTTGGTTCACTGTTGCTCCACATCTCTCTCGTTCTCCCAGCCTTCTAGTTCTTCTCCCAGGTACTTCTCCATTTCATCAAAGTCCATGTTTTTAAACTGGAAAGCTCGGGTCTTCGTGCTACTTCTCCGTATCCTATTTGTGATTTGAAACCATACCGTTTGATGATCACTGGTGCTGAGGTGGGCACCCCCCTGGACATTAGAGCCATTATCTCCATTAGTGAGCACTAAATAGAGTATAGCTCCCTCCCTCGTGGGTTCCATTACCATTTGTTTAAACAAAGTCCCTTGCAGGGCATCCACTATCTCTCTACTACTGCTAGATTCTGCAGAAGGGATTCTCCAGTCTACATCCAGCAGATTAAAATCTCCAACAATCGCTTCTCCCTTCTTTCCCATCTTTTGGAAGTCTTCAACAAAATGCCCCATCATCTCTTTTTAGGTCAGCCCATAGTGATTCTTCTTTGCCCCATCTTCCTTGCAGCTCAGATGCTTGGATGTTGTTTCTGACATAAAGAGCCACTCCTCCCCCTTTCCTGTCATCTCTGTCCTTCCTTAATAAGTTATAGCCCGGTATTGCCATATCTCAATCATGAGATTCCGTGAACCACGTCTCCGTGACAGAAACAACGTCCAAGTCCGCCTCTACCATTAGGGCTTGCAGATCTGGGATTTTATTGCCCAAACTACGAGCATTTGTGTTAGCTTTCCAGCTTTTCTCGTTCAGGTTACTGCTTTTCTTGGACTCCTTTTGTGACTTATTTAGTTGAGTTTTGTTTTCCAATTCACCCTTGTATTTGGGGAGTGACATTCTAATTTCTTTCTGCCACCCCCGGCTTCTAGTTTAAATGCCTTATGAAATAGGATTTTAATTTATCTCTTAGGATCCTTTTTCCTGCCACAGAGAGATGTAAGCCATCTTTGACATATAGCTTTTTATTGTTCCATACACGGCCCCAGCCCCAATAAATCCAAAACTTTGTTCCTTACACCAGGATTTGAGACATACATTGAAGTTATGAATATGGCTTAACCTCTCCTTCCCCTTTCCCTGAACAGGTAACACTTCTGAAAAGGTGATGGTTTTGCCATATGACTAATCTGCTTCGCTAGAGACTGAAAATCTCTCTGTACCGTTTGGATGCTGTTACTAGCAAAGTTATTGGTTCTCAGATGGATGATATCAACATTACAGTCTTTGCTTTCTTCTCGGATCATTTTGACTATCTGAATAGCACTTCTGCCGGCCGATGATCCTGGAAGGCATTTAACTGTAGTGTTTCCCTCTAGAAGAGTTCCAAATTAGTTCCTCTGATGACAGAGTCACCCAGCACAATGAGCTTTTTTGTTTGGTTAATGATTGTATTTTAGAATTTCTGTATGCATTGTGTTTCTTCTTTCTTTTCAGATACCACGTCAATCTCTTTCACCATAGCGTTATATTTATGTGATACAGATAAGGTGTTTTGTACTTGTGCCACTTGAGAGAGCATGTGTTTCCGCATCACCGGTCTTACTCTACCAGAGCCCACCATAATCCTTTTGCCTTTTGGGTGTAAGTGGGGGGGGGGGGGGGGTGGGAAGAGACATGTGGGCTGCACAATTGTGTAGAATGGGTGTCTGTGGGTCACAGGACTTATCCTACCTGAGCCCACTGTAAACCTCTTTTTCCTTGAGTTTTTTGGTTTTTTGTTTTGTTTTTTTTTGCAGTAACGAGGAATTAATTTTAGAGTACTGTGGAGTGGGTGAAAGTTTCTTTATTACCGCTGATTCTGCTTTAGCCAGCTCTTTTTTGAGGGAAGATAGTTCTGAACATATGGGGCAAGCCCTAAGTTTCCAGATGATTTCCCTCAATATAAAGGCTCCACAATTGTTGCATTGAATAGTCCTCATTCTGGTAAATTAGATGGGTAGCACCTGAGGAATTACCAAATTTCCACCCTATATTGTTGCCAATTATGTATTCAGGCAGACTATATCATAAATTCATCCCCAGGGGAGGGTGGGTAGAGGGGCAGGGAGGGCGGGAGTTAAACAGTTAGCTCTTGGTCAAGGTTGTTCTCAGGACCCTGTATCTGCAATTCAGTTTGAAAAGACCCCCCCAATTGTCTTACTTAGTTAAACTTAAACGTGTTGGTAGTGCTCTCATAAGTGCATACAGGGATTCAAGCAGTGGTTTGAGGAGAGACTGTGCCAGCTCCAGTGGCATCATTGCTCCAAAGCCGAGGCCCTGCAGCACCTTCTCCATGGCTAGCTGGAATCGCTTTTCCAGTTCCTTCTCAAAGATCGCCAAAGCTTAGTCAGATCCTCTTTGGAACAGAAAGAAGGATCAGTGGCGAACATCGGGACCTATGGAGGGCATGACAAACCCCTGGGAACCATATAGGATGGGCGCTCCTCACCATGGGGTCATTTTGGGGGCTGAGGCTAGTGTGTCCCCTTTTCTGACATCATGTCAATGCTTCTTCGACATCCCTCAATGCTCATATTGGTCGTTCTCTGGTGTTAAGGCCGAACCTGATGTCCGAGGATGCCATTAACACCAAAAGAGCCAATGACCCCATCAATATCAATGACGACAGCCATTGGCACAGCTCCGAGCTCCCACAATTCTGATGTTTCTGATACATCGATATTCTAGTGCCTGAAGAGCTGGGACATCATCTCCAACTAGGCCTGGCATCCTTTTGGGGGGCATCTGAGTGCACTTGCTGCTAGCCTAGATATCATGCGACGCACCCAGGCAGAGGATACATTTATCATAAGGGTCCGTGACAGAAATAGTGCTCGTGCACCAAGGGCATTCACTAAAACCTTGACATCTTTTCGAAAGAAAAGGGACATGATGTCAAAAATCTAGGGCAGCGGCTGTCAATGGCCAGCAGGTACCAAGCACACCATCACCCTAGAACAGCGCTTCTCAACCAGTGTGTCGTGACAACCAGTGTGTCACGTCTCCCGGTGTCCCTCTGCCCCATTCTACTTTCCTTCTCCCTTTTCCAGCCCCCACGGACCAATTGGAAGCCTCCTTTCTTCCTACTTCCACTGCCCAATGGGAAGCCTCCTTCATTCTGCTTGCCCCCGTGCAGGCCAATTGGAAGCCTCCTCCTTTCTACCTGCCAGTGGGAGTACGAAGAAGGGAGGAAGCCTTTGATTGGCCGGTGAGGCAGGCATTGCCTAGCCCGGGGGTTGGAGGAATAGCCCATGAAGCAAGGCCGCCACAAGAGCCCATTCCCATGGTGGCGAAGAGGACAACCTGACCCCGACGAAGCAAGGCCACTACAGGATTGTGGCGGCGAAGAGGAAACCTGACCCCGACCGAGGCCACCACAGGAGCCCATCCCCGTGGCGGCAAAGAGGAAACCCGACCCCGACCGAGGCCATCACGGGAGCCCATTCCTGTGGCGGCAAAAAAAGCAGGCCCGCTGGAGTAAAGCCACAACAGAAATGGAGCCCATCCCTGCAGTGAAGGAAGAAGTTTTTGGTGAGAACTGGAGTGAGAGCTGGTGTGTCCGTGTGTGTGTGTGTGTGAGTGTGTGTGTGTGTATGGGTGCGAGCTGGTGTGTGTGTGTGTGTGTGGGTGGGTGCGAGCTGGTGTGTGGGTGAGAGCTGGTGTATGTGTGTGTGTGTGTGTGTGAATGGGTGCCTGGGTGAGAGCTGGTGTGTCCGTGTGTGTCCGTGTGAATGGGTGCCTGGGTGCGAGCTGGTGTGTCCGTGTGTGTGTGTGTGAATGGGTGCCTGGGTGCGAGCTGGTGTGTCCGTGTGTGTGTGTGTGTGTGTGTGTGTGTGTGAATGGGTGCCTGGGTCAGAGCTGGTGTGTGTGTGTGTGAATGGGTGCCTGGGTGAGGGCTGGTGTGTCCGTGTGTGAGAATGAGTGCCTGGGTGAGGGCTGGTGTGTGTGTGTGTGTGTGTGTGTGTGTGTGTGTGTGTGTGTGTGTGAATGAGTGCCTGGGTGAGGGTTGGTGTGTCCGTGTGTGTGTGTGAATGGGTGCCTGGGTGAGAGCTGGTGTGTCTGTGTGTGAATGGGTGCCTGGGTGAGAGCTGGTGTGAATGGGTGCGAATGGGTGCCTGGGTGAGAGCTGGTGTGAATAGAAGCCTGGGTGAGAGCGTGTGTGTGTGGGTGTGAATGGATGCATGGCTGAAAGCTGGTGTGAATGGGTGTTTGGGTGAGAGCTTGTGTGTTTGGGTGTGAATGGGTGTTTGGGTGACAGCTTGTGTGTTTGGGTGTGAATGGGTGTTTGGGTGACAGCTTGTGGGTATGGGTGTGAATGGAAGCCTGGGTGAGAGCTTGTGTGTATGGGTGTAAATGGAAGCCTGGGTGAGAGCTTGTGTGTATGGGTGTGAATGGAAGCCTGGGTGAGATCTTGTGTCTGAGGGTGTGAATGGGTGCCTGGGTGAAAGCTTGTGTCTGTGGGACAGAAGTACCAGAGGCCAGAAGGCAAGGTAAGGCTTGAGTAGGCCACAAGGCAAGGAGCAAGATATAAACCTACTTGTTAATATCAACTTGTAGGTTGATATATCAACTTGTAGGTTGATATATCAACTTGTAGGTTGATATATCAACTTGTAGGTTGATATATCAACTTGTAGGTTGATATTGTTGTTATATCAACAAGTAGGTTAATTTTAACCTACTTGTTAATATCAACTTGTACATTTGTATATATTTCTCGTATTATTCTCCCCTGCCCTTGTTAATCCCTACCTGTTAATGTTATTATTGTAAAGCCTGTTGCTAATTTATGTTACATTGTGAACCGAGGTGATGTTTTGCAAACGTGCCTCGGTATATAAGAAACCTCTAAATAAAATAAATAAAATAAATAAATAAAAGGCCTAGAGGCCACAAGGCAATATAAGGCTTAGATAGCCCGTAAAGCAAAGAGCAAGACATAGGAATGCCCTGGAGGCCACAAGGCCAAAAAGGTAAGAGTGGTCATCTCAGAGAACCAAGGGTGACTCCGTAAAATGGCATCTAGGTTCTAGCAAAGCAGGGTTAAATGGGGCTGGAGCTTGGGTGTGGTGCGAGCAGCAAGGCAAAGCTTGGCAAGGCTGGAGATGAAGCTTGCTGAGGACCCCTGGTAAAGAGGAGCCCGCGCCACAGGTTGAGTCAGTTTGCCTGAGAGGTAGTGTCTCGGGGAGCTCAGATCAAAGCTCACTGGAGGCCTCTACTGATGGGAAAGTGTCACAGCTGGCTAAATGAGGGCATAGTGAGACTGCATGGTAGACAAAACAGTGATACTAGAAATTATTTTTAAACTACTTTAATTTTTCAACATCCAAAATTATTACCAGCACATTCACTGAAGAGAGATAGCTGCTCTTCCCAAGTCTATCACTGTTACAACAGGTTTATCTTTACAATTAAAACAAATTAGCATAGGTTTCTTTGTAGCATTTAATGCCTGCTTAAGTAACTATATGCATCCAAGGGGCTGGCACTCCTAGTTAATATGTTAATACATGTATCAACTTGCATTTCAAAATCTCTTAAATCTGTTTTAGGTAGAGTACATTCATAAGCATTGTAATCAGCAGTTTGAGATGTTTTCCGTGCCAGGATCCATCAGATGATATCACCCATGTGTTAGGACCGGCATCCTGCTTGGCTTTGGAGAATTTTTAAATTTATGTCTCCAGGCTTGCCTGCATTTAAACAACTGTGGTAGTTAAATTTTGCTACTAACCATTCTCAGTCACTGCAAGGGTCTGAGCATCTCCACTTCCACAGGAAACATCAATGACCTTTAAACCCTTCAGTCCCGTTACTAGCATAGGAATAGTTTGATCTTCACTAGAGCCTGAAAAGCAAAAAGATCTTTACTGGTATTAATAGTACACTTGATTATGTAAAGGTATTCTAACAAAACTTACATGCGGACAAGAAAAGGACCAATGTTTTGTCCAAATGTTAGTAAGTCCTCAAGAGAGAAGTAAACATACATACAAAACATTATTGGCAGTACATTCTTGTTAAGTGAAGGAGAATAAAATAGTGATTGAATAATATAACTGTTCAGCTCTTTTCAAGATAGTTAAAAATAAATGCAATGTCACAGTATATGTACAATTTTCAAAACACTGTTTTATGCAGATAAACATAGGGCCAATATTCAGCCATGGCACAGCTAGTTAAGTTAGCCGCATACACCTATCTGGCCAACGTAACCGTGACATTCAGTGACGTGGCAGCACCACTTAATATACCCAGCTATCTTACTTAGCTAGCTTACTTAGTTAGCTGTATAAGTTAAGCAGCTAAATCTGAATATCAGAGTTAGCCACATAACCTATGCAGCCAACTCTGCCCTTCTCGAAACGCCACCCACCCCGCCCTAGAAAGCCCCCGACTTAAATGGCTAGAATTTTGCTGTATATGGTTTAGCAGAGTTGCTTACCTGTAACAGGTGTTCTCACAGGACATATGGGTCACATCATCAGGATGGAGCCCAATCATGAAACACTTTTGTCAAAGTTTCTAGAACTGACTGGCACCTTCTGGGTTTGCCCAGCAATGCACTGCCCTGCATCCAGCAGGGGTCCCCCTTCAGTCTTGTCTTATAGCAAAAAGTACATGCAAAAAATAAAATAAGAAAATGTAAGCAAACCCAACTCCGCAGGGTGGCGGGCAGGTTATGTGAGGACTAACATCCTGCTGTCCTGTGAGAACACCTGTTACAGGTAAGCAACTCTGCTTTCTCACAGGACAAGCAGGATGGTAGTCCTCACATATGGGTGAGTACCGAGCTGAGGATGCCCGAGCAAAGCACCAAATGCACCCAAAGACGTGCAACAGGCACAACAACAGGGGTGGAAATTTGGTTAGGAGGGCATCCTGAACGGGTCGGTGGAAGGATGTTGGGAAGTTAAACGGAAAACAAGTTGCGTAGAATGGACTGGCCAAAGATGGAATCCTGTGTGCCAGCCTTATCTAAGGAATAATGGGCTGCAAAAGTATAGCGAGAACTCCAGCTAGCAGCCTTACAAATATAAGCAAGCGGCACCGAACGGAGGTGCGCTACTGATGTCGCCATGGCCCTGACAGAGTCTTACACGGTCTTGCTGGTAGCAAAAAGAAATGCATTCCGCCAGCCAGGAGGAGAGGGTCTGCTTTCCCACAGGATTTCAAAATTTGATGGTATCAAAAGAAACAAAACAATTGAGTGGATTTCCTGTGGGCGGACGTGCGGTCCAGATAGAAATCTAGAGCACGTTTGCAATCCAGGGAATGCAGAGCCTGTTCTCCTGGGTTGGAATGGGGCCTGAGAAAAAAGGTAGGTAGGATAATAGATTGGTAAATATGAAATTCCGACACTACCTTCAGCAAAAATTTAGGGTGAGTGCGGAGCACTACCCTGTCATGCAGAATTTTAGTGTAAGGCGGGTAGGTAACTAATGCCTGAGGACATGATCGCAAGAAGAAAAACTACCTTCCAAGTAAGATAGCGGAGATCACAGGAGTGGAGAGGCTCAAACGGAGGTTTCATGAGCCGTCCCAAAACCACATTAAGGTCCCAAGCAGGGGCAGGAGGGCGAAGGAGGTTTTAAATGGAGCAAGCCTCTCATGAAATGTGATACTAAGGGTTGTGTTGAAATGGAGACATCTCCTATGCCCTTATGGTATGCAGACACTGCACTAATATGCACCCTGATAGAGGAAGTTCTTAGGCCTAACTCTGACAGGTGCCAGAGATAGTCCAGGAACCTCGCAGTGTAAGTGAAAGGGTCTATGGACATGGAATTCACCAGACCATAAACCTCTTCCATTTAGAGTGATAAGACCTTCTCGTTGAAGGTTTTCGTGAAGCCACCAGGACTCAGGATACAGACTCTGAAAGGTTAGAGTATTAACCTTTCAACATCCAGGCTGTCAGACAGAGCTTGGAGGTTGGGGTGTCGCAGATACCTTTCGTTCTGAGTGATTAGAAGGTGATTCTTCCCCAGAGGAATGAGTTGGCGTACTGATAGGTCCTGGAGGATTGGAAACCACACCTGGTGCCAGTTTCTCTCTCTCAGTCTGAGATTGTTTTTCATGGTCTTTAATTCTGATGTGTACAATAGTTTTCTATTTTTTTGAGTAGGCTGTAGGTCTCGGTTAATGAGGGGACATAGATCGTTGGCTATGTCAAGGGTGAGTTTGTTCCATGAGTTGAGTGCAGCTTCAGGGGATGTGCTGTCTAGTTTGGACAGGGAGTTGGAGAGTGCTGAGATTAGGTCCTCAGTGGGGCAGGGTTTTCTGAATATGATGGTGTTACTGTGGGAGGTCGTTCTGATGGTAGGGGGGTTTATGGTTAGTTGTGTGTTAATGAGGAAGTGGTCGGACCAGGGAACAGAAGTGCAGGAGTGGGTGTTTGGAGAGTGGATACAGGAGTTAACGAATATAAGGTCTAAGGTGTGTCCGGCTTTATGAGTGGGTGCAGAGATGAGCTGATTAAAGCCAATGGCTTGGAGTGAGTTAAGGAGGGTGTCACAGGAGGAGGAGAGAGGGGATGAGTCAACATGGAGATTGAAGTCTCCAAGTATGACAGCTGGAATTTCAATGTTAATGTTTTCAGATATGACTTCTATTAGAGGGAAGGGTTGTGCTCTAGTAGGCCTGGGGGTGTGTAGACCAGGTAGATTTGAATTTCTGGTGATTTGAACAGGCCAAGTTCAATTTGGGGGGGGGGGGTTTCAATGCTTATTTGTCTAAGTTTAAGATGCTTTTTGACTGCTAGGAGGAGGCCTCCACCTCTTTTTTTTGGGTCTGGGGATAGAGAATATATGTAAGCGGGCGTAGGGAGCTGATTTATTAGGACTATGTCAGAGTCCTTGAGCCAGAATTCTGTGACTGCGCAGATGTCAGGCTTGCAGTCGATCAGTAGATCGTTGAGTATGGGAGTTTTTTGGTGAGAGATTGGGCATTGAACAGAACAATTGAGAGGGTTGTCCTAGTAGCTGAGTCAGAGAGGAGATAAGGATGGGGAGGAGGGATTTGCGCTGAACTGGCGGGTTAGTATAAAGGGGAAAGAGGTGTCTGCGGTTTAGGTGGTGAATACGGGGGATAGGGAGGTTTATCATGATGTGGCAGGTCAAGAGGGAAAGCGCAGGATTGAACGGCAGAGAGCAGAATTTGGTAGGTGGGGGGGTAGAATAGGGGTACTGTCAGAGAGAAGTATTTCAATGGTGAAGATGATTACAGTGTTTAGCTGAGAGTTATATACAGTATATTTATTTATTATTTATTTATTTTTATTTATTCTATACCGATGTTCCTGTATACAATACATATCGCACCGGTTTACATGGAACTGAACTGTCGCCTCAGGGGCGGAATACATTATAACACTATAACATGTTGACATAGAACTTAAGGGAGAACGTTAATGAACAAGGTATACTGAGGCAGGGTGAAAAAACTATGTACATTCTGGGTTTGAGAAGGTGATACAGTTATATCATGCAAAGCACAAGATATGGTATGCTCTGTTTGGCAATAATTTGGTTGATGCTGTCTATGGGTGGGAACCGGAGTCCTAGAGCAGGAACGGATGTGAGAGAAGCCCAGCGATTTAGGTGGGAGCACAAAAGTGGACCCAAGTAGGGGCGCACTAAGGGGCAAGCCCCTTAGGTTGCGCTCCTTCATGCGAGCGACACCTGGCACGTGATGCCAGCAGGCGTAGCTCACTTTTAACGAGGTAGGCTGTCCTTTACAGATGAGGTCACTGTGGGCCACGCACCCCGATCCCGATGGATCTGTGCCGGTGAAGGCTCAAGCGGCGGCGCAGCAAAAAAGGAGCGAGAGGCGGTCGTGGCTCACCTTTAACGAGGTAGGCTGTCCTTTACAGATGAGGTCACTGCGGGGGCGGACTTACTCGGCGGGCAGGCCGGCGCATGAGGTCCGAGGTGCTGCAAAGGCCGCAGATGGTGTTGTGCTTGCTGGCAGGGCCGATCTCGGGCCAGGCACCCCGACCCCGATGGATCTGTGCTGGAAGCACAGGTGCGGTGGCAGCAACAGCAGGACTTGGGCGGTGAAGGCTCGTGTGGCAGCGCAGCAAAAAAGGAGATAAGGGGTAGACATGCACACCCTGATTCCTGAGGAAGGCTGCAACCACCACCAGGCACTTGGTGAATACTCATGGAGCGGACACCAGGCCGAATGGTAGTACACGGTACTGGAAATGACGGGGGCCGACCAGGAATTGCAGGAATTGCAGATATTTGCAATGAGATGCAGTAATTGAGATGTGTGTGTAAGCGTCTTGGAGATCTAGAGAGCATAGCCAATCTCCTCTTTGTAGAAGAGGAAATAGAGAGCCCAAGGTTACCATTTTGAATTTTTCTCTCTGCAAAAATGAGGGCGCGGAGGTCCAGTATCGGGCGTATGCCACCTGACTTTTTTGGTATTAGAAAATACCGAGAATAAAATCCTTGCCTCTGCTGGGAGAGGGGCACTGGTTCTATTGCTCGGGATTTGAGGAGGGATGAGACCTCCTGTTCGAGCAAGGGAGAGTGGTCGGACGCTCCCCACGTCAGCTGAGGTGGAGAGTCCGCTGGAACAGTCAGGAAATTTAGGTGGTAACCCTGAGTGACTACTGCCAGTACCCACTAGTCTGTGGTGACTGTATGCCAAGCGCTGTTGAAGTGGCAGAGCCGACCGGAATGGAAGGAAGAGGAGGTTGGCTTACACTCTCTAGGAAGGAGTCAAAACCCTGACGCTGGTCCAGGCTGAGAAGCTGGCTGAGACTTTTGAGGCCGAGTCTGCCTGGATTGACCTTTTTGATAAGGTCTGGAAGTACTTCCTCTAGAAGCTGAAGGATAAACCTTCCTTGGCTTTTAGGCCGGCCGCTTAGAGTCACGTCTAAAAGTTCTCTTAGGGGCAGATGGGAACTCAGATGGCACAGAAGAAAGCTGGCACAGAGTTTCATGGGGGATCCTTCAACTGTGCCACAGTCTCTCGGAACTTTTCCCCAAAGAGATTATCGCCCACAGTCCAAGACAGCTAACCTGTCTTGGACTTCTGGTCTTAAGTCCGATGATTTGAGCCAGGCCCATCTTCTGGCACTAATTCCTGCTGCAGACACTCTAGAGGCCATGTCAAAGATATCATATGCAGCATGGACCTTGTGCCTTCCAGCATCTAGACCTTTCTGAGCCAGAGTGTGAAGTTGAGTCTGGAGTTGCTCTGGTAAAGAATCAGAGAAGTCCTGGATCCTTTAAAAAAAAGTCTCTGTTATACTGTGTCATGTATAACTGGTAAAAGGCAATGCGAGATATGAGCATGGAGCCATGGAAGACATGCCTGCCAAAGGCATCCAGGGATTTTTGTTCCTTCCCTGGAGGTATGGAAGAATGAGGTTTTGAACGTCGTGCCTTCTTATGGGCTGATTCAAGAACCACAGAGTGATGATCCAATTATGACTTTTGGAACCCAGGAGCTGACTGCACCAGATAGGTGGCATCTGTCTTGAGGTTGACAGGTGGGACCGAACATGGGTGTTCCCAGTTTCTCTTCAGGAGATCAAGTAGGATTTCATGAATAGGTATAGACATGATTTCTTTAGGAGCATCTAGAAATTGGAGTACTTCCAACATCTTGTGTCTAGAGTCCTCTTCCATATGAAGCTGAAAAGGAATGGTTTCAGACATTTCCTTGACAAAATTAATAAAAGACACATCTTCCGGTGGAGAGCATAGTCTCATCTGGGGGAGAGGGCTCTGATGGTAAATTATCTGAATCCTGGGATGAATCATCGGTCCAAGGATTATAGGGCTGATCTCCAGCACCTCTTGGTCTCTAGCAGGGAGAAATGGTGCTAATCCTGAAGGACCAGGCCTAGGCATTGATGGCATCGGAGGAGGCACCGACGGCATCGGAGAAGGAACAGATGGCATCAATGGAGGCACCGAAGGGACCGGTGACATCGATGGACGAGTCAGTGGTAAAACTCCAGACGGTGGAATGGGTAACGGTGTTTCCTCATCATCCGATGATAGTGGAATCGGTGTGGAAGGTACTGGACCCACCGGTGCTCTTGGTTCCATCGGAGGCAGGGCACCGATCAACGCATCCAGTCTACCCAGTAGCGGTGTGAGTGCTAAGGGAATCGGATCAGTGACCGGCTCGGGGACCGGTACCGGAGTCAATGGAGGTTGGAAGCCCTGAAGTGCTTTACTGATGGCCTCTTGGATCATCCGATCCAATTCCTCGCGGAAGCCAGAGGCATGGAACCCTGGCACCAGAGTAGGAGACAGCACTGGCGTAGCCGGAGGGTCCACCGGTGAAGGTGGAATCGCAGATCCCGGCACCACTGAAGGTGGGGAACGCCTCGGTGACCCGGTCACAGAAGAGGATGGGGCCTTTTCTGGACGGGGCTTCTTTGTTGGTGGCTCTGCTGATGTCGAGGACGTGCCTGGATCGACGGACCGAGCCTTCCGATGCTGGTGTCAATGCTTTTCACGGTGTTCTCCTCGGTTCTTTTCTTGAGAATGCAAGGAGGCAATCAACACCTTTGGAATCGTCGAAGCCAGTCGAACAGCAGCGGTGTCCCGGTGCTGGCAAGAACTTGATGGCACCAGCTCGGACGACGTCGAAGCTATCGATGGAGTCGGGGTTTTTAACTGAAAGAGAAAGTCCATTTTCTCTAACCGAGCCTTACGGCCCTTCGGTGTCATTTTGGCACATTTGGTGCAAGTTAAGACATCATGGCTGGACCACTAATTTGTAGTACTGGCTGGATCACAAAACTGATATCCATAACTTCAGGTCCCTCAAATCAGCAGACCCTTGCCAAATGACCTCTCCAACAACAGTTAAAGCATGTGGAATAGACTGTGGCTTCGGTTCTGGGTAGAGAATTTGAGCTGTCCGTCTCCGAGGGATACTGCTGGGATCCTCCATAATCATTGCTGCACCAGGGAGGTTGTGCGGGTTTTCCTTTTAGCCTCCATACATGGGCATTAATTGCACCTGGTGGAAGGCATCTGTCAATTCTAGTGTTTTTTTCCAAAATGAGCCCTGGATGGCATCAGACCGAATTCCACATAGGACAATCAAGTCCATCTAGGAACTATTGTAGAACATAAGAACATAAGAACATAAATTGCCATGCTAGGTCAGACCAAGGGTCCATCAAGCCCAGCATCCTGTTTCCAACAGAGGCCAAAACCAGGCCACAAGAACATGGCAATTACCCAAACATTAAGAAGATCCCATGCTACTGATGCAATTAATAGCAGTGGCTATTCCCTAAGTAAAATTGATTAATAGCCATTAATGGACTTCTCCTCCAAGAACTTATCCAAACCTTTTTTGAACCCAGCTACACTAACTGCACTAACCACATCCTCTGGCAACAAATTCCAGAGCTTTACTGTGCGTTGAGTGAAAAAGATTTTTCTCCGATTAGTCTTAAATGTGCTACTTGCTAACTTCATGGAATGCCCCCTAGTCCTTCTATTATTCGAAAGTGAAAATAACCGAGTCACATCTACTCGTTCAAGACCTCTCATGATCTTAAAGACCTCTATCATATTCCCCCTCAGCCGTCTCTTCTCCAAGCTGAACAGCCCTAATCTCTTCAGCCTTTCCTCACAGGGAAGCTGTTCCATCCCCTTTATCATTTTGGTTGCCCTTCTCTGTACCTTCTCCATCGCAACTATATCTTTTTTGAGATGCGGCGACCAGAATTGTACACAGTATTCAAGGTGCGGTCTCACCATGGAGCGATATAGAGGCATTATGACATTTTCCGTTCTATTAACCATTCCCTTCCTAATAATTCCTAACATTCTATTTGCTTTTTTGACTGCTGCAGCACACTGAGCTGACAATTTTAAAGTATTATCCACTATGATGCCTAGATCTTTTTCCTGGGTGGTAGCTCCTAATATGGAACCTAACATCGTGTAACTACAGCAACGGTTATTTTTCCCTATAGCCAACACCTTGCACTTGTCCACATTAAATTTCATCTGTCATTTGGATGCCCAATCTTCAAGTCTTGCAAGGTCCTCCTGCAATGTATCACAGTCTGCTTGTGATTTAAGTACTCTGAATAATTTTGTATCATCCGCAAATTTGATAACCTCACTCGTTGTATTCCTTTCCAGATCATTTATATATATATTGAAAAGCACTGGTCCAAGTACAGATCCCTGAGGCACTCCACTGTTTACTCTTTTCCACTGAGAAAATTGACCATTTAATCCTACTCTCTGTTCCTGTCTTTTAACCAGCTTGTAATCCACGAAAGGACATCACCTCCTATCCCATGACTTTTTAGTTTTCGTAGCAGCCTCTCATGAGGGACTTTGGCTATTTGGCTATCTCGAGGCCAGTCTTTGCTTCTGGCTGCAGCAACTTCCAGCCAGCATCTTTCAGGCAATGGAACAGGTTTAGGGGCTTCCTTGGGCTGCAGGACGCCCTGCCGGAACTGTTGCCGGTAGGTTTCCAAGTTATACCCAGCTCTTACTAGGATGGCGTCTTGACTTCCACATAGGTGGCTCTTTCATCTGGATTAACTGCTTAAAAAGCAGCTTGGCTTTTGCCCATGAGTAAATTGGCTAGCTACATATTCCAGTTAGCTTCTGGCCAATTCACCATGCGGGTGGCTCTTTCGAAGTTTCTCAAGGAGATCTCAGAGTCACCCCCTGCATTTCTCTTGAACAGGACGGAAAGTGCATTCATCAGTTGTGGCTAGTGCATGGCTTCAGCAACTTCTGCCAGTACCCTCTGTTGCTGGGCGGACTGTTGGATAAACTATTCCTCTAAATTTTGAATAACTTTCTGGAACTGCTGCTGGATTTCCACCAGAACTTGTATCAGCTGATTCATGTTCTTTGCTCCTCCACCTACGCAAGCCGGGCGAGTCTTCAGAATTGAGAAAAGAAACAAAAAAAAAACCTTTCTAGCCTATTCGGCCTTTACTAACTGGGTAACTGCTTAAGGTCTGCTATAACCGCTTCCAAGGCAGTCCCTTCAGTCAGTAGGAGGGGTTTTGTTTTTTTTTTTGCTTTTTGGGCCCCTGCCCATGCTTTCCATTTAGAACAGGGATCCCAATTCTAACACCATACATGTTACCGAGTGATCAGAAAATAGACAGAGAATAGACTTCAGGCTGGATCCTTTAGAAATCTATTTGTAGAACTTAACAGCAAAAGTCTTTGCTACTCTGTAGCTTCACAAAACAAATGTACCAGTTTAACTTATAATTCCATGGGTTTCTCTCTCTCTCGGCTTACTTCTTTCACTCTGAGCCCTCCTAATCCCTCCGGGCCCTTTGCATGGTTAATGCAACTCCAACATTGCTCTCTGCTTCAACGGCAAGGGGAAATGTGGAAAAGAGGATTTGCATTCAGATAACTACCAACAAGGACTGAACTTCACAATCTGGTTAAACAAATAAGTGTGGGGGTAGCTTGCTTATAATGGCAGTTACTACCCTAAACCAGTTAAGCCTAATACATCACTTTGAATGCATATACGGCGTTGCTCTCTCTTCAACAGCAGGGGGATATGTAGAAAACAGGATTCAGACTACATCCAACAAGGCATTGATCTGTGCAGTCGGGGTAAATAAGCATCGGGGTAACTTGCTTGATGCGGTGGTTACTACCCTTAACCATTAAGCCTTATGCTCACCTTTGATGCAACTCCAACATTACACTCTGCATCAATGTCAGGGGAGGGCAGGAAATTTGAATCAGTTACCAACAAGGGCCCTGAACTTGGTGGTTGATGAAACAGATAAGTATGGGAAAATAAGTGTGAGAGCTTGCTGGGCAGACTGGATGGGCTGATTGGTCTTTTTCTGCCGTCATTTCTATGTTTCTATATGGACACTCGTGGTCCCATATGCACGTATATGGGCACACAAGTACTCTTTTTAAAGTTACCGTTCCTATGAACTATGTAAAAAATATTTTTAACTTAATTTGCATTTTTATTACTTTTGCAAGTTTTATTACTTTTGCATTAATTTTATGCTAATAAAAGGTATCAAATTAACAGCACTGGAAATTAAAGTCCTTTATTCATAAACAGATTTAATACAAGCAGTGACAATGTAAGCTTCCCCAAACTGCTCTACACACATATATCAAAATCTTCTTCTGCAGGGACCACTTGTATGTGTGTTAAAACATGACTCAGTCTGAATGATTATGCAATCTTTTGTCGCCATCCTGAGGGACTACAATGGTGCCAATTAGCATTTTGTTTTTTGTGATGCAGACACATGACCCATAGGAATTTATCAATATCATAAATTAATTTCACATAGACCAAACATAAATTAATTTCACATAGACATATGACAAAACTTTTCATCATTACTAATCTGAGCAAGATTTGAACCAATTATCTAGAGGGGGAAGACAGTTCTTTAAACCGCCCAGTATTCTCTCATTATGTTTCCCTTAATACATAGGCTCCAAGCCCCCATAACGGCCAAATGGAAGACCTAGGTTTGAATTCCAAGTCTAATATCTGCACTTAGTGTAATCCACAGATGATGCAGAGACAGCATTCACAGCTCCCAAGTTGAGGACATCCCACTTATTGGGCAAAGACAACAGGATACATACATAGAGAGGGAGCAGGTCCATGGACACTAGCTTAGAATATCCAATGACATAAAAGGTTTTAAACAACTTTTAAAACCTTGGCTATTTAAACAAACCTTCAAAGAGGTGATTCAGTCAGATAACAGACCTTAATGCTGACATTGATAATTTAGGAAACAACTATGTGCAGGAACAAAAAGATGTAAGAAACTAAGGAAGTGAAATTTTTAAAAGTGATATTTGCATTTTTATTACATTTGTGAACACAAATCTGTACATCTAAAGTATAATCCACTCTTACGGATTGAAAAGGCAGTATAGAAAAACAAAAATAAATAAATAAATGGCTGAGGACCATTGCTGAGACAACTGGGTTAGAGCAGGAGAAGGAAGCATTTAAAAAAAAACAAACACACACCCCAAAACCAGAAATTCAAACAAAGGCTTGCTGCACTGTAGCCCAACAAAGGCCTGTTCCAACTCAGCTGGAAGCCCAAAGCAGCTGCGAGGAAAATTCTGTGTCAACCAAAAAGTGCAGTCTCATGAAATGTAGAGATTACTTACCTGATAATCTCCTTTTCCTTAGTGTATGCAGATGGACTCAAAACAAGTGGGTATAGTGTGCTCGTGCTAGCAGTTGGAGACGGATCTGACGTCAGCACGGGTACATATACCCCCGCAGGAAGTGCAGCAATTCAGTAATCTTCCTTGCAAAAGCTTTAACTGACCGATCGATTAAATGAACAGGATTACCCTGACCGATTGATAGTAGCTGGAGACCGCCAGTGTTCTCAACTGGAAGGCGTCAACACCTGGCAGGGTGGATGCCCTATATAAGAAAACATGGCTTACCGTGAGTTGGTGAATCCCCATGTATACCGGCAGCCGGGCGGGATGCTGAGTCCATCTGCATACACTAAGGAAAAGGAGATTATCAGGTAAGTAATCTCTACATTTCCTAGCGTGTAGCAGATAGACTCAAAATAAGTGGGATTTACAAAAGCTACTCCCGGACTGGGCGGGAGGCTGCCCGAGGTCCGTTCAGGATTGCCCTCGCAAATGCTGAGTCCTCCCTGGCCTGGACGTCCAGACGGTAGAATCTGGAGAAGGTATGGAGAGAGGACCACGTTGCCGCTTTACATATCTCTGCAGGCGACAGCATCCTAGTTTCTGCCCAAGAGGCTGCTTGCGCTCTGGTAGAGTGAGCCTTGACCCGTGGAGGCGGTGGTTTCCCTGCTTCTACGTAGGCTGCCTTGATAACTTCTTTGATCCAGCGGGCGATGGTTGCCCGTGAGGCCGCTTCCCCTTGCTTCTTCCCGCTGTGAAGGACGAACAGGTGGTCCGTCTTTCGTACTGCTTTTGACATTTCCAGGAATCTGGACAGTAGCCTGTCGATGTCGAGATGGCGTAGTATTCGACCTTCTTCCGACTTCTTCAAACCTTCCGTGGTAGGCAAGGATATGGTTTGGTTGAGGTGGAAGTGTGAGACTACTTTGGGTAAGAAGGAAGGAACTGTGCGAAGATGGATGGTCTCTGGAGTGATTCGGAGAAACGGATCACGGCAGGACAGCGCTTGTAGCTCTGAGATGCGGCGTGCTGAGCATACGGCCAGCAGGAACACCATCTTCAAGGTTAGCAAACGGAGGGACAGGCCTCGAAGTGGTCTAAAGGCATGTCCCGCTAGAAATTCCAACACTAGGTTGAGGTTCCACAGGGGTACTGGCCACTTCAGTGGCGGGCGAATGTGTTGACTCCTTTCAGGAAACGTGAAACGTCTGGGTGTGTGGCGATGATGTTGCCATCACTCCGGGGACCGGAGCAGGATAGCGCTGCCACTTGAACCTTGATGGAATTGAGGGACAGACCCTTCTGAAGTCCATCTTGCAGGAAATCCAAAATGATAGGGATCTTAGCAGCATGTGGATTGGTGCTGTGAGTTTCGCACCAGGCTTCAAATACTCTCCAGATCCTTATATATGTTAGTGATGTGGAGAACTTGCGTGCTCGGAGGAGTGTATCTATTACCGGCCCAGAGTATCCTCTTTTCTTCAGTCTAGCCCTCTTAATGGCCAGACCGTAAGAGAGAATTGAGCTGGATCCTCGTGAAGGATGGGACCTTGCCACAGCAGGACCCTTTGTGGAGGCAGGGGAAATGGAGTCCCTGCCAGTAATCTTCTCATGTCTGCGTACCAGGGTCTTCTTGGCCAGTCCGGGGCCATTAGAAGAACTAGGCCTCTGTGCCGCTGAATCTTGTGTACAATGGCGCCCAGCAGGGGCTATGAAGGAAAGGCATATAGCAGGATCCCCTGAGGCCATGGCTGTACCAGGGCATCGATCCCCTGGGATAGCGGATCCCACCTGCGGCTGAAATATCTGGGTACTTGAGCGTTGGACCTATCTGCTAGTAGATCCATGCCCGGCGTCCCCCACTGATCCACAATCATCTGGAAAGCTGTGGGCGACAGCTGCCATTCCCCTGGATTTAGGCTTTCTCTGCTGAGGAAGTCTGCCGTGGTGTTGTCCTTCCCGGCGATATGAACGGTGGAGATGTCCTGGAGATTTGCTTCCGCCCAAGTCATCAGGGGGGCTATTTCTAGGGATACCTGTTGGCTTCTGGTTCCGCCCTATCGGTTGATGTATGCCACCATGGTGGCGTTGTCTGACATCACTCTGACCGCTCTGTTGCGAAGTCTGTGGGCAAATCGCAGGCACGCTAGCCTGACTGCCCGTGCCTCTAGTCGGTTGATGTTCCACCCCGACTCTTCTCTGTTCCACCGCCCTTGGGCGGTGAGTTCTTCGCAATGTGCTCCCCATCCGTTCAGGCTGGCATCTGTAGTGAGCAGGGTCCAGGTTGGTGAGGACATTCTTGACCCCCAGCTCATGTGGCCGGGCTGCAACCACCACCGTATCTGATTCCACACTCTGGCTGGTAGAGGTAGGTGTACGGTGTAGTTCTGTGATCGTGGGCTCCACCGAGATAGAAGGGCGCGTTATAATGGTCTCATATGAGCCCGCGCCCATGGTATCACCTCCAGAGTGGATGCCATAAGGCCGAGGACCTGTAAGTAATCCCAAGCTGTGGGCCGGGTGGCGCTCAGCCGGGCCTGCAGACGATTCCGGAGCTTTGATCTTCTCTTGGAGGTCAGGCTGACCTTGTCTTCCTGGGTGTCGAATCGGACTCCTAGGTATTCCAGTGACTGAGAAGGCTGTAGGGAACTCTTGTTCAAGTTTACTACCCATCCTAGGCTTTCCAGAAGAGCTATAACTCTGTTGGGTTGCCTGGCGGCTCTCCTCCGGTGACTTTGCCCTGATCAGCCAATCGTCCAGGTAGGGATGGACGAGGATTCCTTCCTTCCTGAGGGATGCCGCCACTACTACTATGACCTTGGTAAAGGTCCGCGGCGCGGTGGCTAACCCAAAGGGTAAAGCTTGGAACTGGAAGTGTTGGTTCAGGAATTTGAAGCGTAAGTAGCGCTGGTGATCCCGATGGATTGGGATATGCAAGTAGGCCTCCGACAGATCTAGGGATGTGAGAAACTCCCCTGGCTGCACTGAATTTTTGACAGACCGCAGGGTTTCCATGCGAAAGCTGGGGACCCGTAGGTGTCGGTTGACTGACTTGAGGTCCAGGACGGGCCTGAAAGTGCCCTCCTTCTTGGGCACTATGAAATAAATGGAATAATGCCCAGAATTTATCTCCCCTGCAGGCACTGGGATTATGGCTTTTAGGGACAGGAGCCTCTGTAAGGTAACTTCTAGTGCCGTCCTCTTGAGGGGTGAGCAAGGAGATTCCACAAACATGTCCGGCGGGAGCCAAAGAAAGTCCAGGGAGTACCCTTCTCGGATGATGGCGAGGACCCACTGGTCCGAGGTAATCTCGACCCACCTGCAGTAGAAGAGGGTTAGCCTGCCCCCTATGGCTGCTACCCCCTGATGGGTCGGCTGATTGTCATTGTGGGGTACAGCCGGGACCCGAACCCAAGCCGGTTCCCCTCTTGTTGCACTTAGTCCGAAAGGACTGGTTCCTGGCCTGCGGACAAGGTGCTTCGTAGCGAGTCCTGTAAGGGTTGAAGCGCTGAGAGTTTCTACCTCTGGATGGTCTAGGAAAAGGGCACTGGCTCCTCCTTGGCCCGTCTTCTGGTAGACGGGGTAATGGAGAGGCGCCCCATTTATTGGCCAGTTTCTCGAGGTTGCTGCCGAACAGGAGGGATCCCTTAAAGGGCAGTCTCGTGAGACGTGTCTTGGAAGAGGAGTCGGCCGACCAATTACGTAGCCAGAGCTGCCTCCTGGCTGCCACTGCAGATGATACTCCCTTGGCTGCCGTACGGACTAGGTCGGAGGCTGCGTCAATGAGGAACGAGAGAGCTGATTCCATCTCTTCTCCCGGGATGTTGTTCCTAGCCTGTGATAAACAGGAACGCGTCACCACGGTGCAGCAGGTCGCAATTCGTAGGGACATGGCTGCCACCTCAAAGGCTTGTTTCAGAATGGCGTCCATGTGCCGGTCATGTGTATCCTTGAGGGCCGTCCCCCCTTCCACTGGAATGGTGGTGCACTTCACAATTGCGCTAACTATGGCATCTACCTGAGGGCACGCCAGCATTTCCTTGGCTGCCGGGTCTAGGGGGTACATGCCAGCCAAGGCCCGACCCCCTTTGAATGAGGCCTCCGGGCGCATTCCATTCCAGATCGATTAGCTGCTGTGCTGCTTGTAGGAGGGGAAAATGGTGAGTCATTTGACGCAGGCACTCTAACAGGGGGTTCATTCTCGGTTCCCCTGGGGTATCATGGCCCGGAAGAGCCAGTTCCGACAGGCATTGAGAGATCAGGCCTGGAAGATCCTCTTTCAGAAAGAAGCGCCTCATGGTTCGATATGGTTCAATCCCCGAGGGAAATTCTCCCTCCTCAGGGGGCTCTTCGTCTTCCTCAGGGCAATCTGAATCCCCATAAGTGGGGGTTCCGGGTGGCAAGTGGCCGTGCCTAAGCCTTGAGGGTCCAGGGGCCGGGTCATCCGGTACGTATGGATCCGTTCGGGGCGCAGCCTGCATTGTGAGAAAGGCATGAATCCCTTTGAATAATTCCACCCAGGAAAGCGAAGCCGGATCTGGCCTTAGGGGCACCAGGTCTCTCGGGTTTCCTGGCAGCTCCCTGCTGCCTGCTAGGTCCAGGGTGTTCCCTGAGGAACTGGCAAATACGCTGGGCTGCGACCGGTCCTGGCCTGGAACTCCCAGGGCCTCTTCACATTGGGCACATAGGGAGTCTGCTTCCTCGCTCTGAGTGGCTCTGAGGTTGCATGAAAAGCAGCGGCTTATGCCTGATTCCAGAGGTGCCGGCTCCGCTGACGCATGGGCTCTCTTACGCTCCATCTCGTCTGTTAACTCAGCTAGAGTCTGCGCTTTGTAATATGCGCAAAAGATGTGCGCCTACCAATATGCGCTTATCAACGTGCGCTTATCAACTGGCGCCTATGAACGTGCGCCTAGGGATGTGCGCCTATCAGCGGGCGCCTATGAACGTGCGCCTATCAGCGCCGAACAGCATGCGCTGAGCAACGGGCGCCGAACAGTATGCGCTTAGCGACGGGCGCCGAACAGTATGCGCTTAGCGACGGGACGTGCGCCTATCCAGAAGGCGTCGGCGAACAGACAGGCAAAATGGTGACCCCCTTGGCGGGTTGCAACGTAGGCAGACTCTGCTACTCCTCGGTTCCTCTGAGACCAACAAGAAAACGTACGCCTTACCTTGTCTTCGGCGCTTCCCGGCTGCAACCCGGGCGGTCTCCGGCTGCGGGGGGAGAGGGTGATTACAGTCACCGCCGCGCTCGAGGAGGTGCATCCGCTGCCTCTAGGCCGCGCCCGAACTCGTCTCACTTAGGGGCCATCCACGCCGGCACCGAGGCTGCCTCTAGGCCGCGCCCGAACTCGTCTCGCTCGGGGGCCAAGCCACGCCCGAGCACTACTCACTCGGGGGCTAGGTCCCTGCCGCGATTCGGCCACCGGACCGAGGCACTTACCTCCGAGGGACCACGGAAATCGCCTCGGGAAACTCAACTGAGGGAGGGACCGAATGGTATCACCGCAGGAGTGCGGGGCTCGTCTTCAGGTAGGTGTCTTCTATGAATTTAGTCGTTAGAATTTGGAAAAACGGTCAGCGAGCGTGAAGTAGCTCCAAACTGCTTTGGAGACGGAAATTTCTGAATTGCTGCACTTCCTGCGGGGGTATATGTACCCGTGCTGATGTCAGATCCGTCTCCAACTGCTAGCACGAGCACACTATACCCACTTGTTTTGAGTCCATCTGCTACACCCTAGGAAAAGCTATTTTCTGCTTCATATGTAAGGCTTAACTATAGCTCATTTCCAGTGAAAACTAGCTACATAGTTATAAATCTCACTAGAGCTACAGTCTCACATCTGTAAAAGAAAAAGTGAAATACAATTCTCTACCATAAATCTTACTCATTAATGACTGAAAGGAATGTTAGACTGTACCATGTCCTAGTCTGCCATAGTTTCCTCGACCCCACGTGTACAGCTCCCCATCAGCAGTGATAGCTGCACTGTAAGTGCTTCCACAAGCAATGTTAACAACATGCTTCCCAGACAAAGAAGATATCATCTTGGGCTCTTCTAATGACCTAGTTAGAGAAAGAAATATTCACTTACAAGCAAAGCCAGACAAAACAGAAATATTCTTCATATCATCAGAGAAGGATGGTTCCCAGTAAAGAAATGAGATTTTCAAATGCTCACAGACAAGTTAGTTCTAATTAGTGACAGCCTACTTTCTAACACTATATACCTCAGGTATCATGTTGCCAGCAGCTTCAAAACTGGAAAATAGGTTTTCACCGCAAAGAGACTGTGGAAAATGGATAATGAAAAACTGCTATACCATGTCCAGACTGTAATGGGATGTTAATGTGTATACTCAACTTCAGGTTGTAGCTTTGCAAATCTGCTCAGTGGCACTGGGGAAGTTTCAGCTCATCAGCATACTTCTCCCAGCTGCCTTAGTGGTGGACTCTGTCAGGCCTAGATGAAATATTAAGCAAAATAAGGCACCGAAGGAAGGGGAGCACCAGAGAGGTTTTTCCCATAGCTATCATGCCCTTAACTCTTTCACTACCACACTTGACTTTTGTCACATTTTCTGTTAATTGTTCTTATCTGACATGTTCGTCTTTAATCTGCACGTCCAAGGGTATGTAAAAATTCAAGCATTCGGACATACATCCACTGTCTCAGACACACGCATGCTTCTACTCCTGTTCCTGTGCTCAGTATCCCCCCCTCCTTTGGACTGGCTCAGTTCAGCGCAACAAAAACTGTAAAACCCAGATTCAGTCATGCTGAACTTTATAAAATAATTTTAGAAAACAAAAATTGAGTGTTTCCAAATATAGATATTGCCTTATGTATATTTTTAACATTTATGGTCACAAATTGCACAGCTGAGCAGTCATTTTCTCAGTTCAAGCAGATTAAAAATCCTAACAGAACTATGCGACAGGATGCTAAGTATAGAAGCAGATTTGTTAGGCCAGTTTAGTTTTGAGGACTTCATCAAAGTCTTTGCAATTAAAAAAAAGTAGGAGAAAACTTTTTAAAGTTATAATTAGGCAACAGTAAGCATTAGTTTGCATCTTTTGATCCATGTAGATTGAAATGCTATATATCTTCAAGGTTAAAAAGCAATGGAATAAAATATTTCTTTTTTGTATAAATGATCTTTCTCCATTAGAAAATCCTTTTTAAAATATTATCCACCAACATTGATTTCTCTAGAAAGAGAACTGAAAAGTATACCTTCAAGATCACAATTTCAGTACAGATAATATCAGATCTTATTTTGCCTTATAATCATTGGGAGGGTGATTAAAATTATACATTTTTGTATTTGTATTTTTTCACTTATAACAATTTTATTACAAAATGCATGAAAAAGTATTGAAAATTTGCTTTTTTTCTGTTGCCTTAGTTATAACAATAATTTGCTTATATTGCTTACTATTTAGTGTTAAATAAATAAATACAATTTTAGTTGATATTTAATAAAGTTGTGTAGTCTGGCCTGGAAGAAAATTTGTAATGGATTTCACCTTCAGCACTTATTGAGTCTTAATGTCGTCAGTTAAGAAATGGAAGGGCCGAGGGGGCACCATTTTTGGGCTATGTTTAGGGCATCAGTTGGTCTTAATCCAGCCCTAGACTCTGCTTATCACTGTTACCTACCTAGGTCTCTACCAAACCGTGATTCTTATAGTAGACAGTCAAGTAGTGGGGAGGTTGCAACTCATATGCATACTTTTCCCAACTGCCTTAGTGGTAGACTCTGCAATCACCACAACTTACCTGAGTTGGACTACTACCTGTAATGCTTTCCTGGTGTACAAAAAGAGTGCCTTCTGGCCTTCCTGGATGCCGGTGCCATTGAATCTATGCTTGGGTGCACAACAATAGTTTAACTGCGCACGAGAATTGTGCACGGCAGTAGTTATGCTTGTGGCCGTAGTTATACGCATGAAGCGGCTTTGTGCATGGCTGTAGGTATGCACATGGTGTGCACTCCAGTGTGCAAGCAGCAAACTTGTGCCGCAGCTCGTTTGTGCACGCTTCTATGAGATGCGCATAAGTCGCCGGATTGTCCTGCATGTACCGCCGAGGGGAAGGGAAGATAGCGCCAACGACCCCCGCATGCAAGATGGCGCCCCCCCAAGGGTCTCCATGTGTGTGTGGACGCTTTCACAGGATCGGGGCCTAGCCTAATCAAGGGCTGCTCAACCCAATCGGTGCTCCCTTTTTAACTCGCCAGAGTACAGTCGGTACAGCGATCCGAACTCTGAAGACCTGAATTAAAAGTTTCCTTCTTACCTGGACTTGGTGCTTATGCTTGTGCATCGGAAGGTCTCCAGCTGCGGGAGGAGAGGGTTCTACCTTCATCGCCACGCTCGGATGTGCACCCGCTAACACTTAGCCACTCTGGGGTCTAAGTCCACGCCGGGACCAAGGCACCTCTGAGGGATATCGAAGATCACCTCAGGATCACCTTAGGTATCACCGCAGGAGAGCGGGGCTCGATCTTCTTAAGGTAAATTTATCTTCTTCTTGTAATTTTCCTAACACTGTGCTAGTGTATGGGATAGTGTCAGCATCTTCTAGAAGACAGAGTGATGCTAAGGAAGTGAGGTCAGTGCAGGGGTCTATGTACCCACGATGACGTCAGATTGAAATCTGACTCCGGCTCCCATCTGCTAGCAGAGCAGCACATAACCCATTGGTCTGAGTCCATCTGGCTACATGCTAGGAAATAGGGGTTATGTACATGGCCGGGCCCTGAGCGTGTAACCCCCGATACATGCAGAAGTGCCGGGCCAGAAGAAAGAGGTGGGCCGGGACAGCGCCATTAGATGCTGTCCCGGGAAAGCACGTGCCTGCAGCCAGCGGCACGCATAACTTACTTTTGCTCATCAGACCAAGTTAGTTAAAAAAAAAAAAAAAAAAACAACAACAAAAAAAAGAAAAAGCTAGTTAGGGTTAGTTTAGCGGTTGGGGGAGGAGAGGGGAAAAGGGAGGAAAGGTTGATAAGGGTAAAGGAAAGTTCCCTCCCAGTCCGTTCCTTAACTGGAGTGGACTGGGAGAGAACTGGGAAAGGCCTACTCCCATCACTGCATGTTGATTTAGAAAATTCCGCCCCCTCCCCGTGCTTGTGAGTGCCGAACCACCCACACATGCGCGGAGAATTTAAAATCCGACACACATATGCACGCGGGAACTGTATTTTATAACATGCATGTGCATGTTATAAAATCAGCACGTCCATGTGCGCATACTGGGAACCATGCACAGGCCTTTTAAAATCAACCCCAAAGGATTCATCTCTATAAAACCAATTTAAGTATTCCTATCACAAAACTCCTAGATATCCAATCATTTATTTATTTTATTTAGCACATTTATAGCTCACAGATCCCCAAAAAATTGCTCACTGCAAAGTACATAAAACAGTTAAAACACACAAAACCAACAGGACATAAAATAACAGCAATTATATAATATAGAACATCCTGAAGAACATATTCAAATGCCATTTAGACTGATAATATAATAGTTATCTGTCTAAATGGCTTACCTGACTATATTTAGCCGGAAGAAAAAGAAAAAAAAGAGACATTTCAGGGGCTGAGATATCAGGGGCTGAAATATCCGACTAGCCTAGTTGAATATCAGGTACATCCGGCTACATTAGCAGGATAACTTTAAACCTGCTTCTGAGCGGCCTTGTGTGGCTGGACAAGACAAGGCTAAGATATCTGGCTAAGTAGCGCTGTCATCAATTAAACGAAAAATAATTTGCCACATCCCCTACCTCCGTCACACATGGGTGACATTTCCTGGTACGGAAATCTTATGTCAAAATTTCTAGAACTCTAACTTGGCCTCATTGAGCATTCCCAGCATGCATTATAAACAAGCATCCACGCGCGATCCCCTTCAGTCTTAAAATAAAGAATACTAGGATAAAATTTTAAAAAAAGAAAGCAAACCACAGAGTGGAAACCCAACTCCACAGCGTGGCAGGCAGGTTTTGTGAGGACTAACATCCTGCTGTCCTCTGAGAACAGCTGTTACAGGTAAGCAACTCTGCATTCTCCGAGGACAAGCAGGATGGTAGTCCTCACATATGCGTGAATCCCTAGCTACAGAATGTCCCCCAACATAAAAAGGGTACCAACAAAGCACCCAAAACAGTTGCCAATGGATATAACAAGGGTTTTGTTGCTAACGGGGGAGGGGGGGGGGGGAACAGCCTGAACACAAACAACAGGCCCTGCACCAACATAAGCCCACCAGTATTCTCTGCAAAAGCCAACTGTGGATAAATTAAGAAAATTTGATTATTAAAGATAACCATTCCAGCACTTAGCCAACATAAAAACAATGAGCTTAGACAAAAGTTGTAATAACACTAGTCTAGGGCCTGCAATAACATTTTCCAGTAACCCCTGGATCACGCAGCCACGCAGGAGCACAATAGCATAACTATCAGCAGCCAAGGGCAGGAAGGTGGATCCACCTGTTCTTATTAAAGAAAAGGAAATTCAGGTAAGCAGTAATTTCTCCTCTCAAAATACAGACAAGTGGATCCAGAACCAATAGGATGTACGAAAGCTAGTCCCTAACAGGGCGGAAGGCTGCCCGCGGTCTGATCAACACCACTCGCACAAAAGTTGTGTCCTCCTGGGTTGCATATCCATGTGATAATGCTTGGAAAAAAAGGTGTGTAAAGAGGACCACTTCACAGCTCGGCAAATGTCAACAGAAACAAAAAACCTAATCTCCGCCCATGACACTGCCTGAGCCCTAGCGGAAAGAGACCTAACTTGACCAGGCAACGGCTACTCAGCATACACATGGCCATGACTACCTCCTTAATCCAGCAGGCTACTGTAGCCTGCAATGCCAGCTCGCCCTGTTACTCCTCCCGTGGAGAACAAATAGGCAATATGTGTTCCTGAGAGGTTTGGAAAACCTCCAAACACCTCAAGCTATGCCTCTTCACATCCAAGGGCCATAACAGGTGACATTCCTCCGCATCTCTTTCCCTGTCCAGAGATGGCAGGAAAATGGACTGATTCAAGTAAAAATCCGAGACCACTTTTGGCCAAAAAGAATGGAAAGGCTCGCAGCTGTATCGCCCCTTGCTCCTGGCAAGCCAAAGCCTGCAGTTCGAATACTCTATGCGGAGAACAAATTGCCACAAGAAACACCATTTTCAAGGTCAGTAATCACAAGGAGAGACAATGCATCCGTCGAAAAGTAAGGTCCTCCAAAAAATAAAAAACTAGATTAAGATTCCTCAAAGGCACCGGTAACCGCAAGGGAGGACAAAGATGCTTCACTCCTTTCAAGAAACGGACCACATTCAGATGAGCCAACAAGTGTCCACCATTCACCTGACCTAAGAACAGGCAAGAGCCACCACCTGTACCTTTAATAAATTAAAGGTCAACACTTTACTCAATCCAGAAATTCCAAAAAGAGCGGGATCTGAACCAAATGAATAAGAACCCCTCGATCTTCACACCAAGTCTCAAACACTTGCCAAACTCGCACACAGGCTAAGAAAGTGGAGAACTTTCTCGCTGATAGCAAGATGGCAAACACCGCAGCAGAATATCCACACTTCAACAACCAAGCCCTCTCAAGGCCCATAATGTAATACAAAATCTAGTTGGATCTTTGAGAAGAACAGGCCCCCTGCCTTAGCAGATCCCTGTGAGCCAGAAACCGGAGGGGAGAGTTCACCAGGAGCCTTTCGCAAATCTGCATACCATGGACTCCTGGGCCAATGTGGTGCTACCAGAAGCACCATTCCTGTGTGACTCTCGAACCATCAAATCATTCTGCCCAACATGGACCACGGGGTCAAAGGCATACAGCTGCTTCCCTCAGGCCACTCCTGCATGGGGTTATCAATTCCCAAGGACTTTTGATCTCTCCGGCGACTGAAGATGCAAAGAACCTTTGCATTGTGAGAAGTCACCAGAAGGTCCAGAAGGCCCCTGGGATCCACTATGAGTTGGAATGTCTCTGATAAATCCCATTCTCCTGGATCCAGACTCTGACTGCTGAGAAGGTCGGCTCTTACATTGTCTTTTCCTGCAATGTACAAGGTTGAGATCTCCTGAAGATGCACTTCTGCCCATTCCATAAGTTGGGCTATTTCCTGCGACACTTGCTGGCTCTTGGTTCCTCCCTGACGATTGACATACTCTTTCATCGTCGCATTGTCAGACATTATCCGGACTGTTTGACCCTACAAGTGGACAAAAAATTGCAAGCATACCAACTGACTGATGCTCCAGAGAGACTGTTCTGTACTCCCCAACCCTGGAGATTCGCATCAGTCATACCAGCCAGTTCGGTAATCTTAAGAAAAACCCCTTTCTTAGATTTATTTATTTATTTATTTATTTAAATTCTTTTAATATACCGATGCTCAAGACAAGTCTTATCGTACCGGTTTACAATGGAACTAGGGGAAAAACCACATTAACAACTATGGAGGAGAAGACAAAGTTACAATAAACAGGGAGTATAAACTTGGGCGTTAGGAGAGAGGAAGAAGAAGTTCAAACGAATACAACTGGAGAGTAATATAGTTGAGCAGCGAACAGTAGATTAAGTAGCGGTACATATATAAACATAGAGTTGCTTGATTCAGTGGGTAATTTATCATAAGCAGTTACCAGGATAACATTTCCTGCGGGGTAAAGAAGCATAACATTTCTTGTGGGTAAAGGAGCAGGGGAGGAACCGGGTGGGTGAGGGGAGGGCAGGGACCGGAGTGAGGCGAGGCGAGGTGGTGGGGAAAACTGGTAGGAAGGAGGGGGGGGAGGGTGAGAGAGTCAGTACTGGTTGATTTGAGGCTCGTTCAGCAGAATGCTTGCGCGAACAGCCATGTTTTCAGTTTCTTTCTGCAGGAAAGATAGCATTGTTCCTGGCATAGATCCGGGGGTAGTGAATTCCAATGGAGCGGTCCCGCTGTAGATAGTGCTCGTTTATGAATGAAGTTGTGAACCGAGGATTTGATTGGGGGAGCCTGGAGAGAGCCTTTGTATGCGGATCTAATCGGCCTTGCAGAAACATGTAGTTCGAGAGGAATGGAGAGTTGGAGTGTGGATTGCTGGTAGACAGACTTGTGGATGATAGTAAGAGTCTTGAAGAGTATTCTATAATGGATGGGTAGCCAGTGTAGGATTTTTAGGATTGGTGTGATGTGGTCCTTATGACGTGTGTTTGTAAGGATCCTGGCCGCTGTGTTTTGCAGCCTCTGTAGAGGTTTAGGAGATGAGGCGGGAAGACCGAGTAGTAGTGCGTTGCAGTAGTCAATCTTTGAAAACAGAATGGCTTGAAGAACTGAACGGAAATCATGGAAGTGTAAGAGCGGTCTTAGCTGCTTTAGAACCTGTAGCTTAAAGAGCCATTCTTTAGTTGTGGTGTTAATGAACTTTTTGAAGTTCAATCTAGAGTCAAGGGTGGCCCCAAGGTCTCTAACCTGGCTTGCTAGAGGAATAATTGCGTTGTTGGTGAAGGGGTTGTTATCGCTAGGGGAGATGACCAGGAGTTCTGTTTTGGACATATTAAGGACCAGGTTGAGGCTCGAGAAAAGGAGGTTGATGGTGTGTAGGCAGCTGTCCCAAAAGTTTAGAGTAGTGGAGAAGGAGTCCGAGATGGGGATTAGGATCTGCACGTCGTCTGCGAATATAAAGTGGGTGAGGCTATAAGTAATTGGCATAAAGGAAGTAGATAGATATTAAACAGGGTAGGGGAGAGTGATGAACCCTGTGGTACTTCTTGTTTAGAAGGTATGGGGTGGGATTCTTTGTCATTTATTTTAACATTTTAGTGCCTGTTGTTCAGAAGGATTTGAACCAGAGCAGTGCAGAGCCAGAGATGCCTATTTCCATTAGACCGTTGATGAGGATAGTATGGTTTACAGTATCGAACGCCGTGGAAATGTCAAGAAGGGCTAGAAGGTAGGATTGTCCCTTGTCAAGGCCCATCAGGATGCTGTCCATTAAAGAAAGAAGGAGAGATTCTGTGTTTATGCGTTTCCTGAAACCGAATTGAGAAGGGTAGAGAATATTGTGAGAGTCAAGGTAGTCTGTGAGTCGGATGTTGACCAGCTTTTCCATTAGCTTGGCTATAAAAGGTAAGTTTGCAATGGGGCGGAAATTTACAGGGTTAGCTGGGTCCAGGTTGGGTTTTTTTAGTAAGGGCTTCAGAGAAGCAATTTTTAAAGAGTCAGGGACAGATCCTTGAGTGAGGGAGCAATTTATGATGTCAGCCAGAGGTTTAGCAATGGAGAAGGAGTTTGGTCGTTATTTGGTCCAAAGGATGTGATGAAGGCTTCATATTCTTGATTATCGATTCGATTTCCAGGGATGATGTGGGTTCAAGAGATTCTAGCATCTGATTGTGGATAGTTGGTGAGAGATTCTGGCTGGGTGGAGGCGGGGAATTTGATGAAATGTTGGATGTTGCCAGAGGGGCAAGTAGATTTTTGATTTTTTTGTCAAAGAAGATTGCCAACTCAGTAGATTTGTTTTGGGCTTCTTCTTCTGGGAAGGTAGGAGGAACAGGGGTGGTAAGTGCTGCAACATATGAGAAAAGAGTTTTTGGGTCGTATAGGAAGCTGTGTATTTTTTTGGCGTAGAAATCTCGTTTAGTGCGAAGAATGGAGGTTCATTGTGGTTTTATAGGAAGCCCGTGAGGTAGGGGAGGGATCCTTCCGCCAGCGTTGTTCTTTGTGTTGTAGGTCTTGTTTGAGTTTTCTTAATTCGGTTGAGAACCAGGGTTTTTTGTTCGTGCAGGCTGGGTTGATAACTTTTGAAGACATGGGGCAGATTATGTTTGCTACTGAGTGCGTGATAGTTTGCCAGGAGGTAATAGCAGTGTCAGCATCAGAGAGGTCCAGATTAGTTAGGTCTTTGGCAAGGCTGTTGCTGAGTGTGTCCATGGAACATGGTTTCCTGAATTGGATGGAAGATTTAGTGACAATGGGTGTCTGTTTTTGTTTTATTGATAATTCAGTAACTATCAGCAAGTGATCTGACCAAGGGATGGGGGTACAGGTAGGCGGGGAGATGGGCGAGATGGTTTAATTCGTGAATATCAGGTCAAGCGTGTGGCCTGCCTTGTGTGTGGGATTGTTTATAATTTGTTTGAATCCCATAGCCTGGAGGGAGGAAAGATGGGCTTCGCAATTGGATGAGGGAGAGGGGGAGTCAACATGGATGTTGAAGTCTCCTAAAATGATAGCGGAGGAGTTGGTGTTGATGTGTTTGGCTATAATTTCAATGAGAGGAGAGGGGTCAGCTTCTAGTAGCCCCGGGAGGGGCGTATATAAGGCAGATTTGAAGCTGGGTGGATTTGAATAGTCCGATTTCTAGTTTGGTCGTCGATTTAAAGGCTTGCTGGGATAGTCTCAGTTCTTTTTTAGCGATTAACATTATTCCTCCCCCACTTTTTTTTAGGTCTGGGGATAGAGAAGAAATGTATTTATTTATTTATTTATGTTTTTTATATACCGGCATTCGCAATGAATATTGCATCATGTCGGTTTACAATTAACAAGTGTAGAGGGAACAAGAAAGATAATAAATAATAATGATTATAATAATTAATAATAGTAAACATTAAACAAGTGAAGGCGAAGGTTTGCAGTTACAATAAAACAAGGGAGTTATACAACTTGGAACAGAGAAAAGAAGCTAGGATTTTAACAGAGAGAACATCTATGCCAATAGCGGCATTTGTGGCATTAATGAATTACCCTAGTGAAATGAAGTTGTTAATTACTGTGTTATGGTAAATTCTAAGTGATTAGTTAATGATGAATTGAGGTTCAGATTAGGTCTGGAAAGGCTTTCAAAAATAGCCACGTTTTGAGTCTTTTCCTAAATGTGGGAAGGCAGGGTTCCTGTCGCAAATCTGGTGGGATGGAGTTCCATAGTGTTGGTCCTGCCGTGGAGAAAACCCTATCTCTGGCGGATATGTGTCGAGTGGTTTTGGAGTGAGGTACTTGTAGGGATTCTCTGTAAGACTCTCTGATGGGTCTGTAGGAAGTATATTTTTTGAATGGAATTTGAAGATTAAGCAGAGAGAGTTGATGGATTGCTTTGTAAATAGTGGTTATGGACTTATATATGATTCTGTAGTGAATTGGCAGCCAGTGAAGGTCTTTAAGGATTGGTGATATGTGGTCTCTTCTCCGTGTGTTTGTTAATATTCTCGCTGCCGTGTTTTGAACCATCTGCAAGGGTTTAGTGTGAGATGAAGGAAGACCTAATAGTATAGAGTTGCAATAATCTAGCTTAGCAAAGATTATTGATTGCAAAATAGTTCTGTAGTCCTGAAAGTGGAAAAGTGGTCTTATTCTTTTTAAGACTTGGAGTTTGAAGAAGCAGTCCTTGGTAGTTTGATTTATGAATGATTTAAGGTTTAGCCTGTTGTCAATGATAACTCCTAGGTCTCTTACTTGTGGAGTTTGTAAATTGGGTGGTGTGAGTGGATGTTGCTGTTTTCAGAGGAAATTAGGAGGAGTTCGCTTTTTGAAGAATTTAGTATTAGGTTAAGGCTGGAGAGGAGTCCGACAATTTTTAGAAGACAAGTTTCCCAGAATTCTAGAGTTTTAGTGTAGGATTCTTTGATGGGGATGACTATCTGGACATCATCTGCATATAGAAAGTGTTTAAGGTTTAATTTGGTTAGCAGTTGGCAAAGAGGGAGCAGGTAGATATTAAAGAGCGTTGAAATCATATAGTTGTATTGGTAGTTGGATAATTAGGGCAGTATCTGTGTTTTTCAGCCAAGTTACGGTAATGGCACAGATGTCCGGTTGGGTGTCCAGGAGGTGGTCGTTGAGCAAGTGAGATTTTTTTGAGAGTGATTGCGAGTTGACAAGGGTTAAGGTGATTAAAGACAAGCCTAGGAATTGGGTTAGAGGGGAGATCATGATTTGAATCAGGGATCTCATTGAGCGTAGATTGAGTATGGGTTGATTAGCTCTGTAGGGTAGTGAGCGTGGGATAATAGGAATAGGGAAGGTTTGTAGCATGTTGTCTTTTTGGATGACAATGGATGACGGTTAGGACCGTGGAGTGAAGTATTGCTGCTAGAAGAGATGAGTGATGGGATGTTGCTGGGAGTGATGAGAACAGGGTGGTTGATGAGTGCAGGAGACGATGGGTGCTGGAGTGATTGCTGGCGGAGAAGGGTGCTGGATGCTTGCTGGAATAGATGAGTGCTGAAACGATTGCTGGAGGGGAGAGTGCTGGATGAATCGTTAGTAGAGACGGGTGTTAGATGATCGTTGGAGGAGACGAGTGCTGGATGGTCGCTGGAGGAGGCGGGGTGCTCGGAGGTTGCTGGTGGAGGGGATTGGTCGGAGGTTGCTGTCAAAAGGTGAAAAAGGTGAATGCTGTAGATGAGTGCTGGATGAATGCTTTTGTAGGAGAATGTTACGAGAGACTGTTAGATGATCTGCTTGTAACCAGCACTGCAGTTGTGTGCAGGTCTTCATCAGAAGGAGAAGCCAAATCATATAGTCCTGAGACTGAGGGCTCCAATGAGCTAGCAGAGTGCACTGAAGGGAATGCGCATGTGCCCTTGCCCTTGGCACCGCCTCCAGGTTGCCGCCATCAATCCGAGTACCTGTAGATAAGACCACACTGCCGGGCAAATTAGAAACACCCTGACACACTTCATGATGAACCAAAGACCAAGATACTCTAATGTCTGGGATGGCCGAACATTGCTCTTGGCCAGGTTCACCATCCAACCAAGCTCCTGCAACAAGCAAAATCACCTTGCATGAGACTCAAAGGCTCACTTCTAGGCTCTTGGCCTAAATAAGCCACTCATCTAACATGCAGTGAACCAGAATTCCCATCCTTTCTCAACTCTCATCACCATAACTTTGTAAAAAGTTCTGGGCGCGGTGGCTAAACCTAAAAGCTGTGCTTGCCAAAAACTGTGAAACTAAGAAATCGTTGATGCTCTAGATGGATGGGAATATGAAGACATGCCTCTGACAAGTCCAGAGACATCAGAACCATGATGTTGGGTCGCTAGAATAGGGCTGAGCATTTCTTGAGGTAGATTGGCTTGAATACACTGACCCTTCTGCGGTAGATCAGCAGGAATGGAATCTCTCATAAGACGAGTTACTGAACTAGGTCTTCTCCTGGAGTGGAGTGGAATGAATAAACAGTGCCTGAAGCTGAGACCATCAGAATTTCAGATGGGATTACTATTTCCTCCAGCTGGGAAGATAATATAGAATGTGTAGAAAATGTTAAAGGTGTTTTCACACTGCATAATGACTAAAAAGAGGCACAGGACTTCCCTGAAGACAAAATTGCAATCTGGAGTATGTTCTGTTTTAGCAGGACTGGGGTTAGAGCTTTATACACTCAGGAGGGATCCAGAGAAGGCCAGCATGGGATAGGTATATGCTACCTTGCTATGAGTCAGAGCTAATCTCATTAGCAGTTTGCTAACTGCAGCTGAAGGCATCTGAGCTCTGTGGACAGAATCAATTAGATCTTTCTGTCTTAAAACATCTGCATACCCAGGCAGACGTTCAGGAGCAGGATTACCCAGTACATTTTTTTGCTCCTGATTGTCTTGGCTGGATCCAGAAGCAAATTTTGCCTTCACAGCTAAGATTTTAACATTTTCCTGGCAAAATATAGCTGTATTAGCTGGAATCTCCAAAAAGGCTGTATTGGGTATTTGAGAGGTATCCCTAAATGCTGATAGAATCTGAACTTTGTCTCTCTGGAGCTGGCTTAGAGGCTGCAGTAACCTGACACAAGTGCAGTAGAACAAAAGCTGTACCAGACTGTGAGGCAGTGCTTTCCCCTACATGTTCAGATTTTTAACTTCTTTTGTCTGGTATTAATAGTGCTGTGTGATTCAGGGAATATGGGTGGGATCTTCTTAGTGTTTGGGTAATTGCCAGGTTCTTGTGGCCTGGTTTTGGCCTCTGCTGGAAACAGGATGCTGGGCTTGATGGACCCTTGGTCTGACCCAGCATGGCAATTTCTTAAGTTCTTATGTTCCCCAGGCCAAATGCATGAAGGCAGACACCGATGTTTGTAACTTGGAAGACATTTTTAAAACTTTTGAAGTGAGGGTTTGCATACTGACACTTAAACCCACATGGCAGGTTTAAGGAAATGAAATTGATTATACTCAAGGAAGGTTGGTGGATTCCAAATTTGGTAAGCAGGGCAGACATAATAAAGCACAGCATCTGGAATGACTTGAGGTGCTGGGGCAGAAACACAAGTTTATTGTCTGTAACAGAAAAATCTGTTGTGGACTCACTGGGTTGGCAGGGAGCCCTGCATCCAATCCTGCAGGAATTGTTTGGCTTCTTCATTCTGACACAGGGCAGCAAACTGGAGTCAGGGACCACACTGGTAGAAGCAAGACAATACCACAGGGCCAGATTGGAGCTGGTCTTCTGCCTAACCAGCCCCCTCCCCTGCAGGTTAAGCCCTTGAGTTCTGGGTAGGGTGCCAACTTTACCACAGGCCACGACTGGACACTTGAGTACTCTTGGGGGTGAGAGGAATCACAAGGAGGTATGTTTGTCCCCCCCTCATTTGCATTAATTTGCATACATTTGAGATCATCCACCTTGATCTCATGGTATCATGCCTATTGTAACATGTATTGTTTGTGGGCTTGGCCCTCAGAAAGCCATGAATACATTAAATTACTATTACAAAAAGGTAAACTTCCCAGACAAAAACAAGTTGAACTGCTAGCACTCAAACAGTAACAACCTTACTCATAAAAAGGTAACACTGCAAATATTAAACCAGAACCTAAAACACCAATACCCTTCCTATTATGGGAAAAAAACAAACCAAGCTGCAATAGATTCCTATCTCACCTCAATCACACATGCAGAGTCAGACACTCGCCAAAATCAGAAGAGACGATAGTATAAATAAAAACATATGACAAGAACTGAACTGGAAACGCAACTCTACATGCAGTGCAATAATAGAAAAACAGAAACATCACAATTTCTCTTAAAGTAACTAATAAATCAAGAAATATAAAACATCAATTGTTAATAGTAAAACCATATTAATAGAGTAAATAATTCAAAACAACTGATGAACAGAACCTCTAATATTTAAAAAGCTCATTTAAACTTAAAAACTTTATAAAATTTCCCAACCACCAATAAAATATTTAAAAAACAGCAAACTAATCAAACACCACCCAATAGTTAAGGATTGATTTATTAACCTCCAGCTCTCTATACCTGGGAACCTTTGATTTTCAATCATTCTGAAATTGTCATGGATTACTGGGGAGGAGAGGGAGCGAGGGGGATGCACAAACTTTATTCTCTCAAATACACACACGTTTATTCTCTCATACACACAATCTCTCTCTCTCAATGGATACACTGACACACAGGCTAGCTCTGTCACAGTTGGTTGCCCTAGCCCTCACAGGCTCCCTCTCTCTGTCCTTCTCTCAAACATACACATTTATACAAGCTCCCTCTCTCTTGTACACACACATGCACGCTCAGATAGACTCCATCTCTTTCTGGCAAACACACACTCACACAGGCTCCTTCTCTCTTTTGCAAACTCATACACCCCTGCACATAGGCTCTCTCTCTCATCCTTCACATGGGTTCCCTCTCACACACAAACACACACTTTCACAAAATCCCTCACTCACACACCCTCAACTCAGGCACAAAGGCTCTAAATCTCTCCCAGACACACACACACTCCTGTTACTGTGCCTGTTATTTGGTGCACTCACACACACACACACTCACAGGCTGCAACGAGGTCATTAGCTGCTTACTGCTCCTCGGCTGTGGCCCACCGGTACTTCCTTCCACTTTGCTGCATTCTGCTCGCAGAGCACCCGGGGCCACCTCCGTCTTCAGCCATGAACGGGATGGGTCCCATTCGGGGCCCCACTGGGGTCTCCTCCATCTCCAGCTGCAAACATCTTTACTCTTTGCATGACCAGGTTTTACAGTGTCTGGTTACCGTTTGAAATCAGACAATGTACAACAGGCTGCAAAACCAGGCTATCCGATCCAAAACCGGGCAGTTGGTCACCTTAGTTCTGGGGGCCGATTAGACTTGCCTTCTTGAGAACATCATGGTGCCAGTGCAGAGTAGAGCTATTATTAGGCTGGGGCTAGGGTCAGGCACTGGCTGGAATCTGACAGCAGATACTGAATGGGAGCCTGATTCAAGCACAGAATGGAGACAGAGCGCAGGCTGGGGGCTGGAGACAGAGCGCAGGCTGGGGGCTGGAGACAAGGGAAAGGCCTGAGGCAAAAGGAGAAGGGTAAAGTCTGGGAAACAGACAAGGGACTAAACTGGACTGGGCAGTGCAAGACAGAACAAGGACTGGACAAGGATTTTTACCATGTTCTATCTACCTAGCTGCAATCAAGCTAGGTAGAGAGAACATGGTACATTCTTTCACCTTCCACCCCTCGAAATCACATAAAAACTTCACTGAAGGTAACTGTGCTTTCATAGATTTGACTGTGCACAACCTCATCCCGAGTTCATAATGCCACTCTTATAGTAGTATTAAAAAGTTCAGAAATCAGTGGGCTTTCACAGAAGCTCACTGATTTCTATTCACCCCTCCCCTCTCCCCCCTCACCTCCAGAAACGCGATTTGCTATAAGTCCCGTTTCGGGCATAACGCAGAGCTATCGCAGGCATAGTGCCAGGAAAAAACTGTAGTTATTTCAGTCATTAAAAACACGCGATAGCATGCTTTATAGTATCGCATACAACGTTAAACAGCCCTCATTTCCATTTATTCTGCCCAAACTCCTCCAACTTGTATAAATTTTTCAAATTTTTATACACGTTTTGCATTGTGATATTTATCACATGTGTTATGGCATTATTGCGGGCGTTAGGGCCCTAACGTCCACAATAAGACCTTAACGCGACTAGGTGAATGACCACCTTAGCGAAATAAGTTTGAATATCACCATTTAACCAGATAAGTACCATATCCCGGAATGCCCCCGTCACATCCACCACTGGGATCAATGACTATTTAGCCGGATAAATAGTTATCTCGCTAAGGAGCAGCCACTAAACGTAACCCAACATTCAAACAATACTACTTAGCCATATAAGTCTGAATTTATCCAGCTAAGTAGTGCTGAATATTGGGCCCTAGTGTTTTAACAGAAAAGCCAGAAAACAACAACTGTTGCAGTTGGACACTGCTGGAGAGATAGTGGACCCTTGGGCCGACCTACCTAGGGAGGCAGGGTAGGCCGGGAGGCAGAGCCACAGGCCAGAGGAGTTCACCCAGGAGCCAGGGACCCCCCGGGAGGAGCCCGTAGGGTCCCGGGTCCTCGGGACTTGGAAGTGAGACAGAAAGTCCAGAGGCTGAGATAGGCGTAGACCGGGACCAGAGTGAGGAGAAAGGAAAGCAAGTCCAAGGTACCCGGAAGGCAGGGGATCGGCTGCACAGGGCCGAGGGCCGGCTGATGGCAGGGCAGCGGGCGGCAGCGGAGTCTGTAGCAAACCGGAGTCTGAAGCAGGCTGTAGACTGAAGCGGAGTTTGTAGCAAACCGGAGTCTGAAGCAGGCTGTAGGCTGAAGTGGAGTCTGTAGCAGGCTGTAGACTGAAGCGGAGTCGGAAGCAGGCTGTAGACTGAAGCGGAGTCGGAAGCAGGCCGGAGTCAGAGGCTGGCTGCAGGCTGAAGCGGAAGTCAGAAGCAAACCGGAGTCGGAGGCAGGCAGCAGGCTGAAGCGGAGTCAGAGGCAAACCGGAGTCGGAGGCAGGCAGCAGGCTGAAGCGGGGTCAGAGGCAAACCGGAGTCGGAGGCAGGCAGCAGGCAGAAGCGGAGTAAGAGGCAAACCGGAGTCGGAGGCAGGCAGCAGGCAGAAGCGGAGTAAGAGGCAAACCAGGGTCGGAAGCGGACAACGTGAAGATCACCAGGAACGCAACTAAGAACAACTATGGAGTTGTGAACCTCGTTGCAAGGTGATGAGAGAGAGTTTGAGCGCCGGTTATATCGGGACTTGGGCGTGACGTCAGCAGCACGGGCGGGGCCAGGCTTTCGGGAGCTGGGCGCGCGCGAGGCTGACGAGAAGCAGGCACGTAATGGCGGCCGCCATGTGGAGTGAGAGAAGCCCCCGGGGCCCGGAGTGAGCAGAACGCGGTGATCCCTGAAGCGGAGGTAGGCGTGCTTGGGCTTTAACAGAAGGGAAGCGGTTGGGACCGCAACAGTACCCCCCCCTTTACGGCCCCTCTTGAGAGGACCGGGTTTCTCCGGGTGGTCACGGTGGAACTGTTGCAACAAGGATTTGTCCAGGATGTTGCGGCTGGGCTCCCAGGTTCCTCATCGCCACAACCCTCCCATGCGAGTAGATACTCCCACCTCCGGTTGTAGAAGCGAACATCCAGGACCTCGCGTACCTGGTAAGTTGGATCATCGTCGATGGAAGTGGGTGAAGGATCCGGAGGTTTTCGGTGAAAGCAAGAGAGGACTACCGGCTTTAGCAGAGATACGTGGAAAACATTGTGGACTCGAAGAGAGGATGGCAACCTCAGTCGATAAGAAACAGAGCCCACTCTCTCGGCGATCCGGAATGGTCCTCAGAACCTGGGTGCAAATCTTCATGAGGGGAAGCGGAGATGGATTTTTTGGTGCTAAGCCAAACTCGGTCTCCTGGCTGAGGTAGGAGCCGGTCGTCGGTGGCGATCAGCCGCCTGTTTGGCGGAAGAGGCTGAACGGATCAGTTTGTTCTGGGTCTTTTGCCACAAGGTCTGTAGCTGACGAGCCGTTAACTGGGCGGCTGGAGAGGCGCTGGGAGTAGCGATGGGAAGCGGAGGTCTCAGCTGTTTCCCATAGACTTGCTGGAACGGTGAGAGTCCGGTGGCAGCATGAGCCTGATTGTTATAGGCAAACTCGGCCCAGGGCAGTAGTTCTGACCAGTTGTTCTGTTTTTCATTGGTGAAGGCTCGAAGGTAGGTTTTCAGAGACTGGTTCATTCTTTCGGACTGTCCGTTACGCTGCGGGTGGAAAGCCGTGGAAAAGTTGAGCTTCACCTTGAAGCATTTACAGAGGGCCCTCCAGTAGCGTGCGACAAACTGGGGCCCACGGTCTGAAACTATGTCTTGCGGGAGGCCGTGTAACCTAAAAATATGCTGGGCGAAGAGGAGAGCTAGTTCGGGTGCAGAGGGTAACTTAGTCAATGGAACAAGGTGCACCATCTTCGAGAAGCGGTCGACAGTAACCCAGATAACCGTTTGGCTGCGAGATGGAGGTAAGTCCACCTTAAAGTCTGTAGCGAGATGGGTCCAGGGCTCTGTGGGAACTGGCAGAGGCTGTAGGAGACCGCACGGGGGTCCAGGACTAGGCTTTTGACGAGCGCAGGTGGGGCAGGAACTAACATAGATGCTAACATCCTGTCGCATGTTGGGCCACCAGTAAAAGCGGTTAAGGAGTTCCAAGGTTCTCTCGCGTCCTGCGTGCCCTCCAGTGAGGGAGTCATGAGCCCAGCGTAGTGTCTTTAAACGGTCTCGTCGGGGAACCACGGTACTATCTTGGGAGAGGACCATCAGGGCAGACAGGCGAACTTTACTAGGATCCAGAATGTACTGTGGAGGTTCTTGGTCTTCTTCGGACAAGGAAGTCCGTGAGAGAGCATCAGCTCGGAGAATCTTAGCTGCCGGCCGGTACTGTAAGACAAAATCAAAGCGGCTAAAGAACAGGGCCCAGCGGGCTTGGCGAGGGTTCAATCGTTGAGCCTGGGACAAAAACTCTAAGTTCTTGTGATCCGTATATACGGTGGTCGTGTGCCTGGCCCCTTCGAGCCACTGTCTCCATTCTTCAAACGCGAGTTTGATTGCCAACAGCTCTTTGTCGCCGATGGAATAATTTGTCTCGGCGGGGGAGAACTTCCTGGAGAAGTAAGAGCATGGCAAGAGTTGTCCGGACTCGGAGTGTTGACCGAGGATCGCCCCGACGGCTATGCTGGAGGCGTCGACCTCGACGATGAAAGGTCTAGCTGGATCGGGATGACGGAGACAAGTGTCCGAGAGAAACGCCTCTTTCAGGTCGGTGAAGGCTGCGACCGCAGCGTCAGGCCAGTTCTTGGCGTCAGCTCCCTTGCGAGTCAGGGCAGTAAGGGGAGCGACCCGATGCGAGTACTGTGGAATAAAGTGTCTATAAAAGTTAGCGAAACCCAAGAATCTCTGAAGGGCCTTGAGACCCTTGGGTTGAGGCCATCTAGTTATGGCAGATACTTTTTCGGGGTCCATCCTGTGGATGAGATGATGTACCCCAGGAAGGGTAGGGCCTCAGCTTCGAAAACACATTTTTCTAGCTTGGCGTAGAGGTGATTGTCTCGGAGGGCCTGCAGAACTTGTGTGACGTGGAGACGGTGAGTATCCAGATCTCTGGAGAAGATGACCACGTCATCAAGATAGACAATCACATGAGAGTGGAGCATGTCGCGTAGGACTTCATTCATGAGATTCTGGAAGACGACGGGGGCATTACAGAGTCCAAAGGGCATTACGAGATACTCATAATGCCCATCCCTGGTATTAAAGGCCGTCTTCCACTCATCCCTGGGGCGAATACGGACAAGGTTATAGGCCCCTCGGAGGTCGAGCTTGGTGAAGATGCGTGCTCCCTGAAGGCGATCCAAAAGCTCAGGAATCAGGGGAAGTGGATAGCGGTCTCGCTTAGTAAGAACATAAGAAAATGCCATACTGGGTCAGACCAAGGGTCCATCAAGCCCAGCATCCTGTTTCCAACAGTGGCCAATCCAGGCCATAGGAATCTGGCAAGAACCCAAGCCGCGATAGTCTTATACATGGACGGAGGGAGCCGTCCTTCTTGGCCACAAAGAAGAGGCCAGCTCCGGCAGGTGAACGAGAGGGACGGATGAAACCTTTGGCAAGGTTCTCAATCACATACTGGGACATGGCAGCAGTCTCTGGCAAGGACAAAGGATACACCCGGCCACGGGGAGGTGTGGTGCCCGGCAGCAGGTCAATCGGGCAATCAAAAGGCCGGTGTTGAGGTAGTATTTCAGCCATTTCTTTGGAGAAGATGTCGGCGAAGTCTCGATATGGCTCGGGCAGCAGGAGGGAGGAGCAGAGGTGCAAGGTTTTCAGTGGACGTGGGAGGCGTAAACAATGTTCAAAGCAAAAGGGACTCCATTGGGTTAGCTGAAAGTTATCCCATTGAATAATGGGTGAATGCTGTCGCAGCCACGGTAGTCCAAGAACCAGGGGGTGCACAGCTCGCTCCAAGACTAGCAGGGAGATCTCTTCCGAATGGAGCAGTCCTGTCTGGAGCGTCACAGCGGCTGTGGAGCAGGTGATAGTACCAGGGAGCAGCGTGCCCCGGATAGAGGAAATCTGTAGCGGAGGAACCATCCGTTGCGTGGGGAGAGACAGCTGATTCACCAGATCGGCCACAATGAAATTCCCCTCAGCACCAGAGTCGACGAAAGCCCGGATCTGGATTTCCCCACCCGGGTATTTAAGAGTCACTGGCAAGGTACATAGAGGAGCTGATCCTGTAGAGCCTAGGTGTAGCTCCTCGGTATAACCTAGGCACGGTCGTTTCCCGGACATTCCGGGCAATTGGCGAGGAAGTGCCCCTTGCCTCCGCAGTAGAGACAGAGGCCCTGCGAGCAGCGCCTTCTCCTTTCTTTGGGAGTTAGTGGAGATCGACCCAATTGCATGGGTTCTCCACTGTTGGTAGAGGCTGGGAGAACCTTAGGGGCCGGGGTTCTGGTGGCAGTGGACGACTGTGATGATGTCTTACGATATGAGCGGGTCTCCTTATCCCGCTGCTGAAGACGGCGATCCACCCTGCCAGCGATGTCAATTAAGTCATTTAAGTCCTCCGGGAGGTCCCGGCCTGCTAACTCATCTTTGATGCGGCTGGCAAGCCCCTCCAGGAAGATTCCCCTAAGGCAATCATCCCGCCAGCCAACTTCCATGGCCAGCGTGCGAAAGTCTATGGTGTAATCGGCCACCGAGCGTGTCCCTTGCCTGAGGTGCAAGAGCTCGGAGGCCGCAGTGGTCTGGCGTACAGGATCATCAAAAGCAAGGCGAAAGTTGAGGACAAATTCTTGCAGATTCTGTAGCAAGGGGTCCTGCCGTTCCCACATCAGCGAAGCCCAGTCAAGAGCCTTGCCATCCAGTAGCGAGAATATATATGCTACTTTGACTGCGTCTGAGGGAAACTGTGCAGGCAGAAGAGCGAAACGCACGTAGCACTGATTCAAGAAGCCACGCCATGTCTTGATATCCCCGGCATACCGGGTCGGCGTGGGTAGCTGAGTCACTGAAGCTGAACTGGGTGCTGGAGCCAGAGGAGGGGCTGGAGGTGGTTCCGGAGGAGAAGCCTCCAGGCGGGAGACCAGCTGTTCCACGGTAGCAGCAAGCGTGTCGATACAGTGCTGTTGCTGCTGGAGGCGTTGTGCCATCCCCGGGATGGCCTGCAGACCTGGGGCCTCTGCCGAGTCCATGGCCTTGCAAACTGTTGCAGTTGGACACTGCTGGAGAGATAGTGGACCCTTGGGCCGACCTACCTAGGGAGGCAGGGTAGGCCGGGAGGCAGAGCCACAGGCCAGAGGAGTTCACCCAGGAGCCAGGGACCCCCCGGGAGGAGCCCGTAGGGTCCCGGGTCCTCGGGACTTGGAAGTGAGACAGAAAGTCCAGAGGCTGAGATAGGAGTAGACTGGGACCAGAGTGAGGAGAAAGGAAAGGAAGTCCAAGGTACCCGGAAGGCAGGGGACCGGCTGCAAAGGGCTGAGGGCCGGCTGATGGCAGGGCAGCGGGCGGCAGCGGAGTCTGTAGCAAACCGGAGTCTGAAGCAGGCTGTAGACTGAAGCGGGGTCTGTAGCAAACCACAGTCTGAAGCAGGCTGTAGGCTGAAGCGGAGGTCTGTAGCAAACCGGAGTCTGAAGCAGGCTGTAGGCTGAAGCGGAGTCTGTAGCAGACCGGAGTCTGAAGCAGGCTGTAGGCTGAAGCGGAGTCTGTAGCAGACCGGAGTCTGAAGCAGGCTGTAGGCTGAAGCGGAGTCTGTAGCAGACCGGAGTCTGAAGCAGGCTGTAGACTGAAGCGGAGTCGGAAGCAGGCCGGAGTCAGAGGCTGGCTGCAGGCAGAAGCGAAGTCAGAGGCAAACCGGAGTCGGAGGCAGGCAGCAGGCAGAAGCGGAGTCAGAGGCAAACCGGGGTCGGAAGCAGACAACGTGAAGATCACCAGGATCGCAACTAAGAACAACTATGGAGTTGTGAACCTCGTTGCAAGGCGATGAGAGAGAGTTTGAGCGCCGGTTATATCGGGACTTGGGCATGACGTCAGCAGCGCGGGTGGGGCCAGGCTTTCGGGAGCTGGGCGCTCAAGAGGGACGTCCTCGCGCGAGGCTGACGAGAAGCAGGCACGTAATGGCGGCCGCCACGTGGAGTGAGAGAAGCCCCCGGGGCCAGGAGCGGGCAGAACGCGGTGATCCCTGAAGCGGAGGTAGGCGGGCTTGGGCTTTAACAGAAGGGAAGCGGTTGGGACCGCAACAACAACTTATTAAAAGATCTGTAGAGCCAGATAATCAGTTAACAAAAATGAGTTGACAGGAGACAGTAAAATGCTTTTACTTTCCCAGAAAACTCTAAAATACTGCACAGTCAGGTAATTCACTTGTGTGAAAGAGCCTATTTATTTTCCATTTGTTGCAAGCTTACTCTCAATCTGTCTGTTTATTTATGAAGACTCATCCATCATCTTTTTATAAATTTCAACAAATGTTAAAATATTTGTCAACATGAATGAAAAGAGGCATGGAGGTAACTTGCTGGAAAAGAAAATTATTCCTCACCTGCTAGTTTTCGTTCCTGTAGTACCATGGATCAGTCCAGACCAGGGGTGGGCACTTCCGGTCCTCGAGGGCCACAAACCAGTCTGGTTTTCAGGATATCCCTAATGAATATGCAAGAGAGAAATTTGCATGCACTCTGCCTCAGTTGTATGCAAATCTATGTCATGCATATTCATTAGGATATCCTAAAACCTCGACAGCTTTGTGGCCCTCGAGGACCGGAAGTGCCCACCCCTGGTCCAGACAGTGGGTTATGTCCCCCGTCCAGCAGATGGAGTCAGACAAGGCTTCGGAGGGTGCTGCCATATAAACCAGTGCACCCTATGTGAATCTTCAGTATAGAGAATATCAGAGCCAGAAAACAGAGAAGGATGGATCAAGCTTACTAATCACACCGCCGTACGATAAAGAAAAATTACCTGTAACGAATGCAACTGATGCCACAACTTGAACTTGCAAAAAGAACTGTAGAACAGCCTCAAAAAAATGCAGAGGCGAAAACATGAATAAGATAACCAGAGAAGTCAGAAGGGAAGATAGAGCAGGAAAACATCCCAAATCCCCAAAATTGTTAGGGAGGGCGTCTGGACTGATCCATGGTACTACAGGAACGAAAATTAGCAGGTGAGGAATAATTTTATTTTCCCTGTACGTACCAGGATCAGTCCAGATGGTGGGATGTACCAAAGCTTCCCTACATAGGGTGGGCCCCTGAAAGCCCTGCTCAAATGACCCTGTCGCCAAAATACCCTGAAGTTGACGACTAGAGGTGTAACCGATAATGCCTTGCAAAGGTATGCAATGATTTCCAAGTCGCCGCCCGACAGATCTCCTGAGAGGAGACAGACTGGCTTTCCGCCCAGGACATCGCCTGATAGCGAAGGGAATGGGCTTTGACACTCAAAGGAGGTGGTCGACCTGCTCCTATGTATGCCACCACAATAGCTTCCTTGAGCCATCTGGCAATAGTTGTCTTCCTAGCCCTAGAGCCCTTCTTTGGTCCCGACCAAAGGGCAAACAAATGGTCTGACGCCCGAAATTCATTGGTGACCTCCAAGTAGCGGATCAGGCTGCGCTTGACATCAAGGTGACGGAGAGACCGTGACTCATCAGCTGCGAAGGACGGGAGTTCTATCGTCTGATTCAGATGAAATGCCGAGACCACCTTGGGTAGGAAGGAAGGCACTGTACGTAAGGAGACCCCCGAGTCAGTAAAATGGAGATAAGGCTCCCTGCATGATAGCGCTTGTAGTTCTGAAACCCTGCATGCAGAACAAATGGCCACCAGGAAGACCGTCTTGAGAGTGAGATCCTTGAGGGTGGCGGCACATAGAGGTTCAAAGGGAGGGCCAGCCAGAACCTTGAGATCCTAGTTAAGGCTCCAGGAAGGACAAGGATTCTGGACTGGAGGCCTCTGGTGTTTCGCCCCCTTGAGGAAGCAGGCGATATCCGGGTGAGACAAAAGTGAAAGATGGTCGGGCAACTGAACCAGTGAGCTTAGAGCAGAAACTTGTACTCGCAAGGAGTTGTAGGCGAGTCCCTTCTCTAGGCCGTCCTGTAGGAACACGAGGATCTGAGGTACCAAGGCCATTCTAGGTCGAGTGCCGTGAGAGGCACACCAGGATTCAAACACCTTCCAGACTCTTACGTAAGGGACTGAGGTTGAAGTCTTCCTAGCCTTGAGAAGGGTCATGACTACTGCATCAGTAGTACCATTTGCGTTGAAGCCTCCGCCTCTCAAAAGCCAGGCCGCAAGACAGAAGCATTCTGCCTGGTCGAAAATACTGGCCCTTGGTGTAGTAGGTGAGGAAGATGCCCAGGTGTAGAGGACCGTCCAGCGCGAGATTGATTAGGTCCGCAAACCAAGGACATCATGGCCATTCCGGAGCCACCAGAATTACAAGACCCTGGTGCAGCTCTATCCTCCGAAGTACTTTGCCCACTAGTGTTCACTGGAGGGGGGGGGACGACACACATATAGAAGAAGATGACGTGGCCAGGGAAGTACTAGGGCGTCCACACCTTCTGCACCGTGCTCCCATCTGCAACTGAAGAATTGTGGTGCCTTGTGGTGTTGTGGAAAGTGGCCATGAGATCCAGACGAGGGGTCCCAGCGAAGAATGAGAAGCTGCATCGCCTCTTCAGAGAGTGACTACTCCCCGGGATCTAAGCACTGTCGACTCAAGAAATCCGCCTGAATGTTGTCCATTCCCGCAATGTGAGAGGCTGCCATCCAGGTGAGATGAATCTCCACCCACAACATCAGGCGGGCCTTTTCCAGCGAGACATGTCGATTCTTCGTGCCGCTCTGGCGATGGATGTACGCTACTATAGTCGCGCTGTACGAAAGGATCCTGATCGCTTGATTTCGCAGGAGGGGAAGGAAGCATATGAGTGCCAGCCGGACTGCTCTCGTTTCCAGACGATTGATCTGCCACGCTTCTTGGGTCTTTGTCCACTGTCCCTGTGCTGAACTCGTTTGGCACACTGCCCCCCAACCAGTCAGGCTGGCGTCAGTGGTGACCACCACCCAATCCGGAATTTCTAGTGGCATGCCCTGTGCCAGATGGAGTGGGTCTAGCCACCAGCTCAAGCTGGCTTTGGCGAGCTGGGGGAGAGGGAGGATGAGGTGGTAGTCCTGCGAGACTTGTTTCCAGCGAGAGAGTAGTGCCCCTTGTAATGGACGCATATGTGCAAATGCCCACAGTACTAGATCGCTAGTAGATGCCATGGATCCCAGGATCTGTAGGTAATCCCAGGCTGTGGGAGAGGGGAGACAGGCAAAGTGTTGAATCTGTTCCCGGAGCAATTGAGCCCGGTCCGGCAGCAGGAAAACCTTGCCCTGCGCTGTGTCGAAGCGTGCCCCCAGAAAATCCAAGGACTGTGAGGGACTGAGACTACTCTTGGCGAAGTTGACAACCCAGCCAAGGGACTGAAGAAGTTGAACTACCCGGGTGACCGCTGCCTGACCCTGTGATAGCATCTTTGCCCGAATGAGCCAGTCATCCAGATATGGATGAACTAGAATCCCCTCCCGTCGAAGAGCTGCCGCCACAACTACCATGATCTTCGTGAACGTCCGCGGGGTGGTCGCAAGGCCGAAGGGAAGGGCTTGGAATTGAAAATGTTGGCCCAGGATCTTGAAGCGGAGGAACCGCTGATGCGCTCTGAGAATGGCGATGTGAAGATAAGCCTCCGTCAGGTCGAGAGAAGCAAGGAATTCTTCCTGATGTACCGCCGCAATCACTGAGCGCAGAGTCTCCATTCGAAAATGAAGAACCTTGAGGGACTTGTTCACCTCCTTGAGATCCAAGATTGGACAAAAAGATCCTTCCTTTTTGGGTACCACGAAGTAGATTGAATAATGACCCGAGCCCACCTCTTCAGAGGGGACGGAAAGGATGGCCCCTAGGTCCAGGTCTGTCCAGAGTCTGCCGTACAATGAGCTGTTTGTGACGTGGTCTGCAGGGAGAGAAGAGAAACCTGTCCCTTGGGGGTCGAACAAAATCCAATGCGTAACCGTGCCTTAGGATGTCTAGAACCCACTGATCCGAGGTGATTCGAACCCACTCCTCGTAAAAGAGAGATATTCGTCCCCCGATCCTGGGAGTCGAGGAGTGGATAAGTCTGGCATCATTGAGAGGACTTGGAGGGAGCCCCTTGGTCTGCCCCCTCCCTAGGTGGTTGCGGCCCCGAAAAGAATGAGGCCATGACTGCGATCTGGAAGAGGGAGTCCGAGGCGTCGTCTGTCTAGGATTGTGATATCGATGCTGAGTGCGGGACCGGCTTCTAGAGGGATTAAACGATCTCGAGGATCGCGGACGGTCCTCAGGCAGGCGATGTACCGCATTCTCACCAAGGGACTTAATGATCTAGTCCAGATCCTCCCTGAAAAGAAATGTACCCTTAAAGGGAAGAGATCCCAGGCTGGATTTGGAGGAGGAGTCAGCCGACCAGTTGCGAAGCCAGAGAAGACATCTCGCCGCTACCACCGAAACCATGGATCTTGCCAGTACGCGTAGGAGATCATACAGGGCATCCGCTCCATAGGCTATGACCGCCTCTAGTCGGTCCGCCTGGCTTGCTTCCTCCAGTGGCAGGTCCTGAGAGGTAAGGAGTTGCTGAACCCAGCGGAGTCACGCTCTCTGCGCCAGTGAACTTACAAACGGCCGCTCAGACTCCCAAAGCCGAAACCTCAAATACCCTCTTGAGGTAGACTTCCAGCTTCCTGTCCTGTAGATCCCGCAGGGCCGTGCCTCCCGTAACCAGGATAGTTGTCCGCTTGGTAACTGCAGACACCGCGGAGTCCACCTTCGGAACCTTAAGAAGATTCAGGAAGTCCTCGGGAAGAGGATATAGCTTTTCCATCGCTCTGCTGACCTTAAGCGAGGCCTCAGGCGTATCCCATTCCCTGGCCAATAGCTGTAGGAAGGTGGGATGGGTGGGGAAGGCCCTGGACAGAGGGCGTAGACCCACTAGGACTGGGTCCCCCTTCTTGCTCGAGGAAGAGGCGACCGGGGTGGAGGGCCCCAGAGGATCCTGGGGGGGCTCGATGTCCAGCTCCTTTAGAATATGAGGGATGAGTGCATCCAACTCGTCCTTCTGAAAAATCCAGAGCACCCTCGGGTCATCATCCTCCATCTGTGTGGCAAGGAGGGGATCATCCTGGCTCGGAAGGGGGTCATCCCCAGCCTGATCCGGGGCTGGGCCAGCCCCTCCTGCTGGTGGGAGGGCAAAACGCACCCTGGAGGTCCCGTGGGTGGCCCCTGGTGCCCCCCACACTGGGTCATGGACCCCCGAGGGAGTATCCGCTGCCCTGGGAACTTTGGGTGAGGGGGGTCCAGCTGTGGGATCTGTAGCCTGGTCCAGCCTTGACAGGTAGGCATTGTGCATGAGCAAAATAAAATCCGCAGAGAAGGGAGGAGGACCCAGGGGGGGGCAGAGTAGCAGAATCTCCCGACTGTATCTAGGGTCCCAGGGGCGGAACCGGAGTCAAAATCGGTGGGGGGATATCCAAAAAATCCTCCGTCTTCCCCTGATGGCTCCTGCATGCGATTCTCCAAATCCAAGATGGCCACAGTTCCCGCGCGAAGCAGCAACGAGGCCGGCCTCTACTCCCGAAGGTGCGCTGGATCGCACGAAACAAGACGTCCCGGCGGCTGAGAGGTGCCCTCCCCACCAGGGAGGCACCGTGTGCACACCCCCTCGCGGGATAACCGCGATCCCGGTTCCCCACATGACGAGCAACGAGAGGCCCACAGCATGCTGACGCTCGGAGGGGAAGTGGGGGGGGGGGGGGGACGAGAGCTGCGGTGGAGCCGGGATGCCGCGGGGAGCAGGAAAACGCGTTCGCTTCGCCTCCGACCCCATCAGTGGCAGCAGAGGAATGTGACTTCTCTGCTGCAGCAGCCCCGGGGAATGCGCGTCTCGGGGCCGCGGGTCGGGCCTCGCGAGGTAGGGGGGAAGAGGTTGAAACCTCCAACATCCACCCCTAAAATCATGGTACCTAGGAGTGACTTTTTTTTTTTTAAAACAAAATTCACAATAAACTGAAGCCCAAACACTTACCCCATCGGAGAAAGAACTATGCTTTTTTTTTTTTAATAACTTGATCCATCCTAACCACAAGCAAACACAAGAGAAGAAGTAAAGAGGATAAAGTGTCCTCAAGACAGGGGAAGCCAAGGTTCCCCTACTCCTATCTGCTGGTCAGAAAGATACTGAGGACTCACACAGTTTATATGGCAGCACCCTCCGAAGCCTTGTCTGACGCCATCTGCTGGATGGGGGACATAACCCACCGTCTGGACTGATCCTGGTACATACAGAGAATGGTGGTTACTACCCTTATCCAATAAACCTTCATACGGTTAATGCAACTCAACATTGCTCTCTGCTTCAACAGCAAAGGGAAATGTGGAAAAGAGGATTTACATTCAGACAACCAACAAGGACACTGAACTGTACAGTCTGGGAAAACAAATAAGCATGGGGGTAATTTGCTTGATGCGGCAGTTACTACCCTTAACTAATAAGCCTGATACCTCACTTTTGATGCAACTCCAACATTACTCTCGGCTAGGGATGTGAATCGTTTTAGGACGATTAAAATTATCGTCCGATAATTTTAATATCGTCTTAAACCGTTATGGAACACAATACAATAGAGATTCTAACGATTTATCGTTATAAATCATTAGAATCGTGAGCCGGCACACTAAAACCCCCTAAAACCCACCCCCGACCCTTTAAATTAAATCCCCCACCCTCCCGAACCCCCCCAAATGAGTTAAATAACCTGCGGGTCCAGCGGCGGTCCGGAACGGCAGCGGTCCGGAACGGGCTCCTGCTCCTCAATCTTGTTGTCTTCAGCCGGCGCCATTTTCCAAAATGGCGGCGAAAAATGGCGGCGGCCATAGACGAACACGATTGGACGGCAGGAGGTCCTTCCGGACCCCCGCTGGACTTTTGGCAAGTCTCGTGGAGGTCAGGAGGCCCCCCACAAGCTGGCCAAAAGTTCCTGGAGGTCCAGCGGGGGTCAGGGAGCGATTTCCCGCCGCGAATCGTTTTCGTACGGAAAATGGCGCCGGCAGGAGATCGACTGCAGGAGGTCGTTCAGCGAGGGTTCCGGCGCCTCGCTGAACGACCTCCTGCAGTCGATCTCCTGCCGGCGCCATTTTCCGTACGAAAACGATTCGCGGCGGGAAATCGCTCCCTGACCCCCGCTGGACCTCCAGGAACTTTTGGCCAGCTTGTGGGGGGCCTCCTGACCCCCACGAGACTTGCCAAAAGTCCAGCGGGGGTCCGGAAGGACCTCCTGCCGTCCAATCGTGTTCGTCTATGGCCGCCGCCATTTTTCGCCGCCATTTTGGAAAATGGCGCCGGCTGAAGACAACAAGATTGAGGAGCAGGAGCCCGTTCCGGACCGCTGCCGTTCCGGACCGCCGCTGGACCCGCAGGTTATTTAACTCATTTGGGGGGGGTTCGGGAGGGTGGGGGATTTAATTTAAAGGGTCGGGGGTGGGTTTTAGGGGGTTTTAATGTGCCGGTTTTTCGATTTTTCACGATTTTTCACGATATTTTACCCCCCCAAACGGCAACAATACGATTCCCTCCCCCTCCCAGCCGAAATCGATCGTTAAGACGATCGAGGACACGATTCACATCCCTACTCTCGGCTTCAACGGCAAGGGGTGGCAGGAAACGAATCAAACAGTAACCAATAAGGGCCCTGACCTTAGCGATCTGTGAAACTTGTAAGTATGGGAGCTTGCTGGGCAGACTGGATGGGCCGTTTGGTCTTTTCCTGCCATCATTTCTATGTTTCTATAGTAAAACCCTTATACTCAAAAACTTTCATCAACGTGTTAATAAACAATTAATAGAGTACTTTACTAGACATACACTGTATCTCCATGGCCTAATCTACCACCATCGCCACAGCCCCAGGAGTAAAGCTCGCCAGTTGCTGCCAAGGCCAGATAGTGCTGCCCATCTGAATGTGCTGCAATTTTCATAATGTTCTTGGAGCTCAGACAATGCACCATTTGTGGTCCCTGAAAAAAAAAGACCAAAATAAAATCTATTATTTTATTTTGCCATCCTAGTAAGCTTTTACTTTAATCTAAACATGAGCTCTATGGCAAATCAATATATTAATTAATGGACTGAACTATTTTCCAGAATATTGATTGTTTTAAGAAAAAAAAGAGCTGCAAAATACAGAGCCAGTGGTCATTCAATGAACATACATAAGGGAAAAAAAATTCTGTCTGACACAAAAATGAAATTCTAAGATTTTACTTTTATTTGTTTAGAAACCCAATAGTTGATTGGATGGAAATAAACAAGCACACAAATTGCTAGTCAATTTTGATTAAATAAATGCACAATTAATGTCAGGGCTTTGAGATTCCTGCAGCCTCTCTCCTAAAAGAAATGTATTGGGCTGCCATATGGATTGTCTTTTGTATGGTTTTCTGTTTAAAAATCAAGTATTGGCATATCCTGCTTCTTACCTTCATACCCATTCCCTTGTGCAGAAGAGCAGCTCTCTAGTTATAAAAATATATCTCCTCCATTTCCACAGACTTCAATTTACTTAAGTTTGATACATGTGACACTAACAGCTCTACTCATGACATTCAGCAAGTAAAGTATGAAAAATGCCAGTACAGCATGGCTCAAGATCAAACAATTGAGTCACACAGGCAAGAAGGTGGTGGTAAGAGAATTAAAGGTGACCTATGTGAAATGAGTTGGTCTCAGTCCAGTTCCCAGTGAACAGGTGGTCTACATCACTAAATTTGTCATTAATTGACACTACAGTAGAAGGGCCAAAGATTATACAAGTATGAATGCTACATTGTCCATCACCACTACAAGTGGCCCCTCCAGAGCAGAAATGTTTGGATTACTTACCTGGTAATCCCCTTTTCCTTAGTGTAGACAGATGGACTCAGAACAAATGGGATAGTATCCGCGTGCTAGCAGTTGGAGACGGATCTGACGTCAGCACGGGGGTATATAGCCCCACAGGAAGCGCAGCGATTCAGTAATCTTCCTTGCAAAAGCTGTTATGGATGTGTGTACTGACGCTCAGTGAAAAGTGAAAAGTGAAACAGGAGTCCCCTGACCAATTGACAGTGGCTGGAGACCGCCAGCATGCACAACCGGAAGGCGGAGACCCGGGTAGAGCGTACGCTCTCAGGAAAAGAAGCCATGGCTTACCTGGAATCGGTGAACTCATGTACACAGGCAGCAGGGCGGGATGCTGAGTCCATCTGTCTACACTAAGGAAAAGGGGATTACCAGGTAAGTAATCCAAACATTTCCTGGCGTGTAGCCAGATGGACTCAGAACAAATGGGATGTACCAAAGCTTTACTCCCAGCCAGGGCGGGAGGCTGCCTGAGGACCATGTAGGACCGCCCTCGCAAAAGCTGAGTCCTCCCTGGCCTGGACATCCAGGCGGTAGAACCTGGAGAAGGTATGGAGGGAGGACCATGTCGCTGCTTTACAGATCTCTGCAGGTGATAGCATCCTGGACTCCGCCCAGGACGCTGCGAGCGCTCTGGTGGAATGAGCCTTAACCTGAAGAGGCGGAGCCTTCCCAGCCTCCACGTAGGCTGCCCTGACAACTTCCTTAATCCAGCGGGCAATGGTGGGCCAAGAGGCCGCTTCACCTTGCTTCTTTCCGCTGTGGAGTACGAACAGGTGGTCCGTCTTCCGCAGGTCTCGTGTCATGTCCAGATACCTGGGCAGCAGTCTGCCGATGTCGAGATGGCGTAATAAACGGCCTTCTTCAGATTTCTTCAAACTTACCGTGGTAGGCAAGGATATAGTCTGGTTAAGATGAAACTGTGAAACCACTTTAGGGAGAAATGAGGGAACCGTCCGAAGATGGATAGCCTCCGGAGTGATTCGTAGAAAGGGATCACGGCAGGACAGTGCCTGTAGCTCAGAGATGCGGCGTGCGGAACACACCGCCAGCAAGAACACCAACTTCAAGGTGAGAGACCGGAGAGACAAGCCCCGAAGGGGTCGGAAGGTGGACCCCGCGAGGAAATCCAAAACAAGATTAAGATTCCATAAGGGCACAGGCCACTTTAGGGGCGGACGAAGATGCTTGACGCCCAGCAGGAAACGAGATACATCTGGGTGTTTGGCGATGGTTTTGCCATCCCTCCTGGGACCATAGCAAGACAGTGCCGCCACCTGAACCTTGATGGAGCTGAGGGAGAGACCCTTCTGAAGTCCATCCTGCAGAAAATCCAACACAATAGGTATGGTGGTGGCATGTGGATTGGTGTTGTGAGTGTCACACCAGGCTTCAAACACTCTCCAGATCCGGACGTAGGTAAGGGAGGTGGAAAACTTGCGAGTTCGGAGGAGGGTATCAATCACGGGCCCCGAGTAACCTCGTTTCTTCAGTCTAGCCCTCTCAAGGGCCAGACCGTAAGAGAGAATTGAGCTGGATCCTCGTGTAGAATGGGACCTTGATGTAGAAGGTCCCGGAGAGGAGGCAGGGGAAGAGGCTCCCCTGCCAGGAGTCTTCTCATGTCCGCGTACCAGGGTCTTCTTGGCCAGTCTGGTGCCACTAGAAGAACTAGGCCCCGGTGAGTCTGAATCCTGTGGATGAGAGCGCCTAGCAGATGCCACGGAGGGAAGGCGTACAGGAGAGTCCCTGGAAGCCATGGCTGGACCAGGGCATCGATGCCGCGTGAGAACGGGTCGCGCCTGCGGCTGAAGTATCTGGGTACTTGAGCATTGGACTTGTCCGCCAGTAAATCCATGGCCGGAATCCCCCAATGATCGACAATCATCTGGAAAGCCGTGTGGGACAGCTGCCACTCTCCCGGATCCAGGCTTTCTCTGCTGAGGAAGTCTGCTGTGGTATTGTCCTTCCCGGCAATGTGGACGGCGGAGATGTCTTGCAGATTCGCCTCTGCCCAAACCATCAGCGGGGCGATCTCCAGAGAGACTTGTCGGCTCCTGGTTCCGCCCTGCCGGTTGATGTAGGCCATCGTGGTGGCGTTGTCGGACATCACTCTGACAGATCTGTGCCGTAGGCGGTGAGCGAGTCGAAGGCAGGCCAAGCGGACTGCCCGAGCTTCCAGGCGATTGATGTTCCACGTGGACTCTTCCCTGTTCCACCGCCCTTGCGCGGTGAGCTCCCCGCAATGTGCTCCCCAGCCGCTCAGGCTGGCATCCGTGGTGAGCAAAGTCCACGGGGGCGAAGACATCGCCGACCCCCTGCTCAGGTGGGTGGACTGCAACCACCACCGCAGCTGGATCCGAACACTGGCCGGTAGAGGAAGGTGCGTGGAATAGTCCCGACGGGGGCTCCAGCGAGAGAGCAGGGAATGCTGTAGAGGTCTCATATGGGCCCGTGCCCAAGGCACCACTTCCAGGGTGGATGCCATGAGACCCAGAACCTGCAGATAATCCCAGGCCATGGGCCGACCGACCCTCATCAGGTACTGGATACGTTGCCGAAGTTTCAACTGTCTCTTGGTCGTAAGACTGACCGTATCCGCCCAGGTGTCGAAGAGCACTCCCAGATACTCTATGGACTGGGAAGGCAAGAGGCAGCTCTTGCCGAGGTTGATTACCCAGCCCAAGCTTTCCAGAAGGGCGATCACCCTGTCGGTTGTCCGCAGGCTCTCCTCTTGAGATTTCGCCCTGATCAGCCAGTCGTCCAAGTAGGGATGGACCAGAATCCCTTCTCGCCTGAGGGCCGCAACCACCACTACTACCACTTTGGTGAAAGTTCGCGGGGACGTGGCCAACCCGAAGGGTAGAGCCCGAAACTGGAAGTGGCGGCCCAGAACCTTGAAGCGCAGGTAGCGCTGATGATCCGGATGGATCGGAATATGCAGATATGCCTCTGACAGGTCTAAGGCCGTGAGGAATTCCCCGGGCTGGACCGCAGCTTTGACGGAGCGCAGGGTTTCCATACGAAACCTTGGTACCCGTAAGTAGCGATTGACCGACTTGAGGTCCAGGACAGGCCGAAAGGTGCCCCCTTTCTTGGGTACCATGAAGTAAATGGAATAGTGTCCAGAATTCACTTCCCAGGCAGGTACTGGGAGGATGGCGTTCAAGGACAGGAGCCTCGCCAGGGTAGCTTCTAACGCTGCTTCCTTGTGCCGGGGACAGGAAGATTCCACAAACCGGTCCGGAGGAAGAAGGCGAAAATCCAGATAATAGCCTTCCCGGATAACGGCGAGGACCCACTGGTCCGACGTAATCTCGACCCATCTGGGGTAGAAGAGGGTCAACCTGCCCCCTATGGCTTCGTTCCCCAGATGAATCGGCGAATTCTCATTGTGGCGCGCGACCGGGGCCCGAGCCCGGGCCCGCCCCCCGCTTGCGCTGCTTGGCCCGAAAGGACTGATTCCTGGCCGGAGGACGAGTCGCCTGATAGCGCCCCCTATACGGGACAAAGCGCTGGGAACTCCTGCCCCTGTAGGACCGTGGGAAAGAGCGCTGTCCCCTTCTGGATCGGTCTTCCGGAAGTCTAGGCACAGGAGAGGCACCCCAGGAAGCGGCCAGCTTATCCAGGTCACTGCCAAAGAGAAACGAGCCCTGAAAGGGCAACCTGGTGAGACGAGACTTCGAAGGCGCATCAGCCGACCATGGCCGGATCCAGAGCTGCCTCCTGGCGGCTACGGAGGAGGAAATCCCCTTAGCAGTAGTGCGAACCAAATCCGATGCGGCATCGGTGAGGAAGGAAAGAGCGGACTCCATGTCAGCCGCCGGAGCGTTGTTCCTGGCCTGAGACAAGCAGGCACGCGTCACTACAGTGCAGCAGGCCGCAATCCGCAAAGAAAGAGCCGCCACCTCAAACGTCTGCTTCAGAATGGTGTCCATTCGTCTGTCGTGGGGCTCCCTAAGGGCCGTCCCCCCTTCCACTGGAATAGTAGTGCGTTTAACCACCGCGCTAATTAGGGCGTCCACCTGAGGACATGCCAACAGGTCCTGGAGAGCCGGAGCCAACGGGTACATACCTTTCAGGGCCCGGCTCCCCTTGAAGGAAGCCGCCGGCGCCGCCCATTCCAAGTCTATTAGTTGCTGAGCTGCCTGCAAGAAAGGAAAATGGCGAGCCGTAGGACGAAGACCTTCCAGCAGAGGGTTCTGCGCCGAAGGAACCGAAGCACAGGGACCCGTGATATCTAACTCTGCCAGACATTGAGTCACGAGGTCCGAGAGGTCCTCCTTAGGGAAGAACCGCCTCATGGTTCTATAAGGTTCAATCCCCGGAGGGAGGTCCCCCTCGTCCGGGAGGTCGGACTCGTCCGGCGAAACCTCCTGGTCCGATGGATCCGGACTGTCCAGTGGTGGGAGGTCCCGCTCCCGATAAGACCGGGAGGGTCCCGGCACAGGATCCCTAGGCGCAGCCACCGTAGCAGCGGGCGCAAGAGGCACCGCAGATGCAGCCACCGCAGGAACCGCAGAAACAACAGGAACCACCGGAGCAGCCGGACCAGTAGGGCCTGGACGGGAAGCCGTCTGCATTTGGACAAAGGCATGAATACCCTGAAAGAGATCTACCCAGGAAATGGAAGCAGCCTCTAATCGCCGGGGTACAAGGGCCCCCGGGATGCCGGAATGGTCAAGACTGCCCCCCAAATCCGGGGTAGCCCCAGGGGAACTGTCAAGAAACTGTGGCTGAGACTGGTCCAAGCCAGAGGGTCCCCCAGCCGCCTAACATTGGACACAGAGTGATTCAGGCTCAGTACTGCGCGTGGCTCGAAGGTGGCAAACCGAGCAGAGGCTAAGGGCGGAAAAGCCGGAGACAAGCGGCTGCGCCGCCGAGGATGCGGCTGCGGGCTGATCCATACCAAAGAAAAGAAGCGCGCAATAATATGCGGTAGCAATGGGCGCTAAATACAGCAAGCGCACAATGGTAAGAATATGCAGCAGAAATAGGCGCTGAAGAGAACAAGCGCACAACAGTAACAATATGCGGCAGCAATAGGCGCTGAACACACCAAGCGCACAGTGGCAACAATATGCGGCAGCAAGAAGCGCTAAATATACCAGGCGCACAGCGGCAGTAATATGCGGCAGCAATATGCGCGTAACCGACCAGGCGCACAGTGGTAATAACCTGCGGCAGCAATATGCGCGTAACCTACCAGGCGCACAGTGGTAATAACAGGCGGCAGCAAGATGCGCGTAACCTACCAGGCGCACAGTGGCAATAATATGCGGCAGCAATATGCGCTTAACCTACCAGGCGCACAGTGGCAATAATATGCGGCAGCAATATGCGCTTAACCTACCAGGTGCACAGTGGCAACAATATGCGGCAGCAATATGCGCGTAACCTACCAGGCGCACAGTGGCAGTAATATGCGGCAGCAACATGCGCGTAACCTACCAGGCGCACAGTGGCAGTAATATGCGGCAGCAACAGGCGCTTAACTCACCAGGCGCACAGTAGCAATACTAAGCAGCCAGCTCAAAAGCATTGAATAAAGAGCGTACAATAGTATGCGGCAAACATTCACAGCGGCAGCCAATATGCGCACAACAATACCATAGACGCATAAGAAGGAAGAGAGCCGCGCCTATTACGGGCGCGGATTACCTGAACAGGGCCGCACCTCCACAGCTGGCCCGCCGCCGATCCTCGAGACTTCGGAGACCTGTGCGCAGAGATGTACGCCTTACCCGCTCTCCGGCGCTTCCAGGCTGGAACCCAGGCGGTCTCCGGCAGCGGGGGGAAAAGGGCAGACACCTTCCACCGCCGCGATAGGAGGAACTGCACCCGCTACCTCGTCCACGCCGGGACAGAGGGCCTCGAGGCCACACCCGAGTCTCCCCCGGGGGCCGTGCCCCTGCCGCGGTTCGGCCGGACCGAGGACTTTCCCACCGGGGGGCCGCGGTAGGCGCCCCGGGAAGCTCAACTCGGGGGCGAGCTGAAAACGTCCCCGAAGGAGCGCGGGGCTCAATATCCTGAAGTAGAGAAGAGAAACTAGAAAGAGAAAGCAATAAAGAGAAAAATTAAAGTAGTCTTGGAAAGCACGCTGAACCAGCGTGTAGGCACTCCAAACTGCTTTGGAGACGGAAATTACTGAATCGCTGCGCTTCCTGTGGGGCTATATACCCCCGTGCTGACGTCAGATCCGTCTCCAACTGCTAGCACGCGGATACTATCCCATTTGTTCTGAGTCCATCTGGCTACACGCCAGGAAATGAAACCCTTTGGCAGGGTACTACTACTGGCCCTGTTCTGTGGATAAATGGAAGGCTTTGGTTTCCAGAAATAGCAAACTTATTCATTTAAATCAGTGCAAAAACAAGAATACATAGCAATATAAGCAAAACAAAAATACAAAACTAACAGCTCTACTGAGAGATAATGAGGTTGCTTACCTCTAACAGGTGTTTCTCTGATGGAGAGAAAGATGTCAGTCCTCCATACATGGGTGACATCCATCAGAGACCGGTATGCAACTTTGATTTCAAATACTCTAGCACTTTCAGCATGCTCTGCTGAGCATGTTAGCTGTAGTCACCTCCCTGCCAAGACTCCTTAGTCCGTGATAAAGCAAAGACATGGAGAAACCAAATCCCAGGGGAAGCAGGAGGTAATCCGGAGGACTGACATCCTGCTGTCCATTAGAGAATACCTATTAAAGCTAAGTAGCCTCATTCTCTCCAAGGACAAGCAGGATGGCAGTCCTCATACATGGAATGTATCCAAGCTATAGGCTCCCAAAACAAGAAAAAAGGGGGGGAAATTCCCGTAGTGCTTAAGGCACCACCCTGTGGTTGCAGGAAAAACAACTCTTTCCCCCTTTCCATTGTTAAGCATGATGCTTTTTTTTTTTAAATATTATTTTGAGGCAGCAAAACCCAAAACTGGCCCTAGAAGGGAAAGGAGTTGGGTTCTACACGTCAAAGAGAACTGTAGGACAGACAGAGTGACAGAAACCCTGCTGCACGTGTAAACACCCAAGCAGTGCAGACTATTTCTCAGTACAGTCACATAGATAACCAAGGGCTTGCGGCATTAGGGATTTCCACTTTGAAGTTAGCTCAAGGAAGGAACAACATTGGCTCTGTTGATGCATTTTTTAAATTAGTTTTATTTAATTTTGTTTTTATGAATATATTGTATTTTGTTTGTAAATTTGTACATCGCATTGAAAGATTTTACTGCAAAAGCTGGAAAGCGATTCATCAATTTTTATAAATAAATAAATAAATAAATAAGCTGTTAAACTGAGATAGTTTGTAAGGTATTACCCCAAGATAGATTCACCATTTAAAAAAAATAGAAAAAAAAAAAGGTCACTCCTGTAGAATGAACAAGCTTTATTAAAGAATGAAACTGGCACTTCCGAGCATGCTCTGAGGTGATCGGATGAGTCTCGCTGAGCTCTGCAGGGCTTACTTATTTTTTCCTCTCCAATCAGCTCATTACCTGTTTTTTTAAGCTTGTATGGCTTCTCTGAAAGACTCCAACCAGAGCTCCCTGCGTGATCTCTGGTCAAAAAGGAGATCTAAGCTTCGGAAACTCTCGCGGGGGAAATTTCCGGATCGTGGCCTTCTGCCCACGTCTCCACCCCCCCCCCCTCCCCCCAAATGAGGACTCGGAAGAAGATCCACACCCCAAGGTTAGTGACCATGACCGAATTTCAGACTTGCTGGAGGAATTCACAACGTGAATTACTAAATGGCTCGACTCACGATTGGGCATTGTAATCGACAAGATTGCTCAGCTCGTGGAGACTGTTAGGGAACATGGCGGCCATCTCGAGGAAGCAAAAACTCATATAACCAATCTCGAAGATTCTCTGACATCTGTGCAGGCAAAGGTAAAGCGATTGGAACGTCAACAAACCGTGACTGTTAAACTGGACAATCTAGAAAATAGGTTGTGTCAAAACAACATTTGCATACTTGGCCTTTCAGAGAAGGCCGAGAGCATGACACTTCTGCCTTTATTTCTCACTGGCTCCCTCAAATTCTCAGCCTGACCTACAAGAATGGTGCGCTTAAAATAGACTGGGCACATCGCATCCCAGTGAAACAGTCTGACAAGGGTTCACGTCCCCGAGCCTTGATTGCCCAGCTGCACAATTTTTCAGACAAACCGCATTCTTCGCTTAGCTAGGGAAGCGGGCTCGCTCTCCCATGATGGCGCCAAAATTATGATTTTCGCAGACTTCCAAGTTGCAGTAGCAGGCATTTCAGGACGCCAAGAGAGAGCTGAATAGCCTCGGAATATCATATGAGTTACTATTCCCTGCTCAGCTTAAGGTTCATGCTGTCAATAAGGTGGTCATCTGCGCAACACCCACAGAGGCAGAGGCTCTGGCCACAGAGCTTAAGAAAGGAACGGCTCCATAGAAAGTCCCTTGAACTCTGCTGCATGATATTGGAGCCGTATTCTCTATTGTCACCTCGGAGGAGAAGCCTACATTGATGCGATGTTTACGGTTTGGAGATGTTTTTCTTCTTTTTTCTAGGCCTTGACCCTGGGGAGGGGCGAGCGAGTTTGGGCCTCATCTCCCACCTTGAGACTTTCACCCCACCATCTCCGAACGCTCCCCCTGTGTGGACTTGGTACTCTTATTATTTCTGGAGTGCCCTTCTTTTCTTGAGATGTCTGCCATTGTATGGAAATGCTGTACTTTCAATTGACCCTTTGTATTTCCTCTTGATATTTGTGGTCATGATATCCCTTAAGATTTTTTCTCCTGATGCTCTTGCTTTTTATTGTACTGCTCCTTTTTTGATCCTATATTTTTCTCTTCAGGTTTTTTGGAGTTTTTTTGAGGGTCTTTTTGGTGGGGTCTCAAAGGCCCCCTTCTCTGGGTATTTGCTATACAGTTTCTGATACCCCAAACAGTTTTCTTGCGCTCCTACTGCTTCGTCCTTATACCTATCATTGACCCTACTGTTGCTTTCTTCTTAAGGAATTATTTTCTTTTTCCCAGTCTTGTCCCTGGGGAGGGCTTGGGTAGATGGTGTGGCGCTCCTTTTGGAAGTCAAGAGATCGGTTTCCTGGTCCTGATTTTTGTCCCACCGAGGTTGGTTCTGGCCTTCTGGGTTTGGGTTTAGGGGTTTCTTTGGGTTGGGGGGGGGGGGAGCAGCCCTCTCCTTTATAGAGCTTGGGGTTCCACCTTTACTCCTCTTACTCCTTGAGAAGGCTCCTCGTAGGGTATTTATTGTTTCTTGGGTGGTTTTTTGCTTTTTGTTGCTTGGTGGTTTTTCTTTGTTTATAGGGGTACAGCTTGCACATGGCTTCATATGCTTATTAACCTACTACAGCGAGACTTAGTTCAGGATACCTTTCTCTCCTCTATTTTTTTATGGGCTTCTTGCCCTACTGTTGCTAATATTTTTCCTTTTCTTTTTTTGGATCTTTCTCCTCTCTTGATATGGGTTCTTTTTATTTTAATGTCACTTGATATCAATTGTCTTTCTCTAAATGTCCAGGGTATCTCCTTTCCTATTAAGAGAAAACCTATTCTCCAGTGGGCTAAAAGGCAATAACGCACATATTCTTTTCTACAGGAAACACTATCTCACCAATGTTGAACATGAAAGTTGAAGTGTGGCTGGGTGGGAGATGTTTACTATTCATCTTTCAACTCTAAAAGTTGGGGTGTTTGTATTTTAGTGGCCAAGTCACTTCCTTTAATGGTCCATCAAAGTATTCAAGACCCGGAGGGATGATATGTAATTCTAGTTTGCTCTCTTTATTCTATCAACATTACCTTGGTTAATGCGTATGGGCCTAATCTCGCCCAGGAGGTGTTCTATAAGGAGCTTTTAGGAATCCTTGTCACCTTGGGTGGTGACATGATATGCCTTGGCAGTGATTGGAATATTTGCATGGACCCCCCCCCCCCCCCCAGCCTTGATAGGTCACACGCCCCTCCCCGTCTGGACTTGCACAAAGTGCTTGGTTACTTCTTTCCGGCTTTGGAGAAACTATCATGGGGTGAGCGAGACTACACTTATTTTTCCCCCAGACATGGGTCCTATAGTCAAATTGATTATTTCCTCTGTGCCCCTATCTTTTTTGCCCATACGAAGGAGTGCACAGTCCTTCCATGTACAATCTCTGACCATCATGCTGTACAATTGATACTCCACCCCATCAATACCCAGAAGTCTTCTCCGAGTTGGAGGCTGAACACTTCTCTTTTGGGGAAATTGGATTTCCTCAAGATGATCATGAGCGCCATGCGGGACTTTAATGAACATAACCCTGTTTCTGACTACACCCCAATCCTTTGCTGGGATGCTTTTAAGGCCTACTTGAGAGGCCACATTATTAGTTAAACAAGCCACACCCAGAAGGAGTTTCGAACTAAAAAGTGGCAACTTTGAAGTCTAAAATTAATCAGCTGGAGGCCCAACATAAATTAGATTGTTCGATTAAAACTTATAAAAAAAATAAATAAACAAATAAAACTCAATAAGGCCAGGCGGGACCTTGGCTCGCTGGAGGCAGGTTAGATAGAATGTGCTCTTAAATACATGAAGTTACGTTATTATGAACATGGGGATCGGGCTGGTGCATTACTGGCTAATATGGTTAGGAAGAAGGAAAGCGCTTCACAACTCCCCCAGCTGTGGAACCGATGTGGCTCTCTCATAGCCGATCCTAACGGTCTTGAACAGCTGTTGGTGAAGTTCTATTCTGACTTATATTCACCCCAGCCTCTTGTACTGGCTCTGCCCTACAGGATTTTCTTGGCAGCCTGGATCTGCCTAGACTTGGTGAACCACAGTAGGAGATGCTCGCAGCCCCTATCACCTTGTCAGAGATATGGGCAGCTGTGCAAGCTCTTGCTAGGGGGAAATGTCCAGGTCCCAATGGCTACTCTAAGGACCTCTTTAAAAAGTGTTTTGATGACTTAAGTTCCTTTTTATTACCTTTATATAACAGTGCTGGGTAAGCCGGTTCTTCTTTGGGATTCTTAAGGGATGCTAATATTTCTCTAATCCATAAAGACGGTAAAGACCCGGCCAAGCATGGATCTTAATATTCTCTATATTTTCCTAGATATTGATATTGCTGCATTAAATTGCTGTGTGTTTGTTTAAGCAAAAAAAAAAAAAACCACCAAAAAAAATAAGGGAGTGGGCTCTTCAGCTTTGGGCAGGTGACTCATAGTGCATTGCAGGGGGCAATCAAGTCTTCAGTCTGCTTTGATCTTCAAGGAGACAGCCACAACTACAGATTCTTGTGTAGAGCTAAGTAAAAAGCTCAACTTAGCTAGCCAATCTGGGGGAGGGTCTGTTCAAAATCAATAGCAGATACACTGTATCCAGTGAACAGCCCTGGCCAAGTGTTAACTGTTTGACTTCCTCCCACCCTGCCCCTCTACCCACCCACGGGTTTTTCTGATATAATCTGCCTGAATACATAATTGGCAATGATAATTTGGAAATTTGGTCATTCCTCAGGTGTTATCCATCAAATAAATTTACCAAAATGAGGACTATCCAATGTAACTATTTGGAGCCTTTATTTTGAGGGAAATCATCTGGAAACTTAGGGTTTGCCCCATTTGTTCAGAACTCTCTTCCTTGAAAAAGGAGCTGGCTGAATTAGCTGCAATAAAGAAAGTTTCACCCAATTTATAGTATTCAGGAATTAATTCCCCATTACCACAGAAAAACCAAGTCAACGAAAAAGGGGTCTACGGTGGGCTCAGGTAGGATAAGACCTGTGACCCACAGACACCCATGCTTCCCAACTGTGCAGCCCACATGGCTACACCCCCCCCCCCCCCCCCAGGGCGTTAAGGAATCCAAAAAACAATGGGACTACAGTGGGCTCTGGTAGGGTAAGACCTGTGATGCGGAGACATACACTCTTTCAAGTGACAAGTACAAAACACCTTCTCTGTATTAGATAATGAAGAAGCTCTTGTGAAAGAAATTGAAGTGGTATCTGAAAAGAAAAAGAAACTGAATGCATACAGAAATTCCATAATACAATCAATAACCAAAGGAAAAAGCTCATTGAGCTGGGTGACTGTCATCAGAGGCACTAATTTAGGAACTCTTTTCGGGAGAAAGACTACAGTTAAAAGCCTTCCAGGATCATCGGCCGGCATAAATGCTATTCAGATAGTCAAAGCGATCAAAGAAGAAAGCTAAAGTTGATATCATCCATCTGGGAACCAACGACCTTGCTAGAAACAGCATCCAAGCAGTACTGAGAAATTACCAGTCTCTAACGAAGCAGATTAGTCACATGGCGACAACCATTGCCTTTTCAAAAGTGTTACCTGTTCATGGAAAGGGGAAGGAGAGGCTAAGCCATATTGATAACTTCAATGTATGGCTCAAATCCTGGTGTAAGGAACAAAGTTTTGGATATATTGGGGGCTGGGGCCATGTATGGAACCGTAAAAGCTCTTTGTCAAAAATGGCTTATATCTGTCTGTGGCAGGAAAAAAGATCCTAAGTGATAAATTCAAATCCTATGTCATAAGACATTTAAACTAGATGCCGGGGTGGCAGAAGGAAATTAGAATGTCACCCCCCAAATACAAATGCAATGGAAAAGGGTGAAGTGGCTAACAAAAGTCAGCTAAATAAGTCACAAAAGGAGTCCAAGAAAAGCAGTAACCTGAACGAGAAAAGCTGGAAAGCTATGAGCGCAAATGCTTGTAGTTTGGGCAATAAAATCCCAGATCTGCAAGCCCTAATGGTGGAGGCGGACTTGGACATTATTGCTGTCACAAAGACTTGGTTCACGGAATCTCAAGATTGGGATACGGCCATATCGTGCTATAACTTGTTAAGGAAGGAGAGAGAAGACAGAAAAGGGGGAGGAGTGGCTCTTTATGTCAAAAACAATCTCCAAGCATCTGAGCTGCAAGGAAGATGGGGCAAAGAAGAAGTATTATCGGCCGTCCTAAAAAAAGATGATGGGACATCCATTTTAATTGGAGTATTTTACAGGCCTCCAAATCAAATAAAAGAAAATGACAGAGATCTGGTTGAAGACATCCAAAAAATGAAAAAGAAGGGAGAAATGGTGATTGTTGGAGATTTTAATCTGCCAGATGCAGACTGGAGAATCCTTTCTGCAGAATCTAACAGTAGTAGAGAGATAGTGGATGCCCTGCAAGGGCTCTGTTCAAACAAATGGTAATGGAACCCACGAGGGAGGGAGTTAAACTCGATTTAGTGCTCACTAACAAAGATAATGTCTCTAATGTCCGAGTGGGTGCCCATCTCAGCACCAGTGATCAAACGGCATGGTTTCATAGCACAAATAGGATACAGAGAAGTTGCCACGAAAACCTGAGTTTTGCAGTTCAAAAACACGGACTTTGTTTGAAATGGGAAAGTACCTGGAGGAAGAACTAGAAGGCTGGGAGAAAATGAGAGATGTGGAACAACAGTGGGCCAAATTAAAAGGAGCAATTACCAAGGCAACTAATTTATATGTTAGAAAAGTAAAGAAAAACAAGAGCAAAATGAAACCTATCTGATTTTCAAAGGAGGTTGCTGTTAAAATAAAAGCTAAAAGAGCAAGTTTGCTTACCGTAAACGGCATTTTCCCTAGAAAGCAGATGAATTAGCCATGCTGTCTGGGACGTTCTCCCGTCCAGTAGGTGGCGGAGCTCTCAAAGTAAAGTTCTAAGTCTTGCTGTAGTGTGTGCCTGCTTGGCACCTCCCCTTCCCCTCTGCAGAGTCTCCTCAGTCCATAATAAAGCAAGTAGATAATGCAAGACTGTCTGGAGAGGTGGGAGGGTCAGCATGGCTAATTCATCTGCTATCTAGGGAAAACACAGTTTACGGTAAGCGTTTTCACATAGATAAGCAGGATGAATTAGCCATGCTGTCTGGGGGGTCCCCAGCTAGCAACTTGAGCTGAATTGTTTATTTAATTATTTTTTCTTTATGTGGTGTGCTCAAGTTGCAAAGGTATACTGCGGACAGTCCTTGTTAGGATTGAAATATTCAGGAGGTGCCCACTGTTAAAATCTGTTTGCGTATGGATGCATCTGTTGCAGCGAGATTGTCCAAACAGTAATGAGAAATAAAGGTATGGAGTGATGACCAAGTCGCAGCTTTGCAAATGTCCAATATGGGTACATCACATAGGTGAGTAATAGAGGTCGCTACTGCCCTTACCTGGTGGGCTTTAGGTGAATATGACAGCTGTTCTGAACGTTGTTGGTAGCAGAATTGAATGCAATTTGTTATCCAGGATGATAAAGATCTTTTTGATACCGGTAAGCCTGGTGCTTTCAGATTGAAGGATAGGAAGAGTTGAGAAGGTCTGGAAGCAGAGGCCGTGCATTGTTTATAGTATGCCAGCACTCTCTTACAATCCAAGGTATGTAGTCTGCATTGCGCCTCATCCGTATGAGGACTAGGATGAAAGGTTGGTAGAGTTATGGATTGATTCAGGTGGAAAGACGAGACCACTTTGGTAGAAATGTCAGATGTGGTCATAATATCATTTTACAGTGGTAGAAAACCAGGAGTAGTGAACTAGAGCCTGAAGTTTGCTGATTCGTCTAGCTGAAGTGAGCGCTACCAGAAAAAGAACTTTCCATGCCAGGTATCTGTGGTGACAGGTGTCAAGTGGTTCAAACAGAGGTAGCATTAGTTGTTCTAGAACAAGGCTCAATTCCCACGGCACAGGTGGTTTGCGTACTGGTGGACGGAGCCGCAATACTTTCATGAATCTGGAGATGAGAGGATGGGTAGATATTTGTGAATTGTTGTGTAGCAAGTGAAAGGCTGCTATGGCACAGAGGTGGACACTGAAGGAAGCTGTAGCCAGACCTCTTTGGTAAAGTCTATGAAGATAAGAAAGTAACTTCTCTGCTGGGCAGGTGAAAGGGTTTATGTCACAGTTGGAGCACCATGAGGCATAGTTTAACCATTTTCTCCTGTAGTTTTGTCTGGTTGAAGGTTTTCTAGAGGAAAGCAGAATATCCTCTAATTGAGGGGAAAGGCTTAGATTTTGAAATAGTAGCCTCCCAACCTCCACGCTGTGAGGTTCAGAGAGGAGTAGAGTGGATGTAGAAGGGTTCCCCCCTCTTGTGTTAGGAGGCGAGGGTTGTTCCCAATGGAAACGGAGCTTCCACTGATAGATGAATGAGGTAAGCGTACCATGGTTGTCTGGGCCATGCTGGAGCCATTAAGATGAGATTTGCCCTCCTCCCTGATGCATTTCTGCACTGTGCGACAAATCAGTGGTATTGGAGGAAAGGCGTAAAGAAGGTCCTGTGGCCAGTCCAGGAGAAACGCATCTTGTGTTAGTCTGTGTTTGCTTGGATATATCGAGCAAAAGTCTTGAACTTTGCGATTGTGTTCCATAGCGAACAGGTCGACCTGCGGCCATCCCCAGGTTGGGAAGATTCAAAGCACTATATTCTGTGGGGATGGAAGATTCTGCTTAGTTTGTCTGCCTGGGTATTGTCTATGCCCAGCAGGTATGTTGTCTGAAGAGTAATGGAGTTGTCAGCCGCCCACTCCAAGATGGATACTGCTTCCTTGCATAGTGCCAAGAACCGGACCCTCCTTCCTTGTTTATACAGAACATTGCTACTTGGTTGTCTGTGTGGATCATTATTGTTTTTCCTTGTAGTTGAAGTCGGAAGGCCTGAAGAGCATATCGATTCGCTCGCAGATCTAAAAGGTTTATTTGTTGTGTCCTTTCCCAGGCGTTCCAGAGGCCCGGAGTTTGGAGGCGGGTTAGTTGAGCACCACAGCCCTTCGTTGAGGCAGCTGTGGTATTATATGATGAACCGAGTGTCGTAGTGGAGCTCCTACGGTGAGGGCTGTTGATTGTATCCACCAACTCAAATCCTGCTTCATGCTGTTTGTTACCGAAACCAGAGTTGAAAGGTGGTCGGAGAATTGTTTCCATTGGGTCTTTAAGCCACACTGAAGAAGTCTCACGTGTAAACATGTGTGGGGAACAACATATATAGACGCCGCCATATGTCCGAGTATCGTTAGAATCTGACGGGCCGGAGTCTTGGTCAAATGACTCAGAGTTTGAACTAGAGTTTTCAGAGCCAGAGCTCTTGGCTGGGGAAGAAAAGCTTTGTCGCTTAAAGTATCGATAGTGGCCCCTATGAATTGCAGCACTTCTATGGAATGAAGGTTTGACTTCTCGTAATTGATTACTAGCCCCAATGAATCCAAACATTGGATGGTTGTCAAGAGATATGTCTTTAGAATGGAGGGGCTGGGTGTTACTAGAAGCCAGTCATCGAGACAGGGAAATATTTTGATACATTGCCAACATAGGTGAGCCATCGCTACTGCTAGGCATTTTGTAAAAACTCTGGTAGCCGATGAGAGGTCAAATGGAAGAACCTTGTAGTGGAAATAAGGATTCACTGCCGTGACGCATAGGTACCGCCAGGCGGCCTTGTGCATCGGTACGTGGGAATACACATCCTTAAAATTGATTAAACACATCCAGCATTTGGGTTGGATGAAGGGCAGGATACATTTGAGAGAAGTCATTTTAAAATTTTCTGTCTTCAGGTGCTTGCTTGGTGTCCTGAGACCAGGATTGGTTGGAATCCTCCTGATTTCTTTGGAATGAGGAAGTATAGGGAATAGAAACCTGTGTGGTGATGATATACAGGTAGTTCCTGTATACAGTGTTGCTACAGGAGGCTGTTGATCTCTAGGCGTAAATGTTGGGAATGCATGTTTTGATCTCGTTTGGACACGAAGTGTGGTGTCACAGGGAGGGTTTGGAAATGTAATGCATAACCATCCTTTATGATGTTTAATATCCAGCTGTTGGTTGATATGCTGTTCCATGCAGATAAGAATTGAGTTAATCTGATGCCGACTAAGAGAGGTAGCGGTGGTGTCGGATGCTCTAAAAACTTTGGGAAGTTTTAGGTTGGGACTGTTCCTGAGGTGTTTCGGTTTGCCTAGGAGTCCTCTGACATTGACGAGAGGTTTGGGTTTGCGAGGTTTGCGGGAGCGGTGTAGAATAATAAGTACGCCTGAAAGGCGGATAAGGTCTAAAGGGGCGGCGTTGGTATTGTGGTCTTCTGTAACCCAGATAATAACGTCTGTAGTAAGAGAAAGGGGTTGGAGTGGTTGGAGTCTGAACAGCTAATTTTTTCTCCTTTAATTGAGCTACTGTATCTTTAAAGTGATCTCCAAATAAATTATCTGGCAGACATGGAAGATTTGCCAATTTTTCTGGAACATCTTCCCTTATAGCGCTGGCTCTCAGCCATGCTATTCTTCTGGCAGCAATAGCATTTGCTGTAGACTTGCTGAAGTTTCGAAGCCTTCATACACAGTACCTATAAGATGTTGCATTCCTTCTTCCATATTATCGAATTCCTCCGGTAGTTGTTGGTCAGGCGCACCCTCCTGCAACTTTGGTTTTTAGGGCTTACGAACATAAGAAAATGCCATACTGGGTCAGACCAAGGGTCCATCAAGCCCAGCATCCTGTTTCCAACAGTGGCCAATCCAGGCCATAAGAACCTGGCAAGTACCCAAAAACTAAGTCTATTCCATGTTACCATTGCTAATGGCAGTGACTATTCTCTAAGTGAACTTAATAGCAGGTAATGGACTTCTCCTCCAAGAACTTGTCCAATCCTTTTTTAAACACAGCTATACTAACTGCACTAACCATATCCTTTGGCAACAAATTCCAGAGTTTAATTGTGCGTTGAGTAAAAAAGAACTTTCTCCGATTAGTTTTAAATGTACCACATGCTAACTTCATGGAGTGTCCCCTAGTCTTTCTACTATCCGAAAGAGTAAATAACCGATTCACATCTACCCGTTCTAGACCTCTCATGATTTTAAACACCTCTATCATATCCCCCCTCAGTCGTCTCTTCTCCAAGCTGAAAAGTCCTAACCTCTTTAGTCTTTCCTCATAGGGAAGCTGTTCCATTCCCCTTATCATTTTGGTAGCCCTTCTCTGTACCTTCTCCATTGCAATTATATCTTTTTTTTTAGATACGGTGACCAGAATTGTACACAGTATTCAAGGTGCGGTCTCACCATGGAGCCATACAGAGCCATTATGATATTTTCTGTTTTATTCACCATTCCCTTTCTAATTCCCAACATTCTGTTTGCTTTTTTGACTGCCGCAGCACACTGAACTGATTTCCATGTGTTATCCACTATGACGCCTAGATCTCTTTCTTGGGTTGCAGCACCTAATATGGAACCCAACATTGTGTAATTATAGCATGGGTTATTTTTCCCAATATGCATCACCTTGCACTTATCCACATTAAATTTCATCTGCCATTTGGATGCCCAATTTTCCAGTCTCACAAAGTCTTCCTGCAATTTATCACAATCTGCTTGTGATTTAACTACTCTGAACAATTTTGTGTCATCTGAAAATTTGATTATCTCACTCATCGTATTTATTTCCAGATCATTTATAAATATATTGAAAAGTAAGGGTCCCAATACAGATCCCTGAGGCACTCTACTGTCCACTCCCTTCCACTGAGAAAATTGTCCATTTAAGCCTACTCTCTGTTTCCTGTCTTTTAGCCAGTTTGCAATCCACGAAAGGTCATCGCCACCTATCACATGAATTTTTACTTTTCCTAGAAGCCTCTCATGAGGAACTTTGTCAAACGCCGACTGAAAATCCAAGTATACTACATCTACCGGTTCACCTTTATCCACATATTTATTAACTCCTTCAAAAAAGTGAAGCAAATTTGTGAGGCAAGACTTGCCTTGGGTAAAGCCATGCTGACTTTGTTCCATTAAACCATGTCTTTCTATATGTTCTGTGATTTTGATGTTTAGAACACTTTCCACTATTTTTCCTGGCACTGAAGTCAGGCTAACTGGTCTGTAGTTTCCCGGATCGCCCCTGGAGCCCTTTTTAAATATTGGGGTTACATTTGCTATCCTCCAGTCTTCAGGTACAATGGATGATTTTAATGATAGGTTACAAAATTTTTACTAATAGGTCTGAAATTTCATTTTTTAGTTCCTTCAGAACTCTGGGGTGTATACCATCCGGTCCAGGTGATTTACTATTCCTTCAGTTTGTCAATCAGGCCTACCACATCTTGTAGGTTCACCGTGATTTGATTCAGTCCATCTGAATCATTACCCATGAAATCCTTCTCCATTACGGGTACCTCCTCAACATCCTCTTCAGTAAACACCAAAGAAAAAAAATCATTTAATCTTTCTGCGATGGCCTTATCTTCTCTAAGTGCCCCTTTAACCCCTCAATCATCTAATGGTCCAACTGACTCCCTCACAGGCTTTCTGCTTCGGATATATTTTTAAAAGTTTTTACTGTGAGTTTTTGCCTCTACAGCCAACTTATTTTCAAATTCTCTCTTAGCCTGTCTTGTCAATGTCTTACATTTAACTTGCCAATGTTTATGCTTTATCCTATTTTCTTCTTTTGGATCCTTCTTACAATTTTTGAATGAAGATCTTTTGGCTAAAATAGCTTCTTTCACCTCCCTTTTTAACCATGCCGGTAATCGTTTTGCCTTCTTTCCACCTTTCTTAATGTGTGGAATACATCTGGACTGTGCTTCTAGAATGGTATTTTTTAACAATGACCATGCCTCTTGGACATTTTTTTTTACTTTTGTAGCTGCTCCTTTCAGTTTTTTTCTAACAATTTTTCTCATTTTCTCAAAGTTTCCCTTTTGAAAGTTTAGCACGAGAGCCGTGGATTTGCACACTGTTCCTCTTCCAGTCATTAAATCAAATTTGATCATATTATAATCACTGTTGCCAAGCGGCCCCACCACAGTTACCTCTCTCACCAAGTCCTGTGCGCCACTGAGAATTAGATCTAAAATTGCTTCCTCTCTCGTCGGTTCCTGAACCAATTGCTCCATAAAGCTATCATTTATTTCATCCAGGAAATAAATATTGAGTTATTGCAAATTGGTGTTGCTGTATTCTGGCATTGAGCATGCCCGACTGATATGCCCGTTTGCCAAAGTCGTCCATATACTTATCTCCTTGACCTGGAGGCGTGTTGGAATGAAGTCGTGATTTGCGAGCTTTTTGCATCACGGATTCCACTGCCATGGATGCATGTGGCAATTGTAAGTGAGAATAATAGGAGGATTTGCGCATCCTATACTTTAACTCTGATTTCCTGGAAGTAGCTGGTCCTGTGAGGGGTGTTTTGAGCCCCAAGAATGGCCTGATTTAGCTGCGTCGGGTGCGTTAATGCGGTGTTGATGCGTTAATGCGGTGTTGATGCGCCGGGTGTGTCAAAGCGTTGATATACCGCTCCGAGTACCTGCTCCAGGTACCTAGGCAGATGATATCTTTTTGATCGGCGCAATCGACGCTGCATGTCCCACCGACACTGCTTGCAGCCGCGCGGACTCCTTCGGTGCACTCTGCGGCCCTGGAGAGGATTTTGCCAACTCCTCCAAGGGGGCATAAGATCTTACTGCAGCTCTTTTTAATTTTTCAATTTTTGCTGCTCTTTGTCGTTGTGCTCTGGTGGACATCCATCCACAGTCAGCACACGTAGATTGATCATGCTGGGGCCCCAGACATGCGTAACCGAATACATGCCTGTCGGTGACACATGATTTTTCCACAGCTACAAAACTTGAAGCCTGGATGAAGCACTGTGGTAAGAATTCGTTGAATTCTTTGAGAGGTAGTTAAGCCTAACTACTATAAAGGATTTTAACCCTAAGAAAACTTCTTTTTAGATATTAAACTTTTCTCTCAGAAAAAAGCTCAAGGAGACAGATAGCTCCGCGTGCTGTCAGGCTCGTGGAAAAAAACGGACTGAGGAGACTCTATAGAGGGGAGAGGGAGGTGCCAAGCAGGCACACACTACAGCAAGACTTAGAACTTTACTTTGAGAGCTCCGCCACCTACAGGATGGGAGGACATCCCAGACAGCATGCTAATTCATCCTGCTTATCTACTTGAAAATATAAAGGATCCCAAAGGGAGGATCACAAGGAAGAATATCTGGTAAAACTGAGGGAGACAAAAAGTAATCAAGAAAGCAAAAAGTCATGCGGAAGAAAGGATTGCCAAAGAGGTAAAGTGAGGTGACAAAACATTTTTCAAATACATCAGAGAAAGGGGAAAAGTCCAAACTGGTATAGTGAAATTGAAAGGTAAAAAGGATCAATGTGTGGAGAGAGACGAAGAAATGGCAAAAATATTAAACAAATACTTCAGTTTGGTGTTCACTAAAGACGACCCTGGAGAAGGACCATCGCTAGTTAACAAGAAACTGGAGGGGAGTAGAGTAGATGAAACTCCGTTTACAGAAGAGAATGTATGGGAAGAGCTAGGAAAACTGAAAGTGGACAAAGCCATGGGGGGCCTGATGAGGTTCATCCCAGGATACTGAGGGAGCTCAGAGATGTACTGGCAGGACCCACTGCATGACCTGTTCAATAGATCCCTAGAAACGGGAGTGGTGCCGAGTGATTGGAGAAGAGTGGTGGTGGTCCTGCTTCACAAGAGTGAGAGCAGAGAGGAGCCTGGAAACTACAGGCCGGTTAGTGTCACCTCGGTGGTGGGAAAAGGAAAAGAAAATGATTCCTTACCTGCTAATTTTCGTTCCTGTAGTACCAAGGATCATTCCAGACGGTGGGTTATGTTCCCTGTCCAGCAGATGGAGTTAGAACCAAAAATTCCCAGTAATTGGACTAGCAAAGCCAAGACGAGAAGAGACAGAACCAGAGGGATCAATTAATCTCAAAAATATAGAGAAAAAAACAGCTGTGACAGCAATAACTTGTACTCAAAAAACTGTAACTGAGAACTTGCAAACAGCACTGTGTTCAAAGACACAGCTCGCAATAACTAGAGATACAGAGTGAAAATATTGTGAAGACAGGAAAGCAGGGATGGCCCACAAAGAACCCCCAAAACCAGGGAGGGGTCTGGAATGATCCATGGTACTACAGGAACGAAAATTAGCAGGTAAGGAATCATTTTCTTTTCCCTGTACGTACCAGGATCATTCCAGACGGTGGGATGTACCAAAGCTTCCCCATCATGGGTGGGTCGCGGACAGCCCTGCCCGTATGACCCTGTCTCCAAGCTGACCGTGAGACGGCGCGCGAATGTCTAGACAATGTCTTGCGAAAGTGTGGAAAGACTTCCATGTAGCCGCCCTACAGATTTCTTGAGACGAAACTGCAGAACTTTCCGCCCATGACGTCGCTTGAGCGCGTAGAGAATGCGCCTTAACAGCTAAAGGTGGAGACTTACCCACTCCGATGTATGCGGCTATAATCGCTCCTTTCAGCCAGCGAGCGACTGATTGTTTGGATGCCATGCAACCCTTCCTGGGTCCCGACCAAAGGACAAACAAATGATCAGAGTGTCGAAATTCATTAGTGACCTCCAAATAATATATCAAAGAACGTCGGACATCCAACCGACGCAGGTCAGAAGAATCAGAGGATAAAAATGACGGAAGCTCTATCGATTGGTTGAGATGGAAAGTCGAGACCACCTTCGGCAGAAAAGATGGAACTGTCCGCAGGGATACTCCCCCTGGCGTGAAACGAAGGTATGGCTCCCGACATGATAGAGCTTGTAGTTCAGAGATCCGACGTGCTGAGCTGATCGCCACCAGGAAGATGGTCTTAAGGGTGACATCCTTGAGTGTGGCCGAACTCAGAGGCTCAAAAGGCGGTGCACATAGAGCCCGGAGTACCAAATTGAGATTCCATGAAGGACAAGGCGGTCTAATGGGAGGCTTCAAGTGTTTAACCCCTTTTAGAAAACGTAGAATATCCGGATGTGAGGCCAGGAGCTCCCTGTCATTACTCCGTAGGAAAGCTCCCAAAGCCGCCACCTGAACACGAAGAGAATTATAGGCCAGGCCCAAATCCAGACCCGCCTGTAGGAAGGAAAGCACATGCGCTACTGAGGCCTGCGTTGGCAGAATCGTCTTTGACTCACACCATTCCTCAAAAACCTTCCATACTCTGACATAGGTAACGGACGTGGAAGTCTTCCTAGCTTTCAGGAGCGTCGAGATGACAGACTCTGGATATCCGCGCCTTCTTAATTGGCGCCTCTCAAAAGCCAGGCCGCAAGACAGAAACGATCTGCCTCCTTGAAAAATATTGGCCCTTGGCGAAGGAGACGTGGTAGGTGACTGAGCCGAAGCGGGCCTTCCACTGCCAGATTGAGAAGATCTGCAAACCATGGACGTCGAGGCCACTCTGGCGCAACTAGGATCACCGGACCTTGATGCGTCTCTATCCGTCGGATGACCTTGCCCACTAGAGGCCACGGAGGAAAGACATACAGAAGACACTGCCGAGGCCAGGGAAGAACTAGTGCGTCGACTCCTTCCGCGACGTGCTCTCGCCTGCGGCTGAAGAAACGGGCGGCCTTTGCATTTGTCGCGGTTGCCATTAGATCCACATGGGGTATCCCCCAACGCTGTATTGTCCTCCGCATTGCGTCTTCTGAGAATTCCCACTCTCCTGAATCCAGGTGTTGCCGGCTGAGAAAATCTGCCTGCACGTTGTCCACCCCCGCTATGTGCGATGCCGCTAGACGCTGCAAGTGTAGCTCCGTTCACACCATCAACTCGTCGGTCTCCAAGGAGACTAGATGGCTTCTGGTGCCCCCTTGGCGATTGATATATGCCACGGTGGTCGCATTGTCCGAGAGAATCCGAACCGCTCAACTGCGTACCAGTGGGTAGAACCCCTGCAGCTCTAGACGGACTGCCCTGGTCTCCAGCCGATTGATGGGCCAAGTGGACTGATCTACCGTCCATCGGCCTTGGAGAGACTTGTCTTGACAAACTGCCCCCCAGCCGGTGAGGCTGGCATCCGTGATGACGACCACCCAATCCGGGTTCTGCAGAGACACTCCCTGAGCTAATCGTTGAGGATCCAGCCACCACTGTAGACTGCTCAAGACAACACTCGGAATGGGCAGCACTGCCTGAAAATCTCTCGACACTGGGTTCCATCGCGAAAGTAGGAACCTCTGGAGAGGTCGGAGATGAGTGAAGGCCCACGGTACCAAATCGATGGTTGAAGCCATGGTTCCCAGTACCTGAAGATAGTCCCATGCCGTGGGAGTGACGAGAGCCATAAAACCGGTTACTTGAGCGCGTAGAGCCCGAGCTCTGTCCGGGTGCAGAAAACACCTTGGCCTGGTTGGTGTCGAAGTGTGCTCCCAGAAAATCCAGCGATTGGGACGGTATCAGTTTACTCTTTGAGAAATTGACGATCCATCCCAGAGATTGAAGAAGCTGTACCACTCTGTCGACAGCACGGTAGCCCTGGCCCTCGTCTTCGCTCGAATGAGCCAGTCGTCTAGATAGGGATGTACTAGGATACCCTCCCTGCGGAGCGCCGCCGCTACCACCACCATGATCTTGGTGAAGACTCACGAAGCCGTCGCCAGGCCAAAGGGGAGAGCACAAAACTGAAAATGTTGTCCCAAAATCTTGAAGCGTAAGAAGCGCTGATGATGGTGATGGATCGGGATGTGAAGGTATGCTTCTGTAAGGTCCAACGAGGCCAAGAATTCTCCCGGATGCACAGCTGCTAACACTGACCGGAGCGTTTCCATACAAAAACGAGGAACTCTGAGACACTTGTTGACCGACTTGAGATCCAGGATAGGTCGAAAAGTGCCCTCCTTTTTGGGAACCACAAAGTAGACCGAATAATGTCCTCTTCTCAGTTCGGAGGCCGCTACCGGGACTATCGCACCCAGCTGTAGCAGACTATCGAGAGTCTGTCGAACTGCTAATTTTTTGAGGCGGGAACCGCAAGGAGAAAACAGAAAACAGTCTCGGGGTTCGTGTACAAAATCTAATACGTAGCCTTGACTTAAGATGTCCAGCACCCATTGATCCAACGTAATTTGGACCCACTCTTTGTAGAAGAGAGTAAGGCGACCCCCCAGGTGGGGGATCCCCTCGTGAGTCCCTCTGGCATCATTGTGAAGCTTTTGAGGAGACACCTGCCACTTGAGTATCTTTACCGTGGCGGCGTCCACGAAAGGACCGGTTCCAGGTGTGTGATCGTGTAGAAGGCGCCCGAGGTGTCTGCTGTCTGGCAGGACGCGACCTCCGTTGATTCCGGTACCTTTCCTGCAGGAATAAAAAGATCTAGAAGAACGTGGACGATCTTCTGGTAGCTTGTGCACTGCATTCTCATTAAGAGATTTGATGATCTGATCCAAATCTTCCCCAAACAGGCATCTGCCCTTGAAAGGAAGAGAACTCAGGCGCGTCTTGGACGAAGCATCTGCCGCCCAGTTGCGAAGCCACAAAAGACGGCGAGCGGATACCGCCACCACCATGGATCGAGCGAGAACCCTTAACAGATCATAAAAAGCATCAGCTCCATAGGCAACCACCGCTTCAAGTCTATCAGCCTGAATAGTCTCTGCCTATGGCAAAGATTGAGATGTGAGAAGCTGCTGTACCCAACGCAGAGCTGCTCGCTGTGCTAGGGAACTGCAGATAGCAGCCCTCATCCCCAACGCAGAGACCTCGAAGATATAATTTTTCCATGGCTCGTCCAACTCGAAGATTGGCCTCAGGAGTATCCCACTCCCTTGAAATCAATTGCAAGATATTGTGATGCGTGGGAAAAGCTTTTGCTAGGGGTCGCAAGCCCGCTAGCAGAGGATCCCCTTTCTTAATCTTCGGATCCTGAGCCACAGGATCCGGAGGAGGGTCGATGTCCATTTCCTGCAGGATGTGGGGAATGAGATCATCCAACTCCGCTGCTTGAAAAATGCAGAGAACCCTCGGGTCGTCACCCTCTACCTGGGCCGCCAGGGAGGGATCATCCGCATCTGGGTCCTGCCATGAATCCCCCGATGGTTGCTGCAGCGGTGTAGGGACCACGGGAGGGGGCCGAGCGGACCCCGCACCCCCTGTGGACAAAGAAGCCTTCCCTAAGGGAGGGTCTGCCGTCGAAAGCTGGGTCAAAGCAAGTCAGTTTAGGAGGAGGGGGACCCCAATTTCCAAGATTCGGATTCCTGCTCTGTAAAAATGCCTTGTGCATTAAAACGACGAATTCTGGTGAAAAAGCAGGAAGTGCTGATGAAGGGCCCCCCTAGGTGTCGTCCCCTTGCCTGCCCTGGTCCATTGCGCTCAGAAACCCCATACTGTGAGAGGAAACCTGGAGCGGAGCGTCGACGTCCTCCTCAGAAAGAGCTGCCTCCGAGTCAGCTAACAAAATGGCCGCCGTTCCCGCGCTGAGGGGAAACGGGGCATGCCGCTTCCTGGCAGCGAGGTCCGACTCTCCTCCAAGCTGCCCACCAGGTAAGCTATACTCCCCCTCAGGAAAAGCCGAAGAAAATCCCTCCGAGGGCTGCTGAACCCCTTGCCGAGCTCCGGAGCCGTTAGACGATCTCTGCATCGCGGCGGGAGGGAGGGGGAGGGGTGGGTGCGGCGCGCGGCAACAAATGAAGCGGCGAAGCAATAGAGCTATCCGGCCTCCGGACCCCTCACCGTCCCCAAGAGACCGTTGGGGAAAGCGCCGTCCCGACGGTAAGCAGCTCCAGGGAATGTGTCGTCGCAGAGCTACAGGGCGGGACTCCAATCACTCCCCGAAGGGGAGGAGGGGAAAAGTAAAAACTCCGGGGCTAGGGGGGAGCGGTCGGCACTACCAACTTCCACCCCTCACAAATTCCTGTTCCTACCAACGACTGTAAATAAAGTAAAAACAACACTTACCACACTGTAGCCGGGCAAGGAAGAGGAAAAACAAAGAGATAGGGAGAGAAAAATAAAGTGACAGGCAAAAAACACAGCCTGTCAGCAAGTTCCTGACTGGAAAACAGTATCTCTCTTTGAACGGAGTGGTCCTGTCAGAACACTACAGAACCTATCCCTTAGAAGAAAAACCTGTTCTTAAAAAACTCCGACCCCTATTATACACCCAAGATCTCCGCACAGTGATCCAAGCCACCATCACTTCCAAACTAGATTACTGCAACGCACTCCTCCTAGGGCTCCCCATGTCTATGATAAAACCTCTCCAAATGTTGCAAAATGCTACCGCAAGACTTATCACTAACACACGCAAACACGAACACATTACCCCTATCCTCAAAGAGCTCCATTGGCTCCCCATCCTTTCCCGTATACACTACAAAACCCTGACCATAGTACACAAGTCTATACACACCCACAATTCCAACTGGCTTGACTTTCCATTCAATGCCCCCCAATCCACTCGTACCACCAGATCCGCCAGCAAAGGTACCCTACACGTACCTTCCCTGAAAACAGCTCATCTCTCCTCCACCCGTGACTGCGCCCTTTCCATTGCTGGTCCTGCCCTCTGGAACTCCCTTCCCGCCCACATGCACCTTGAACCATGTATAATCAAATTTAAAAAGAAACTAAAAACACTATTGTTCAACCAAGTTTACTCAGAATAGTTCCTCCCCCCTTCACCTTTCCTTACATCTCCCCATGGTGATCTCCCTTTCCTTATATTAAGGAGCTAATTACATTGTAAATTGTTTATTATTCTTGTTATGTTTTTAAGCTATTTTCCATTCTGCCCTTGGTTAACCCCCCCCCCCCCTCCCAGTTCTCCTTTCCTGTAGATATGTATTTTCAAACCTTTTGTTAAAATGTGAACCGGTATGATGTCCCCACTAATACTGGTATATAAAAGTTCCTAAATAAATTGATCCCTCAAAGAGAAAATAAAACTAGAAAAGTGCTGGGGACCACAGTGTCCCCTGCTCAATCTGCTGGAATTAGAACTATACTGAGGATTGAGGCGAGGAAGGAGAGGCTATATAGGTCCTCCCCTGGGAATTTTTGGTTCTAACTCCATCTGCTGGACAGGGAACATAACCCACCGTCTGGAATGATCCTAGTACGTACAGGGAATGGAGTCAATGCTGAAAGAAAGGTGAACTATCTACAGTCAGAAGAATTGCTGGGCTAGAGGCAGCATGGATTCACCAGGGGAAGGTCCACTCAGACAAATCTAATTGACTTTTTTTATTGGGTGGCTAGGGAATTGGATCGAGGAAGAGCGCTCGATGTCATCTACTTGGATTTCAGCAAAGTTTTTGATACGGTCCTGCACAGGAGGCTTGTGAATAAAATGAGAAGCTTAGGAGGGGGTGCCGAGGTGGTGGCCTGGATTGCAACTATTTGATGGACAGAAGACAATGTGTGATGGTAAATGGAACTTACTCTGAAGAGAGACCGGTGTTAAGCGGAGTGTCACAAGGATCAGTGTTGGGACCGGTCCTGTTCAATATTTTTGTGAGCGACATTGTGGACGGGATACAAGGTAAGGTTTGTCTTTTTGTGGTTGATACTAAGATCTGCAACAGAGTGGACACGCCGGAAGGAGTGGAGAGAATGAGAAGGGATTTAAGGAAGCTGGAAGAGTAGTTGAAGATGTGGCAGCTGAGATTCAATGCCAAGAAAAGCAGAGTCATGTGGAAATCCAAAAGAACTGTATTTGATGGGGGGCGAAGGGCTGATCTGCACGGAACAGGAGAGAGACCTTGGGGTGATAGTGTCTAACGATCTTAAGTCAATGAAACAATGTGACAAGGCGATAGCTAAAGCCAGAACAATGCTGGGCTGCTTAGAGAGAGGAATATCTAGTAATAGAAAGGTAGTGATGATCCCCTTGTACAGGGCCTTGGTGAGGCCTCACCTGGAGTACTGTGTTCAGTTCTGGAGACCGTATCTCCAAATGGACAGAGATAGGATGGAGGCGGTCCAGAGAAGGGTGACCAAAAAGGTGGATGGGCTTCATAAAATGAATTATGAGGAGAGACTGAAGAACCTAAATATGTATACTCTGGAGGAGAGGAGGAGCAGGGATGATATGATACAGACTTTCAGATACTTGAAAGGTTTTAATGATCCATGCTCAACAACAAACCTTTTCCGTTGGAAAAAAATCAGTCACGATTTGAAAATCCAGGGAGGAAGACTCAGAACCAATGTCTTCACGGAGAGGGTGGTGGATGTCTGGCATGCCCTTCCGAAGGAAGTGGAGGAGACTAAAACTTTTCAAAGGGGCATGGGATAAACACTGTGGATCAATAAAGGCTAGAGGATGGGAATGAAGAGAAGAGCCATGGGGGTGGCTTACTGGAATGGAAGCTACTCCTGGTGATTACTACCCTTACTCAATATGCCTTCACGCGGTTAATGCAACTCCAACATTGCTTTCTGCTTCAATGGCAAGGGGAAATGTGGAAAAGAGGATTTATATTCAGACAGCAACCAACAAGGACTGAATTACACAGTCTGGGTAAACAATAAGAGTGGGGGGTAGCTTGCTTATTGCAGCGGTTACTACCCTAAACCAATTAAGCTTGATACTTCACTTTGAATGCATATACAGCATTGTTCTCTGCTTTAACAGCAGGGGGAAAGGTGGAAAAGAGGATTTACATTCAGGTAACATCCAACAAGGCATTGATCTGTGCTGTCTGGGTAAACAAACATCAGGTAATTTCCTTGATGCAACAGTTACTATCCTTAACCATTAAGCCTTATGATTCACCTTTGATGCAACTCCAACATTACTCTCTGCATCAACGGCAGGAGGTGGCAGGAAATTCAAATCAAACAGTTACCAACAAGGGCCCTGAACTTGGTGGTCGCTGAAACAGATAAGTATGGGAAAATAAGTGTGGGAGCTGGTCAGACTGGATGGGCCGTTTGGTCTTTTTATGCCATCATGTCTATGTTTCCATGTTACCGACCCATCTCTTTGTTCAACATGGACATTAAAATTTTGGAAAAAATCCAGCAGCTTCGCTTAGAAAAAGTTCTCCCTCTTCTGATACATCCTGACCAATCCAATTTTGTTAAAGGACATATTTCCACTTCTAACACCAAGTGCTTATTTAACATCCTATACCTGTCCCAAAAGCTAGGGAAAATGGGGCTCGTTATCTCTGTGGATGCGGAAAAAGCATTTGATCATATCTCCTGGCTCTATTTGTCTCAGTTCTGCGACATGAACGGTTACCAGAAAGCTTTGTGCAGTGGGTGCAGGCTACGTATGAATCTCCTTGGGCTCATCTCCTTATTAAAGGTGTGCTGTCTCCTTACTTTCCCATTGTACACGGTATGCGGCAAGGCTGCTCCTTATCCCAACTTCTTTTCAACCTTGCTCTTGAGCCTCTGGCAGCCTTAGGCAACACCCAGACATTAAAGGGTTTCAATTTGGCTCTACTGTCCACACCATCTCCCTTTATGCCGATGGCCTACTTTTCTTATCTAACCTGCGTCTCTCTGCCCCGGCCTTAATAGACAAATCTGGGGGATTTCAGTGATCTCTAGGGATATAAAGTTAACTATACCAAATCGGAAATCTTCCACACAGTGCTTCGCACGGTGATCCCTCCTTGCATGACGGATTTCCATGTTGTTCAGGATGGGTTCACCTACCTAGGTTTCCTTGTCCCAAGAAACTGGAGCGATCTCTTCTCCAAAAATTATAATAGTCTATTGTCTCAGACTAAACTTAAGTTGCAAAAATGGACAGACCTGCCCCTATAATGGGCTGGACGTTATCAACTTGGTCAAAAAGGTGAAGTTACCTAAATATTAATATTTATTTCAGCATGTTCCCTGTAATATACCTGCTAAGGTCTTTGACTTCTTCATAGTTCAATATTCTGTTTCATCTGGAATAATCGCGTATTCGCCTAGGGCAACTTTGGCTCCCTAAGAGACAGGGAGGGATAGCGCGCCCCAATTTCAGACTTTATTATTGGGCAGTTAGGCTCTTAGCACTGAATGTGGAGATTACTTACCTGATAATCTCGTTTTCCTTAGTGTAGACAGATGGACTCAGAACAAGTGGGTATGGTGTGCTCGTGCTAGCAGTTGGAGACGGATCTGACGTCAGCACGGGTACATATACCCCCACAGGAAGTGAAGCACTTCAGTAATCTTCCTTGCAAAAGCTGTTATGGATATATGTGTACTGACGATCAATGAAATAGTGAAAACAGGATTCCCCTGACCGACTGATAGGAGCTGGAGACCGCCAGCATTCCCAACCGGAAGGCGTCGACACCTGGTAGAGTGGACGCACTCATGTAAGAAGTGATAAGGCTTACCTTGAATCGGTGAAACCCATGTATACAGGCAGCTGGGCGGGATGCTGAGTCCATCTGTCTACACTAAGGAAAACGAGATTATCAGGTAAGTAATCTCAACATTTCCTGTCGTGTAGCCAGATGGACTCAGAACAAGTGGGATGTACAAAAGCTTTACTCCCAGACTGGGCGGGAGGCTGCCTGAGGACCGCGTAAGACCGCCCTCGCAAATGCTGTGTCCTCCCCGGCCTGGACATCCAGATGGTAGAACCTGGAGAAGGTATGGAGGGAGGACCATGTCGCCACTTTACATATTTCTGCAGGCGACAGCATCCTAGAATCAGCCCAAGATGCCGCTTGGGCTCTGGTAGAATGAGCCTTGACTTGAAGAGGCGGTGACTTCCCGGCCTCTACGTAGGCTACTCTGATAACTTCTTTAATCCAGCGGGCGATGGAGGGCCGAGAGGCCGCTTCTCCTTGCTTCTTCCCGCTGTGAAGGACGAACAGATGGTCAGTCTTTCGTACTGTTTCTGTCATTTCCAGATATCTGGGCAGCAGTCTGCCGATATCGAGATGGCGTAACAAACGCCTTTCTTCAGATTTCTTCAAACCTGCCGTGGTTGGCAAGGATATGGTCTGGTTGAGGTGAAATTGTGAGACTACCTTAGGCAAGAAGGATGGAACCGTGCGAAGATGGATAGCCTCAGGAGTGATCCTAAGGAAGGGATCCCGACAGGACAGCGCGTGTAGCTCCGAGATACGGCATGCTGAACATACGGCCAGAAAAACACCATCTTCAAAGTTAGAGAACGGAGAGACAGGCCCCGAAGGGGTCTGAAGGTGGATCCCGCGAGGAAATCCAAAACTATGATCAGGTTCCACAAAGGCACTGGTCACTTCAGTGGCGGACGAATGTGCTTGACTCCTTTCAGGAAGCGAGAAACATCTGGGTGCGTGGCCATGGTCTTGCCATCCCTCCTGGGACCATAGCAAGACAGCGCAGCCACCTGAACCTTGATGGAGCTTAGGGAGAGACCCTTCTGAAGCCCATCCTGCAGGAAATCCAGAACAATAGGGATAGTAGTCGCATGTGGATTGGTGCCATGAGTGTCGCACCAGGCTTCAAACACTCTCCAAATCCTGACGTAGGTGAGGGATGTGGAAAACATGCGAGCTCGGAGAAGTGTATCTATCACCGGCTCCGAGTAACCTCTTTTCTTCAGTCTAGCCCTCTCAATGGCCAGACCGTAAGAGAGAATTGAGCTGGATCCTCGTGGAGGATGGGACCTTGACGTAGCAGGTCCCTGAGTGGAGGCAGGGGAAGGGGCTCCCTAGCCAATAGTCTTCTCATGTCCACGTACCAGGGTCTTCTTGGCCAGTCTGGTGCCACTAGAAGAACTAGGCCCCGGTGCTTCTGAAACTTGTGGATAAGGGTGCCCAGCAGGGGCCACGGAGGAAAGGCATATAGCAGGATCCCTGGAGGCCATGGCTGAACCAGGGCGTCGATCCCGTGAGAGAACGGATCTCGCCTGCGGCTGAAGTAACTGGGTACTTGAGCATTGGTCCTGTCCGCTAATAAGTCCATGTCTGGAATCACCCAGTGATCCACAATCATCTAGAAGGCTGTGGGCGACAGCTGCCATTCCCCCGGATTTAGGCTTTCTCTGCTGAGGAAGTCTGCCGTGGTGTTGTCCCTTCCGGCAATGTGGACAACGGAGATATCCTGAAGATTCGCCTCTGCCCAAGCCATCAGCGGGGCTATCTCTAGGGACACCTGTCGGCTTCTGGTTCCGCCCTGACGGTTGATGTATGCCACCGTGGTGGCATTGTCGGACATCACTCTGACTGCCCGGTTCCGCAGTCTGTGAGCAAATTGCAGGCAGGCTAACTGGACTGCCCGTGCCTCTAGGCGGTTGATGTTCCACCCCGCTTCTTCTCTGTTCCACTGCCCTTGTGCGGTGAGTTCTTTGCAGTGTGCTCCCCATCCGCTCAGGCTGGCATCTGTGGTGAGCAGAATCCACGTGGGGGAGGACATCTTCGACCCCCTGCTCGTGTGGTTGGACTGCAACCACCACCGTAACTGGGTCCGCACTCTGGCTGGTAGAGGTAGATGCACGGAGTAATTCCGGAAGCGGGGACTCCAGCGAGAGAGCAGGAAGCTTTGTAGAGGTCTCATATGGGCCCTTGCCCATGGTACCACTTCCAGGGTGGATGCCATGAGGCCGAGAACCTGCAGATAATCCCAAGCTATGGGCCGGCTGGCTCCCATCAAGGAGCGTAGACGCGTCTGAAGTTTTAACCTTCTCTTGGTGGTGAGACTGACTTTGACTACCTGGGTGTCGAACTGGACTCCCAGGTATTCCAGTGATTGGGAAGGCTGTAGGCAACTCTTGTTTAGGTTGACTACCCATCCCAGGCTTTCCAGAAGGGCGATCACTCTGTTGGTTGCCCGATGGCTCTCCTCTCGTGATTTCGCCCTGATCAGCCAATCGTCTAGGTAGGGATGGACCAGGATTCCTTCCCGTCTGAGAGCCACTGCTACCGCTACGATCACCTTGGTGAAGGTCTGCGGCGCCGTTGCTAGCCCGAAGGGCAAAGCTCGGAATTGGAAGTGGCGTCCCAGAACCTTGAAGCGTAGGTAGCGCTGATGATCTGGATGGATCGGGATATGCAGGTATGCTTCTGACAAGTCTAAGGCCGTGAGGAATTCTCCTGGCTGTACTGCGGTCTTGACTGAGCGCAGAGTTTCCATGCGAAACCTCGGGACCCGTAAGTATCGGTTGACTGACTTGAGGTCCAGTACAGGCCGAAAAGTGCCCTCTTTCTTGGGTACCATGAAATAAATGGAATAATGTCCAGAATCCATTTCCCATGCAGGTACTGGGATTATGGCTTTCAAAGACAGGAGCCTCGCCAGGGTAGCTTCCAATGCTGCGTTCTTGTGGATTGGACACGGAGATTCCACAACCCTGTCCGGAGGGAGATGATGGAAGTCCAGATAATACCCCTCTCGGATGATGGCGAGGACCCACTGGTCCGACGTTATCTCAACCCATCTGGGGTAGAAGAGGGTTAACCTGCCCCCTATGGCTCCATCCCCTGGATGGATCGGCTGATTCTCATTGGGAAGCGCGGCCGGGCCCTGAACCCGAGCCGGCTCCCCTCTTCTGCTGCTTGGGCCGAAAGGACTGGTTCCTGGCCTGAGGACGAGGTGCCTGGTAGCGACCCCTATAGGGAATGAAGCGTTGGGAGCTTCTGCCTCTGGATGGCCTTGGAAATGCGCGCTGGTTCCTTTTGAACCTGTCTTCCGGCAGTCGAGGTATTGGAGAGGCACCCCATGTGCTGGCCAGTTTATCGAGGTCGCTGCTGAACAGGAAAGAACCCCTAAAGGGCATTCTGGTGAGGCGTGTCTTCGAAGGAGCATCGGCTGACCAATTCCGTATCCCGAGCTGCCTCCTGGCAGCTACAGAGGATGAGATCCCCTTGGCTGTTGTTTGGACTAGGTCGGATGCGGCATCCGTGAGGAACAAGAGAGCGGACTCCATGTCTGCTGCTGGAGCATTGTTCCTGACCTGTGACAAACAGGAACGCGTCACCACTGTGCAGCAGGTTGCGATTCGCAAAGACAGAGCTGCCACCTCAAAGGTCTGTTTCAGGATGGCGTCCAGTCGCCGGTCATGTGGATCCTTGAGGGCCGCCCCCCCCCCTCAACTGGATTAGTAGTGCACTTGACCACCGCGCTAACCAAGGCGTCCACCTGAGGGCACGCCAGCATCTCCTTGATTGCCGGATCCAGGGGGTACATGCCCATCAGGGCCTGACCCCCTTTGAATGAGGCCGCAGGTGCAGCCCATTCCAAATCTTTCAGTTGCTGTGCGACTTGCAAGAAGGGAAAATGGCGGGATGTAGGACGAAGACCTTCCAGCAGAGGGTTCTGTGTAGATGGCACCGTAGTGCTAGGGCCTGTAATAGCCAACTCCGCCAGGCACTGAGATACCAGGTCAGAAAGATCTTCCTTGGGAAAGAACAGCCTCATGGTTCGATATGGCTCAATCCCCGAGGGAAGTTCCCCCTCCTCGGAGGGTTCAGACTCGTCCTCTGAAACATCAGGGTCCGCCTGAACCGGACTGCCCGGAGGCGGGTATGCTTGCCCACGATAAGGGCGCGAAGGTCCAGGGGCAGGATCCGCTGGAGCAGCCACAGCAGCAGCAGCAGGGCCTGGACGGGAAGCTGATTGCATCTGTACAAAGGCATGGATCCCCTTAAAGAGATCCACCCAGGAAATGGAAGCGGTCTCAAGTCGTCGGGGTACCAGGTCCCCCGGGATCCCAGGTTGGTTGAGACTGCCCGCTAGATCCGGGGTGGCCCCTGGGGAACTGTAAGCAAACCTCGGTTGAGATTGATCCTGGCCCGAGGCTCCCACTGCCTCCTCACATTGGGCACAAAGGGAGTCTGGCTCTTTGCTGTGCGTGGCCCTAAGCTGGCATGCTGAGCAGAGGCCAAGAGCTTTCACGCCGGAATCAGGAGGCGCCGCGCCGGAGACGCCGGGGCGTTCAAATGCTCCATTGCGTGCTGAAGAATATGCGCTCAATAATATGCGGCAGCAATATGCGCTCAATACAATATGCGCTCAATACAATATGCGCTCAATAATAAGCGGCAGCTATATACGCTCACTACAATATGCGCTCAATAATATGCGGTCAGCAATATACGCTCACTACAATATGAGCTCAACAATATGCGGTCAGCAATATACGCTCAATACAATATATGCTCAATAATATGCGGTCAGCAATATATGCTCAATACAATATGCGCTCAACAATATGCGGTCAGCAATATACGCTCAATACAATATATGCTCAATAATATGCGGTCAGTAATATACGCTAAATGATATACAATATACGCTCAATAAGAAGCGGTCAGCAAATATGCGCTCAATCTGATACAGGCGCCTATCATGGGCGCTCAATACCTTAACAAGGCCGACAAAATGGCGACCTCCGCGGCGTGCCGCATACAGGCAACGCCGCCGATCCTCGTACCTCGGAGACCAAAAGTAAGAGATGTACGCCTTACCTGATCCTCGGCGCTTCCCGGCTGGAACCCGGGCGGTCTCCGGCTGCGGGGGGAGAGGGGAAATACCTTCACCGCCGCGCTTGAGGAAATGCACCTGCTGCCTCTAGGTCCACGCCGGGGCCGAGGCGCCTCTTAGCCCGCCCAAGCCCTTCTCGCTCAGGGGCTGGGTCCCTGCCGCGATTCGGCCACCGGACCGAGGCCTAGACCTCCGAGGGATCACGGAAATCACCCCAGGAAACCAACTGGGGAAGGGACCCGAGGGTATCACCGCAGAAGTGCGGGGCTCGATGTTCTGTAGAAGTTTAGCAAGTAGAAAGTAGATTGGAAACACGCTCAGCGAGCGTGCAGGCTCTCCAAACTGCTTTGGAGACGGAAATTACTGAAGTGCTTCACTTCCTGTGAGGGTATATGTACCCATGCTGACGTCAGATCCGTCTCCAACTGCTAGCACAAGCACACTATACCCACTTGTTCTGAGTCCATCTGGCTACACGACAGGAAAGGTATGGTTTCAGTATATTGCAGCTGTTTGGCAACCTTTGGAAAAATTGCAGCCCGATACTGCAGACTTAGCCATGCTGCCCTTATCTCCTGCCTTCATGTTGCACCGTAAGGTAGCCCATTCTAGCCCAATTCTCCCTCACACCCTCACCGTTTGGCAGTCGGCTTTACGGTACCTGCAGCTGGATGCTACTACTTCTTTTGCTTTTAGCTCCTATTTATGGGAATTCCCTGGTTTCCAGACTTACTTTTGCCCTGGCGTCTAAAGAATGGAGGGACAATGGCTTATGTCACCTTTTACAGTTATGGGATGATGGGAAATTTCAAATTTTTGAGGACCTCAGTACGAAGTACAACTTGCAAGCGTCCACCCATGTCAATGAGCTACAACTCTGGGCTGCATTATCCACATTCTGTGATCTACAAGCTTCGCTTGCCGAACCTACAGAGTTGAGATAGCTGTCAGATCCAGACACATGTGCAAAGGCTAACACACTCTTTTATTTGGGTATTCTTCAAGGTAAAGCTGGTACTGCTACCCCGCAAGGCTTAATTGATTGTTGGAATTAAGACTTGAGTACCTCTTAGACAGCTCAAACCTGGAAACATATATGGTCCAACGCGCATAAAAGTTCCCTCTGCCAGCATGGTATAGAGCTTATGATACATCTTTTACATTGTACCTACAGTGCACAAACTTTTTTCTCAACAATATTTTCTTCTTATAGATCTCAATGCTGGTGAGGGTGTGGTGAGCATTGTACCTACTTGAATATGTGGTGGTGGTCTATCGGGTTCAATGTTTCTGGCACAGGGTATCTGCTGAAATCATGGACATAATTAACTTACCCATTTATGTTTCCCCTACCCTTGGCTTATTAGGCTGCTGGGAAGGCTCGTTAGTGCCCTGGAAATTTAGAAAATTCATTGGCCATTTATTGCTAGCTGTCCGATTTACTATCGCTACCTTCTGGAAAAGGAACCCCTTTCTTGATTATTGAAGAAGTCAGATCGAAGTTATTTCTGACTTGGAAAAACTCAGATATACTCTGCGCCATGAGCTATTCAAATACAATATTTTATGGGTACCCTACCATAGGTTTCTAGCTTGGAATATGCCTTGCACCTAGATCTATTTCATAATTATGTCACCTATGGTCCCATGTTATACTTGCTGTTTCTCTTGGAAATTTGAACTTCTGAATTTACATTGCCTTTTATTTCTCGCTGCCCATGCATCATCTCAGCTATGTACAATGTTAATCTCTTTGCTGTGGTTGTGCTGTGCTTTAAAAATTTCTAAATAAAAAGTTTACTGTTTTAATAATCCAAATATTTAAAACTTTCAGATATTCTATTTTGGAACCTGTTTCCAGGATTAATTACAGAATAAATTCAGGTAAGTTAATTTCTCTTACGCTTGTATCTCTTTCTTTTAGCTACAGCTGTATTCTTACTTTAATTTTAAGAACTGATTCTTTGTGTATTCTATATTTCAGGTATTTAAAGAACCTTTCCAAAGGCCTCAGAAATTCTAGACTAAGAACACTTCCTAGTGTTTCTATCCTGAGTATTTTCTTTTCTTTATTCTGTCACTATTTTAAATAAACTGTCCTTTCTTTTCACTGTTTTGTTGGTTTGTTTTTGTTTTTTTTTATGTCTTCTGCTTCCCATCCAGCCTCACCTCCCCCAAAGGTTTCACCAACACCACCTCGGGCCAAGGGTCTGCTTGAGTTCCAGAGTTGCTGTTCCTGCGTTCCTGTACCTGCATCCATCTCCTGTTCCTGCTCCGGATTCCCAGTTCCTGTCCCTGTGCTCCAGTTCCTGCTCCATGATCCTTCTTCACTTGGACGGACCATGGTTCTTGACTGGGACTGCTTTCTCACCACGCCTTCTGCCACCTGCCTATGACCTCTGGAACGGACCTGACCACGTATCCTGCCACCAACCTCAGCCCAAACCTGACCACGTCTTTGGCTCCTGCCTCGGGCCCTCAGCTCCTGGTTGCCTCTGCCCTGTCTAGTCATGTTCCCGGGATCATCCACGCAGAGGCCCACCTAAGACCAGCTGGCCCCGGGACCCAAGGACTCAACCTGCGAGAAACGTGGGCTGGTAGTGGCAAAGCTCCAGCTGGCCTCTGCTTCCCATCCAGCCTCACCTCCCCAAAGGTTTCACCAACACTACCTCAGGCCAAGGGTCCACACTCAAAACACAACCACCAACACATTCATTCCTTATTACTTCCTTATCAGCTATCAGTTTTGTTTAGCTTCTCTATTTTTATAATATTAATTTAGAACAACAAATTATTCTGTTTCTCCAGGCTGTTTCTGTATCCACAGAGAGGAGTTACCTTTGATGCTGCCAAATATTGTATTTTAGGAAAACAAAGAAAATTGGAAATCTTCTATTCCTTCTATAGAAAAGAGATTATTTTCTTTTCGACTCTGCTGAAGAATTGATTTCGTATCAATTTCTACTTGTAAGACACATTGTTAGGATTTGCGGTTTTGGAATGGCCCAGCATGCTGCAGCACTCACCCAAACACCGCTGGCAGGCTCCGACCTCAGTGATGCCCAACACTCTGCCATACCACCAATGTCCTGGCTTCCCCTAAAACACACATGCAGCCCCCTGCTTTAAAGGGCTTGCGGCAGGAAAATACCCGCAGCGTCCTCTGACGCCTGCAGGCTCTACCTATATAAGGGCTCCTCAGACTCTCTACCACTGCCTCAGTAATGGGTCTCCTGCATCCTGCACTGTGGGTTGCTCCAGCATCTTGCTGCCCGTTTGTTCCTGCATTCCAGGTTCCTGTGTTCCTGTCTTGCCTCATTCAGCCTTGCATTCTCCTGCTTGCCTTGTCCAGCCTCGTCCTCTTCTCCTTGTCTAGACCATTATCTACATGTGTCTTAAGAACATAAGAACATGCCATACTGGGTCAGACCAAGGATCCATCAAGCCCAGCATCCTGTTTCCAACAGTGGTCAATCCAGGCCATAAGAACCTGGCAAGTACCCAAAAACTAAATCTAGTCCATGTTACCATTGCTAATGGCAGTGGCTATTCTCTAAGTGAACTTAATAGCAGGTAATGGACTTCTCCTCCAAGAACTTATCCAATCCTTTTTTAAACACAGCTATACTAACTGCACTAACCACATCCTCTGGCAACAAATTCCAGAGTTTAATTGTGCATTGATTAGTTTCTCCGATTAGTTTTAAATGTGCCACATGCTAACTTCATGGAGTGCCCCCTAGTCTTTCTATTATCCGAAAGAGTAAATAACCGATTCACATCTACCCATTCTAGACCTCTCAAGATTTTAAACACCTCTATCATATCCCCCCTCAACCGTCTCTTCTCCAAGCTGAAACGTCCTAACCTCTTTAGTCTTTCCTCATAGGGGAGATGTTCCATTCCCCTTATTTTGGTAGCCCTTCTCTGTACCTTCTCCATCACAATTATATCTTTTTTTAGATGCGGCGACCAGAATTGTACACAGTATTCAAGGTGCGGTCTCACCATGGAGCCATAAAGAGGCATTATGACATTTTCCGTTTTATTCACCATTCCCTTTCTAATTATTCCCAACATTCTGTTTGCTTCGACTGTCGCAGCACACTGAACTGACGATTTCAATGTGTTATCCACTATGATGCCTAGATCTCTTTCTTGGGTTTTAGCACCTAATATGGAACCCAACATTGTGTAACTATAGCATGGGTTATTTTTCCCTATATGCATCACCTTGCACTTATCCACATTAAATTTCATCTGCCATTTGGATGCCCAATTTTCCACTCACAAGGTCTTCCTGCAATTTATCACAATCTGCTTGTGATTTAACAACTCTGAACAATTTTGTATCATCTGCAAATTTGATTATCTCACTCGTCGTATTTCTTTCCAGATCATTTATAAATATATTGAAAAGTAAGGGTCCCAATACAGATCCCTGAGGCACTCCACTGCCCACTCCCTTCCACTGAGAAAACTGTCCATTTAAGCCTACTCTGTTTCCTGTCTTTTAGCCAGTTTGCAATCCACGAAAGGACATCGCCACCTATCCCATATGACTTTTTACTTTTCCTAGAAGCCTCTAATGAGGAACTTTGTCAAACGCCGTCTGAAAATCCAAGTATACTACATCTACCGGTTCACCTTTATCCACATGTTTATTAACTCCTTCAAAAAAGTGAAGCAGATTTGTGAGGCAAGACTTGCCTTGGGTAAAGCCATATTGACTTTGTTCCATTAAACCATGTCTTTCTATATGTTCTGTGATTTTGATGTTTACAACACTTTCCACTATTTTTCCTGGCACTGAAGTCAGGCTGACCGGTCTGTAGTTTTGGGGATCTCCCCTGGAGCCTTTTTTAAATATTGGGGTTACATTTGCTATCCTCCAGTCTTCAGGTACAATGGATGATTTTAATGATAGGTTACAAACTTTTACTAATAGGTCTGAAATTTCATTTTTTAGTTCCTTCAGAACTCTGGGGTGTATACCATCCGGTCCAGGTGATTTACTAGTCTTCAGTTTGTCAATCAGGTCTACCACATCTTCCAGGTTCATCGTGATTGATTTTTTCCATCTGAATCATTACCCATGAAAATCTTCTCCAGTACGAGTACCTAACCAACATCCTCTTCAGTAAACACCGAACCAAAGAAATCATTTAATCTTTCTGCGATGGCCTTATCTTCTCTAAGTGCCCCTTTAACCCCTCGATCATCTAACGGTCCAACTGACTCCCTCACAGGCTTTCTGCTTCGGATATATTTTAAAAAGTTTTTACTGTGAGTTTTTGCTTCTGCAGCCATCTTCTTTTCAAATTCTCTCAGCCTGTCTTATCAATGTCTTACATTTAACTTGCCAACGTTTATGCATTATCCTATTTTCTTCTGTTGGATCCTTCTTCCAATTTTTGAATGAAGATCTTTTGGCTAAAATAGCTTCTTTCACCTCCCCTTTTAACCATGCCGGTAATCGTTTTGCCTTCTTTCCACCTTTCTTAATGTGTGGAATACATCTGGACTGTGCTTCTAGAATGGTATTTTTTAACAATGGATATTTTTTACTTTTGTAGCTGCTCCTTTCAGTTTTTTCTTTAACAATTTTTCTCATTTTTTCAAAGTTTCCCTTTTGAAAGTTTAGCACGAGAGCCTTGGATTTGTATACTGTTCCTCTTCCAGTCATTAATTCAAATGTGATCATATTATGATCACTATTGCCAAGCAGCCCCACCACCGTTACCCCTCTCACCAAGTCCTGTGTTCCACTGAGAATTAGATCTAAAATTGCTCCATCTCTTGTCGGTTCCTGAACCAATTGCTCCATAAAGCTATCATTTATTCCATCCAGGAACGTTATCTCTCTAGCGTGTCCCGATGATACATTTACCCAGTCAATATTGGGGTAATTGAAGTCTTCCATTATTGCCGCACTATCAATTTGGTTAGCTTCCCTAATTTCTCTTAGCATTTCACTGTCCGTCTCACCATCTTGTCCAGGTGGACGGTAGTATACCCCTATCACTATAGTCTTCCCCGACACACAAGGGATTTCTACCCATAAAGATTCAATTTTGCATCATGCAGGATGTTTATCTTGTTGGACTCTATGCCATCCCAGACATAAAGCGCCAAACCGCCTCCCGGGTGCTCTTCTCTGTCATTGCGATATAATTTGTACCCCGGTATAGCACTGTCCCATTGGTTATCCTCCTTTCACCATGTCTCTGAGATGCCAATTAAGTCTATGTCATCATTCACTGCTATACATTCTAATTCTCCCATCTTACTTCTTGGACTTCTGGCATTAGCATACAAACATTGAAAATACAAACAAAAAACAAACTTTGAATTCTGCTTTTTAATTGATAGGGATAAGTTAGAATTTTTTAGCTCAGGTGAGTTTTTAAGTACAGGCACTTGGACTACTTTTCTTATTATTGGAACCTCACTTTCGGGATGCCCTAATTCTAATGCTTCATTAGTATCCATTGAATATACCTCTCTTCGAACCATGCGCTGCTGAGCGATTTGTCAGCTTTCCCCTTTGTTCTAGTTTAAAAGCTGCTCTATCTCCTTTTTAAAAGTTAGTGCCAGCAGTCTGGTTCCACCCTGGTTAAGGTGGAGCCCATCCCTTCGGAAGAGACTCCCCCTTCCCCAAAAGGTTCCCCAGTTCCTAACAAAACTGAATCCCTCTTCCTTGCACCATCGTCTCATCCACGCATAGAGACTCCGGAGCTCTGCCTGCCTCTGGTGACCTGCGCGTGGATCAGGGAGCATTTCAGAGAATGCTCCCCTGGAGGTTCTGGATTTAAGCTTTCTACCTAAGAGCCTAAATTTGGCTTCCAGAACCTCCCTCCCACATTTTCCTATGTCACTGGTGCCCACATGTACCACGACAGCCGGCTCCTCCCCAGCACTATATAAAATCCTATCTAGGTGACGCGTGAGGTCCGCCACCTTCACACCAGGTAGGCATGTTACCAGGCAATCCTCACGCCCACCAGCCACCCAGCTATCTACATTCCTAATAGTCGAATCACCAACTATGACCAACTATGACTATGACCTAACCCTTCCCTCCTGGGCAGTAGGCCTTGGGGAGATATCCTCAGTGCGAAAGGACAATGCATCACCTGGAGAGCAGGTCCTTGCTACAGGATCCTTTCCTGCTGCACCCGGTTGATGCTCTCCAATCATGAGACCTTCTTCCTCCAAGGCAGCACCAGGGCTGCCAGTCTGAAGTTGGGACTTGGCTACTATGTCCCTGAAGGTCTCATCTATATACCTCTCTGTCTGCCTCAGCTCCTCCAGGTCTGCCACTCTAGCCTCCAGAGATCGGACTCGTTCTCTGAGAGCCAGGAGTTCTTGCATCGCATGCACATGTACAACTTCTCACCGGTGGGTAAAAAATCATACATGTGACACTCGATGCAAAAGACTGAGAAGCCCCCCTCTTGCTGCTGGACTGCTGCCTTCATCTCAGTTTTGATCAGTTCCTAGTTAAGGTTTAGGATGCTATGGGAGTAGGAATGTGTCTAATGCCCTTTAAATGTATTAGTGAATTCACTATATGTCTGGTAGTGGCCTACCGGGATCTGATCAAACTCTCAATAAAGTTTTTGTTTTTGGGTTTTGGTTTTTTTTTTTGTGAAAATGTCACCTGCCTAGAAATTAAAGGATGAGCTAGGGGTGGGTGGGCGAGGGGTGAGAGGGTTGGGAAATACAGTCTAACTTCAGTTAGTCAGCCAGAGTGACTGACTGCTCTCTTGATTAACAAATGTTGGTACCTATTCAAACCAAATCACACTACCTCAACACCTTTCCAAGGTGAGTAACTGAGCTGAACTTTTCAACCTTTTTACTTAGGTATACACTGCTCCTAGCTTATTTCTAGCTTCTGGCTCTTTTTTTTTTTTTGGGGGGGGGGGGTGTTTGGGTTTTGGTTTTGGTTTTTTGTTTTTTTAAATACGAACACTCAGTTTGTATTAAATACAAACAGTTCTTAAAGTCTGCAGAACACTCAGTTCTGCAGACTTTAAAAATAAACACACTACCTACTGCTTACTAGCTGCCTTACTGACTATTTAAAAATACAAACAGTCTAACTTGTTTATTCACCTTACTGACTATTAAAAGCACAAACACACTAAATAATATTCCCAAATAGTTAAATTTGCCCCAATACTTTTAAAAAAGACAATGTCCCAAGCAAAAACGTACTGATTCCTTTAGTCACCAACAAGCTGATCCTCTCCTCTCAGTGCTCCGGCCTGACTGATCTCTTGCTTTGGTCCTGACCATGTTTACCTGCTGTCTGAACCTAACATCTTCTCGGACCTGACCTTTGGCCTGTCTCTGTCTCCCCACTTCCTGCCTGACCTGACCCTGGCATGCCCTTCAACTCTCACTTTCTTCACTGCCTTAGGGACCTGCCTAACTCCTGCTGGCCGCTAGAACACAAGGACTCATCTTGTGAGGGAGACTGTCCCATTACGGGGGTGTTTGCCAGCTGCCAGCATAGGCCTACAAGGATGAGTCAACTATGCTGCAGCACAAAGGGCTTACTTCCACAATGATCAAAACAGTCTGCTGAGGCCATGAGATCAGTGGACTTGTCCCAGGCCTCCACCATTGCTGGATTAGCCAACCAGTTAAAACAGCAGCATGACTAATTCAATACTATGGCCGTTTATCTTCAGGGCACGGGTGCCCATCTAACTACTCCTGATCCTGCTCCAGAGCCTCCGGTACAGCCTCCTGGGTAAATGCAGAGGCTTCTTTAATCAATGCGGGATGCAATTTGAACTTCACGCACACTTGTTCCCATCAAATTGGGTCAAAGTGACTTACATTCTGTCTTTGTTGGGCGGTTCTACTCTACCCTTTGGTAGTGAGATGACCCACTCCTAGGGGATCTGAATCGCTTCCTGTAGGAGTTGTGTGATTTTTGACCAGCCTGGCAACACAACTTCCATGGCATCTGAACTTTTTCAAATCAGATAAGGCTCCTGGTCCATGGGGGAGTATGCAGTGCACTTCTGCACCCTAGCCTCCGAACCCAGTGAGGCAACAGCAGCCTAATCGCAGTCTTCAGGCAAGAACTCTCAAAGCACATTAAGGACAAGCTGGCTGCCCAGGACTTCCAGAAACATTGGAGGGCCTAAGCAGCCTAGTCATACATTTGGACCTGATGTTCCAAGAATGGGCTCATGAGAGGGGCTTGGCTGAAAACACTATCCAACTTGACCCGAGCTTCTAGCGACCAATGGTTTTACGATCACCCCCAGTGCCAGGACTAGCACCAGTGTAGACTCTGCAGTTGACCAACTCAAGCTGTCTGCAGAAGAGAAGCAGATGCAACAATCTCAACATGTGCCTATATTGCACCACACAAGGTCACTTAGCCAACCGCTGCCTGGCCAAGCCGGGAAACTCCAGAACCTAGGTTAGGTGAGAGAGACCACCCAAACTTGCCAGGAACTCTTCCTTCAGGCCACAGGAACTGAGTGTCATCAGGCATCTGGCTGCACTTTACCAGGCAGGTAATTATTTATAAACAGCAATAGTCCTTTTCCAAAGTTAGCGGTCTGATATGAACCTGTGGCGAGAAACCTATTTTGCCTCACAAAACCCACACAATCAGAGCTCCTGCAGAGCAAGCCCTGACATGCCCCATTAGGACTAGGTCCTCTTGGGCACAATTCACTAACCAAGAGAAAAAGATGTCTTGTAGCAAAACCACACCGTTTTAGTTGGTGTTGGAAAGACAGCCGAATAGACAATGTTCTGAAAGAAAACTATAGCTCACTAGTATCTGAACAGCAATACGATTGCTCACACATAGCTACGCCCGCTGCTTGGCTACGAGGAACAATAAGATAGAACCCAAGTGCTGGCTTCAAAAAAACGGAAAAAAACATCAGGGTCTGTGCAGGCGCCATCTTTGTCAGGGGCAGTAGGATTTGAACCCACAGCTTCAGGAGTTCAGAGCCAGAGGATTTAACAGAGTCACAGGAACTGAAACTGTAAAAGACCTCCTAGTAAAGTTCAGGGGAAATAGGTAAGTTACTGCGCTAACAGGTGTTCTCCAAGGACAGCAGGATGTTAGTCCTCACATATGGGTGACATCATAAGATGGAGCCTGGCACAGAAAACGTTTGTCAAAGTTTCTGGAAGTTTTGACCAGCACACTGAGCATGCCCAGCATGCCACTATATGCGTGCCCACGCGAGGTCCCCCTTCAGTCTCGTAACAGATAAATAATACGAGCAAATAAATAAAACAAACCGGAAGGAGAGCTCAACTCCACAGGAAGGCGGGGAAGGATTCCTGAGGACTAATATCCTGATGTCCTAGGAGAACACCTGTTTCAGATAAGCAACTGCACTTTCTCCTAGGACAAGCAGGATGGTAGTCCTCACAATTGGTGAATACCAAGCTTCAGGCTGTCCCCGTCAGCAGGTGAGACCAACAGTTACCGAACAAAGTGCCAATAGGCACAACAACTGCGGTGCTGTTGGTCGCAGAGGGCAGCCTGGCTCCCACCAGGGTTCACATCTGAAACAGATTGCGCAGGACGGATTGATCAAAAGCACTGTCCTGACTACCATCCTTGTCCAGGCAGTATGAACTGCAAACGTGTGAAGAGAACTCCACGCTGCAACCCGGCAAATTTCAACAATGGGGACCACTCGCAGATGAGCCACAGAGTGAACTTTCACTCTGCCAGCCAGCGGAACACCAGCTTGTGCATAGGAGAAGGCAATGCAATCTGCCAGCCAGTTGGATAAAGTCTGTTTACCCACTGCCTCTCCCAACCTATTGGTATCGAAGCTCACAAAGTGCTGAGTGGACTGCCTGTGACTGGCTGTGTGATCTAAATAGAAAGCCAAGGCCCTCTTGCAGTCCAAAGTATGAAGAGCCAATTCCCCTAGGTGGGAACAAAGTCCTAGGAAAGGATTAAGGTGGAAATTAGCACAACCTTAGGCAGAAACCTCAGGGTGTGTACCAAGACCACATGATTGTGGAAAAACCTTGTGTATGGTGGATGCGTAACCAAGGCCTGAAGCTCATTGACCCTACAAGCCAAAGTAATCGCCACCAGGAATATCACTTTCCAGGTAAGGAACTTCGTGTTGCAGGAACACAGCAGCTCAAAGGACGCATGAGCCGCGCCAGAACAATGTTGATGGTCCCAGGACACAACGGGAGGCTGAAGATGGGGTTTGGTTGCACCGATGGCAGGTGTACCAGCGACACACTCGATGGTACACATTCACAGTGCTGAGATGGACCCTGACTTAGCTGTCTGAAGCCCAGACTTGGAAAAGTGCCACAAGTAGTCCAACAGCTGGGAAGGGGGCATTTGAATGGATCCAAGCCTGCCCTGCACACCAGATGGAGAACTCATCTCCGCCAAGCTGTAGGATTTTCCAGTGGAAGGTTCCTAGAGGCCACCACCACCTGGGAGACATTGTCTGAAGAGGGACAATGGTTAAGGACTAGGCACTCAACATTCAAAACCCTTAGGGCCAACGGGCCAGAGATTCGGATGGCACAGGGTGCCCTGATTCTGCATAAGATCGGGCACAGTCCCCAGCCGGATGGGGGGGGGGGGGGGTCTGATCGACAGGTCCCACAGGCACTCCAAGAGAGAGGGGGTGCCAGAATAGCCATTTGGCTAGGGCCTACAATGTTTAAGGGGCCTACTTTTGTTGGGCAAAATTATAAAAAAAGCTAAATATATCTATTTCTAATGTATAAATAAAAAATGTATTCAACTTATTGTGCTAACTTTTTTATGCAAGAGAAGGATTCAGTCGTTTTGTTCTTTAAATTTAAATATGACTGTTTTATTTTATAGAACTTCTATAAAATAAAACCATCATATTTAAATTACCTGAGCAATTTGTTGATTAACACCTCTACAATGTAACAACCCTGCATGTAACTGTAATGTTTGTCATATATTTAGACATTTATTATAATTGTTGACAAAGTTATGAAAACATTATTTAGAAGTGATCTTATTTTTAGCAATAATAAATTAATAAAGACAATCGTCTTTATAATTATTATTATAAAACTCAGGTAATTCTAATTTTTAATTTAGAAGTTAAAATATTCTCTCACATAATTTTGTACCAATTCTTTTTCTGTTTAGTTTTGGGTGACAATGAAAAAATTTCAAAGTGGCACAGCAAAAAGAAAACGAGCCAAATTACAGGAAGAAGCAGTCAAAAGGTCGAAATTGATTACAGGATTTCTGATCAAAAACCAAAAAACACACGAAGCTGGGAACAATCAGATTAGTAGAGACAATCAAGTGGTTGTATTACCTTCCGCACCAGACAATGACTGTTCCTCACAAGCATTCAATAAAGAAATAAATCAAACAATCGAATTGGAACAGCCTTCTATAGGGGAAAAACATAATGAAACGGAGTCTGAAAGTTGCTTATTATCACAACGCTTCACTTGATTGATTGATAGGAGGAACAAGTTTCACACTGAAAGTTTTCAGAAAGTTCCAGCTTTTGAAATACCAACCAATGTTCCTAATAAGGATAATCATTCTTTTCCAGTTAGACTTTTTACAATGACCCTTAAGAATGGGGAAAAATATAAAAGAGATTGGCTGTGCTGGAGTAAAGAAAATATTTCTTTGTATTGTGCTCCTTGTTTTTTGTTCAACAAAAGAGAAGTTTCTTCAAATGTAGCACATTAGCTGAACATCCAGGTTGGGATATTGCAAAAGGATGGCGAAAACTGAAAGACATTGTACCAAATCATGAAAATTCCAATATATATAAAGGAAATTCTATCACTTGGAAGGAAGCAATGAAAGCAGTTACATGTGATTCAATGATCGATAATTTTGTTGTTAATCAGCTTAAGGCAGAAAGTGAAAAATGAAAGACGATCTTTCGTCGAATTTTAGATATTTTTTTGCCTGAAAGAGGACTTGCATTACATGGATCTTCCGAACAAATAGGAGAGAGTACTCATGGTTACTTTTTGGGCCTAGTTGAGCTTTTCAGCAAGTACAATCAGGTAATAAGTGATCATGTTGCACAAGTTCATAATTCACAAGAAAATAACTCCCGTCTTCTGGTGCATTATCTCTCTCATCATATTCAAAATGAATTTATTGAAATCTGTGGTTCTTTTGTTCAGAAAAAAGTTATAGAAGAAGTTAAAGCAGCAAAATATTTTGCTATTTCTGTGGATGGAATATGTGACTATGCTCATCAAGAGCAGCTGTCTTTTATCTTGAGATATGTTAAAGTTACAGATACAAGCTTTTCTATTGAAGAACACTATTATGTTTTGTGATTTCCCTAAAAAGACTGGCGAAGAAATTGCTGAAAAAAGTTTTGAAGTTCTCGATAGTTTTGTAGGTAATCGTATGACAATGACAATGACAATGGTGCCAATATGGCTAGCACGTACAATGGTGTTCAAGCTAAATTGAAAGAAAGAAATAAGAATTGCTTGTTTTCAAGCTGTGCAAACCATACGTTTAGTCGAAGTGGATAGTGCCGAGGCATGTAAAGAAGCGATTACATTTTTTGAACGATTCAAAAAATGTATATCATCTTCAGCTCTAGTTCACAAAGATGGGAAATACTGAAAAATCATCCCGCCATCAAATGTCCAAAACAAGGTGGTCAGCCAGGATAGATTGTGCTCGACCTATTGCTCGACATTTGGGAAGTTTTAGAAATGTTGTAAAAGAGGTGAGCAAGCTTTCAAACTTAACAGCAGAATGGTGGTATTGAAAAGTATCTGGACAGTTTTGAATCTGTTTTAATGGCTTCAATTTGGATTAAAGTGCTAACAATGATACATGAGGTAAATCTACTATTGGTATGTCGTGATGCAACATTGGACGCAGAAAGAGACAATATCAATCAATTACAAGAAGATCTTCTGAAGCTTAGAGTCAAGTGGGATGAAATACTTCAGGAAGCTTGAACAGTGTCAAGTGTCAACAGACAACATCCTAAGAGGTTTTGATAGTGGAACACACTACATTCTTGTATTATTAGATCTTTCATCGGCTTTTGACACAGTAAACCATGAAACCCTAATTAAGAGAATGGAAGAAATAGGACTACAGAACAAAACAATCACATGGTTTAGATCTTATCTAAGTAATGTTGAGATTACTTACCTGATAATCTCTTTTTCCTTAGTGTAGACAGATGGACTCAGAACGAATGGGTATAGTATGCTCGTGCTAGCAGTTGGAGACGGATCTGACGTCAGCACGGGTACATATACCCCCACAGGAAGTGTAGCAACTCAGTAATCTTCCTTGCAAAAGCTGTGATGGATGTGTTTGTACTGACGCTCAGTGAAATAGTGAAACAGGATTCCCCTGACTGATTGATAGTAGCTGGAGACCGCCAGCATTCCCAACCGGAAGGCATCGACACCTGGCAAAGGGGACGCTCTCATGTAAACAGATGACATGGCTTACCTTGAAGCGGTGAAACCCATGTACACAGGCAGCTGGGCGGGATGCTGAGTCCATCTGTCTACACTAAGGAAAAGGAGATTATCAGGTAAGTAATCTCAACATTTCCTGGCGTGTAGCCAGATGGATTCAGAACGAATGGGATGTACAAAAGCTTTACTCCCAGCCTGGGCGGGAGGCTGCCTGAGGACCGTGTAGGACTGCCCTCGCAAATGCTGTGTCCTCCCTGGCCTGGACATCCAGACGGTAGAACCTGGAGAAGGTATGGAGGGAGGACCATGTCGCCGCTTTGCATATTTCTGCAGGCGACAGCATCCTGGATTCTGCCCAGGATGCCGCTTGTGCTCTGGTAGAATGAGCCTTGACCTGTAGAGGCGGAGACTTCCCGGCCTCTACGTAAGCTGCTCTCATAATTTCTTTAATCCAGCAGGCGATGGTGGGCCGAGAGGCCGCTTCACCTTGTCTTTTCCCGCTGTGCAGGACGAACAGATGGTCCGTCTTTCGTACTGCTTCTGTCATTTCCAGGTATCTGGGCAGTAATCTGCCGATGTCAAGATGGCGTAGCAAACGCCCTTCTTCTGATTTCTTCAAACCCGCCGTGGTTGGTAAGGATATGGTTTGGTTAAGATGAAACTGTGAAACCACTTTTGGTAGAAAGGAGGGAACCGTGCGAAGATGGATAGCCTCCGGGGTGATCCTGAGAAGGGCAGGACAGTGCTTGTAGCTCAGAGATGCGGCGTGCTGAACACACTGTGAGCAAGAACACCACCTTCAAAGTTAGAGAACAGAGAGACAAGCCCCGAAGGGGTCTGAAGGTGGATCCCGCAAGGAAATCCAAAACAAGGTTGAGGCTCCACAGAGGCACTGGCCACTTCAGTGGCGGACGAATGTGCTTGACTCCTTTCAGGAAGCGAGAAACATCTGGGTGCTTGGCAATAGTCTTGCCGTCCCTCCTGGGTCCGTAGCAAGACAGCGCAGCCACCTGAACCTTGATGGAGATGAGGGAGAGACCCTTCTGAAGCCCATCCTGCAGGAAATCTAAAAATCGGAATTGTGATCGCATGTGGGTTGGTGCCATGAGTGTCGCACCATGCTTCAAATACTCTCCAGATCCTTACGTAGGTGAGGGATGTGGAAAACTTGCGAGCTCGGAGGAGTGTATCTATCACGGGCTCCGAGTAGCCTCTTTTCTTCAGTCTAGCCCTCTCAATGGCCAGACCGTAAGAGAGAATGGAGTCGGATACTTGTGGAGGATGGGACCTTGACGTAGAAGGTCCCGGAGAGGAGGCAGGGGAAGGGGCTCCCCTACCAGTAGTCTTCTCTTGTCCGCGTACCAGGGTCTTCTTGGCCAGTCTGGTGCCACTAGAAGAACTAGGCCCCGGTGTTTCTGAATCTTGTGGATGATGGCGCCCAGCAGAGGCCACGGAGGAAAGGCGTATAGCGGAGTCCCAGGAGGCCATGGCTGAACCAGGGTGTCGATTCCGTGTGAGAACGGATCGCGCTTGTGGCTGAAGTATCTGGGTACTTGAGCATTGGACTTGTCCGCTAGTAAGTCCATGTCCGGAATTCCCCAGTGATCTACAATCATCTGGAAGGCTGTGGGTGACAGCTGCCACTCTCCCGGATCTAGGCTCTCTCTGCTGAGGAAGTCTGCCGCGGTGTTGTCCTTCCCGGCAATGACAGGCCTGGTTCCTTCTCCTGTGGGCAGGGCCGGAGAGAGCAGGAATTAGGCCCATGCCAGCTAAGAAAAGTAGGCTCCTATGTAAGGTTCTGATATGATAAGCTAAATCATTTTCTAAATTTCCCAAATAATTTTTATTTATTTAAGAAGGCTTTACGAGCTTTTTTGTTAGCAAATTCTTCAGTTACAATTGAAAAGTCACGTAACTTTGCTATATCACTATTCATATTCAATATAGCCAATCCATTTAGTCGTTCTTGTCCCATTGTCGATCGCAAATAGGATTTAATTAATTTCAGGACACTAAAGCTTCTTTCATTTGATGCCACTGTTGCTGGAAGTGTCAAGAAAATTCTCAGTGCAATAAGGACATTCAGAAAAATATTAGATAACTTCAAACTCAATATTTGACTGTAAATCTTTTTCGGTGACATATCATCAGTTTTAAAATTTACGTCCAGCACTCCTTAAACAACTAAACCTTGATTCGCATATTGGCTCACAAATCTGTTAACTTTTTAAAATAATTTGTCTTCACTCAAGTTCAAGCTCAGAAACCAGCAGAGGGATGAAATCCCTAAAATTAACTCCGCTTTTTCTTTTCTTTTCTTTTTTATTACTTTTTATCTGAGCTCAGCCCATCCCAGTCGAGTATAGAGTTGGTTTCCAGCTGCGGAGAGAGAGGGCAAAGACCTTCACCGCCGCACTCAGCTTCCTGCACTGCTAGCCTCTCTTCTGTTAGTCTCTCTACAGCTAAATCCACGCCAGAAAACCAGCTATTGGACCGAAGCACTCAGCTGAGGGAGGCATCCGCAGATATCACCTCAGGAAAACTTGACTGAGGGAGGGACTTATAAGGTATCACCAGAGGAGAGCGGAGCAAATTAGCTTCCTTCTTTTTTCCTATTACAAATTTTTTTAAGCAATCCCCAGTAGGGAGATGCACATCCACTATATGCTGGAGATGGAGAAAACTGGCAGGCTGATGTCAGTGCAGAGTATATATATATATTGTGACGTCAGCTTTGCTTCGTCTCCATCTGCTGGTAGATGTGCATAACCCATTGGTGTGGATTAACCTGTCAACGTTAAGAAATAAAGTTTTTGCAGAAAACCAAGTAAACCACATCCAGCGCATGTCTTTATCTAATTCTCTAGTCACCCAATACAAAAAAAATCTATGAAATTCTTTTGACATGATTTGCCTGTGGTAAAAGCACGCTGTCTTGGATCTTGCAATCCACTGGATTGTATAGCCCACTATCTGACATCACTGGGTTCAGAAGGCCTTATCACTCTTAAAGTGCTCTATATTTTGTTTTATTAAGCAGGAATGACAAGTCTTGCTGTACTTGCATTACTCAAATTTTAGAAACCTTTTCTCTCTGGCATCACATCAATATTAAGAATGTTAAACTCATAACAATGGGCTGTTTTTCATATCGAAGAACTGCAAAATCTGCAGTCTGTTTGTGAAGCAAGGACTGATACGAAACTATTACATCAACTATAAAAATAAAATTAAAAATTAGAAAATTTGTGGAAAAAGTGTGCAATTAATTTTATAGAACAAATATTTTTAGTGGCTTTTGTAGGCAGAAGGTTTTACTTATACAACATAATTGAATGTTTTGAAGTACTAAAGTATTTCTGGGTCCCTTCTGATTGACTAAGAGATCCTTCAGATTTAAAAAAAATTGCATTATGAAGCAAACAAAAATATAGATTTAAAAGTATGTACAAAGTAAGGAAACATAGTACTGGTAATATAAACATTATTCTAGATGCAAGATTTTGTTGCAACAGTCTGGATATGTCAAGCACTGATCGACGAATAGTGTTTGCAGACAAATGATCTCATGTTGCATTACTGGTGCCACTGGACTGTTACCAGAGTTGCTAATGTAAAGTTATAGGTTAAATGAAATTCTTAAACAAATAGTTCTCAGTCCATTAGAGATTTAACTCAAGTAAGTTTTATGATGAGTAGATAAGTAACTTCTATTGAACAAAACAAATTCCATTAACTCCAAAATCACCACTTAACGCAGTACTTCCTCTACCTAGTAACCTAAAATATAAGTTAACATTGGTATTACTATGGTACTTTATGAAAGCAAACTTACCAGTGTATCACTACCATAGACTTGAATGTAAACTCTTCCATTTCTAGATAAGATAAGAAAGCACTTCTCTGCACAGGCAATCTGTATAACGCCTAGGTTAGCAAGTCCTTCACATTGTACTGGGCCAATTACATTAGTATGGTATTTCCAGCCCAGTAAACCCCAACCGATGACTTCTTGTAAAGATCCCTACAAAAAAATAGAACAAATTTTAAGTACTCCCAATCATTCCTTCAACTCCTCTAGTAAAACAGAGCTCAGAAACTAACAAGATTAACAGCTACTTTGTGATTATATACAGAGGCATTGAAAGTCTACACCACTGTGTCAGTGCGTCAAACTTGTACACATTTAAATGCTGTTTTTTCCTACTCATCAACCTACCATACCTTTCAAAGACAAAAATATTTTATTGGTGGACAAAATATATACATATCCAAAGAACAAAACAATTCAAAAACTAAATAAATCTCTTCCCTGACTCAACATTTATTTATGAACATCTGATATGCTGCCTTTTCTAAAAGTTGGTCTCAATACAGATTACAATAAATTTAAATGAACAGAGGGATTAGAACAGCTTACAACAGAATAGAATCCAACATAGGAAAAAAACATTTGTGAATAGTTTCCAAACCCAGTTGTGTCCCTGTTGAATCTAACAGTCCCTTGTCAGGAATTCAGGAAGTTAGGCCTAAGATATGGGTCTTAGAAGGCCTGTCTGAAAAGTCATGCCTTAGCTTTTTTCCTGAACTTTAGGTAACATAATCTCAGTCACAGGTTAGTAGTACTTTGTTCCAAATGTCTGATGTGTAATAGATGAAAGCTCAAGAGTCTAATGCAGTACAACCTCCTGGCTATTAATAGGAGAGAAGAACGAAGAGCCATTTCAGCAGACTGGAAGTACCTTTGGCAGCAATTAGAGCTATAAGTATGTTGAGAGAGGTCTCCCCCAATTTAGCACACCTATACTTGTCACTATTAGACCATTCTTCTTTACAAAGCTGTTAAAGCTCTGTCAAGTTCCTTGGGGAGCACACGCTCCCCATAGATTTGAATGGCTTGAGATCAGTGCTATGACAGGGCCCCTCTAGGACATTTACGTTTCTGCTCCTTAGCCACTCCACTAACTTTTTGCCAGCTGTGTGATTTTAGTTGTTGTCATGCTGAAAGATGAACTTCTGTCCCAGTTTCAGTTTTCTTGCAAAGGGCAGATTTTCCTCAAGAACTTTTCTGTATTTATTTCTATTTACTGTCCCTTCTATCCTGTAAAGTGCCCCAATCCCTGCCAATGAAAAACATCTACATTATATAATACTGCCACTACAGTTGGAACGGTGATGTGCTGTGCTGGGTTTGCACCAAACATAGGGGCCGATGCAATAAGACGCGCACTGAAAATGGGCACTTAATGCTTGCGCAGCCACATCCCTGTGCGCCCCAATGCAATATTTAAATGAGAGGCAGCATAAAAAATGGCGTGCTACAGAAGAATGCATAGAGGCCCCCCACAGTTGCAATGGGCGCTCAATACGAGCATCCGTTTTGATCACGCTTCTTTTGGCTATGTTGCTGAGGTGCCGATTTTAATACTGCACTTTATTATTATAGGCGTATTGCTATGGATGTCCAAATTGTATAGACAAAAGAAATGTATGCTTCTTTTTGAGTAAATCAATATACATTTGTTTTTTTACCACCGCACGCAGTGAATTCAAGAGCAGAGATGATACTAAGGAGGGCACATTTATTGCAATACAGAGGACCATATTCTGTAATGTTTCTCATGAGTCCTTGACTGTGAGTTAAATTTGCTCCACCTCTGGAGCTGGATTTAAATTCCCCACGCTGAAAAATGTGCATTGGGCACCCAGCGCTTTCCTGCATCAGGCAATGTTGAGATTACTTACCTGATAATCTCCTTTTCCTTAGTGTAGACAGATGGACTCAGAACAAGTGGGTATAGTGTGCTCGTGCTAGCAGTTGGAGATGGATCTGACGTCAGCACGGGTACATATACCCCCACAGGAAGTGAAGCAACTCAGTAATCTTCCTTGCAAAAGCTGTTATGGATATATGTGTACTGACCGATCGATGAATTAGTGAAACAGGATTCCCCTGACCGATTGATAGTAGCTGGAGACCGCCAGCGTTCCCAACCGGAAGACGTCGACACCTAGTAGAGTGGACACACTCATGTAAGAAGTGATAAGACTTACCTTGAATCGGTGAACCCCCCGTATACCGGCAGCCGGGAGGTATGCTGAGTCCATCTGTCTACACTAAGGAAAAGGAGATTATCAGGTAAGTAATCTCAACATTTCCTAGCGTGTAGCCAGATGGACTCAGAACAAGTGGGATGTACAAAAGCTACTCCCGAGCTGGGCGGGAGGCTGCCTGAGGACCGCGTAGGACTGCCCTCACAAATGCTGTGTCCTCCCTGGCCTGGACATCCAGACGGTAAAATCTGGAAAAGGTATGGAGGGAGGACCATGTCGCCGCCTTACATATCTCCGCGGGCGACAACATCCTAGATTCTGCCCAAGAGGCCGCCTGTGCTCTGGTAGAATGAGCCTTGACCTGCAGAGGCAGTGACTTCCCGGCCTCTACGTAGGCTGCTCTGATAACTTCTTTGATCCAGCGGGCGATGGTGGGCCGTGAGGCCGCTTCTCCTTGTTTCTTCCCGCTGTGAAGGACGAACAGATGGTCCGTCTTTCGTACTGCTTCTGTCATTTCCAGATATCTGGGCAGTAATCTGCCGATGTCGAGATGGCGTAGCAAACGCCCTTCTTCTGATTTCTTCAAACCCGCCGTGGTAGGCAAGGATATGGTTTGGTTGAAGTGAAATTGTGAGACTACTTTAGGTAGAAAGGAGGGAACCGTGCGAAGATGGATAGCCTCAGGAGTGATTCTGAGAAAGGGATCACGGCAGGACAGCGCTTGTAGCTCTGAGATGCGGCGTGCTGAACACACTGCCAGCAGGAACACCATCTTCAAAGTTAGCGAACGGAGAGACAGGCCCTGGAGGGGTCTGAAGGTGGATCCCGCGAGGAAATCCAAAACAACGTTGAGGTTCCACAGGGGCACTGGCCACTTCAGTGGTGGACGAATGTGCTTGACTCCTTTCAGGAAGCGAGAAACATCTGGGTGCGTGGCAAGGGTCTTGCCATCCCTCCTGGGACCGTAGCAAGACAGCGCAGCCACCTGAAGCTTGATGGAGCTTAGGGAGAGACCCTTCTGAAGCCCATCCTGCAGGAAATCCAGAACAATAGGGATAGTAGTCGCATGTGGATTGGTGCCATGAGTGTCGCACCAGGCTTCAAATACACTCCAGATCCTTATGTAGGTGAGGGATGTGGAAAACTTGCTCGCTCGGAGGAGTGTATCTATCACCGGCTCCGAGAAACCTCTTTTCTTCAGTCTAGCCCTCTCAATGGCCAGACCGTAAGAGAGAATTGAGCTGGATCCTCGTGGAGGATGGGACCTTGACGCAGCAGGTCCCTGAGCGGAGGCAGGGGAAGAGGGTCCCCTGTCATTAGTCTTCTCTGTCCGCGTACCAGGGTCTTCTTGGCCAGTCTGATGCCACTAGAAGAACTAGGCCCCTGTGCCTCTGAATCTTGTGTATAAGGGCGCCCAGCAGGGGCCACGGAGGAAAGGCGTATAGCAGGGTCCCTGGAGGCCATGGCTGAACCAGGGCGTCGATCCCGTGAGAGAACGGATCTCGCTTGCGGCTGAAGTATCTGGGTACTTGAGCATTGGACCTGTCCGCTAGTAGGTCCATGTCCGGAGTCCCCCACTGATCCACGATCATCTGGAAGGCTGTGGGGGGACAGCTGCCATTCTCCCGGATTTAGGCTTTCCCGGCTGAGGAAGTCTGCCGCGGTGTTGTCCCTTCCAGCAATGTGGACGGCGGAGATGTCCTGGAGATTCGCCTCTGCCCAAGCCATCAGTGGGGCTATCTCTAGGGACACCTGTTGGCTTCTGGTTCCGCCCTGTCGGTTGATGTATGCCACCATGGTGGCGTTGTCGGACATCACTCTGACTGCTCTGTTCTGCAGTCTGGGAGCAAATTGCAGGCAGGCTAACCGGACTGCCCGTGCCTCTAGACGGTTGATGTTCCACCCCGACTCTTCTCTGCTCCACCGCCCCTGGGCGGTGAGCTCTTCGCAGTGTGCTCCCCATCCACTCAGGCTGGCATCTGTGGTGAGCAGAGTCCATGTGGGGGAGGACATCTTCGACCCCTTGCTCATGTGGTCGGACTGCAACCACCACCGTAGCTGGGTCCGCACTCTGGCTGGTAGAGGTAGATGCACGGAGTAATTCCGGAAGCGTGGGCTCCATCGAGAGAGAAGGGAGCGTTGTAGTTGTCTCATATGGGCCCGCGCCCAAGGTACCACTTCCAGGGTGGATGCCATGAGACAGAGAACCTGCAGATAATCCCAAGCTATGGGCCGGCTGGCTCCCATCAAGAACCGTAGACGCGTCTGGAGTTTTAATCTTCTCTTGGTGGTGAGACTGACTTTGTCTGCCTGGGTGTCGAACTGGACTCCCAGGTATTCCAGCGATTGGGAAGGCTGTAGGCAACTCTTGCTCAGGTTGACTTCCCATCCCAGACTTTCCAGAAGGGCGATCACTCTGTTGGTTGCCCGATGGCTCTCCTCTCGGGATTTCGCCCTGATCAGCCAATCGTCTAGGTAGGGATGGACAAGGATTCCTTCCCGTCTGAGCGCAGCTGCTACCACTACAATCACCTTGGTGAAGGTCCACGGCACCGTGGCCAACCCGAAGGGCAAAGCCCGGAATTGGAAGTGTCGTCCCAGAACCTTGAAGCGTAGGTAACGCTGATGATCCTGATGGATCGGGATATGCAGGTAGGCTTCTGACAAGTCTAAGGCCGTGAAGAACTCCCCTGGCTGTACTGCGGTCTTGACTGAGCGCAGAGTTTCCATGCGAAACCTCGGGACCCTTAAGTATCGGTTGACTGGCTTGAGGTCTAATACAGGCCGGAAAGTGCCCTCTTTCTTGGGCACCGTGAAATAAATGGAATAGTGCCCAGAATCCATTTCCCATGCAGGTACTGGGATTATGGCTTTCAAGGACAGGAGCCTCGCCAGGGTAACTTCTAATGCCGCCTTCTTGTGGATTGGATACGGAGACTCCACAAACCTGTCCGGAAGGGTGTGATGGAAGTCCAGATAATAGCCCTCTCGGATGATGGCAAGGACCCACTGGTCCGACGTAATCTCGACCCTTCTGGGGTAGAAGAGGGTTAACCTGCCCCCCTATGGCTCCGTCCCCCGGATGGATCGGCTGATTCTCATTGTGAGGCGCGGCCGGGACCTGAACCCGAGCCGGCTCCCCTCTTGCGCTGCTTGGTCCGAAAGGACTGGTTCCTGGCCTGAGGACGAGGTGCCTGGTAGCAACTCCTATAGGGAGTGAAGCGTTGGGAGCTTCTACCTCTGGAGGGCCTCGGAAAGATTCGCTGTTTCCTCTTGGACCTGTCTTCCGGCAGTCTAGGTACTGGAGAGGCGCCCCATGTGCTGGCCAGTTTATCTAGGTCGCTGCCGAACAGGAGAGAACCCTTGAACGGCATTCTAGTGAGACGTGTCTTAGAAGGAGCATCGGCTGACCAATTCCGAATCCAGAGCTGCCTCCTGGCTGCTACTGAGGATGAGACCCCCTTGGCTGTTGTACGGACTAGGTCGGAGGCGGCATCCGTAAGGAACGAGAGAGCTGACTCCATGTCCGCTGCCGGAGCATTGTTCCGGAGCTGTGACAAACAGGAACGCATCACCGCTGTGCAGCAGGTTGCGATTCGTAGAGACAGAGCTGCCACCTCAAAGGTTTGTTTCAGGATGGTGTCCAGGCGTCGGTCATGAGCCTCCTTGAGGGCCGCCCCCCCCCTCCACTGGAATGGTAGTGCGCCTGACAACAGCGCTAACCAAGGCGTCCACCTTAGGGCATGCCAGCATATCCTTGATTGCCGGGTCCAGGGGGTACATGCCGGACAGTGCCCGACCCCCTTTGAACGAGGCCTCCGGCGCATTCCACTCCAAATCTATCAGCTGTTGCGCCGCTTGCAGGAAGGGGAAATGGCGGGCTGTGGGACGAAGACCCTCCAGTAGGTGGTTCTGCGTAGATGCCTCCATGGTGCTGGGGCCTGTAATAGCCAACTCCGTCAGGCACTGAGAGACCAGGTCGGAGAGATCTTCCTTGGGAAAGAACCGCCTCATAGTTCGATATGGCTCTATCCCCGAGGGAAGTTCCCCCTCCTCGGGGGGTTCGGACTCGTCCTCCGAGATATCAGGGTCCGCATGAGCCGGACTGCCCGGAGGCTGGTGCTCACGATAAGGGCGAGAAGGTCCGGAGGCAGGGTCAGCCGGAGCAACAGCGGGTCCAGGACGGAAAGCCGACTGCATCTGTACAAAGGCGTGGATCCCCTTAAATAAGTCCACCCAGGAAATGGAAACGGTCTCCAGCCGTTGGGGTACCAGGTCCCCTGGGATTCCTGGCTGTTCGAGACGGCCCGCTAGGTCCGGGGTGGCCCCTGGGGAACTGTCGGTAAACCTCGGTTGAGACTGGTCCTGGCCCGAGGCTCCCACTGCCTCCTCACATTGGGCACAAAGGGAGTCTGGCTCCTCGCTCTGCGTGGCTCTAAGCTGGCACGCTGAGCACAGGCCAAGAGCTTTCACGCCGGAATCAGGAGGTGCCGCCTCTAGAGACGCCGGGGTGTTTAAGTGTTCCATGGCGCCGGCGCTTATGCTGTCAGCAATATGCACTCAAGAATAATATGAGCCCAAGAACAATATGCGCTCAATAATATGCGTTCAGCAGTATGCGCTCAATGATAAACAGTATGCGCTCAATAATATGCATTCAGTAATATACGCTAAATAATAACAGTATGCGCTCAATAATATGCGTTCAGCAATATACGCTAAATAATAAACAGTATGCGCTCAATAAAATGCGTACAGCAATATGCGCTCAATAATAAACAATATGCGCTCAATAATATGCTATCAGCAATATGCACTCAATAATAAACGATATGCGCTCAATAATATGCATTCAGTAATATATATGCTGCGTTGTGCGCCTATCCACAGGCTCCTATCCATGTGCGCCTATCTGTGGGCGCTCAATACCTGAACCAGGCAGACAAAATGGCGACCTCCACGGCGTGCCGTATGCAGGTAACGCCGCCGATCCTCGTACCTCGGAGACAAAAAAGTAAGAGATATACGCCTTACCTGATCCTCGGCGCTTCCCGGCTGTAACCTGGGCGGTCTCCGGCTGCGGGGGGAGAGGGAAAATACCTTCACCGCCACGCTCGAGGAATTGCACCCGCTGCCTCTAAGCCGCCGAACTCGTCTCGCTCGGGGCTAAGTCCACGCCGGGACCGAGGCACCTCTCAGCCAGGCCCGAGCCCTTCTTGCTCGGGGGCTAGATCCCTGCCGTGATTCGGCCACCGGACCGAGGCCTAAAACCTCCGAGGGACCACGGAAATCACCTCGGGAAACTCGACTGGGGGAGGGACCCGAGGGTATCACCACAGGAGTGCGGGGCTCGTCGTCTGAGAAATTTGGAAAGTAGAAAGTAGAAAGTAGTATTGGAAAACACGCTCAGCGAGCGTGCAGGCTCTCCAAACTGCTTTGGAGACGGAAATTACTGAGTTGCTTCACTTCCTGTGGGGGTATATGTACCCGTGCTGACGTCAGATCCGTCTCCAACTGCTAGCACGAGCACACTATACCCACTTGTTCTGAGTCCATCTGGCTACACCCTAGGAAATAATAATTAATGTCCTCATCTAAATGGAATTTTTCTGTATTGGGCATTATCATGTTTGCATTAGTTAGGGCGCAGGTTTTCGAAGCGCTAATCTCCTTACTGCATTGGGTGCTAGTGTAGCACGTCCAAAACGTGCACCCAACCGCATGTAAATCTGTGTGCTAGGCTGGGCGCACTTTATTGCATCAGCCCCAGAATGCTTTTAATTCAAGTTAGTTCTATTGCAGTTTCATCAAACCACAAAACCTTTCACCACTCGGCTACCGTATCCCCCGAGTGTTCCTTTCATACTTCAAATGGCATTCTAGGTGGGCTTTCTTGAGTAATGGCTTCCTTGCGCCACCCAACCATACAAGCCAGATTTGTGGAAAGCTTGGGATATTGTTGCACACTTTGACCATTCTTGGCTATGGAAGCCTGTAGCTCTTTCAAGGCTGCCATTCATCTCTTGGTTGTCTCCCCAATTAGTCTCTACTTGTTCAGTCATCCAGTTTGGAGAGACTGGATGACTCATCCAGTTTGGAGAGATGGTGGTGCTATACACTTTCTATTTCTTAATAACTAGCCGTTAAGCCCATAACAACGGGCTACATTAAAATGTTTTTTTTTCGGTCCATTTCCTTCCCCCTCATTCTCCCTCCCCCCCCACCTCCCCCTCATTCTCCCTTCCACCTCCCCCTCCCCCTCATTTTCCCTCCCCCTTATTCTTCCTTCCACCTCCCCCTCCCCCATTCTCCCTCCCACTCCTCATCTCACCCTCCCCCCTCCCCTCAGTCACTCCCCTCTCTCAATCCCTTCCTCTCCCAGCTCATTCACAACCCCTTCGGATGGCGCAGACGGAAGCTCTCCGGGGGGGGGGGGGGGGGGTCCCTCCCTCCCTCGCGCGCGCTGCTGCTGCTGCTGCTACTGGTCCTCCCAGCGCCATTTTTGTTAACAGGCAAACTCTGACCGATGTGCTCGCCCGCGCATGCGCGGTAGAGCTGCTCTCTACTGCGTATTTGCGGGCCGGTCAGAGCCCATTTATAAGGTAGATTATCTTGCCTGTGCTCTGAGGGATATTCAAAAATTTTACATTTCATTCATATCCATCTCCAGATCTATGCCTTTCCATAACATTTCTTAGAGTTCTTTCAACAGCTCCTTGGGGCTCAAGGTTGAGTTCTCTTGAAATGCACTACCCAAGAGAGAACCAACAGGAAGAGTTGCATTTATGCTGTCATCATGTGAATCATACAATTTAACACAGGTGGGACTAATTCACTTGGTACTTGTTTTTGAAAGCAACTGGTTACACCAGATCTTTAAGTATTTAGGATGGCTACAGATGTATAACATTTTTATTTCTACCTCAGTTTTTAAGGATTTCTGGAATATATTTTTCACTTGACAGTTGTAGGATAGGATGTGTGCATACATGGCACAAATACTGTTTTAGTGGAATTTACTTCCAAGCTCAACATTTTGGAAGCAGGTATAGACTTTCTATAGCTACTGCAATATGACAATAAGTAATCAGCTCTTGATCTTATACACTGAAAACACAAGGAAGATGACTGCAAAATAAAAGAATTATGATGCCAGTTTGAGATTTTACATGTTAAGATATTTAAAAACCCTTCAATTAACTGACTGAAGATTAATTTAATGGTGGTTAAAGAGAATTAGTAAGTATAGTTTTCCGAAATCTTTGGACTTATAAAAGTTTGGTGAAAGGTGAAATAGAGGGATATATTCTTTAGAGTTTGTGTGTGTCTGAGGTAATAAGCAAGCCAGAGATAGTTAATTCTACTGTCTGTCTTTCCCACCCACTCAACCCTTGATTTTTAGGCAAGAGACACTCACTCAATAAAAATCAATCAGGGTGGGAGGAGTTGGAGAGAGTTACCCCTGAGAAGGGGAAAGGCTACAGGACCGTATCGGGGCGTTTCCTGTGCCCAGGAGGACGCGGGAACATCCTTTTCGAGACCCCAGTGACGTCATCAACTGGGGCCTGGTCTGCCCGATAAACGCGGAAGGACTACTGCGCGCAGCCGGGGGCGCGCTGCCAAAGCCGCGCGCCCCTGCTGAAAATTTCTTGGAGGTTTCCTTAAATACCCTTTATGGGTAGGAAAAGGAAATCCAAACCATTTACTTCTTCGCCGGGGACCTCTTTGGTTAGAGGACCCATGGACCTTCATGTGGATCGTAGGGTAAGCTTTTTTCCTAGAAATATTCCTGAAATATCATTTTCTTCTGGTTCCCCCCGAGAGTCCAGGCCAATGGCAGACACTTCAACTACAGATGGAATCATCATAAGTTGTTCCCCAGGACATAAGTGTTGAAGGTACTTTGCCTGTTAATATTGCTATTGGAGGAGAACAGATTGCATTAGGGACTCAGTTGATATCTGAACCCCTTGAAGAAAATAATCTAAATTTAGAAAGTATTGATCCTCAAAAAGTAACTTTAGGAGATGTTTGGAAAATGTTGTTGAATATGCAGAAATTTCTAATGAACTCAACTTCTAAACTTAATAATGTAATTGTAGAAGTTAGAAAAGATGTGGATAATCATGAAGTTCGATTGAATCAAGAAGAAGAAGAAACAATACATACAATGAATACGCAGATTCCTGTAATTCAGGCATCGAACTCCGCATTTATTAAAGATAGCTTAATAATACATCGACAATTGGAAATTTAGAGAATGATAATAGGAAAAAAAAATCTTAGATTATTATATTTTCCAGTGACTAGATTGTTATCACCTATAGAACTCTTTAAAAAATACCTATTGGAAATATTATCCATTACCTCAATTGAGGAAAAGAACATATCTAAAATATATTATGTACCTAAAACAAAGATTGGAGTTTTAAATGAAGAGATGGATGAAATACAAAGAGAGTCTTCTAATTTGACATCCTTTTTTTTGTATTATTTATTTATAATAATTTTCAACATTTACATATTTGAAAATACAAACATTCAATTTAACTTGAAATGAAAAAATAATTTCCACAGGTTATCCAAGTTATTCAATTGTTATTGCAAAACATTTACAAATATTTATTCATTTCCAAAACTTATTTCAAAAAGCAATTGTAATACTGGGAATAGCCTACAAACTTTTCCATTTATATCTTAAGGAATCTAATAAAAAACCTGAGACTATTGGAAGTAAAAACTAGTGGAGAAAAGAACAAATAAAGAAAACTTTCCTTATGTTTGTCTAATAGCACACTCAGCTATTTCCATTTCTTGTCCTGAATTCAGGTGTCTACAGGGGAGGAGGTCGCAGGTTCGGGTGCCTCTAAAAATGAACGTAATTGTTCTATATCTGTGTAAACAAATAAGAATCAGTTCCTCTCTTAATGTTACAACAACATGGGTACTTCAACAAAAAGGAATACCCTAAAGATATTACTCTAGATCTTAATTCTAAGAACTCACGCCTTTTATTACGTGTGATTGGGGCTAAATCAGGAAAAATCTTAACAACCTGTCCGTGATATAAGGTAGGAAACTTTTGAAAATAGATTTTCATCAATTTACTTATATCATAAGTAGAGACAAAAGAAACAATTAAAGTTTCCCTTTCTAATACCTGTAATGAAGATTCCTCCAGAAAACTTGTCAGGTTAGCTGGAATTATTGGGGTAACTGTTGAGGTTCTTTTTTTTAACAAAAAAACAAGAATTAAGTGATAACATATTTCCATCTGAAAACCCCAGAACCTCAACTAAATACCTCTTAAATGTTTGAAAAGGAATTTCACCTGCGACTTTAGGGAAATTTGTAACTCGCACATTTAAATGTCTAATATTGTTTTCTATAACTTCCAATCTTCTAGAACAGGCTGATTGATCTTTTATCAGACAATTACTCACACTTTGTAACAATTTCACATTTATTTCTACTTGTTCTATTCTAGCAACAACTTCACTTGTTTGATTTTGTACACCCTGAAATTGTTGTTGTACATTTAGGGAAACTGAATCAATTTTCTTTTCTAGTCGATCTATAGTGGCACTCAAGCTGTTAACAAAGTCCTTTTTAGAATCCTCAATAGATGACATACCGGTAAGAGCGACTCTTTTGGTATCCTTTTGTAGTGAAAAGGATAAAAACCTGACCCTACAGAAATACTTTAAAAATAAAGATTTTGCATTTTGTGGCCAAAAAATTCAAATCTTTCCGGATGTCTCGAGAATAACTCAGCTTAGAAGGAAACAATTTCTAATGTTAAAACCAAGGGTATTGGCTATTGGAGCAAGCTTTTTGCTCAGATTCCCCTGTAAAAATTCTGTGATATATCAGAAGAACAAGTTTACCTTTCAAGACCCTGCACATTTAGAGACATTTTTATTAGATAAAGAAGGTAGTTGAGGTAAATGTCTGCATAAGAAATGAATAATGCTCTCAATTACTGTGTTAGTTACATAGTTAGGATGATTTTTCTTTTTTCTTTTGTGTACCTCCCAATTATGAGGACTTTATTCTTTTATAGGTGTATCAAAATGTGATAATTTTTTCTTTGTATTAATCTATTCTACACTGAAAAGAATTTTCTTTATTTGTACAAATGTTAAATTTGTGTAAAAATGAATTAAATATAAATTAAAAAAAAAAGAAAAAAAAATCAATCAGGGTCTTATCTAAATCATACTATTGTACCAGCCCTTATTGAAAGTTTAATCATCCCCTTGTAGGACACTAGCTGATTAATTAGTAAATTCACTTGTAATTTTAACATACTCTCATTCCAACTCCCCTAGTATCCTAAACTTAACTAGGAACTCAATAAAACTAAGATGAAGGCAGCAGTCCAGCAGCAAGACGGGGGGCTTTCCAGTCTTTTGCATTGAGTGTCACATGTATGATTTTTTACCCGCCGGTAAGAAATTGTATGTGTGCGCTCGGTGCAAAGAGCTCCTGGCTCTCAGGGAACGAGTCCGATCTCTGGAGGCTAGAGTAGCAGACTTGGAGGAGAAGAGGCAGACAGAGAGGTACATTGATGAGACCTTCAGGGACACAGTAGCCAAGTCCCAAATCCAGTCTGGCAGCCCCAGTGCTGCCTTGGATCAGAAAGGTCTCCCAGTAGGAGAACATCACCCTAGTGTAGCTGGAAGTGATCCTGTAGCAAGGACCTGCTCTCCAGGTGATGTATTGTCCTCTAGCACTGAGGACAAGTCTCCCAGGAGACTTGCCTGCCCAGGAGGTAAGGGTTAGGCCAGCCATCATAGTTGGTGATTCAATTATTAGAAATGAGGACCGCCTGGTAACCTGCCTGCCTTGTGCGAAGGTGGCAGACCTCACGCGTCACCTAAATAGGATTATAGACAGTGCTGGGGAGAAGCCGGCTGTCGTGGTACATGTGGGCACCATCGACATAGGAAAATGTGGGAGAGAGATTCTGGAAGTGACTGTGACCAGACTGGAAAGAAGCAAGAAAGCATACACTTCGGTGACTGCAACAGAAGGCACCTTTATGCATCAGGAGCTCTGCATGGATTAGGGCCTACCAGTTGTTGCTGTCTTCTCACCTTTGCTTGGCTGCAAGTGATAGGGAAAGCCCCTATCTCTGGATCTTCTGAATGACTTAGAATTGCTATTGTCTATCTCTCTTCAAAATGGACAGTCTAAGCCCTCATTCGCTGAGGGCTTGCCCAAAGATAGTAAGGTCTTTTTAACCTCTGCATGACTCTTCATTTTCTTTCCATCTTATCCCAAACAGCCAAAGTCCCTCAAAGAGGAGCACCAATACACAGTAAACTTAAAAGGAAAAAAAAAATCTATCTACCATTACCTAATTTATATTCCTCTTCAGGACACAACCCCTACAAGTCATAAACTTTGCTGCCAGGTCCACCAAACTGTAGGTCTGAAAGGTGCCTTGCAATAAAGCAGAGTTGCTTATCTATAGCAGGTGTTCTTTGAGAACAGCAGGATATCTGTCCTCATACATGGGTGACATCATCTGATGAAGCCCATCACAAAACTTTAAATCACAAAGATTCAAGAGCTTTCAGAAGGCTTTACTGAGCATGTGCAGCTATAGTCACCTCCCTAGGCAGAGCCCTTCAGTCAACTAATAATTGAAGAAACCAACTCCCAGTGGAGGTAGAAGGGAAATCATGAACACTTACATCCAGCTTCCTTGAAGAACACCTGTTACAGGTAAGCAACACTGCCTTCGAGGGCATGCAGGATTCAAGTCCTCAAACATGACTGAAATCTATAGCTAAAGGTGGCCCAAAACAGAACAAAATAGGGAAGGCCCATAGTACTGAAGGCAGCATCATTCTCCCTTTCGTTTGTGAGGCAGCTGACCCAGAAATATGTCTAGGAGGGAAAAGAATTGGGTTCTACATAAGAGTACCATAGGACAGACTGAGACAAGAACCCCAATGCGCAACAGAGGCGCCTAAGGCTAGAAGATTTCTCCTCACAAAAAGTAATACAGTCAGAGTTTCTGAACAGCGCTGACAAGCGCTGACAAGCACCAGTCCACCTAGTTCATCCTGGAGACAGGAAAAGGCACAAAGAACCATCCAAAAGAAGAGCTCTTAGACAAAGAATGCATGGTTTCCTACAGTGTCACATGATAATCAAAAACCAAAACTGGGGCTAGAGAGACCTCCAGAAAGAAAACTGTGGTTCACTAGCCTCTGAAGAACAGAATATATTTGCATAGGTACAACTGGCATTGAAACCAAGCAAACATTTGAAAGTATAAGCAGTAAAAAGCATATACAGCAGACCCTACCTGCCAAACATTATGAGAAAATATCTGATCTCCCATATCAGATGGCATGGATCCAAGAGTGCCAAGGAATGGAAGGGCTATCTCTCTAATAGGCTCACCATTCCAAAACTCTGAGCAGTAAAGGTGAGCTGTGACTGAAGCTCACCCACTCTCAGCACTGCTGCTGACAGCGATATCCTTCCACCCGTAGGACAGCTCAGGCAAAAAGGAAAGTACCTCAGCCAAACAAAGAACAAAAAGCCAAAGATAGTACTAGCCAGAATTTGGCCAAAAACAGGGAAACTTCAATTCAAGACACAGCTTTTACTCTTGACATTCTGACTAGAAGTCAGAAGAAACCAAGAATACAAGGAGGCAGATCCTGGGACTGCAGGGGGAAAAAAAAGCTGCTAGGCTGGAGAAATCAGCATTAGGCAACACCCCAACAATACTACCCCCTGCTGATTACAACAGGGAATTGCCACAAAGGCAGACCTCTCAGGAGACAGGAACAATGGAGAGCTAACCTCTTAAGAATGAAGTCCATGCTCTCTCTACCAAGAGACAAGAACAGGGATGTTGCAAGAGCCAGACTCTGTAGAAAAGGGACTTCTTCACCCCTCTGGAAACCTCAAGGGTACCAGATCAGGTTCATTCTGATCAGCAGAACAGACTGCTTACTAATCTGGCACCAGTGTTAAAAACTTATTGCCATGATAATGCATACATCCACCTAATAATCTCGTGGCCCATGAAGTGAAACAATGTCTGCATTGATAAAAACAGACTGGTCTGCCTAAGAACGGTGCCAATGGGGTTATATAGGAAAGAGGAAAGGAATGCAACAAAGATGCGGAACACCTCTGTTGCAAGACCCTCTATCCACTAACACATGTAGTCATGGACATGGGGAGTCATCTAAGGCACCCCCTGCTGTTCAGGATGCAGACGAGCCAGAATCCTCTTCATAAAGTCCATACATGAGACAGACTGGCAAAAGTGGTCAAAAATTGGAAATATGCATGTTGTGTCCAGCAGGTGTACTCCCACGTGGGAGAAATCCTTATTTGTCGCTGGGGAGCAGACAAGAGAGAGAACCCTGAACACTATGCAGAGTCCAAATCAAGAATAGCTCCCCCATGAAGCAGCCCTACAACGGTGGAATGAGCACTCCTGTCCGACGGATCTTGGATTCGGCAGGGAACAAAGAGCGGCCGCCAGTCAGAAACAAAAAAAAAACAACTGGAAAATGGAGAGCAAGAACAACCCCTTCTCAGGATGGAACCCATAAGGATCGCCTCTGGAAAACCAACAGCCATAACACTCCCCTCCCTGAAGGGAAAGGAAAGCACAACAGGAATCGGATCATCCCAATCCCAAAATCCTCCCTACTCTCCAAACAAAAGTGAGATACAGACCCTAACTTATGAGGTTCAAGAAGGGACAAAATCAGTAGCTGGTAGCCACCCAGTTAGACAGGAAAGGCCTTCACAGCAACTGAGCCTAGGGACGCCAGCGAAAATAGTCCAATCGACCCCTGCTTTGGCTCCAATCCTCCAGGTCTCCTAAAAGGACCTGCAAGGAAGTGTACCAATTCACGAGAACCAAGGCTCCAGCCCGATCAATGAACCTTCAAGGGACTGCGCCCTGGAGGCTTTCCCATGAAGGGGATTAGAGTGTAAGCCAATATGGGAGAAGCCTAAATGCCGGACCCCTCCTCTGTGGGGGGAAGAATCTCGACACTACGTCCCTAGTATCCACTCCATATTGTGGAGTGACCAGGAGCGCAGTCTTACCCAAAACATGCCATCTCACTGGCGACTATGGTATGTAACATGTTATGCCAAAAGGAAACACCCTAGACAGCAACTAGAACAGTATTGACCCTATGCCTATCCCCCTGTTCTGCAAATGCAGTGCCTTGCACTCATGCAGTGGAATCCCATCCTGCCAACAGACACATGTACACATTCAACATCGCATCGCCTGTGTGCATAGCCCCATGCCACAGCCTGGACCAGCCAAAACCTGCTAGAATCAGCAGCTGCGCACTTCAAATAAACAATCAAAGTGTGTGCAATGCGCCCTTCTCATTGGTGCTACACACCTATTGTGCCACACACACACACACACACACACACACACACACACACACACAAAGGTGCCTGACAAAAACTACCTGATGGGGCCCATTACGAAAATGGTAACAAAGCCATCCATGGAACTCCAGCATTCCATGGCACTGTGATATTGTCCAGCGACACCCATGATGCTTGGAGGAGTAGACAGCTCCCACTGATGTCAACCGTGCTTTTCACACTCCAGTATCTCAATGAACCCTTATGGAATCTGCATGCACAATGCTATAACAATGTCCACAATGCCCATGGCACCCTGACTGCATCAATCTATTCACTGGGTGGCACTTAACGATGTCACCCTCAGGAAGCCCACAGCACCTGACACTGCCCTTAGTGGCTGACAGCAGTCCTGGTCCTGATAATTGTGATGTCAATGGCGGTTCCAGTGCACTACAGTATCGGGGAAGCCCTTGGTACCCAGCAGCGCCCATGGCACTCCATGACAGCAGCAGCGTTCTTTGGCTTCTGACCATGCCTGCCAGTGCCCATATCGATGATGAAGTTTATGGCACCAACAGTAAACAACGCTTGCCAGCGACCAACCACGCCTATGCCATAAAACGATGTCAAATCCAGGGTATCAATGGCACTAGACAGCACCAAAGGCACTCAACAGCACCTATGGTGCTCAATGGCATCAATAGCATACAGCACCACTGATGGCACACACAGCGCCTGAAGGCATTCAAATGCGTCCGTGCTGCTTCACTACGCCCAGGGAGCAAGATGGCATTGAGGGCATCCATGGCACGCAACAGCATCAAGAGTTACTATGATGTTGAATGGCATTGATGGCAACCATGGCATTCAATGGCATCTGTGGTGCCCGATGGCAAAGAGGGCATCTATTACCACTCAACGGCGCTCAATGCCTACAGTGCCCAATGAACATTGCCAGCTCGATGTCTCCCAAGGTACTTGATGGTGCCCATGGCCCTCAATGGCCTTGCCATGACAAGGGCAGCCATGGCATCTCGATGGCATCTGTGGCACCAGACGCATTCATGACGTCAACACATCAGACCATTGGTGCATTGGCACGGATGTGCATGGGCAACCAATCTCAGTCACAGCACTGATGATACAGCACCAATGCTGATTGGAACATAGAAACGACAGCAAAAGACGACCAAATGGCCCATCCAGTCTGCCCAGCAAGTTTTGCACTTTTTTTTTCTCTCTTACTTATCTGTTACTCATGGCTCTTAGTAACATTTTGGTTCTATTTCCCTTCCACCCCACAATGTAGAGAGCATTGATGGAGCTGCATCTAAGTGAAATATCTAGCTTATTTAGTTAGGGGTAGTAACTGCCGCAATAAGCAAGCTACACCCATGCTTATTTGTTTACCCAGACTATGTAATTCAGTCCTTGTTGGTTGTTGTCTGTATATAGATCCACTTTTCTTCATTCCCCCTGCTGTTGAAGCAGAGAGTTATGCTGGATATGCGTGGAGTATCAGACTTCTCCCCTGCCGTTGAAGCAGACAGCTATTCTGGATATGCACTGAAAGTGAATATCAGGCTTATTTGGTTTGGGGTAGTAACCGCCGTAGAAAGCAAGCTATTCCCCGCTTTTTTGTGAATGCAAATCCTTTTTTCCACACTTCCTCTTGCCATTGAAGCTTAGAGCAATGTTGGAGTCGCATTAACAGTGTGTATGTTTATTGAATAAGGGTATTATCTCCATGTAGTAGCCGTCATTCCCGCGAGCCACCCACTCTTCATTCACGTCCTCTATACTTTATGGATCCACAGTGTTTATCCCACGCTCCTCTGAAGTCCTTCACAGTTCTGGTCTTCACCACTTCCTCCGGAAGGGCATTCCAGGCATCCACCACCCTCTCCGTGAAGAAATACTTCCTGACATTGGTTCTGAGTCTTCCTCCCTGGAGCTTCAAATCGTGACCCCTGGTTCTGCAAATTTTTTTCCGACGGAAAAGGTTTGTCGTCGTCTTTGGATCATTAAAACCTTTCAAGTATCTGAAAGTCTGTATCATATCACCTCTGCTCCTCCTTTCCTCCAGGATGTACATATTTAGATTCTTCAATCTCTCCTCATAAGTTATTAGATGAAGACCTTCCACCTTTTTGGTCACGCTTCTCTGGACCGCCTCCATTTTGTCTCTGTCTCTTCGGAGATACGGTCTCCAGAACTGAACACAGTACTCCAGGTGAGGCCCTCACCAAGGACCTGTACAAGGGGATAATCACTTCCCTTTTCTTACTCGATTTTCCTCTCTCTATGCAACCCAGCATTCTTGGCTTTAGCTATCGCCTTGTCACATTGTTTCGCCGACTTCAGATCATTAGACACTATCACCCCAAGGTCTCTCTCCTGCTCCGTGCACATCAGCCTTTCTCCCCCCATCGAATACAGTTCATTCGGATTTCCACTCCCCATATGCATGACTTTGCACTTCTTGCCATTGAATCTCAGCTGCCATATCTTTGACCACTTTTCTAGCTTCCTTAAATCCCGTCTCATTCTCTCCACTCCTTCCGGCATGTCCACTCTGTTGCAGATCTTAGTGTCATCCGCAAAAAGACAAACCTTCCCTTCTATCCCGTCCGCAATGTCACTCACAAAGATACTGAACAGGACCGGTCCCAACACTGATCCTTGCGGTACACCGCTTAACCGCTCTCTCTTCAGAGAGAGAGTTCCATTTACCATCACACATTGTCTTCTGTCTGTCAACCAGTTTGCAATCCAGGCCACCACCTCGACATTCACTCCTAAGCTTCTCATTTTATTCACCAGTCTCTCCTGTGCGGGACCATGTCAAAAGCTTTGCTGAAATCCAAGTAGATGACATCGAGTGCTCTTCCTTGATCCAATTCCTTGGTTACGTACCGTAATTGCGCTGGTACGGAGAAGAGAGTTTTTGGCATCCCTGGATCTTACCGAGGCTTATCATCATATTCCCATTTGACAGGACCACCAGATGTTCCTCAGATTCATGGTCCTGAAACAGCACTACCAGTTTCAAGCGCTTCCCTTTGGTCCGGCCACTGCCCCGCGAACCTTCACGAAGGGTGATGGTGGTAGTGGCTGCGGCCCTGTGACAGGAGGGACATTTGGTGCACCCTTACTTGGATGACTGGCTGATCCGGGCGAAGTCACTGGAAGAGTGCATGAGGTCCGTAGACCGAGTGGGGTCACTCCTGGAATCTCTGGGATGGATCATCAATGTGCAGAGGAGTCATCTGGTCCCCTCTCGCTCCCTCGAGTACTTGGGAGCCCGCTTCAACACCCAGCAGGGCAGAGTGCTTCTCACAGACAACAGGGTGAACAAGATTCAGGGGCAGATAGCTTGTCTACTTCGTCTACCGCTGCCAAAGGTCTGGGATTATTTACAAGTCCTGGGCTCAATGGCATCCACATTGGAGCTGGTGCCCTGGGCATTTGCTCATTTGAGGCCCCTGCAGAGAGCGTTGTTGTCCCGCTGGAGTTCTAGGTTGCAACAATACTTTCTGTCCCTGTCTCTGACTGAGTCGGCCAGGTCCAGTCTGGCCTGGTGGATGACGCGGAGCAATCTGGAGAATGGAATGCCTCTCGAGGTCCCAGTTTGGGTGGTGGTCACCACGGATGCCAGTCTTTGGGGCTGAGGGGCGGTTTGTCTGGGCAAGTCTGCTCAGGGCCACTGGTTGACGTCGGAGTAGGCGTGGTCCATCAATCGACTGTAGACGAGAGTGGTGCGCAGAGCTCTGATGGAGTTTCTTCCCTTGGTCCATGCTCGGATGGTGCGAGTTCTCGGACAACTCGACCACGGTGGCTTACATCAACCGTCAGGGGGGAACCAAGAGTCCCGCGGTAGCGCAGGAGACTCAACTATTGTTTGAGTGGGCAGAGCTTCATTTCGAAGGACTGCCGCCTCACACGTCGCAGGAGTCGACAATATCCAGGCGGATTATCTCAGCCATCGACAGTTGGATCCGGGGGGAGTGGGAACTGTCTCTGGGAGCCTGGGATCTCTTCTGCGATCGGTGGGGGGACTCCTCAGTTCGATCTCATGGGAACGAGTCTCAATGCCAAGACACAGAGGTTCTTTAGCCATTGGAGGGAGTCGGGTGGTGGGGCTCGATGCCCTAGTATGTCCGTGGCCAACCGGTGTCCTCCTGTATGTCTTCCTTCCATGGCCACTTATAGCAAGGGTGCTCAGGTGAATAGAGGGTCACACATGGTCAGTGGTAATTGTGGCTCCAGAGTGATCTAGTCGTCCTTTGTTCGCGGACCTGCTACATCTGACAGTGGACGGACTGCTGCGCCTGACCCACTTGCCTGATCTCCATCGTCAGGGTCCCATATTTTCAGATCAGGAGGATCGTTTCTGTCTCGCGACCTGGCTTTTGAGAGGAGGCGATTGCGTGTGAGAGGGTACTCTGAACCAGTAATTGCTAAACTTCTACAAGCACGGCGCCCTTCTACCTCTTTGGCCTATCCCAAAGTCTGGAAGGTGTTTGAGGCCTGGTGTGGACAATGGGGATTGGACCCTCTTAAGGTTTCCGTCTCCCATATTTTTTCCTTTTTGCAGGTGGGCTTATCCAAAGGGTTGGCCCATAGTTCTCTTCGAGTCCAGGTTTCAGCTTTAGGTTGTCTCAAAGGGAGAATACAGGGGAAGGTTTTGGCTTCCCATCCGGATGTGGTGCGTTTTCTACGGAGAGTCAAGCATTTCTGTCCACCTCTGCGTAGCATTTGTCCAGAATGGAACCTCAATCTAGTGTTACGAGCCCTTTGCGAGGAACCTTTCGAGCCTTACTCCGAAGACTGTCTTTTTGGTAGCCATCTGTTTGACTAGGAGGATTTCGGAATTGCAGGTGCTTTCTTGCTGTGATCTGTTTCTCCAGATTTTCGTTGGATAAGGGGACTTTGTGAACGGTGCCTTCGTTGCTTCCTAAAGTGGTGTCAGTTTTTCATGTGAACCAAACAGTGGAGTTGCCCAAATTGGGCTTGGGATCCCTCGATGGCATCGAGAGCTCCATCTTTTGGATGTGAAACGAGTGGTGGTGTGATACTTGAAGGTCACTAACGATTTCCATCGCTCTGATCATTTGTTCGTCCTGTTTGGGGGAGCAAAAAAAGGGGAGAGAAAGGCGCCTAAATCCTCTGTCTTGCTGGTTGAAAGAAACTCTCTCTGCTGCTTATGTATAAAAGGGAAGAGCAGTTCCAGTGGGGCTTAGAGCACATTCGACTCTGGCTCAGGCGACGTCTTGGGCTGAGTGTCAGCTGGTGTCTCCACAGGAGATCTGTAGGGCCGCAGTGTGGTCCTCATTACACACTTTCACCAAGCATTATCGTTTGGATGTGCGGGCCCTGGAGACGGCCCCTTTTGGAAAGCGTGTTCTATGAACAGGTCTTTCGGGTTCCAGCCCAGTGTAGGAGGGCTTTGGTACATCCCATTTGCTGGACTGATCTGGGTATGTTCAGGAAAGGAAAATTGGTTCTTACCTAATTTTCGTTCCTGTAATATCACAGATCAGTCCAGAGGCCCTCCCTGGGGATCTATGCCGAAAGACTGCTTGGTCTACTGCTGTATTTTGTTTGCAAAGCAAAGTTGCCATATTTGGCTAAGATTTTTTCAGTTTACTATTCTAAATTGTTCTCCAGTTGGCAGGGGTATCCATGTTGGGAGCCTCGCTCGCCTTCTAATTTTAATTATCTTGGCTTGGGTATCGATTAATACTGAGGGACTGCAGGTGGCGCACTCATATATGTGGCAGTGCCCAATGTTGAGATTACTTACCTGGTAATCTTCTTTTCCTTAGTGTAGACAGATGGACTCAGTACAAATGGGATAGTATCCGCATGCTAGCAGTTGGAGACGGATCTGACGTCAGCACGGGGTATATATAGCCCCACAGGAAGCGAAGCGATTCAGTAATCTTCCTTGCAAAAGCTGTTATGGATGTGTGTACTGCCGCTCAGTGAAAAGTGAAAAGTGAAAACAGGATTCCCCTGACCGATTGACATTGGCTGGAGACCGCCAGCATTCACAACCGGAAGGCGTGGACACTGGTAGAGTGCACGCTCTTATGGAAACAAATGCCATGGCTCACCTGGAATCTGTGAAACCCATGTACACAGGCAGCTGGGCAGGATGCTGAGTCCATCTGTCTACACTAAGGAAAAGAAGATTACCAGGTAAGTAATCTCAACATTTCCTGGCGTGTAGCCAGATGGACTCAGTACAAATGGGATGTACAAAAGCTTTACTCCCGGTCGGGGCGGGAGGCTGCCTGAGGACCATGTAGTACTGCCCTCGCTGGCCTGGACATCCAGATGGTAGAACCTGGAAAAGGTATGGAGGGAGGACCACATCACCGCTTTACAGATTTCTGTCGGCGACAGCATCCTGGATTCAGCCCAAGATGCCGCCTGTGCTCTGGTAGAAATGAGCCTTGACCTGTAGAGGCGGAGCCTTCCCAGGCTCCACATAGGCGGCTCTGACTTCTTTAATCCAGCGGGCAATGGTGGGCCAAGAGGCCGCTTCACCTTGCGTCTTCCCGCTGTGTAGGACGAACAGGTGGTCCGTCTTTCGCAGGTCTTGTGTCATTTCCAGATACCTGGGCAGCAATCTGCCGGTCAAGATGGCGTAATAAACGGCCTTCTTCAGATTTCTTCAAACCTACCGTGGTAGGCAAGGATATGGTTTGGTTAAGATGAAACTGTGGAAACCACTTTAGGGAGAAAGGAGGGAACCGTCCGAAGAGATGGATAGCCTCCGGAGTGATTCTTAGAAAGGGATCATGGCAGGACAGTGCTTGTAGCTCAGAGATGCGGCGTGCAGAGCACACCGCCAGCAAGAACACCAACTTCAAGGTTAGAGACCGGAGAGACAAGCCACGAAGGGGTCTGAAGGTGGATCCCGCGAGGAGAAATCCAAAACAAAATTAAGGTTCCATAAGGGCACAGGCCCACTTTAGTGTCGGACGAAATATGCTTGACCCCTTGCAGGAAACGAGAAACATCTGGGGTGCTTGGCGATGGTCTTGCCATCCCTCCTGGGACCATAGCAAGACAGTGCCACAACCTGAACCTTGATGGAGCTCAGGGAGAGACCCTTCTGAGCCCATCCTGCAGGAAATCCAACACGATAGGTATGGTGGTGGCATGGGGATTGATGCCGTGAGGGTCGCACCATGCTTCAAATACTCTCCAGATCCGTACGTAGGTGAGGGATGTGGAAAACTTGCGAGCTCGGAGGAGTGTATCAATCACGGGCCCCGAGTAACCTCTCTTCTTCAGTCTAGCCCTCTCAATGGCCAGACCGTAAGAGAGAATTGAGCTGGATCCTCGTGTAGAATGGGACCTTGGCGTAGAAGGTCCCGGAGAGGAGGCAGAGGAAGAGGCTCCCCTAACAGTAGTCTTCTCATGTCTGCGTACCAGGGTCTTCTTGGCCAGTCTGGTGCCACTAGAAGAACTAGGCCCCGGTGTTTCTGAATCTTGTGTATGATGGCGCCCAGCAGAGGCCACGGAGGAAAGGCGTATAGTAGAGTCCCTGGAGGCCACGGCTGGACCAGGGCATCGATTCCATGCGAAAACGGGTCACGCCTGCGGCTGAAGTATCTGGGCACTTGCGCATTGGACTTGTCTGCCAATAAATCCATGTCCGGAATCCCCCAGTGATCTACAATCATCTGGAAGGCCGTGGGTGACAGCTGCCACTCTCCCGGATTTAGACTTTCCCTGCTGAGGAAGTCCGCTGTGGTATTGTCCTTCCCGGCGAAGTGGACGGCGGAGATGTCCAGAAGAGTCGCCTCCGCCCAAATCATCAGTGGAGCGATCTCCAGGGATACCTGTCGGCTCCTGGTTCCGCCCTGACGGTTGATGTAGGCCACTGTGGTGGCGGTGTCGGACATCACTCTGACAGCCTCTGTGCCTCAGTCTGTGAGCGAATTGAAGGCATGCCAATCGGACCTGCCCCGGGCCTCCAGGCGATTGATGTTCCACGAGGACTCCTCCCTGTTCCATCGCCCTTGCGCGGTGAGTTCTTCGCAATGTGCGCCCCAGCCGCTCAGGCTGGCAATCCGTGGTGAGCAAGGTCCACGTGGGCGAGGACATCTTTGGACCCCCTGTTCAGGTGGTTGGACTGCAACCACCACCGCAACTGGGTCCGAACTCTGGCTGGTAGAGAGGAAGGTGCGTGGAATAGTCCCGTCGACGGGGGCTCCAGCGAGAGAGAGCAGAGAATGCTGTAGAGGGTTCTCATATGGGCCCCGCGCCCAAGGCACCACTTCCAGGGTGGATCGCCATGAGACCCAGAACCTGCAGATAATCCCAGGCTATGGCCGACTGGCTCCCATCAGATACTGGATACGCTGCCGAAGTTTCAAACTGTACTCTTGCGTCGTAAGACTGGACCGTGTCTGCCCAGGTGTCGAACTGCACTCCCCAAATATTCTATTGACTGGAAGGTTGTAGGCAGCTCTTGCTGAGGTTGATTACCCAGCCCAAGCTTTCCAGAAGGGCGATCACTCTGTCAGTTGTCCGAAGGCTCTCTTCCCGAGATTTCGCCCTGATCAGCCAGTCGTCCAGGTAGGGATGGACCAGAATCCCCTCCCGCCTGAGTGCCGCTGCCACCACCACTACCACTTTGGTGAATGTCCGTGGGGACGTGGCCAACACAAAGGGTAGAGCCCGAAACTGGAAGTGGCGGTCCAGAACCTTGAAGCGCAGATAGCGCTGATGATCTGGATGGATCGAAATATGAAGATATGCTTCTGACAGGTCTAATGCCGTGAGGAATTCTCCGGGCTGGACTGCGGCTTTGACGGAGCGCAGAGTTTCTATGCGAAACCTCGGTACCCGTAAGTATCGATTGACTGACTTGAGGTCCAGAACAGGCCGAAAGGTACCCCCTTTCTTGGGTACCATGAAATAAATGGAATAGTGTCCAGAATTCACTTCCCAGGCAGGTACTGGGATGGCGTTCAAGGACAGGAGCCTCGCCAGGGTAGCTTCCAACGCTGCCTTCTTGTGCAGGGGACATGAAGAGTCCACAAACCTGTCCGGGGGAAGATGATGAAAGTCCAGATAATATCCTTCCCGGATAACGGCGAGGACCCACTGGTCTGATGTGATCTCGACCCATCTGGGGTAGAAGAGGGTCAACCTGCCCCCTATGGCTCCGTCCCCCAGATGAATCGGCAAATTCTCATTGTGGGGCGCGACCGGGACCGGAGCCCGGACCAGCCCCCCGCTTGCGCTGCTTGGACCGAAAGGACTGATTCCTGGCCTGAGGACGTGTCGCCTGATAGCGCCCCCTATACGGAACAAAGCGCTGTGAACTCCTGCCCCTGGAGGGCCGTGGAAAGGAGCGCTGTCCCCTCCTGGATCGATCTTCCGGCAGTCTAGGCACAGGAGAGGCACCCCAGGTAGTGGCTAGCCTATCAAGGTCACTGCCAAACAGAAACGAGCCCTGAAAGGGTAACCTGGTGAGGCGAGACTTCGAAGGCGCATCAGCTGACCATGGCCGGATCCAGAGCTGCCTCCTGGCGGCTACGGAGGATGAAATCCCCTTAGCTGTAGTCCGGACCAAATCCGATGCGGCATCTGTGAGGAAGGAAAGAGTGGACTCCATGTCAGCCGCTGGAGCGTTGTTCCTGACCTGAGACAAGCAGGCACGTGTCACCACGGTGCAGCAGGCCGCAATCCGCAAAGAAAGAGCTGCCACCTCAAAAGTTTGTTTCAAAATGGCGTCCATTCGCCTGTCATGAGGCTCCCTGAGGGCCGTCCCCCCTTCCACTGGAATGGTAATGCGCTTGACTACAGCGCTAATTAAGGCGTCCACCTGAGGACACGCCAGCAGGTCCTGGAGAGCCGGTGCCAATGGGTACATGCCCTTCAGGGCCCGGCCCCCTTTGAATGAAGCCGCCGGCGCCGCCCACTCCAAATCTATTAGTTGCTGAGCTGCTTGCAAGAAAGGAAAATGGCGTGCTGTAGGACGAAGACCTTCCAGCAGGGGGTTCTGCGCAGAAGGTACCGAAGCACTGGGACCAGTGATATCCAACTCCGCCAGACACTGAGACACCAGGTCGGAGAGGTCCTCCTTAGGGAAGAACCGCCTCATGGTTCTATATGGCTCAATCCCTGGGGGAAGGTCCCCCTCGTCCGGGAGTTCGGACTCGTCCGGCGAAACCTCCTGGTCCGATTGATCTGGACTGTCCAGTGGCGGGAGGGTCCCGCTCCCGATAAGACTGGGAGGGTCCAGGAACAGGAGCCCTAGGCGCTGCCACCGCCGCGGCAGCCACAGCAGGTGCCGCAGATGCAGCCACCGCAGCAACCGCAGGAACAACAGGAGCAGCAGGGACAGTAGGGCCGGGATGGGAAGCGTCTGCATCTGGACGAAGGCATGGAATCCCCTTAAAGAGATCCACCCAGGAAATTGAAGCAGCCTCTAATCGCCGGGGTACAAGATCCCCCGGGATTCCCGAGTGGTCGAGACTGCCCCCCAAATCCGGGGTAGCCCCAGGGGAACTGTCAAGAAACTGCAGCTGAGACTGGTCCTGGCCGGAGGGTCCCCCGGCCGCCTCACATTGGGCACATAGGGAGTCTGGCTCGTACTGCGCGTGGCTCGAAGGTGCATGCAGAGCAGAGGCCAAGGGCTGTAATGCCTGAGACAAGCGGCGGCGCCGCTGAGGATGCGGCCACGTGCTGATCCATGCCAAGTATAGCAAGCGCGCAAGAATAAGCGGTAACAAAATGCGCTTAACACAACAGGCGCCCAATAGTAGCAATATGCGGCAGCAAGAGGCGCTTAAGATAACAGGCGCACAATAGCAAGAATACGCGGCAGCAATAGGCGCTTAATACAACAGGCGCACAATAGCAAGAATATGCGGCAGCAATAGGCGCTTAATATAACAGGCGCACAATAGCAATAATACGCGGCAGCAATAGGCGCACAAATAGCAAGAATATGCGGCAGCAATAGGCGCTTAATACAACAGGCGCACAATAGCAAGAATACGCGGCAGCAATAGGCGCTTAATACAACAGGCGCACAATAGCAATAATATGCGGCAGCAATAGGCACTCAGCACTAAGCAGTTCAATAGGCTTTCAGCAGTAAGCAGTGAGCCCAAATTACGCTTAATGGCCGTCAATAGGCTCCTAGCAATATGCGGCTAACAATATACTCACAGAGGCAGCCAATATGCGAGAACCATGGAAAATACGCACAAGGAGGAAGAAAGCCGCGCCTATTACGGGCGCGGAATACCTGAATAAGGCCACAAAATGGCGTTCTCCACGCTTGCCACGCCGCCGATTCCTCTAGACTTCGGAGACACGGAAGAAGAGATGTACGCCTTACCAGATCCTCGGCGCTTCCCGGCTGGAACTTAGGCGGTCTCCGGCTGCGGGGGGAGGGGCCACCTCACCGCCGCGATTGAGGAACTGCACCCGCTACCCTCGTCCGCGCCGGGAACCGAGGGCCTCGAAGCCACACCCGAGTCTCCCCCGGGGGGCTGTTGCCCCTGCCGCTGTTCGGCCGGACCGAGGACTTACAACCTCCGGGGGACCACGGCAGTCACCCCGGGAAGCTCAACTGGGGGGAGTGACAGAAACGTCCCCTGAGGAGCGCGGGGCTTAAGAGTCGTGTAGAAAGGTAAAGTAGAATCTAGAATGATGAGAAAGAGAAAAAATTAAAGTAGTCTTGGAAAGCACGCTGAACCAGCGTGCAGGCACTCCAAACTGCTTTGGAGACGGAATTACTGAATCGCTTCCCTTCCTGTGGTAGCTATATACCCCGTGCTGACGTCAGATCCGTCTCCAACTGCTAGCACGCGGATACTATCCCATTTGTACTGAGTCCATCTAGCTACACGCCAGGAAAAGCTTTTTTCTCTACCTCCATCTGCTGTAATGAATAAAACACATTTGTCTGGACTGATCTGTGGTATACAGGAACGAAAATTAGCAGGTAAGAACCAATTTTCCTATATCGTGCAATAAATGCTATATAATCACTGAATATTTGTGATATTGCACATTGTAATTGTGTAACACGCTGTGGTAACTGGCAGCTCGGGAAACATCCAGAAGGAAATAAGGAGCAGATTCTGGATGTTTCCTTTTGTGCAATTTATTTACAGTGAAAAAATGTAAGTGCAAGCAAAAACAAACAAATGATGGCAGCCTCACCTTAAAGCTCAGTGACATCACTCATAGCAGGGTTTAGAATAGGCTGGCTTCCTGCCTACTTCTCAGGGCCTGTTTAGCCCTTTTGGGCCCTGCCTTCATATGCTAGGTTTCACGGATCCTCCCTGAGCCCAGAATCCCTTGCAGGGCTTATCTAGATAGCTGTGGCTGGTCCCTTAAGGTGGGTTGAGGGAGTTTCCTATTCTCTCCCTCACACTGCCCCTATTACAGTTAGCTGTTTTGTATGCATTTGCATGCATAAAAATCACATAATAATGCATAGTAAATTCAATATAACAAATGTTGCTTACCTGTAACAGGTGTTCTCACAGGACAGCAGGATGTTAGTCCTCACATATGGGTGACATCATCAGGATGGAGCCCAATCACGGAAAACTTCTGTCAAAGTTTCCAGAACTTTGACTGGCCCCCTACTGGGCATGCCCAGCATGGCACTAACCCTGCAGCCAGCAGGGGTCCCCCTTCAGTCTTATTTGATAGCTACAGGTAGTGCCGAAAAAATAACAACAAAAGGTTACGAACCCAACACCGCGGGGCGGCGGGCGTGTTTCGTGAAGACTAACATCCTGCTGTCCTGTGAGAACACCTGTTACAGGTAAGCAACATTTGCTTTCTCACAGGACAAGCAGGATGGTAGTCCTCACATATGGGTGAGTACCAAGCTAAGGATGTCCGAACATGCACCAAATGTACCCAATGGCGTACAAAAGGCACAACAAATGGGGTGGAATTTGGTAGAGGACATCCTGAACCCCACCGGGCAGGCGGAAGGGTGTTGGTACGTCACGTTGGAAATAGGTTACACAGGACAGATTGGCCAAAGATGGAATCTTGTCTTCCGGCTTTGTCTAGGCAATAGTGGGCTGCGAAAGTGTGGAGAGAACTCCAGGTGGCAGCCCTACAAATGTCAGGAAGCGGCACCGATCATAGGTGTGCTACTGAAGTCGCCATGGCCCTCACAGAGTGTGCTTTTAACACAGTCTTGGAAAGGAATGCCTGCTTGCTGATAGCAAAAAGATATGCAGTCCGCCAACCAGGAGGAGAGAGTCTGCTTACCCACAGGTTGCCCTAATTTGTTGGGAAAGAGACGAATAACTGAGTGCTCTTCCTGTGGGCAACTGTACAGTCTAGGTAGAACGCTAGAGCCCGTTTACAGTCAAGGGTATGCAGAGACTGTTCCCCTGGGTTGTAGTGGGGCCTGGGGAAGAAGATAGGTAGTATGATGGATTGATTAATGTGAAAACTCCGAAACCTACCTTAGGCAAAACCAAGGGTGAGTGGCGGAGTACCCGCCCGGTCCTGCAGGAGTTTAGTGTAAGGTGGATAGGTAACTAGCGCCTGTAACTCACTAACCCTGTGACGGAAGAGGGAGGCTGAGGCACAGTCGGAGGGACCACCACCTTTACAGGCGGAATCGCGACTCCCAAACCCCGATCGGGTGAGGGTGGCCTCGATGTCCCCGGTAGCAGGAGTGGTCGGTGCCGTTCCTGGACGGGGCTTTCTTCGATGGTGGCTCGGACGGTGGCTCAGTCGATGATTTTGCTCCCTCGATGGTCCGAGACTTACGATGCCGATGGCGATGTTTCTCCCTTCGATCCCATCAATCTTGAGGGGGAGAAACGGGAGTCGATGGCCGTGAAGCGTCGATGGCGGGCGGTCACCGGACGGTTGTCGATGTTGGTGCGACTTCGACAGTGCTGGTTCCAATGACGTCAATGCGATGGACGGCGTCGGGGTGTGAGCACGGGAAAGGAGTCCCATCTTCTCCATTCTGGCTTTGCGACCTTTTGGTGTCATGAGGGCACATTTGGTGCAAGTCAGGACATCATGCTCATGGCCTAAACACATTACACAGACTCTATGAGGGTCTGTGATAGACATGGTGCGAGTACAATCCGGGCACAGACGAAAACCCGACGCCATGGCCATAGATAAAAATCAAGCCATGGTAAGATCAACGGCCAGTAGGCCACGAGGGCCAAACTCGACTGTAATCGACGAAAAACGGTGAAAAAAACTTACCGGAGTACCGCAGCCAGAGAAAGTTAGAAAAGGGTCCCCTGTGGGGCAAAGTTATTTTAAATAAGTCCATGAGGAAAAATTCCTGTCAGGAATGTGTTCAGAGCTCCTAAAACCGTGAGGCTACTGCCGCGCGGAAAAAAGAAGACTGAAGGGGGACCCTGCTGGCTGCAGGGTTAGTGCCATGCTGGGCATGCCCAGTAGGGGCCAGTCAAAGTTCTGGAAACTTTGACAGAAGTTTTTTCCGTGATTGGGCTCCATCCTGATGATGTCACCCATATGTGAGGACTACCATCCTGCTTCTCCTGTGAGAAAATAAAATAGCACAGGCTCAATTAGAAACATTTCAGCCGGGACTTCCAGCGATGACGTAGAGGCGCCGGCAGCACGGCTTAAGAGCTCTGAAATCCCGCTCCCCATCTCGGCGAAAAATCCCCCGAAAAACTCTGCGGAACGCCCCAAATCTTTTGCCAGCTATTTCGGGAAGTGCTACAGAGGCTCTGAACTGCGCGTGGGAGGCGCGGGGGGATGTGGCAAAGAAGCCTTCGTAAGGCTGCGGTGCGACGACCTTGTTTTCCCAAGATGGCGGCGGCCCCTTCTCCCCCCTCGTGCGCGAAAGTCTTAGAAGCGGTTGTCGGAAGATGCCCTGATGCAAATTTCACAAAGTGTGGACTGCTGCCCTAGATGCGAGGCTGATTCGCATTCAATCAGCGATGGAGGAACTTAAAGCGGCGATGGAGGGCCAGTCTAAGCGCCTAGATGAGGCGGAGCAGATTCTGTCCGATCATGGGGATTGGATGGTGGAGGCTGAACGCCATGTGGCTGATTTGCGCACACAACATCAAGAGCTGCTGGACAAGGTGGAAGACTTGGAGGATCGTGGGCGCAGAAAACAATCTAAGATCGTGGGGCTCCGGAGACGGTGAAGGATAGCGCGCTCTTGGACTGGGTTGAGAAGTGGCTCCCTGCCCAGGTAGGCCTGGACTTGCCTCCAAGGGAGCTGAAATGTGAGCGGGTCCACCGGGTCGGGCCCTTGCGGGACGGGGCGCCCAGACCCCGGCCGGTGATGGCCAGGATCTTGAATTGGGATCACAAAACCAAACTGCTGCGAGCCTTTAAACAAAAGGATTCTGTGGAATATAATAGCCACAAGATTCTGCTCTTTAATGACTTTTCAGCCTCTACTGCAGCGAAGAGGAAACTGATGACACCAGCTTGCTCGGAGCTATATAAGAGGGAATAAAATTTGGTTTGCTGTACCCGGCTAAGCTCCGTGTGTTTCACAACAACAAAGTCCTCTTCTTCAACAACAAGGAGGAAGCAGACTGATTTATTGCTAGTCTGCCTCGGGCAGCAGGGGATTGAGCGGGCCCGGTGTCATGCTGGATTCACGCTACACTTCTTACTAACAAGTACTAGCTGTCCCATACTAGCTCCATCCCCCTCCTCCCCGAGACTAGCTGTCTCGGGGAGGAGGGGGATGGAGCTAGTATGGACTGTTCAATACTTTGTTGTGGTTTCCTTCTTTGGATCTTTTCAAAAATTTTTTACTGTTTTTCAATTTTCATTGTTGCTCTCACACAGTCCTTTGCTGTTGGCTAGGGGCCTGGGTGCCCTTTGGAATGTATTTTGAACATGGACTTGCTCCAATTGAACTGGTGTTCGAGGGTGCGTTCCTTTGTATGGATCTTGCTATAATTTTCAAGCTGGTGGGGGCTTCGTTGGGCTGGGGGCGGGACGGAGGGGGGTATCCTTAGCCCATTTCTGAGTGGATGGGGGGGGGGGAGATACCTCTGTACCTCCTTGAGCGGATATGTGTATGTGTGGGTTTGGGTGTATGGGTGTATATGTTGGCTACGACTGGGAAACAGAGGGGGGCAGGTAGACGGTTTGGGGGACGGGGCGGAATGGGGGTACGGGTACAGGTACCTGGGTATAGAAGCTCTTCTGTCAGTTCTCATACCTCCTGGTGGTCCAGGCTGGGGGGCCATGGGGAGTGGTGTTGTATGTTGCTGGAGCCTACTTGTTGGGCTCTAATAATGTTTGGGCGCGTCATGGCGAAGGTTTAGAGTTACCACCATGAACGTGGATGGCATACACTCCCCCGTTAAGCGGAAAGAAGTTATTAACTCTGTTTAATCGCATGCACTCACAAGTCGTTTTCCTCCAGGAAATACACTTAATGATGCGGAACATCTTAAACTTAAACGTGAGTGGTGGTGGGCCAATGTATATATTCTTCTTACACGCCTCGCAAGAGGGGTTGTGGCCATCCTTATCCATAACATAAGCATCTGCCATTTCGCCTCACTAGAACTTGTCATGACAAAGAGGGTCGTTATGTGATTGCAGCTGGGGTTTTAGGACACCAAAAGATAGCTTTTTGCAATGTTTACGGGCCCAATGTATATTCCCAGGAATTTTTTCATCCCTGGCGGGCTTGCTAATTGAGTTCTTAGATCATGTCTTGGTGGTTGGGGGAGAACCTTAATGTAGTAGCCGACAATCAATCAGATCGGAAGCCGCCCAAACCCGCTGAGGCACGTGGCCACTCCTTGGGAGTTAACTTTTTGTGCGATGAGCTCCAGCTATTGGATGTGTGGCGGGTTCTTCATCCTGGTGAACTTGATTTTACATTTTATTCCAACCCACATCAGGTTTACTCACGTTTGGACTATTTGCTTGTTTCTGATAAATGGTTTGCCAGGGTGGAGGCGTCCATAGGTGTTCGTTCGCTCTCTGATCATGCCCCGGTCTCTGTCTTGCTGAGGAGTGATCTAGGGGATAGGCCCCCATTTTCATGGCGTATGCGCCCCGATTTGTATTTCGATGAGAAGTTTCGTGAGCATATACAGGGGTGTTGGAAGGAGTACGTCACGCATAATTCCACTCCGGATATTTCTGCAGCCACTCTGTGAGAGGCAGGGAAGGCTGTGATGCGGGGGGAGATCATTGCGTATGTAGCCAAATCGAACCGACAACGGAACGCTGAAATCGTCCGCCTTACTCAGGTTCTTAAAACTGCGCAACAGCGCCACGTGGTTGATATGACCCCGGACGCTAAGGGACAAGTCGATCAGGCTTGAGAAACGTTAAATAATCTGCTGCATCAAAGGGCATCTAAATCTCTTAAATACTACCAATACCAACTTTATAAATATGGCAATCAGGCTAGTCGGTTGTTGGCTCACTTGGTTCGTCCCAGGAATCAGAGGAAGGTCGTTGTTAGTATTAAAGACTGCCGGGGCGTCCGTCGGACGTCCTATAGGGATATTAAGGCTAGGTTTCTTGAATATTATCAACAATTATATGCGGCGCAGTGATTCGCCTGTTAGGGAGACTCTGTTTCAGCCGATTGAGTGGCCTCACGTGACTTTAGCTCAGTTGAGCGATCTCAATGCCCCTATTACTGACCAAGAGGTGCACCTGGTTATTCACAAACTTAAGCTGGGAAAGGCTGCGGGGACCGGATGGTTTTGGTTCCGAGTTTTACAAATTATTAAAATTCCAATTGCTCTCCCCTCTTGCAGCTTTTTATAATGAACTGCTGGAAGTGAAGGCCCTCTCGCCTGAGCTCAATCACTCTGTTATAGTTGTCCTTCCCAAACCAGGTAAGGATCCGGAGGAGGTGGGGTCTTACCGACCCATCTCTTTACTCAATGTGGATATCAAGCTCCTTGCTGCCATTCTGGCTACAAGACTTAGTGTTATTCTCCCCACTCTTGTCCTTGACGATCAAACTGGCTTCGTTCAGGGGCCGACAGGGGGTTCGGAATGTGCGCCGCTTGATGGCTTCTCTTAGTTATTCTGCTGGGGCGGATGCAGTTGTTTTGAGCCTTGACGCGGAAAAAGCCTTTGACTCATTGTCTTGGGACTTTCTCTTCTGGGCGCTGCGTCAGTACGGATTTGAGGGGGCTTTTGTACAGTGGGGGAGGTTCTCTATAGTAACCCCAGCGCCAGTATTTTATTGAATGGGGCAGTGACCTCCTCTTTTGCTTTGCATTGTGGAGTCCGGCAGGGATGCCCCCTCTCCCCCTTGCTTTTTGTTTTGGCTTTGGAACCATTGGCCATTCGTTTGAGGGAGGAGCCTCAGATTAGGGGGTTGCGGGTGGGCCACCAGTCCCTTCGCACCGCTCTATTTGCCGATGATGTCCTGCTTTTTGTCGGCAAGCCACAAGCCAGCGTTCCAGTAATTATTAACCTTTTTGACCAATTTCAGGCGGTGGCGGGTATACGAATTAATTTTAGGAAATCGGAGGCGTTGGTCTTAAACCCCCAGCTGCAGACTTCATGGGTGGGCTCCTTTCCTTTTAGATGGGCGCCAGATAGGTTGAAATACTTGGGTATTTGGATTCCGAGGGATTTAAGGCGCCTGTATGAGCTAAATGTTTGTAGCCTCTTGGAGCGGATACGCTCACAGTTGGAGGCTTGGGTCCCCCTTCCTTTGTCCCTTTTCGGTCGCTGTGCTCTTATCAAAATGATCATAGCCCCTAAGATCTTATATGTTCTGTCTATGGTTCCCTGTTGGTTGCGGGACCGGGACTTAAAGGGGGTGTACGCTGCTATGCAGCACTTTCTCTGGAGGGGAAAGAAAGCCCGCCTTAGTTACATGACCATGACCTATTCTCGGGACCAGGGGGGGTATGGCTTACCAGACCTTCGCTTGTATAATGCTGCATGCCAGTTGCGCTTCATAGGAGAATGGCTCACGGGAGACTATAAATTTTGTGAACAGGGGCTAATATCTGGCATGGCTGCCCCTTGGTCACCACTGAGCCTTATCCAGTCAAGTGCAGTTGAGCGTCGTAGACTTGATTATCCCAGAGTTTTGTTATCCCCTTGCATCGCAGCCTGGCGGTGGTTACGCAGGCAGCGGGGATTGGACGGGGTGGTTTCGTTGCTGGTACCCTTGACCGGCAATGTGGGATTTTTGCCTGGAAGAGATTGTGGGGCTTTATTTCATAAGTGGGCGACTAATGGAGCGATGTTTGCCTTTCATTTCTATGACACTGATACTCATATACTGTTGGACTTTGCTACTTTAGCTAACAATTATCGCCTACCGACTCATCATTTTTTCGCCTATCTGCAAACCAGACACTACTTGACCTCATTTAACTGGACATCTGAAGTGGTGCGCACGGAGTCGTCTTTTGCTACTACAGTATTTGAAACAGCTAGTTTTGCTAACACCATAACGGGCTGGGCTAAGCTTAGCAGATCGCTGCGAACAGCCCCTCGCTTGGATTTTTTGGCGTCAAAATGGACTGATATTCTTGGCAAACCAATTACTGCGCAATACTTGACGCAGTGTTTCGATGCGGTGCATCGTCAACTACCTGATATTGGACTTCGAGAAGTACAATTTCGAATACTTCACCGGATATATTGTGACGATGTGAGATGATTCAAGATGGGGAGCACTGACTCTCCTCTTTGCATTAAATGTGCCCAAGAGGAGGGCACACTGGTACATAGACTGTATTATTGCTCTATTCTCCACTCATTTTGGTCCACAGTGGTTGGAGTGATTTCTCAGTGCACTGGAGTGCAGCCACCCACATCGGGGAAGTTTCTTTTATCTAGCCCACAAGCTTGCATTACCGAGGTCAGCCGATCAAAGGATCGATTTGGCCGCATTGCGATTATGTTGGCCTGTCGTACCATACTGTCTGGTTGGGCGGAGCCAGCGACGGCCCCCTCTTCAGTAGCGTGGTTCCAGCGTATGGCCTTGGTTTTGCAGATGGAACGCTTGGACTTTTTGAAAGGTCATCGGAAGTCTGACAATATTTATGGAGCTTGTTGGACTAAATGTGTATCATTGTTGCCGGATTCTGTCCAAGCTGGTCTGCGGGAGAGCGGGTATACTAATGACTGGATACAATTCATGGTCTCTGGGGGGAAGGGGAGGGATAAGGGGGGGAGGGGTGGGTTGGTGTGATTGTAGTGTGAGTGGGGATGTCTGCTGCGGCTGTGCGGGTGGGAGGGAGGGGGGGGAGGAGAGGTAAATAAAGGAAAACACATGAGGGGAAGGAACACACCTGCTGGCCTTTGACAGCCACCACTGCTTGGGAGTGTTACTGTGATTTTACTGTTGTTGTTTCATAACTGTATGGGATTGGTTATTGTTTTGTTCAATACCCTGGCTAGTTGGCTGTGTTTTCTTGCCAATAAAAATTATTCTGGAAAAAAAAAAAAAGAAACATTTCAGCCAATTTATTTTATTTGTAGCTTTGCTTAAAACTGTACATAGTGCAGGGACCCCGGGACCTTAATGTGGGTCCCGATGCTACTACACTAGAATTAAAGGGCTATATGCCCCAAAATGACTCCCCCAAAAGTATTTAAAAAAAAGCCTCTGGGTCTTACTAGGACCCCCCACCTGCCCACCCCATGGCTGCCATTCGAGGTGGTCCCGCAAAAATAAAAGAATAAGAAAAGGAATAATCTGCTGCGCTGTGATGCCCTGCCACCCTGCCCAAACCTCTTCCCATTCAATTCCAATACCTCCCTTTCCAAGATGAAGGCTGTGGGGCTCTAGATGAAGAGGAGGGAAGAGCATGTGCGTGGAAGTGAAGCTCCGACACTCATATGAAGTTGTCATGAAGTTTTGGACATCACATCTTTCAGCTTCATTGGTAGTATGTTGGGCACTATTTGCTGAAAAGTTTTATATTATTTATCTTTTATATTGTATTATTTAATTGTATTTAATTAAGTGTTATGTTATGTATGTAAAATATGTAATCTGCTTTGAATAACTGATAATATGAAACAAACATTGGAATAAATAAGCTGTCCCCCTCCTTTTAACCAATTCCCCTACCCCCAAGAACTGACCCCCCTTCCATAAAATTTCAAAGTAGGTAGGGACCCCCCCCCAACCCCCAAAAAATAGCCTGAAGCTTTGCTATAATCTGGATATGTCTTTTGTCAAGATGGCAGTGTTTGGTCTACGTCTCCAGAACCATAATAAAGTAGGCCCATCAAGTGGAGGCAGAATTTCCATCTAGGAACTTCAAAACCTACTAGATTTTATTTCTTTTCTCCGAAAACATGCAAGATGTCAGTCTCACACATGGGTGACATCATCCGATGGAGCCTGTCATGGAACTTTGATCTCAGATTCTAAAGCTTTCACCATGCTCTACTGAGTATGTGCAGCTGTAGTCACCTCCCTGCCCACTAAGCAGAGCCCCTTAGACTTTCTTTTTCTGTGGAGCCGTGTGCTCGTGGTGTTCAGCTTTGCTTTTTCCCTCACATCTATAGCTGTGATTTTTCTGTAGCTTCAGCTGTTTTTTTACTAACAGAGCTTTTTTGTTTTTTCTTTTTCTTATTTTACCTGATGGTATATTTTGTCTCCCTTGCAAGTTCTCTGCCGGCCACATGGTAGACCTTGGGCATTGTGCAGCCTGGCAGAGTCTTATTTCTTTTCCTAATAAGTGATGCATCTGCAGTGTATTTTCTGTGTGTTTTTCTTAATCTGTCTGTCTTTGTGCCTTTGGCAGGTACTGGTGGGACTAGCAGTATGCAGTACTTGTGCTTTCCATGTAGATCTCTGGGCCTGAGGACTTACTTGAGTTCTTATCCAGACAAGAGTTGCATATCATTTTACCGACCACTGGGCATTGACAGAGGCTCCGGCAGAGAAGAGCTCATCCTCACCACATTTCTAAGAACTAGTCTCCACGAGTCTCTGAAGCCTGGGAAAATGTCGCCTCCCCTCCTGATCTCAGTTCTGTCCATGCAATCTCCTTGAGAGAGAGGGTGAGCATGAGCCTGGGCAATTGCTGGACCAAAGGCAGCATGGATTCACCAGGGAAGATCCTGTCAGACTAATCTAATCGACTTTTTTGACTGGGTAACCAAGGAATTGAATCAAGGAAGAGCACTCGATATCATCTACTTGGATTTCAGCAAAGCTTTTGACACGGTCCCGCACAGGAGACTGGTGAATAAAATGAGAAGCTTAGGAGTGAATGCCGAGGTAACGACTCCATCTGAAAACGTGGCACCTTCAAACTCTGGTTGACCTTTTTTAGGTCTAGAATAGGTCAGAAAGTGCCCTCCTTTTTTGGCACCACGAAATAGATGGAATATCAGCCTTGTCCCTGTTCGGACACCGGTACCCGCACTACAGCTTCCAGACTTAATCGCTGAAGCGTTTCCTGGACAGCTGCCCGCTTGCTTCGGAAAAAAAAATATGACTCCAGAAAAACTGACCACATGCTTTTCTGCCATGTTCCCAAAAGAAAGCAAAACTCACAAAAATCAAATAAAAAATAAATAAAAGCAAAAATCCAAGCAGCTCCCTTGCCCACCATGTGGCAACGCAGCCAGGGCCGCGAGGGGGAGGGGGTGCACCACGTGGCAGCTGCAGAAAACTAAAGGGGGCGCACTGCCTCCAGCAATTCCCACCGGTGTGCACAGAAGGCCGCTCATGCGGCTGAAAACTGAGCGAACCTACCAGCAGAGAAGCAAAATGAAAAACGGAGGTACTCTTCCCTGACCGGGGCCACTCTCCACTGTCTGCTCCCCCGATCTGCCTGAGCTCCAACGGGCCCGCCCTGACAATCCCGCCAGGCCGTCTGCCTGACAGAAGTCCAGCTACACTCGAGCCGCCACTGCAGCAAAGCAGGCACCTTTTTTTTTTTTTTTTTTTTTTTTTAGAACAGACAAAAACCCATACACACAGAGAAATCCCCCAAAGTAAAAAAAACTTAAGGGTACTTCCTGAGACTCCCGGGCTGGCGGAGGGGCTTCAGGTCCCAACGAGGGAACCAGATCACTGGCTGTCAGGGATCCCGTGGATGCGGGCTGAAACTGGACAGGAGTATCCACCCGGCTCAACCCGAGGGATGGCCCTTCTTCAGGAACCTGCCACCTCGGTGAGCAATTTTCCTCAAAATATCCAGTCAGTCAGGGCTGCAGGGTTAGCACCTGTACCATCTGCTGGAAGTAGAGGAATACTGAGAGACCTCAGGTAGTACTCTCATATATGTGGCAGTGCCCAAAGTTTTGCTCTCTACCTCCATCTGCTGGTAGGGATGAATAAAACCCATTTGTCTGAACTGATCTGGGTATGTTCAGGAAATGTTGTTTAATGTGCATTATAGCCCTATCGCAGCTTGCTAAATCTCCCTATAAAACACATCAAATCAATAAAAATACATTTGACATTCAATAAAATAAAAAAATGGACTAAAACATTTTGGTCCAATTGACTAACAAAATAAAACATGTGCTTAAATATTTGATACTGATCCCATTACTAGTCATCTCAGTTCCAAAAGTTTGCTTAAACAACCCAGACTTAATCATTTTCCTTAATTTTCAAATAGTTGGATTCTTTGAGCCTGAGATGGCAAATAATTCCATAGTAAAGGACCTAGATACCTAAAATATGAGTCTCGGGTATTCTGCAGTCTCATCTGTGTTACCAAAGGTGACACTAATAAACCTCTATTAGAAGATCTTAGTGTCACTGTAACCAAATATGTTAACAAGTTTGACAAATAATTAGGCAAACCTGATAAACTGCCTTAAAAACCAAACATAAAACTTTGAATCGCATTCTACTTATAATAGGCAACCAATGTAAATCTCTTAAGCAAGGTTTTGCATGATGTTGCATGGTCATTTATTTATTTATTAAAGGCTTTTATATACCGACTTTCTTGATACAAATCAAATCAACTCGGTTTACATCGAACAAGCAGTAACTATAACCAACCAATAACAAGAGACAATTTGTAGGAGTATAAAGTTACATTATAACAAGGATGCGTTAACTTGGAGTAGGAAATAAGAAGGGGAACGAAGACAGAGTATAATATACAAGGGAGTATATGAGGGAGGCAAGAAGCCGTCCTCATGATAACTTGTAAGCGTCCTTATGATAACTTATATACATGATTTAGCGCTTGTTTATTTACATGATTGCTGGGGACAATTCTAAGTCAGGTTGTTGGACTAGTGGCGGGGAAGGCTCGGCAGAACAGCCATGTCTTTACTTTCTTTTTAGAAGTTAGTAGACAAGATTCCTGCCTGAGGTCCGGAGGCATGGCGTTCCAGATGGAGGGACCTGTGATGGAGAATGTCCGGTCTCTGATGTTTGAGTGTTGTACAGCTTTAATAAGAGGTACATGTAAGGATCCCTTGTAGGCATCCCTTAAAGGTCTGGCCGTCGAGTGCAGTTTGAGGGGGTGTAGCAGATCAAGGGGGGGTCTGATGGTGAATATATTTGTGGATAATTGTAAGTGATTTATGAAGAATCCTGAAGTGTACTGGGAGCCAGTAAAGATCTTTTAGAATGGGAGAGAGATGCGCTCTCAGATTGGTATTCGTCAAAACTCTCGCCGTTGCATTTTGGAACAACTGGAGGGGTTTTACAGTAGAAGCCGGGAGACCTTGCAAAATGGAATTACAGTAGTCGATTTTGGAAAACAGAATGGCTTGGAGGACAGATCTAAAATCATAATGGAATAGGAGCGGTTTGAGTTTTTTTGAGTACTTGTAACTTGTAGAAGCACTCCTTTGTAGTGTGTTTTATAAATTGCTTTAGGTTCAAGTGACTATCAATAATGACTCCAAGATCTCTATCGTGGGATGTTTGTATATTGGTTTGCAGTTGGTGTTGGAAGGGACTGCCTTCTGGAGTGATTAGCAATAGTTCTGTCTTGGAAGTGTTGAGCAGCAGATTGAGGCTTGAGAGGTGATGATTGATCGTTTGCAGGTGAGAGTTCCATAACCTAAGTGTTGATTCGAGTGAATTGGATATTGGGATTAAAATTTGAACATCGTCTGCATATATATAGAACTTAAGTTTCAGATTTGTGAGTAAATTGCAGAGAGGGAGTATGTAAATGTTAAACAGGGTAGGCGATAAGGAGGAGCCCTGGGGGACTCCGAATGGGGCGTTAGTGTGAGAGGATTCCTTGTTCTTGATTTTAACCTTATAGCCTCTATTGCTAAGGAAGGAGTCGAACCAACTAAGGGCTGATCCTGCAATTCCTATGTCTGATAGCCGGTTTAGAAGGGTATTATGGTTTACAGTATCGAAAGCTGCAGAGATGTCGAGGAGAGCTAAGAGGAATGACTGTCCTTTATCAAAGCCAATGTAAACATGATCAAGGAGTGAGATGAGGAGGGTTTTGGTATTGTGTTCTTTTCGGAAACCGTATTGTGACGGGTGTAGAATATTATGGTCTTCTAGGTAATATGAAAGTTGCTTATTTACAATTTTCTCCATGATCTTAGCTACAAACGGGAGATTTGATATAGGGCGATAGTTGTTGAGGTCGTCCGGATCCAGGTTCGGTTTTTTGAGTATGGGTTTGAGTGTGGCCATTTTGAGAGCATCCAGGTATATTCCTTGTGAGAGGGAACAATTGATAATATCAGCTAGATATTTGGAGATGTACTCTGGTAAGAGAATCAGAGATTTGGAGGGTATTTGGTCTAGAGGGTGGGTCGAAGGTTTCATTCTTATCATCAGGGTTTCCACCTCTAAGGTGTGAGTAGGATCGAAGGAATCCAAGCTTGTGTCTGTGTTCAGTAGGTGGAGGGTATTCGGAGGCAGTAAGTTTGGGCTGGTTGGTAATCTAGCCAGGGTGTTGGAAATTTTGTTCTGAAAGAATACGGCGAGATCGTTGGCCTTCGCTTGGGCTGTGTCGTCTGGAATAGTAGGGGTAGCAGTTTTGGCGAGTTCCGATACATACGAAAAAAGAGCCTTCGCATCAAACATCATATCGTGGATACGGTGGCTATATCATACCTTTTTTTCTCATAAATTAATTTCACCAGCATGTTTTGCAGAACTTGCAATCTTTTTAATATTAATGACCAGCTAAGTTATAAACCGTTAGAATAATCTATTCTAGTAAGGATTAAAGAGTGCACCACACCAATAAACATAAATCAGATATCTCTAAACCAAATCTCAAAAGCCAAATGTATCTTAAGTAATAAAAAAGTGTGCAGATTACTGCTGTCACTTGAGCTGTCAGCTTGCCATCCTGGAATTGATAATAGACAAGCAGTTATTTTCTCTTTTATCTTAGTCCCAGCCCTCTGTGGGACAGGATTCATACCTTTCATTCTTTCTATTAATCCACATTGCTTCTGATTCAGTTGGGTTAACTTTTAATCTTTGCTTATGGAGCCAGAGAGCAGCAGCATCTAAACATTGTTAAAATGAGCCAACACCTCTATTTTCTCATGTAAGTATCCTTTAACCTGGATATAGTCAGTATATAGGGTTGCCAACTTTTCCACATATCACGACTGGACACTTGAGACCCAACAGCGATATTTCTTCCCTCCCCCTCCTTTTGCATTTTTTTCATATCATGCAACTTGCAGCCCATGTGGTATTAGGCCTATTGTAAACTGAAGATGTGGAGTAAATACCACACACATGCAAATGAATATCAAAAATAGGAGGATGTTTGGCATTAAAGTATAACCATTCAATAAATATAACTTCAACTTTATTAATTTTAAGACAGCAGGAACAACACTTTTTTTTTTTTTTTTTACAATATACAATTATTGAAGTGAAAGCACTTCAATAATTGTATATTGTTTTAACCCTCTCCCTGTTAATGTTAATATTGTAAAGCTGGTTGCTAAGTTATGTTATATTGTGAACCGAGGTGATGTTTTTTTCAAACGTGCCTCGGTATATAAGAAACCTCAAATAAATAAATAAAATAAATATTATTGTTCTTCAATTGCTGTATATTATTCTCTTAATTCAATAATGGCCTTAGCCCTCAGAAATTTATGAGCAAACAATTCCCATACCAAAGCAGGACTAACTGCCAGCAATCAAACAGTAACAACCCTACCTATGAAAAAGCAACATTGCACATATTGAACCAGGCCCTAAGACAGCAATACAATTCCTAAAAGAAAACAGACCAAGCCAAGCTTCTTTTCTGGTGTAGGGATCTAAAAACTATCTAGAAAGTAAATAAACTGAATTACATGCTAGCAGAATAAATATTTCATCTTGATCACACATGCAGAACACAGCCAGACCTTCACTAAATACAGAGATCATAAAGTATAAATAGAAAGTGTGCTGACAAAAAATGAACTAGATATTACTTAAAAGCTCAACTCTGTATGCAGTGCAATAATGGAAAAGCAGAAACATCACCGTTCCTCATAAAACATCAAACCATAAAATCAAGAAAAATAAAACATAAAAGAAAAATCATAAATAAAAAGAATATTTCAAAACAGCTGACAAATAGAACATCCAATAATTAAAAGCTCATTTCTTAAAAATTCCTAAACACAGACAACATACTTCAAAACAGGATTCATATCAATTAACACCCAATAGTTAAAACTAATAATGATTAAAAACATCTTCCACTCCCCATACCTGGGAACCTTTTTTTTTTTTTTTTTTTTTTTACAGTCATCCTGAGAATGAAATCCACTTTGAAGTTGCTGAAAGAGGGAAAGCAAATGTTGCTTACCTGTAACAGGTGTTCTCACAGGACAGCAGGATGTTAGTCCTCATATATGGGTGATATCAAAGGATGGAGCTCTGTACAGAAAACTTTTCTGTCAAAGTTTCTATAAAGCTTTGACTGACACTGGCACACTGAGAGCACTGAGCATGCTCAGCCTGCAATTATCCCTGTGAACCCACAGGTGTCTCCCTCAGTCTCATCTTATAGCTAAAAGCGCAAGCAAAAGTAAAATAAAAGTAAAAATGTATACGGACCCAACTCCGAGGGGTGGCGGGTGGGTTTCGTAAGGACTAACATCCTGCTGTCCTGTGAGAACACCTGTTACAGGTAAGCAACATTTGCTTTCTCACAGGACAAGCATGATGGTAGTCCTCACATATGGGTGAGTACCAAGCTGAGGATGCCCGAGAATGCACCAAATGCACCCCTGACGCGCAAAAGGCGCAATGATGGGGGAGGAATTGGGAACGGAGGGCATACTGAAACCCTTAACGGGTTGGTGGAAGGATGTTGGATAGTTAAACCGAAAAGATTAGGAGTAGACGGACTGGCCAAACATGGAGCATGCCGGCTAGTCGTATCTAAGCAATAATGGCTGCGAAGGCATGGAGAGAGCTCCAAGTTGCAGCCTGATAAATATGTACAAGCAGCACCGGCTGAAGGTAAGGTATTTAGGCTGGGATGGACACAACAGAGTGTGGTTACACACAGTGTTATAGTAAAAAGCCTGCTTGTTGGTAGAAAAGAGATACAGGCCGTCCATTAGGAGGAATAGGTCTGTTTGCCCACTGGAACTCGCAGCTTGTCTCTTGTCACAGAAGGAAAGAGTTAGGTGGAATTCCCATGGAGTGTAGTGCGATGTAGATAGAATGCAAGTGCACTATTACAGTCCAAGGAGTGGAAAAACCCTCTCGCTTTGGTGAGAGAGAGGTGTTGGAAAAATGGGCAGAGTATATTCCGAGTAAGGTGAGATGCAACGTCTACCTTAAGAAGGATATGAAGTTGAATACGTAAAACCACTCGGTCACGGAGGATCGCAGGGTCGGATGAATATGTAACAAGCTGTGTAACTCACTGACCCTGTTGGCAGAAGTGATGTTTATGAGGGAAAGAATTTCCCATGCCAAACTGTGAAACTGTGAAAAGAATTTCCCATGCCAAACAGATCTCTCAAACTAGAGATTTAGGAATTATACTAGACAATCATCTGAATCTAAAGAAATCAATTAATAATATCACCAAGGACTGTTTCTATAAGCTTCAAGCTTTAAAAAGAATCAAACCCCTTTTCCACTTCCAGGACTTTAGAACCATCCTTCAATCCACGTTATTTTCGAAAACAGACTACTGCAATGCCTTACTCCTGGGACTCCCCATTTCAGCCACAAAACCTATACAAATGCTCCAGAACGCAGCAGCTAGAATCCTAACCAATACCAACCGCCGTGCTCACATTACCCCAATCCTTCGAAACCTGCATTGGCTGCCAATAAAATATAGAATTCTATATAAAGTTCTCACGATAATCCACAAATCTATTCACCAACAGCTCACACTAGACCTTCAGAACCCTCTCAAACACCACTCGTCCGAAAGACCCATCAGAGAAGCCTATAAAGGGACCCTTCAAGTCCCACCTTCAAAATACACCAGTCTAAAAACCACCAAAGAACGTTCCTTCTCCACAGCAGGCCCTGTCCTCTGGAACAGACTTCCGACTGACCTAAGACTGGAACCTTGCCTTCATACCTTTCGAAGACAACTGAAGACGTGGCTTTTCCTCCAAGCCTTCCCCTAGTCAAAATGACACTTCGGACTCAGCTTAAGGAATGAGATAATTTCTTATCTCATAACCAGTTATATATTATTTATTTGTTGCTAATTTCCACTCTACCTTTCTTCCTGGCTACTTTAGCCCCCAAGTTCTATGCCCTTGTTTTATGTAACTTTGCTTGATTCAGCCTTCTTGTTTTTTTCCCCTAAGTTCCATGTAAACCGGCCTGATGTGAATTCTATTCGTGAAGTCCGGTATAGAAATATATATTAAATAAATAAAATAAATAAATAAATGAGAGGAGTGGAAAGGCTCGAACGGAGAACGTATGAGAAGCATGAGATATAGGTTCCATTCCGTGACTAGTGAAAATAGAGGCGACTAGGGGGCACTCCATGAAGTTAGCATGTGGCACATTTAAAACTAATCGGAGAAAGTTCTTTTTCACTCAACGCACAATTGGAATTTGTTGCCAGATGATGTGGTTAGTGCAGTTAGTATAGCTGTGTTTAAAAAAGGATTGGATAAGTTGACTTAGAAAATAGACACTGCTATTACTAGCAACGGTAACATGGAATAGACTTAGTTTTTAGGTACTTGCCAGGTTCTTATGGCCTGGATTGGCCACTGTTGGAAACAGGATGCTGGGCTTGATGGACCCTTGGTCTGACCCAGTATGGCATGTTCTTATGTTCTTAAGCTGACTCAGAAGGGATTTACCGTTAATCGGGTATCCCACTCCCAAACGATACACCAATTGGAACAGAGATGTACCTATGTGGACGATGTCTGGGGAGCAGAATCCGAGGGAACAAGGGAAAAGAGTGGTGTAGAAAAAAGAAAAAGGGTAAAACCCTTTTGTATGCGTCACGTGGTAAATCATGCCATTTTGAATGGTAGGATTTATGTGTGGAAGGTTTTGTGACGCTACCAGTACCTGAGAAGATCAGTGAGTCTACGATTTGAGACTGACATGTGAGAAGGTGAATTGGCTAATGGTGTGATAGATTGAGAAGTATGGGAAGCATACTGGTCTCGGCCAGGACGTGGATCTGAGGAACAGTGAACCCCGTCCCGGTTCAGCTTTAGAAGAGTGCTGGCTATGAGAGGCAGCAGAAGAGACACATTTAAGAGGCCCTTGATGGAAGAAAGGCATCTTTGGGAACGCACTGGAAACATGTGTTGGGAGTAGAATCTGTGCACCGTATGGTTCGATTCGGACGCAGAGGGCAAGTTTGGTTGACCTCAGCGCTAGAAGATGTTTCTCGCTACACATGTAGTTCAAGACCATTTGAGAGGATGGAAACCTATATGGAGAAGGTCTGCTAGTGCGTTCGGTAAGTCTCAGATAAGTGGCCCAAGGATGCATGGAGTGAGCAAGGGCCAAGGGTAGAGCTGCGCAGCTTCCTTGCAGAGCAGCTAAGAGGTTGTGCATGCTTGTGTGTTGGAAAGCACATTGTCCCTATGCTGTCTGTCTGTATGCACAAAGATTTGTTGCAGAGGCAGTATTGGAAGGCATAAGGGTATAACTCATGGCTACAAGCTCCAGGAAGTTCAAGGGAAACTGTGCCTGGAGCGGAATAGACGCATATTGGGTTGAGAAGATTTTAGGTCAAACTTTACAACCCTGAGTAAATGCGAGCATGAGCAGGATCAGACTAGGTTTTGGTTCTAGATCTGCAATATGGATGAGGGACGAAAGCGGTTGAACAGCTTAGACCCACTGATAATAGAATTTCACTGAATCTAACCCATAGGAGTTTTGGATCTATGAGGAAAGTGCATAGTGAAAAATCCCCATGGCCCAACAATGAAGAATTGAGGGGCTGAGGTTATGGAATATGCGCACAGGGACATGTAGGAATTTATTAGAATGTCTGCGTGGTTGCTGGACAGGAAGGTCATTGTGACTGTGGTGTCCAGAAGTGTTGTATAAGGGATTTATGGCAGTGTCAGTAATCCCAGGCAGTAATTTTATAGTGAGTCATGAAGAAGTTAGAGCTCCTTGCGTGGACTGACTGTGGTTATGCAGCCGTCCATGCAAGGAAAAGTGTGAATGATGCTGTACTCCACAGAGAAACAACAGTCACTGATACCCTGTTTCCCCGAAAATAAGACATCCCCCGAAAATAAGACCTAGTAGAGGTTTTGCTGAATTGCTAAATATAAGACCTCCCCCGAAAGTAAGACCTAGCAAAGTTTTTATTTGGGAGCATGCCCGTCGCACAGAACACCAGAGCATGCAGCTGTGATTTTTTTACCCTGCAGGATTCACAGTTAGTTGTCATCACAAACCAGCATAACCAGACAACTATTCAGAATATAATAAATGTTCATTTTTTGGTTCAACAATATATGTGAATTCTTCTTCATGGAAAAATAAAACATCCCCTGAAAATAAGGCCTAGTGCATCTTTGGTAGCAAAAATTAATATAAGACACTGTCTTATTTTCGGGGAAACACGGTAGTGATTCAATGAAACATCCCAGTTGCCGAAGCTGGTGCAACCGGCAGAGCTTGGGATTGTAATATTGTTGACTCACCATGAAGCAGATAGAAAGATTAGAAGTAATGTACTTACTGCGATATGGAAGCATGGTGACGAGAAATACAATTTTACCTGTGCCTTTTGAAGAAAGTTGGTATTTTTGAGGTCCAGGGTGGGCAGAGAATAACTAATTTCTGTTTAAAGAAAGAATAGTGTAATTAAAACTCCCCAACCTCCCTCCCTCCCGCGCTTTGTAGCGTCTGGGGGAGTGTACCGGGAACCTTGGTACAAAGTGGGGTGGCCGCTCTGATATCCGCCAAGTTGGAAGATCAGGAAGTGTCCAACTGGCGGGGCTGATGTAATCTGGATATTGCTTAAGCTCCCACGGGAACGTGAGCAGTAATGTCTTACCCGCATTTCTGTGTGCTATACAAGGAAACATCGAGACCTGTCGTCAGGCTTCGAGGTGGACTTGCACCTGAGGTAGTATTTGCTGGATCTCGTGTTTAGCAGATCAGCGAATGCATCTGGAACCTTGGCTCTGAATTAGGAACCAGAAGCCAGAGCATTAATCAGTACAGAGTCCCGTTGCTGAAAGCGGGAGGATGTCCTGATGCAATCCCAAAGAAATGATAGAGAGGTTCTCTTGGTATTGTAGCTGACATAGCTGGCAATAGCGATATGTGACACTAATACGGCTCTTGGAAGGTGGATGACCTAGAACTTTTCGAACCATGTTGTCCGAATTAGAGAACACATCTCAATGGGAATGCCGCAGAAGCAGGTTCTTACCATCCGACGTGGATCGCCGAATGACGAGCCGGTGAAGATTGCTGGCTCCATGGATTTCAGGAGTCATCGAGGGATAGCCTGTGGATGTAATGTCCATCTCAACTCTGATGCCTGGTATGGTGGCGCAGGTATAGAGGAGACAGGCTGGGCGTGGCTGGTGCTATCTCGGTAATTTGTGGAGGGCCACAATCCCACACCGATGTCTGTGGGGCAAGCCTCGGGAACAGGGGAGCCAATTAATAGCTCATGAACCCAGCCCTCGTCGCAGCGGCTTGATATCTCATGATGCCAGTGCAGAATTCTTCGGAACTCGTTCCGGTGTTTCTGGAGCACCAAGGACTGCCAGCACTGTGCGGAACAGTGGCGATGGCAGTGGTGATGTTGCTCAGCCCGGGCATTCTCCAGCACCGAGAAGAATAGCACCGATGTGCTGGATGGCATCTGTGGTGGACGGTCACCGTGTCAGTGACACTGAGTGCCATGGTGCTCGGCCCGGTCTTTCCCCAGCGCTGAGGTGGATGCCCTCGCTGTCTTGGATGGCGAATGAAGACTGACTGTCAGCATGCCTGCACTGCTCCTGGCACTATGTAGTGTCTTAGGCTAATATGGGGCTTTAATAAGAACCCAAAGCATGGAGCACTGTGTTTAGGCGAAGGCATTACGTGGAGGTGCTATGTCTGTATTGACAGTGTCGATGGCGGCCGAAGTGGCCTCGAGGGTATTGTCAAAAATATATATGAAAAAATGTCGTTGACCCAGGCAGAGCAACGATGACAGTGATGGAAGCACTGACGGCATCAGCGTAGGCATCTATGGAAACGATGTGGCATCGAATAATCGAAAAAACATCATTGGCATCGGAAAAATGATACCGGCATTGACGGAGTCAATGACCGTATCAATAGGAATGTCAAAGACACCGATGGAAACGATGTGGGCATCAATGTATGGAGGCAGGCGCCGACGGCATCGATGGCTCAGACCTGGGCGTCGATGCCACAGACCTGGGCATCGATGGAAATGGCCCTGGCATCGATGGAAGTGCCCTGGGCAACGGTGGCATTGACCCGGGCATGGATGGCACAACGAGACAAAGGTGTGTGTCGATGGCATCCATCCGGGCAATGATGGCACCAATGAAACCCAAGGAAAAATCAGTGCCATGGGTGAAAAACATGGATGGCACTGATAGAAACGATGCAGGGACCAATGGCATCAGTGTACCGCGGGGGAGGGGTACCGATGGCATCTAAGAATCCAGGACGGTCTGAAGGGGGTACCGACGGTAGCGATGGGGCATCGACTGCGCGAGGGTACCGAAGAAATCGAAGGACCTGAAATCTACAGGGACCCTGGCAGCAACGGAAACCGTGGAAGTCCCTGTCCCACTAGTGCTAATAACAGGCAGAGTGTCACAGAGAGACACTCGCAGGCTGTGTGTGGCTAACTGAAAACATAGGGAGAGGGAAGGCTGCAGTCAGTTGGCAGGCCAGTGAGGTGGCAGGAACCGACCAAAAAACAGGGCATAGTACTCACCGAGCGTCGAATAAAAGTACGCGAAGGGAGACCTGTGCAGGAAAAAAGTGTTTGTGAAGTAAAAGTTTAAGTGTTTCCGTATGGAAAAAGTGTTAGAATTTCTCACAGAGCTCCTAACCGCTATGCTTACTGCAGAGCGGAAAAAAAGAAGACTGAGGGAAACACTTGGGGTTCACAGGGATAATTGCAGGCTGAGCATGCTCAGTGCACTCAGTGTGCCAGTGTCAGTCAAAGTTTTATAGAAAAGTGTGCCAGTGTCAGTCAAAGTTTTATAGAAAAGTTTTCCATACAAGGCTCCATCCTGTGATGTCACCCATATGTGAGGACTACCATCCTGCTTGTTCTGTGAGAAAATAAAATCAAATAAGTTATCGTGCACAGACTTTCTCTTTTCTCTCTCACCTGCACTCTAACACACATGATCACTCACACACAGGTTAAATCAAAGCTGGATTAAGAAGCGGGAATGCTCTCACACACACACACACACTGACCTTCATACACTCTCATTCACATGCTTGCTGACACACATACAGACACACAGGCTCTCACTCTCACATGCTCTCTCTCATACATACATTCACACTGTCTCTCTTGCACATGCTGACTCACACACACAGGCTCTCTGCCTCCTACATGCCGTCTTGCTCAAGCACAGGCTCTCACTGACACATGCTGTCTCTCTCACACGCACAGATGTTCTCACATGCTGTGTTCTCCAAACATTCAGGCTCTCTCTCCCACACACAGTCTCTCAACTCACTCTCACACACAGACACATAATACACACACAATCTCTCAACTCACTCTCACACACACACACACACACACTACAGGCCCTCAGCCTCTCTCTTGCCTCTGGGCCTCCTCTTCACGGATCGCTGCAGGATGGGCTCTACAGCGGCCCTGATCTTCTTAGCCCGCCACAACGTGGGATCCTCGGCGGCCCTGCTGCCAGACCTCCTCCTCTTCTCAGGCTGCCGCGACGTGGGATCCGCAGCGGCCTGTAAGCGCTGCTCCTCTTCTGTACGTGGCCAATGCTCTTCATCCTTCCTGCCCACGCTGCTGCAGCAACGTTTTTCTTCCGGGGCCACGCAGGCAGGAAGGAGGAGGGCACCTGCAGGTTTGGACGTGACCTTTTTCTTCGGGCCGTGGTGAGATGAGCTCTACCATGGCCCGGCGAATCTTCCCGCCTTGTGTGTCCGTCCACCCACAGCCACATGGGCCTCCATGTCGGCCATCAGCACTCCATGGCCCTGCACCCAGGGGCATTACCCCCCTCCCTCCGTACGATACTGGCAGGTGCACAGAGCAGCGATAACAGAAGCAGCGGAGTCTGGACGAGAAGCATGCAGTCATGCAAACATACTACTTTATTTCCACCTCTTTGGTAGGTTCAGTAGGCCCTATTTAAGCCCCTAGCCAACTGATTGGTTCTTAAGATGCCCAGCCCTCCCTTACTTGACCGGGATTTACAGTGTCCGATTACCCATTGTAACCGGACACTGTACAGCAAGCTTTAAAACCGGGCTGTCCAGTTCAAAACCATGTCAGTTTACATACTGTATATTTCCTTTCTTGAATCATGGTTGTGAGATACAGTGGGAGGTGCCTTAAAGCCCACGTTTGTTCCTCTCTATCCATCTGGCTACACCACCTGCAGTAAAGTCCTGACAAGAAAGGAGGACCTGTCCATCATTCTGAGGAAATGGATGATTTCCCCCAGAAAATTAAGAATAAAAAGAAGCTATCCTCAGCTCTTACCAGGTTTCCAATTCTACATCCACCAGGGATGTAAAAAACAATTGGCAGTGATTAATGATGAAAGAAATACCTAAGAATGGGCAAACTGGCATTGGCAAAGGAGCCAGTGGTTCTCAGCCAGTACACAATGCAAAATGGGCTCTACAGGTTTGGACCTCTTCTGAAGGAGCCCAGAGAAGCATCCAATGCCAAGAAGCCAAAAGCCTGCACTGCAGGCGAAAATAAAGATGGCCGTGTCAGTATGAACTAAGCTAAGTGCTCTCCTGCACAGACTATAATGCAAGGAGAGGAAACGTGTGCTACTTGGTCATCTGTATGCTTAGTAACACTAGAAAACAACTGAGACCGCTGAGTGGTTCGGCTATTTAGCTGGATAAACATATCCAGCTAACTAGAAAGGTATATTCAGTGCTGCAATCACACCGCTGAACATACCCTAGCTATCTTAAAGTTAACCACATATGTTTCAGTTATCAGTCTAACCGGCTTTTATTTTTAAAAATATGCTCCAAGGTAATAAAAGGATAACCATGCTTCTCCCTCAGCAGACTAGCACTCCAACTGGTGCTGAAGAGAAGTAATGAGAGAGAAGGAGGCAGCAAAGAGCCAAAAAACTATTCTAAAGTGATTTCAACCAAGACTGACATTTCTCTATGCTAACTTGCCTCAACTCATTTTTCAAGCTCTCTTCTTCAAGAGCTCTTATTTGGAAATGGTTGTTTGACAGAAATTTAAACTTGAAGCTATACAGTGTACATTGAACTACTGTATATAAAACCAATTTGGTCTAAATGCCCAACCCCAATTTTTGTTATTTTGTAGTAATCTACACTTTAGTGGTGAACATTTTAAATAAACACATAAAACAATATTTGAGTACCTTGTGAGTTGTAGGAGAGCTGCATTGTGGAGGCATACAGGGTGTGGCCAGACGGTCTAAATGAGCCATAATCACTACAGCAGTTTGTCTAAGATCAATGGCTAACTCATTGTCCTGTGGCAAGGTAAGATATCTCAAAAAACTCTCATTAGGGCTCAAAGGAAAGGAGAGTATCTAAGATTTAAAAAAACATAAGCATTATTAAAACTCACAATTTGAACAGAATAATGCACATTCAAAAACAGTCTACTTGATTTCCAAAGTACAGATATATACAACAAAATATGACAAGAAACAATACATCATAGCTGCATATTTTATTCTAAATAAATATCAGTAGTAAGGTTTGTTTTTTTATATCTTCACATTGCACAGGAAACTCTAGCCTATTCCTGGGCCATAAAGCCATATTGTTCTCTGTCATCTACAAATGTTCATAGGTACTGCATAGTAACAACTAGTATTACTGGTCATAATGCAATAAAACTGCTAATACACTACTCCTATCTAAGCTTCATATTTCTTTTATTTTACAATTGCTTCTAAACAGACCCATGAAAGTGGTAGTGAGGGATTGGAGTCAAAAGTACAGGGGTACCCTGAAATTTGAAGAATGTTTAACTCTTGCTGAAACCAGCAGCTTTAAGCATAAAAAAATTCTAACATACATAAGAACACAAAAAGTGCAATGCTGGGTCAGACCAAAAGTAGATCGAACCCAGTGACTGATCCCGGTCATCGGAAAGTATCTGGCAGATTCCAAGGATTCCCAGGATAAGCTGTGGTTTTTCCCAAATCCACCTGGATAATAATTGTTTATGTACTTTCCCTCCAGGAACTTGTACAAACCTTTTTTAAATTCACCTATACTAGATGTCTTTACCACATCCCTCCAGCAACAAATTCCACAGCTAAATTAACTACTGAGTGAAAAGATGCTCTCTCTAATTTGTTTTAAACCTGCTACTTGCTTGTTTCATGGAGTGTTCCCTAGTCCTAGTAACAGACTTATGGCACAGCATTCTTTCTTTTTTAATAAGATTTTTTTAATGCTAGCAAACTATCTAGCTATATACCAGTTTATGTATTTATTTTTAAATCTATTTTTAATTTGTTTTTGTTTTTTATCTTTTTGTAAACCGTTTTGATAAAATTTTATTTTTAAAAGCGGTATATAAATACTTTGAAATAAATACTCCCACATTATCAACCATTGGTTCTCAATGGAGTTGTTCGGTTACAGCATCTTTGGGGCATGCAGAAATTTCTCACTTTTCAGGAGCTTCAAGAGAAATTTCACTTAAGTGGAAGGACATTTTCTTGTATCTGCAACTCCGACATTTTGTGACGGTGGAGAATATAGGTGCCGAGCTTAAAAAAGGCAAGATGGTGCTACAGCATTGGTGTAACAAGGAGATAGCATGGCAGGTATTATCTCTAATCTTTTTGGGATCCTTGGTAATGCACAGCGGTTCAAGGCCCCATATGAGACGGCATGGGAACGAGATTTGGGTAAACAAATTATCTCGGACAATTGGGACCTGATATTTCAGAACACCAAAAGCAGCTCGGTTTCCGCCCTTTTGACGGAAAATGGTTACAAGGTATTAATGAGATGGTATTTAACGCCTGTCAGAATCCAGAAGATTACACCATCAGCAAGCGCCACTTGCTGGAAAAAGTGTGGGGGGACAGGAACTTATTTTCATATGTGGTGGAGCTGCATTAAACTGGGACTGTTCTGGAAAGAACTCAAGTCATTTGATAAATGCCATTGCCGGACTGGTGGTGCCCCTTGCTCCTGAGCATTTCTTGCTCAGCTTACCTCCTGATGTTCCTCATATACAATGGTTACTTGTTCACCAAATCATACTTGCGGCTCGATGTGAGCTAGCTTTGTTCTGGAAACAGTCTGACCTCCCTACTATGGCTGATGTGGAAACTCATCTCGAACGAAATTACTCCTTATATAAATTAACTGCGGTTAAAAACCATTACTTGCCTAAATTCTACAGGATCTGGGATCCTTATATAGCATGGAAGAATAAGCAGTAATAGCGATAATATGGATTTCTAGAGTTACTTATTGGAGTGTACACGGTTTGCCTATGTGCTTTGGATTTTGAAACATACTGTACTGTATTCTAGGTCTTCGACAGTTGACTGAAATATTCTCAGTCGGGAGGGTGGGGGGTATGTTTATCTTGAGGAACAAAAATTGTTTTTTGTCCAGTGTACACAATTGTTTTGTACTATTTTCTTGTGATGGCAAATAAAAATTATAAATTAAAAAAAAAAAACTAAATGCCTACTTCCTTTTGCTGCCGACCTGCAAAAACTAAGTTATATAACTAGAGGCTCTGATTAGGCTACGATTTTATGTGGAGATTGATATAAAATATGGTTAGGAATTACATAAAAACAAAATCTGTCAATGGTCAATCTAATGCTATGACACTTTGCATAAAAATGACCATGACTATCAGACTGAACATATTGCTCACCTTCCAATAACTGACATACCTGGATCTCTGCCTCTAGATTAAGAAAATCTTTATTGCAGTGTATGCTTTGAAACCTCTGTAGTAAAGGCAGAAGTGGTGCACTAGTTCCTTGTGTTAATCTTTCATTATCAGTTTCCCTTGTTCCACTGTCCCAAAGTTGAAGCAGTAGCATAACAGCAGACAATATGCGACTGGAAAAAAAAAAGAATTTCATATCACTGAATTGAGCACTGTTGCATGAATGATTTCAGTAAATTATGAAGAAAAGAGAGACTGGAAGGAAGATGAAGAAGGCCTTACTCTTCTACAGTAAAAATCAATACTGGTGAACCATGTTTGTACATATTATAAGCATCAGTAGCCATTTTCTGGTGTTATGTTGCGTCACCGAAATAGCACCAGTAGCAGATAAAAACATACCAGAAAACATGGATTAAAAATCACTTAGGTTTGTACATATTTATTGAAAAGACCAACACTCACATCAATTATTCAATTTCACTATGGATTTTTATGTGGCAGATATCAAAATCAATTTAATTTTCAAGAAAACAGTTTTACAATTATAAACCAGCAACTCCTACATGAACAAAACATTTTTAAAGACTCCAATCTGTGTAATACTGGATTATTAGCAACTATGTACAAGCTGATCATTTTATTTGTTTTAGAATTTGTAAGAAGATATTTGACAGTTGAAACACTCATCCTCAGGGACTTTGATACTAACAGGTTAAGGGAGATCTGAGCTCTTTTTCCAAGGGCGCACTGAAAGCCTTGCATGTATCCCAAAAAAACCAGAGCTGATCTCGCTGGTGCTCAGACCTGCTGCAGAAAAGAGCTCACTGTGCACATCAGTAATAGGGTTCTTTCAAATGGAAAAAATGCATTCTCCTCGACCAAGTCTATCCATGCACTTTTGAGACAGGGTCAGGTTGGACCTGGGGAATTTGACTAGGAACTTCAATGACTGGATAAGTCGAATGTTTGCACCTAGGTCTCTAGAACGCCTGTCGAAGATAGACTCATCACAACCAATTGTCTGCAGACACAGATGTGCATCTACTACTGCTAGGCACTGTTAACACTCTTGGGACTACCAAGAAGACAAAAGAAAGCACCTTGTACAGGTAGTAACCATCCTTCCCCACAAAACTGAGGGACTTTCAGTGGGAGGAGTGAATTGTAATGTGTGTATCAAATTCCCTGGTTGAATGAAAGAAAGAAACATGGAGGGAGTTCATCTTGAGCCTCAGCCTCTCCTGAACTAAGTTTGTTGATCTCTCACATGTCCAATAGAGATGTGCAGAAGAGACGGATTCAGATTCGTTATTTGTATTTGTCAGGTCCCAAATACATTGCATTCGTTCAAGGGGGGGACCCGATCCGTTAATAAGTTTTATTCGTTTTCCAATTCCCATTAAAGTCAATGGGGGGAAGTATTTGCAGCCTATTTTTGGTTGCAGAACTGGGGTTTTCTTATCAATTCTGATGAAATGTGGGGAGCAATCATCAGAACAAGAAAAGAGCTCCAAGGTACTTAGACTGTGGCAAAGTGGCACCAAAGTGGCATGAATAGCTTAAGGCACTGTAAAGGGGGAAAGAGGTACCAGAAATGGCAAGAGTGCTTTAACAGAGGCACAAAGCAGTAGCGAGAGTGTAAAAAACACACCACAGCTTCAAAAGAGAGCATCGATAACAGATGCATGAACCCTCAAAGGCAGCACGACAGGCAAAGTGGCAAGACAAGTGGCATCAATATCCTACAGCACAATGAAGGGGGAACATAGCAAGCAGAAAGACTAGCACCAACATACTGAAGAACCATGATAGTAGCAAGAACACCACAAGGAGTTGAGTGAGTCATCTGGTGTATGGCAGCAAGGCAGAGTGGCAGAAAGCTGATAGGGGCAAGACAGGCTGACAGAGCGGAGGTAGTCTGGTCCCTGTGGTTTTGATAGGGGAAAGACAGGCTGGCAGAGCTGAGGTAGTCAGGTCCCTGTGGTTTTGATAGGGGCAAGACAGGCTGGCCCCAGGGAGAGTTTCCTTTCCTTTGAGCAGGAAAGGGCTCCCTAGAAGGGGTTCACCCCTAGAGTGGGGTGTTTCCATTGGTGTCTAGTGAGCTCTCGCTGGTCTTTTAAAATCTGGTGGCCATACAAACGAAAATATTCACAGCAGAGGCGGAGGAGGTTTCCATGTGAACAGCGGTTCAACATGGGTCAGTGGTTGTTAAGAGATAGGCTGGCTACACCCGGGGAGAGTTCCCTTTCCTTTGAGCAAGAAAGGGCTCCCCGCAATGGGTTGGCCCCTAGAGTAGAGCACGGGCTTTCAAAGTGTGGCGATGTGGAGGAGGTCTCACTGTAAACAGCGGTTTAACATGGGTCGACAGGTACTAAGAGATAGGCTGGCTGGCTACCCCGGGGAGAGTTCCCTTTCCTTTGATCAGGAAAGGGCTCCTAGACGGTCAGGCACAGTGTTAGAGGTCAAACCCTCGTAGAAGCGTAAAGCCTGGATGGACAGGCACAGCATTAGAGGTCAAGCCCTCATAGGGACATAAGGCCTGGACGGATAGGCCCAGCATTCGAGGTCAAACCCTTGTAGAGACGTACAGCCTGGATGGACAGGCAAAGCATTCGAGGATAGAGGTCAATCCCTCGCAGAGACACAAGGCCTGGACGGATAGGCAGGCACAGCATTCGAGGATAGAAGTCAAGCCCTCGTAGGGGCATAAAGCCTGGATGGACAGGCAGGCACCGCATTCGAGGATAAAGGTCAAGCCCTTTTAGGGACATAAGGCTTGGACAGGCATACACAGCATTCGAGGTCAAGCCCTCGTAGGGGCGTAAAGCCTGGTCAGACAGGCACAGCATTAGAGGTAAAACACTTTTAGGGACACAAGGCCTGTATGGTCAGGCACAGCATTCAAGGTCAAACCCTTGTAGAAACGGACAGCCTGGACAGATAGGCACAGCATTAGAAGTCAAGCCCTCATAGAGACGTAAGGCCTGGACGGACAGGCAGGCACAGCATTCGAGGATAGAAGTCAAGCCCTCGTAGGGGCGTAAAGCCTGGATGGACAGGCAGGCACAGCATTCAAGGGTAGAGGTCAAGCCCTTTTAGGGACATAAGGCTTGGACAGGCAGGCACAGCATTCGAGGTCAAGCTCTCGTAGGGGCGTAAAGCCTGGATGGACAGGCAGGCACAGCCTTCGAGGTCAAACCCTTGTAGAGACGTAAAGCCGTGATGGACAGGCACAGGAGAGGATTTCCTTTGTGCAGGTATGTTGTGGTTTGATCTGTCACTTCTTCTTGAACTGGTTCACTGCCAGAAGAAAATGGCATCTTTTTCATTTCTGAAAGATAATTCAACAGAGGATGCTTTTAGAACAATAGAGACTGCCATTTGTGAAGCAAGAACTGAGCTGGAGATTATTTCTGAATACCAAGAAGCTATTAACTGTACTTATGCACTTCAGCACTGAAATTAGAAATACCAGAACAAAACTCAGACAGGCACAGCGTTTTGAGGTCAGGCCCTTTTAGGGAAGTACGGCCTGGACAGTGGACGGACAGGCACAGAGCTTAAGGTCAGGCTCTTGTAGGGACATACGGCCTGGACAGTGGACGGACAGGCACAGCGTTTGAGGTCAGGCCCTTGTAGGGACGTACGGCCTGGACAGTGGACAGACAGGCACAGCGTTTGAGGTCAGGCCCTTGTAGGGACGTACGGCCTGGACAGTGGACGGACAGGCACAGCGTTTCAGGTCAGGCCCTTGTAGGGACGTACGGCCTAGACAGTGGACAGACAGGCACAGCGCTTGAGGTCAGGCCCTTGTAGGGACATACGGCCTGGACAGTGGACAGACAGGCACAGTGTTTTACTCATCTTGCCATTCACAGGGAAAATTTGGAAATCCAAGCAAAGGCAGATTTTCAAAAACACTAGCATTTCCATGAACTCTGGTGCCAGCCTTGAGCGGTGAGGCCATTGGAAATACACGTTCAATGGGCACACTGGTTGGTGAACATGACAGATATCGCTGAGCCACTTTGGCTAGGTGTGGCCAGACAGTGGACTTGTGTGCCCAATTGCCAGCAGATCTGTCTGCATGTCTTCTGTGGGCTCTGAGACATACCGTGTCACTGACAGTTGTGCTGGTGTCTCCTTTACTTGGGTGCCCTCAGAGTCACTCATGCCAGCTACTTTCTCTCTAGCCCGAGCACAAAAGATGAATCTTTATGGGCAACATGCCTATGGCATACTGAAGTGGAGGAAGAGGAGGTACTAGCTGTTGCTGACAGAGTGCTGCTCCTGCTTCGGCTAGCACAACTCTGAAGTGCCTGCTGCTGCCTCCTCTGCTTCACGCCTAATCTGTCTCTGCCTATGGTGCTCCTGTTCACAGACCTTTGCTAACAGCAGGTCCGTCACCAATAGCAGACAATCATACTGTAGGGCGGGTTTCCCTTTTACACGGGAATCACAGACTGTGGCGAGCATGTATATGTGCTCTTCTGTTAAAGGCCTTAATCTCTCTTGCACTTGCTGCTGCAAAATGTCCAGACAATGCAGCACCTCAGCTATCATTCCCTCTTCCTGTTTAAAGGCCTCCAAATTTTCATCCAGGAAATTAACAATAGGGAAAATGTCAGCCAAGGTGGCACTTTTGGAACTCAGCTCCTCCGTGGCATCCTTGAAGGGCTGCTGGATTTTTACCAGCTGAGTCATAACTAACCAATCATGATGCCCTAGGGGATTCTGCACACCTATGTCCATTGAACCAGAAAGTTCATGAAGGAGTGTCTGCAGCTCCACTAACCTCACTATATAATGGACTTATAAATTCACTGTAAAATTCCGGCAACCATCATAAGAACATGCCATACTGGGTCAGACCAAGGGTCCATCAAGCCCAGCATCCTGTTTCCAACAGTGGCCAATCCAGGCCATAAGAACCTGGCAAGTAACAAAAACTAAGTCTAGTCCATGTTACCATTGCTAATGGCAGTGGCTATTCTCTAAGTGAACTTAATAGCAGGTAATGGACTTCTCCTCCAAGAACTTATCCAATCCTTTTTTAAACACAGCTATACTAACTGCACCAACCACATCCTCTGGCAACAAATTCCAGAGTTTAATTGTGCGTTGAGTAAAAAACAACTTTCTCCGATTAGTTTTAAATGTGCCCCATGCTAATTTCATGGAGTGCCCCCTAGTCTTTCTACTATCCGAAAGAGTAAATAACCGATTCACATCTACCAGTTCTAGACCTCTCATGATTTTAAACATCTCTATCATATCCCCCCCCTCAGTCGTCTCTTCTCCAAGCTGAAAAGTCCTAACCTCTTTAGTCTTTCCTCATAGGGGAGTTGTTCCATTCCCCTTATCATTTTGGTAGCCCTTCTCTGTACCTTCTCCATCGCAATTATATCTTTTTTGAGATGCGGTGACCAGAATTGTACACAGTATTCAAGGTGCGGTCTCACCATGGAGCGATACAGAGGCATTATGACATTTTCCTTTTTATTCACCATTCCTTTTCTAATAATTCCCAACATTCTGTTTGCTTTTTTGACTGCCGCAGCACACTGCACCGACGATTTCAATGTGTTATCCACTATGACACCTAGATCTCTTTCTTGGGTTGTAGCACCTAATATGGAACCCAACATTGTGTAATTATTGCATGGGTTATTTTTCCCTATATGCATCACCTTGCACTTATCCACATTAAATTTCATCTGCCATTTGGATGCCCAATTTTCCAGTCTCACAAGGTCTTCCTGCAATTTATCACAATCTGCTTGTGATTTAACTACTCTGAACAATTTTGAGTCATCTGCAAGACTGGAGGATAGCTAATGTAACCCTCATATTTAAAAGGGGCTCCAGGGGCAATCCTGGAAACTACAGACCGGTTAGCTTAACTTCAGTGCCAGGAAAAATAGTGAAAGTGTTCTAAGCATCTAAATCACAGAACATATAGAAAGACATGGTTTAATGGAACCAAGTCAGCATGGCTTTACCCAAGGAAAGTCTTGCCTCACAAATCTGTTCACTTTTTTGAAGGAGTTAATAAACATGTGGATAAAGGTGAACCGGTAGATGTAGTATACTTGGATTTTCAGAAGGCATCTGACACGGTTCCTCATGAGAGGCTTCTAGGAAAAAGGAAAAAGTAAAAAGTCATGGGATACGTGGCGATGTCCTTTCGTGGATTACAAACTGGCTAAAAGACAGGAAACAGAGTAGGATTAAATGGACAATTTTCTCAGTGGAAAGGAGTGGGCAGTGGAGTGCCTCAGGGATCTGTATTGGGACCCTTACTTTTCAATATATTTATAAATGATCTGGAAAGAAATACGACGAGTGAGGTAATCAAATTTGCAGATGATACAAAATTGTTCAGAGTAGTTAAATCACAAGCAGATTGTGATAAATTGCAGGAAGACCTTGTGAGGCTGGAAAATTGGGCATCAAAATGGCAGATGAAATTTAACGTGGACAAGTGCAAGGTGATGCATATAGGGAAAAATAACCCATGCTATAGTTACACAATGTGGAGATTACTTACCTGATAATCTCGTTTTCCTTAGTGTAGACAGATGGACTCAGAACAAATGGGTATAGTGTGCTCGTGTTAGCAGTTGGAGACGGATCTGACGTCAGCACGGGTACATATACCCCCACAGGAAGTGAAGCCACTCAGTAATCTTCCTTGCAAAAGCTGTTATGGATAGACGTGTGCTGACAATCAATGAAATAGTGAAAAACAGGATTCCCCTGACCGATTGGGGAGCTGGAGACCGCCAGCATTCCCAACCGGAAGGCGTCGATACCTGGTAGAGTGGACGCACTCATGTAAGAAGTGAGAAGGCTTACCTTGAATTGGTGAAACCCCTGTATACAGGCAGCTGGGTGGGATGCTGAGTCCATCTGTCTACACTAAGGAAAATGAGATTATCAGGTAAGTAATCTCCACATTTCCTGTCGTGTAGCCAGATGGACTAAGAACAAATGGGATGTACAAAAGCTTTACTCCCGGACTGGGCGGGAGGCTGCCTGAGGACCGTGTAAAACTGCTTTTGCGAATGCTGTGTCCTCCCTGGCCTGGACATCCAGACGGTAGAACCTGGAGAAGGTGTGGAGGGAGGACCACGTCGCCGCTTTACATATTTCTGCAGGCGACAGCATCCTAGATTCCGCCCAAGATGCTGCTTGGGCTCTGGTAGAATGAGCCTGGACTTGTAGAGGCGGAGACTTCCCGGCCTCCACGCAGGCCGCTCTGATGACTTCTTTAATCCAGCGGGCGATGGTGGGCCGAGAGGCCGCTTCTCCTTGTTTCTTACCGCTGTGAAGGACGAACAGATGGTCAGTCTTTCGTACTGTTTCTGTCATTTCCAGATATCTGGGCAGCAATCTGCCAATGTCAAGATGGCGTAGCAAACGCCCTCCTTCTGACTTCTTCAGGCCTGCCGTAGTAGGCAAGGATATGGTCTGGTTGAGGTGAAATCGTGAGACAACCTTAGGCAAGAAGGATGGAACTGTGCGAAGATGAATAGCCTCAGGAGTGAGTCTGAGAAAAGGATCCCGGCAAGATAGTGCTTGTAGCTCCGAGATGCGGCGTGCTGAACATACAGCCAGCAAGAACACCATCTTCAAAGTGAGAGAACGGAGAGACAGGCCCCGAAGGGGTCTGAAGGTGGATCCCGCGAGGAAATCCAAAACAAGGTTGAGGTTCCATAAAGGCACAGGCCACTTCAGTGGCGGACGAATATGCTTGACTCCTTTCAGGAAGCGAGAAACATCTGGGTGCTTGGCAATGGTTTTGCCATCCCTCCTGGGACCGTAGCAAGCCAGCGCAGCCACCTGAACCTTGATGGAACTGAGGGAGAGACCCTTCTGAAGTCCATCTTGCAGGAAATCCAACACAATAGGGATTGTAGTCGCATGTGGATTGGTGCCATGAGTGTCGCACCATGCTTCAAATACTCTCCAGATCCTTACGTAGGTGAGGGATGTGGAAAACTTGCGAGCTCGGAGGAATGTATCTATCACGGGCTCCGAGTAACCTCTTTTCTTCAGTCTAGCCCTCTCAATGGCCAGACCGTAAGAGAGAATTGAGCCGGATCCTCGTGGAGGATGGGACCTTGACGTAGAAGGTCCCGGAGAGGAGGCAGGGGAAGAGGCTCCCCTGCCAGTAGTCTTCTCATGTCCGCGTACCAGGGTCTTCTTGGCCAGTCTAATGCCACTAGAAGAACTAGGCCCTGGTATTTCTGAATCTTGTGGATGATGGCGCCCAGCAGAGGCCACGGAGGAAAGGCGTAAAGCAGAGTCCCTGGAGGCCATGGCTGAACCAGGGCACCGATTCCGTGTGAGAACAGGTCGCGCTTGCGGCTGAAGTATCTGGGTACTTCAGCATTGGACTTGTCCGCCAGTAAATCCATGTCCGGAATCCCCCAGTGATCCACAATCATCTGGAAGGCTGTGGGTGACAGCTGCCACTCTCCCGGATTTAGGCTTCTCTGCTGAGGAAGTCTGCCGTGGTGTTATCCTTCCCGGCAATGTGGACGGCGGAGATGTCCTGCAGATTCGTCTCTGCCCAAGCCATCAGTGGGGCGATCTCCAGAGATACTTGTCGGCTTCTGGTTCCGCCCTGACGGTTGATGTATGCCACTGTGGTGGCATTTTCGGACATCACTCTGACTGCTCTGTTCCTCAGTCTGTGAGCAAATCGAAGGCATGCCAATCGGACTGCCCGAGCCTCTAGACGGTTGATGTTCCACGCTGACTCTTCTCTGTTCCACCGCCCTTGTGCGTTAAGTCCTTCGCAGTGGGCTCCCCAGCCGCTCAGGCTGGCATCTGTGGTGAGCAGAGTCCACGTGGGAGAGGACATCTTCGACCCCCTGCTCAGGTGGATGGACTGTAACCACCATCGTAACTGGGTCCGTACCCTGGCCGGCAGAGGTAAGCGCGTGGAATAGTTCCGTAGACTTGGGCTCCAGCGAGAGAGCAGGGAGTGTTGTAGAGGCCTCATATGGGCCCTTGCCCAAGGTACCACTTCCAGGGTGGATGCCATGAGACCGAGAACCTGCAGATAATCCCAAGCTAGGGGCCGACTGGCTCCCATCAAATACTGGATAAACGTCTGAAGTTTCAACCTTCTCTTGGTAGTGAGACTGACTGTGTCCGCCTGGGTGTCGAACTGTACTCCCAGGTATTCCAGTGACTGGGAAGGCTGTAGGCAACTCTTGCTGAGGTGGATTACCCAGCCCAAGCTTTCCAGAAGGGCGATCACTCTGTCGCTTGTCCGATGGCTCTCTTCTTGGGATTTCGCCCTGATCAGCCAGTCGTCTAGGAAGGGATGGACCAGAATTCCTTCCCGTCTGAGTGCCGCAGCCACCACTACGACCACCTTGGTGAAGGTCCGCGGGGACGTGGTCAACCCAAAGGGCAGAGCCCGGAATTGGAAGTGGCGTCCTAGAACCTTGAAGTGTAGGTAGCGCTGATGATCCGAATGGATCGGGATATGCAGGTATGCTTCTGACAAGTCTAAGGCCGTGAGGAATTCTCCTGGCTGTACTGCGGTCTTGACAGAGCGCAGAGTTTCCATGCGAAACCTCGGGACCCTTAAGTAACGATTGACTGACTTGAGGTCCAGTACGGGCCGAAAGGTGCCCCCTTTCTTGGGTACCATGAAATAAATGGAATAGTGTCCAGAATTCACTTCCCAGGCAGGTACTGGGATGATGGCTTTCAAGGACAGGAGCCTCGCCAGGGTAGCTTCCAATGCTTCCTTCTTGTGTGTGGGACAGGAAGATTCCACAAACCTGTCCGGAGGGAGGTGATGAAAATCCAGATAATACCCCTCTCGGATGATGGCGAGGACCCACTGGTCCGACGTAATCTCGACCCATCTGGGGTAGAAGAGGGTTAACCTGCCCCCTATGGCCCCGTCCCCCAGATAGATCGGCTGAATCTCATTGGGAGGCGCGGCCGGGACCTGAGCCCGAGCCGGCTCCTCTCTTCTGCTGCTTGGGCCAAAAGGACTGGTTCCTGGCCTGAGGACGAGGTGCCTGGTAGCGACCCCTATAGGGATTGAAGCGTTGAGAACTTCTGCCTCTGGAGGGCCTGGGAAAGGCGCGCTGGCTCCTTTTGAACCTGTCTTCTGGCAGTCGAGGTATGGGAGAAGCACCCCATGTGCTGGCCAGTTTATCAAGGTCGCTGCCAAACAGGAAGGACCCCTTAAAGGGCATTCTGGTGAGGCGTGTCTTCGAAGGAGCATCAGTAGACCAATTCCGTATCCAGAGCTGCCGCCTGGCAGCCACAGAAGATAAAATCCCCTTAGCTGTTGTACGGACTAGGTCGGAAGCGGCATCCGTGATGAACGAGAGAGAGGACTCCATATCCGCTGCCGGAGCATTGTTCCTAACCTGTGACAAACAGGAGCGCGTCACCACTGTGCAGCAGGTTGCGATTCGCAAAGACAGAGCAGTCACCTCAAATATCTGTTTCAGGATGGCGTCCAGTCGCCTGTCATGAGCCCTCCTTGAGGGCCGCCCCCCCCCCCCCCCTCAACTGGAATGGTAGTGCGCTTGACCACAGTGCTAACTAAGGCGTCCACCTGAGGGCACGCCAGCATCTCCTTGATAGCTGGATCCAGGGGGTACATGCCTATCAGGCCCCGCCCCCCTTTGAATGAGGCCGCTGGTGCAGCCCATTCCAGATCTATAAGTTGCTGTGCAGCTTGCAAGAAGGGAAAATGGCGGGCTGAAGGACGAAGACCTTCCAGCAGAGGGTTCTGTGTAGGTGGCACCGCAGAGCCGGGCCCTGAAATATCCAACTCCGCCAGGCACTGAGAAATTAGGTCGGAGAGATCTTCCTTGGGAAAGAACCGCCTCATGGTTCGATATGGCTCCATCCCAGAGGGAAGTTCCCCTTCCTCGGAGGGTTCTGATTCGGTCTCAGAGACATCAGGGTCCGCCTGAACCGGACTGCCCGGAGGCGGGTGCGCTCGCCCACAATAAGGGCGCGAAGGTCATGGGGCAGGGTCCGCTGGAACAGCGACAGGAGCAGCAGCCCCTGTAACAGCAGGGCCTGGACGGGAAGCTGACTGCATCTGTACAAAGGCATGGATCCCCTTAAAGAGATCCACCCATGAAATGGAGGTGGTCTCAAGACGCCTAGGTACCAGATCCCCCAGGATTCCCGGCTGTTCGAGACTGCCTGCGAGATCTGGGGTGGCCCCTGGAGAACTATCCACAAACCTCGGCTGAGACTGGTCCTGGCCCGAGGCTCCCACTGCCTCCTCACATTGGGCACAAAGGGAGTCTGGCTCCTCGCTGTGCGTTGCTCTGAGCTGGCATGCTGAACAGAGACCATGAGCTTTCACGCCGGAATCATGAGGCGCCCCCGCCTGGGCCACCGGGGCATTCGATTGGTCCATTGCGGTAAAGCAATATGCGCTTAATACAATAGGTGCTTAACACATCGTGCGCTCAACACAATATGCGCTCAATACTAAGCGGCAGCTATATACGCTTAATACAATATGCGCTCAATACTAAGCGGCAGCTATATACGCTTAATACAATATGCGCTCAATAATATGCGGTCAGCAATATACGCTAAACACCATATGCGCTCAATAATATGCGGTCAGCAATATACGCTTAATAGAATATGCGTTCAATAATATGCGGGCAGCAATATACATTAAACAGAATATGCGCACAATAATATGCAGTCAGCAATATGCGCTCAATACAGGCGCCTATCATGGGCGCTCAATACCTGAACCGGGCCAACAAAATGGCGACCACCGCAGCGTGCCGCATACAGGCCACACCGCCGATCCTTGACTTCGGAGACCAAAAGCAAAAGTTGTGCGCCTTACCTGATCCTCGGCGCTTCCCGGCTAGAACCCGGGCGGTCTCCGGCTGCGGGGGAGAGGGGAAGTACCATCACCACCGCGCTTGAGGAATGCACCCGCTGCCTCCCAGGTCCACGCCGGGACCGAGGCGCCTCTTAGCCCGCAGGCTTGGTCCTTGCCACGATTCGGCCACCGGACCGAGGCCTAAACCTCCAAGGGAGCACGGAACTCACCCCGGGAAGCTCAACTGGGGGAGGGACCAGTGGTATCACCGCAGGAGCGCGGGGCTCGATGTTCCAGTAAAGATTTCAGTAGTAGAAGTAGAAAAGTAGATTGGAAGCACGCTCAGCGAGCGTGCAGGCTCTCCAAACTGCTTTGGAGACGGAAATTACTGAAGAGCTTCACTTCCTGTGGGGGTATATGTACCCGTGCTGACGTCAGATCCGTCTCCAACTGCTAGCACGAGCACACTATACCCATTTGTTCTGAGTCCATCTGGCTACATGACAGGAAATGTTAGGTTTCATATTAGGTGCTACCACCCAAGAAAGATCTAGGCATCATAGTGGATAACACATTGAAATAGTCGGTTCAGTGTGCTGCGGCAGTCAAAAAAGCAAACAATGTTGGGAATTATTAGAAAGGGAATGGTGAATAAAACGGAAAATGTCATAATGCCTCTGAGACCGCACCTTGAATACTTGTACAATTCTAGTCGCCGCATCTCAAAAAATATATAATTGCATTGGAGAAGGTACAGAGAAGGGCTACCAAATGATAAGGGGAATGGAACAGCTCCCCTATGAGGAAAGACTAAAGAGGTTAGGACTTTTCAGCTTGGAGAAGAGACAGCTGAGGGGGGATATGATAGAGGTGTTTAAAATTATGAGAGGTCTAAAACTGGTAGATATGAATCGGTTTTTTACTCTTTTGGATAATAGAAAGACTAGGGGGCACTCCATGAAGTTAGCATGTGACATGTTTAAAACTAATCGGAGAAAGTTCTTTTTTTACTCAACACACAATTAAACTCTGGAATTTGTTGCCAGAGGATGTGGTTAGTGCAGTTAGTATAGCTGTGTTTAAAAAAGGATTGGATAAGTTCTTGGAAGGGAAGTCCATTACCTGCTATTCATTAAGTTGACTTAGAAAATAGCCACTGCTATTACTAGCAACGGTAACATGGAATAGACTTAGTTTTTGGGTACTTGCCAGGTTCTTATGGCCTGGATTGGCCACTGTTGGAAACAGGATGCTGGGCTTGATGGACCCTTGGTCTGACCCAGTATGGCATGTTCTTATGGTGCTTGGACTCCAACCCCAGAGCTGACTTCACTACCAGGTGCAGAAATAGGTGAGCCCGGGCCGAATGGCCAGAGCCTACCAATAACTGAAGCGTCGCCCCTCCCCCGCAGGGGACGGCGTCCCCTCGAAGGGGGGAGGTGAAGTGTGTGCCAAAGCGGCAGCATCGGCGCGCGACAAGGCCCCATCACCCGCTCCTCCCGTGCGCGCCGAAGAGTAGGGCTAGGCCACGCCCCCCCACGGCCGGCGCACAGGGGAAGAGGCGGCGGTGCAGACCGATGACGTCAACGGCCCTTTAAAGGGCCACGACGGAAGAAGGGACCCCCCTTTCCAGCCCCAGCACGTGCACAGAAATTGTCGAGCGGCGCGGCCAGGGCAAGGGTCGCCGTTGGGCCCCTCCACCATAAGCACCAGCCGCCTGGCCGGCAGGAAAGAGACCTTCCTCTCCCGCGTTGGAGGGCCTGCCCGACGAGGAGCGGGTTGGACCCCGACGAGGAGCGGGTTGGGCACATGGGCCCAGCACACGGATCCTTTCCAGGCCGGAGTTGAAGGCGGGCTTCTCCCCCCCCCCAGCTTGTGCCCGATAATCCTTCAGAGGCCAGCATAGGAGGTAGTACATGTTTTTCCTGTCCAGTGGGGGCCGCCATGGGGCCTGGAGAGCGGAGCCCAGGGCGCTTCGGGCAGGGAGGGCAGCGGGATGGAGTGGCGCTGCAGGTGAGTCCTGCCCCGGCCATGCACATGGCGATGGCGGGGGCTTTGGGCGAGGATTGACCGGAGGGAGCGGAGGGGAAGTTTTCAATTACCAAAAAAAAAAAAAAAAGAATTTTTCCAAAGGAAGGTGATAGGAGGCCCCGTCCTGTAGGGTACAGATAGTGGTGGTGGAGCGCTCCAGGCGGTGGAGGAGCACTCCGGGTGGGGAAGGCTGCGGGGTAAGGTGGCGCTCCATATGAGTCCTGCCCCGGCCTTGCACATGGCGGCGGCAGGGGTTGGGTGCACGGATTGACCTGAGTAAGCGGAGGAGAGTTTTCAATTACAAAAAAAAAATTTATATTTATTTATTTATTTATTAACTTTTATTTACCGACATTCGTGAAGCACATCATGCCGGTTTACAAAGAACTCAGGCGGGAAATACAATGAAACAATGTAACAATATAACAAAATAACATTAATAACAGAACCAAAAATCAGAATACAAAAAGAACCAAAAAAAAAAACCAAAATTTATATATATATAAATCTTCAAAATACAGGAAAAGGGCAGGGGGTAGGAGACAAAAAAAAAAAGCCACGGCAAGAATTAAAAGGGAATAGTCTGCGGGCGCTTAGGTAGGGGAGCCAGCCCGATCTAAAATGGAAGGGTAAGGACAACTGAACTGCTCCGGGGGTCGGGCCGATCCACAGCAGGAATGATGGGACAGCCAGGAAATTTGGTTGGCCACCCACGTGCAGTGAGCAAGGGGGAGGGGGGGGCAGCTGGGACATAGCCGGGGAGTGGCCGCCGCTGGGTGTTGCAGGAGCGGGGGGAACCTTTGAGAAGTGTGCTCTTCTTTTTCCCTAGGCCTGCATCCCTTCTGTGGGAGCTGGGCTCACTTGGTACGCCCGGTGCAGTGCTTCTCCCCTCATTCTACGTTTACCCCACAGGCATCGTGGTTTAGTGGGTCTGAGTCTTGACAGTGCCAAACAAAAAAAAAAAAAAAAGGAAAGGAATTTTTGCAGGTTGTGCCGATTCTTACCCGGGCATTGTAGTTGTGGGAGGGTCATACAGTGCACGGGCTTCAGGCACTCTGGTAGTCTGAGGGGCAAATGTATATGACGTGGGCTAGGGAAGTTTGTATCCACGCGTTCTGTTATCCTGGGTTGGCTTGTACGTTTTGGTCCAATTGCAGGGTGTGGATGGTCCAGGATGATGTAGGGGAGGAGTCTTGCAGTTCCCTTGAGTATGGGAATATGGGAGTGTGCTATGCTGGGTCAGACCGATGAGAACATGGGAGTGTGCCGTGTTGGGTCAGACCGAGGAGCGTTCTGTTTCCAGAAGTAGCCGATCCGGACCATGCCCAGGGACTGAGTCTGTTCCATGTTGCCGCTGCTGGTGGTAGCGTTGGCTGTTTTCTGGGGCGGTTCGATTGGTGGATGGTGGACTTCTCTTCCAAAGGCTTGTCCGGTCCTTTCTTGGACACAGCTGTGCTGACTGCACTGGCCACATCCTCTGGCAACAAATTCCAGATTTTTGATTGTGCATTGGGTAGAGAAGAACTTTCTCCGATTGGTTTTGGATGTGCCGCATGCTGGCTTCGTGGAGTGCCCTCTGGTTTTTCTATTGTCCGAAAGAGTAAATAACTGATTCAAATCTACCCGCTGTAGACCTCTCATGATTTTGGACACCTATGTCATATCCCCCCCTCAGCCGTCTCTTCTCCAGGCTGAGAAGTCCCGGCCTCTTTGGTCTTTTCCTCACGGGGGAGCTGTTCCATTCCCCTTATCACTTTGGTAGCCCTTCTGGTACCTTCTCCATCGCAATAGTGTTTTTGTGGAGATGCGGCAACCAGAATTGTACACGGTATTCAAGGTGCGGTCTCACCATGGAGCGATACAGAGGCATTATGACGGTTTGTGGTATAGCATGATTGAGTGGTCTAAGGCGCCAGATTAAGATTCCAGTCTCTTTTGGGGTGTGGGTTCGGATCCCACTGCTGCCATTGTCACTCCTTTAAGAGCCATGACAGAGGCAGAGCAGACAGCACCCAAGTGTCGATCACTGACTTCCGCGATCGGTGAGACTACAGTCAGCTCAGATACTGAGACACGGACAGACAAGGCCAGGGTGTTAAGGCCACAGCAGCACACCTATGAGAGGGCGATGGCTTCCGACACATCACACCTGAGCACTCCCGGAGGCCTACAGCCACAGGACAGCAAGAACGAGTATCAAAGGGGCACAACACTCACAGCATACCCCCGGGCCAGAGCCAGGGAGGCCATGGGGGCATATGTTGGGTAGCATATTGAGCAGCCAACACTCCTACTGCAACCTTGCCAGGCAAGACCTGCACCGCCTCACAGAGCCATTGCGGGTCAAGAAGGAGAGCAGGTACAGCGGGCAGCAGCAAGGGCTAACAGACCAATGTCCTGGAAAGAATATAGCATTTTTAAGATTAAATTTCCGCCAGCCCCGGAGTACACAAAGACAAGGGTTGAAAATTACAGGCTTCCACGGATCAGCGTAACAGGCAAAGATAATGGGGAAAATGGGTGTAGTTAGACATAGGAAGAGTCCTCTTGCGGATCATTGATATGCATGTTTCCTGAACGGATGGTACAAGTTTGGATGGCGGGCCGGATGGTCGCACTTCCTGGGACGTATTACGGGACTCTTTGCCACTGAGTACGGTATCGAATGCGGCAGCCAATTCTTCCAGCCACTTCTATGTAAGATTCAAGGGTATCAGAAAAAATCGCGAGCCACCAATTCATCCTTCAATCAAGCGTTAAAGCCTTACAAGAAGATAGCAGCCACACATCCTTGTCCGAGCGCAGTCTGGATGCCAAATCTAAAGTTCAATCATTTAATCTGCTAAGGATGGGTTACCTTGCAGGTCATATAACTGGGTAAATCCAGCAATGTTTTGACGAGAGGTCCCATCAAATACAGATTTGAAGAGATTCAAGAAGCCTACCAAATCGTTAAAATTGGATCACTGCATTCCCATAGTGGTGAAGCCCACGACCAGGGCTCTTCTATCAAGTAGTGATAACATTCAACTGGTCTGGGGGATCTCTATGGGGAAGTAGTTAGGCGGCAAAGGAAGAATGCATACTACATGGTTAATAATACTTCTGCACATACGGGCTCCACAAGGCACAGCAGTTTAACAGTCACTACCGAAGATACAAGTTCTTTAATTGGAGCAGCAGTGGTGTTCAGGTGAGCTGGCAATGGCAGCCAGAATTTCTAAGACTTGTGTTGCTAGATGAGCTGATGGGACAGGCAAGGAATAGACTGCAGGGCGGCGAGCGGAGCAGAGACCATCGAGTTAGCAATCATTTGTGCTTGACACAGTGTGTGCCGTTTGTCCTACAGGACGACTCCTCCCATGGTGCGGGGGGGGGGGGGGGGGGGGGCTCAGAAGGGATCCTCAACGATTGGCTAGACTCAGTGAAGCCTGATTATACAGCAAAGGCATACCCGAGGAGCGGGCAAGCCAGTACACTCGTGATACTCTACAAGACTCGAATACAGAAGCGGCCCGCTTTCCAGCGGACGAACAGGGCCACTACAGAGTCCGACCCCAGCAAGACTGATGTAGACAGATCCGGCAGTGGTCCACAGAGCGGGTTAACATGATAATATGGTAGGATAAAGCGGAAAGAGAGATGAAGAGCAGAGGTACCCACAGAGAGAGAGGCCAAACATTGGAGGTACCCATAGAAGGGTAGCTGTAGTTGACAGCATTACTCCCACTGTAGTTGGTGAGCCGAATAGAGGAACCCGAAGACCCATACCCAGGATGGTAGGTCCTTGAGGAGCTAGCCCATTTAGAGATAGCAGACAACCCCAAGGAGCAGGGCATACTGAGGGGTTAAAGAGAGGAAAACCCCGGCGGGTGGGTAGACGCAGACGGGACAGCGGACAACCCCAAGGAGCGGGCATACAGAGGGGTAAAAGAGATGAAAACCCCGGAGGGTGGGTAGATGCAGAAGGGTCCCTAAGGAGCAGATACCCAGGCTTTCTGATATCAGCGAAATACCAGGTAAGGCTGGAAGAGGTCTTCCAAGGGGGCGACTTGGAAGCGGTAAGAGGCAAGGGGACCTAATCCTGGCTATCTGGTAGTGATGATAGTGAGCGCCGAATTTTTGTGACATTAGCTGATGAGGCCGCCTAAGAAGTTCCTGCCAAGATTTAACGCATGCACGGCCTTATTGAGATGGACCCAATAGGATGATGAGGGGTAGACGTGGTTTGTGGTTAATTGGTATGGTCAGATACCAGGGTCTGCACTTGATAAAGTTACATACCCAACAAAAGCCTAATTATTTCTTCCATATACACCTGGCATTAAGTGCTTAGATTGGTCCTTGAAAACTGTTCTTACCACGGTTACAGCGCCCCAGAGACTTGGGGTTGCTGCCCAAGTAATAGCAATAAGGATATATCTGGGATAAGGGTATGCAGCACAGGTAATAATAAGGATACTTCGACTACACAGGTAATCATAATAAGGATACTTAAGGACCTACGACTCAACGGTTCCCACCGTCACCACAAAAAGTGGGGGACTCACAGCTATGTGAATGAAGGTTCGAGAGTTGCCAGAGGGAGGCAACATTAATGGTCAACGTTTACCAAGTGGAGACAATAACGAAGGATCGAACTTTTGAGGATGGAAACATATCTAATCATGCTATACGGGATGCCACTGTTGGCAGTACATTTACAATGCTCTAGAGGATTCCAGGCCGCAGCTTATTTAGGAAGTGGGGGACACGAGGCAAGGGTCCACCCTACCTCGTGTTTTGGCGGTTACCCGGGCCAGTAGGGCATATTGCAAGTGATGCTGGTGACATCACAGAACAGCGTGGTAGCCGTTTAGCGCCTTGGGTGGCGATAAAGGTGGTGGCACGGAACGTGCCGATGGTCGGGGCCCCCGGGAACAAGACTGCATTGCTTGGTACCTACGTTTGGTAGCCGGTCAGTGCCTTGGGGCGTCGAAAAGGTTGTGGCGCGGAACGTGCCGATGGTCGGGGCCCCCTTGCTGGCGGACAAGGCGGGGGCCCAGGGAGGCAAGACTGCCTTGCTTGGTACCTTCGGCGGGCAGCGGTGGAGACATCATACCGGCTCGGGTACCCAGGGAAGTTTTATTGATCTGTTAAATAAAAGCTGCGGCCTGATTTATACCAACGACAGTTCTCTGTGTGGTTAATGAGTATAAAGTCAATGCTTATGGGATTAAGGAGAGCAAAGTAACAGAGGTAGGGACGACGGACACGGGGGAAAAATGGCGGCTGCTAGAGTTATGTGTGCAAAACATCAGATGTTCTGAAAGCCCCTGTCTTATTGCCTTTACCATGTTTGCACCATTGTCTGTGACAAAGAACCCTGGCTGAGGATTCCTGTCTCACTGGTGTAGTTGCCAGCACTCCAGCATGTGTCTTATGCATGCTAGAATATTGGCTGCGGTATGGGCCTGGTCCATCAGGTGGGTGTGCAGTAAAGCCCACCTCCACCCAGATACTTGTTCACGAATAGAGTTGCTGCCTTCCCCTGCCTCAGCCAGGTCCCACCAGTGTGCTGTCAGGGAGAGGTAAGAGTGTGCAGCATTCATGGCGGTCCAGATATCGCAGGTGAAATGCACACTTCCCTGTGCCTTAGCTAGCAGCGCTTGGATGCGACTGCGACACTGCTTGTACAGGCTGGGGATGACCTTTCTGCTAAATGTGGTTGTGGAGGGGACTTTGTAATTTGGAAGTACGACCTTCAGAAAATGCTTGAAACCCACATTCTCCACTATCTGCAAGGGCTGGTCATCAAGGGCAATCATTTCCCCGTTACTCCTGGTTACAACTTTTAAGGCTGTCTGCCTTCTACCCCGGGATAGCATTACCGCACTCCACCCCATTTCCTCCATGGTGAGTTGTCGCTTCTGCCACATGTCAAGGGGTTGCTGGCCTGCCACCTGACTGCTAGAAGAGGCTGAGGGTGTGAGGTGACTCTGCTCCTTTTCAACCACTTTACACTGCTTGGAAGGGGTCCCCTGACTGGTACTGCCACCATCCCCACATGGCAGTACAGTTGTTGGGTGTTGCCTTTTCATATGATGCGTCATGCCAAAATTAGACAGATGTCCCATTTGCTTGCCTCTGCTAATAGCCCTTCCACAGTAATTACACAGAGCAAAATGCAGGTCCTCCGTCGCTTTAAAGAGGCTCCAGATCGCAGATGTCTTTCGTGATCCTCCCTTCTGTATAGCCTTGGGGATGGATGCTGGCACTGGAGCTGAAGTAGTGGGTGCACCCTGAGAAGCAATGCCAGGGGCATCAGTCACACTCTGTGCCTGCGCTGACTGCTCTTCCTCATCATCAGTTTCATTTCTCCCCTGCTGCACTGAAGTGGAGGCTAAGCCAGGACTAACGAATCCTCCTAAAACTTTATCAGCTATTACTTCTTCCGTTTCTGATGAGAATCCCACACAAGATGATTCTTCATCGGAATCAGAAGCAAAAAGTGCCAGCGCTACACTGTCAATGCTAAATCGAGACTGCTGTCCCACTTCTGCTTTTGGGTGTCGACATTTTGTCTTGCATGACTCAGCCTCCCCTTCCCTCACTTCCAAAACTACAGGGTCAGAAACAGGTGGTGGCGATGCATCATGTTTAGATTTCATTTTTTTCCGGATGGAACTGCCTGCCCCTCCAAAGGGTTTAGATTGCAACAGGTCCCTTTTTAACTTTAATGGGGGCTGGCACTAGTGCCTTTTGAAGGGCCTCCTCTGCCAGTCCCAATCACTCGACCACATCTAGCTTTCCCTGACATTATGGATTTAATGTCACTGCCTACTAGGGATTTCAATTAAAAGAATTATTTCCAAAACAGGCCCACTGGAGATTTGGATTTACAGACCACCGTTGTCCCAATATACTTTAGTCTGCAAAACTGGCTGCCCACGGGCACAGTGCCTTGATGTGCACTAATGCAATATATGTGCACACACCGAGCTTGTAACTACAAAAAAGTCCCACTGGGGATTTGGCTTCAGAGAGCAGCGCTCTTCCAATATACATGAGTCTGCTAAACTGCCTGCCCACAGGCACAGTGTCTTGATGTGCACTAATGTAATGTGTGTGCACACACTGAGCTTGTAACTACAAAAGAGGCCCACTGGGGATTTGGCTTCACAGACACCCACTGTCTCAATATACTTGAGTCTGCAAAACTACCCAGTACTCAGTGGCACTAATACCCAGTGCAGAGAGACTGAATGAGTTCAATTAAAAAAATGCAGTTAACAAAAAAGCTGGAATTGGCATAGCAGGAAAATCGATGAAATATTTTTCAATGGAAATTCTAGCAAACTAGCTAGAAATTGAATATCTCTCTCCCACCCACAACTCCCAAATGGTGCTTGCAACCTACCCAAGGGGGTGAATTAAGCAGCAAAATGCCACTGCTAGCAGCTTCTCTCCGTGGCACAGAGACCATCTCAGATCAACTAAAAAAAAGTGTTTAAAAAAAAAAAAACAGGGCTAGCTGGCACTGCAGCCAAATGCAGAACAAATATCTTTTTCTATCGAAGTAGCTAGCCTAGCTAGCAATTGAATACAGATTTGAGAACTCAGACTAGCTCCGAGTGCAGCCACTTTCCACAGAGTCCACCTCCCCACACCACCCCTGTAAAGAAAGTGTGTGGCACGCCGTGTGCTTAAGTATATATAGTGCTGGGTCATCAGCAAAAGCGTCACCAACCACTGAGTGAGTGCGCGATTGGCTGCATTGCAAAAATTCTTATCGCTGATACGTTGCAAGCTGGTCTCCTTGCCAACCTGTCTGACCCACTCTGACAGGGCTGTGAGGTCACTGATGACTAACAGGAAAGGGCTGGTTTTTTATTATGGATACACCCAAATGGCATTCTCCTAATTCAAATGGCTGCTAAGAAATCACTGCGAGTGCGCCGAACATATGGAACGGATGATATGTTGTATTTGTGGGGGATCGTGATACGTTTCGCGACCCTCACGAATACAACGAATATGGACACATACGTTGCTGATTGCCAATACGTTGCAAACGAATACACACCCCTAAAGTCCAGAATAGGTCTCAATCTCTTTGACTTATATAAGAACATAATATGCCATACTGGGTCAGTACCCTGTTTCCAACAGTGGCCAATCCAAGTCACAAGAACCTGGCATGTACCCAAACATTAGATAAATCACAAGCTACTACTGCTTATTAATTACCGTAATAGTAGTTTACGGATTTTTCCTCTAGGAACTTATCCAAACCTTTTCTAAAACCAGTTACACTAACTGTTGTAACCACATCCTCTGGCAATGAATTCCAAAGCTTAACTGTGTCGAGTGAAAACAAATTTTCTTCAATTTGTTTTAAATGAGCTACTTGCTAACTTCATGGAATCCCCCTGAGAGAGTAAATAACCAATTTATATTAACTTGTTCATGCCCTTTCATTATTTTGTAGGCTTCTATCATATTCCCCATCACTTGTCTCTTCTCCAAACCGAACATCCCTAAGTTCTTTAGCCTTTCCTCATAGGGCAGCCGTTCTATGCCCCTTACCATTTTGGTCACTTTATCCAGTACAGCTATATCCTTTTTGAGATGCGATGACCAGAACTGCACACAGTATTCAAGGTGCAGTCTCACCATGGAGTGATACAGAGGCATTATGACATCCTCCATTTTATTTGCCATTCCCTTCCTAAAAATTCCTAACATTCTATTTGCTTTTTTTGATCGCCACCGCACACTGAGCTGACAATTTCAATGTATTATCCACTATGATGTCTAGATCTCTTTCCTGAGTGGTAACTCCTAAATAGAACACTGTGAAACTACAACAAGGGTTATTTTTCCCTATATGCATCACTTTGCCCTTGTCCACATTAAATTGCATCTGCCATTTGGAAGCACAATCTTCCAGTCACGCAAGGTCCTCCTGCAGTACATCACAATCTGCTTGAGATTTAACTACTCTACATAATTTTGTGTCATCCTCACTCATCGTACCCCTTTCCAGATCATTTATATATACATTTAAAAGCACCGGTCCAAGTACAGATCCCTGAGGTACTTCTTGGGGATCAGAAAATACCATGAGTAGAACCCCTGACCACACTCCCAGGAAGTGGCAAGCTAGACTGCCTTGTGTTGCAGGAGTGATTCTACCTCCAGTTGAAGCAGAGTACATTAAGAGAGATCAGCATGATCAGAGCTGAAGATTAAAGCCTGCTAGGTCAGAAAAGAGTAAGTAAAATGCAAATGGTAAACAGATGCCACATTTTTCAGAATCTGCTATTCCTTGGTGACTCATATCTTTAGAAAGGAAAGACTGGACATTCCCCACTGGAAGAGGCAGAGCAGTGGGGTATAAGGACATCAAAAATTGGTCCAGTGCTTAACGTGCAACTGCTACAAGCACTTTGGTTGATGCCTTTTCCGCTGCCTGCCTTTAGGGGGCAGCTGCTGCAGTTTAAGAATGGGAGAAACCTAAGAGCACTGAAAAGAGAAAAAGGGGCATCTTTGGGATGCTTGTAGGAAAAAGTACTGTCGGGCTGGGGCCAGTTGGTTCTCTGCCGCCAAAGAAAATGGCTAATGCTCCTTAATCAGAGACACCATTTCTTTCACTTTATTGCCAAACAAGTTATTCCCAACACAGTAAACATCTGCCAGACATTCATGCACATCATCCCAAAGACCATTCACTGTCAACCATGTAAGCTGTTGAGCTCTGACAGAAGTTTTTGGTCTCAATTCCATACACTGTTTCAGATTTAGCAAACATTCATTCAAATACCGTACCATGCATAGCTGATGAGCCACAATCTGGAAGCAAAGCATGGATCCCTGTAAAACCCGTCTGACAACTTTGGGTGTCTAGGAGGTGTGTTGCAGTGATCGCAAGTGTGCTTCATACGCTTCATTGGAGATTAAGCTGTCTCAGAGTGGCTTAACCACCTCAAAAGGGTTAAGCCTGCACCCTCTATTTCAAAATCAACTTTAGAGCCCCAGAAGGTATAGTATCATACCACATTCTCATCTATAGATCTTTGACAAGTATTTGTACCAGAATGGACCACATCTGCTGGAGGTTAAAGAAACTGAAGTAGCCCCCTCCTTCCTGACATTAATGGAAAGCATCTTTTTGAACTTATTCAGGAAATGTATGTAGTAGAATAGTTCTGGGGGAGAAATATAATGGGGCAAGTCCAGTAAAGGGTTAGAAGGAATCCCCATGGAATTTTCTTTCTCCCGCCAACCACAGTGGTACACTGAGTCATGACCCAGACAATGATGGCTGTAACTGGGAAGACCTCCACTTCTCTAAAAGGAAAGCTTCTGGGAGGAACTCAGACTGCAGCGATGCCTCTTCTTCCTCTTCTGATCCATGAAAAGACTTCAGGAAGGAGACTTCTTCCCACCGCTGGAAACCACTGAGGTAAAGTCTGAGCCTCTGGGGGACTTTAAGTAGCTCCCCTATGTGGGAAGATTTACTCCTCCTTATACAAGAGGGAATTCAACCTTTCTCTCCAGTCCTCAGGGTCTAAAGAGGAAAAGAAATTCTTCACAAGCTCTGATGGTTTCACTCCCACTGGAAGAGCGGCCCTCTGCGCTAGTGGTGGAGGCAAAACATCCTCCTTAGATACCTCGATTGGCTCCTCTTCACTAAGGCCTGCGCCAAGTGGAAGCTTGGGACTGGAATGGTAGCTGTAGCCACAGATGGCTCCAGAGCACGCCTTAAGGAGTGCAATAAGATTTCCCTTTGATTGGCGCTTGAGATAGCATTACATTTTCATTTCAGCGCCTAGGTGCTCCACTCCAATAAGGACAGGGCCATAGCAGCCTGCACTGTGGAGGTGCTCCATGCCAAACAGATGTGAAAAATCTCAAACAGCTATTAAATGTGAAAGAAAGATATTTTAATTTTATTGCAATTCTTAAGTTTTCTTTGATTATAAAGCCTAAAACACAGTTGCATATTTGCTTGTACATGGCTGTTCTAGAGTGTTTGTAGTACATTTTTACATTTTACTATGCACGCACAGTCAATATTTCAACTTTTGTTTTTAAAGACTTTTTTGGTTATTGCATCTAATTTTATGTTCTTTTGAAAAAACATTTACTATTTATTTATTTATTTAGAGTTTTTCTATACCGGCACTCGTGATTAGAAATCACATCATGCTGGTTTACATATAACAAGGGGGGTGTGAAACGCAGAAACGAAACATTAACAAGTGCAAAGAGGTCATAAAGTTACATTACAACAAGGTTTATATAACTGGGGAGAAGAATTAGAGCAAGATAATTCAGAGTTAGAGCAAGATAATTGAGCAGTTAGGATTAACTAACTGCTGTCAACAAACCATGTGATACCAACAGTAAAGAAACCACTATTGTCACAGACCATACCACCAAAACTTAGAAATAAATTGCCAAAATGCAGAATTCTTGTCTTTACTTTTTACAGAACATCAATCAGAACAGCAAATTTATTTGTTTTCTTTCAATTATAGAGCCTAAAACATAGTTGCATATTTTTATGCATGTAACAGTTCTATGGTGTTAGCCACTCTCAGCTTTTCTAGCACTGGACAGTGAAAAAGTAATGTTGAGATTACTTACCTGATAATCTCCTTTTCTTTAGTGTAGACAGATGGACTCAGAACAAGTGGGTATAGTGTGCTCGTGCTAGCAGTTGGAGACGGATCTGACGTCAGCACGGGTACATATACCCCCACAGGAAGTGAAGCCACTCAGTAATCTTCCTTGCAAAAGCTGTTATGGATATATGTGTACTGACCGATCAATTAATTAGTGAAACAGGATTCCCCTGACCGATTGATAGTAGCTGGAGACCGCCAGCGTTCCCAACCGGAAGACGTCGACACCTGGTAGAGTGGACGAACTCATGTAAGAAGTGATAAGGCTTATCTTGATTCGGTGAAACCCCTGTATACCGGCGGCCGGGCGGGATGCTGAGTCCATCTGCCTACACTAAGGAAAAGGAGATTATCAGGTAAGTAATCTCAACATTTCCTAGCGTGTAGCCAGATGGACTCAGAACAAGTGGGATGTACAAAAGCTACTCCCGGACTGGCTGGGAGGCTGCCTGAGGACTGCGTAGGACTGCCCTCGCAAATGCTGTGTCCTCCCTGGCCTGGACATCCAGACGGTAAAATCTGGAAAAGGTATGGAGGGAGGACCACGTCGCCGCCTTACATATCTCCGTGGGCGACAGCGTCCTAGATTCTGCCCAAGAGGCTGCCTGCGCTCTGGTAGAATGAGCCTTGACCTGCAGAGGCGGTGACTTCCCGGCCTCTACATAGGCCGCTCTGATAACTTCTTTGATCCAGCGGGCGATGGTGGGCCGTGAGGCCGCTTCTCCTTGTTTCTTCCCGCTGTGAAGGACGAACAGATGGTCAGTCTTTCGTACTGCTTCTGTCATTTCCAGGTATCTGGGCAGCAATCTGCCGATGTTGAGATGGCGTAGCAAACGCCCTTCTTCTGATTTCTTCAAACCCGCCGTGGTTGGCAAGGATATGGTTTGGTTGAGGTGAAATTGTGAGACTACTTTAGGTAGAAAAGAGGGAACCGTGCGAAGATGGATAGCCTCAGGAGTGATTCTGAGAAAAGGATCACGGCAGGACAGCGCTTGTAGCTCCGAGATGTGGCGTGCTGAACACACAGCCAGCAAGAACACCATCTTCAAAGTTAACGAACGGAGAGACAGGCCCCGAAGGGGTCTGAAGGTGGATCCCGCGAGGAAATCCAAAACAAGGTTGAGGTTCCACAGGGGCACTGGCCACTTCAGTGGCGGACGAATGTGCTTGACTCCTTTCAGGAAGCGAGAAACATCTGGGTGCGTGGCAATGGTCTTGCCATCCCTCCTGGGACCGTAGCAAGACAGCGCAGCCACCTGAACCTTGATGGAGCTTAGGGAGAGACCCTTCTGAAGCCCATCCTGCAGGAAATCCAGAACAATAGGGATAGTAGTCGCATGTGGATTGGTGTCATGAGTGTCGCACCATAAGAACATAAGAACATAAGAAAATGCCATACTGGGTCAGACCAAGGGTCCATCAAGCCCAGCATCCTGTTTCCAACAGTGGCCAATCCAGGCCATAAGAACCTGGCAAGTACCCAAAAACTAAGTCTATTCCATGTAACCATTGCTAATGGCAGTGGCTATTCTCTAAGTGAACTTAATAGCAGGTAATGGACTTCTCCTCCAAGAACTTATCCAATCCTTTTTTAAACACAGCTATACTAACTGCACGAACCACATTCTCTGGCAACAAATTCCAGAGTTTAATTGTGCGTTGAGTAAAAAATAACTTTCTCCAATTAGTTTTAAATGTGCCCCATGCTAACTTCATGGAGTGTCCCCTAGTCCTTCTACTATCCGAAAGAGTAAATAACCAGGCTTCAAATACTCTCCAGAGTAAATAACCAGGCTTCAAATACTCTCCAGATCCTTATGTAGGTGAGGGATGTGGAAAACTTGCGCGTTCGGTGGAGTGTATCTATCACCGGCTCCGAGTAACCTCTTTTCTTCAGTCTAGCCCTCTCAATGGCCAGACCATAGGAGAGAATTGAGCTGGATCCTCGTGGAGGATGGGACCTTGACGCAGCAGGTCCCTGAGCGGAGGCAGGGGAAGAGGCTCCCCTGTCAGTAGTCTTCTCATGTCCGCGTACCAGGGTCTTCTTGGCCAGTCTGGTGCCACTAGAAGAACTAGGCCCCTGTGCCTCTGAATCTTGTGTATAAGGGCGCCCAGCAGGGGCCACGGAGGAAAGGCGTATAGCAGGGTCCCTGGAGGCCATGGCTCAACCAGGGCGTCGATCCCGTGAGAGAACGGATCTCGCTTGCGGCTGAAGTATCTGGGTAATTGAGCATTGGACCTGTCCGCTAGTAGGTCCATGTCCAGAGTCCCCCACTGATCCACGATCATCTGGAAGGCTGTGGGGGACAGCTGCCATTCTCCCGGATTTAGGCTTTCCCGGCTGAGGAAGTCTGCCGCGGTGTTGTCCCTTCCGGCAATGTGGACGGCGGAGATGTCCTGGAGATTCGCCTCTGCCCAAGCCATCAGTGGGGCTATCTCTAGGCACACCTGTTGGCTTCTGGTTCCGCCCTGTTGGTTGATGTATGCCACCGTGGTGGCGTTGTCGACATCACTCTGACTGCTCTGTTCCGCAGTCTGGGAGCAAATTGCAGGCAGGCTAACCGGACTGCCCGTGCCTCTAGACGGTTGATGTTCCACCCCGATTCTTCTCTGCTCCACCGCCCCTGGGCGGTGAGCTCTTCGCAGTATGCTCCCCATCCGCTCAGGCTGGCATCTGTGGTGAGCAGAGTCCATGTGGGGGAGGACATCTTCGACCCCTTGCTCATGTGGTCGGACTGCAACCACCACCGTAGCTGGGTCCGCACTCTGGCTGGTAGAGGTAGATGCACGGAGTAATTCCAGAAGCGTGGGCTCCATCGAGAGAGAAGGGAGCGTTGTAGTGGTCTCATATGGGCCCGCACCCAGTGTACCACTTCCAGGGTGGATGCCATGAGACCGAGAACCTGCAGATAATCCCAAGCTATGGGCCGGCTGGCTCCCATCAAGAACCGTAGACGCGTCTGGAGCTTTAATCTTCTCTTGGTGGTGAGACTGACTTTGTCTGCCTGGGTGTCGAACTGGACTCCCAGGTATTCCAGTGATTGGGAAGGCTGTAGGCAACTCTTGCTCAGGTTGACTACCCATCCCAGGCTTTCCAGAAGGGCGATCACTCTGTTGGTTGCCCGATGGCTCTCCTCTCGGGATTTCACCCTGATCAGCCAATCGTCTAGGTAGGGATGGACAAGGATTCCTTCCCGTCTGAGCGCCGCTGCTACTGCTACGATCACCTTGGTGAAGGTCCACGGCGCCGTGGCTAACCCGAAGGGCAAAGCCCGGAATTGGAAGTGTCCTCCCAGAACCTTGAAGCGTAGGTAACGCTGATGATCCTGATGGATCGGGATATGCAGGTAGGCTTCTGACAAGTCTAAGGCCGTGAGGAACTCCCCTGGCTGTACTGCGGTCTTGACTGAGCGCAGAGTTTCCATGCGAAACCTCGGGACCCTTAAGTAAGGACCTTAAGTAAGGACCCTTAAGTAAGGACCCTTACTTACCTGAAGCAGCTGCCATCGGCGAAGGGAGGCCTGCGCGATCGGTGCCCAGACCCGTCGGGGTAAGGCCTGTTGATTTTCCCTTCCCCCCGGCGAGCCTGAACGCCGACCTCGCAGCCAGAGCAGCGGCCCCACGGAGCTAAGACCTGCCCACCAGCCCGATCGGCCAATCAAAGAGCAGCAGAGGGAGTTTTAAAAAATCCTCTCCCTCCGGCGCCGCGCGCCTGCGTCGCACGCCAAAGGGGCCTGCCCCTTTGTGCGCCCCTTCGTGCAGCCTCTGAGGACAGAACAGAACTGATCCAACCTCTTCTTGAAGTTCCCTTCGCTCTCTGGGTATTTACCTGTGTCGCCTTTCAAGTCTATAGGTAACCAGCTCCAAGCCAGGTAACTCGTGCAGGGGAGACAGAAAGTGATTCTAGGCATTCATTTTCATTTGGATTACAAATTTGTACCTAATAGTGTCACAGGCCAAGGATCCAGACACCATATTGTTTTCTGCTGACATTCAACAACTTCCTCTTGATCAAGTCCAGCCTCTCTTAACGTTCATCTTGCTCCATCTTACCAGCCTATATCCTCGATCAGCACACATCTTTCAATCTTCAAAATTCTTCAGAATTATTCCTACCTTTCCATCTTCCCCATTAATTTTCTCAGCTGTAACCAAAAATCAGCTTTTATACTCTCTTACTTTCAATTGCCTCTAATTAACATCCAACATTTCATTCTGCTCATTTTAATCTGTCTTATAAAATTTTTCAGCTTTCTTAGCAATCTTTCAATACTCTCTACCTTTCAATCAGATCAATATGCTACCTGGATTCCCAATCCCCATACATCACCATTTTTTCAATAATTCACACTTCATTCCTATCATCAGGAAACAACGTAAACCTCACACTAATCCTCTCTCACAACATTACAACCGTCATCAAAGGCTAATCCCAATAATGATTTCACCAATCTCACAATTCCTAGGCCTCTCTCTTCTATCTTTAACTCTATTCAATACACAGTCGCTTTCGAAAAAAACACACATCTTAAATGACTACCTCACTGAAGCAAACCCAGATATCTGTGCAATCACAGAAACCTGGTTGAAACCCTCAGATTTAGTGCTATTAAACCAACTACCTACTCAGCTTTATGATTTGTTCTCCATCCCTAGACCCAAAAGAAAAGGAGGAGGTCTGCTCCTGGCAGCCAAGAAAGGTCTAGGAATAACATTACAACATTCATATACTGCATTAAACATAGAGCTCTTTGTCTTCAAATCTGATCATTTACAAATTGGCCTAATCTATGCTCCACCAGGAACTTTAGACTCGGACCCTTCACCTGTCATTGAATTCACTGCCAAATATTTCAACCCAGACACACCTGCCATTTTACTGGGAGACTTCAACTTACATGTTGATGCTTCACCACAATCCTCAAACTGCGTTACCCTACTATCGGCTCTCAGCTATATGGGATTCACACAAATTATAAAAAACCCTACACACAAAGCAGGTCACACTCTGGACCTTATTTTCATCAATCAGTGCATCTCGCTCCCATCTACAATCTCATGCTCACCTGTGCCTTGGACGGATCATCATATCATCAACACCACCCTCAGGTTTTCAGAACTTCCTCCTCTTTCGTTTCCAAAAACCACTATTCAATACAGGAAACCTTGTTCTACAGACCTTCTCATCAACCAGCTCTCTAATGAATTATCTCAACTCGATCTTTCCAATGCAACTACAGCCACCACCTCATGGTGCAACATCACCAAAAAGATTGCAGACATAACCTGCCCTTCCATAACTAAAAGTAGTACAACCCTCGCTAGACAACAGGAAACCCTGGTTCTCCCCAGAACTGAAGCGGCTTAAACAAGAGCTAAGAAATAAAGAACACTCTTGGAGGAAAAACCCATCTCCCAATACTTTAGCTACGTATAAAACTTCCCTCAATGCCTACAGGATCACCATACTTAGAACAAAGAGAGATTTCTTCTCGAAAAAAATACATCATTTCATTTTTGATTCAAAAGCACTATTCTCCTACGTTTCAGCCCTCACTAAACCATCCCCTCCTACTATCCCTGATGATCTAGCACTCAACAAAGTCACTGAACTAGCTGATTATTTCAAGGAGAAAATTGATAAATTGATTGGCCCCTTCTCATCATCTAGTTCTTCTCCCCCACTCCCGCTCTCTACCACACCTCAATTAAATATGTCTCTGGAATCTTTTGAGACTACATCAGCTCTTGAGATAGAAAACATTCTCAAGAAAATGAAACCTTCCTCTCATCCTCTAGACACAATTCCAACCAACCTTCTCATCGCAATAAGGAATACCATATCAAAGCCAATCGCAGACATCATCAATTGTTCTCTTTCCCAAGGTCTAGTTCCTGACCAACTTAAACTAGCTATTCTCAAACCTTTACTAAAAAAACCGAACTTACTGACCTCAGATCCAGCAAACTTCCGCCCAATAGCCAATCTGCCAATGATCGCCAAACTTATGGAAAAGATAGTCAAACAGCTATCCGAGTACCTGGAAGAAAACTCTATTCTTGCACCTTCACAATACGGCTTTCGTAAATCATTGAGTATGGAATCCCTACTTATCTCTCTTACCGACACTATTCTAGCTAACATGGACAAAAAACAACCTCATCTCTTGATACTTTTAGATCTCTCTGCGGCATTTGACACTGTCAACCACTCATCTCTATTAACAGGTCTGGCAGACATAGGCATTAAGGGGCGGATTTTCAGCGCCCTGCTCGCCGGTAAGCCTATTTTACATAGGCCTACCGGCGCGCGCAGACCCCGGGACTCGCGTACGTCCGGGGTTTTCTGAGGGGGGCGTGTCGGGGGCGTGTCGGGGGGCGGGCCCGGTCGACGCGGCGTTTCGGGGGGCGTGTCGGCGGCGTGTTGGGGGCGGGTACGGGGCGTGGCTACGGCCCGGGGGCGTGGCCGCGCCCTCCGTACCCGCCCCCAGGTCGCGGCCCGGCGCGCAGCAGGCCCGCTGGCGCGCGGGGATTTACGTCTCCCTCCAGGAGGCGTAAATCCCCCGACAAGGTAAGGGGTGGGTGTAGACAGGGCCGGGTGGGTGGGTTAGGTAGGGGGAGGGGGGGGTAAGGTGAGGGGAGGGCAAAGGAAAGTTCCCTCCGAGGCCGCTCCGATTTCGGAGCGGCCTTGGAGGGAACGGGGGGGAGGCAGCGCGGCTCGGCGCGCGCAGGCTATACAAAATCGATAGCCTTGCGCGCGCCGATCCAGGATTTTAGCTTGAGTCTGATGCGCAAGCAAAAGTAGGCTGTTCGCGCGCCTCTTAAAATCTACCCCTAAGGGTACAGTTCTCAGCTGGTTCAAGTCCTTCCTGGCAAATAGACAATTTAAGGTAAAAATAAACAACAAAGAATCTCATCCGGTCCCATCCAACCAGGGGGTCCCTCAAGGTTCCTCACTCTCCCCAACCCTTTTCAACATTTACCTCTTACCTCTCTGTCGACTACTTTCTAAATTAAATCTAACGCATTATCTTTACGCGGATGACATCCAAATACTCATCCCAATCACAGAATCTCTTCACAAAACCCTTAGTCATTGGAAAATTGCTTGCAACAAATCAATCATCTTCTTGCTAGCCTTAACCTTATTCTTAACAGTAAAACCGAGATCCTTATCATCAATCAAGATTCTAACAACAAGTTGCTAAACCCAGCTAACCCACTCACTGCAACCATTCCTTTATTAAATCACTCACCGCAAGTTCGAGACCTAGGCGTCATTCTAGACGATCAGCTTAACCTTAAAAAATTTATAAGCACCACCACTAAAGACTGTTTCTACAAGCTTCAAGTCCTGAGAAAGCTGAAACCTCTTCTTCATTTCAACGATTTCTGGTTGGTTCTTCAAGCCATTATACTATCAAAAATTGATTATTGTAATTTGCTTCTCTTCGGCCTCCCAATCTCTTCCTTCAAACCCCTCCAATTGTTACAAAACTCTGCAGCTAAAGTCCTTACAAATACGAATAAAAGAGATCACATTACCCCCATTCTCAAACTCCTCCATTGGCTTCCAATTAAGCAAAGGATTCTTTTTAAAGTGCTCACAGTAATTCATAAATCAATTCACAATATAGCCCCACTTCACTTAAGCACCCAACGTTGTCTTCACTCTTCAGCTAGACCCATCAGAGGAGCATATAAAGGCACTTTCCATGTTCCTTCAACAAAATCTTCGCTTCAGAAACGTAACATATCTTCTGCTGGCCCCATTCAATGGAACGCGCTCCTGCCAGACATCCGTCTAGAGATCTGCCACTCTACATTCAAAAAGAAACTTAAAACTTGGCTCTTTAAACAAGCTTTTACAGAACCATAAACATTTTTTTTTCCACTTCAGCCAGTAAGAGTTCCTCATCATCGCATTCCCCAGGTTCTGTACTTCTACTCGACTATGTATCCAATCTCTTGCTGCAGGTCTCATGTGACTATTCTGATGTGCTTTTTTGTTTTTGTTTTGTTTATACTGCTAAATGAGACTTTTGAGCCAATATGCTTATATTACAATGTTAATTTTGAATCTAGTTACCCTTTTCCAAGTTCCATAACCTTGTTCTATGTAATGCCTCTTGGCAAAAATTTATGTTTCTGTTTCAATGTAAACCGATGTGATCTGTATTCCATACAGGAACACCGGTATATAAAAATCTAAATAAATAAATAAATAAGTACGTACGTATCGGTTGACTGATTTGAGGTCTAATACGGGCCGGAAAGTGCCCTCTTTCTTGGGCACCATGAAATAAATGGAATAGTGCCCAGAATCCATTTCCCATGCAGGTACTGGGATTATGGCTTTCAAGGACAGGAGCCTCGCCACGGTAACTTCTAATGCCGCCTTCTTGTGGATTGGACACGGAGACTCCACAAATCTGTCCTGAAGGGTGTGATGGAAGTCCAGATAATAGCCCTCTCGGATGATGGCGAGGACCCACTGGTCCGACGTAATCTCGACCCATCTGGGGTAGAAGAGGGTTAACCTGCCCCCTATGGCTCCGTCCCCCGGATGGATTGGCTGATTCTCATTGTGAGGCGCGGCCGGGACCTGAACCCGAGCCGGCTACCCTCTTGCGTTGCTTGGTCCGAAAGGACTGGTTCCTGGCCTGAGGACGAGGTGCCTGGTAGCGACTCCTATAGGGAGTGAAGCATTGGGAGCTTCTACCTCTGGAGGGCCTCGGAAAGATTCGCTGGTTCCTCTTGGACCTGTCTTCCGGCAGTCGAGGTACTGGAGAGGCGCCCCATGTGCTGGCCAGTTTATCTAGGTCGCTGCCGAACAGGAGAGAACCCTTGAACGGCATTCTAGTGAGACGTGTCTTAGAAGGAGCATCGGCTGACCAATTCCGAATCCAGAGCTGCCTCCTGGCTGCTACTGAGGATGAGACCCCCTTGGCTGTTGTACGGACTAGGTTGGAGGCGGCATCCGTAAGGAACGAGAGAGCTGACTCCATGTCCGCTGCTGGAGCATTGTTCCGGACCTGTGACAAACAGGAACGCATCACCGCTGTGCAGCAGGTTGCGATTCGTAGAGACAGAGCTGCCACCTCAAAGGTTTGTTTCAGGATGGTGTCCAGGCGTCGGTCATGAGCCTCCTTGAGGGCTGCCCCCCCCCCCTCCACTGGAATGGTAGTGCGCCTGACCACAGTGCTAACCAAGGCGTCCACCTTAGGGCACGCCAGCCTATCCTTGATTGCCGGGTCCAGGGGGCACATGCCGGACAGGGCCCGACCCCCTTTGAATGAGGCCTCCCGCGCATTCCACTCCAAATCTATCAGCTGTTGCGCCGCTTGCAGGAAGGGGAAATGGCGGGCTGTGGGACGAAGACCCTCCAGCAGGGGGTTCTGCGTAGATGCCTCCATGGTGCTGGGGCCTGGAATAGCCAACTCCGTCAGGCACTGAGAGACCAGGTCGGAGAGATCTTCCTTGGGAAAGAACCGCCTCATAGTTCGATATGGCTCTATCCCCGAGGGAAGTTCCCCCTCCTCAGGGGGTTCGGACTCGTCCTCCGAGATATCAGGGTCCGCATGAGCCGGACTGCCCGGAGGCTGGTGCTCAAGAATATGAGCCCAAGAACAATATGCGCTCAATAGTATGCGTTCAGCAATATGCGCTCAATAATAAACAGTATGCGCTCAATAATATGCGTTCAGCAATATACGCTAAATAATAAACAGTATGCGCTCAATAATATGCGTTCAGCAATATGTGCTAAATAATAAGCAATATGCGCTTAGCAATATATATGCTGCGTTGTGCGCCTATCCACAGGCGCCTATCCGTGGGCGCTCAATACCTGAACAAGGCAGACAAAATGGCGACCTCCACGGCGTGCCGCATGCAGGCAACGCCGCCGATCCTCGTACCACGGAGACCAAAGATAAGAGATGTACGCCTTACCTGATCCTCGGCGCTTCTCGACTGTAACCCGGGCGGTCTCCGGCTGCGGGGGGAGAGGGGAAATACCTTCACCGCCGCGCTCGAGGAAGTGCACCCGCTGCCTCTAAGCCGCCGAACTCGTCTCGCTTGCGGCGAAGTCCACGCCGGGACCGAGGCGCCTCTCAGCCAGACCCCGATCCCTTCTCGCTTGGGGGCTAGAACCCTGCCGCGATTCGGCCACCGGACCGAGGCCTAAAACCTCCGAGGGACCACGGAAATCACCTCGGGAAACTCGACTGAGGGAGGGACCCGAGGGTATCACCGCAGGAGTGCGGGGCTCGTCGTCTAAGAAATTTGGAAAGTAGAAAGTAGGCTCTCCAAACTGCTTTGGAGATGGAAATTACTGAGTGGCTTCACTTCCTGTGGGGGTATATGTACCCGTGCTGACGTCAGATCCGTCTCCAACTGCTAGCACGAGCACACTATACCCACTTGTTCTGAGTCCATCTGGCTACACGCTAGGAAATTTCAACTATTCATTACTCTCGTTTCTAGATTTTCAAGGTTCTTAAAATTCTCCTGAAGCAGGAATCCATACCAAAACATAATTTGAGTTTGAAACCCATTCCTTTATAGCTGTGATTTTTTATTATAGATCTTACACTTTGCTACATTACTGAAAAAGACCTTAAATCTTAGATCTAATGCAAAAATGATTACTGAGTTTGTTTCGCAGATCGAAAAAAAGATGATAAAATTGGTGCATTCCTCACCTTAGTGTACCCCTCTGCACTGCTAATTCCAATAGTATAGCAAGAGCCAAGTGCTGATCTTGTAATGGGATATTACCTGGCCCTTTGGAACCTGGAGCTCCATGGACATCTCTGTTCAAAATACAAATCTTAAATTAGTTAAAACTTTATTCATGTCAAAGCAACATGTTGATATATGATTAATAATGCCAACAATAGACCCTATGAGTAAAAATTCACATAGTATAATGCATATAGGAAATTAACAGATCACATATTCATTTTTAACATAACTTCTCCAATCTTCATGCTATTGCATCGTCTATGTGCGTAGTCATATGGTCTCCAAATATTTAAGAATTATAATGATTAATTTATATTTGGGGAGATGGCGACAGAAAGCAAAATGTACATACATTTTTCCTTTTTGTTCACAGCTCTCAAGAAACTGTAATGGACTAGTAAGAAAATGTAAAATTACACTTTGTGCATTAGGAGTCAAAGAGAAAATGTATCTATTCCTTATTTTAGGAAATTTCTCCACAGCTACATACCTCATTAATTTAGTTATCTACAAAGTTATTACCAAGCAGTTATTTAAAGTTATTAAAACAGTAGTGGATTGCAAGGAACTGCAGGACATTGAAAGACTAAACATATGAAATGGCAGATTACATTTAATGTGGAAAAGTGCAAAGTGATGCACATAAAGAAAAATAATTCCAATTACAAGCACAGAATGCTGAGTTCAGTATTGGGCATTAACCACCCAGGAAAAGGACTTTGGAGTCACTGCAGATAATATGCTTCAAAATCCCCAGTTCAGCATGCGCAGCAGTCATAAAAGCAAATAGAATATTAGGAATGATATGAAAAGGAATAGACAATAAAACAGAAAACATCATACTGCCTCTGTATTGAGCCCTGGTGTTACTGCACAGAAACAGAACACCATCTTTATTTGGGGGGGGCGGCAATAAATCAACCAAGCTCTGGTCCCAGCTCCCACTGTCAAATTCTTATTGTACAATTATACTTAATGTTATTGTTTCTTATATATATATATTCATGTATATTATACAGTATATGTATTTATTCCCTGAATAATAAAAAGCTTTATGCTAGAAAACCAGATATAGTGGTAAACCACAAAAATGTCATAACTAATAGAAGTGTCAGTACTAAGCACTAATCTATACCATGTATAGAGAAGATCACCAACTACAAAAACATGTAATCGCTGACCAAGAAAATGTATCCTAAAGATACAGAAACACTCGCCTGATTAAAAAGAAAGTAAAATTGCTTACCTTGTAATAGGTATTATCCCAGGACAGCAGGATGTAGTCCTCACATATGAGTGACGTCACTGACGGAGCCCTATCCCGGAAAACTTTGTCAAAGTTCTAGAAACTTTGACTGGCATCCTGAGCCTACTGAGCATGCCCAGCATGCTATGATCCCTCAAGCCACAGGGGTCTCCCTTCAGTCTCGTTTGTAGCAATGAGCATTAGCCAAAAATAAAATAAAACGTATCGGACCCAACTCCATGGGGTGGCGGGTGGGTTTCGTGAGGACTACATCCTGCTGTCCTGGGAAAACATCTATTACAAGGTAAGCAATTTTGCTTTATCCCAGGACAAGCAGGATGCTAGTCCTCACATATGGGGTGATTAGCAAGGTACAGGCTGAGTCATCTTTGTATTGGACCAACAGCGTACAAACTTGTGCAACAGGCACAACTGATGTACTGTTGGGAAAAATGAGGCAGCCTGAAATCACGAAAGGTTGGATGTGGAAGGAGTTGGATTATGCTGGAAACAAGTTCTTAAGACAGATTGTCCATAGGCTGAATCGTGTCGTCCTTCCTTGTCGAGACAGTAGTGAGCCGCAAGGTATGAAAAGAACTCCATGTTGCGGCTTTACATATGTCAGCTATTGGCACTGAACGATAGTGTGCTACTGAGGTTGACATTGCTCTTACTGAGTGAGCCTTTACTTACTTGCCCCTGGAGAGGAAAGGCCTGCTTTTTCATAACAAAATTGTATACAATCTGCAAGCCAATTAGATAGAGTTTGCTTGCCCACCGCTTTTCCAGGTTTGTTTGATCAAAAGAAACAGAGCTGGGTAGATTTCCTATGGGCCATAGTGCGATCTAAATAGTACGCAAGCGCACGTTTACAGTCCAAAGTGTGTAAAGCCCTCTCTCCTTGGTGAGAGAGCGGTTTGGGGAAGAAAGTAGGCAAGATGATGGATTGATTCAAGTGGAATTCCGTAACTACTTTGGGGAGATTTTTTGGTGTGTACGGAGTATCACTCAGTCATGTAAGAATTTTGTGTAGGGTGAGTATGTAACAAGTGCATGTAACTCGCTAACCCTTCTAGCAGATGTGATGGCTATTAAGAAGATAGTCTTCCAAGTGAGAAATTTAACATCACAGGAATCCATGAGTTCAAAGAGAATGCATGAGCCTTGTTAAGCCTACATTAAGGTCCCATTCTGTGACCGGTGGTCGGTGTGGAGGTTTAAATTGAATTAAACCCCTCATAAACCTACTAACGAGGGGTTGCACTGATATTGGTGCATCTCCAATGGTATTGTGATAAGCTGAGATTGCACTTAAATGTACTCTTACAGAGGAGGTGTGGACCAGAGTCTGAGAGATGCCATAGATCAGCGGTTCTCAACCTGTGGGTCGCGACCCCGGCGGGGGTCGAACGACCAAAACGCAGGGGTCGCCTAAACAGGGCCGGCGGAAGCACTAGGCGAACTAGGCGGTCGCCTAGGGCGCCAGCTTCCCGGGGGCGGCACTGCCCCGGTAAAATTAAGAGAGCCGCGCTTTCAAGCATGTGAGTCCTTTGCTGTCAGCCCGGGCGGAACGCGGCAGGACAGCTGGAGTCAGCGGCACCGGGCGTGCTCTCTTCTTCTTCCCGCCCCCCCCCCCCCCCCCGCGGCCCGGAAGAGGAAGTGGAGAGCATCGGGTGGCCTGCGCGGAAGAAAGAGACCACACTAGCTGGTCTCTTCTTCCCGCGCAGGCACCCGATGCTCTCCACTTCCTCTTCCGGACCGCGGGGGGGGGGGGGGGGGAGGAGAAGAGAGCACGCCGGGCACGACTGGAGTCAGCCGGGTGCCAGCGCTGGAGTCATCGGGTGCCTGCGCGGGAGTCTTCCCGCGCAGGCACCCGATGCTCTCCACTTCCTCTTCGGGCCGCGGGAGAAGAGAGCACGCCGGTGCCTGACTCAGCGGCACCGGCGTGCTCTCTTCTTCCCGCGGCCCGGAAGAGGAAGTGGAGAGCATCGGGTGCCTGCGCGGGAAAAGAGGCCACGCTAGTGTCCGACGGGAAGAAGACTGCAGCGCGGCTCGGAGGAAAATGGAGTTTCAACCGCGGCCGATGGGACTCCGCCTCCGCGAGGGCTGAAAATGAAGAGGTTAGCGTTGGGAGGAGGCTGCTGCTGCTAGTTCCCGGGGTGGGGGAGAGAGATAGTGAATGAACGAGCAAGCATGTGTGTTTGAGATCCTGTGTGTGTGAGTGAGAGATTGCATGTATGTGAATGATTGAGAGCCTGTGTATGTGAAAGAGAGTATGTCTGTGATTGAGAGCCTGCCTGTGAGAGAGAGAGCATGAATGTAAGTTTACCATTGGGAACCTGTATGTGTAAGTTTGTGTGAAAGAGAGTGTGTATGATTGAGATCCTTTGTGTGTGAGAGAAATCATGTGTATGTATGATTAAGAGCCTGTGTGTATAAGTAAGAGAGAGATCATGTGTGTCTGTGTCTGATTGACAGCTGGTTTAGGTGATGGAGCATGTGAGTATGTGATTGAGAGCATGTGTTTAAATGAGAGAGAGAGAGATCATGTGTGTCTGTGTGTGATTGAGAGCTGATTTAGGTGACGGAGCATGTGAGTATGTGATTGAGAGCCTGTGTGTAAATGAGAGAAAGAGAGGACATGTTTGTAAGCATGTGAATGAGAGTCTGTGTGTGAGAGAAAAAGACAGCATGTATTTATGTGATTGAAAGCCTGTGTGTGTGTGTAAGCGTGAAAAGATAGACAGCATGTGTGTAAATGTGTAATTAAGAGCCTATATGAGAGAAAAAAACATGTGTATATGTGAGTACTGAGAGCATGTGTGTATAGGTGTGTCATTGAGAGCCAGTGTGAGAGAGAGCGCTGGTATGTGACAGAGAGGAGAAAGTTCCAAGCAAACCACCCCACCTCCTGCTAATTCAGAACAATCTCAGGACACCTGGATATCAAATGTTCCCAGGTATGCAGAGCAAAAAAATTTTTGTATCCTTATTATTTTTCATTACTGGGTCTTTGTGTCTGCTATTTTTAAATATTTTGTTGGTATCTGGAAATGTTTTATATGAGTTTTTAATTATTGGATATTCCACTCATCAGCTGTTTCGAAATATGTTCTTTTTGTTAGTACAGTTTTACTGCTGATGATTTTATATTTCTTGATTTGTTTTATAAGGATGGGTGATGTTTCTTTTTTCCTTTGTTACACTGCATACAGAGACTCTGGCTTGTTGCAGTTTCCAATTCAGTTTTTTCTGCATGCTTCTTGTTATGCGTTTTGGTCTCTTTATTCTATGTTAGGTGAGGGACAGCACGTGATTCAGGTGAGGTTTTCTGCTGGTGTGTTGTTTCTGTGTAGGACTCTATAGCAGCCTGACTTGGTCCGTTTTCCTAATAGGAGATGTATTGGTGTCTTAAGGCCTGGTGTAATATTTTCAGAGACTTATTGTACTTTAAAAGTGTGATCTTACATAAAATGCACACATTTACTTGTATTTAGTTTTAAACATATTGTATGGCTCTCATGGAATTACATTTTAAAATATGTGGCGTTTATGGCTCTCTCAGCCAAAAAGGTTCCTGACCCCTGGTATAGAGCTTAGCCACTACTGCTGCTTCTGGTGTGTACTACAGCCTGCATGGAAGAAGAGTAAGAGAGCTGCTGGAGGGGGTAAGTAAAGATGGCTTTTTAAGTTCATTTTTCTTGATTGACTGCCATTTTAATTATTTAATATTATGTGATGTGTCTGCTTTTTTTGTTTGAGCAACAAGTATAGCTTTGGTTTATGTTTATTTTATATATTTTTATTTATTTATTTATAAAAGAGTTTCTATACCGTCGATAAGACAAATAATCTCAATGGTTTACATGGCATAAAAATGTCAAATAAGTGTTCTGTTATAAATACAGACTTCGTTATTTTCATTAATGCACAATGTAAGTTAATTGTGTGTGGAGGCAGGGGGGGGGGGGCGGCATAGTTGACGTTTCGCATAGGGCGCCTAATACCCTTGCACCGGCCCTGCGCCTAAAACAGGTCCCCAACCACCGGTCCGCGGACCAGTACCGGGCCCTTGGGGCTTTTTGCCGGTCCGTGGCGCCACGGCTGCTGCGGGGAGGCGGGGCGAAGCTGGCGACCTGCCTCCTCCAACCCCAAAAGAGAAGAGACATGGCCCAAAAAGGTAGCGCGTCGCAGTGACGTATGTTGCTGGAGCCGCGCAGGCAGAAAGGAGGTGTATCAGCCACTGCAGGTGCTCCTCCTACTGCCTTCCTGCCTGCCCTGCCCCGGAAGACAAATGTTGCCGGAGCCGCATGGGGAGGAAGGAGGAGGCGCGTCAGCCGCGTGGGTAGAAGAGGCGCTTCAGCCGCGTGCAGAAGAGGAGCAGCGGGGCCGGGAAGACTAGGGCCACTGCAGAGCCCATCCTGTGGCAACCCGTAAAGAAGAGGCCCAGAGGTGAGAGAGAGGTGTGTGCGAGTATGAGATGAGTTGAGAGACTGTGTGTGTTTGCAGAGACAGCATGTGAGAGCCTCTGTGTGTGTGAAAGAGACAGCATGTAAGAGTGAGAGCCTGTGCTTGAGCAAGGCAGCATGTGGGGGTGTGAGAGAGCCTGTGTGTGAGACTCAGATAGCCTGTGCCAGTGAGAGCCTGTGTATGTGTGTGTGAGAGAGAAATGCATGTGAGAATGAGAACCTGACTGTGTGTTTGAGGGAAGAAGACAGGTGGAGAGAAAAGAAATAGAAAAAAAGGCAATATAAAAGGAAATGGCAAAAAATTAGAAAGGGAAGCAGATGTAAAAAAAAATACTTTTTACTGATAGGCACATGTAATCTTTGGGAATGTGCAAGAGTAGCACTTTCTCTATGGCGGATCTCACAATGTACGAGATCAACATGGAGGAAGTGGAAACCCACGGGGCCTGCACAGAGGAGGCAGCAGAATGGGCTTCAGTGCCAATAGCAGCAATCAGTGTCTCCCCAATAGCCATGTGGCAGCAGTGGCAGTAATTAGATTAATTGTTTGACTCAGCTGAAGGTGACAAAGTATGAAGTGGGATGTGAAATCAGCTTGATCTGGTGGAGAATTAGGATTGCTGTTACACATGAACTGTATTTGGCAAACATAAAGGGAGCCAGGATAATCAATTGATGCCTGCAGCTGAGGACTGATTCATTATGACTCATGTAGAAATTAGTGCATTTTCCAGATTAGTCTGCATAACACAATTCTCAACATTCAGCATTATTTCTGCTGCATAGAGTTTTATCTGAGAGGCTCTGAGGTTGTGAGGGAGCCAGTAAGAGTGAGAGCATGAGTGTGTATGAGAAAATCCAGGGGAGTAAGAGTGTGTGTGTGAGGGGGGGGGGGGGGGAGAGAGTGTCTTACACCCTGAGAGTGTATCAGTGTCTGTGAGAGTGAGAGGTTATGGTGGGTATAAGAGCATGAATGTGTAAGTATGTGACAGTGTATGTGTGAGAGAGAATGGACATGTGAGTGTATGTGTGAGAGAGAGAGGATAACCTCCTAATCCTCGACAATATCAGGGTGACTGGAAATCAAGAGCTCCCATGTATGGACAGCAGGGGCTTTTTAAAATCCTTATTAGTTTTAATTATTGTGTGTTATTTGATATATGTGCTGTTTTGAAATATTATTGGTGTGTGGGAAATTATAAAAATGTATATGATTTTAATTAATAGAAATTCTATTTATCAGTAATTTTAAAATATTCTTTTATTAGTATGGTTTTACTATTATAACTGATGCTTTATGTTTCTTAATTTTATTGTTTTATGAGGAATGGTGGTTCTGTTTATAAATGTCATAATAAATAAGTATGCACTAAAATCCAACCCCATCCATAACCCCGCCCCCATATGACCAAAGCCCCACCCTCACCCCGCCCTCGCCCTGCAAGGGCGGGGCAAGGGGTCACCGCAACATGAGGAACTGTATTTCGGGGTCACGGCATTAGAAAGGTTGAGAACCACTGCCATAGATAGTCTAATAAAGATGATGTAGTGCATGAAAAAGGGTTGACACTGTTTTGTGTGCACCACGTGGTAAACCATTTCCATTTAGCACGATAGGTCTTTCGTGTGGAGGTTTACATGAAGCTACAAGCACTTGAGAGACATTGGTTGAAAGATGGAGTGGTTGCAAGATCAAGCTTTCATCATCCATGCTGTTAGGGATAGGGATTGAAGATTGGGATGACGCAACCTGGCCTGATCCTGAGTTGAGAGTGGGTGCTGTGCCCAGGCGAATTGGGTCTCTGATCGAGAGGTCGAGGAGTATTGGAAACCATACTTGTCGAGGCCAACATGGGGCTATGAGTATCATGGACCCTTTGTCCTGTTGTAGCTTCACTAGGGTTTTGGTTATTAGCGGTATCGGAGGATACACGTATAGAAGACTTGAGTTCCAGTGGCGAGCAAAGGCATCCCTGGGTAAGCGGTTTCTCTGCTTGTACAGGGAGCAAAATCTGTCCACTTTGTAATTCAGTTGTGATGCAAGAGGTCTACTGTTGGTTGACCCCAACGTTAAAAGATCTTGGTCGCCACTTCTGGCTCCAGAGACCACTCGTGAGTTTGGAATTGACCACTGAGGTGATCCGCCACTACGTTGTGAATGCCTGCCAGATAAGTGGCCCGGAGAAACATTGAGTGTGTTAGGACCCAGTCCCAAATTTGTGGTGCTTCTTGACAAAGGAGATACGAGCCCGTACCTCCCTGCTTGTTATGTACCACATGGCTACTGTGTTGTCTGAATCAAAACAGTCTTGTGGGAAAGGCAGTCCTTGAACGCATGCAGCGCATAACGTATAGCTCGAAGCTCTAGGAAATTTATTTGAAATGCAGCTTCGAGTTTTGTCCAAGTACCTTGAGAGTCTGCAGATGGCCAATGTGTGCTCCCCACCCGAAGGTGGATGCATCTGTAGTTAATGTCACTTGCGTAACCGGTTGTTGGAAAGGTAAGCCTGTAAGCAAGTTGTCTATATGTTTGTCCACCATAGGAGCGAGGACAGTAGTTGCTGAGTTATTTGAATTGGATAAGACAGTGGTTGAATGGCTTGTATCCATTGGTTTCTGAGTGTCCATTGAGTAACTCTCATGGCTAATCTGGCCATAGGAGTGACGTGAACTGTGGAGGCCATGTGACCCAAAAGAGTGAGACATTGATGGGCTGTTATTTGCGTCCGTGTGCGTAGAGAGCCTGCTAACAAGGCGAGTGTCTGTGCACGGTCTTTTGGAAGGAAAGCTTTTGCCGTTATGGTGTTTAATTCTGCACCGATGAATTGTAACAGGTGAGATGGTATGAAGTGGGATTTCTGGTAGTTGATGAGGAATCCCAACGAATGGAGTAGAGTTATTGTGAGCTTGAGAGAGTTGAAAGCTCCTTGTCTTGTTTGACTTCTGATGAGCCAATTGTACAGGTAAGTAAACACGTGCACATCCTCCTTGTGCAAGTGGGCAGCTTCCACTGCCAGGCACTTTGTGAACACTCGAGGTGCTGAGGCTAGGCCGAATGGTTGCACCTTGTATTGAAAATGTTGACTTCCTACTAGGAATCGCAGATACTTGCGATGAGGAGGGAATATTGGAATGTGAGCGTAAGCGTCCTGAAGATCCAGAGAAAAGAACCAATCTCTTTTTTGAAGAAGAGGCAGCATGGTGTCCAATGACACCATCCTGAATTTTTCTATTTTCAGGTATTTGTTGAGTTTCCGGAGGTCCAATATGGGACGTAGGCCTCCTACTTTCTTTGGAATGAGGAAATATCGGGAGTAGAATCCTCTGCCCTGCTGAGGCCGGGGAACTGGTTCCATGGCCCTGGCTCTCAGAAGGGTGGATAATTCTTTTTGTAAGAGTGTGGATTGATTGTTTGCTGTCCAAAACAAGGTGGGTGGAGTATCATTTGGTACAGTGAGAAAGTCCAGGTGATACCCTTGAGATGTTAAAGGGTACCCATTGGTCTGTGGTGATGTGCGACCAATTGTGTTGGAAGAAAGTGATCCGACCTCCTACTGGTAAATTTGGGGTCAGATTGGCAGGTAGGCTTCTGTTCTCCGGTGAAATTTCAAAATCCCGAAGTTGGGCCTGTCTGCGGTGGGGGTTGAGCTCTAGGTGGTCTTGGTTGTCGGGCCTGCTGTCTTTGTGCTGGCCTAGATGACCTTCCACGGGCAGGAGGTGGATAGTACCGCCATGGCCTATAATATGGCCATTTTGAATCTTTCCTTGGGAGTCTTCGTGAAAATGTTTGAGACTCTTGAGGAGCAGAGGAGAGCTGTCGCAAGGTTTCAGAATGTTCCTTCAGCTAGGAAACTGCCTCTTTTACTTTATCTCCAAAGAGATTGTCCCCTGCACAAGGGAGATCAGCAAGTTTCTCCTGCACTTCTGGTCTCAGGTCGGAGGCCTTGAGCCAGGCCCATCTGCGGGCACTTATGGCAGTGGCCGACATTCTAGATGACGTCTCGAAGCTATCGTAAGCTGCACGAACTTCGTGTTTCCCAGCCGCCAGGCCCTTATGGATGAGACTACTGAAGGAATCTTGGAATTGCTGGAGAAGAGATTCTGAGAGCTCCTGAATTTGTTTCCACAAATTACGCTGATATTGCGTCATATATAGTTGGTAGGACGCAATTCTGGAAACTAACATGGACCCCTGAAACATTTTCCTGCCTATGGTGTCTAAAAACCTATTGTCTTTTCCAGGAGGATTGGATGAATGAGGCTTTATTCTTTTTGACTTCTTTGAGCTGACTCAACTAACAGATTGATGGGGTAATTCAGTCTTTTGGAAGCCTGGGATATGTTGGACTAGATACGTAGCATCAGTTCTTTTATTCACCGGTGGTATGGTGCAGGGATGCTCCCATAGCCTGTGTTGTAAATCAGCTAGGCCTTCATGAACTGGAATCACCAGGACCTCTTTAGGTGGGTCCACGAATTGTAATACCTCCAGAGTTTTTTGTCTAGTATCCTCTTCAGATTCCAGCTGAAAGGGGATGGTGTCAGCCATATCCTTGATGAAATTTGAAAAGGAAAGGTCCTCTGGAAGGGAAGGTTCTGAGAGGAACTTCCTCTGTCAGTGTTTGGATCCTCCAAGTGTCCAGTGAACGTGGACAAGGAGTCATCGATGGAATAGGCGAGATGGCATTGGACGGCATCGATGGTTTCTCCAGTGGCTTCGATGGAAATAGTGGACACGAGATTTCGGATGGACCTGGAATAGGTTCAGGCATCAGTATTTCCTTCAGTATTTCTTCTTCCATCAGTGTTCGCATCGGTACATCTGATGGTTGTACCAGATGGTACCGATGAGTGTATCCAGTTTTGCTAAAATTGGCGCAAAGAGGACATATCCGGCATCGGCATCGGTTGGAATGGGACCGGCGATGGCATCGGAATGGGCACTGGTGACAGGAGTGGAACCGGTACCGCGATGGTGCTGGCATCGATGGCTGAATCGTGTCGCTGCTGGCATCGGAGGCATGTCACGGAGTGCGTCTCAAACTGCCTGGCGGATGTAACCATCCAGTTCCGCCCTATAGCTGGTGAAACCAGAGCAAGCTACAAGGGGAGGCAGCGAAGGCAATACCGGTACCTCCACAGGGCCCCTGTGGAGGTAACAGTTCCCGGCACCATATCGGTGGGGATTGCCTAGGAGTCGAAGGCCTCGGTGTACATGGAGAGTCCTCTCTCTGAGGTTTCTTCGGAGCTGATTCGAGACTCGTCGATGGAACTCGTTATCGGATCCACTTCAGGATCGTGAGGCCTCCGGTGTCAATGACGATGTTTCTTCTGCCGATGTTCGAACGCCTTTCTCGATGACAATGTAGACTTTATCGATGATTTTGAGGGGTTTGGGGTCGGCCGATCACCTGCTTCATCCGGCCTATGTTTTTTAAGGATGACCCTTCCTGATCGCTCCAGCTGGAGACGACTGTGTGGAAATCGATGTCGATGGATTTGTTGGAGATGGAATAAATGTTCCATTTTCTCCATGCACAGTCTTCTGCCTTTCGGCGTCATCTCGGCACATCTTGGGCACGTCGAAACGTCATGTCCCTCGTTCGAGGCAAAGTACACACTTGATGTGTTGGCTCCGTGATGGACATGGTGCGGGAACAATTCAGGCACTTCTTAAAACCCGTAGCCATAACGAAGGCCAGGCAGCCATAGACGGCCTTATGACACGGTTTTATGGTAACGGAACCGACCGGAAAAATGTAAAGACTTCCCGACGATGGAAAAAAGGGAGACCCCTTTGGTGCTCTAAAGTTTTTCCGAGTTTTTGACAACTTTTTTATGTAGTGAAAAATTCACCACACAGGACTCCTAGAACCGCAAGGCTAACGGCTTCGCGGAAAAAAAGAAGACTGAAGGGAGACCCCTGTGGCTCAAGGGATCATGGCAAGCTGGGCATGCTCAGTAGGCTCAGGATGCCAGTCAAAGGTTTCTAGAAACTGACAAAGTTTTCGGGATAGGGCTCCATCAGTGACGTCACCCATATGTGAGGATTAGCATCCTGCTTGTCCTGGGATAAACACAGAAATGTGAAGACAGAAAGACCATATGGCCTATCTAGTCTGCCTATTCATTCTAACTGCTCAGCAATCTAATCACTACCTCCAGAAAAGGAAGACCAGAATAGAAATGAGGAGGCAGAGAGAAAACTAAGACAAAGCCAAGAGCAAAAGAGAAGATAAATTCAAGCTACAGACACAAAGGTTGGAAAATTATTTTAAGTTTTGGTGAAGATTTCTGTGCTAGCTGGGATGGGTCCAGGGTGAGAAAGGCAGGTGGTATTTGCCCATTTTTTTCCAGTTTGCAGTCATCAAGGTAAATAGGTATTTATCAGAAGGATGGGGAGGGGAAGGAGGTTGTGGTAGTGTGTGATTCCAAGGGTTAAAATCTCTCTTAAAAATTCCCCCTTAGCAGCTCCAATATTGATAGGGGCTGTGGTCAACATTGTCAAAAATCAAAACAAAAAATGCCCTTGCTATATCTCACAGGATTTCTGAACTTTCCAAGCAAAGCATGAGAAACATCACATGCAGCTGTGGCCCTAGATATGGACTACTGAGCTGCCAGGTTCTGCAGGCATTGGACTGGATCTAGCCTGGAATCTGTGAGTGCCAGGATAAGTGCTGCAAGGGATGGGGAGGCAAGAGCAGTTTCATTTAAAAAAAAAAATGTGTACCTTAGCAGAGCACAAAAGTGAACTAAGCCTGTGGAGGAGGGGTAATTACAAACAAAGATGAGTTGAGATTGTCAATCAAGGGAAGCTTAATGTGCTAAAGAAGGATAAGGAGAGGGGAAAGGCTGAATGAACTAAGCCTGCAGAGGAAAAGATCTGATGACCGATAAAGGGGGAACCTGCTGGAAAGGATGGAAAGAGGAACTGGGAGAGCAAAAGAGAAGGATATGTCAAATGGAAATAGGGAGCACTGAGAGGAGAGGATCACCTTGCTGGTGGCTGAAAGGAATCAGTAAGTTTTTACTTGGGACATTATCTTTTTTAAAAGTATTGGGGCAAAGTTAACTATTTGGGAATATTATTTAGTGTGTTTGTGCTTTTAATAGACAGTAAGGCAGTGAATAAACAAGTTAGACTGTTTGTATTTTTAAATAGTCAGTCAATAAGGCAGCTAGTAAGCAATAGGTAGTGTGTTTATTTTTAAAAGTCTGCAGAACTAAGTGTTCTGCAGACTTTTAAGAACTGAGTATTTGTATTTAATACAAAACTGAGTGTTTGTATTTAAAAAAAAAACCACCCCCAAAAAAGTAGCCAGAAGATAGAAATAAGCTAGGAGCAGTGTATTCCGAAGTAAAAAGGTTGAAAGTTCAGCTCAATTACTCACCTTGGAAAGATGTTGAGGTAGTAGTGTGTGTGATTTGGTTTGAATAGGTACGAACATTTGTTAATCAAGAGAGCAGTCAGGTCACTCTGGCTGACTAACTGAAGTTACTGTTTGTATTTCCAACCCTCCCACCCTTTGCCTACCCACCCTAGCCTCATCCTATAATAATATAGGCAGGTGATACTTTCACACAAAAAAAAAAAACAAAACACTTTATTGAGAGTTTGATCAGGACCCCGGTAAGGCCACTACCAGACATATAATGAATTCAATATACATTTAAAGGACGTTAGACACATTCCTACTCCCCATAGCAACCTAAACCTTAACTAGGAACTGATCAAAATTGAGATGAAGGCAGCAGTCCAGCAGCAAGAGGGGGGCTTCCCAGTCTTTTGCCTGTACTAAAAACTCACCTGAGCTAAAAATTTCCTAACTTATCCCTATCAATTAAAAAGCAGAATGAAAATACAAACAAAAACAAACTTTGAAATGTTTGTATGCTAATGCCAGAAGTCTAAGAAGTAAGATGGGAGAATTAGAATGTATAGCAGTGAATGATGACATAGACTTAATTGGCATCTCAGAGACATGGTGGAAGGAGGATAACCAATGGGACAGTGCTATACCAGGGTACAAATATTATCGCAATGCAGAGAGGAGCACCCTGGGCGGCGGTGTGGCGCTTTATGTCCGGGATGGCATACAGTCCAACAGGATAAACATCCTGCATGAGACTAAATGCAAAATTGAATCTTTTAGGTAGAAATCCCTTGTGTGTCGGGGAAGACTATAGTGATAGGCGTATACTACCGTCCACCTGGCCAAGATGGTGAGACGGATAGTGAAATGCTAAGAGAAATTAGGGAAGCTAACCAAATTGGTAGTGCAATAATAATGGGAGTCTTCAATTACCCCAATATTGACTGGGTAAATGTATCATCGGGACTCGCTAGAGAGAGAACGTTCCTGGATGGAATAAATGATAGCTTTATGGAGCAATTGGTTCAGGAACCGACAGAGAGGGAGCAATTTTAGATCTAATTCTCAGTGGAGCACAGGACTTCGTGAGAGAGGTAACGGTGGTGGGGCCACTTGGCAATAGTGATCATAATATGATAAAATTTGAATTAATGACTGGAAGAGGAACAGTATGCAAATCCACAGCTCTCGTGCTAAACTTCCAAAAGGGAAACTTTGATAAAATGAGAAAAATTGTTGGAAAAAAACAAAGAAGCAGCTACAAAAGTAAAAAGTGTGCAAGAGGCGTGGTCATTGTTAAAAAAAATACCATTCTAGAAACACAGTCCAGATGTATTCCACACATTAAGAAAGGTGAAAAGGCGGCAAAACGATTACCGGCATGGTTAAAAGGGGAGGTGAAAGAAGCTATTTCAGCCAAAAGATCTTCATTCAAAAATTGGAAGAAGGATCCAACAGAAGAAAATAGGATAATGCATATGCGTTGCAAGTTAAATGTAAAGACATTGATAAGACAGGCTTAATAGAGAATTTGAAAAGAAGTTGGCCGCAGAGGCAAAAACTCACAGCAAAAACGTTTTTAAATATATCCGAAGCAGAAAGCCTGTGAGGGAGTCAGTTGGACAGTTAGATGATGGAGGGGTTAAAGGGGCACTTAGAGAAGATACGGCCATTGCGGAAACATTAAATGATTGCTTTGGTGTTTACTGAAGAGGATGTTGGGGAGGTACCCGTACTGGAGAAGGTTTTCATGGGTAATGATTCAGATGGACTGAATCACATCACGGTGAACCTAGAAGATGTGGTAGACCTGATTGACAAACTGGGCTCCAAGGGCGATCCGGGAAACTACAGACCGGTTAGACTGACTTCAGTGCCAGGAAAAATAGTGGAAAGTGTTCTAAACATCAAAATCACAGAACATATAGAAAGACATGGTTTAATTAATTTATTTATTTTTATATACCGAATTTCCTGTATAGAATACATATCACACCGGTTTACAGAGAACTGAACTGTCGCCCCAGGAGGCGGATACATGGAACAAGGTTAATACGAACTTAGGTTGATACAAACTTACAGTGAACAAATGGGATGCAATTAAAAACATGAATGCTAACAAGATTGGTACAATTAGAACATATTTACAATGACATATATACAGTGTAATGAGTGGAGGAACGGCTGTGAAGCACCATTCGTCGGACCTTAACCCTCCGGGAATGCTTGGCTGAATAGCCATGTTTTTAGTTTCTTTTTGAAAACCAAAGGGCAGGGTTCTTGGCGGAGGTCCGGTGGGAGCGAGTTCCAAAGGGGAGGACCTGCTGTGGAGAGGGCGCGATTCCTTAGTGAGGTTTTGGCCGGCTGGGTGTGCAGCATGTCCTTGAACGCTCTTCTGATGGGTCTATTGGAAGTGTGTGGCTGCAGTTGGAAGGTTAGGTTGAGGGGGGAGATGTTGTGTAGAGCCTTGTGGATCATCATGAGGGCTTTAAAGAGAATCCTGAATTTAATTGGCAGCCAGTGGAGGTTCTGAAGGATAGGGGTAATGTGTTCCCTTTTGTTGGTGTTTGTGAGGATCCTAGCAGTCGCGTTCTGGACCATCTGAAGTGGTTTGATTGTGTTAGCGGGTAGGCCCAGCAGGAGTGAATTGCAGTAATCCAATTTCGGAAGGATGATAGCTTGTAGTACCAAGCGGAAATCTCGGAGGTGGAGTGGTTTTAATTTTTTTTAATACTTGCAATTTGAAAAAGCATTCCTTGGTGGTGTTGTTTATGAATTTGTTTAAGTTGAGTTGATTGTCGAGCAGCACACCAAGGTCTCTTACATGCAGAGCGTGGTCAATTGATGTATTGGCGAGTTGGGAAGAAATTGGGGGGTTGAGAGGAATGCAGTTGTCCGGAGCTATTTGGAGGAATTCGATCTTGTTGGTGTTAAGGACGAAGTTGCGGCTGTTGAGTAGATTGTTGACTGCTGAGAGGCAGCTGTTCCAATGGGACCATGTTTTGTGAAGTGACTCTGAGATGGGGATGAGGATCTGTATGTCATCCGCATATAGGAAGTGCATTAGCTTGAGGTCGGTGAGTAGATGGCAGAGTGGGAGGAGGTAAATATTGAATAGGGTAGGTGACAGGGAAGATCCTTGGGGTACCCCCATGTTAGATCTGATTGGGTGTGATTCTTTATTATTGATCCTTACCTTGTAAAACCTGTTTTCAAGGAAGGATTTGAACCAGTTGAAAGCCGATCCTGTGATGCCAATGTCTGCTAGTCGCTGTAGTAGGGTCATGTGGTTCACGGTATCAAACGCTGCGGATAGATCCAGAAGTGCGAGAAGGAATGGTTGACCTTTTTCCAGGTTTAGGAGAATGGTGTCTGAGAGAGAGGCTAGTAAAGATTCCATGGTTCAGGGCCTTTCGGAATCCGAATTGAGTTGGAGTGAGGATGTCATTTTCTTCGAGGTATTCGGATAGTTATCTGTTTACTATCTTCTCCATGAGTTTGGCGATCATAGGAAGGTTAGCTATGGGGCGGAAATTAGCTGGGTCTGAGGGTGGAAGGTTGGGTTTTTTTAAGAGAAGTTTAAGCATCGCAGTCTTGAGTTGGTCTGGGACATGTCCTTGAGACAGTGAGCAGTTTATGATGTCTGCAACTGGCTTGGCGATGATATTTGGAATGGAGAAAAGCAGGTTGGATGGTATGTAGTCTGAAGGTTGAGATGAGGGTTTCAGCTCCTTAAGGATGTTTTCTATTTCTAAGGAAGATGTCAATTCGAAGGTATCTAAGGTTGAATTTTTTTGATGGAGGATTGAGAGCGAGGGTTGAGAGCCGGTGGGGAATGGAGAAGTAGGCGAAGGCGAGGGCCTCGTGAGGGGTGCAACAAGGGTGGAAATTTTTTTCTCAAAGTAGTATGCCAATTCATTGGCCTTGTTGGTAGCTTGATCGTCTGGGATGAGGGGTGTGGTCGGTTTTCTGAGGGCTGAAACGTAGGAAAATAATGCTCTGGAGTCAAAGATAAAGTGGTGGATCTTTTTAGAGAAGAATTCTCTCTTAGTTCTATTGATGACATTTCTGTAGGCGTTTAGGCAGGATTTGTAGGCAGAGAGGGTTGTTGTGGAGGGGTTTTTACGCCACCTGTTTTCTTTACTTCTAAGTTCCTGTTTAAGCGACTTTAGTTCAGGAGTGAACCAGGGTTTCCTGTTGTCCTTATCCGGGTGAAGTGTTTTTGTGGTCATAGGGCACACTCGGTCTGCTACTTTGTTAGTGATGTTAATCCAAGAGGAGGTGGCAGTGTTGGAGTCAAAGAGGTCGAGGTGAGCTAATTCCTTGGAGAGATGCGTACTGAGGAGTTCTCCGGAGCAGGGTTTCCGGACTGTTACGGAGGTTAAATGGGTTGCCTGGGGAGGGTGTTCCTTGATCTCTAGGACAGTAGAGATGACTTGGTGGTCTGACCACGGGACTGGTGAGCATGTTGGGTTGATATGGGGCGATATTCCCTCATTTATGAAAATAAGGTCTAAAGTGTGTCCAGCTTTGTGAGTGGGATTGTTGACAATTTGTCTGAATCCCATATGGTTGAGTGTGGAGAGTATGGTTTCGCAATTCGTCGAGCGTGGTTGAGCGTTAACATGCAGGTTAAAGTCTCCCATCAGGATGGCTGGTTTTTCCAGTATTAAGGTGTTTTGCGGTGAGTTCGATGATGAGGGAGGGGTCTGCTTCAAGAATTCCTGGTGGCGCGTAGATTAGACCGATTTGGAGGCATTTTGATTTAAAGAGGGCAAATTCCAGGTTGGATGAGGTATTTGCGAGCTGTAGGGTTAGACCTAAACCTTTTTTGGCTGCCAGGAGCAGCCCTCCTCCCCTTTTTTTGAGTCTGGGAATAGAGTGGAGGTCATAAGCCTGAGTGGGGAGCTGATTTATTAATACTGTGTCTGAGGTTTTCAACCAGGTTTCTGTGATAGCACAGATGTCTGGTTTGGTTTCTGAAAGGAAGTCGTTGAGGATGTGCGTTTTCCTGGTGATGGATTGTGCGTTGAATAATGTCAGTGAGAATAGTGCAAGGCCAAGAATTTGTGTGACTGGAGTCAGCATGGCTTTACCCAAGGCAAGTCTTGCCTCACAAATCTGCTTCACTTTTTTGAAGGAGTTAATAAACATGTGGATAAAGGTGAACCGGTAGATGTAGTATACTTGGATTTTCAGAAGGCGTTTGACAAAGTTCCTCATGAGAGGCTTCTAGGAAAAGTAAAAAGTCATGGGATAGGTGGCGATGTCCTTTTGTGGATTGCAAACTGGCTAAAAGACAGGAAACAGAGAGTAGGATTAAATGGACAATTTTCTCAGTGGAAGGGAGTGGGCAGTGGAGTGCCTCAGGGATCTGTATTGGGACCCTTAATTTTCAATATATTTATAAATGATCTGGAAAGAAATACGAGTGAGATAATCAAATTTGCAGATGATACAAAATTGTTCAGAGTAGTTAAATCACAAGCAGATTGTGATAAATTGCAGGAAGACCTTGTGAGACTGGAAAATTGGGCATCAAAATGGCAGATGAAATTTAATGTGGATAAGTGCAAGGTGATGATTATAGGGAAAATTAACCGATGCTATAGTTACACAATGTTAAGTTCCATATTAGGTGCTACAACCCAAGAAAGAGATCTAGGCGTCATAGTGGATAACATATTTAAATCGTCGGTTCAGTGTGCTGCGGCAGTCAAAAAAGCAAACAGAATTGGGAATTTTTAGAAAGGGAATGGTGAATAAAACGGAAAATGTCATAATGCTTCTGTATCGCTCCATGGTGAGACCGCACCTTGAATACTGTGTACAATTCTGGTCGCCGCATCTCAAAAAAGATATAATTGCGATGGAGAAGGTACAGAGAAGGGCTACCAAAATGATAAGGGGAATGGAACAGCTCCCCTATGAGGAAAGACTAAAGAGGTTAGGACTTTTCAGCTTGGAGAAGAGACGGCTGAGGGGGGATATGATAGAGGTGTTTAAAATCATGAGAGGTCTAGAACGGGTAGATGTGAATCGGTTATTTACTCTTTCGGATAATAGAAAGACTAGGGGGCACTCCATGAAGTTAGCATGTGGCACATTTAAAACTAATCGGAGAAAGTTCTTTTTTACTCAACGCACAATTAAACTCTGGAATTTGTTGCCAGAGGATGTGGTTAGTGCAGTTAGTATAGCTGTGTTTAAAAAAGGATTGGATAAGTTCTTGGAGGAGAAGTCCATTACCTGCTATTAATTAAGTTGACTTAGAAAATAGCCACTGCTATTACTAGCAACGGTAACATGGAATAGACTTAGTTTTTGGGAACTTGTCAGGTTCTTATGGCCTGGATTGGCCACTGTTGGAAACAGGATGCTGGGCTTGATGGACCCTTGGTCTGACCCAGTATGGCATGTTCTTATGTTAAGAGGGAGTAGGGAGTGGAGTAAGCAGAGGGGGTTAAACCTTCTGACCCCCTAATATAAACTAAAGTATGCCTATGCAGGAGAAGGAATTTTAAAACGTGCAAAAGGAAGTAGGGAGGGGATGGGGAAAAGAGAATTAGATGGGGAAAGAAGGAGGAAGTAATTAGGATAATATGAGAAAAAAAGGGGGGGCTTGAGATAACAAAATGTTGCTTACCTGTAACAGGTGTTCTCACAGGACAGCAGGATGTTAGTCCTCACATATGGGTGACATCATCAGGATGGAGCCCAATCACGGAAAACGTCTGTCAAAGTTTCCAGAACTTTGACTGGCCCCTACTGGGCATGCTCAGCATGGCACTAAACCTGCAGCCAGCAGGGGTTCCCCTTCAGTCTTATTTGAAAGCTATAGGCAGTGCCAAAAAATAAAATAACAAAACGTTATGAACCCAACACTGCAGGGCGGCGGGTGGGTTTCGTGAGGACTAACTTCCTGCTGTCCTGTGAGAACACCTGTTACAGGTAAGCAACATTTTGCTTTCTCACAGGACAAGCAGGATGGTAGTCCTCACATATGGGTGAGTACCAAGCTGAGGATGTCCAAACATGCACCAAACGTACCCAAAGGCGTGCAACAGGCACAACAACTGGGGTGGAATTTGGTAGAAAGCATCCTGAACCCCACCGGGCAGGTGGAAGGCTTTTGGTACATCATGTTGTACATAGGTTACAAAGGACAGACTGGCCGAAGATGGAATCTTGTCCTCCGGCTTTGTCCAAGCAATAGTGGGCTGCAAAGGTGTGGAGAGAACTCCAGGTGGCAGCCCTGCAAATGTCAGGAAGTGGCACCGATTGGAGGTGTGCTACTGAAGTTGCCATGGCCCTCACAGAGTGTGCTTTAACACGGTGTTGGAATGGAATGCCCGCTTGCTGATAGCAGAAGGATATGCAGTCCGCTAACCAGGAGAAGACAGTCTGCTTTCCCACAGGTTTCCCTAACTTTTTATGGTGGAAAGAGACAAATAATTGAGTGTTTTCCCTGTGGGCAGCTGTACGATCTAGGTAAAACGCTAGAGCCCGTTTACAGTCAAGGGTATGCAGAGCCTGTTCTCCTGGGTGGGCATGGGGCCTGGGAAAAAAGGTAGGTAGTATGATGGATTGATTAAGATGAAAATCTGAAACAACCTTAGGTAAGAATTTCGGGTGAGTGCGTAGTACCACCCGGTCCTGCAGACGTTTAGTGTAAAGCGGATAGGTAACTATGGCCTGCAATTCACGAACTCTGCGACCTGAAGCGATGGCCAAAAGGAAAATCACTTTCCATGTGAGATATCTAAGGTCACAAGAGTGAAGAGGCTCAAATGATTGTTTCATGAGCCGACCTAGAACTAGATTAAGGTCCCAAGAAGGGGCCGGAGGACATAGCGGAGGCTTGATGTGGAGCAAGCCCTTCAAAAAACGTGTTACAAGGGGGTGTACTGATATAGAGACATCCCCGATACCTTTATGGAAGGCGGCTACCACGCTGACATGCATCCTAATGGAGGAAGTCTTAAGACCTGACTCTGATAAATGCCAGAGATAGTCCAGAAATTTCGGGATTGGACAGGAAAAGGGGTCAAGGGACTGAGAAGAGCACCATGATGTAAACCTTTTCCATTTGTAAGAGTAAGCTTTTCTTGTGGAAGGCTTCCGGAAAGCAATCAAGACACGGGAAACTGACTCAAAAAGGTTAAGTGGTTGAAGGATTAACCTTTCAACATCCATGCAGTCATGGAAAAGGCATGAAGATTGGGATGTCGTAGGCACCCGTCGTTCTGAGTGATCAGAAGCGGCTCCTGTCCCAAGGGAATGTGCCTGCGGATGGAGAGGTCCTGAAGTATTGGGAACCACACTTGGCGTGGCCAGTGAGGTGCTATCAGGATCATAGTTCCCTTGTCCTGACGTAACTTCACGAGAGTCTTCGAGAGAAGAGGAAGTGGAGGGAATGCATAGAGCAGACCGGATGCCCACGAGAGGGAGAATGCGTCTCTGGGTTGAGAGTGTTTGCTGCGAATGAGAGAGCAGTAGTTCTCCACTTTGCGGTTTTGTGGGGACGCAAAGAGATCTATCCGAGGATATCCCCATTGTTGGAAGATGGAGTTCGCTACCGAGGGATTGAGAGACCACTCGTGTGGCTGAAAGACGCGAATCAGCTTGTCTGCCAGCACATTGTCCACTCCCGGCAACCAGGTGACCCTGAGGTACATTGAATGGGAGACAGCTTCCGCCCAAATTGGTGCAGATTCCTGACACAGAAGGAAGGAGCCTGTGCCTCCCTGTTTGTTGATGTACCACATTGCCACCTGGTTGTCAGTCTGAATCAGGATGACTTGATTTGAGAGGCGATCCAGAAAGGCCCTGAGAGCATATCTGATTGCTCGAAGTTCCAGGAAATTTATTTGGTGTTTGGCTTCCTCTGGAGACCAAGAGCCTTGTGTCTGCAGTTCGGCTACATGAGCTCCCCACCCAAGGTTGGAAGCATCGGTGGTGAGAATGATTTGAGGATTTGGAACCTGGAAGGGCAATCCCTGGAGGAGACTGGTCTGATTTTTCCACCAGGCGAGAGACAGATGGAGTGAGTCTGTGATGTGGATAATGGTCGACAGAGGCTGAATAGCTTGAATCCATTGAGACCTCAGAGTCCAGTGCATGAGTCTCATGGCCAAGCGGGCCATTCGTATGACATGGACTGAGGATGCCATGTGTCTGAGGAGGATGAGAAATTGGCGTGCATTTGCGGAGTGCTGAGACTGCAGCTGGTGAGCAAGGGACGCAAGAGTCAGTGCTCGTTGTCGAGGTAGGAAAGCCTTTGCCTGTAAGGTGTCCAAGTCTGCCCCAATGAACGATAAGGTTTGAGGTTTAAGGATTTCTCATCAATTGTCATAACTGATGAGAAATCCTAACGAAATTAGAGCATGTAATGTTAGATTGAGGAACGATAAGGTTTGAGGTTTAAGGATTTCTCATCAATTGTCATAATTGATGAGAAATCCTAACGAAATTAGAGCGTGTAATGTTAGATTGAGGGACGACAGGAACAGCTTGCTGAGTGGGAGCCCTTATTAACCAATCGTCCAGGTAGGGGTAGACGTGAACACCTTGGGTTCTGAGGAAGGCTGCAACAACTATGAGGCATTTGGTAAAGACTTGTGGCACAGAGGCTAGACCGAATGGGAGCACTCGATATTGATAGTGCTTGGGGCCTACTAGAAACCTCAGGTACTTGTGATGAGCTGGAGATATCGCAATGTGGGTCTATGCGTCCTGGAGGTCCAGAGAAAAGAGCCAGTCTCCTCTTTGTAGAAGAGGTAGAAGCGATCCCAAGGTGACCATCTTGAACTTTTCTCACTGGAGGTACTTGTTGAGGGCCCATAGGTCCAGAACAGGACAGACGCCTCCCAATTTTTTGGGAATTAGGAAGTACCGGGAATAGAACCCTAGGCCTTGCTGAGAGTATGGAACGGGTTCTATTGCTCTTGATTGGAGAAGGAGGGAAACCTCTAGATCCAGAAGAATGGAGTGTTCGGATGTTCTCCACGTCTGTAGAGGTGGGGAGTCCGGTGGTAGGACGAGAAAGTTCAGATGGTAACCCTGAGCAATGATTGCCAATACCCATTGGTCGGATGTGATTGAATGCCACATGTTGTGGAAGTGGCACAATCGACCTCCCACTGGTACGTGCGACAGAGGAATCTGGCTGCTGCTCTCTAAGTGGAAGTCAAAAACCTGAAGCAGGTCCTGGTTGAGCAGCTGCCTGTGATTTTTGTTTACGGGCTTGACGACACTGCGGTTTTTGATAAGGTCTCGTGGCACGGGATCTGGATGGTGGTGGGTAAAACTTCTTCGAGCGGAAGAATGACTTCTTGGGGTCCTTTCTAAAAGGCTGTTTTGAGGAGAAGTCAGAAGGCATCAAAGAGAGCTGTCTTAGGGTCTCATGATGGTCTTTTAATTCTGCCACCGTCCGTTGAATCTGTTCGCCAAACAGATTATCTCAGACACAAGGCAGGTCGGATAACCAGTCTTGCACTTCTGGTCAAAGGTCAGAAGACGAGCTAGGCCCACAGTCTCACCGAAATGGCAGCTGCAGACACTCTGGTAGAAGTGTCAAAAATGTAATAAGATGTTCTAATCTCATGCTTGCCTGCCTCAAACCCTTTGTTCACTAGGGTTTGTAATTCTTCTTGAAATTGCCGAGGCAGGGAGTCTGAGAAGTCCTGTATTTGCTTAAAAATGACCCTGTTATATTGTGTCATATAAAGCTGATAGGCAGCAATTCGGGAGATGAGCATGGCCCCTTGGAATACTCGGCGACCAATGTTATCTAGGAACTTCTGTTCCTTTCCAGGAGGAACAGATGAGTGAAGTTTTGACCTCTTCGCCCTTTTTTGTGCAGACTCTACAACGACAGAGTGGTGATCAAGCTGAGATTTTTGAAAACCTGGGGCTGACTGTACCAAATAGGTGGTGTCAGCTTTCCTATGCACTGGAGCAATTGATCCAGGATGTTCCCAGTTCTTCTTAAGAAGATCGAGAAGGACTTGATGGATGGGAATGCAGGTGATTACCTTAGGGGCATTCAGGAATTGGAGCAATTCCAGCGTCTGGTGCCTATCATCCTGTTCAGTCTGCAACTGGAAGGGAACCAATTCAGACATTTCCTTCACAAAGTTTATAAAGAACTCCAGAGGAAGCGTTCTCCTCCTCTGGAGGAGAACACTTCCTACTCTCAGTGGGTGAAGGTGGTGAAGGTAAATCATCGGTGTCTGTTGAAGTACTCAATTATGCACTGAAGGACTACCATCCTGCTTGTCCTGTGAGAAAAGAGTGAACACAGGCAGGATTAGGGGCGTAGAGACTGTGGTGTGGACCAGCTGCAGAGGAGTGGGAAAGAGGCAGAGGTGGAGGAGCTAGGGTTTGGGAGATGCATGACTGATGGGTAGGACTAAATAGTCAGTTTTCCAAAAGGAGAAAAAGTTTATTAATAGAATTCCCCAGAGGTCTATATTAAGATCTATACTATTTAACATATTCTTAAATGATCCGGAGAAAGGAAATATGACCAAGGTGACAAAATTTGCAGATAACAAAATAGTTTTGAATTGTTGAAATAGCAGCAGATTGTGAAGAAATGCAGAAGGACCTTGAGACTAAGACTGCATATTTAAACAGTATAAGAACATAAGGCTTGCCATACTGGGTCAGACCAAGGAACCATCAAAGCCCAGTATCCTGTTTCCAACAGTGGCCAAGCCAGGATACAAGTACCTGGCAGGATCCCAAGGGGTAGATAAATTCCAAGCTGCTTATCTAAAGAATAAGCAGTGGATTTCTGCAGTTCTCCCTTAATAATTGTTAATGGATTTTTCCTCCAGGAACTTGTCCAAACCTTTTTTAATGCTTCTATACTAACAGCTTTCACCACATCCTCTGGCAATGAATTCCAGAAATTAATTATGCATTGAGCAAAAAAATATTTTCTCTTATTAGTTTTAAATCTATTACCTAATAACTTCATTGTGTGTCCCCTTGTCTTTGTACTTTTCAAAAGAGTAAACTACTGATTAATGTTTACTCGTTCCATTCCATTCATTATCGTATAGATCTCTGTCATATCTCCCCTCAGTTGTCTCTTCTCTAAGCTGAAGAGTCCTAACCTCTTTAGCCTTTCTTCATAGGGGAATTGTTCCATCCCATTTATTATCTTGGTCGCCCTTCTCTGTACCTTTTCTAATTCTGCTATAACTTTCTTGAGATGTGGTGACCAGAATTGAACACAATACTCAAGAGGAGGTTGCACCATGGAGCGATAGAGACATTATGAAATTCTCCATTCCTTTCCTAATAATACATATTTCATTTCTTCCCTGCTGCTGCATACTGAACAGAAGATTTCAATGTCTTTTCAAGACTCCTAATGTGGAACCTTGCATTCTGTAGCTATAATTTGGGTTTCTCTTCCCTAAGTGCGTTACTTTGCACTTGTCTATATTAAATTTTGCCATTTGCATGCCCAGTCTCCCAGTTTTGCAGTTTCCTCTTGCAATTTCTCACAATCCTCTTGTGATTTGACAACTTTGAATAATTTTGTGTCATCAGCAAATTTGATCACCTCACTTATTGTTCCCATTTCCAAGTCATTTTTAAATATATTAAAAAGCATTGGTCCCAGAATAGATCCCTGGGGCACTGATCTATTCACATTTTTCCACTGGAAAAATTTAACATTTAGCCCTACTCTCTGTTTTCTTTCTTTTAACCAATTGGCAATCCAAAATAGGACACTGCCACCTATCCCATGACTTTATAGTTTCCTAAGAAGTCTTTCATGAGGGACTTTGTCAAACACTTTCTGGAAATCTGGATACACTATATCAAATGGCTCACCTCTATCCACGTTTATTTACGCCTTCAAAAAATGAAGCAAATTTGTGAGGCAAGACTTCCCTTGGCAAAATCCATATTGGCTTGGTCCCATTAAACTATACTTATCTATACGTTTAGCAATTTTATTTTTTTGTTTTTTTTAACTTCATTTTTATTAAGTCAATGGATATTACAAATGCAAACAAAAGGAAATCATGAAAAGTGACAGCTGCTTAAATAGCACAATATCAACTATGAACACTGGCAATAAAGGAGTGACATCAAATGACTTATCAAAATTATTCCCTTAATAATACAGCAAATTAAAAAAGAAAAGAAAAACCCCTGCACCATCCATGCAAGAAATAGACCAGAGTAGACACTACTGCAGCAAATCAGTGTGGCCAGTACTTAGATACCTTATAAAACAAGTACAGCCTTGTTCCAGAAAACATAATACTCCCTAGAAGAAAGAGACCATAACAGGACTATGTCTTTTTTCCAAATCATTTACATGTTGTCCTATGAAGGCTTTCCATTGAGTAAGCAATGGGGCCTCTTCTGACTACCAAACACAACAATATGGACATTTTAGCCAGCCACTACAATGAAAGTTTTTGTGCCTGAAGGCAGAACAGACGGGCGATCCCAAAGGCACAAATATACAGAAATCCCAGACCAAGGTATTGCACATCCCACATCCCACTCCAAAACTGATACCATCCCTTGCCAAAAACTCTGCAATTTCTGACAGCCCATAAACATATGGCATAAGAGACCAGGGAGGTTCTTACATTTCAAGCAAAGATACGAATCGCAGAGTTTCATTTTCATCCCTAGCACACTAGATATACAAGTTCTGTGAAGAATCTTAAATTGAATCTCTCTCATAGTAACCGAGAGATAATGCTGATACATACTTTTAAAGGCCTGTTTTAAGAGCTTGGCAGAGATGTCCTTCCCCAGATTCATGCTCCACAGAGCGCTAAGTGCTGTACATGTGGGGCAGGTAAATGCATGGTTAACTGTCTTGAGCAAACACCAAGTTTGCTAAACTTAGCAGGTGTTTCTAAGAAACTGTCCTCCTCAGCATTCAGCACAATAGGAGATATATCACTGGCGCAGACACTCATACAGTAATGGCAGGCTTGCAAATATCTGCATTCTAGGAATGTCCCATTACATTCATTTGAGCAACTGAGGGAGGAACCAAGAAGATTCAGAGTCAACCAGCAGGGAGAGGTTATGGAGACACCACAAAACCACCCCTGAAAAACTGTATTGCCCAAGCCAGGCAGAAAGTCCGGGTTCCCAACCCATGTCAAAAAAGGAGAAACCAGCGAACTACAGTCAAGAAACCTCCTTTACCAAGACCAAGCCTTGCATATGGCAGTGAGCCAAATCGTTGTGACCTTCAAGGAAGATAGTTTAGCCGGATGTAACTGTAATAGGTTATTAGGTAAATAAGGGAATACCCAGTTCGACATCAATCCATCTATATATAGGGTGATGGGAGGCCCACTATTATACATAACATAAGAGACTGGCAACATTATTCAATTGCAAATCAGGAAGAGCCATCCCACCATACTTCCGAACTAGCTTCAGCATGTCATAGCTCACTCTTGCTCTCTGAATGTGCCAAATAAAACTACCAACCAATGCACGGAATACTTTGATACTCCTCACCTTGAGACACAGGAGAAACATTCGTAAGAGGAAAAGGATCTTAGGAAAAATCACCATCTTCAGCAGGGTACAGCGACCCATCATAGAAAGAGGGAGCCTCTTTAATGCATCAAATATTTAAGATTTTGCATGCAAGTATCAATATTACACTGTCCTACAATCTCTCATTTTCTCTAGTCTCGATTACTGCAACTCACTTTTCATTGGCCTTCCCAAATCTGCACTAAAACCACTCCAATTGCTACAAAATGCTGCAGCCAGAGTACTTACCGGCAAAAAGAAATCTGACCATATCACCCCGGTTCTGAGGAGCCTTCACTGGCTTCCAGTCGCTCAAAGGATCATATACAAGACCCTAACTACTCTACACAATGAAATCTACAAAGCAGACAACACTGCCCTCGATCACATGATTCAACTGCACAAAACACCTCGCACAACTAGGACCACCAGTAAATTGCAACTTGTCATACCCTCCCTTTCCTCTGCTAAACTATCAAAAACCAGGAATAGAGCCTTCTCTATTGCTGGACAGAAAGCATGGAACTTTTTACCAGATTATCTAAGCACAATCAGGGACATCAAATCTTTCAAAAAAGAACTTAAAACATGGCTATTTAGACAAACTCTCACAGATGAAGTTGGCTATTCTTATCTCTTTTGCTCTGTCTTGCTCTGTCTCAGTACCACTACAAACCTTTCTTAATTTAACTCCCTTCCCCCCCCCTGTCCTTCCTCTCCTACCCTCTCTAATTAAATTTGTGTCCTAAAACTTTTTCCTTCCCTATTTCCCTTGAACCCTTCCCTTCTCTACTCCATCTCTCCTATGAATAATCTCATTAACGCATCTCTGCTGCGTTTTTTTTTCATTTAAGTTGCGTCCTTTTATGCCTAACTCTACTTGCTCTCTCATCATATAGCTGATGTGTTGACTGGAATCTATTATCTCTCTTTTTTCCCACTTTTGCTATATGCCAAAATGTAACTTATCATCTGTTAACTGTTTTTAATATGTATTACTCGAATATGTTTTATGTATTAAGTTGTTTAAACTGTAAACCGGAGTGAAGGCTGCCTGCTATACTTCGGTATAAAGAAGAATCTAAATAAATAAATAAATAAATAAATAAATGGCGAAAATGAGTGCCTACGCAAGATTCTGGTAAAGTAGGAGATTTACTTAGATTTTTATATTCTGCTTTTCACACTTTTTTCAACACTTCAAAGCTGATTACATTCAGGTACGGTAGGTATTTCCCTATTCCCAGAGGGCCCATCATAGGGTTCCACATTAGGAGTCACCACTCAGGATAAGGATCTAGGTATCATCGTTGAAAATATGTTGAAATCTTCTGTTCAGTATGCAGCAGCAGCAAAGAAATGAACAAAATGTTAGGTATTATTAGGAAAGGAATGGAGAATAAAATGGAGAATATCATAATGTCTCTATCGCTCCATGGTGCAACCTCCTCTTGAGTATTGTGTTCAATTCTGGTCACCACATCTCAAGAAAGTTATAGCAGAATTAGAAAAGGTACAGAGAAGGGCGACCAAGATAATAAATGGGATGGAACAATTCCCCTATGAAGAAAGGCTAAAGAGGTTAAGACTCTTCAGCTTCGAGAAGAGACGGCTGACGGGAGATATGATAGAAGTTTGTACCTGTATAATTTTTTGGACTCAAAGCCAGGGCAATCAGAACACTTCGATTCAGAAAAAGATTTTAAAATATAATTTATTCAGCTGTTTATAAGAAAGTCCAAGACAAGTGTTCTGGGAGATGCAATATGACTGCCCTCTATTAGTAATAACTTGCATCTCAGTGAATCTCTGACATGCCCTGACTTATATAATCAAAATACAACATTCCCGAAGCTTCCAGAATGAATGACGTAACTGCCCAAAGATTTCCTTACAAAAAATACCTTATGCTGTTGTCATGACAATCTATCATGTATAGGAAATGCTTGTGAGGATCACTCCCCCCATTCTGAGAATTCCTAACCAACTAAACCTGTATATCCTCCCACCATAAAAAAGTTCCTTTATCAATCATGGCTTTGCTGGCTTTTGTTCTTCTGTTCTTCTCTTGATATTCTTTTGTTGTGTAAACAGGTAACAAGTCTGGTTTTTGAATAGAAACTCAGCATGAATTCCGTTTTGTGGCACCAGGATTTAATTAAAGCTGCACCCTCAGGGGCATCTTCATTTACCTGGCTCCTGTCAGTTGAAATAGGCATCTGCAAGACAAAAGCCTGCAGCCTGGACCCAGTATCTCTGTATTGTGGTGCAAACAGTCATTGATGCTTTTCTGGCCTTCTGTGCAGAACTTACAAGTTTCCTAAATCTTCTACATCCTTCGAATCTGTGATAGTCAGAAAGTCTTTCAGAGTTCATTCACCTCTGACAGGCCACATTACAGCAGAGGCATCTGGGAATTCTTGGTTATCTGCTCGGCCTATTCTTCATACCTGATGCAATGGAGAGTAAAAGTGACTTGCCCAAGGTCACAAGGAGCAACAGTGGGACTTGAACCCTGGTCACCTGGTTCTTAGCATACTGCTCTAACCACTAGGCTACTCCTCCATTTAATAAAGGAAAGGCCTCAAGACTTCCCATAGTTTAGTTTATAACCTGAAAAAGCTCCAAACTGGTTAATCACCTCTATAATGTTTTGCAAGCAGACTTGGGGATTCCCCACAAAAAAAGCAAAATGTCTGATAAAAGGCTCAATTTGATCATTTTCTTCCTGATCCTCAGGCCCTGAAACGAGTGAAGACTGCAATTTAGCCACTAAAGGTTCTAACACAAGAACAAACAATAAAGAAAACAAGGGACATCCCTGCCTGGTGCCCCAACCCAGAGTAAATATCTCAGAGAAGGACCCATTCACCAGCAACTGGGCCTGGGGACGATTGTACAATAGATTAACCCACTGCAAGAACCCGTCCCCAAACTTGAAGTGCCACAGCAACTCTACCAAATAAGGCCACTCCATGCGATTAAACGCCTTCTCCACATCTAAACTGGCAAGGATTCCCTTTGTGCTGTCCCTCAAAGGAGTGTACACGGCAAGCAATGCCTTTAAGATATTAGAGTTGGAGAGTCTACCTTTAAGAAAACCAGTCTGATCCTGGGAAACCACTGCCTTTACCACAGAGTTAACAAGCAGGGCTAAGACTGCAGCCAGAATTTTGATGTCTTGGTTGAGATAATCAAATTTGCAGATGATACAAAATTGTTCAGAGTAGTTAAATCACAAGCAGATTGTGATAAATTGCAGGAAGACCTTGTGAGACTGGAAAATTGGGCATCCAAATGGCAGATGAAATTTAATGTGAACAAGTGCAAGGTGATGCCTATAGGGAAAAATAGCCCATGCTATAGTTACACAATGTTAGGTTCCATATTAGGTGCTACAACCCAAGAAAGAGATCTAGGCGTCATAGTGGATAACACATTTAAATCGTCGGTTCAGTGTGCTGCGGCAGTCAAAAAAAGCAAACAGAATGTTGGGAATTTTTAGAAAGGGAATGGTGAATAAAACGGAAAATATCATAATGCCTCTGTATCGCTCCATGGTGAGACCGCACCTTGAATACTGTGTACAATTCTGGTCGCCGCATCTCAAAAAAGATATAATTGCGATGGAGAAGGTACAGAGAAGGGCTACCAAAATGATAAGGGGAATGGAACAGCTCCCCTATAAGACTAAAGAGGTTAGGACTTTTCACCTTGGAGAAGAGATGGCTGAGGGGGGATATGATAGAGGTGTTTAAAATCATGATAGGTCTAGAATGGGTAGATGTGAATCCGTTATTTACTCTTTCGGATAGTAGAAAGATTAGGGGGCACTCCATGAGGTTAGCATGGGGCACATTTAAAACTAATCTGAGAAAGTTCTTTTTTACTCAACGCTCAATTAAACTCTGGAATTTGTTGCCAGAGGATGTGGTTAGTGCAGTTAGTATAGCTGTATTTAAAAAAGGATTGGATAAGTTCTTGGATTCTATTACCTGCTATTAATTAAGTTGACTTAAGAAGGGAGATAGGTCTAAAGGCTGGGGCAAAGTGTGATCCTTACCCGGCCTGTGCAATAAAATGATCGAAGCAAGGTTGTGTCTGTCTGCAAACTCTCCCCGTTCACTTGCTTCATGGAACATATTTTTCAGAGGAGTGAGAGTGTCATCACCCAATAGCTTATAAAATTCTGAGCCTAGGCCATCAGGACCAGGGCCTTTGAGCAGCTGCAGCTGGGCAATAACAAAGCCGATCTCTGCTTCAGTAATAGGCCGCTCCAACAACTCCCTATCTCGCTCGCCCAATTCCGGCACCCCCAGGTCCTGAAAAAAATCCCGCTGTGCCAGATCACTGGCCAGTCCAGCCTTGTACAAAGATTTATAATACTTTTCAAATGCTTTTAAAATCAGGTGAGTGGTCCGTAAATCTTGCAAAGCAAAGGAAAGACGTGTAATAAGCCCCTTAGAGCGTGCACCAAAGTTCACCAGACAAGTTGGCAATCTCCCGATTTGTTTCCCCATTGATGCAGCTTATATTTAAGAGACAATAGATTCTGCAGCACCTTAAGGATTAGTAAAGCATTAAGCTCTGCCCGTGCTGCCTCTAACCACTCTTTAGAAGTCTGCCCTAGATCCCTCATATGCACCCTTTGCAGAGCCTTTTTTTTTTTGGTAGGCAATGATATGGCCACACTGGACTGCTTTAGCAGCATTCCAGAAAAATGATGGCATCAGTCTCAGGTCTCAGATTAAATTCCACTTATCTTTAAGAAACACTGTGAATCGTTTGTCATTGTAAAGATAGGGAGGCATGGACTAACAAAATGACCTAGGGAGTCAGGCATCAAAGCAAGAGTAGTTACCACCATCGCATGGTCAGAAGAGAGTACATCATAAATCTCACTCGCCACCAATTTGGTAAAAAAAGATTTAGTGAGAAGAATATAGTCAAGGCAAGAGTATACATTATGCACATTAGAGAAAAAAAGTATATTCAAGGTCATCCAAATGCAGAACTTGCCAGGAGTCAATTAACTGCAGCTCTTGAGACACAAAGCCCATCCCCAAGACAGCTTGTTTTTTCTTGGACATTTTAGGTGGTTTGCAGTCCACTAAAGGGTTATCAACCTCACAGAAATCACCACAGCATACCAATCCCATAAGGACACTTTGGCTACGAGAGTAGAAAAAATAATGATGAGAACAAACATTAGGTGCATACTAGTTGAGCAGCACCACCTTTTGTCCCCACCACCATGACAAAGCAACAATTAGGTTCAGAAAACTCCCTTTCTTTTTTAAAGTCAACAGTCTTACTAATCAAAATGGCCACACCCCGCTGTCAGACATTAGTAGAAAAAAAATAACCCACCCAATCACGGTGCAACTTTAAGTGTTCAACTTAATCCAGGTGTGTTTCCTGAAGAAAGGCAACATGTACCCCACAACTGCGCAGATCTGTGAGGAGTTTTTTTATCTTTTAATAGGGGAATGCAAGCCATCAATATTGACAGAAAAAAAAAAAGTTTATTAGATATACCACCAAGATGAAATGTAAGCTGCAGCAGTATCAATAAGAACCAACAGAGAGAGGACCCCCCCCCCCCCCCCAAGAAAAGGCCACATGGGAGAAACCTCCGGTCAAACAGATTAGAATAGGTTCGGATTCAACCATCTTGCAAACATACCCAAACATCCACACAAAACCCATCCATACAGAAATCCCCCCTCCCCCTGACATGTATCTCTGTTCCCCTTTAAAAAAATGAAAACCAATAAACTCTGTTCCATTCTGAATTATTTTAAATTGTTATTTTAAACTTGCAGTTTGTCCACGTGCAATGGCCTGCGATGAACTGCCTGCATACGTCTCGCTTCCCGTTAGCATGTATAGCGACTCTCTCGTGGACGTCCTGTACCGGCCATTGAATTGTCATGCCAAGGAGATTTGTGAAATGTCATCTCATCTAGCCAGAGATCTAACATTCTGTGTCTCCATGAAATTGAACTGTTCTGTGACATACTCCTTCTGAACCTAATGTCGTAGTTCAACCAAGCCCACCTGCCTCATTTCTGGTATCCAAGTACCTAATTAGGAAAGGCGCTTGTTCTGGCTCACGTTCCACTACAATGCTCAAATATATGAAATGCGTTGACCCAATTATGAATGTTCTTTGAAATTTTTGGTCGCTTCTCTTTTGTATCATTCACTGCGTCCCTTTCTCGACCTTCTGTCTCGTCTGCCTCTAGATCTTTTATTAACAGTGAGAATTTGTCTATGAATTCATGCTTCCAAATTTTTTTCTTAATCTTCTTAGGGACACTGATAGCTAAGGAACTAACCCCACACTGGACTTCTTCGTGAGCAGGAACCACTGTTCTGGTTTGGAATGTCGTAGCAGGAATGATGCACGTGCCTCCCATGGGCAGCATCATATTTGGCTCTGGGACCATGTCCCACACTGTTGCTGCTGAACCTTTTCGCTCTGATGATCGCTTCTTCTTCTTATAGAATTTCAAAGCATTGCGCATAACCTTTACTAGTACAACCTCATCATCACTGCGGCTAGTGGGTGAGGAAGTATCAGAAGGAAGAAGCCATTTGATGCTAGTCCACCCTCTAATCTTCTGTTTGAGAAGCATGGCACATTTATTTATTTATATTTATAAGCCGCAAAAAGCTTGCAAAAGCTTACAATAAATCTCGCGATCGGCGTTTGACCCATCGGGGTCCAGTGCAGGCCGCACCTCGCCGCAAGCACCCGGGACGCCGCCGACGATCCAGGCCGAGCCGCGAAGCCCGCCCTCGGCCCGACCCACCTGTGACATCACCGGCTGTGGGAGGCGCTCCTCCAGCTTTAAAAAGTAAGGCCTGCAACCGGCTCCCTCCTTCTGTTTCCGGCCCCGTCCTCGCTGCGACCCTCGACTCCGGCCACGCTCTCGCAATCGGCGTTTGACCCATCGGGGTCCAGAGCAGGCCGCACCTCGCTGCTAGCACCCGGGACGCCGCCGACGATCCAGGCCGCGCCGCGAAGCCCGCCCTCGGCCCGACCCACCTGTGACATCACCGGCTGTGGGAGGCGCTACTCCAGCTCCTCCAGCCGTTTAAAAGTAAAGCAGTGACCTAGGCGTCGCACGCTGTGCGTCGCACGCCTAAGGAGCACGACCAAGGAGCTTGCCCCTTGGTGCGCCCCTTAGTGCAGCCCCTAACACTCCCCCATACCAAACACCCCTTGGTATACCTCAACTCCTCTACACCATTAATCCGTTCTACCCTTCAGAATCCTCCTGTATATGTGATCTTCATTATATACTCAGTGCTTCCCCTATCTAATTGCCTAGATACATCTGTGTAGTCATCACTCCAGTCGGCCCTCAATTCTGCCCCCGACTAACCCCCCCCCCCCATTGCTTTATTGTTGCTACATTCGTCCAAACACGATCACACCATCTCACTCCGATTTCTGAGCCATACATTCCTATTCCCCCAGGTAACATTCAGAACCCTCCCACACTCTATCTGAATATGATATCCTACCCCATTCCCATTCTCAACCCCCGGCCCTATTTCCGAAAACAATGCTTCTTCCCCCCACCTACAACAAATATCAGATCCCTAGTACCCATATTGATCTCTCCGCTAACCCAAATGCTCTGTCTAACTACACTATCACTCCTGCTATTCAACTCCCAATCCTTAACCAAAAAAATTCCCATCCTGAATGACCTTCTATCAGACTCCCGGCCAGACATCTGTGCGATAACGGAGACATGGCTTAACCCAACTGATGTTGTACTACTGAATCAACTCCCCACCAATCTATACAATATACATTCTATCCCCAGACTCAAAAAAAGAGGAGGAGGCCTCCTATTAGTAGCCAAGAAAGAACTCAACCTTATTCACCAAATAGTCAACATCGACAATAAATATGAAGTGGGCCTATTTAAATCTCCTCATCTCCAAATCTGTCTGGTCTATACCCCTCCAGGCCTCCTCAATAATAATGCTTCCCCCCTTATTGAACTCATTGCTGATAAGATTGACATGGACATTCCTGCCATCATACTGGGCGACTTCAACTTACACATTGATTGTATCCCACAGTCACCCTCATGCGCAGCCTTCCTTTCGGCCATCTCTGCTATGGGCTTCACACAATCTGTATCCAGCCCCACCCACAAAGCAGGTCATACCCTAGACCTGATCTTTACAAACTCCCATCTCCTCCTAACTGCACCTCCCACCTGCACCCCCATTCCATGGTCAGACCACTCGCTCATTAACGCTACCCTCAAAATAAACAAAACGCACTGTACCAACAAAAAACAAAACAATACTATTCACTATAGAAAATCCTGCTCTTTAGAGGAACTTTCCTTATCCCTTTCAAAAGACCTACAGAATCTAGACCTCAGCGATGAAGCTACTGCCTACAGTTCATGGAAGAACATTACAAACCATATCGCTGATGAAATCTGCCCCTGTATCTCTAAAGAAATTTCGCCATCCAACCCCAAGAAGCCTTGGTACACCCAGGAACTTAAGGCACTCAAACTGCAATTACGAGACAAAGAAAAAAATTGGCGTAAGAACCCCTCCCCAGCCCTCCAATTATCCTACAAACACACCCTCCACACCTACCGAACATCCATTTTGAAAACAAAAAGAGATTATTATGCTAGTAAAATCCACAATTATCAATATGATGCTAAAGCCCTCTTCGCTTATGTAACTTCCCTCACAAATTCAAACCACCCCCCCATCACCGATATTGATGCAAGAAACAAATGTAATGAATTAGCCAACTTCTTCCACACCAAAATCACCAACCTTATCTCATCTCTCCCCCCTCCCTCCCCTCTCCCTTTCACCAGTCAGAAGAACCCCAACACCACTCTTAATTCTTTCGAACTCACTTCTGCCTCTGAGATTACTAGATTCCTAAAGAAAATGAAACCATCCTCACATCCTGAAGACTCCATACCTACTAAATCCCTCTTGGCTATCCCTGACATCATAGCCAAACCCATATCAGAAATCATTAACTGCTCCCTCACTACTGGTCTAGTCCCCGCTGAACTGAAACAAGCCATACTCAAACCCATACTTAAGAAACCTAACCTAGATCCCGCAGTTCCTTCCAACTTCAGACCAATATCCAATTTATCATTCATAGCGAAACTCATGGAAAGGGTAGTAAATGCTCAGCTTACAGAACACCTGGAAAATCACAGTCTGTTATTCCCATCACAGTTTGGCTTCCGAAAGTTCTTTAACACTGAAACCCTCCTAATCTCCCTTTCCGACACCATTCTAAAAAGCCTTGATAAAGGCCAAACATGTATCCTGGCCATGATAGACATCTCTGCGGCCTTTGATACTGTTAGCCACAATATACTAATCGACCGACTCTCTGACATCGTGAACCAGCTCAGGCCCAGCTCTGAGCTGGTTCACTTCCTTTCTGGCGGATCGCCACTTTAAAGTTAAATTCAGCAACTACGAATCAAACCCTGTTAAGCAATCCCATGGGGTCCCTCAAGGCTCCTCCCTTTCCCCAACCCTCTTCAATATTTACCTCCTTCCCTTATGCCAACTCCTTGCAGACCTAGGACTCACACACTATGTCTATGCAGATGACGTCCAGGTCCTCATTCCTGTCACCGACTCTGTGACTAACGCCCTCAAAACCTGGGATACATGCCTCAAGTCAATCAACAGCCTCCTCACTAACCTCAGGCTTGCTCTAAACACCTCAAAAACAGAACTACTTTTTATCTCACCTTCCCGCCACATCCCTACTCTCCCTGTCACCTCCAACCCCTCTCCACTTCATGTCAGGATCTAGGGGTTACCCTCGACAACCACCTCAATCTCCAAAAACACATTTCTAATATAACAAGGGACTGCTTCTTTAAACTTCACATACTGAAGAAACTAAGACCCCTCCTTCACTTTAGTGACTTCCGAACAGTCCTCCAAGCCACCATATTCACAAAGTTAGATTATTGTAACGCCCTACTCTTGGGTCTACCTTCAACCACAATCAAACCGCTGCAGATGCTACAAAATGCAGCAGCTAGAATCCTCACAAACTCATGCAGATCGGACCACATAACTCCAATACTCAAAGAACTTCATTGGCTTCCAATCCCTGCCAGAATCCAACATAAATGCCTAACAACTATCCATAAAACTCTACACAATAAAGAGATGATTTGGCTAAATGATTCACTCCAATATCACTCCCCCAAGAGACCAACCAGATCCATTTATGTAGGAACTCTGTCAACCCCTTCCCACAAACTCTCACAGCTCGCCTCCACCCGAGAGAGAGCCTTTTCCATAGCAGGACCATCTCTATGGAACTCAATGCCCCCTGACTTACGTCTAGAGCAGAGCACAACAACCTTCAAAAAAAAGTTGAAGACCTGGCTGTAATCGTAGCATCCCTGGTCAACATAGCTCTGTATTAAAGTCTGTAATTTACAATCAGGCCTATCCTGTAAAGTGCGGCCGCGTTTACCCTGCTCCTAAGCCGTTTTTAACTTCGTTTTCGGCTGCGTTAGCCCTTCCTGCGATCCCGAATCCCCTTTAACCTACTCCTACCGCATCCTAAATTCCCTGGGCAACCCCTTCCGCCCGCGGCATGTATATTGCATGCAAACGAGCGAATTAGCGCGATATTGCATGCAAACAAGCGAATTAGCTATTCACCTGCAATCCCGTAACCCGCGCCCCGACTATCGCTACCTTTCCCTGCCGTTTTGTCGCGCGTTTAACCTGGAAACTTATCACCTACCCTGACCCAGGCGGTAGAGGCATGGGTAAGGGTAGGTGGAAAGCTTTCCCCCAGCCCCCGCTCGCCTGCCCCGGCCGCGATCATGGGTGCCGGTCTCCGTGGCAGCCCCAGTCCTCTCCCCTGCTCCCGAAGCCAAAAAAAAAAAAAAAAAGCGTAAAAAACGTTGCAGCCCCCCTCCGATGTCCGGACTGGGGCTGCCACGGAGACTGCAACGGCAAAGCGACATTTCAGTGTCCCCCCTCCTCTCGGAGCAGGGCGCGAAAAGCCGCCTTGCTCCGGGAGGAGGGGGGACACTGACAGCGGCGAAGCAACGGCGAAGAAAGCGGCAAAGCGACATTTCAGTGTCCCCCCCCCTCTCGGAGCAGGGCACGAAAAGCCGCCTTGCTCCGAGAGGAGGGGGGACACTGACAGCGGCGAAGCAACGACGAAGAAAGCGGCGAAGCGACTTTTCAGTGTCCCCCCTCCTCTCGGAGCAGGGCGTGAAAAGCCGCCTTGCTCCGGGAGGAGGGGGGACACTAGCAACGATGAAGCAACTTACTTTTCTGAAGCCATCATCAGGAACACATGCGATCGTAGCTCCTCCCGATGAAGACAAAGATGGCCGCCTGCACGGGGAAAGCGTGCAATTGGCCGCTCAAGACGTGATGTCGTGACGTCACGTCTTCAGCGGCCAATTGTACGCTTTCCCCGTGCAGGCGGCCATCTTGTTGGGAGGAGCTACGGGAGCCAGATCGTGTTCCTGCTGATGGCTGATGGCTGCAAAAAAGATAAGTTTTGCCGGCGTCCAAAAGCGACTTACTTTTGGGATCTTGACAGATCCCAAAATAAGTCGCTTTTGAAAAAAAACAAAATTTGCTCCCCTTTTTTTTTTTGCTTCGCCGCTGTCACCTCTTCTCCCCCCTCCCGGAGCAGGGCGCGAAAGCAGCCTTGCTCCGGGAGGAGGGAGAACAGACTGACAGCGGTCAGGTCGGGTCCGGTCGGGTCCGGGTTGGGGGTCCGGGTCGGGTCCGGGCTGGGGGAAAGCTTCGCCGCTGTCATCTCTCTCCCCTCCTCCCGAAGCAGGCCTTGCTCCGGGAGGGGGGGAGAAGCGCTGTCGGGTCAGATCAGATGGAAAAGTAAGTTGCTTCGCCACTGTCATCTCTCTCTCCACCTCCCGGAGCAAGGCCTGCTTCGGGAGGAGAGGAGAGAGATGACAGCGGCGAAGCAACTTATTTTTGCATCCGATCGGACCAGACTTCCTGGTATCTGTCATTTCAAATGACATTTGAAATGACAGATACCAGCGTGGCGTGAAGCCTTAGGCCCGCGCACCCAGGATCCTGTATAGGCGCTCTATCCAGTATCCTGGGTTGCGCGGGACTAAGGCTTTTCGGACGCGGCTTACATTTACATATAATTAGGCTTCAGGATCGAGCGGTAGGTGAGCTGCACTGTGCGGGCAGTAACCGCGGGTGCCGTAGGCACTAACGCAGCTCTTCCTACCGCTCGGTACTGGATCACCCTGAATGTAACATAATGTAATATACCTTCAGATAATGTTATATAATACTCTACTACTGTACCGTATTATAATGTGGCAGTAATGTAATATAGTTGCTTTCTTTCTTTCTCTCTTAACGTTAACTCTATCCCTCACTAAAATCTGCTTCTCTTCTTCGACATCCCGTTCCTTTGGAATTTACCTTGTTAGATGTAACTATTATTTTCCTCCTACTGATGTTAATTGTTACCCCTGTTATAATGTAAACCGATGTGATATCCATTTGAACGTCGGTATATAAAAGTTTTAAATAAATAAATAAATAAATAAATAAATTCATAATAAAATTAATAAAGCAATACATAAACAAACAGGAACCCTGTCAGGGATCCAAAACTAAATAGTTAAATAAAAAATATAGTGGTCTATAGTCAGACAGTCCATAAAGCCAGATAAACTTCTCCAGTAACTTTGAAGGCATATTCAACAGTGCCGCTACACTACTGAATATATCCGGCCTTCTTAATTAGTTAGCTGGCTAACTAAAGTCAGCTAACTTTAGGCCAGCTCTTTGACTTAACCAGACTTACTGAATATTTGAGTTAATTGGTTAACTTAGCCAGCTAACTCAACTCCTTCCAGTTACACTCCTGGTCTGCCCCTAACCTATCCAGCTAAAGTTTAACCACCTAACTTATTAGCTGTTTAGAATTTAGCTGGATAAAGGCTGAATATAGCCAGGTAAGCCATTTAGATGGATAACTATTATGTTACCCATCTAAATGGCTTTTGAATATGGACCTCATAAAAACGAATCCTCCTATTAGGATAAAATTAACAGAAAGCCTGTCTAAATAACAATGTTTTTAAAAGGGATTTAAATTTTTGGGGGCATTTCACCATGCTACGTTCCTGAGTAAGAGCGTTCCAAAAGGCAGGGTGCCATGATTCAAATGACACATTCTCTAGTCTCACAGAGCCTGGCCTATCTAATTGAGCACTCAGAGGAACGTAATACTCTGGTAGGGTTGTAAACCCACAGCATTGCATTAATCCAAGATAATGAGTTAATGGACTACAGTTGATTCCTTAACATGGCCACCTTATACTTAATCCTTGTCTGAACAGGTAGCCAGTGGAGGACTGCAATAATTGAAGAAATGTGATCACTCTTATTATGGCCCATCATCTATTCTTCAGAAAGATTACAACCAGAAATATATCACTGATCTCCAAACATGAAAAATCTTACTCACCACAACCTGATCCAAGGGCCATATGTGGGAGTCTGACTGAGCTTATCTCTCAGGATGTTGTTTTTTCCTGCCAGGTAGGCAGTTCACAGGGTCATCCCAGGAGTAAGAAAACTCCTGGCTTTAAGGATATTATTAATTAATAAGACGAGAGAGAGAGAGAGAGAGAGAGAGAGCGAGATAACGAACGAATGGGTGGGTGTGTGTGCGAGAGAGATAATGAATGGTTGTGTGTGTGTGTGTGTGAATGAATGGGTGTGCAAGAGAGAGATAATGAATGGGTGTGCGAGAGAGAGATAATGAATGGGTGTGCGAGCGCATGTGAGAGAGAGAGATAATGAATGGGTGCGTGCGCGCATGTGCAAGAGAGATAATGAATGGGGGTGTGTGTGTGTGTGTGAGAGGGTATGGGTGTGAGTGAGAATGTATGTGAGAGACAATGAATGGGAGTGTGTGTCTATCTACGTCTGATAATCAATGGGAGTGTGTATGTGTTTGATAATGAATAGGAGTGGGCGGGTGTGTTGTGTGAGAATATGAATGAGAGTGTGTGGGAGGAGCCAGTGAGAACGTGTGTGTAGGAGAGAATCCAGGGGAGTTAAGAACCTGTGTGTGGGGGCTGGTGGAGAGAAAGGGTCTAACAGCCTGTGCATGACAGTGTGTCTGTGAGAGAGGTTGTGGATGTGTATAAGAGCATGTATGTTTGCGTATGTGACAGAGAGAATGGATATGCGAGGATGTGTGAGAGAATAAAGTTTGTGTGCACCCCCAGCCTCCTAATTCTCGACAATCTCAAGGTGTCTGGAAATCAAGAGTTCCCAGGTTTGGATAGCAAGGACATATTTTTTTTTTATCCTTATTAATTTTAATTATAAGAAAATTATTCCTTACCTGCTAATTTTCGTTCCTGTAATACCATGGATCATTCCAGACGGTGGGTTATGTTCCATGTCCAGCAGATGGAGTCAGAACACAAAATTCCCAGGGGAGGAACCATATAACCACGCCTCCCCTGTAACAGCTCTCAGTAACTAGACTAACAAAGCCCAAAAGAGAGAGACTAAAAACAGAGGGATCAAGTAATCGAAGAAGGAATTGAAATAACCACTGTCCACATAAGCAGCAACTAAATTCTGAACAGAACTTGCGAACAGCAGTGCGTGAACAAAAAAGACACGCAGTATTCGAAATACAGAGTAAAAGATTGTTAAGACAGGTAGGCAGGGATGTCCCACAAGCAAACCCCCAAACCAAGGGAGGGTGTCTGGAATGATCCATGGGATTACAGGAACGAAAATCAGCAGGTAAGGAATAATTTTCTTTTCCCTGTACATACCAGGATCATTCCAGACGGTGGGATGTACCAAAGCTTTCCCATCACGGGTGGGCCGCAGACAGCCCTGCTCATATTACCTTGTCTCCAAGCTGACCGCCCGACGGAGCACCGACGTCCAGGCGATAATTTCTCGCAAAAGTATGGATAGACTTCCAGGTGGCCGCCCTACAAATCTCCTGAGTGGAGACGGAGGAGCTCTCCGCCCAAGATGTCGCCTGGGCTCGAAGAGAATGAGCCTTGACAACCAGCGGAGGGGACTTACCTACGCCAAGGTACGCCGCTATGATCGCTCCCTTCAACCACCGCGCTATAGATTGTTTGGAGGCCATGCAACCCTTCCGGGGTCCGGACCAGAGGATAAACAGATGATCGGAGAGCCGAAAATCATTAGTCACCTCCAGATAGAGTATCAGAGACCGCCGTACATTCAGTCTATGCATGTCTCCAGACTCAGAAGAGGCAAAAGAAGGTAATTCCACCGATTGGTTGAGGTGGAAAGCCGAAACCACTTTAGGGAGAAAAGAAGGAACCGTCCTCAGCGAAACCCCTTCAGGCGTGAAACGAAGGTATGGTTCACGACAGAATAGGGCCTGCAGCTCGGAAATACGTCTTGATGAACTGATTGCCACGAGAAAAATGGTCTTGAGAGTGACGTCCTTGATGGTAGCTGAGCTTAGAGGTTCGAACGGCGAACCACAGAGGACTCGGAGCACCAGATTCAGATTCCACGACGGACAAGGTGGGCGAATCGGAGGCTTCAAGTGTTTCACTCCTTTAAGGAAACGGGAGACGTCCGGATGCGAGGACAGAAACTCCTTATTTCCACTGCGAAGAAAAGCCCCCAAGGCCACCACCTGAACCCGAAGAGAATTGTAAGCAAGACCCAAATCCAAACCTGCCTGCAAGAAGGAAAGGACTTGTGGCACTGAGGCCTGCATGGGAAGAATGTCATTCGCTCCACACCAATCCTCAAAGACCTTCCAGACTCGAACTTAGGTAACAGAGGTGGACATCTTACATGCTTTCAGTAGCGTTGAAATAACCGGCTCCAGATAACCGCGCGCCTCCTCAACGGACGCCTCTCAAAAGCCAGGCCGCAAGACAGAAGCGATCTGCCTCCTTGAAAAATATTGGTCCCTGGCGTAGAAGACGTGGCAGCTGACCGAGACGAAGGTGACCCTCCACCGTCAAATTGCGCAGATCCACGAACCACGGTCGTCGGGGCCACTCTGGCGCCACAAGGATCACCGGCCCTTGGTGTGCCTCAATCCTGCGGATGACCTTGCCCATGAGGGGCAACGGTGGGAAAACATATAGGAGACAGTGGCGCGGCCAGGGCAGGACCAGCGCGTTCACGCCCTCGGCGCCGCGCTCCCGCCTGCGGCTGAAGAAGCGGGCGGCCTTTGCATTTCCGGCGGATGCCATTAGGTCTACATGCGGTGTCCCCCATCGCCGTACTATTATCCGCATCGCCTGCTGCGAGAGCTCCCACTCTCCGGGATCCAAGTTTTGTCGGCTGAGAAAGTCCGCCTGTACGTTGTCCACTCCCGCTATATGCGAGGCCACTAGTCGTTGGAGGTGAAGCTCTGCCCACTCCATCAATTTGTCGGTTTCCAGAGAGACCAACCGACTTCTCGTGCCTCCCTGGCGATTGATGTATGCCACTGTAGTCGCATTGTCCGATAGCACCCCGACTGCTTGATGGCGTACTATGGGGAAGAAACCCTGTAACGCCAGACGGACCGCCCTGGTCTCCAAGCGGTTGATGGGCCACTTCGACTGTTCCTCCGTCCATCGACCCTGGATTGGGCTGTCCCGACAGACCGCTCCCCAGCCTGTGAGGCTGGCGTCCGTGGTAATAATCACCCAATCCGGGTCCTCCAGCAACACCCCCTGAGCTAGGTGCCGCCGTTCCAGCCACCAATGGAGACTGATGAAGGTTCCTCTCAGAATCGGAAGGATTGCCTGGAAATCTCTCGACACCGGCTGCCACCGGGAGAGTAGGGATCTCTGCAGAGGCCTCAGATGCGCAAATGCCCAAGGAACCAGATCGATGGTCGAGGTCATGGTCTCCAGTACCTGCAGGTAGTCTCAGGCAGTGGGCGTCTCGAGCGCCATAAATCCTTGAATCTGCTGACGCAGAGAATGAGCTCTGTCCGGATGCAGAAAAACCCTGGCATTCTTGGTGTCGAAGTGAGCTCCCAGAAAATCCAACGACTGGGATGGGACCAGGCTGCTCTTGGTGAAGTTGACAATCCATCCCAGAGATTGGAGAAGTTGTACCACTCGTCGACTGCGAGGATACACTGCGCTCGTGACTTTGCACGGATGAGCCAATCGTCTAGGTAAGGATGTACAAGGATGCCTTCCTTGCGCAAGGTTGCTGCCACTACCACCATGATCTTCGTGAAAACCCGTGGAGCTGTGGCCAGGCCAAAGGGAAGAGTGCGAAATTGGAAGTGTTGAACCAAAATTTTGAAGCGTAGGTAACGCTGATGAGCTTGACAAATTGGTATGTGGAGATACGCCTCCGTGAGATCCAACGAAGCCAAGAATTCTCCCGGATGAACTGCCGCTAACACTGAACGGAGTGTCTCCATGCGGAAACGAGGGACTCTGAGGGACCGGTTGACCTGCTTGAGGTCCAGGATAGGACGAAAAGTACCTTCCTTCTTGGGAACCACAAAGTAGATTGAATAATGCCCCCGGCCCAGTTCGGCGGCTGGCACCGGCACTATGGCCCCCAATTGAAGAAGACTATCGAGGGTCTGCCGCACTGCTCCCTGTTTGATTAAGGACCCGCAAGGGGAAAACAGGAACCGGTCCCAAGGAGCGCAAACAAAATCCAAAGCGTAACTGCGTCTTAGAATATCCAGAACCCATTGATCAGATGTGATTTGGACCCACTCTTCGTAGAAGAGAGCAAGGCGACCCCCCAGTCGAGGGACCACCTTGCGGGTCCGTCTGGCATCATTGGGTAGATTTAGCGGATGTACCAGCACCCTGCGCTTACTTACCCTGGCGGCACCCACGAAAGGGCCGGTTCCAGGAGTGTGAACGAGAAGAGGGAGCCCGAGGTGGCTGTTGCCTCGCTGGTTACGATAACGGATTCTGGAGTAATTATATGATCTTGACAAACGGGGTCGATCTTCGGGCAACTTGTGCACCGCGTTCTCATTAAAGGACTTGATGATCTTATCCAAGTCTTCACCAAAAAGATACCTACCCTTAAAAGGAAGGGACCCCAAACGTGTCTTGGAAGAGGCATCAGCTGACTAATTGCGAAGCCAAAGGAGCCGACGCACTGAGACCGCCGCCACCATGGTTCGGGCTAGGACCCTTAAAAGATCATATAAAGCATCCGCTCCATAGGCAACCACGGCTTCCAGTCTGTCCGCCTGGTGAGCCTCAGCGTCTGGTAATGACTGGGAGGTGAGAAGCTGCTGCACCCACCGAAGACCCGCTCGCTGTGCGAGGGAACTGCACATAGCCGCCCGCATCCCTAAGGCCGAGACCTCAAAGATAAGCTTGAGGTAAACCTCCAGCTTCCAATCCTGCATATCCTTCAACGCCGTCCCTCCAGTGACAGGAATAGTGGTATGCTTTGTGACCGCTGAAACCGCAGAATCTATGGCGGGAACTTTGAGAATTTCCAAAAAATCGGCCGGCAGAGGATACAATTTTTCCATGGCTCTACCGACCCTAAGGTTGGCCTCCGGGGAATCCCATTCCCGAGTGATCAACTGCAAGATCTTGTGATGAGTGGGAAAAGACTTGGCTAGAGGCCGCAGTCCTGCTAGGAGGGGGTCCCCCTTCTTGAGAGCCGGGTCAGGCCCCACCGGTTCCGGAGGGGGATCAATATCCATTTCCTGGAGGATGTAGGGAATGAGGTCATCTAACTCTGCCGCTTGGAAGATGCAGAGGACCCTAGGGTCGTTGCCCTCCACCTGGGCCGCCAAGGTGGGGTCGTCCATGTCAGGGTCCTGGGATTGTCCTTCACCCGACGAAGTCTCTATTATCGATGGTGTCCCGGTAGGGCCACGAGATGTCCCTGCTCCCCCGCCTACTAAAGGGGGGGGTAGGACATGGTATCTTGGGGGGGAGAGGGTCCCCAGGTCCCGAAGGTCGTGTCTCTGCTCTGAAGAAAAGCCCTGTGCATCAGGACTATGAATTCAGGGGAAAAGGCCTGGCATCCTGAGGGGTCACCCATCGGGGGATCCCCCCTCTGCCTAACAGGATTGGACTCGGAATAAGGGTCCAAAACGGGCCTAGAAGTAGGGAACGGATTATCCGTGTCCTCCTCAGAAAGCGCGGCATCAGAATCTTGCAACAAAATGGCCGCCGTTCCCACGTTGAGAGGGAACGGGGCCTGGCGCTTCCTTTCCACGCGGTCTGCAGCTCGAACGTCCTTGTTAGTAGCTGGCGCACATTCCCCCTCGGGAAAACAGCCTGAGCACAGACCCTCTTCAGAAAATAATCCGGCCCTGTCAGAGCCCTCACAAGGCGCCGCGGACTGCATCGCCGCAGGGAGAGAGAGAGGGGGGGGGAGGCTCTACAGGTGGCTCGCGCCTAAAATGAGCGCCGACCCGGCAACGGACGCTTGCCGCGGTCCCCCACCGACCTGAAGAAGAACTGACGGGGAATTACCCTCCCGATAGCAGGCGGCCCCGGGGAATGGTGCTTCGACGTCTCGACCTGCGGCCCCGCGGTCGCTCCCCAAAAGGGAGGGGGGAAAACCTGGGTCAGGAGGGAGAGGCCGGTGCTACCGACTTTCACCTCAGAGAGCCGAACGGAGTCCAAAAAATTGCAGTCTTCTGCTGAAAAAGAAGATGAAACAAAAATACACTTACCCCAACTGAGCCTTCAGTGAGGAAAATGAGAAAAGAAAGAAAGAAAACAGGCAACAGCTTGTCAGCAAGTCACCAGGCTAGAGAGCGATGAGCCAGCACCAGCGGAGAGCTCTCCCCCTGCTGTAAGAGGAGCCTTAGCAAAGTGACCTAAACTGTAAATTTAAAACTTCCTTTTTTTTTTTTTTTTAAACTTGATCCCCCTGAGGAGGTAGCCCTAAGCTAACAAGCTGGGGACCACAAGTCCCCTGCTCACATCTGCTGGAGTCAGAACGTTACTGAGAGCTGTTACAGGGGAGGCATGGTTATATGGTTCCTCCCCTGGGAATTTTGTGTTCTGACTCCATCTGCTGGACATGGAACATAACCCACCGTCTGGAATGATCCTGGTATGTACAGGGAATGGATATTATTTGATATGTGTGCTGTTTTGAAATATTTTATTGATGCTTAAGACATTTTTTTCAAATGTATTTGATTTTAATTAATAAAAATTATTCTATTTGTCAGTCATTTTAAAATATTTTATTTTTATAGTTTTACTATTATAATTGATGCTTTATGTTTCTTTACTTTATTTGTTTTATAAGGAATAGCGGTTCTGTTTTTCCACTGTTACACTATAGAAAGTCTGGCTTCTTGGGGTTTCAATTTCAGTTTTTGTCTAATTTGTGATCCTTTATTCTGCATTTGGTGAAGGTTCGTCTCTGCTCTGTGTGTGTGACCAAGATGAGAGAGATTCCGCTAGTGTGTAGTGTCTTTGTAGGGTCCTATAGCAATCAATTTTATTTTTTGTATTAACAATACAAATTACAGGGTAACATTATAAAATATAAAACTGCAATAAAATATAAAGGAGCCCCATTTGAGATAGTTAAGGCTTTTTTTTAAGAGACAAAAAAAAAAAATCAAGGTTTTGTCTCACACCAGATGACAAACTTCCATTTAAACCCTTACAATTTTCTAGTGTGTGGGAGTCTGACTGAGCTTATCTCTCAGGATATTGTTTTTTCCTGCCAGTTAGGCAGTTCACAGGGTTATCCCAGGAGTAAGCAAACTCCTGGCCTTAAGGATATAATTAATGAATAAGGCATGAGAGAGATTTGCATGCAAGACCTACTCCTGGGTTATCCACAATTTGACAGCATCCTGAGACAGCATCCTGAGACAGGAGTGACCCTGTTCTTCCCCATTTGTTCAGGCAGAATAGAACTACTGGCTGGCAGGCTGGCTATCAGGGCAAATTTGTGGACTACCTAATAATATCTGAAAGCCTTTAGAGCCTTCAGTACTGCCAGTATTTATCAAAGAGATAAACAACTTACCCAGTCACAACAGACCTTAAAAATTTAGTAGCTCTCTCTACAACTTCCAGCCAGATGGATGATACAGTGCCTTCATCAAACAGGGATGCCTCTGGAAGTGCCCGTAGTGCATCGAGGGATTCTTGTAACAATTCACTGCAGAGGTCAGCATCTTCTCCTGTTTAAAAAAAAAATAATAATAATCAATGATTTATCACCACACTTTCAAAGTACAGCTACTACAATAGATCACATATACAGAAAATAAACCAAACAGATGACAGAAAATGTGACAATATCTTCACAAATACTAAAACAGAGAATAGTTATTAGTAGGGATGTGCAATCGTTTTTCCCAAATTAGGCAATGTCAACAAAATTGCCTAATTTGGAATGGTTTGGTAGAACCGAAAAATGATTGAATTTTTTCCGAAATTTCAGGAAAAATTCATTTTTGAGTTAGTGCAAACTAACGGGAATTAGTGCGCACTAACTCCCGATAGTGAGCACCAACCCGAAAATTGGGGCCTCCGAAAAAAAAACAAAAAAAACCCCCCAAACCGCAGGAAAAACAAAATTTGTACCCAAAGCACATCTCTTGTTATTAGAGACAGAGGAGGATGGGTCCTTGATTAGGTTTTTAACTGTTTTAAAGAGTAATTTGGAATTGAATATTACTCCATGAATTTGTTTCGCGTAATATTTTTTGCTTTGTTGATCTGTTCACGGTATTTTATTAGTAGGGATTTATATCTTTCTAGTGAAACTGTTGATTGGTATTTCTGCAATTGCTTTTCAGATTTTCGCACATTTTTCTGTTTAGTATGTCTTAGGTCTTCACTATACCAAGGTTTCTTTTGGTTAGTTGAGTTGCCTCTATTATGGAATGTTTTTTTTCTGAATTTGGCATAGGGTGCCCACTATTTCATTGATGATTTTATCCCATGAATCAAAGGATGTGGAGGCACTACCTTGATTGAATTCTTTTATTTTTAATTGTTTCTTTGAGTATTTCCAGTTCAACCTTTTTTCTGTATGTGAAGGATAGATTGTTATTTGTGTTTGTTTGTTGTGTGGTGAGTAGAGTTACTTCGGCTTTTATTAGCTGGTGATCAGACCAAGGCAATATCTTGTGAGAGGAATTGATGACAATTAGGTCAATGTGTCCTGCTTTATGAGTAGGTTTGGTTATATATCAAGAGCAGCCTATGGCTTCCATAATATCTAGCAAGATTTAGGTATACTGTCTACATGTAAGTTAAAGTCCCCCACAATTAGAGTTGATTCAGGAGCTGGAAACACTTTAGTGAAGATTTCAATAAGGGGTCAGCAGTCTTTTTGAAGTGATCCAGGTGGGCAATAAATCAAGCTGTGATGATTTTAGTATTCAACTTCATAAAGGAGGGGGGGGGGGGGGTCTATCTCAATTTTGTAGGGTTTAAGCTTGAACCGGTAGATGTAGTATACTTGGATTTTCAGAAGGCGTTTGACAAAGTTCCTCATGAGAGCCTTCTAGGAAAAGTAAAAAGTCATGGGATAGGTGGTGATGTCCTTTCATGGATTGCAAACTGGCTAAAAGACAGGAAACAGAGAGTAGGATTAAATGGACAATTTTCTCAGTGGGAGAGGGCAGTGGAGTGCCTCAGGGATCTGTATTGGGACCCTTACTTTTTAATATATTTGTAAATGATCTGGAAAGAAATACGATGAGTGAGATAATCAAATTTGCAGATGATACAAAATTGTTCAGAGTAGTTAAATCACAAGCAGATTGTGATAAATTGCAGGAAGACCTTGTGAGACTGGAAAATTGGGCATCAAAATGGCAGATGAAATTTAATGTGGATAAGTGCAAGGTGATGCATATTGGGAAAAATAACCCATGCTATAGTTACACAATGTTAGGTTCCATATTAGGTGCTACAACCCAAGAAAGATCTAGGCGTCATAGTGGATAACACATTGAAATAGTCTGTTTAGTGTGCTTCGGCAGTCAAAAAAGCAAACAGAATGTTGGGAATTATTAGAAAGGGCATAGTGAATAAAACAGAAAATGTCATAATGCCTCTGTTTCACTCCATGGTGAGACCGCGCCTTAAATACTGTGTACAATTCTGGTCGCCGCATCTCAAAAAAGATATAATTGCGATGGAGAAGGTACAGAGAAGGGCGACCAAAATGATAAAGGGACTGGAACAGCTCCCCTATGAGGAAAGACTTTTCAGCTTGGAGAAGAGACGGCTGAGGGATGGATATGATAGAGGTGTTTAAAATCATGAGAGGTCTAGAACGGGTAGATGTGAATCAGTTATTTACTCTTTCGGAAAGACTAGGAGTCACCCCATGAAGTTAGCATGGGGCACATTTAAAACTAATCAGAGAAAGTTCTTTTTTACTCAACACACAACTCTGGAATTTGTTGCCAGAGGATGTGGTTAGTGCAGTTAGTATAGCTGTGTTTAAAAAAGGATTGGATAAGTTCTTGGAGGAGAAGTCCATTACCTGCTATTAATTAAGTTGACTTAGAAAATAGCCACTGCGATTATTAGCAATGGTAACATGGAATAGACTTAGTTTTGGGGTACTTGCCAGGTTCTTATGGCCTGGATTGGCCACTGTTGGAAACAGGATGCTGGGCTTGATGGCCCCTTTGGTCTGACCCAGTATGGCATGTTCTTAAGAATTAAATCTAAAATAGCTCCCCTCTCTTGTTGGTTCCTGAACCAATTGCTCCATGAAGCAGTCATTTATTACATCCAGGAACTTTATGTCTCTAGCAATTCCTGATGTTACATTTACCCATCAATATTGGGTTAATTGAAATCTGCAAAAACCGTTGCAAGAACACACTTAGGCAATCCACCTTCAAATATAAATAGTCTTTAATAGAAAGTCTTTCACTCAGTGTAATCGGCAACTCCACATAATCTTGCAAACATTATTTGGATTGGTCCCCCGACACGGGTCCGTGTTTCGCTTTGTCGCTGCATCGGGAGGGGCCACAAATATAAATATCAATCTACAACATAAAAGATAACAAATGGTGGATCGCTGGAAAATAAAAGGCTACATAGCTTATAACATACATAAAGTCAGTACATACCTTTCAAACCAATCCAGGAGCGCGGAGCGCCCCCAGTGGAATACACTTTTAAAGAGCAGAAATTGGCGCCAAACCTCCATGACATCGCGAGACTGCCTAACCAATCAGGACAAAGAATACATTAACTAAATAAATGCCATTCAATTTCTCTGTTTAGACCTTTAGGAGTAATCGTGTCCAAGGTAAAAATCCACCTCTGTTCTCGTCTTCCAAGCATCCCAGGATAGTCTCCCCCTCTCGAATGTCGGGGGACCACCTCCAGGACCAAGAAAGAGAGCTCAGAGATGGCATGATTACATTGTGCCCAGTGGCTAACATCCGTTTGTCACGAATAGATGAACCTCTGGTTAGCCACTGGGCACAATGTAATCATGCCATCTCTGAGCTCTCTTTCTTGGTCCTGGAGGTGGTCCCCCGACATTCGAGAGGGGGAGACTATCCTGGGATGCTTGGAAGACGAGAACAGAGGTGGATTTTTACCTTGGACACGATTACTCCTAAAGGTCTAAACAGAGAAATTGAATGGCATTTATTTAGTTAATGTATTCTTTGTCCTGATTGGTTAGGCAGTCTCGCGATGTCATGGAGGTTTGGCGCCAATTTCTGCTCTTTAAAAGTGTATTCCACTGGGGGCGCTCCGCGCTCCTGGATTGGTTTGAAAGGTATGTACTGACTTTATGTATGTTATAAGCTATGTAGCCTTTTATTTTCCAGCGATCCACCATTTGTTATCTTTTATGTTGTAGATTGATATTTATATTTGTGGCCCCTCCCGATGCAGCGACAAAGCGAAACACGGACCCGTGTCGGGGGACCAATCCAAATAATGTTTGCAAGATTATGTGGAGTTGCCGATTACACTGAGTGAAAGACTTTCTATTAAAGACTATTTATATTTGAAGGTGGATTGCCTAAGTGTGTTCTTGCACCGGTTTTTGCTGATACTTGCTTATGTGCAAGGTTTGCTTCTGTCTTGAATGGTTAATTGAAATCTCCCATTATTATTGTACTGCCAAATTGATTAGCTTCCCTGATTTCTCTTAGCATTTCATCATCTGTCTGACAATTTTGTCCAGGTAGACGGTAGTATACTATCACTATACTCTTACCCAACACACATGGGATTTCTATCCATATAGATTCTACTGAGCATTTAGTCTCTGTTGGACTCTATTTCTTTTTTACTCAGCGCACAATTAAACTCTGGAATTTGTTGCCAGAGGATGTGGTTAGTGCAGTTAGTATAACTGTGTTCAAAAAAGGATTGGATAAGTTGTCTTAGAAAATAGCCACTGCAATTAGCAATGGTAACATGGAATAGACTCAGTTTTTGGGTACTTGCCAGGTTCTTATGGCCTGGATTGGCCACTGTTGGAAACAGGATGCTGGGCTTGATGGACCTTTCGTCTGACCCAGTATGGCATTTTCTTATGTTCTATACCATCCCGGACATAAAGTGCCACACCCCCACCAAATTGATCCGCCCTATCATTGCGATATAATTTGTACCCTGATATAGCACTGTCCCATTGGTTATCCTCCTTCCACCAAGTCTCTGTGATGTCAATTATGTCAATCTCATCATTTACTGCTATACACTCTCTCCCATCTTAGTTCTTAGACTTCTGGCATTGGCCTACAGACTTTTCAAAGTGTGTTTTTTGTTTGTATTAATAACCTCCTTTTCAGTTGTTAGGGATAATTTGGAAATCATTAGCTTCGGTGATTTTTTTACATATAGGCACATGGGCTACGTTTTTTATGGGAATCTCTCTGTTGGGATGCCCTAACTCTCCTGGTTTCATTAGTATCCTTCAAGGATACATTGCTCTGAACCATGCACTGCTGAATGACTGTCGGCTTTCCCCCTTGTTCTAGTTTAAAAGCTGCTCTCTCTCCTTTCAGAAAAGTCTCCCCCTTCCCCAAATGTTTCCCCAGTTCCTTACAAAACTGAATCCCTCTTCCCTGCACCATTGTCTCATCCACACATTGAAACTCTGGAGCTCTGCCTGCCTCTGGGGACCTGCACGTGGAACAGGAAGCATTTCAGAGAATGCCACCCTGGAGGTTCTGGATTTCAGCTCTCTACCTAAAATCCTAAATTTGGCTTCCAGAACTTCTCTCCCACATTTTCCTATGTTGTTGGTGCCCACATGTACCATGACAGCTGGCTCCTCCCCAGCACTGTCTATAATCCTGTCTAGGTGATACGTGAGGTCTGTCACCTTCACACCAGGCAGGCAAGTTACCAGGCGGTCCTCACGTCCACCAGCCACCCTGCTATCTACATTTCTAACAAATGAATCACCAACTATGATGGCCGACCTAACCCTTCCCTCCTGGGCAGTAGCCCTGGGAGACTTGAATTGTCCTCTAGCACTGAAGACAATACATCACCTGGAGAGCAGGTCCTCGCTACAGGATCACTTCCTGCTACACCAGGGTGATGTTCTCCTACTGGGAGACCTTTCTGATCCAAGGCAGCACTGGGGCTGCCAGACTGCATTTGGGACTTGGCTACTGAAGGTCTCATCAATCTACCTCTCTGTCTACCTCAGCTCCTCCAAGTGTGCTACTCTAGCTTCCAGAGATCAGACTCATTCCCCGAGAACCAGGAGCTCTTTGCACAGAGTGCCCACATAAAATTTCTCACCGGCGGGTAAAAAATCATACATGTGACACTCTATACAAAAGACTGGAAAACCCCCCTCTTGCTGCTGGACTGCTGCCTTCATCTTAATTTTATTGAGTTCCTAGTCAAGTTTAGAATACTAAGGGAGTTGGAATTAGAGTACTTTAAATTTACAGGAGTATTTACTAATTAATCAGCTAGTGTCCTACAAGGGGATGATTAAACTTTCAATAAGGGCTGGTACAATAGTATGATTTACATAAGACCCTGATTCGAGGCATCCACCACCCTCTCAGTGAAGAAATATTTTCTGATGTTGGTTCGGAGCCATCCCCCTGGAGTTTCATTTTGTGACCCCCTAATTCCACAGGTTCTTTTCCAACAGAAAAGGTTCAAAGTTTAGGCATCATTAAAACCATAAAAACATAAGATATGCCATACTAGGTCAGACCAAGGGTCCATCAAGCCCAGCATCCTGTTTCCAACAGTGGCCAATCCAAGTCGCAAGTATCATATTTCTTTCCAGATCATTTATAAATATTAAAAAGCACCGATCCAAGAACAGATCCCTGAGATACTCCACTGTTTACCTTTTTCCACTGTGAAAACAGACCATTTAATCCTACTCTGTCTTTTAACCAGTTTGCAAGCCTCAAAAGGCCATCGTCTCCTATCCCATGACATTTTAGTTTTCTTAAAAGACTCATGAGGGACTTTATCGAACGCCTTCTGAAAATCCAAATACACCACATCTACCAGTTAACGTCTGACCACATGTTTATTCACTCCTTCAAAAACATGTAGATTTGTGAGGCAAGCCTTCCCTTGGTTAAATCCTTGCTGGCTGTGTCCCATTAAACCATGTTTATCTAAATGTTTTCTAATTTTATTCTTAACAGTTTCCATGATTTTTCCCGGCACTGAAGTCAGGTTCACTGGCCTATAGTTTCCTAGATCACCCCTGGAGCCCTTTTTAAATTTCGGGGTTACATTGGCCACCTTCCAGCCTTCAGATACAAAGCATGATTTTAATGATAGATTATAAATTAATTGAATTAGGTCTGAAATTTCATTTTTAGTTCTTTGAGAACCCTATGGTGTATACCATCCGGTCCAGATGATTTACAACTTCAGTTTGTTAATCTGGCCTACCACATCTTCCAGGTTCACCATGATTTGATTCAGTTCATCTGAATTGTCACCCTTAAAAACAGTCTTCAGTAAAGACTAAAGCAAAGAATTGTAGTCTTTCCGTGATGGCCTCATCTTCCCTAAGTGCCCCTTTCAAGTATTTGAGGTCTGTATCATATCTCCCCCTGCACCTACTCTCTTCAAGGGTATATATATTCAGATCCTTCAGCCTTTCCTCATAAGTCTTCCGATTCATCTTCCATCCTGTCTATATCCTTTTTGAAATACAAGCTATAGAACTGAACACTATACTCCAGGTGAGGACTCACCAAGGACCTATACAAGGGCTTTATTACCTTTTTCTTACTGGTTATTTCTCTCTATGCAGCCCTATATTCTTCTGGCTTTTGTTATCGCCTTGTCATATTGCTTCAGTGCCTTCAGATCATCAGACACTATCACCCCAAGGTCCCAGTCCATGAACATTATTTTTCATCCCCCATCACATATAGCTCTTTTGGATTACCGTACCCCAGATGCATGACTTTGCACTTAGCAGCATTGAATCCCAGCTGCCAAATCTTCAACCACTCTTTAAGCTCTCTTAAATTACTTTTCATTCTCTCTGCTCCTTCAGGCATGTCCACTCAGTTGCAGATCTTAGTATCATCCATCTCGCTCATAAAGATATTGAACAGAACCAGTCCCAAAAGCAATCCTTGTGGCACTCTACTTAACACTGTTCCCTCTTCACAGTAGGTTCCATTTACATTACTTGCTGACTCCTGTCAGTCAACCAGTTTGTAATCCACTCCAGCACCTTGGCACCTGTGCCCAAGCTTCTCATTTTATTAACAAGCCTCCTATGCGGAACCGTATCAAAAGTTTTGCTAAAATCCAAGTAAATCACATCAAGTGCTCTTCCTTGATCCAATTTTCTAGTCAATCAGATTTGAATGATATAATTGTCCCCTGGTGAATCCAAGCTGCCTCGGGTCCAGCAAACCACTAGAATTAGAGATATTCTTTCCTACAGCAAAGTCTCCATTAATTTTCCCATCACTGAGGTGAGGCTAACTGGCCTGTAGTTTCCAGTCTCCTCTCTGGTACTACTTTTGTGAAGCAGGACCACAACTGCTCTTCTCCAATCTTGCGTCACTGCTCCTGTTTCCAAGGAACTATTGAACAAGTCTTTCAGCAGACCAGCCAGCACATCTCTGAGCTCCCTTTTTACCCTGGGAAGTAACATAGTAGCATAGTATCATAATAACATAGTAATGAGAGCAGAGAGAGAGCAAATGGTAGATCTAACATAGAAACATAGAAATGACGGCAGAAGAAGACCAAATGGCCCATCCAGTCTACCCAGCAAGCTACGCACTTATCCATTTTTTTTATTTCCCTTTTTCTCTCTCCCACCTGTTCCTATTGGCTTCCAGTACCCTCCAGCCCTAATTCCCCTCCACCCCACCACAATTTCCCTCCACCCCATCACCAATGTAGAGAGCAGTGCCGTATCTGCATCCAAGTGAACATCCAGCTCAATTAGGAGTAGCAACCACTGTAACAAGCAGGCCACACCCCTGCCTCATACTCTTACCCACCCCTGTTTTTGGGTTTTGTTTTGTTTTTTGGAGATGGCAGCCCTCCATCCTTCCGCTCTGTGAAGGTGGAACTCCAACCATTGGCATCCCGCTCCGTGAATGCCTCTGTGGCTACTGCAGCTCCGTGCAGTGTTTTGCTGCCTCCTCTTTATTCACGCCCTCTAGACTTGATGGATCCACAGTGTTTATCCCACGCCCCTTTGAAGTCCTTCACAGTTTTAGACTTCACCACTTCCTCTGGAAGGGCATTCCAGGCATCCACCACCCTTTCCGTGAAGAAATACTTCCTGACATTGGTTCTTAGTCTTCCTCCCTGGAGCCTCAGCTCGTGACCTCTGGTTCTGCTGATTTTTTTCTGATGGAAAAGGTTTGTTGTTGTCTTTGGATCATTAAAGTTTTTCAATTATCTGAAAGTCTGAATCATATCACCCCTGCTCCTCCTTTCCTCCAGGCAGTACATATTTAGATTCTTCAATCTCTCCTCGTATGTCATCCGATGAAGACCCTCCACCTTCCTGGTCTGCCCAACAAGGTTCATATGGGACTACCTGCAGCGCCGTGAAGGTTACCTGCAAGTTCTTCTTAAAGGATAACAACTGCCCCTATGTGCAGTTATTCTCAAGCCTTATAACCACCCATAAAATCTTTATTGTTAGCAATATTTTTACTGGGTGATTAGCCTTTTTGAAAATTCAGACAGTGCTGAAGTGTTTGGTTTGTGGACTTAGCCTTAGAAGCAGTCCTGTGCTTTTTCACTTATGTCTACAAATCAACACAGCAGACCATAAAAGTCAGGACCCGTGTTGGCTCTCATCTGAATCCAGTTCCTTTTCCACCCCAACCCCACCCCACAACTGTCATAGAGTAATGTTGTAGTTTCAACAAAAGCATTAAAACTTATTGGTTAAGGGTACTAATCCCTTGCCTTCTGTTAAGGATAGTAATTGCTGCTCCATGCAAGTTACCTCCATGCTTATCAGTTCCCCAGACCGTAAATTCAGGGCCCTCATTGGTTGTTGTCTCAATCCACCTCTCTTTACGCCCTGCTGATGAAGCAGAGAGCAATCTTGCAGCTGCATCAAAAGTATCAAGGCTTACTGGTTAAGGGTATTTAACGCAACACCAGCAAGTTATCCCATGCACCCTTTTCTTCATTTCCATCCTCTAGCCTTTATTTAATTTTATTTAAAACTTTTATATACCGAAGTTCGTATGTACATCACATCGGTTTACAAAGAACGAATAAAGAGGAAGAAAGAGGAAAAGAAGAAGTTACATTAAACAAAATAACTAGTTATACAATATAGCATCAAGAAGATAGTAATATTAGAGTTTAAAAAAGATAGTGGAGGAAGGAAAGGCCAGAAAAGGCCTTTCCTTCCTCCACAGTGTTTATCCCATGCCACTTTCAATTCTTTGACAGTTTTCGTCTTCATCTCCTCCAAAAGGGCATTCCAGGCATACACCACCCTTTCCATGAAGAAATATTTTCTGGTATTGGTTCTGAGGCATCCTCCCTGGAGTTTCATTTTGTGACCCCCTAGAAATCAGTAGATTTCTTTCCAATGGAAAAGGTTTGAAGTTCTTGCATCATTAAAACCTTTCAAGTATCACCCCTGCACCATCTCCTCCATCAGCCTCTCCTCATAAGTTTACCGATACTGACCCCGTACCATTTTGGTCACCCTTCTCTGGACCGCCTCCATCCTGTTTATATCCTTTTTGAGATATGGGCTCCAAAACTAAACATAGTACAAGTGAGGCCTCACCACGGATCTGTACAAGAGCATAATCACCTCCTTTTCTTACGGGTTATTTCTCTCTATGCAGCCCAATATTCTTCTGTCTTTAGCTATCGCCTTGTCATATTGCTTTGCCATCTTCATATTGCCAGACACTATAACCCCAAGATCCTTCTCTTATTCCACACAAATTAGTCTTTCACTCCCAATCACATACAGCTCTTTTGGATTATCGCACCCCTCTGCACTTCTTTGCACAAAGTCCCAATTGCCAAATCTTCAATCATTCTTCAAGCTTTCTTTTCATTCTCTCCACTCCTTCAGGCACGTCCATTCTGTTGCAGATCTTCGTATCATCGGCAAATAAACTTTACCTTCTATTGTTTCCACAATATCGCTCACAAAGATACTGAACAGAATTGGTCCCAATACCAATCCTTGCGGCACTCCACTTAACACTTTTCTCTTCAGAATAGGTTCCATTTATCATGGTCTCCTGTCAGTCAAACCAGTTTGTAATCCACTCCACCACTTTGGCGCAGACTTCCAAGCTTTTCATTTTATTCACAAGCCTCCTATGCGGGACCGTATCAAAAGCTTTGCTGAAATCCAAGTAAATCAGACAGAGTGCTCTTCCTCTATCCAATTCTCTAGTCACCTAATCAAAAAAAATCAGATTTGCCGGACAGAACTTTCCCTTGTGAATCCATGCTGCCTTGGATCCAGCAAATTACTAGATTGTAGATAGTTCACTATTCTTTCTTTCAGTAGTCTCTCCATTAATTTTCCCAACCACTGAAATGAGGCTAACCGGCCTGTGGTTTACAGCCTCCTCTCTGCTACCACTCTTATGAAGCAGGACTACAACTGCTCTTCTCCAATCACGTAGGACCACACCCAGGAATCTATTGAACAGGTCTTTCAGCGAGACCTACCAGGACATCTCTGAGCTCCCGTATCCTGGGATGCCTCTCAATTGGCCCCATGACCTTGTCCATTTTCACTTTTCCAAGTTCTTCCCACATATTCTCTTCTATAAAAGAAGTTGTGTCTACCCCATTCCCATCTAGAGTCTTGTCAACCAGCAATGGTCCTTCTCCAGAGTCTTTTTTAGTGAACACAGAACTGAAGTATTTGTTTAATATTTTGACCATTTCTTTTTCTGTCTCTAAGCCTTCCTCCTTATCACCTTTCAATTTCACTATACTACTTCAAGCCCACCTTCTTTCTCAGATATATCTGAAAAATGTTTTGTCACCTTTCTTTACTTCTTAGGCAAGTCTTTCTTCTGCTTAACCTTTTGCTTTCCTGATTTCTTTCTTCACCTCCCTCAGATTCACCAGGTATTCATCCCTATTTTGGGAGCTTTATATTTCCTGAGCTCTTTTTGCCTTTATTTTTCCAGCCACCTCCTTTGAAAACCAAATCAGTTTCTCCTTGTACATTTGTTTACTTTTCTAGCATACATTAATAATACATTAATTTCGCCCATTGTTATTCCACCTAACCCATTCTCACCCAGACTTCTAGCTCTTCCTCCAGGTACATCCCCAATTTGACATAGTCCATATTTTTGAAATTCAGAACTCAGGTCTTCGTGTGATTTCTCTGTATCTTATTTCAGATATCAAACCATACCATCTGAGGATCTCTAGTGCTCAGGTGGGCGCCTACCCGGCAGAGATATTATCCCTATTAGTAAGCACTAGTTCAAGAATCACACCCTCCCTCATGGGTTCCATTACCATTTGTTTGAGCAGAGCCCCTTGAAGGGTGTCCACTATCTCTCTACTTTTTTCATATTCTGCAGAACGGATACATCAATCCACATTTGGCAGATTGAAATCTCCAACAATCAACACTTCTTACTTCTTTCCCACCTTTTTAATAACTTTCACCAGATCTCAATCCAGGTCTTCAGTTTGGGTTGGAGGCCTGTAGACCATGCCAGTGTAAATGGAAGAACCACAGTCTTGTTTTAGGATAGCCCATGATGCTTTCTCCCTACCCAACATCCCTTGCATTTCAGTCGCATTGATATTGTTTTTGACATAAAAATGCTACTCCACCCCCTTTTCTGTCCTCTCTGTCCTTCCTTAATTTATGGCTTGAGATGGCTGTATCCCAGTCATGGGGCTCCATGAACCATGTTTCTGTAATAGCAATAATATGTAAATATGACTTCACTACTAGTGCCTGCAGATCTGGGATTTTGTTGCTCAGACTTTGAGCATTTGTGGTCATATCTTTCTAGCTTTTCTCCTTTCATTTGCTTATCTTCATAGTCATTTTTTCTGTTCCTTTGCATAAGTGAGGAATGTGGAGCTAATTGATTTATCTACTTTTGCTTTCTGTATTGCTTGAGTGTGGAGTTCAATTTCATTGGCCGCCTTCTGCCACCCCCATCCTGCAGTTTAAATGCCTAATGATATATAACCAGAATTTGTCACTTACAGGGTAATTTTAGAAGACACATGAGTGGAGATACACTGCAATTTTAAATTGTGCTCACAAGTAAGTGCATATCATTTAAAGTAACCCTCTTGCGTGTATTTCAGTTAGGGCTTTAGTGGCTCACTTTCACCATGCATTCCTCTCTTTGGAGTTCTTTATACTTCTTAAACACTGTTCTTTTTGCCTTTATTTTTTTAGCCACCTCCTTTGAGAACCAGATCAGTTTCTTTTTCCTCTTACTTTTCTTTACCTAACAGGTTTGTTGCCTTTGCAATAGCTCCTTTTAATTTTGACCACTGTTGTTCAAACTGACCCATTTTCTCCCAGTGCTCTAGTTCTTCCTCCAAGTACATTCCCATTTTGGCAAAGTCCGTATTTTTGAATTTCAAAACTCGGATCTTTGTGCAATTTCTGTACCCTATTTACGATATCAAACCATACTATCTGATGATCACTGGTACTTAGGTGGGCACCTATCCACACAGAGACATTAACCCCATTAGTGAGCACTAGATAGAGTATCACAACCTCCCTTCGTGGGTTCCCTTACCATTTTTGAGTAGAGCCCCTTGAAAGGCATCCACTATCTACTTCTTGTAGATTCTGCAGAAGGAATACTCCAATCCATATCTGGCAAATTAAAATCTCCAATGAGCAACACTTCTTTCCCACCTTTTGGATATCTTTGATGAGATCTCTGTCCAGTTCTTCTGTTTGTGTTGAAGGTCTCTAGACCATGCCAATAAAAATGGAAGCACTGTCTTCTTTTTTAGGATGGTCCATAATGCTTCTTTTCTACCCCACACCCCTTGCACTTCAGTTGATTGGATTTTTTTTTTTTTTTTTTACATAAAATGCTATTCCTCCCCTTTTTTGTCCTCTCTACCCTTAAGTTATAGACTGGGATGGCCATATCTCAATCAAGAGAATCAGTTAACTAGCAATAATGTCCAAGTCTGCCTCCACCATTAGGGCTTGCAGATCTGGAATTTTATTGCCCAGACTTCTTTCCCTCTTCTTTGACATTTCTTGTGCCCTATTCAGCTGACTTTTGTTAATTTTTCTACCCACTTCCTGGAGTTGTTGGCTAGCATTCCAACTTCCTTCTGCCACCACTGTTCTCTATTTTAAATGCCTTATGGTATATGATTTGATTTTTTAAACTTAGGATCCTTTTTCCTGCCACAGTCAAATGCAAGTCATCTTTAACATAGAGCCTTTTATTGTTCCTTAGATGGCCCCAGCCTCCAACATATCCAAAACTTTCTTTCTTACACCAGGTTTTGAGCCATATATTGAAGTCATCGCTATATGGCTTAGCTTCTCTTTCCCCTTTCTAATGTACACTGGAGCAATGAGGTTCAGGTGCACCTGGGCTTGAGCATTTTCTGCACTGTTCTCACTACCAACAGAAGTGGTAGTGGAAAAGCATACAGCAGATCTACATCCCACTTGAGTATAAAAGCATCCAGAGTCAATCTAGAAAAAAACTGTATCAGCTGAATCAAGGCCCAAACCATCAACAGCACAGAGGCCTGGAGCATCGACAGCTTCAATGCCTGGCACATCAATGGGACAGATTCTGACCTCATCTTCAATGCTGACAACTGTGCTGCTATAGCTCCAATGCATGCTGCTTCATTTTATTGTGTGTAGAAACCTGCGGGACAGCAAAGGGCTCACAGATCCTTGTTTATGATACCTTTGTATCTTACCCGACCCCCGTGGAGTGACAGATCCAGGAATGGACACCAAAGGAGGAGCTAAGATTGAGGAGAGAGCCTGAGCAGGTCCCACTCCAAGAAGAGAAACAGGCATTTCACCAACCTGCAAAGTTTTTCCATCTTCCAGGCCCTGTTCCTGGGATCTCAGTGACATCCAGCCAGTCATAACACTTATCTGTGACATGGTCTGGTACCAGACATTTTTAATAAATATTGTGGCCATGTGTGGACGGACATCTTTTGGCCACACACAAAATCCTTGAAGCCACTGGAGATGGCTTTATTAGAGTTCGATATTTCTCATACTATTTTTTTTAAACTAATATAACTTTTTTTTTTGGTACCACTAAAAAGTATTGAGGAGCGAGGCACCATGAAGCAAGTTAAAGACGAAAAGAAACAAAAGTTCTTAACTGATCAGCGAAAGAAAGAGTACATATCCGTGCAGAAGTTGAAACAAAGATCCATATTTGAACAAAATCTCCTTGAGCATAGCAGCATTTTACAATAAGTTATTACTTAAGAAGAAAGTTTCTTCAAAATGCAGTCCCATGCAGAAGCTCGGACAAAAAAAAAAAAGAAGACTGAGGGGCTCACAAGATAGGGCACATAAGCACATGCTCCTTAGAGCAGAAGTCTAATGAGCTAAGAAAGAAGGGTCCATTTAACACTATTGTATGACATCACCATGTGTCAACGGAGAACTACATTTTACTTTATGTCTGTTGAAAAAATACTGTATGTGTAATTTACATAAACAGTCTCAGAAGATATATATTTACAAATGTTGAATTGCTATGCTACATATTAATCCAATATTTTATTATCCAGGATTAATGAATAAAACCATCTCTGAACACACTCTTACCTGACCTCCAAGCTCTGCGCAGAAATGCAAATGCAAATGAAAGTGCTGCTCTGGATCCAACCCTGGCCAAACCTTCCACACCTTTGCCAACAGGCCATGAACTATGACAAAAGATCAAAATTATAAACAACTACTAGTTACTTTTTTTTTTTTTTATAGTGGATTTAACTCACGCCTTTTCATTGGTAATATAGAAATTACTTACCTGATAATTTCGTTTTCCTTATGTAAACAGATGAACTCAGGACCAATGGGTATAGTGTGCTCCTGATAGCAGTTGGAGACGGAGTCAGATTTCAATCTGACGTCAGCGCTACATATACCCGTGCACGAGGCTCTGATCCTCAGTTTTCTCCTCGAAAAGCAATTATGGATATATGTGTGTTTGGATAATTTTGATTAACTTGGTTAACTTAATACTTGATTACTCGGATTGATTGACATGGTTTCTAGCTGGAGACAGTCAAGACACTCAACCGAGAAGCTCCAACACCTGGTAATATGGGTGTCTGAAGTAGAGATAAGGGTTGGCTTACCCGTGCTTGTGTTGCACTCGGGGGGAGGTTCCCCCGAGGATTCTTGATTGTGAGGTAGCCATGGGCGGGGTGCTGACTCCATCTGTCTACACTAAGGAAAACGAAATTATCAGGTAAGTAATTTCTATATTTTCTAGCATGTAGCAGATGGAGTCAGGACCAATGGGATGTACAAAAGCTACTCCGGAACCGGGTGGGAGGCTGTGTCCTCCTTGGCCTGAACATCCAGGCAATAGAATCTCGAGAAGGTGTGGATAGAGGACCACGTTGCCGCCCAACAGATCTCTGCGGGTGACAGCATCTTGGTTTCTGCCCAGGACACTGCCTGGGCCCTTGTGGAATGGGCTTTGACTTGTAGAGGTGGAGGCTTGCCTGCCTCTACGTAGGCCGCCTTGATTACTTCTTTGATCCAGCGGGCAATGGTTGCCCGCGAGGCCGCTTCCCCTTGCTTCTTCCTGCTGTGAAGGACGAACAGATGGTCCGTCTTTTGTATAGGTTCTGATCTTTCCAGGTATCAGACTAGGAATCTGCCAACATTCAGGTGGCGAAGAAGGCGCGAGTCTTCAGTCTTTATGCTCGTCTGGAGATGGCAACGAGATGGTTTGGTTTAGATGGAAGTGAGAAACCACCTTTGGCAAGAAGGAGGGTACAGTGCGCAGCTGTATGGATCCCGGCATGAATCTTGAGGAATGGCTCCTGGCATGATAGTGCTTGAAGTTCAGAGATTCGACGGGCTGAGCAGATTGCCACGAGGAACGCAGTCTTCAAGGTCAGGAGCCATAGGGTCAGACCACGATTTGGTCTGAACGAAGCTCCCGCTAGGAAGTCTAACACTAGATTGAGATTCCATAGGTGTATCGGCCAATTTAGAGGTGGCCGAGTGTGCTTGACCCCTTTTAAGAAGCGGGAGACGTCTGGGTGGGCCGCTAGGCTGGTGCCGTCCACCCTGGGTGGCCAGTTGCACCTTGATGGAGCTGAGGGACAACCCTTTGTTCACGCCGTCCTGCAGAACTTCCAGGATCGTGGGGATTTTGACTGTCCATGGAAGGATATCGCAGTCCTCACACCAGGCTTCGAATATTCTCCATACTTGTATATATGTTAAGGAGGTGGAGAACTTGCGCGCTCGGAGCAGTGTGTCAATCACTGATCCTGAGTATCCACTCTTTCAGGTGAGACCTCTCAATGCCCAGACCGTAAGCGAGAATCTCGTTGGGTCTTCGTAGAGGATCGGTCCTTGCTGGAGTAGATCCCTGTGTGGAGGTAGGCGTAGAGGGTTTCCCAGCAGAAGTCTTTGCATGTCCATGTACCACAGTCTTCTTGGCCAGTCCAGGGCCACTAGAAATACCAGCCCTCTGTGGTGTTCTATCTTGCGGATGATTCCGCCCAGTAGTGGCCATGGAGGGAAGGCATACAGTAGGTCCTCCTGAGGCCAGGTCTGGATAAGGGCATCGATTCCCTAGGACAGTGGTTCCCGTCTTCGGCTGAAGAACTTGGGAATCCGGGTGTTGGACCCGGTTGCCAGAAGATCCATGGCTGGTGTTCCCCAGTGGTTTACTATTCGCTGGAAGGCTGCCATAGACAGAGTCCATTCCCCTGGCTTCTGGTTCCCCCCTGGCGGTTGATGTAGGCCACTGTTGAGGTGTTGTCAGACATGACTGACTGATTTGCCCCGGAGTCTGTGACTGAACAGTAGGCATGCTAGTTGACTGCTTGGGCTTCCAGTCAGTTTATGTTCCATGCCGACTCTTCTTTGTCCCATTGCCCTTGAGCCGTTAGCTCCTGGCAGTGGGCTCCCCATCCCCGCAGGCTCGCATCCATGGTGAGCAAGATCCATTCCGGTGGGGATAGGCTTGTTCCCTCGCTCAGATGGTCTTCTTGTAGCCACCATTGTGGTTGGTTCCGAAAGTTTGCCAGTAGCCAGAGGGGGGCGGAGTAGTTTTGAGACATCGGGTTCCACCATGAGAGTAGGGAATGTTGTAGGGGCCGCATGTGTGCCCTTGCCAACGGGACGATTTCTATGGTTGATGCCATGAGTCCGAGGACTTGGAGATAGTCCATGCCGTGGGGAGAGTGGAATTCAACAATGCTCGTAGTTGTTCCATCAATCTCCTTCTCCTTGTAGGGGGAAGGGTGACTTTGCTCCTTTTGTGTCAAACCAGACTCCCAGGTACTCTAGGGATTGGGAGGGCTGCAGGTGGCTCCTGGGTGTGTTGACGACCCACCCGAGGTTCTGCAGTAGTTCCTTGACTCTGGTGGTTGCTTGATGGCTTCCCTCTGGCAATTTCGCTCTGATCAGCCAATTGTCCAGGTATGGATGCACGAGGATTCCTTCTTTCCTCAGTGTCGCCGCTACTACCACCATGATCTTGGTGAACGTTCGGAGAGCCGTAGCTAGCTAGAACGGTACAGCCTGGAACTGGTAGTGATGGCCCAATATCGCGAAGCGTAGGAAACGCTGATGGATGCGATGGATCAGTATGTGGATATAGACTTCTGTCAGATCCAGGGAAGTCAGGAATTCTCCCGGTTGTACCGCCTTTATGACCGAACGCAGGGTTTCCATGCGGAAGCGGGGTACCTTCAGATAGCGATTGACTGTCTTGAGGACCAGTATGGGCAGGAATGCTCCCTCTTTCTTGGGCATGATGAAGTAGATGGAATAGTGCCCAGAATTTTGTTGGTGTAGGGGCACCGGTGTTATTGCCTTTAGGACGAGTAATTTTGATAGTGTGGTTTCCACTGCCTTCCTCTTGGAGAAGTCGTGGCACGGAGAAATCACAAACTTGTCCAGGGGGGATGCTGTGGAAGTCCAGGTAGTATCCCTCTCGGATGATGAATAGGACCCAATTGCCAGACGTTATTTCGACCCATCTTTGGTAGAATAGGGCAAGCCTGCACCCTATAAATCTCTTCCTGTAGATGGGTCTGCTGATGCTCATTGCGTGTTGCAGCTGGGGCCTTGTCCCGAGACAGCTCCTCTTTTGTTGTGTCTGTTCCGAAAAGACTGCCCCTTGCCAGCGGGGAGGGGGGCTTGGTAAGTGTTTTGGTATGATCTATAACGCTGGGATCCTCTGCCCTTGGGTGCCCAGGGAGAGAGGCATTGGTTCCTCTTGTTCCTGTCCTCCGGTAGATGGGGTACTGGGGACTTGTCCCATTTGTCGGCTAATTTGTCAAGGTCGCTTCTGAATAGGAGTGTTCCTCTAAAGGGCATTCTCGTGACCCTCATCTTAGAGGTCGCGTCAGCTGACCAGCTTCGGAGCCAGAGCTGTCTTCTGTCTGCCACTATGGACGAGAGGGCTCCTGGCTGAGGTGTGTACCAGGTCTGAGGTCACATCCGTGAGGAATGATTTTGTCGGGTCTAATTCCTCGATTGGCGTAGTTGCGTCCCTGGCAATAGCCAGGCAGGCACGAGATACCATGGCGCAGCAAGCAGCGATCTGTAAGGTCATAGCTGATACATCGTAAGACTGCTTGAGGATGGATTCCTGCCGTCTGTCATTGGCATTCTTGAATGAAGCTCCTCCCTCGACTGGAATGGTAGTGCGCTTTGTGGTGGCGCAAACCAGGGCATCGATCTTGGGAAACCTCAGGAGTTCCTTTGTCGCGGGGTCCAAGGGGTAGAGAGCTTCTAGGGCTTGACCTCCCTTAAAGGTGGCCTCTGGCGCATCCCATTCCAGGTCGATCAGTTGTTGTATGGCCTGTAGCATAGGGAAATGGCGTGAGGTCTGGCGGAGCGCGGCCAGGAAGGGGCTCGCCTTGGACTCTGCTGTGTTGCATGTGTCCGGGATGGCTAATGCCTTCAGACTCATGGCTACGAGATCTGATAATTCGTCTTTTGGGAAGAAGCGCATCATGGTGCAATACGGTTCCATTCCTGGAGGGAGTTCCCCCTCTTCCAGGGGTTCTGATTCCTCCTCCGAATCATCTGTGTTCCCTAGGGGGAGGTATTTGTCCAGGGGAGGCTCATCTGATGGAGGCCGGGAGGGGCCTGGGATGTTCTGTACCACTGGCCGGGGTTGTGATTGTGCCGCTGGTGGCCCTGTCTGTGCGTGGATGCAGAATTGCAGCTCAGCGAAGAATTCCACCCAGGAGAAGTTGCCTGGGACTGCACAGGGTCCGACGGCGCTCCCCGAGGGCCCCCACTGTGGAAGGACCGTTGGGAATAGAGAGGTCCGGGGTAGTGTCGCTGGAGGATCCAGAGTCCTCTACAGGCTGAAGGGGACTTTGTCTTGGCTCCCCCCGAGCTTCTTCACATAGCAGGCACAGGGCGGAGGTCACCTCGGGCTGTGCAGCTCTCAGGGCAGAGGACTGGACCTTTAGCTGTCTAGGATGGTGGTGCCATGATTTGCGTGTGTATCCTATACAGGTGCGCGTGCCGGGATGCCTGGTTATGTATTTATTTATTTATTATTAAAGGCTTTTATATACAGACTTTCTTGATACAAATCAAATCAACTCGGTTTACATCGAACTAAGCAGTAACTATAACCAACCAATCAATAAGAGATATATTAAAAGGAGCATAATATATTCCGGGTGCACCTACTGCATAATGTATTCCGGGTGCACCTACGTTGTGCGAGTAGGAACGGAGATGTGCATGGGCCTAGCTGTGCGCTTCGCACCCGAGCGTGCCGCTGTGCGCCAGGTCCCGATATGTGCGCCGTTATGTACACAAGTACTTTGTGCGCCCAGCTGGCTGCTGCGCGCACAGCTTGGTTGTGTGGTCGTGGCGACCGGGGGAGGGGAGGCGCCGGCGACCACGCAGATAAGATGACGGCCCCCCCCAGGGGGTCTCCACATGGGAGGACCATCTTGCCGGATAGGGGTGTAGCCCGGACGGGGCTGCTCAACCCGAATGTACAGACACCGGAGGGATGATCTGTGCGGCTATCCGAGCCTCGGAGACCGGAGACTTAGAAAAGTTTTCTACCTTACCTTGTCTCGGCGCTTCCCGGTCCTCTACCGGGTGGTCTCCGGCTGTGGGGGGAGAGGGAATTACCTTCACCGCCACGCTCTGTTCAGCGCCCGCTGCCTCTCAGCCGCTCCCTTTCCCAGTGGCTAAGTCCACACCGGGACCAAGGGACTTCTGAGGGATCTCAGAAATCACCTCAGGAAATCTAGACTGGGGGAGGGACCCTTAGGTATCATCGCAGGAGAACGGGGCTCGTTTTGGAGGTAAGTTTTTCTTTGTTTCTTCTGTAAATTTGGAGTTTACTTTTCTAACACTGTGCAAGCGTGTGTGAAGTCCCGAACTGCTATGGAGACGGAAAAAAACTGAGGATCAGAGCCTAGTGCACGGGTATATGTAGTGCTGACGTCCGATTGAAATCGGACACAGACTCCAACTGCTATCAGGAGCACACTATACCCATTGGTCCTGAGTCCATCTGCTACACGCTAGGAAAAGGCAAGTTGCAATCAGGTACAGCAGTTATTTCCCAGAGGGCTTACAATCTAAGGACGCAATGCAATAAAGCGTACTCAGCAGAGCACACAGTTTTACCATTATGTACACATATTATGTGTAAATGTTACTCCTGATGCTGCAAAGAGTTTTGCGCACAAAAAAGTGTGTACAACTGTGCATTCTATTTGGCATGTTCAGATGGAAATTCTATGCTAATAAAGGCATTAACTATTACCACACAATGCAGTGAGGTGCACTGGCTTAACTCATGTTTTGTTAGAACTAGAAATTTTACTGCTGGTCAAAGGTGGAATAAAGTTCCCAGCGCTAATGTCAGTCTATGGTCAGAAGCAGGAGTTCTGGTGCCCAGACCTGTAAATCAGGATTTAAGTGCAGAAAAAATCTTTGCACACACAAAGCATGTGCGCATAAATTAAATTTTGTACGTATAATTTATATTTTATGCATACAAACAAGCACAAATCATGTTTTGTGCACAGACATCTTGTTTGAGAAACTCCTCCACTCCTCCAAGTTAAACTCTACCATATGTCTGTACTAAAAGCACATTTTAACTCAGATTTGTCTGCATATTTTGCAGTTAAAGGAAAATTGGTTCTTACCTGCTAATTTTCGTTCCTGTAGTACTATGGATCAGTCTAGAGCCTGGGTTATGTCACCAATCCAGCAGAGGGAGGCAGAGAAAACATTCTAATGACTCTGACGTATACCCTGGAGCACCACCTGCAGTCAATCAGTATTGAGCAGTATCAAAGCAGAAATTTAACTACTAACATATTAACTAGCTGTCTAAATAGGAGAACGAATTTCCAACTCACAAATCCTAAATGGAAGCAGAATCCCAAAAAAAAAATCTTGGGAATAAACAAGAAAATATTAAGAAAAATAGACAGCATGAAAGGCGGTTTTAATTACCCAAACAGTGAACGAGCGGACTCTCCGAAAAGACAACTATAATACACAGACATAAAGGGTGGGCGTCTGGACTGATCCATGGTACTACAGGAACGAAAATTAGCAGGTAAGAACCAATTTTCCTTTCCCTGTATGTACCTGGATCAGTCCAGACCCTGGGATGTACCAGAGCTGATTCAATTAGGGTGGGACCCAAAGAGTCCCGCTCAGAGAACACTCTCTCCGAAGGCTGCCGAACTTGGGAGCGTGAACATTCAAGCGGTAATGACTAGCAAAAGTATGCAACGACTTCCAAGTCGCTGCTTTACAGATCTCCTGAGGAGAAACTAACTGACATTCTGCCCAAGAGGTAGCCTGTGACCTAGTAGAATGAGCTCTCAACCCTTCAGGAAGGTCACGACGAGCTAGAAGATAAGCTGAACGAATTGTCTCTTTTAACCAACGAGCAATCGTAGCCTTCAAAACCTTATGACCTTTGCGAGGGCCACTCCACAAAATAAACAAATGATCAGACAATCGAAAATTGTTTGTAACTTCAAGATAACGCAACAGAGCTCATGGTACATCCAATTTTTTTAAGATCCCTAGAGGAAGGATCCAAACGATCTAAAGACGGAAAAGCCGGAAGCTCTATGGACTGATTTAAATGGAAAGAAGATACTACCTTAGGTAGAAAAAGATGGTACAGTCCGTAATGAAATTCCTGCATCAGAAATTCTAAGAAAAGGCTCTCTGCAAGACAAGGCCTGCAACTCTGAAATTCTACGAGCTGAAGAAATGGCCACAAGAAACACCACCTTCAATGTGAGATCCTTCAAAGTCGCATGATTAAGAGGTTCAAAGGGAGCCAAACACAGAGCCCTAAGAACCAAATTCAAACTCCAAGCAGGACAAGGATTCCGAAATGGAGGACGTAGATGTTGCGCACCTTTGAGAAAATGCGCTATATCCGGATGTGCAGCCAAGGATAATCCCTGAACCTTACCACGAAAACATCCAAGCGCTGCTACTTGTACCCGTAAGGAACTACAGGACAAACCCTTGGCTAAACAGTCTTGTAAAAAAGATAAAATATTGGATACTGAAGAGTGAACTGGATCTATTTGATGCTCATTACACCAAGATTCAAAAACCTTCCACACCCTTGCATAAGCCAAAGATGTAGAAGGTTTTCTAGAACGCAATAAAGTAGTCACTACAGCATCTGAATAACCTTTATTCTTTAACAGACGCCTCTCAAAAGCCATGCCGCTAGAGAGAAGCGTTCGACCTCTTCCAAACAAACCGGACCCTGAGACAGAAGGCAGGGAAGATCTCGAAATCGAAGGGGACCATCCAGTGCTAGTCTGACCAGGTCCATGAACCATGGACGGCGTGGCCACTCCGGAGCCACTAAGACAACGTCGACTTGTTGAACTTCTATACGACGCAGAACCTTGCCGATTAGAGGCCAGGGAGAGAACTCGTAGAGAAGAACATCCCTTGGACAAGGAAGTACCAGAGCATCTACTCCTTCCGCTCCTCTTTCCCTCCTGCGGCTGAAGAATCGAGGGGCTTTGGCATTCTGAAATGTGGCCATGAGATCCATTGCCGGAGTGGACCATCTGTTGCATATCATTTGATAGGCTTCCTCGAATAGTTCCCACTCGCCTGGGTCGAGATGATGCCGACTGAGAAAGTCGGCTTGAATGTTGTCCACCCCGGCAATGTGTGAGGCTGCGATGCTGAGCAGATGTTGCTCCGCCCAGGCGATCAGCTGTTGTGCTTCCTGAGCTACCAGGAAGCTTCGGGTTCCTCCCTGACGGTTGATGTATGCTACCGTGGTCGCATTGTCGGAAAGAACCCGAACCGACTTCCCGCAAAGGAGAGGTTGAAGAGCGATTAAGGCTAAACGAACCGCTTTGGTCTCTAAAAGACTGATCGACCACTGCGCTTCCTCTTCGGACCACTGACACTGAACAGATGTATTCTGACATTCCGCTCCCCAGCCTGAAAGACTGGCGTCGGTAGTGACCACAGTCCATTCCGGAATCTCTAGTGGTACACCTCGTTGCAGATTCGCTGTCTATAACCACCAATCTAGGCTGGAACGAGCCGTCTCTGTAAGAGGAAGGGGAAGGTGGTATAGTTCCAAAACCGGATTCCAGTGTGAAAGCAAAGCAGACTGAAGTGGTCTCATGTGCCCAAAGGCCCAAGGAACCAACTTCAGAGTAGAGGTCATTGAACCTAAAACTATCAAGTAATCCCGCACACAAGGAATAGGAATAAGACTGTAAGTCTCGAAGTTGTGATTGAATCTTGAGAAGGCGATGCTCCGGAAGGAACACTATCCCTTGATGAGTGTCGAACCATGCACCCAAAAACTCCAGAGATTGGGAAGGTAATAGGTGACTCTTGTCTTCGTTGATCAGCCTTTTGCAGTCTCTAGGCTGGGTGATTACCCTGTTGATTGTATAATAACAAAGAGATTCCAACTTCGCTCAAATCAACCAGTCGTCCAGGTACGGATGTACCAACAGGCCCTCCTTCCCAAGTTGGGCAACCACCACAACCATTATTTTGGTAAATGTTCTGGGAGCTGTGGCTAATCTAAACGGGAGAGCCCCAAATTGATAATGTTGCCCTAGAATGCAAAACCTGAGAAACTTCTGATGATCTGATCGAATGCAGATATGAAGATAAGCTTCGGTGAGGTCAAGAGATGCTAGAAATTCTCTTCTGTGAACCGAAGCTATGCAGACCGAAGAGTCTCCATCCGGAACTTTGGAATCCTTAGACAACGGTTGACCCTCTTGAGATCGAGAATGGGACGAAAGGTTCCTTCCTTTTTGGGAACGACGAAGAAAATTGAATAACGACCTTTCCGATGTTGGAACTGGAACTATAGCTCCTAGGTCGCTTAAACACTGTAGAGAGTCTTGGATTATGAGACGCTTTTGTAGGGAAGAACACGGTGAAATTAGGAACAGGTGGTGAAGTCGCCGAACAAAATCTAAAGCGTAATCTTGATTTATCACTGATAGAACCCATTGATCCGACGTACATCTGGCCCATTCTCCGTAAAACAGAGAAAGCCTGCCCCCTATGACGGGAACCGGAGAAAGAACCGACTTTATCTCATTGGACAAACTTTGTGCCTCCTGAGACTTGGGAAGTTCCAGGTCTACCAAAGTGGCGGCCACGAAAGGACTGAGACCAATTCTGTTGTCTACCTGAAGACTGTTTAGCTGGAGGGACCAACGGATGAGAAGAACGAAATCTTCTGTTAGACCGAAAACGAGAGCGAGATGAAAGAGCTTCTAGGCCTAGGACAGTCCTCTGGCAATTTGTGAATCTTATTTTCCCCTAGGGACAAAATTAAATCTTCCAATTCCTTACCAAATTATAATTTTCCCTTAAAGGGTAAAGTCCCTAATTGAGCTTTGGAGGATGTGTCTGCAGACCAATTCCTCAACCAGAGAAGTCTGCGAGATGATACAGAAGCAACGATAGAGCGAGCCGAGGTCCTAATGAGATCATATAAAGCAACTGTAGCTTCCAGTCTACCAGCCTGAGCAACTTCTTCTTTAGAGAGGGAAGAATTGTTTTGTAAAGCCTGGACCCATCTTAGTCCAGCTCGCAAAGCCAAGCTACTACACATGGCTGCCCGCACACCAAAGGCAGAAACCTCAAAAATTCACTTAAGCTGAACCTCCAGCTTACGATCTTGGAGATCTTTAAGAGCCGTAGCCCCAGTTACTGGAATAGTTGTTTTCTTAGTGACGGCTGAAACAGCGGCATCCACCTTAGGAAATTTTAAAATTTCCAAAGCTTCCTCAGGTAATGGATACAATTTTTCCATGGCTCGTGCTACCTTAAGCCCCAACTCAGGAGTATTCCACTCCCGGTACATAAGGTCAGTGAGAGAAAGATGAAAAGGAAATGATGTTGTGGGACCTCTAAGGCCAAGCAATACTGGGTCAACGTCACCCATCCGAGAATCCTTTACTGGAACCTCGAGACCCAATTCCAGTACAATAGCTGGAATTAAGGGACTAAGTTCCTCTCTTCTAAACAGGAGGACTACTCTGGCAAGGACTTGTCCGGGATAGGTAAAGAGCCATGCTCAGAATCATCTGAAAAAGAAAAAATTCTCTGAACCGGACCCTGACGAAGAGGACGCTTTGGAGCGTGGCCTTAACCTCTGTTCAGATGAGAGACTCTTATGTCTCTTATGAAATTTCTTAGGATTTGTAAACTTTGCGAAGAAAACGAAGAAAATCCCCTGAAAAGGCAGAAGAGGAAGAAGAATCTGAAATCTCCTCCAGGCTTTCAGCCGATAAATATGGCCCTGTTTCACGCGGCTTGTACCCCCCCCCCCAGGTACCGCTGGCTGCGGCGACAGCGGAGGCGGGTCAGAAGCACCCTGAATAGCTTGTTGTGTCGCCACCCTCAGAGTAGACAGGAGTGCCTCAGTTCCCGCACTGCAGCGAAAAGAGTCCAGGGCAGGAGAGCAGCTGGGCTGAGGTTTTGGGGCCGCGCAAAGTGGCCGAGTCCCTTTTTTTTTTTTTTTTTTTAAATCGGCAAACTTGATTAGCCTTCCCCCACCGGGGAGACAGGATGAACAGAGACTCTCCCTGGAGAGACGCGCATGCGCATCTCCACAAGTGCGGCAGGCCGCACCTCGTGGCATTATAAAGAAAAAACGGCGCGAAATAAAAAGTATGAAAAACTAAAAAACTAAAAGAAACCCCGGCGAAAAACAAAGGCACAGGCCCACCGAACACCAAAAGGTAAGTAAACAATTCAGCTGTGAAGAATTATTTTTATTTTTCCTGACCGAAACGCCGTGACCCCCAGGAGCTGCTCCAAGTAGGGTGAGTGAGCCGGGCCCCCCAGTATCACCCCTGCCAGGAGTGGTTGCTGGGTACAAAACCTCCCCAACTCCGGCAGCCTCAAAAACCAGGAGGGATAGTCCTCCCAGGACTTGGCAACCTCCCGGGAGGCAGTGAAATGGCTGTGAAGAAAAAATAAAACCTTTTCTTTTTTTTAAATAACTTAAATGAAAAGAACAGGCTCTCTTCAAAAGAAAAAGGAAGCCTGCAAAAAATTAACTCCTAAACTACCTGACTAAAAATAACAAACTACCACAGACTGCAGGGGTTAGGAACGTCCACCTCTGCTGGGAGACAGAGAAATACTGATTGACTGCAGGTGGTGCTCCAGGGTATACCTCAGAGTCATTAAAATGTTTTCTCTGCCTCCCTCTGCTGGATTGGTGACATAACCCAGGCTCTGGACTGATCCAGGTACGTACAGGGAATGCAGTTTAACTCCAATGCATTAGCCAACTAAAATTAGCTGGATCTTATCGTATGCTTCCTGGGCTGGAAGCATAAACTGCTGGCACTGCTACTGACACAAGTGGCGCAGAACTATTGACAGCGGTAAATGTTGTACCTCACTCCCAGCACGATTTATTTGGTATCAGGGAGGATGTAGAGGGGAGTGGCCTGGGTATGGCATTGTGGGTGGGGGGGTGGGGAATCAAGGGGCAGCCTTATTTTATAGAAATTTAGAGAATTGGGAAAGAGAGGGGGGCCAATCTGCGGATCAGGTCATGACTGCAAATTTAGGAGGGGTTTCGGGGCATAGAGGGTGGTGGGCGCATGGGCCTAATTTGAAATGTTTATTTATTTATTTTGAACTTTTTTATACCGACCTTCATGTTGAAAGCAAACATATCAAATCGGTGTACATATAACAACAGAAGAGCCCAAGGCATTACATAGAACAATGTTGCAGGGGCATTACATAGAACAAAAACAGGGGTTACATAGAACTGGGAACAACCGTATGAACTGAGCGGATCGTTGAACGGCTAACTGCAACGTCAAATGGGGGAAATTAACAATTGAATAAAGGATACAAGCATTTGAGGACCTTTGTCTTATTAGGACAAAGGAGGAGAAACCTGCCTCCAACATGAGTGTAGATTGATGAAATAAATAAAATAAAGTAGAAAGGACAGTTATAAGGTCTGGGATCAATTAATGCGGTAACTCTAAGTCCAGATATAAGTGGTTTGAGATGGGTAGGAGGAAGGAATGACTAACCGCCCTGCCTAGGGGAAGACCAGGGTTTTCTGGGAGCAGATCTGTCAGGTAGGTGGCGGGTTCTAGTGCGTGACGAGATAGGGCATTCCTGAGTTGGTGGAAGGATCGTGATGTTATGGAAAAGCCTGTTTGAATAGCCAGGTTTTCAGTTTTTTTTTTGAAGGAGAGCAGGCAATGTTCTTGCCATAGATCGGGGGGGAAGGGCGTTCCATTGTGATGGCCCAGCGGTGGATAAGGCGCGCTTCCTTAGGGCTGTCTTGACTGGGGGGTCATGGAGGGTACCTTTGTAAGCAGATCTGATCGGTCTGGAGGATTCATGAAGTCGAAGAGGAGAGGTCAGCTCCAGTGGAGAAAGATTGCGTGTAGCTTTGAAAATTATCATGAGGACTTTGTAGAGAATTCTAAATTTGATGGGGAGCCAATGTAAGTCGCGCAGGATGGGGGTGATGTGCTCTCTTCTGTTAGCGTTGGAGAGGATCCTTGCGGCCGAGTTCTGGACTGGGAGACCTAGCAGTAGCGAATTGCAGTAGTCGAGTTTTGATAAGATGATTGATTGTAGAACCGTCCGGTAGTCTTGAAAATGGAGAAGGGGTTTCAGTCTTTTCAGAACTTGTAGTTTGAAGAAACAGTCTTTTGTAGTAGTGTTGATAAATTTTTTTAGGTTGAACTGATTATCAAGCGTGACGCCGAGGTCTCTGACATGTGGAGAGGTATTTATTTGTGACGAGATTGGGGGATTGTTGAGACCATGGGCGTCGTCATGAGAGATGAGAAGGATCTCCGTCTTGTTAGTGTTAAGAACTAGATTGAGGCTGGTAAGAAGGTGATTGATTGATTGAAGGCATTTGTTCCAGAAGCTGAGGGTTTTGGATTATAGAGTCTTTGATGGGGATTAGTACCTGCACATCGTCAGCATAGATATAGTAGGTTAGTTTGAGATTTGAAAGGAGTTGGCATAGCGGAAGGAGGTAAATGTTGAAGAGCGTGGGTGAGAGAGAGGAGCCTTGTGGGACTCCCATGGAGGAGCTGACCGGATGAGATTCTTTATTGTTAATTTTAACCTTATAGCATCTGTTATTAAGGAAGGACTTGAACCATTTGTGTGCTGTACCAGTGATACCAATCTCCGTGAGACGATCTAAAAGTATGGCGTGGTTCACTGTGTCAAATGCTGCGGATAGAACAAGGAGGGCGAGAAGGTAGGGTTGTTTTTTTTCAAGGTTGTGGATGATAGAGTTGGAGAGTGAGATTAGAAGTGATTCAGTGTTTAGTGATTTGCGGAATCCGAATTGAGTTGGGGCTAGAATCTTGTGTAATTCAAGGTATTCTGATAGTTGTTTGTTGACTATTTTTTCTAGAAGTTTTGCAATAAATGGTAGATTGGCTATCGGACGGAAGTTAGCAGGATCCGCTGGTGACAAGTTTGGTTTTTTTAGCAACGGTTTGAGGATCGCGATCTTAAGTGAGTCCAGGACTAGCCCTTGAGCAAGTCAGATATTGATGATATCTGAGATATACTTCGCAATGATTTTGGGGATGGCGATGAGATTTGAAGGTATTGGGTCCGCAGGATGAGATGAAGGCTTGAGCTTCTTGAGCATGGTTTCGATCTCCAATGAAAAGGAGGGTTCGAATGTATCAAGATGGGAATTTTGCTGATTAGTGGGGTTATAAGGGGGCTGTGGTTGGATATTCTTGGACTTAAGTGGAGCTACCAGGTTGATGATTTTTTTTTATCAAAGTAGATCACTAATTCTGTAGCTTTTGATGAGGCTTGATCGTCAGGAATAGTTGGTGGGGCTAATTTGGTGAGAGATGAGACGAACGAGAATAGGGCTTTAGAATCGAAGATGAAATGAATTTTTTGGGAGAAAAAGTCAATTTTTGTCCGGAGGATCGTGCTCCTGTACATGTGCATGGTGTTTTTGTAGGCGGCCTGGGCATCTGTGGAAGGGTTTTTGCGCCATCTATGTTCTTTTCTTCTTAGTTCTTGTTTGAGGCCATTCAGTTCGGGTGTGAACCACGGTTTTCTGTTATCCATGTTGGGGTGTATAACTTTGGTGATTATAGGGCAGGTGAGGTCCGCTACTTTTCTGGTTATATTGAACCATGAGGAGGTGGCCAGCTCTGCGTCAGAGATCAAGATGCTCTAATTCTTTGGAGAGGTGAGAACTGAGGATGTCTAGAGAGCATGTTTTCCTGAATTGGATTGTAGACTTGGTGTGTGGTTTAGGCGAAGTGCCGGAGATATCAAGGGTTGTGGTAATCACCCGGTGGTCTGACCAGTGGACAGGTGTACAGATCGGTTTGGAAGCTAAGGACAATCCTTCGTTAAAGAATATTAGATCCAGTATGTGTCCGGCTTTGTGAGTGGGACTGTCTATTATCTGTTAAGAGGAAGGGGGGAGGGTCAGACCACTGGACAGTTTATCTCTCTTTTTTTTGTTGGTGTAAACAGCACTATTTAAACAGATATCTTTTGAAGATACCTAGTTAAGTAAGAAGGTATTTGACCAAACAAGACCAGATAACAGCCAGTTATAGTTAAAAGTTAGCTAAAGTTAGCCAGAAAACTTAACTGAAAAGCCCCAGGAACACTTATATCCAGCTACATTTTGGCTGATTAATGAGTTAGCTAGCTACAATCTAGCTGGATAAGGGGCTCAATATTCAAAAGCTTGCCATTTACCTAGTAATTTGTGAGTTATCGGTCTAAATGGCTTTGGATATTGACCTTTATGTGTTTTATAATATTTTGTTTTATTAAATGGTTTCATTTTTCAAATTATATGCTTTTCTTCTTACTGTATTCTGCTTTCTTTGGAAAAGCAGATTATACATAAATTAGATTTTAAAATACCTAAAAATTTCATTATCTATAATTACAGTATCTATTTATAAACTTTAGTAAGTTAGTAAAAATAATTAAGTAACCCACTGATATGATAAACTTTATGAGTATGGAGTTGGCAGCATTAACTAACTTCAATCAACCATTAGCAGGTTGCCTCCAACTGTCCACATGGACAGTTGAGTATCTGATATTTATTTTTTTGATATTTGATATTTTTTTGACTCTTGGCCAAATGGTTTTTTGTGTTGGTTTTTTTTTATAACTGCATTGTTGATAGAGGGACAGAGTTAGATTTTATCATGATTGATTTAAGCAGGGCAGTAGGCATTTGGTCAGCTGAAACTGATTAATATTTGACAATTAAAAAATATATGATGTCAGTTTCTTGAAACCTTGACTTTAAGACAGAAAATCTTATAGAATTACATTGTTGATGGGAGTGTCTTAAGCATGGCTGAATTTGAAAAGAGCTGTATTGTAATAATTGAGTCATTAAGAATTTAAAAGTAAGGGTTTCTTTTTTTTTTTTTTTTTTTTTAGTCAATTGTAAGCACTTTGCAAGACAGTCAGGGCCTGGGGAAGGGGAGCAAGTTGTCATTAACAACTCAAAAAAGGCTTGAGCACACCAGACTAAGGTGCCCACTGTTTAATACCCTCCCACCCTACCCTTCTACCCACCCACCCCAAGGCTTGTTCTTCTAATATAGTCCACCTGGATTAAGAATTGGAAACTAGTTAATTTAGTAAATTAACAATTCCCTAGGTGTTCTCCATCAAATAAATTGATCAAAATGAGAAATATCCAATGTAACCACTGTGGAGCCTTTATTTTGAGGCAAATCATCTTGAAACTTAGGGCTTGCCCCATTTGTTCAGAACTCTCTTCCATGAAAGAAGAATTGGCTCACCTTAAAGCTGAATTAGCTGCAATAAAGAAAGCATCAACAACTAACAAGAAATCCACATCCACTCTATAGTATTATTCAGGAATCAATTCACCATTGCCAAGAAGAACTCAAAAGCCTCTGAAATGTAGAGATTACTTACCTGATAATCTCCTTTTCCTTAGTGTATGCAGATGGACTCAAAACAAGTGGGTATAGTGTGCTCGTGCTAGCAGTTGGAGACGGATCTGACGTCAGCACGGGTACATATACCCCTGCAGGAAGTGCAGCAATTCAGTAATCTTCCTTGCAACAGCTTTATGGATATATATGTGACTAACCGATCAATTAATTAAAAAGGATTACCCTGACCAATTGATGGTAGCTGGAGACCGCCAGTGTTCTCAACCGGAAGGCGTCGACACTCGGCAGGGTGGAAGCCCTATATAAGCAAACATGGCTTACCGTGAGTTGGCGAATCCCCATGTATACCAGCAGCCGGGCGGGATGCTGAGTCCATCTGCATACACTAAGGAAAACGAGATTATCAGGTAAGTAATCTCTACATTTCCTAGCGTGTAGCAGATGGACTCAAAACAAGTGGGATGTACAAAAGCTACTCCCGGACTGGGCGGGAGGCTGCCCGAAAACAGTTTAGGATTGCCCTCGCAAATGCTGTGTCCTCCCAGGTCTGGACGTCCAGACGGTAGAATCTGGAGAAGGTATGGAGGGAGGACCACGTTGCCGCTTTACATATTTCTGCAGGCGACAGCATCCTAGTTTCTGCCCAAGAGGCTGATTGCGCTCTGGTAGAGTGAGCCTTGACCTGTAGAGACGGTGGCTTTCCCGCCTCAACGTAGGCCGCCTTGATAACTTCTTTGATCCAGCGGGCGATGGTTGGCCGTGAGGCCGCTTCCCCTTGCTTCTTCCCGCTGTGAAGTACGAACAGATGGTCCGTCTTTCGTACTGCTTCTGACATTTCCAAGTATCTGGCCAGTATTCTGCCGATGTCGAGATGACGCAGTATTTGACCTTCTTCTGACTTCTTCAAACCTTCTGTGGTTGGCAAGGATATGGTTTGGTTGAGGTGAAATGGTGAGACTACTTTGGGTAAGAAGGAAGGAACCGTGCGAAAATGGATAGCCTCTGGAGTGATTCTGAGAAATGGATCGCGGCAGGACAGTGCTTGTAGCTCTGAGATGCGGCGTGCTGAACACACAGCCAGCAAGAAAACCATCTTCAAGGTTAACAAACAGAGAGACAGGCCTCGAAGGGGCCTGAAGGCGGATCCCGCTAGAAATTCCAACACTAGGTTGAGGTTCCACAAGGGCACTGGCCACTTCAGTGGTGGGCGAATGTGTTTGACTCCTTTCAGGAAACGTGAGACGTCTGGGTGTTTGGCAATGGTGTTGCCGTCACTCCTGGGACCGTAGCAAGACAACGCTGCTACCTGAACCTTGACGGAGCTGAGGGACAGACCCTTCTGAAGTCCATCTTGTAGGAAGTCCAAAATGATAGGAATCTTAGCGGCATGTGAGTCGATGCTGTGAGAGTCGCACCAGTCTTCAAAAACTCTCCAGATCCTGATATATGTCAGTGATGTGGAGAACTTGCGTGCTCGGAGGAGTGTATCTATTACCGTCTCCGAGTATCCTCTTTTCTTCAGTCTAGCCCTCTCAATGGCCAGATTGTAAGAGAGAATTGAGCTGGATCCTCGTGGAGGATGGGACCTTGCCGCAGCAGGTCCCTGTATGGAGGCAGAGGTAGAGGATTCCCTGCCAGTAGTGTTCTCATGTCTGCGTACCAGGGTCTTCTTGGCCAATCCGGGGCCACTAGAAGAACTAGGCCTCTGTGTCGCTGAATCTTGTGTATAATGGCTCCCAGCAGGGGCCACGGAGGAAAGGCATATAGCAGGATTCCCTGAGGCCATGGCTGTACCAGGGCATTGATCCCCTGGGATAGCAGATCCCGCCTGCAGCTGAAATATCTGGGTACTTGAGCGTTGGACCTGTCTGCTAATACGTCCATGCCCGGCGTCCCCCACTGATCCACAATCATCTTGAAAGCTGTGGGCGACAGCTGCCATTCCCCTGGATTTAGGCTCTCTCTGCTGAGGAAGTCTGCCGTGGTGTTGTCCTTCCTGGCGATGTGAATGGCGGAGATGTCCTGGAGATCCGCTTCCGCCCAAGTCATCAGGGGGGCTATTTCTAGGGATACCTGTTGGCTTCTGGTTCCGCCCTGTCGATTGATGTATGCCACCGTGGTGGCATTGTCTGACATCACTCTGATCGCTCTGTTGCGAAGTCTGTAGGCAAATCGCAGGCACGCTAGCCTGACCGCCCGTGCCTCTAGTCGGTTGATGTTCCACCTTGACTCTTCTCTGTTCCACCGCCCTTGGGCGGTGAGTTCTTCGCAGTGTGCTCCCCATCCATTCAGGCTGGCATCTGTAGTGAGCAGGGTCCAGGTTGGGGAGGACATTCTTGACCCCCGGCTCATGTGGCCGGGCTGCAACCACCACCGTAGCTGATTCCACACTCTGGCTGGGAGAGGTAGGTGTACGGTGTAGTTCTGTGATCGCGGGCTCCACCGGGATAGGAGGGCGCGTTGTAACGGTCTCATATGAGCCCGCGTCCATGGTATCACCTCCAGAGTGGATGCCATGAGGCCGAGGACCTGTAGGTAATCCCGAGCTGTGGGCCGGCTGGCGCTCAGCAGGGCCTGCAGATGATTCCGGAGTTTCGACTTCCTTTTGGAGGTCAGGCTGACCTTGTCTTCCTGGGTGTCGAATTGAACCCCTAGGTATTCCAGTGACTGGGATGGCTGTAGGGAACTCTTCTTTATGTTGACTACCCATCCTAGGCTTTCCAGAAGAGCTATAACTCTGTTGGTTGCCCGGTGGCTCTTATCCGGTGACTTTGCCCTGATCAGCCAATCGTCTAGGTAGGGATGGACGAGTATTCCTTCCTTCCTGAGTGCTGCTGCCACTACTACTATGACCTTGGTAAAGATCCGCGGCGCGGTGGCTAATCCAAAGGGTAAAGCTCGGAACTGGAAGTGCTGATTCAGGACTTTGAAGCGTAGATAGTGCTGATGATCCCGATGGATTGGGATATGCAAATAGGCTTCTAACAGATCCAGGCAGGTGAGAAACTCCCCTGGCTGTACTGCATTCTTGACAGACCTTAGGATTTCCATGCGAAACCTGGGAACCCGTAGGTGTCGGTTGACTGACCTGAGGTCCAGGACGGGCCTGAAAGTGCCCTCCTTCTTGGGTACTATGAAATAAATGGAATAATGCCCAGAATTAATCTCCTCTGCAGGCACTGGGATTATGGCTTTTAGTACCAGGAGCCTCTGTAAGGTCACTTCTAGTGCCGCCTTCTTGAGAGGTGAACAAGGAGATTCCACAAACTTGTCCGGCGGGAGCCGAAAAAAATCCAGGTAATAACCTTCTCGGATGATGGCGAGGACCCAATGGTCCGAAGTAATCTCGACCCACCTGCGGTAGAAGAGGGTTAGCCTGCCCCCTATGGCTGCTACCCCCGGATGGGTCGGCTGATTGTCATTGTGGGTTGCGGCCAGGACCAGAACACGAGCCGGTTCTCCTCTTGTTGTGCTTAGCCCGAAAGGGCTGGTTCCTGACCTGAGAACGAGGTGCTTGATAGCGAGCCCTGTAAGGGTTGAAGCGCTGAGAGTTTCTACCTCTGGATGGTCTAGAAAACGAACGCTGGCTCCTCCTCGACCTGTCTTCTGGTAGACGGGGTAATGGAGAGGGACCCCATTTATTAGCCCAGTTCTCGAGTTCGCTGCCGAACAGTAGGGATCCCTTAAAGGGCATTCTTGTGAGGCGCGTCTTGGAGGAAGAGTCGGCAGCCCAATTGCGTAGCCAGAGCTGTCTCCGGGCTGCCACTGAGGAGGACACTCCCTTGGCTGCCATACGGACAAGGTCGAAGGCTGCTTCAGTGAGAAATGCAAGAGCTGATTCCATGTCTTCTCCCGGGGTGTTGCTTCTAGCCTGCGATAACCAGGAACGAGTCACCACGGTGCAGCAGGTCGCGATTCGTAGGGACATGGCTGCTACCTCAAAGGCTTGCTTCAGAATGGTGTCCATGCGCCGGTCATGTGTATCCTTGAGGGCCGCTCCCCCCTCAACCGGAATGGTGGTGCGCTTCACAATTGCGTTAACTATGGCGTCTACCTTGGGGCACGCCAGCAGCTCCTTGGACGCCGGATCCAGAGGGTACATGCCCGACAAGGCCCGACCCCCTTTGAATGAGGCCTCCGGCGTAGTCCATTCCAGATCTATTAGCTGCTGTGCTGCTTGTAGGAGGGGAAAATGGGGAGCCATTTGGCGCAGGCCCTCTAACACGAGGTTCATGTTAGGGTCCCCCTGGGGTGTCCTGGCCCGGAATAGCCAGTTCTAATAGGCATTGTGAGACCAGGCCTGGTAGATCCTCTTTCCGAAAGAAGCGTCTCATGGTCCAATATGGTTCTATCTCCGAGGGAAGTTCTCCCTCCTTGAGGGGCTCCTCATCTTCCTCGGAGCAATCCGAATCCCCATAAGTGGGGCTTCCGGGTGGCGAGTGGCCGTGTCTAGGTCTCGAGGGTCCAGAGGCCGGATCATCCGGAACAGAAAAACCCCTTCGAGGAGCAGACTGCATCTGGACAAAGGCGTGGAGGATCCCCTTGAATAATTCCACCCAGGAGAGAGAGGCCGGATCTGGCCTTAGGGGCACCAGATCTCTTGGGTTCCCTGGCTGCTCCCCGTGGCCTGCTAAGTCCGGGGTGTTCCCTGAGGAACCGCTAGGCTGGGAACGGTCCTGTCCTGGAACTCCCATGGCCTCCTCACATTGGGCACATAGTGAGTCTGCTTCCTCGCTCTGAGTGGCTCTGAGGTTGCATGCTGAGCAGAGGCTTAGAGCTCTTATGCTTGATTCTGGAGGTGCCGGCTCTGCGGGCGTATGGGCCCTCTTATGCTCCATATGCTTTGTAATATGTATCGCCTACTAATATGCGCTTATCTTATGAGTGTGCGCTTATCAACCTGCGCTTAGCTGTATGCGCTTATGAACGGGCGTCTTATGAACGTGCGCCCACCAACAGGCATCTTATGAGCGTGCGCCTATGAACGTGCGCTTACCAACGGCGTCTTATGAACGTGCGCCTATCAACGGCGTCTTATGAAGGTGCGCCTATAACGTGCGCCTACCCACGGCGTCTTATGAAGGTGCGCCTATAACGTGCGCCTACCCAAGGCGTCTTATGAAGGTGCGCCTATAACGTGCGCCTACCCACGGCGTCTTATGAATGTGCGCCTATGAAAGTGCGTCTATAATGCGCGCCTATGGACGTGCGCCTATGCTATCGGCGTGCGCCTAGCCAGCTTGCGCCTATCCGCGTGCGCTTAACGACGTGCATCTAGGTAGCGAAGGCAAGTAGGCAGGTAAAATGGCGACCTCCTCGGCGGGCTGCCACGAAGGCAGGCCCTGTGAATCCACACTTCCTCGGAGACCACAGTAAAGATGTACGCCTTACCTTGTCTTCGGCGCTTCCCGGCTGCGACCCAGACGGTCTCCGGCTGCGGAGGGAGAGGGTGAGTACCTTCACCGCCAAGCTCGAGGAAGTGCACCCCCTGCCTCTAGGCCGCGCCCGAACTCGTCTCGCTCGGGGGCCAAGTCCTCGCCGGGACCGAGGATGCCTCTACGCCGTGCTCGAGCCCTTCTCACTCGGGGGCTAGGTCCCTGTCGCGAGTCAGCCACCGGACCGAGGCTCCTACCTCCGAGGGACCATGGAAGTCAGCTCGGGAAACTCAACTGGGTGAGGGACCGAATGGTATCACCACAGGAGTGTGGGGCTCGTCTTCAGTAAGTTTTCTTCTAGGAATTTAGTTGTTTAGAATTTGGAAACACGCTCAGCGAGTGTGAGGTAGCTCCAAACTGCTTTGGAGACGGAAATTACTGAATTGCTGCACTTCCTGCGGGGGTATATGTACCCGTGCTGACGTCAGATCAGTCTCAAACTGCAAGCACGAGCACACTATACCCACTTGTTTTGAGTCCATCTGCTACACGCTAGGAAAAAGTGGTTTACACTGGGCACAGGTAGGACAAGACGTGACACATAAGAACATAAGAAAATGCCATACTGGGTCAGACCAAGGGTCCATCAAGCCCAGCATCCTGTTTCCAACAGTGGCCAATCCAGGCCATAAGAACCTGGCAAGTACCCAAAAACTAAGTCTATTCCATGTTACCTTTGCTAATGGCAGTGGCTATTCTCTAAGTGAACTTAATAGCAGGTAATGGACTTCTCCTCCAAGAACTTATCCAATCCTTTTTTAAACACAGCTATACTAACTGCACTGACCACATCCTCTGGTAACAAATTCCAGAGTTTAATTGTTCGTTGAGTAAAAAAGAACTTTCTCCGATTAGTTTTAAATGTGCCCCATGCTAACTTCATGGAGTGCCCCCTAGTCTTTCTACTATCCGAAAGAGTAAATAACCGATTCACATCTACCCGTTCTAGACCTCTCATGATTTTAAACACTTCTATCATATCCCCCCTCAGTCGTCTCTTCTCCAAGCTGAAAAGTCCTAACCTCTTTAGTCTTTCCTCGTAGGGAAGTTGTTCCATTCCCCTTATTTTGGTAGCCCTTCTCTGTACCTTCTCCATCGCAATTATATCTTTTTTGAGATGTGGCGACCAGAATTGTACACAGTATTCAAGGTGCGGTCTTCACCATGGAGCAATACAGAGGCATTATGACATTTTCCGTTTTATTCACCATTCCCTTTCTAATAATTCCCAACATTCTGTTTGCTTTTTTGACTGCCGCAGCACACTGAACCGACGATTTCACTGTGTTATCCACTATGAGACCTAGATCTCTTTCTTGGGTTGTAGCACCTTATATATGGAACCCAACATTGTGTAATTATAGCATGGGTTATTTTTCCCTATATGCATCACCTTGCACTTATCCACATTAAATTTCATCTGCCATTTGGATGCCCAATTTTCCAGTCTCACAAGGTCTTCCTGCAATTTATCACAATCTGCTTGTGATTTAACTACTCTGAACAATTTTGTGTCATTTGCAAATTTGATTATCTCACTCATCGTATTTCTTTCCAAATCATTTATAAATATATTGAAAAGTAAGGGTCCCAATACAGATCCCTGAGGCACTCCACTGTCCACTCCCTTCCACTGAGAAAATTGTCCATTTAATCCTACTCTCTGTTTCCTGTCTTTTAGCCAGTTTGCAATCCATGAAAGGACATCGCCACCTATCCCATGACTTTTTACTTTTCCTAGAAGCCTCTCATGAGGAACTTTGTCAAATGCCTTCTGAAAATCCAAGTATACTATATCTACCGGTTCACCTTTATCCACATGTTTATTAACTCCTTCAAAAAAGTGAAGCAGATTTGTGAGGCAAGACTTGCCCTGGGTAAAGCCATGCTGACTTTGTTCCATTAAACCATGTCTTTCTATATGTTCTGTGATTTTGATGTTTAGAACACTTTCCACTATTTTTCCTGGCACTGAAGTCAGGCTAACCGGTCTGTAGTTTCACGGATCACCCCTGGAGCCCTTTTTAAATATTGGGGTTACATTTGCTATCCTCCAGTCTTCAGGTACAATGGATGATTTTAATGATAAGTTACAAACTTTTACCAACGAGTCTGAAATTTCATTTTTTAGTTCCTTCAGAACTCTGGGGTGTATACCATCCGGTCCGGGTGATTTACTACTCTTCAGTTTGTCAGTCAGGCCTACCACATCTTCTAGGTTCACCGTTATTTGATTCAGTCCATCTGAATCATTACGCATGAAAACCTTCTCCATTACGGGTACCTCCCCCAACATCCTCTTCAGTAAACACCGAAGCAAAGAAATCATTTAATCTTTCCGCGATGGCCTTATCTTCTCTAAGTGCCCCTTTAACCCCTCGATCATCTAACGGTCCAACTGACTCCCTCACAGGCTTTCTGCTTCGGATATATTTTTAAAAGTTTTTACTGTGAGTTTTTGTCTCTACAGCCAACTTCTTTTCAAATTCTCTCTTAGCCTGTCTTATCAATGTTTTACATTTAACTTGCCAATGTTTATCCTATTTTCTTCTGTTGGATCCTTCTTCCAATTTTTGAATGAAGATCTTTTGGCTAAAATAGCTTCTTTCACCTCCCCTTTTAACCATGCTGGTAATCGTTTTGCCTTCTTTCCACCTTTCTTAATGTGTGGAATACATCTGGACTGTGCTTCTAGAATGGTATTTTTTAACAATGACCACGCCTCTTGGACATTTTTTACTTTTGTAGCTGCTCCTTTCAGTTTTTTTCTAACAATTTTTCTCATTTTATCAAAGTTTCCCTTTTGAAAGTTTAGCAAGAGACCTGTGGATTTGCACACTGTTCCTCTTCCAGTCATTAAATCAAATTTGATCATATTATGATCACTATTGCCAAGCAGCCCCACCACCGTTACCTCTCTCACCAAGTCCTGTGCTCCACTGAGAATTAGATCTAAAATTGCTCCCTCTCTCGTCGGTTCCTGAACCAATTGCTCCATAAAGCTATTTATTCCATCCAGGAACGTTATCTCTCTAGCGTGACCCGATGATACATTTACCCAGTCTATATTGGGGTAATTGAAGTCTCCCATTATTACCGCACTACCAATTTGGTTAGCTTCCCTAATTTCTCTTAGCATTTCACTGTCCGTCTCACCATCTTGACCAGGTGGACGGTAGTATACCCCTATCACTATAGTCTTCCCTGACACACAAGGGATTTCTACCCATAAAGATTCAATTTTGTATTTAGTCTCATGCAGGATGTTTATCCTGTTGGACTCTATGCCATCCCGGACATAAAGCGCCACACCTCCTCCCGAGTGCTCCTCTCTGTCATTGCGATATAATTTGTACCCCGGTATAGCACTGTCCCATTGGTTATCCTCTTTCCACCATGTCTCTGAGATGCCAATTAAGTCTATGTCATCATTCACTGCTATACATTCAAATTCTCCCATCTTACTTCTTAGACTTCTGGCATTAGCATACAAACATTTCAAAGTTTGTTTTTGTTTTTATTTTCATTCTGCTTTTTAATTGATAGGGATAAGTTTGAATTTTTTAGCTCAGGTGAGTTTTTAGTTACAGGCACTTGGACTGCTTTTCTAATTATTGGAACCTCACTGTCTGGATGCCCTAATTCTAATGCATCATTATTATCCTTTAAGGATACCTCTCTCTGAACCATGCGCTGCTGAGCGACTGTCTGCTTTCCCCTTTGTTCTAGTTTAAAAGCTGCTCTATCTCCTTTTTAAAGGTTAGCGCCAGCAGTCTGGTTCCACCCTGGTTAAGGTGGAGCCCATCCCTTCGGAAGAGACTCCCCCCTTCCCCAAAAGGTTCCCCAGTTCCTAACGAAACTGAATCCCTCTTCCTTGCACCATCGTCTCATCATCTCACCCAAAGACACCCTTTCCTTCACAAGTGTGCAGCCCACATGTAAGAGGGGCAGGGGGGGACAATTAGGAAACAGCAACCTAGGAACAAATGCATTACTGTGGTCTCTGGCACAGTAAGACTTATGATGAGGAGACACACACCCTTCTCAAGTGACACAAATACAAAATACCTTCTCTGTGTTACAAATGAAGAAGCTAAAGTGATTGAGATTGAAGAGGCATCTGAAAAGAAAGAAGAAACCCAATGCACACAAAAATTCCAGAATATAAACAATATCCATCAGACCAAACTCATTGTGCTGGGTGATTCAATCAGCAGAGGCACTAGTTTGAGAACTCTTTTCGAGGGTAACACTATAGTTAAAAGCTTTCCGGGATAATCAGCTGGAAGAAGTGCTATTCAAATAGTCAATGCGACCAAAGAAGAAAGCAAGGCTCTGAAGTTGATATCATCCATCTGGGAACCAACAACCTCGCTAGAAACAGCAACTAAGTGGTATAGAAAGGCTGCCAGTCTCTAGCAAAGCAGACTATTTATTTATTTATTTTTTAGATTTTTATATACCGGTGTTCCTGTATTAAAATACAGATCACATCGGTTTACATTGAAACATAAAAATTATGCCAAGAGGCGGTACATATAACAAGGTTATAGAACTTGGAAAACATGGAAAACAGATTCGAATAATAACACTGATAAACTTGCAAAGTCTCTGAGAAATCAAATCATAAAATAAGGCGTAATTGTCTAAGATAAATAGTCACATGGCAAAGACTACTGCTTTTTCAGAAGTCTTACCAGTTCATGGAAAGGGGAAAGAGAAACTAAACCATATACATAAATTCAATACATGGCTCAAAATTTGGTGTAAGGAACAAAGTTTTGGATATACTGGAGGCTGGGCAAGTTATGGAACAGAAAAGGACTCCATGTCAATGATGGCTTACATCTGTCTGTGGCAGGAAAAAGGATACTAAGGAATAAATTCAAATTCTATGCCATAAGGTATTTAAACTAAACGAAGGATGGTGGAAGGAGAACATTGGAATGTCACCCCCCCCCCCCAACAACCACCAAAACAAAACCAAATTCAAAAAAAAGAAAAAAAGGGTGAAGGGTGAAGGGGATAACAAAAGGCAGCTGAATAAGGCAAAAAGCAAGTCTTAGAAAAGCAGCAAATGGAACAAGAGAATCTAGAAAGCTATGAGCACAAATGCTCGTAATCTGGGCAATAAAATCCCAGATCTGCAAGCCCTAATGGTGGAGACAGACTTGGATGTTGTTGCTGTAATGGAGACATGGTTCATGGAATCTTATGATTGGGATACGACTATGCTGTGCTGTAACTTAAGGAAGGACAGAGAGGACAGAAAAGGAGGAGCAGCAGCTCTTTATGTCAAAAACAATATATAGAGAAGAAGCATTAAGGGCCATCCTAAAAAAAAAAAAAAAAAGAAAAGAGGATGGTGCATGCATTTTTACTAGAGTGGTTTACAGGCCTCAGACTCAAATGGCAGAACCAGACATAGAACTGATTGAAGACATCCAAAAGGTGGGAAGGAAGAGTGATGTGTTGATTGTTGGAGATTTAATCTGCCGGACATAGACTGGAGGATCCCTTCTGAGAAATCTAACAGAACTAGAGAGATAGTGTATGCTCTGCAAGGGGCTCTGTTCAAACAAATGGTAATGAAACCCACGAAGGAGGGAATTATTCTGACTTAGTGCTCACAAATGGGGATAGCATCTCAAATGTCCAGGTGAGGGTGCACTTTAGTACCAGTAATCATCAAACGGTATGGCTTGATATTGCAAATAGGATATGGAGAAGTCACACGAAGACCCGAGTTTTGAACTTCAAAAATACGGACTTTGCTGAAATGGGAAAATTCTGAAGATGGAACTTGAAGATTGGGAGAACATGGGAGAGATGGAACAACTGTGGGCCAAACTAAAAGGAGCTATTACAAAGGCAATTAACCTTTTCATTAGAAAAGTAAACCAAACCAAGAGAAACAAGAAACCTGATTCTCAAAGGAGGTGGCTGATAAAATGAAAATAAGAAGAACAGCATTCAAGAAATATAAAGGATCCGAAAAAGAGGAACACGGGGAAGAATATCAGGTTAAATAGAGAGACAAAGAAAGTAATCAGAAAAGCAAAATGTCTGGCAGAAGAAAGGACTGCCAAAGAGGTAGAGAGGTAGAGAGTTTTTCAGGTAAATCAGAGAAAGGTCCAAAGTGTTATAGTGAAAGTGAAAGGATTAATGTGGGGAAGAAGACGAAGAAAAGGCGGAAATATTAAACAAAAACTTCAGTTCGGTGTTCACTAAGGAAGACCCTGGAGAAGGACCATCACTGGTTAACAAAGCTGTGGATGGGGGTGGATTTGACGAAACCCAATTTATGGAAGAGAATCTATTGGAAGAGCTAGGAAAAATGAAAGTGGACAAAGCCATGGGGCCTGATGAGATTCATCTGAGGATATTGAGGGAGCTCAGAGATGTGCTGGTGGGTCCGCTGAGTGACCTGTTCAATAGATTCCTGGAAACGGAAATGGTGCCGAATGACTGGAGAAGAGCGGTGGTGGTCCCGCTTCACAAGAGTGGGAGCAAAGAGGAGGCTGGAAATTACAGGCTAGTTAGCCTCACCTCGGTGGTGGGAAAATTAAAGAAGTGTCTGCTGAAAGAAAAGATAGTGAACTACCTATAATCTAATGGGTTGCTCGATCCGAGACAGCATGGATTCACCAGGAAAAGGTCCTGTCAGACGAATCTGATTGATTTCTTTGACTGGGTGACTAGAGCAGTGGTTTTCAACCAGTGTGTCAGGACACAATGGTGTGTCACCAAAAATTTGACATAGCAAGCCTATGCTTTCTACAACAGCCACATGGCTTGCTGCTTGAGGAGAGTGCAGAGTAAGTAGCTGGTACTTATTTCCTCATCACTGCTCCCTGTTGCTGCTTTTCCCTCAATCACTGCCACCACCAGGCCAAGCCATAAATGTTGCAGGCATTCGGTATTCTGCCCTGCAATCCCACCGCACCTCCCCCTCCCACTTCTTGGAGCTTCAGTTTTTCTCTGTATGCTTGTTTATAATTTATGGTCTTTTATTCTGTATTAGATAAGAGTCAGTCTGCATGTTTGACAAAGGTGAGGGATTCTGCTAACTAGGATATAGATTCTGTGTAGGAATCTAGAACAGTCTGGCTCTCTTTGTTTTTCCAATAGTAAGTGTACTGTGTTCCTATATTTGCAGTCTTGCTTTTTCATACTCTTTCTTGTTGCTGTTCCAGTCCTGGATGTTAGTGCTCTTATGGTATGGCTGGTATGCTATATAATTTCTAAATATCTTTTTAGCAGGTTTTCATGTTATTTCACAAAGTGGCTGGTAGGGAAGGGATTCTGAAGTATTATTACTGAGGGGATATCAGAATTTGAATATATTTTATGTATGCTGAGTTATGAGGAGAGGTTGAAGGACCTAAATATGTATACCCTGGAGGAGAGGAGGAGGCAGAGGAAATAGGATACAGACCTTCAGATAGCTGAAAAGTTTTAATGATGCACGATCAACAACAAACCTTTCCCACTGGAAAGAAACCAATAGAACTAGGGGTCAAGAAATTAAACTCTGGGGAAGAGAATGAATTAAGAGGCATAGGGTAACTTCATATTGTTGATGCTACTGGATTTCATTACTCACCTTTCCAAACAAGGCTGAAGGCAAGTTAAAATTCAGCACACTAGGAAAGTCCCTATCCCACAGAGCACAAATGTAAAAGCAGCAAAAATCTACTTCTACATCATTTTAACATTATCTTTAGCTCATTTTGCACTGACCTGCTAAAGAGAATACAACTCCCAAACACTAGTCAAATGGGTCAAGTTAGTCCAATAAAAAGATTTAAAAAATAAGTTGTCAACCTTTATTTCTCTTAATTTCCTATATTTATTTTTATTTATTGGTATTTATAGACAACCAAATACTGAAGCCCAAGGCAGTGTACAGTAGAACACAGTTTAAAATAATAACAAAACCAAACAAAAATGCTAACAGTCTCCTCAAATGAAAACCAACACATAGATCAGTTGAACGCTAGCTCAAACAAGTACATTTTGAACATAGCTTTAAAAATCTTTGTACAGATGATGAGATATATATGCCTTGAAGAGAGAATTCCAAAGGCCTGGAACCACCATGAAGAAAGCTTGCTCATTTTTTTGCCAGGCAAGCCTAGCTCATAGTAGGGACATTGAGCAACCCCCTCTTAGAAGGCTGCAAAGATTGCAATGAATTGGATACATGAAGCAGCATGTTAGCCCAAGGAAAATATTCCATTAAAAATAGTTTATGGACTAGAAGTAAAACTTTGTAAGTAACTTGTGAATGGATTGGCAGCCATTGCAACTCCTTAAGTACTGTAGAAATATGTTCGCGCATCGAGCAGCCTGAAATGAACCTGAAGCAACTGCAACGTCCTCAATGCTGATACTGGAAGGCCGGCATACAATGCATTGCAGTAATCCAGTAAAGTGAAATTACTTCTTACCTAATAATTTCCTTTCCTCTAGAGAAGGCAGGCCAGTACACACAAGTAGGTTATATACTCCTACCAGCAGATGGAGACAGAGAAAACTGACTTGACCCTTATATAACTGTACACTGACATCAGCCCTCCAGTATTCCTGTATAAGCCAGCTGTGGACAACTGAAGAACATATGAACTATAACTAACTATCTCCTTAACCCATGCTACATCACATTTATTTTCTTTGGCCTTTTATTTTTTTTAAACTTCATTGAGACAAAGACGCAGTGGGCTTAGTAGTGGAAAGTCAATATAAATCATAGCAATAAATGTGAAAAGAAGACTTAACAGGAGCTTCAATGATCCAAAATGTTACTTAAAGATGTCATTGTCCAATCTTCTCAATGTCTGTGAGAAAAAAAGATAAAATGACCATGCAAGACTACGGACTGGCCTGCCTTCTCTAGAGAAAAGGAAATCATCCTCTTCATTCAGATAGACCAGTCCAGACAAGTGGGATGTAGCCAAGCTACTCCCCAGAAGGGTGGGAGGCTGTCCATGCTCCCCTCAAGACTGTCCTTGAACCCTACATCTAAACATGCAAGCGATGCTTAGAGAAGGTACGCAAAGAGAACCAGGTTGCTGCTTGACAAACCTCAGACAAAGACAATTGTGACTCAGTTCAGGACACCACCTGCACACTAGTCAAATGAGCTTTAAATTGCTTGGGCAATGGCTTATCTGCCGCAACAGAGGCCTTCGTTATCACTTCTTTAATCCAGTAGGCGTTATAGTGGATAATACATTGAAATCGGCCCAGTGTGCTGTGGCAATCAAAAAAGCAACAGAATGTTAGGAATTATTAGTAAGGGAATGGAAAATAAAACAAAGGATGTCATAATGCCTCTGGTGAGACCGCACCTTGAATACTGTGTGCAATTCTGGTCACCGTATCTCAAAAAGGATATAGCTGCACTGGAGAAAGTGCAGAGCAGGGCAACCAAAATGATATGGAGCATGGAACGGCTGCCCTAAGAGGAAAGGCTAAAGAAGTTAGGGCTGTTCAGTTTGGAGAAGGAGACAACTGAGGGGGGGAGTATGATAGAAGTCTACAAAATCATGAAAGGGCTTGAACAAGTTAATGTAAATCAGTTATTTACTCTCTCAGATAATAGAAGGACCAGGGGGCATTTCATGAAGTTAGCAAGTAGCTCATTTAAATTAAATTGAAGAAAATTCTTTTCTCTCAGCACAGTTAAACTCTGGAATTCATTGCCAGGGGATGTGATTTCAGCAGTTAGTGTTATTGGATTTAAAAAAGGTTTGGATAAGTTCCTAGAGGTTAAATCCATAAACTGCTATTACGGTAATTAATAAGCAATAGTAGCTTGTGATCTATCTTAAATTTTGGGTAGTTGCCAGGTACATGTGACTTGGATTGGCCACTGCTGGAAAAAGGCTACTGGGCTTGATGGACACTTGGTCTGACCCAGTATGGCATTACGTTCTTATGTTCTAAAGTCTGAAACCACCAAAAGTAAGAAAAGCATAGTCCTAAACTGTACTGTGTCCTGGGCAATGAACAAGGATGGTTCCTGACACAAGAGAGCTTGCAACTCCAAAACCCTTCTTGCTGAGGAAATGGTGATCAGTAACACCACCTTCAAGATTAGCAAATGCAAGGAAAGCTGTCAAAGGGGACAGATGCAGTTGATCTTAGACCCAAAAACAAAAAAAATGCGGGTCCCAGAGCTGAACCGTCAATGGCAGTCAAATGTACTTATCTCCTCTGCAAACCCTCACCACGTCTGGATATGACAAAAGGAGTTTGCTTTGGACATATCCACTACAACAAGCCAAAGCAGCCACCTGAACTTTGATTGTACTGAGCTAAATCTTATACCAGGCCTTCGTGTAGAAAGTCCAAAATCAACTGCGATGGAGACGGTACAGAGAAGGGCAACCAAAATGATAAAGGGGATGGAACAGCTCCCTTATGAGAAAAGGCTGAAGAGGTTAGAAACAACATATATCTCTAAAAGTAAGAGAAGGTTACGCCAAACTTATGACTCTCAGAAGACTTAAACCACTACTAACACCAAATGACTTCCGGTCAGTACTACAAGCATTAATTTTTTCAAGCACTGATTACTGTAATGCCCTTCTACTAGGATTACCCCACACCACGAAAAGACCACTACAGGTATTACAAAACACAGCTGCAAGAATTTTAACCGGTAAAAGTAAGAGAGACCATATCACCAAAACCCTAATTGAACTACACTGGCTACCCATTGAACAAAGAATTCAATACAAGACTCTATGCACCTTACATAAATTAATATACGACGAAAAGGCAGAATGGCTGAACACAGCCCTTCACGTACACATCCCTAATAGAAACTTGAGATCAGCAAACAAAGCCCTACTAACTATTCCCTCAGTAAAAACAGCCAGACTAACTCAAGTAAGAGATAGGGCCCTATCCCTGGCAGGACCTATAATATGGAACATAATGCCTTTAGAAATCAGAACACAAAGAGACATCAAAGCATTCAAAAAAAGTTTAAAAACATGGCTATTTAAGCAAGCATACCACAAAGGGAATGAAGAGTAGAATCCAGGGAATTGTATGATGCAGTCCGAAGAACTCCCACACACATCAGCTTACTCGAATGGTGTGTGTGTGTATATTTTATTTTACTTTACCTCTATTAGATTGCAACAACAGAGGACCAGACTTAAGTGTTAATTTATCTTATAGCTGATATACTTAAAGTAGACATGACTTATCACAACCACTAAATAATATTTAATATGAAACTATGTTACAGTATTTGATGGCACCTGTTTAGTTAATATAACTCAACACATTTAAGTTTGAAATTATGTGCCTTATTGTGAACCGTTGTGATGGCAACTAGCTTAACGACGGTATAGAAAAGATTTTAAATAAATAAGTAAGTTTCCTGAGGAGAAACATTTTGATTCTCTGCCCAAGACGCCGCCTGAGACCTAAGCGAGTGAGCCTTAAGACCCTCAGGTACCGGACGGCCCTTACATATGTACGCCGATGCGATGGCCTCCTTCAACCATTGGGCAATAGTAGTCTTAGACGCATTATGTCCCTTCTTAGGGCCACTCCAGAGCACAAAGAGATGATCCGACAACCTAAAAGCATTAGTCACTTCCAAGTACCGAAGGACAACTCGACGAGCGTCCAACTTTCGCAACTCCTGAGCCTGAGAGGAATCAAGATCCAAATCTGAGAAGGCCAGCAACTCGACAGACTGATTGACATGAAAGGCTGACACCACCTTCGGAAGGAAGGATGGCACCGTCCGAAGCGAAACTCCCGAAGACGAAAACTGCAAGAACGGCTCCCTACACGACAACGCTTGAAGCTCTGATATCCGTCTCGCCGAACAAATAAACCATGAGAAACACTGTCTTTAGTGTCAAATCCTTCAACATGGCCCGTTTGAGGGGCTCAAAGGGCAGAGTGCATAGAGCTCGTAGAACCAAATTCAAGCTCCACGGTCAAACTGGAGGATTTAAATTCTTGGCGCCTTTCAAAAAACGTGCCACATCTGGATGGCCTGCGAGGGAAGTACCGTCCACGGGGCCTCGCAAACAGCCCAAGGCCGCCACCTGAACCCGAAGGGAACTGTATGCCAACCCCTTCTTCAGACCTTCTTATAAAAATACTAGAATGTGAACTACCGTGGCTCTCCTTGGGGAAACCTGAGAACTGGTACATCAGGAATCAAAGACTTTCCAAACCCAAGCGTAAGTAAGCGATGTGGAAGTCTTGTGCGCGCGAAGCAGAGTAGAAATCACTGACTCATGATACCCATTTTTCCTCAGCTGGAGCCTCTCATAAGCCAGGCCGCTAGACAAGAGATCCGCCTGATCAAAAAATACCGGACCTTGATGGAGGAGGTTCGGGATGTGGTCGAGACGCAAGGGGCCCTCGATCACCAGGTTGATCAGGTCTGCGAACCAGGGTCTTCACGGCCACTCTGGAGCCACCAGGATTACCGGACCCTGGTGGGACTCTATTCTTCTGAGTACTTTGCCCACTAGAGGCCAAGGAGGGAACACATAGAGAAGTACATTGCTGGGCCAAGGAAGGACCAGAGCACCCACACCTTCAGCTCCATGTTCCCTTCTGCGGCTGAAAAATCGCGCCGCTTTTGCATTTGCTCATGTCGCCATTAAATCCAGGCAGGGGACCCCCCACCTCCGAATCAAGAGCTGCACCGCCTCCTCGGATAGTTCCCACTCTCCTGGGCCTAGCTATTGTCGACTGAGAAAATCTGCCTGGACGTTGTCAACTCCGGCTATATGAGACGCCACAGATTGCGTTCCGCCCATACCACAAGCTTGTCTGCTTCTGCAGCCACCAGGCGACTTCACGTTCCACTCTGATGGTTGATGTATGCTACAATGGTGGCATTGTCGGAGAGGATCCTCACCGACCGATGGCGGACCAAGGGAAGGAAGCTGCACAAAGCCAGACGAACCGCTCTGGTTTCCAAGCGATTTATGGACCATCTGGACTCTGGAACTGACCAGTCCCTGAGCAGAGTGCGACTGGCACACTGCCCCCCCCAACCAGAAAGGCTGGCGTCCGTTGTCACGATCAACCACTGGGGGCTCTCCAAATCCATCCCTTGTTGTAAGTGCTCCGGGACTAGCCACCACTGGAGACTGCTTCGTGCTGGATCCAGGAGAGGCAACTGAAGATGAAAGTCCTCGGACTTGGGGTCCCAACCGGAAAGCAACGCCCTCTGTAAAGGTCTCAAATGAGCGAATGCCCATGGGACCATTTACAGAGAAGTCATAGAACCAAGAACCCGTAAATAATCCCATATGATGGGTAAAGGAATGGCCAGTAGTCGAACTTGAGACATCAACTTGTTCATTCGCTTCACGGGTAGAAACACCTTGCCCACTCTCGTATCGAATCGGGCACCCAGGAATTCCAAGTCCTGTGAGGCAATCAGCTGACTTTGGGGAAGGTTGATCACCCAACCTAGGGACTGGAGTCGAAGCACCACCGAGTGGACTGCCTACTCGCACAGGCTCTGCGTCTTCCCTTAGATGAGCCAGTCGTCCAGATAGGGATGAACCAGAATCCCTTCTTTTCTCAGCGATGCCGCTACCACCACCATGACCTTGGTGAACACACGTGGCACCGTTGCCAGACCGAACGGGAGCGCTTGAAACTGATAACGCTCCCCTAGTATCATGAATCTGAGAAATCTCTGATGATGCTCCTGAAAACCTATGTGCAGATAAGCCTCTGTCAGATCCAAAGAGGCCAAAACTCTCCTTTGTGTACTGCCGCAATGACAGATTTCAAGGTTTCCATGCGAAAACGGGGAACCCGCAGGGCTCTGTTGACCTGTTTCAAGTCCAGAATGGGACAGAAGGAGTCCTCCTTCTTGGGGACTACAAAGTAAATGGAATACCTGCCTATCCGATACTCCCCCGGCAGGACCGGGATAATCGCTCCCAGGGCTTTTAATCGATCTAAGGTCTGGAGCACCACTTGCCGTTTCATCAGTGACCCGCAAGGGGACATCATGAAGAGATCTCTTAGAGGGAAAGCAAAATCTAAAGCGTAACCATGACTTATAATGTCTAAGACCCATTGATCCGACGTGATCTTGAGCCATTGCCCCCAAAAGAGAGACGGCCCCCGATCACCGGAAAGGAGAAATGGGCCAGCGCACCTTCATTGAGCCGCCTTGTTACTGCTGAAGCCCTGGGAAGCACCATCTCGGGGAGGCCGTCTACCCCGAAAGGAGCGGGCCCAAACTTGGGATCTAGACGGAGCTTGCCAAGATGGAAAGGACAGTGCCCTAGCCGAACAAAAACGCCTCTGGCCTCGAAAACGACCACGAAAGGAATTGAAAGGGCGAGTAGATCTAGGCTTGTCCTCCGGCAATTTGTACACCTTGTCATCTCCCAAGTCCTTGATAAACTGTTCCAGATTATCACCAAAAAGAAGCTTACCTTAAAGGGAAAAGAGCCCAACAGACTTGGAAGAGGAATCCGCAGACCAATGGCGCAGCCACAGTAGCCTCCTTGCTGCTACCACAGATGACATTGCCTGAGAAGAACTTCGCAGTAGATCGTAGAGAGCATCCGCTGTAAAAGGCTAGGGTGAAAAGGAAAGGATAGAGGGAGAGCCCAAAGACTGAACAGGACGGGATCCCCCGGGTGTTTATCAGTCCCAGCCTGTGAGACTGGTAAATCCAGCTCCGCCAACACATGCGGAATGAGAGGATCCAATTCCTCCCTCCTGAACAAACGAAGCACCCTCTGATCAGCCCCCTCCACCGGCACTGCGGAATCCACATCATCGCCCATGTGATCTCCCAGATCTTGAAGGGGGTCTAGAGGCGTGGGATCAATTTAACAATCCGGCAGCGGCTGAAATTCTGTGGCCGGCTGAGGTAAAAGGAGCGCTGGAGGATCAGTCCTGGGTCTTTTGGACGGCTGCTGTAGCTGTAAATCATCAGCATCTGCCTCTAAATAAGCTTTGTGCAATAATAGCACAAACTGAGAGGGAAAAGGGTGTTGCCTCTTTAAGGCCCCCTCCTTTGGGACAGAGGGAGGAGGAGGAGGCGGCAGAGGCTGGAAAACGTCATCAGGGGCGGGACCGGGCTTAAACGCGGTGGGGGAGGGAAGTTTCCTCCTCCGGAGCTCTGTTCTTCTTCTACGGGGGAAACATTCAAATGGCTGCTGTTCCCGCGCTGCGCGGGAACAGGACCAACTGACTGGACCCCTCAAGCCCCTGATTCTCTGCTCCCCGCGTCCACGGCACCGATCTTCTGTCAGGGAGAGGCAGCTGAGAGGTACCCTCGCCCCCCGGTAAGCATCGGGAACACTGGCCGTCGCGGGAGAGTCGTGTTGCCACCTCTCCACAAGCGGAGCACTGTACTCACCGCGGCATGGCTGACAGTCCCAAGTTCCCTCCTGTAAAATAAAACAAATCGGCCGGGTGAAGTTCCACCCCTTCTGGAGGCCCAGGCTATTTTAGAAATCTCTTCTCTTTTTTTTTTTTTTTTTTTTTTTATAAACGAGCAGGGGAAGGAGACGTCCCTGCTTGCAGAAGTATGGAGGCTTCTCTGCTGCAGAGGTATGAAAGTTTCTCTGCCACATAGGGGAGAAGGACCGACCCACCGGTAAATCTCCCCTACCCACCGGGCTGCCACTGGCTCTCCAGGTAAGTGAGCTGGAAGCCTCATGGCTCAGCTAAGCCTGCTGTGAGCAATATGCCTTCAGAGGTGAGAAAGAACAATCCAAACTCCATTTACCTTTTTTTTTTTTTTTGTTAACAAATATACTCACTAAACTGTTGATCTAATCATTGGCCATAGATTAAAACATAAAGAAAATGAATTGATTAAGACCAGGACCGCAGGGTATGCTGTCTTCTACCTGCTGGAGTCAAATACTGAGGGACCACAGGTGGAAACCTGGGTTATCAGGGGGTGCCTTTTCAGTTTGTTCTCTGACTCCACCTGCTGGAAGTGAGGTATAACCCAGCTCTCTGGACTGATCCGGGTACGTACAGGGAATAACAATTGCTAAATAGATATAAAAAGCTTACATTTCCAAAGCATCAGCTATACCATCATGTCCAGGGGTCTCTCTCCCCCTCTCTGTCTCTCTTTATATACTACAAACGCTTGTGAAAGCAGTGGCGTTCCCTCCGAGTTCTTATCAGATTTCAGACAACTGTGTGGCTATTCACCTGCTCTGTCAGGCTTTAGTATAAGTTAATTGCTAGTTCTTTCATCATAGACTTAGTGGAATAACTAAACAGACAGACTCTTGCCTATTTGTAAACATTTCACAGTGCAAGACAGTAAACAGGATTTCACTCAGAGGTTGGCTTGTGGCCTTCAAACTAGTCTGTTTGAGTAAATACTCTGAATCTATACAGCCTAACCTCTATATACATCCTCAGCAAAAGTAACAAAAAATGACTCCAACAGAGAGTTCCTCCGGAGGAGAGGCCTGCTCAGATTGCTCCTTCAGTGGTTCAGACAGATACCCCGTCGAGGACCCCAGTGATGTAGGAGGCGAGTGAGTGTGTCCCAGAGCCAGGCTGCTGGATCGAGGATCAGGACTGCTGTCCTCTTGCGGAGGAGAAGGTGGTGTGCGCTGGGGGGAATCCTTGTGTGGGATAGGGTGGGACTTGCTACTCCCCTGATCCTCCACAGAGGAGAGGAATTGGGTCAAGATCTTGGAGATTTGTGACTCTGCCTGTGAAGCCAAGGTCCCACACCCAGGACAAGGTAATGAGTCCTCTGCCAGGGGATTCCTTGGTGGCAGTACTGCCAGCAGAATGTCCGAGAGAGCCTCGGGGCAGGATATATACCTGTTCTGCTGAGGCAGACCTCTTGTGCCGCTTTCGAAGGGGCTCCTGCAAATGTCCTGTCAATCTCTTCTGTCTGGAGACAGACAACAAAGAGTAAAAATGTTCCGAGGAGCAAGAGGAGCCTGTGGACCCATAGTCAGAGCCGGCTCATTGTCAGAAAAAACAAGATCCACTAATTCAGGGATGATGGCCCCCTTGCATTCCCCTTGGATTCTAAGAGGACTTTGCCGTCAAAAGTTTGAAGGCAGGTGGATCCCTTGTGCTTCAACTTAGATGCGTCCATCGACGGCGCTTCCTGCGCATGGTGTTTTGCTGTGAGTGGCGCGTTGGCACGGCACAATGCATCGGACAGCTGCGTCGGAGCTTTGACTCCGGACAATGCAAATCGCCTTGGTGGATGGGTCAGCATGTCCCTCCAACATGCCCCACGCCTGGATGGTCTGGGTGTGCTGAGAGACAGAGGGCTGGCCCACCTGGTCCCGTTGTTTATACAGCGATCCCCCGAAGGATGCCTTCTTGTATTTTCAGGACACTCCAGACGGAGCCCTGGAAAGGAGTGAGCCGACAGGCACTCTGAGCTGGGGGCATAGGACCTTGAGTTACCTTCATGCAGCTGGACGATTTAGGTGACATGTTGGCGCTGGACCCAGGTGGATATGCAGTCGCAGTCCTGGTATGCTGCCTGGCGGCCAAGGCACAAATAACAGCAGTTGTGCCTGTCGGTAGCGGACATTATCTTGCCATACTGGCAAAATTTAAAGCCAGGTGGTCTCAGCGTCATTTATTTTTATCTCAATTTGTTCAGTAACGGTGCTCTCTGAGAAGAGAGGAAAAAGCTCTGCATGCAGCCTGCAGCACGGAAAGGACAGACTGAGAAGAAAATGGCACCGCACGGGAAAGGACGCAAAGCTCCGTCATCTTTGTCAAGCTCCACCTAGCTGCCCAGAAGGAAGACGCAGACAGCATGGCTAATTCAGCCTGCTTATCTGCGGGAAAATTGTCGGTTCAGTGTGCTTCAAGCAGTTAATAAAGCAAACAGAATGTTAGGAATTATTAGGAAGGGAATGGTGAATAAAATGAAAACTGTCACAATGCCTCTGTATTGCTCCATGGTTAGACCGCACCTTCAGTATAGTGTACAATTCTGGTCACCGCATCTCAAAAAAGATATAATTGCACTGGAGAAGGTACAGAGAAGGGCGACCGAAATGATAAAGGGGATGGAACAGCTCCCCTATGAAGAAAGGCTAAAAAGGTTAGAGCTGTTCAGCTTGGTGAAAAAAAGATGGCTGAAGGGGTATATGATAGAGGTCTTTAAAATCATGAGCGGTCTATAACGGGTAAATGTGAATCGGTTATTTACGCTTTCAGATAATAGAAGGACTAGGGGACACTCCATGAAGCTAGCAAATAGCACATTTAAAACTAATCGGAGAAAATTAATTTTTCACTCAACGCACAATTAAGCTCTGGAATCTGTTGCCAGAGGATATGGTTAGTGCAGTTAGTCTAGCTGGGTTTAGAAAAGGTTTGGATAAGTTCTTGGAGGTGAGGTCCATTAACTACTATTAATCAATTTGACATACGGAATAGCCACTGCCATTACTGGCATCAGTAGCATGGAATCTACTTAGTGCTTGGGTACTTGCCAGGTACTTGTAGCCTGGATTGGCCACTGTTGGAAACAGGATGCTGGGCTTGATGGACCCTTGCTCTGATCCAGTTACCTCAGAAAAAAAGTTGCAATCAATTATGTTTCTGGGGGTAATTTTGCTCTAACATTCAATATTTCAGTGTTTTTGTACTGAAAAGAATGCCTGTTATCCATTCATAAAACACATTCCAATGTTAAAACAGGGAGAATAGGGAACATCTGATAACTTTCTATCATCCTGGATTGGAATAAGGGATCTTGCTAAATCAATTACCTTTTTTTATCTGCAGTGTGCAAGGGAAGACTGCTGTTCTTCCATTTCACCCCAACGCTCTCCTGTAGAACAGTTCTATTCAATGCAATAAAATAACGTTCTAGAATAATCAGCCTCTGCTTCAGCCTTCGTGCAGAAAGTGTTGTAGTAGCAGTCTGAGCAGCTAGAACTTGCTGTTCCTTCACAAGAATATACAAGCACTCCTTCAATTCATTTACATCTGAAAGTAACAAGACAAGAAATCAGAAAATTCAGCACATAAACATTACAAGCATTAGATTAGAAAAAGTGCAATTGTGTACCTATAATTACTCTCTAATGACAGTAAAATGATTCACAAATGGGTTACGTGACCTGCTACATATAAATGGGTGTCTTCATCAGGAGCTTTCTAAGGGGGCCGATGCAATACAGCACTCAACTACCGTTAACCCATAGTTGGATGCAGGTTGTAGAGGCGCTAACTAATCCCTTATGCAATAAGGGGATTAGCACTTCTACAACGCGTGACCGTCACGGAGTGAAACTAATAGCACTCATCACATGCAAATGTATGTGAATGAGCCTATTAGCTATTCACTCCCAATGCAAGAAAAAAAATATGTGCGTCCCTGCCCGGAGCAGGCGTTAATTGCTGAGCGCTCCTTAAACTAGTACAGAAAAGCAGAAAAAACTGCTTTTCTGTACTGCCTCCTACTTAATATCATTGTGATATTAAGTAGGAGGAAAAACTAAACTAAATTAACTTTAAAAAACAAAAACAAAACAAAAAAAAACCACGCTCAACTGATAAGCATCCATTTCCTGAACCCCCTGGCTGTGCGGCATTTAGGGAAACAGACGCCGATAAATTCTGTGTCGATTTTCCTAAATATGGCAACAAAGCAAGCAAGATGTTAGCATAATTGAATAAAGGAGTACGACAAATTCTATATTATGGGTTTGCATAATGATTGAGGGAAAACTAAATGATAATGCGGAGAATATAGCGATTTTTAAAACGTATTATGTGGCTTTATATGATAAAAAGGAAATGAATGTAGAGAATAGGGATTTTTTTTTTTTGAAGGCTTGAAATTGCCCCAGGATATTGAGAAGCAATTAGCTGATTTAAATGTTCCTATCATGGATACGGAAATCTTTCAATCTATTACTAAATTAAATTAAAGTTAGGAAAATCCCCTGGTATTGATGGACTGGGTCTAGACTTTTACAAGATTTTAATATTTCCCCTTTTTAAAAGCACTGAACCAGGAATATGCTTATGCATATCATATTCTTCAGAGATCATGCAAGCAGCAACTGTAGCTCTTCCCAAGAAAGGAAGATATCTGGGTGTCACTTCTTCATACTGCCCAATATCCCTTTTGAATACAGATGCAAAATTATTAGTATCTACATTGGCTGCCTGAATCAGTAAGGTAATCCCAGAACTGGTTGTACCGGATCAAACTGGATTTGTGAACAGTAGGTAAGGAGTTACCAATGTATGCAAATTAACAACAGTTTGGGGACATGAACCTTCTAGTTTAGGAAGAAGCCTTGTACTGAGCTTGGTCACGGATATGGCTTTCAACAAGGTAATTTGGATATTGGCTGAGGATTTCAAGGAGCATTCATGAATTGGATTCAATTACTAAATCATAATCCTAGAACCCAGCTGGTAATAAATGGAGTGATGTCCTCCATATTTAAATTGAAGGGTGGCACATGACAAGGTTATCCCCTTGACCCCCGCTGCTATATCTTTTAACTTTGGAGCCTCTAGCCATTAAAATTAGTGATGGATTTGATTGGGATCATATGGATTGGAAATCATTTGCTAAACCTTATGTATGTTTTGTGGACATCCTTTTTCTGGCAGATGCAGGTCAAGATATACCCCATGTATATCCTGCCTTTGTGACCTTTGCCAGTTTAAAAATTAACTTTGAAAAATCAGAGGCCATGCCGCTGCACTCTTCCTTGATGCAACACTGGATGGCAATTTTTCCCTTTCCTTTTAAATGGTCTCCCACTAAAATAAAATATTTAGGGATGTAGATACCATCTGACACTATACGAGATAAATTTTAGGAACTTAACTGATGGCTTTCAGGCACAATTAAGGGCATGGCACGAGTTACCTGTGTCCTTTTTGGGCAGATGCATGCTCTTTAGAATGATTCTTCTCCTGAAATTGCTATATAGGTTACATGTAATTCCTAGACTTGGCACTGCTGAAATGAATGTTTATTAGGTTCCTATGGAAAGGGGACAGACCTAAGATTAATTATGAAAAACTGAAGAGAAGTAAAGAGCTGGGAGGAATTGATACTTCCCACTTTCAAATGGTACAATATAGCTTGCCAAATGCAGTTTATAGGATAACTTATCACAGAGAAGTTTAAATACTCACCTCCTAGTTTGTTGTTTGATGTAAAGGAACCTTAATATCCACTAGGGTTACTTCATATGGCTAAAGCAGATATACCACTTATAGGGAGAGGAAATGTCCTATTTCGAACAATGATTCATGCCTGAAGATGTTTTCCTAACATTTGTAAACAATATCTCAAATGTCAGTAAACCTGGTTTCTTCTTTAAATAATTTATACCAGCTCTTGTCCCATCCGATGACCATATAATTTTGTAGGACCATTACTCATAGGGTCACAGTATTTTACCAGACTCTTTTTATGGTTTGGGAGTCCAAGGTGTGACCGCATCTACATTATTTGATGGAGACAGCTATTGGAGATTAACCTTTTGGTCGTTTGACGATTGCCCTGGGAGTGTCACGGAATAAGAATGGAAATTGTTTCCCCTGAAGCAGGACCTTAAAAGTGGGGGTCCGAAACACGATCGTGTGGGCTACGCAGATGAGTATCACTGCTGAATTACTTTGAATTGGGATTAAGAAAGTGACATTTAGTTTGACTGTAATTTGAAATGTCATTTTGGAGCTCTCATTAGGATGATGGAAAGAAAAAAAGAAAACTAAAAAATTATAAAAATATAAAAAAATATATACAAAGTAAACTGGACCCAAACATAAAAAGAGTCTGGTAAAATACTGTGACCCTATGAGTAGTGGTCCTACAAAATTATATGGTCATCGGATGGGACAAGAGCTGGTATAAATTATTTAAAGAAGAAACCAGGTTTACTGACATTTAGTGATATCTTGTCAAGACTCGACTACTGCAACTCCCTCCTCCTCGGACTACCAGAAATACACATCAAACCCCTCCAAGTTCTACAGAACGCTGCCGCCAGAATCATCTCTAACAACAAAAAATCCCCTCACATCACACCCACGCTCAAAGAACTCCACTGGCTACCCATTACACAAAGAATCCAGTATAAAACCCTCACCCTCATGCACAAAAAAATAAACAACAACAAAATGGACTGGCTAAACAACGGAATACAACCTTACTCTACTCAAAGAACTCTCAGATCCACCAACACTGGACTCCTAGCCGTCCCCAATCTCAAAGCTGCACACCTCAACGTCACCCGCAAACGAGCCATAACAATAGCGGGCCCCACCTTATGGAACACCCTCCCCACCTGTCTCAGAAACGAACCTTCACTGCAAGTCTTCAAAAAACACCTCAAAACATGGCTATTTTTAAAAGCTTTCCCACCCGACACATAACCCGCCCAATTCGCACCATCCACTCCATGCCCCCTCTACAAGCATCTCGCCCCACACCTTTCCCTCCCTACACAAGCATCTCCCACCACCCTTTCCCTCCCTATCACTACCTTCCTCCCACTCATCCCTTCCTCTCCCCTACCCCCTCTACACTCCCTGCTCTCCTTACCATAATTTATCCTCATCACCAAGCCAGTTATGTATATATGTTATATACTATAGTCTAATGTTCCATGTACTCCTGTTAGTTCTGTTACAACTTGTTATATTTATTACCATGTTATAATGTAAAATATTCTTGTTATATTTATTACCATGTTATAATGTAAAATATTCTTATATCTATTTAATACCATGTTATAATGTAAAATAGGGCTGTTACCACCCTATTCCTTTAGTTATCTGGAAACCGATGTGATATCTCGATCGAATGTCGGTATACAAAAGAAATAAATAAATAAATAAATAAATTTGAGATATTGTTTACAATTTGGTGCCTGGAGTACAGACGGTGTTTGAGAGCCACAGGGTGTGATTCCTAACATTTGTAGCATAGTTTTTACATGGTTTTTATTCCTACCATTGCATGAAAATCATAGCTTTCATCAGGGGATGGAGAGTAGGGCACTGCATGAGTGGATGATGGGACTTCTCTATGCTAAACACTTCATTGATGATTCAACAGGATCCATGTATAGCTATGAAAAGCTCAGGCAACACTTTTTTTTTACAGCATAACTTTTATGCCTTCCTGCAGGTATGCCATAATGTCCTTTCCTTAGGTCTAACAAACTCAAATTTTACAAAAGGTGGGGGTCAAGTTATCTATCTATAATGGGCGACCACATTCCCAACTAGCTCCCTAACTCTCTGTTTTGGGGGTTTTTTTACCCCTCTAGTTTGGTTGTTTGCTGCTTGTAAATGGAAGACAAAGCCCCAAAGAAGTTGATGCCTTGATATAGGGTGAACAAGCACTGCGACCAAGGTGCTCATGTAGAAAACTGGTGAGCAAATAACCGGCTACCTGCAAGGATACCATGTTTGAGGATGAGGACTCTGATGGCGTGGCCTGCCGAATTCGCTGAAGCTATGAAAATGGTAATGCAGCAACTCAACAATGAAGTCTATACCAGCCTGGACTCTAAGTTGGAGAATGTGGTAGATAGCCCATCCTAAATGGTGTCAGCCGGCAAAACAACCACCAAGCTGGACATTTTGTGAACGAGTAGATGAAATGAAGATGTCACTCACCAGTACCAGGCAATGTCTCAAAGTCTTGGAGCGCTCATATCAAAGAATGGTCGCCAAGATAGATGATATTGAGAACCAGAGTCGTTGCAATAATTTGCTCAAGAGGGAGCACTGAGAGGAGAGGATCACCTTGCTGGTGGCTGAAAGGAAGCAGTAACTACTGCTTTGGAAATTTTTGTTAAGCATATTGGGGATAAGTAAACTATTGGGGTATATTATTTAGTGTGTTTGTACTTATTTATTTATGTAGTTTTATATACCGCGGCACGTTCGGAACATCACCTCGGTTTACATGTAACAATAATGCAGCAACAGGCTTTACAAGTAACACATAAGGGGAATAATATAGCAATAGGGTTTGTACAGTAAACAAATATAGTAACAGGAAGTGAATAACCGATGGAATTATGTACATTAACGAAATGGGAGAATGGCAAAAAGAAAGGGAGGGAAGTTGGCATTGAGGAAGGGATGGAAGGTGGGGAGGTTAGGGAGCACAGATTTCTGAGCTTATATTAGGAGGGTGAAAATGGAAAGGGTGGAAATTCCATTGAGGTGGTGGAGGGGAGGGTGGTAAGGTTCAGGTAAATGCTTGTTTAAACAGCCATGTCTTGAGGTTCTGCTTGAATTTTCTTGGACATGGTTCCTGGCGGAGGCTGAGGGGCATGTTGTTCCAGAGAGAAGGACCTGCAAGGGAGAGGGCATGTTCTCTGGTGGTCACTAGCTTAGTGAGTTTGGGTGAGGAGGTGTGCAGGATTGCAAGGTATTGTTTTCTGGTTGGTCTGTCTGTGGTGCGGAAACAGAGGTGCTCATTGAACCAACATATGTCTTGGTTGTGGATGGATTTCTGAAGGATGGTGAGAGATTTGAATATTATACGAGATGGGATAGGCAGCCAATGAAGGTATTTGAGGATGGGGGTGATGTGATCATGACGGTGTGTATTAGTGAGGATGCGGGAAGCAGCATTTTGGAGCATTTGCAGGGGTTAGATGGCATTCTTTGGAAGGCCGAGGAGGATGGCGTTACGGTAATCAAGTCTGGATAGGATGATAGCTTGGAGAACTGTGCGAAAGTCATTAAGGTGTAGGAGAGGTTTCATTTTTTTTTTAGTGTGTGGAGCTTGAAGAAGCAGTCTTTTAGTTTGGAGTTTATGAACTTTTTTAGGTTGAAGTGGTTGTCCAGGGTAACTCCTAGGCTACTTTAAATAGTCAGTACGGCAGATAATAAACAGAAGTTAGTGTGTTTGTATTTCCCACCCTCCCATCCCTCTCCCACCTACCTAACCCTGGCTCAATTTATAGGCCGGTGACACTTTCACACTAAAAAAAAATAAAAAAGTAAAAAAATTTCAGCCTTTTAACTTCACAAATTCCCCACACCTTATTGAGAGTTTGATCATTCTCTTGTAGGCCACTACCAGATATATAGTGAAAACACTAATACATTTAAAGGACCCTAATTAGACACATACCTACTCCCATAGCAACCTAAAATTTAACTAGGAACTGAACAAATTTGAGATGAAAAAGGCAGTCCAGCAGCAGGGGGTGGGGGGGCCTCCCACTATTTTGCATACAGTGTCACATGTATGATTTTTTTACCCGCCGGTGAAAAATTGAATGTGTGCACCCGATGCAAAGAACTCCTGTCTCTCAGAGAACAAGTCTGATCTCTTGAGGCTAGAGTGGCAGACCTGGAGGAGCTGAGGCAGACAGGGACATAGTAACCAAGTCCCAACTTCAGATTGGCAGTCCTGGTGCTGCCTTGGAGTAAGGTGGCCTCATGATCGGACAGCATCAACCTGGCGCAGCAGGAAAGGATCCGGTAGCAAGGGCACCACCTGGACAGCATCCAGGTGGTGCATTGTCCTCTCGCACTGAGGATGTCTCCCAGGGCTACTGCCCAGGAGGGATGGATTAGGTCAGCCATCATAGTTGGTGATTCGATTATTAGCAATCAAGACAGTTGAGTGGTTGGTGGGAGTGAGGTTCGCCTGGTAACATGCCTACCTGGTGCGAAGGTGGCAGACCTCACGCATCACCTAGATAAGATTTTAGACAGTGCCGGGGAGGAGCCGGCTGTCATGGTGCATGTGAGCACCAACGACAAAGGAAAATGTAGGAGGAAGGTTCTGGAAGCCAAATTCAGACTCTTAGGTAGAAAGCTGAAAGCCAGAACCTCCAAGGTAGCATTGTCTGAATTGCTCCCTGTTCCACGTGCAGGTCCCCAGAAGCAGCAGAGCTCTGGAGTCTCAATACATGGATGAAACAATCCTGCAAGGTAGAGGGATTCAGTTTTCTAAGGAGCTGGGGAACCTTTTGGGGTAGGAAGAGTCTTTTCCTAAGGGATGGGCTCCACCTTAACCAGGGTAGAACCAGGCTGCTGGCACTAACCTTTAAAAAGGAGATAAAGCAGCTTTTAAATTAGAACAAAGGGGAAAGCCAACAATTGCTCATCAGTGCATGGTTCGGAGAGAGGTATCTTCAAAGAATACTAATGAAGCAATAGAGTTAGGGCATCTCAACCGAGAGGTTCCAATACTAAGAAAAGTAGTCCAGGTCCCTATAAGAATCACCTGAACTAAAAGATTCCAATTTATCAGTCAACTGAAAAGCAGAATGTAAATACAAACACAAAACGCACTTTAAAATGTCTCTATGATGAGAGAGAGAGAGAGAGAGTGTATAGCAGTGAATGATGACAGACATAATTGGCATCTCAGAGATATGGTGGAAAGAGGATAACCAAATGGGCTAGTGTTATACCAGGATACAAATTATATTGCAATGATAAAGGAGCATCTTGGTGGTGGGATGGTGCTTTATGGCCGGGATGGCATAGAGTCCAAACATGATAAAGATCCTGCAAGAAGTTAAATACACAACCGAATTTTTATGGGTAGAAATCCCTTGGTGTTGGGGAAGAGTATAGTGATAGGAGTATACTATCATCCACCTGGCCAAAATGATGAGATGGATCATGAAATCCTAAGAGGAATTAGGGAAGCTAACCAAATTGGTAGTGCAGTAATAATGGGAGATTTCAAATAACCTAATATTTTTTTTCAAATTAAATTTATTTATTTATTTTATTGGCAATAGCATTTGCAACCACAACATGATAAAACAAAACATCGTTGTACAGCAATAGTAAACAATGATCCATAGACATGAAACATACATTTTATCCCCTTTATCCCACCCCACACTCCCTCCCCCCTCTCTAATGCACCTTAGGGCTCTACGTTCAACCTTACTGATTACAGTGGAACTAACCTTCAAGTATTCCCAAACTCCATCATCCGATAATTCCTAGTGTCAAGGGATTCCCAAAATTTCTCCCACATTGACAACTATTTATCAGGCCTCAGAATGTCTTATACCAACATAGAAACGGTTCCCATATTCTAATGTGATAGGCTATCTTATCTGTCTGTGTGGTCAGATAATACCAGTAATGCACCAACGAAAGTCTTTTCATGACCACTTCTGCAGTTGGCAATTCTTTATGGCAATGGGCTGCAATTACTTGCCTTGCTGCACAGAGAGTGCGGTTAATTAAAATCCGCAGATAGGATGGCCATGACATAGGGTATGCTGAAAGCAAATAAATTTCAGGGGTAAAGGGAACTGTTACATCAGACATCTGTAGAAGTATCCAGGTGATCCATTTCCAAAATGGTAATTCTCTAGGGCAGGTCCACCATACATGTAGGAAGGAGCCTTCCATGGTACTATTCCTCCAGCATTTATTATCTCTGGTCGGATACATTCTACTTAATTTAAGGGGCGTAAGATACCATCGATATACCAATTTATAATTAGTCTATAATGTTAGATGAGAAAGAACTTTTGGCTACATTCCTAAAACATCATGTCCATTGTAATTCGGACCACTTACAGCCCCAATTGCATTTGACGGGGACTAGGAGAGCTTGGCTGCCGCCCTAACCATGCATAGCCGGCATTAACATTTGGAACAAAATGCCCACTGATCTACGCCTAGAACCCTGCCACAGGAAATTTAAGCAGAACCTCAAAACCTGGCTGTTTGAACAAGCTTACACTCACTGACCATGTCTACTCCTGACTTTCCAATTTATCTATCCTGTATAACCCTTCTCCTACGATCCTCCACTGCTGACCCGTATAGATGTTCCTCGCTGCTATAAATTGACTTTACTGTCTCTGATCACATGGTTAACACTCGACTTTCTAACATTGAACTGTTCCCTGTACGTACCCGGATCAGTCCAGACACCTGGGTTGTGACTCCGCACCAGCAGATGGAGACAGAGCAAAACTTGACGGGCTCCCTACATATAGTAAGGTGCCACCCACAGCCCCTCAGTCTTTCTCTGTCTCCAGCAGATGGGGCTCGGGGTAGTCAGTCAGGGATCCATTTGTATTTAAGCCTAAGTTGTTAGGGCAGTGTGTGTTTAAAAAAAAAAAAAAAAGAAGAAAGAAGACATAAAGAAGACGACAGAAGTCTCCCGTCGGAGGAGCCTCCCAGGAGGGTTGGAAGGTCCTGAGAGGACCATCCCCTCCAGGTCGAGGCCGCTGCTGGGGGTCGAGGACCCGGCCTGTGCGGGCAGCAGCGTCGGGGGTGACACCGGGGAGCCCGGTTCACTCACCCCCGCTGGAGCTGAAGACTGCAGGACCACGGCTAGCGGCTAAGTAAAAAAAAAAAAAAAAAAAAAACCAGCGTGTTTAGTTTTCTGCCGCCGGCTCTCTCTCCCTCTTCGCCGTCCCTTCGCCGGTCGGGTCGATCGTTCTCGGAGGGGGGGCGCTGGTTGGGGAGCCTGGTAGCCGAGGTGGTCCAGCATGCCGAGGGGGACGACTTGCCGCGCACGCGCGGCTCTCCAAGGACGGGGTCTGCTCCGGATGCGTTGCAGGTGGCGAGGGTCCGTCAGAGGTCGCCCGGGGGGGGGGTCGATCGCGGGGGGCCCGTTCGCCATCGCGCGCCGGGCCTTCGGAGGCCGCGTCCTTTGATCCGTTCCCGCTTAGCGCGGGAACGGACGCCATTTTGTCTACAGTGCGGGAAGCCACGAGGAGGGCGCTCCAAGATGGCGCCCAGCCTCCCGCGCTATCGCCACAGACCAGGGTTTCGGGGGGAGAGCCCCCAGGGACCCGTGGCTCGGGGAGCCCTTGTGCTGGGGAGGACTCCTCTGGATCGGAGGGCTCGTTTTCGGAGGATTTTTCCCTTTTGATGCAAAAACTGGCGAAATATAAAAAGTCAAGAATAAAGGCTGGGAAGGCTTCAGGGGGCAGGGAAGCACACTCCCAGCCCCGGAAGAGAGCTGCTCGGACCCGGGACGCCCGGGGGGTGCCACGGGAGAAGAGGCAGCCGCGTGGCGACCTGCAGGAGTCGGAGTCAGCGTCCACCGCCTCCTCGGACGAGGAGGCGCTGTTGGGAGCCCCTGAGGGCCAGGAGGGCCACGAAGACGAGGGGCAGGCCCAGCCGGGAGCCGGCAAAGGGCCGCAGGCGGCAGAGGGTGATGACCCCAAGGTCGTCCGCCTGTTTCGTCGGGAAGAACTTTCTCCACTTATCCCAGCCATTCTGGACGAGATCGGAGTGGATCCTCCTCCAGTGGAGTCCAGGCAGGGGGTCAAGATGGATCCGGTGCTGTTGGGCCTGGCAGGCCCTGCACTGGCCTTCCCTTTTCACTTCTCGGCCTCTGATATATTGTTTCGGGAATGGGATACCCCGGAACTGGGGCTGAAGGTGAGTAAGGCTATGGACAAGCTTTATCCCCTCCCAGAGGACGCGCTGGAACTGCTGCGTCTCCCGCGGGTGGACGCGGCGGTGTCAGCAGTGACGAAGAGGTCCACCATCCCCGTTACGGGTGCTACGGCCCTCCGGGATATCCAAGATAGGAAGCTGGAGGTGCAGTTGAAGAAGATCTTCGAAGTGTCCGCACTGGGAGTGCGGGCAGCCATTTGTAGTACCTTTGCACTGCGAGCGGGGCTCCGGTGGGCCCAAGTACTGCAAGCGAACGCCGACCTCTCCTCGGGGGAGGCTACTCAGGCGGATAACTTGGAGGCGGTGATTGCCTACACCGCCGATGCGATGCACGATTTAATCAGAACATCGGCCAGAGCGATGGTGTCGGCGGTCTCGGCGCGTCGTCTCCTTTGGCTTCGCAACTGGGCTGCGGATGGAGCGTCCAAGGCCCACCTGGGGTCCTTACCATTTAAGGGTAAGCTCCTGTTTGGCAAGCAGCTGGACGAGCTGATGCAGTTCCTGAGCGAGAACAAGGCTTTTAAGTTGCCGGAGGATAGGCCCAGGCAGCGGTCGTCCTTTGCTGGAAGGAACAGGTTCCGGTCCAACCGCCGTCAGCGGCCGCAGAGGGCGTCGGGGTCGGGCCAGTCCTATCGGTCCGGCTCGGCTAGATCGTCCTCCTGGTCCCAGTCCTTTCGAGGGAAGAAATTCAACAGAGCCAGTGGACCCTCGTCCGGCTCGGGGTCCAAGTCGGCCCAATGAAACGAGAGGGGTCCATTCCTCGTTGCCTCCAGCCCTCGTACCTTACGTGGGCGCGAGGCTCACCTTGTTTTACGAGGCATGGACCAGAATAACTTCCGACCAGTGGGTCCTCGCTGTGATAAGAGACGGTTACGCGTTAGATTTTGTTCGGCTCCCGGTGGACAAGTTCCTCGTCTCACCCTGCAAGGCCCTCGTCAAGCGCGCCGCTGTCCGGACCACCCTTCGGCGGCTAGTGGACCTGGGCGCAATTACTCCCGTGCCGCAGGATCAGCAGGGCAAGGGAAGGTACTCCATTTACTTCGTGGTCCCAAAGAAGGATGGAGCTTTTCGGCCCATTCTCGATCTAAAGGGCGTCAACCGGTGCCTGCGGGTGCCGCGGTTCAAGATGGAGACGATCCGCTCGGTAATTGCCGCGGTTCGTCCGGGCGAGTTCCTCGCTTCGCTGGACCTTACGGAGGCGTACCTTCACATCGGGATTCAGCCGGCTTTTCACCGGTACCTGAGATTCTGCATCCTGGGCGGCCATTACCAGTTCAGGGCTCTTCCCTTCGGCCTCGCCACGGCTCCACGCACTTTCACCAAGGTGATGGTGGTGGTGGTTGCCCAGCTCCGGAGGGAAGGGCTGCTGGTGCATCCTTACTTGGATGATTGGCTCATCCGGGCGAAATCGGAGGCCGAGTGTCGGCAGGCGATTGCCAGGGTCCTACAACTATTGCGATCGCTCGGTTGGGTGGTCAACTTGTCCAAGAGTCATCTGCAGCCTACGCAGCGGTTGGAGTATCTGGGGGCCCTGTTCGACACCGAGAGGGCCATGGTGTCGCTGACTCAGGAGAGAGTGGGCAAGCTCCAGCGACAGGTGCGCCACATTTTGTCCATGCGGTGCCCGCTGGTTTGCGATTACCTGAGGGTCTTGGGTTCCATGGCGTCGACCCTCGCTCTGGTCCCTTGGGCATTCGCTCATCTGCGACCGTTACAATCAGCGTTACTTTCCCGCTGGAAGCCGGTTTCGGAGGAGTTCCATCTTCCGTTGCCTCTCACGCCCTGTGCCAGGGCCAGTCTGCACTGGTGGCTCTCCCGGGATCATCTGTCCTGCGGGGTGTCTCTGGTCATGCCCACCTGGACGGTAGTGACGACGGATGCCAGTCTACTCGGCTGGGGGGCGGTCTGCGGAGGCCGCTCGGTCCAGGGGCAGTGGTCGAGCCAGCAGTCAAGGTGGTCCATCAACCGCTTGGAGACAAGGGCAGTGTCGTTGGCCCTGCAAGCGTTCCTTCCGTGGATACGGGGCCAGGCGGTTCGGGTGCTCTCGGACAACGCAACCACGGTGGCGTATATCAATCGTCAAGGGGGCACGAGGAGCCAGCAAGTGGCGGAGGAGGCAAGGCTGCTCATGATCTGGGCGGAGCAACACCTCAGCGGCTTGGCGGCGTCTCACATCGCAGGTGTGGACAACGTGCAGGCGGATTTCCTCAGCCGGCATCGCCTGGATCCAGGCGAGTGGGAGCTACCAGACATGGCGTATCGCCTCATCTGTGCCAGGTGGGGAACGCCACGCCTGGACCTGATGGCCACCGCTCACAACGCAAAGGCCCCACGGTTCTTCAGCCGTCGGAGGGAACGGGGCGCAGAAGGAGTCGATGCTCTAGTACTTCCCTGGCCCACGGACGTGTTGATATATGTGTTTCCCCCGTGGCCGCTGATAGGCAAGGTTCTTCGCCGAATCGAGTTACATCCGGCGGACGTGATCCTGGTGGCGCCGGAGTGGCCAAGGCGCCCGTGGTTCGCGGACCTCATTCAGCTGGCGGCGGAGCCTCCGCTTCGGTTTCACGGGGCCGCATCTCTTCTGCGACAAGAACCCGTCTGTTTGGAAGATGCGGATCACTTTTGTCTCGTGGCATGGCTTTTGAAAGGGCGCGCTTAAGGACTAAGGGGTACTCTGAGGCTGTGATTGCGACCTTGTTGAGGGCTCGAAAACAGTCTACGTCCTTAGCCTATATGAGGGTGTGGACGGTTTTTGAGGACTGGTGTAGTACTCATGAGGTGGATCCTGTACGTCCCCCGGTGCCGGGGGTCCTCGCTTTTCTGCAAGAGGGCCTCTCGAAGGGGCTGGCCTGGAGTACCCTGAAGGTCCAGATAGCTGCGCTTGGTTGTCTGCGCGGTAAGGTTCGCGGAGTGTCCTTGGCGTGTCATCCGGATGTGGTGCGTTTTCTTCGCGGGGCAAAGCATTTACGCCCCCCGGTACGGAATCCTTGTCAGTCTTGGAATTTGAATTGCGTGCTCTCGGCGCTTGGGGGAGCACCGTTTGAGCCTCTTAAGCGGGCGACGCTGAAAGATCTTACTTTGAAGACCGTGTTTCTAGTAGCCATCACGTCTGCTCGTCGGGTCTCAGAGTTGCAGGCCTTGTCCTGTCGGGAACCGTTCTTGCGATTTTCGCAGGGCGGAGTTTCCCTGCGGACGGTGCCGTCCTTTTTGCCTAAGGTGGTGTCCTCGTTTCACTTAACTCAGTCAGTGGACCTTCCAGGTTTTGAGGTCGGGGATCAGATGGACAAGGGGATGAAAGAGTTAAGGAAGCTCGACGTTCGCAGGATTCTGCTTCGGTATCTGGAGATTACGAATCCTTTCCGTTCTCTGGTCCGGGCCTCGCCGGGGGTCTGCTGCGTCGCGGGCCACTATTGCGCGTTGGCTCAAGGAGGCTATTAGCTCCGCATATCTTCTGCACGGCAAGGTGGCACCTAAGGGGCTTCGTGCTCATTCCACTCGGGCGCAAGCCACGTCCTGGGCCGAGGTCTCTCAGGTGTCCACGCAGGAGATCTGTAGAGCTGCGACGTGGAAGTCCTTGCATACTTTCACTAGGCATTACAGACTTGATGTCCAGGCGTCTGAAGCGCCGGGGTTTGGAGCGAGTGTCCTCCGAGCGGGACTCTCTGCTTCCCACCCTCGGTAGTTTGCTCTGGTACATCCCAGGTGTCTGGACTGATCCGGGTACGTACAGGGAAATGAAAATTAGTTCTTACCTGATAATTTTCGTTCCTGTAGTACCACGGATCAGTCCAGGCTCCCGCCCGTCTGTTCGGCACGATGAAGAGAGAGAGAGTCCGCTCGTTTGGTTATTTGTACTGCAATTGTTCCAGTTCTTGGCATAAAGCCGCTTGCCTCTGGTCTGATGTTTTCGGTTTTCAGCCAGGGGGTGTTTGAATTGGTTTCAAATTGTTCTAGTTAGTTCGTCGGGCACTGGTTTGCTTTGACAGTTCGTTCGACTGAGGGGCTGTGGGTGGCACCTTACTATATGTAGGGAGCCCGTCAAGTTTTGCTCTGTCTCCATCTGCTGGTGCGGAGTCACAACCCAGGTGTCTGGACTGATCCGTGGTACTACAGGAACGAAAATTATCAGGTAAGAACTAATTTTCATTTCTTTGCATTCGTTCATTGGTTTATTGTACTTGTTTTTAAATTCTTGTTAATAATTGAACCATTTTGTACACTGTATTTCCTGTTGAATGTAAAGCTTATTGCTGTGTTATTGTTTATTGTAAACCGAGGTGATGTTTTTAACATGCCGCGGTATATAAAAAAATCAATAAATAAATCAATCAATCAATCAATCTTAGAGATAAACCCTTTTGTTGCAACAGGTTTAAAAATCTTCAAATTCTGTCCTCTCCCGAGTTACATGGTCCTTTAGAAAGCTCTCTTTCAGACAATGATGCACCTGGAGGTAATGAAAATATTCATTGTCATGCAAGTGGTATTGCAATTGTAGGTCAGCAAAAGAAAGCAGCTTTGAGTTATCTATTAGTTGTCCACAACACGATATGCCACTCTGAAACCACTTATTAAAGATATTGCCCAGAGTGGTAAGTGGGTGGCCCTCTTTATATATACCCAAGGGTAGATTTGGCGATACCATTTTATGTCCCGTCAGTATAAGCCTACATCAGTTCCAGATTTTCAATGTCAGTGAGGTAAAGGGGTTAGAAACCAGACGATCTTCATTTTTCATTGATAGACCCCACAGTCTGCTAAATAAAGTTGCACCTCTAGCTTCCGTTTGTTCGATAATTATCCATTGCTTCTGGATATGGCGAGAGGACCATTCTATGACCACCTGAGCTGAGCTGCATGATAATATTTAAAAAATTAGGCCAGCCAGGCCCCCCATGTTCTTGGGACAGAACAATATCATCCTCGCTACTCAAGGTGGCAGTTTACGCCAAATAAAGTGAAAAACCTTGGTGTGTAAGGATTTCAGAAACTTGGTTGGAACTTCTATTGGAAGCGTCTAAAATAGATATAGCCACCTCGGTAGCACAATCATTTTAATAATCGCCACCCTACCCAGCCACAAAAGTATATACGGGCACCAGATATCCAAATCCTTAGTAGTTTTCGTAATCAGCAGGATATAGTTCAGTTTAAATAATTGCGTCCAGTCTGCCCCCAGTTGTATTCCCAAGTATTTAATACTGTGTGAGGTCCATTTAAAGGGAAAATGAGCCTGGAGGTTAGTGGCCTGAGCCTCAGTAAGCGAGACATTTAAAATTTCTGATTTAGTCATATTAACTTTAAAACCCAAAATCGCACTAAACCGATCCAGTTTCCGTACCAATATTGGCAATGAGGGTGGGCTATGGAGAAAAGAATGTCATAAGCAAATAACGAGATTTTATATTGGGCATCTCCAACTGTCATCCCCTTAATGTCATCATTATGGCGGATGGTAGATGCAAGAGGTTCCATAAAAAAAGCAAAGAGAAGAGGGGAAAGGGGGCACTCCTGCCGGGTGCCTCTGCCCAATTCAAAGTTAATAGAGTAAGACCCGTTGACCTTAATACAGGCCTTGGGCGAATTATACATAGCTGTTAACCAGGTCCTAAAGTTCTCCCCTAGACCTACGTTTTGCAATACATGAAACAGCAAACCCCAGTGGACCCTATCGAAGGCATTCTCCGCATCCACCACCATTAATACAGATGGGATCTTTTGTGTTCGAGCCTTCCACATCAAGTTGATAATTTTGCGTATATTATCCCCCGCCTGCCGCCCTGGGATAAAGCCCAATTGGTCATTGTGTATTAAGAAGGGGAGTACCCTTGTTTAGTCGGCTGGCCAATATTTTTGCTAATATTTTTAAATCTAAGTTTAAAAGGGATATTGGTGTATAGGAGCCGCAGAGGGATTTTATCCTTCCCCGGCTTTGGTAGTACGGTGATACCGGCTAAATCCATTGATGGCAGTAGGACTGGGTGTTTTAATAAGTCATTATAAACCTTTTGTAAATGTGGTATACGTAGGTTGCCAAACTTCCTGTAAAAAAGAGTCCAGAGAAGTCATCCAACCCCAGGGCTTTATGAGGCTTAAGAGTGGAGATCGCATTAAATATCTCCCCTTGGATTATCAGCCCATCTAGCGCCCTCAACTGCTCTACTGTCAATAAAGGCATCATAACTTCCATAAGACAGTTTTTAATGTCACCGTCCAAGATTGGATGGTCATTGGTATATAGTTACTTATAAAATTGAACAAATCTATTCTGTATGCTCGTATTATCCACGACATATTTTCCCTGGATATCCTTGACCTTTAAAACATGGCTCTGGGATATCTGTTGCTTCAATTGTCTAGCTAGCAGTTTTCCTGGTTTATTTCCGTCAGCAATATAAGTGCACCTGGACCTATTATTGTGGATTTCGCCATCCAAAATAACTCTAAGCTCATTCCTCTTTTTATCTAATTCCCATATTTTCCCTCCCCCAAAGGATATGTGCCTCTTTTCCAATTGGCCTATTTCTCTCAGCAATTCCAGGCGGGCTGTTGGGACTATTTTTTATGTGCTGCCACTTTAGCAATCAACCTCCCACATATAACTGCTTTAAAGCAGTCCCAGACTATACCTGGTGTTACTTCTCCATTATCATTAATGATAAAATATTCTTTGATATCTTCCTGAATGGACTCACTGAGCTGTCTGTCCATTGCTCGTCTGACTGCAAACAGAAGGACCCCAAAATGGGAGAGTGGTCCAACCAAGTAACAGGACCAAACTTCACCCTCTTACACCCTACCCCTGTGGTTTGCTGCCTAGCCACATATCTATGCGGGAATAGGAACCATGGACCCGAGTGTGAAAAGTATAATCCCTGTCTGAGGGATTTTGAAGGCACCAGATGTCATGCACTCCCCATGTTTCCATGAGAGCTTTTAAACGTTGTCTATGTCCTTTTTGCCCCCCCCCCCCCCCCCGGGGGATTGCTATGATCCAATTTAGGGTTCAATATGGTATTAAAATCCCCACTCACTAGTAAAGGGCCTTGGATAAAATCACTCAGAGATTATTCAAGCTGGGCAAAAAATTCTCCCTGCTGTACATTAGGAGCATAGATATTGAGCAGTGTCTAATTTGACCACTAGGGCTATATAACACCCCCCCCCCCTTATCCCTTCTACAATCCAGAATTTCAACTCTCACGTCCCTGGCAAACATAATTCCCACTCCACCTTTCTTCTTCTCCTCGCAGTTGGAGGCCAAGAAGATCTGCAGATAATCCCTATCCCGTAATAGGCGCTCATCCTTTCTGAGTAAACGTGTCTCCTGCAAAAAACTTCCTCAAACAGCAATTGCCTCTTTCGGGGGTGATTAAGCCCCTTGACATTGAGGGATACGAAGTTCAACTCAGCCACTGGGAGTACCATTTATGCAATAAAGCAAGACCTCTAAGATCAGTTCTACGCCCTGTGGCACATTATGATTTATATATAGGTTGTTCCAATGCCCCTGTATTACTGTCGTATAAGCTTCCCCACCCCATCCCCCTTAATCCCCCATATATAATCAAAAGTGAGATATCCATCCTCACTCTATTTACAAGGAAGGAATGACAGCAACCCATGTAGCCTGCAGATAGTAAACTTAAGAAGTGGTGTGTTCATCCATATATCACTTTTCACCCTTTCCCAATTTCTCTCCCAGGCAAATGCGTTAGGTTGCCCCAGCCTCCCAGAATTAACCAGTCTCGCTTGAAATAAGGCTATAACATCAGCCCCCATAAATAAACCGGTTGGCAAAGTATATACCAGCAAGATCTAGAACCTGTTCATGATACATCAAGTTTCCCTATAGTGGCACAATTTCTTCCTTCAGATTCAGGTGTTATCGTTCCCATCGGGAGCACTGCTTCTAGAGTGCCTCCGTAGTCGCTTGCCACCTTTGCCAGCCCTCTGCCATTGCATAATCTCTGTTTGCACTGTGTATACTCCTGCATCCAATTGAGTCTTGACTTCGATGCCCTTCTGCCGCAGGAATATTTCTGCCACATCCAAAGATCTCGCAGTACAGGATTGGTCGCTGATGTTGAAGAGGAGCCCAAATGGGTAGAGCCACTTGTATCTAACATTTTCTGCTCTCAATGTTTCTGCAATATTTCTCATAGTTTTGCACCATTGAAGGGTGGTGCATTATGGTCACTATAGGTTATTACAAATTTGTATCTCTGTGCCTTTCCACAGAATATTCCCCAGTGCTCTTGCCTTATTCATAATTGCTTCCTTGATAGGGTAGTTGTGCAGGCAGGCAATAATGTCTCTGGGCTGATTATTATTAGGCTTCCCTAGCGAACGATGGGCCTATTGCGATCCCTTAGTCAAATGGTTTAGCGGGGTCAGCATTCAATATGGCCTTGCAAATGTCCTGGACTAATACAGCATAATCAGTTGTTCCCTCTTCCTCCAGCACTCCTCGAATTCTGATATTGTTTCGTCTGTTCCTATTTTCCAAGTCTTCTAATTTAGAGACCAAATCCTCCGTCGTTTGTTTTAAAAAAGTTAAGATTTATTTTGTCTGCTGCATCATCATAGAGACCTGGTCTTCCATGGCCTGCTTTAGCTCGTGTACTCAAATCTCCTAGTTCCTCTACTTCCTTGCACAGATCTCCAATCACTTCCTGGATTTCTACCTTAAGAGCTGTTATGATTTCGGTTTTAATGTTCTGGAACCAGTTTTGGAACTCCTGTCGTGTAGGACAGGCCTCCGTGCCCATTTCCACCTGAGCCTCGCCTGTTATCGCAGCCTTTTTTGCCTTCTTCTCCAGAGGTCATCATTTTTGGGGTCGCATTATTACCACTATAAGAAACGTCCGCCAAATCGACCGTCCGCCATCAGGTAGCCATAGTCATTCCGGGAGTATTATACTGAAAATTATGATTCGGGAGGTCATATGCTAGGTAATACACCACGATTATTCCCCAGCCATGTGGAGCTGAAGAGTCAAGCGGCCATCTGCTGAGGCTGATGTCACTTCCTCCCAATTACCCTAATATTGACTGGGTAAACGTAGCATCAGGACATGCTAGAGAGATAAAGTTCCTGGATGGAATAAATGACGGTTTTATGGAGCAACTGGTTCAGGAACTGAAAAGACAGGAAACAATTTTAGATTAAATTCTCAGTGGAGCACAGAATTTGGTAAGAGAGGGAACAATGGAGGGGCCACTTGGCAATAATGATCATAATATGATAAAATCTGAATTAATGACTGGAAGGGGACCAGTAAGTAAATCCACGGCTTTAGCACTAAACTTACAAAAGGGAAACTTTGATAAAATGAAATAGTTTAAAAAAAAAAAAAAAACAAACACTGAAAGGTGCAGCTACAAAAAGGCTAAAAGTGTGCAACAGGTGTGGACATTGCTTCTAAAATGGTAGCTTTTAACAAAGTCCAGATATATTCCACATCTTAAGAAAGGCCAAACAATTGCTGATCTGGTTAAAAAGTGAGGGGAAAGAGGATTTTTAGTCAAAAGATCTTCATTCAAAAATGAGAAGAAGGATCCAACAGAAGAAAATAGGATAAAGCACTGGCAAGTTAAATGTAAGACACAGATAAGACAGGAGAGAATTTGAAAAGACAATGGCTATAGAGGCAAAAACTCATAATAAAAACATTTTAAAATATATCTGAAGCTGAAAGCCTGAGAGGGAGTCGGTTGGACTGTTAAATGATCGAGGGGTTAAAGGGGCACTTTAGGAAAGATAAGGCCTTCATGGAAAGACTAAACAAATTCTTTGCTTCGGTAGATGTGGTGTATTTGGATTTTCAGGTGTTCAACGACCCCCATGAGAGGCTTCTAAGAAAACTAAATAAATAGTCATGGGATCGGAAGTAATGTCCTTTTGTGGATTGCAAACTGGTTAAAAGACGAGAAATAGTGAGAAGGATTAAATGGTCTGCTTTCACAGTGGAAAAATGAAACCGTGGAGTGTCTCAAGGATCTGTACTTGGACCAATGTTTTTTTTTAATATATTTATAAATGGTCTGGAAAGAAGAACAACGAGCGAGGGGACAAAACTTGCAGCTGACACAAAAGTATACACAGTAGTTAAATCTCAGGCAGATTGTGTTAAATTGAGAAGGACCTTGTGAGACTGGAAGATTGAACTTCCAAATGGCAAATGAAATTTTATGTGGACAAGGTGCAAGGTGATGCATATAGGGAAAAATAAGCCTTGCTGTAGTTACACAATCTAAGATTCCATCTTAGGAATTACTACCCAGGAAAGAGATCTAGGCGTCAATGGATAATACATGATAACGTCGGCTCAGTGTGCTGTTGCAGTCAAAAAAGCAAATAATGTTAGGAAAACAGAAAATGTCATAATGCCTCTGTATCGCTCCATGGTGAGACCGCACCTTGAATACTGTGCACAATTCTGGTCACATCTCAAAAATGATATAGTTGCGATGGAGATGGTACAGAGAAGGGCAACCAAAATGATAAAGGGGATGGAACAGCTCCCCTATGAGGAAAGGCTAAAGAGGTTAGGAATGTTGAACTTGGGGAAAATATGGGTGAGGGGGGATATGATATAGGTCTTTAAGATCATGAGAGGTCTTGAACCATCTTCCTCCACCAAGTTGGTCCAAGGGTCCACTGTCCAGTCCGCAACATGCTGGGCAGGCTGGATGGACCATTTGGTCTTTTTCTGCCAACAATACTAAGTTACTATGTTATTACATGTCTTTCAAATATTAACACAAATTTTTTTATATCAATCTTTAATTAATTTACAATGAGATTAAATACCTGTTCATTATAAATACCAGAAATATATTGTGATACAAGGTGCAATAATATTTTACAAAAAGTGAATATCAGAAATAGAAGCACAAACCACAACATATACTAATGTGCAGACAAGAATTCTTACACATACATAAAAAAATTCTAGATATCACTTACACATATATTTGATTACTCTCATCCCATGTTCTACACACACACACAATACATCCACTTAAGCCTCTCTCTACTTTTCCCTCTTCCAACATGCATCAGTTTTCATACAACCAACCAATACAACGTATTAATTAAAAAACTGTCTCATTCTGAAAATGTATCTCTTTCCACAAACAGTGATGCAATGTATTCTACATCAATGGAAAAGATCTGTCTCAGTCTTTAAATTGAACACGTCCCTACAAAGTAGGATCTTAACTTCTTCAGGGGATATGTAAAGTGACTACATCAAAATATATGCAATGTTGTGCATGTTGAGATGCTATAATTTCATTAATGCTGGTTTCTTGCTGGCAGCTGATATAATTGTGAAATCCACCATCATGTAGATAGATGTCTAAAAGGAATAATTTGACTAATCAATTCATGTACTCGCTCAAAAATATTAACAGCCCCATTTTAAAAGGGCTACACATGTAAATAATGGGGGTTACGAACAATGCTGGGCCTTGTGCGCACAACCCCCATTACGCGCCAAAGTGCCAGGCCTCTCCAAAGGGACGGGAGCCGGGTCGGGACAGTGCCATTAGCTGCTGTCCCAGGGAAGCACACGCCGGCAGCTGGCTGGCATGCGAAGATGTTACAATTTGTAGATAGTGGATCCCCAAATAACCCCCAGCCTTACCTAGCCGTGGTTGTCCCTGGATTCTGCAGCAAGGACAGTCGCCCAATACTGCGTCACCGCAGTACCGCGAAGGCGGGGTACTGTTCCAACTCCGGTCCACGGGCAGCCAACAGGCAGACAGGTCCAGTAGGCACGCTAGGTCAGAGGGCAGGCAGCAGGCAGGCAAGCCCAGTAGACAATCCGGGTCAGAAGGCAGGCAGCAGGCAGGTCCAGTAGGCAATCCGGGTCAGAAGGCAGGCGGCAGGCAGGCAGGTCCAGTAGGCAATCCGGGTCAGAAGGCAGGCGCCAGGCAGGTAGGTCCAGAAGGCAATCCGGGTCAGAAGGCAGGCGGCAGGCAGGTAGGTCCAGAAGGCAATCCGGGTCAGAAGGCAGGCGGCAGGCAGGTAGGTCCAGAAGGCAATCCGGGTCAGAAGGCAGGCGGCAGGCAGACAGGTCCAGGAGGCAATCCGGGTCAGAAGGCAGGCGGCAGGCAGACAGGTCCAGGAGGCAATCCGGGTCAGAAGGCAGGCAGACAGGTCCAGGAGGCAATCCGGGTCAGAAGGCAGGCAAGTCCAGGCACTCCGGGTCAGAAGGCAGGCGGCAGGCAGGCAGGTCCAGAAGGCAATCCGGGTCAGAAGGCAGGCAAGTCCAGGCACTCCGGGTCAGAAGGCAGGCGGCAGGCAGGCAGGTCCAGAAGGCAATCCGGGTCAGAAGCATTGCCTCAGCACAGGAAACCTGTAGCTGAGGCAATGCTGTGCTGGACACAGCTCTTTAAATAATAGTTTTTTGCGCGCAAACACGTTGATCCCCGGGAGGGCGTCTGACGTTGGCTGGTAGTCGGAGCTTGCGTGCGAGTCGCGTCGGCCCACGCTGCCGCCGGCAGTCTCCGATGATCGGCGGCGAGGACCCTCCCCGCCCGGCGTTGCGAGGTAACAGAAGATACTGCTCCTCCAGAGGAAAAGTAAGTATGGGAAAAAAAAAAGGGGGGGGGGGGTAGGTAAGGATAGTTTAGGGGGTCGGGGAACAGGGAGATTTTTTTTTGTTTGTTTGTTTTTTGTGAAAGTGGCACCTGCCTATAAATTAAAGGATGAGCTAGGGGTGGGTGGCTGAGGAACAGGGAGGAAGGATAGGATTAGGGTTAGGGAAGTTCCTTCCCAATCTACTCCTTAATTAGAACAGACTGGGAGGAACTGGGAAAGGCGTACCTGCATCACTGCACATTTTTTAAGATCCCCTCCCGTTGCCCACATATCAGATAACCGCTCGCACATGTGCGCAGTTATCGTATTTTATAACGCATGCAGAGGTCACAGCAAATGATCTAGGCATCAAACTCCACAGCCCCAGCTTCCAGACACCCCACATCCCTTGCAATAGAAGAGGACTGGAAGGACACACTTAGTGTGTTTTGTGCTTTTAATAGTCAGTAAGGCAGTGAATGAACAAGTTAGACTGTATTTTTAAATAGTCAGTCAATAAGGCAGCTAGTAAGCAGTAGGTACTGTGTTTATTTTTAAAAGTCTGTAAGGCAGCTAGTAAGCAGAACTGAGTGTTTGTATTTTTTTTTAAAAAAAACCACAAAAAGTAGCCAGAAGCTAGAAATAAGCTAGGAGCAGTGTATACCCAAGTAAAAAAGTTGAAAAGTTCAGCTCAGTTACTCACCTTGGAAAGGTGTTGAGGTAGTGTGATTGGGTTTGAATAGGTACCAACATTTGTTAATCAAGAGAGCAGTGAGTCACTCTGGCTCACTAACTGAAGTTAGACTGTTTGTATATCCCAACCCTCCCACCCCTTGCCCACCCACCCCTAGCTCATCCTTTAATTTATAGGCAGGTGCCACTTTCACAAAAAAAAAAAAAAAACAAAAAAAAAACCAACAACAAAAACTTTGAGAGTTTGATCAGACCCCGGTAGGCCACTACCAGACATATAGTTAATTCACTACTACATTTAAAGGACGTTAAGACACATTCCTACTCCCATAGCAACCTAAAACTTAACTAGGAACTGATCAAAATTGAGATGAAGGCAGCAGTCCAGCAGCAAGAGGGGGGCTTCCCAGTCTTTTACATGAGTGTCACATGTATGATTTTTTACCAACCGGTGAGAAGTTGTACATGTGCATGCGATGAAAAGAGCTCCTGACTCTCAGAGAACGAGTCCGATCTTTGGAGGCTAGAGTGGCAGACCTGGAGGAGCTGAGGCAGAGAGGTATATAGATGAGACCTTCAGGGACATAGTAGCCAAGTCCCAACTTCAGACTGGCAGCCCTGGCGCTGCCTTGGAGGAAGAAGGTCTCATGATTGGAGAGCATCAACCAGGTGCAGCAGGAAAGGATCCTGTAGCAAGGACCTGCTCTCCAGGTGATGCATTGTCCTTTCGCATTGAGGATCTCTCCCCAAGGCCTACTGACCAGGAGGGAAGGGTTAGGTCGGCCGTCATAGTTGGTGATTCGATTATTAGGAATGTAGATATCTGGGTGGCTGGTCGACATGAGAATCGCCTGGTAACACGCCTACCTGGTGCGAAGGTGGCAGACCTCACGCATCACCTAGATAGGATTTTAGTGCTGGGGAGGAGCCGGCTGTCATGGTGCACATGGGCACCAACGACATAGGAAAATGTGGGAGGGATTTTCTGGAAGCCAAATTTAGGCTCTTAGGTAGAAAGCTTAAATCCAGAACCTCCAGGGTAGCATTCTCTGAAATGCTCCCTGTTCCATGCGCAGGTCACCAGAGGCAGGCAGAGCTCCGGAGTCTCAATGGATGAGACGATGGTGCAAGGAATTCAGTTTTGTTAGGAACTGGGGAACCTTTTGGGGAAGGGGGAGTCTCTTCTGAAGGGATGGGCTCTACCTTAACCAGGGTGGAACCAGACTGCTGGCACTAACCTTTAAAAAGGAGATAGAGCAGCTTTTAAACTAGAACAAAGGGGAAAGCCGACAGTCGCTCAGCAGCACATGGTTTGGAGAGAGGTATCTTCAAAGGATACTAATGATGCATTAGAATTAGGGCATCCCGACAGTGAGGTTCCAATAATAAGAAAAGTAGTCCAAGTGCCTGTAACTAAAAACTCACCTGAGCTAAAAAATTCTAACTTATCCCTATCAATTAAAAAGCAGAATGAAAATACAAACAAAAACAAACTTTGAAATGTTTGTATGCTAATCAGAAGTCTAAGAAGTAAGATGGGAGAATTGGAATGTATAGCAGTGAATGATGACAGACTTAATTGGCATCTCAGAGACATGGTGGAAGGAGGATAACCAATGGGACAGTGCTATACCGGGGTACAAATTATATCGCAATGACAGAGAGGAGCACCCGGGAGGCGGTGTGGCGCTTTATGTCCGGGATGGCATAGAGTCCAACAGGATTAACATCCTGCATGAGACTAAATGCAAAATTGAATCTTTATGGGTAGAAATCCCTTGTGTGTCAGGGAAGACTATAGTGATAGGAGTATACTACCGTCCACCTGTTCAAGATGGTGAGACGGACAGTGAAATGCTAAGAGAAATTAGGGAAGCTAACCAAATTAGTAGTGCGGTAATAATGGGAGACTTCAATTACCCCAATATTGACTGCGTAAATGTATCATCGGGACACGCTAGAGAGATAACGTTCCTGGATGGAATAAATGATAGCTTTATGGAGCAATTGGTTCAGGAACAGAAGAGAGAGGGAGCAATTTTAGATCTAATTCTCAGTGTAGCACAGGATTTGGTGAGAGAGGTAACGGTGGTGGGGCCGCTTGGCAATAGTTATCATAATATGGTCAAATTTGAATTAATGACTGGAAGAGGAACAGTATGCAAATCCACGGCTCTCATGCTAAACTTTCAAAAGGGAAACTTTGATAAATGAGAAAAATTGTTAGAAAAAAAACTGAAAGGAGCAGCTACAAAAGTAAAAAATGTGCAAGACGTGGTCATTGTTAAAAAAATACCATTCTAGAAGCACAGTCCAGATGTATTCCACACATTAAGAAAGGTGGAAAGAAGGCAAAACGATTACCAGCATGGTTAAAAGGGGAGGTGAAAGAAGGTATTTTAGCCAAAAGATCTTCATTCAAAAATTGGAAGAAGGATCCAACAGAAGAAAATAGAATAATACATGAACGTTGGCAAGTTAAATGTAAGACATTGATAAGACAGGCTGAGAGAATTTGAAAAGAAGTTGGCCGTAGAGGCAAAAAACTCACAGTAAAAACTTTTTTTAAATATATCCAAAGCAGAAAGCCTGTGAGGGAGTCAGTTGGACCGTTAGATGATCGAGGGGTTAAAGGGGCACTTAGAAAAGATAAGGCCATGGTGGAAAGATTAAATGATTTCTTTGCTTCGGTGTTTACTAAAGAAATGTTGGGGAGGACTGTACTGGAGAAGGTTTTCATGGGCAATGATTCAGATGGACTGAATCAAATCACGGTGAACCAAGAAGATGTGGTAGACATGATTGACAAACTGAAGAGTAGTAAATCACCTGGACCAGATGGTATACACCCCAGAGTTCCGAAGGAACTAAAAAATGAAATTTCAGATCTATTAGTAAAAATTTGTAACCTATCATTAAAATCATCCATTGTACCTGAAGACTGGAGGATAGCTAATGTAACCCCAATATTTAAAAAGGGTTCCAGGGGCAATCCTGGAAACTACAGCAGGTTAGCCTAACTTCAGTGCCAGGAAAAATAGTGGAAAGTGTTCTAAACATCAAAATCACAGAACATATAGAAAGACATGGTTTAATGGAACAAAGTCAGCATGGCTTTACCCAAGGCAATTCTTGCCTCACAAATCTGCTTCACTTTTTTGAAGGCGTTAATAAACATGTGGATAAAAGTGAACCAGTAGATGTAGTATACTTGGATTTTCAGAAGGCATTTGACAAAGTTACTCATGAGAGGCTTCTAGGAAAAGTAAAAAGTCATGGGATAGGTGGCGATGTCCTTTCGTGGATTGCAAACTGGCTAAAAGACAGGAAACAGAGAGTAGGATTAAATGGGCAATTTTCTCAGTGGAAGGGAGTGGGCAGTGGAGTGCCTCAGGGATCTGTATTGGGACCCTTACTTTTCAATATATTTATCAATGATCTGGAAAGAAATATGACGAGTGAGATAATCAAATTTGCAGATGATACAAAATTGTTCAGAGTAGTTAAATCACAAGTAGATTGTGATAAATTGCAGGAAGACCTGAGACTGGAAAATTGGGCATCAAAATGGCAGATGAAATTTAATGTGGATAAGTGCAAGGTGATGCATATAGGGAAAAATAACCCATGCTATAGTTACACAATGTTAGGTTCCATATTAGGTGCTACAACCCAAGAAAGAGATCTAGGCGTCATAGTGGATAACACATTGAAATCGTTGATTCAGTGTGCTGCGGCAGTCAAAAAAACAAACAGAATGTTGGGAATTATTAGAAAGGGAATGGTGAATAAAACGGAAAATGTCATAATGCCTCTGTATCGCTCCATGGTGAGACTCCACCTTGATTACTGTGTACAATTCTGGTCGCCGCATCTCAAAAAACATGTAATTGCGATGGAGAAGGTACAGAGAAGGGCTACCAAAATGATAAGGGGAATGGAACAGCTCCCCTATGAGGAAAGACTAAAGAGGTTAGGACTTTTCAGCTTGGAGAAGAGACGGCTGAGGGGGGATATGATAAGAGATGTTTAAAATCATGAGAGGTCTAGAACGGGTAGATGTGAATCGGTTATTTACTCTTTCGGATAATAGAAAGACTAGGGGGCACTCCATGAAGTTAGCATGTGGCACATTTAAAACTAATCTGAGAAAGTTCTTTTTTAGTCAACGCACAATTAAGAACATAAGAAATTGCCATGCTGGGTCAGACCAAGGGTCCATCAAGCCCAGCATCCTGTTTCCAACAGAGGCCAAACCAGGCCACAAGAACCTGGCAATTACCCAAACACCTAGAAGATCCCATGCTACTGATGCACTGATGCAATTAATAGCAGTGGCTATTCCCTAAGTAAACTTGATTAATAGCAGTTAATGGACTTCTCTTCCAAGAACTTATCCAAACCTTTTTTGAACCCAGCTACACTAACTGCTCTAACCACATCCTCTGGCAACAAATTCCAGAGATTTATTGTGCGTTGAGTGAAAAAGAATTTTCTCCGATTAGTCTTAAATGTGCTACTTGCTAACTTCATGGAATGCCCCCTAGTCCTTCTATTATTCGAAAGTGTAAATAACAGTCACATCTACTCGTTCAAGACCTCTCATGATCTTAAAGACCTATATTATATCCCCCCTCAGCAGTCTCTTCTCCAAGCTGAAAAGCCCTAACCTCTTCAACCTTTCTTTATAGGGGAGCTGTTCCATCCCCTTTATCATTTTGGTTGCCCTTCTCTGTACCTTCTCCATTGCAACTTTATCTTTTTTGAGATACGGCGACCAGAACTGTACACAGTATTCAAGGTGTGGTCTCACCATGGAGCGATATAGAGGCATTATGACATTTTCCATTTTATTAACCTTTCCCTTCCTAATAATTCCTAACATTCTATTTGCTTTTTTGACTGCTGCAGCACATTGAGCCGACGATTTCAATGTATTATCTACTATGACGCCTAGATCTCTTTCTTGGGTGGTAGCTCCTAATATGGAACCTAACATCGTGTAACTACAGCAAGGGTTATTTTTCACTATATACAACACCTTGCACTTGTCCACATTAAATTTCATCTGCCATTTGGATGCCCAATCTTCCAGTCTTGCAAGGTCCTCCCTGTAATGTATCACAGTCTGCTTGTGATTTATCTACTCTGAATAATTTTGTATCATCCGCAAATTTGATAACGTCACTCGTCATATTCCTTTCCAGATCATTGATATATATTTATTTATTTTTTTTAATTTCTGAATTTAATACAAATAAAGTATTCATTTATAACAGAATAGAAACTTGATTAGTCATTAAAGGTAACATTCTTACAAAGCAATGGCTAAACTATAATCTCAAACTTCTCTCATTGGGGGGAGAGGGAGCGGGGCAAGATGGCGCCCTGAGCAGAGCTGTGTGAGTGAGTTACTGAGCAGTTTCATTTTGCATAGTGCTTTATATTCCTGGGAACTTTGTTATCTTGTGAAATAAATAACCTAACAATGCCTGCAAAACGTAAAGGGAAAATAAGGGTTTTTCCCTCAATTTCAACACAGCTATCTGAACAGAGGCTCATAACTTCCTTCACAACTCCGGGAGCAGGAACGACCGGGGGGGGGGGGGGGGGGGTAGCCTTGTTGCAGTGCCGAAGGGAGGAAATTCAACACCGCCTGAGGCAGAGGTTTCCCTCAGCCCTCCAGTGATTCCACCACCAGCTGAGAGGGGAGTGTCATCAGAGACTCTGCTAGAGACGCTGAATGAGGAAGTCAGCGTCTCAGGAAGGCAGGGAGAAGGAAGCGAAGTAGCTGCCCAGCCAGAGTCGACGAGGAATCCTCTTGGGGGTCTTTCTGAGTCATTTGGCCGAGGGGCAGCCAGTGCACCAGCCATTGGAACATCAGTTTCATCGGGTGAGCATATAGAAACCCCTATAAGACCAGCAGTGGTAACTATGGAGACATTATGGGAACTTTCTGCTAATCTCATAGTTGCTGTAAGAGCTAGCAACCAGAGAATGGAACAAATAGCCTCTTTAATACAATTTCTGAGTAAGATTTGTCACTGCAAGTAATGAAAGAAAAAGTGGATGGAATGGAAACAGAAATAGGAAATATACAAGCTTTCAATCAGGCAACAATAAAAGATAGAACTGCATTGTCCAGAAGATTGGAATTACTAGAAAACTGGAACCGGAGATTTAATGTGTGATTGATCAAATTTCCTAAAATTATGGGTGAGCTTCCCATAATAAAACTTTTAAAAGATATCTCCGGGAGACTCTTCAGATGTTGGACTCTGATATGCCTGTGATAAATAAGGTTTATTTCATTCCCAGAACCAGTGCTGAAAGAGGGGAAAATGTTCCGCAAGAGCAAAATCAATTTGATGTAGATAATCTTACTATGTTTCTTGAATCCTCTGCAATAGAAATTATTGAATGTGCTACATTGATTGTTACACTAATTGCAGAACAGGATGTTAGCAAAATCATGTCTAAGTATTTTCAGCATTTAAACACCCCCTTTCATGGTATAACTATATGCATGTTCCCAGACATCTCAAAGATCACTCAAGAAAGGCGTAAAGCCTTTTTAAGTATGAGGCAGGAGACAGTTTCTTTAGGAGCAACTTTTATGTTGCGCTACCTCTGCAAATGTATTGTAAGGAAGGGGAGTGATTGTTACATTTTCTTTGCACCTGAGCATTTAAGAGATTTTATTGATTCCTTTTCTCATAGAGAAATTGTTAAAGAAAATTAACTGCTCTTTTTCAGGGCTATACCATTTCTTCTTTCAATTTGTTATTATTCCTCAAATCTAATCCCCCCCCCAATGAGATCATTGATATATATATTGAAAAGCACTGGTCCAAGTACAGATCCCTGAGGCACTCCACTGTTTACCCTTTTCCACTGAGAAAATTGACCATTTAGTCCTACTCTCTGTTTCCTGTCTTTTAACCAGTTTGTAATCCACGAAAGAACATTGCCTCCTATCCCATGACTTTTTAGTTTTCGTAGAAGCCTCTCATGAGGGACTTCTGAAAATCCAAATACACTACATCTACCGGTTCACCTTTATCCACATGTTTATTAACCCATTCAAAAAAATGAAGCAGGTTTGTTAGGCAAGACTTCCCTTGGGTAAATCCATGTTGACTGTGTCCCATTAAATCATGTCTTTCTATATGCTCTACAATTTTGATCTTGAGGATAGTTTCCACTATTTTTCCCAGCACTGAAGTAAGGCTCACTGGTCTATAGTTACCCGGATCACCCCTGGAGCCTTTTTTAAATATTGGGGTTACATTGGCCACCCTCCAGTCTTCAGGTACAATGGATGATTTTAATGATAGGTTACAAATTTTAACTAATAGGTCAGAAATTTCATTTTTTAGTTCCTTTAGTACCCTAGAATTTGTTGCCAGAGGATGTGGTTAGTGCAGTTAGTATAGCGGTGTTTAAAAAAGGATTGGATAAGTTCTTGGAAGAGAAGTCCATTACCTGCTATTAATTAAGTTGACTTAGAAAATAGCCACTGCTATTACTAGCAACGGTAACATGGAATAGACTTAGTTTTTGGGTACTTGCCATGTTCTTATGGCCTGGATTGGCCACTGTTGGAAACAGGATGCTGGGCTTGATGGACCCTTGGACTGACCCAGTATGGCATGTTCTTATGTTCTTAATCTCAAATCTCTCAATCCTTCGAGTGAAAATCAACTTAATGGTGGCTGAAGAGGATTTGTAAGTATAGCTTTGGGAAATCTTAGGACAAAGTTTTAAGAGCGATGAAACAGTGGGATATATTCTTTACAGTTTGAGTGTGTGAGATAATAAGCAAGCCAAAAGGAGTTAATTCTAGTGTCTGTATTTCCCTCCCACCCATCCCTAGCTCAACCCTAGATTTTTAGGCAAGAAACACTCTCTCATTAAAAATCAATCAGGCTCTTATCTAAATCATACTTTACATCAGCCCTTATTGAGAGTTTAATCACCCCCTTGTAAGTCACTAGCAGATTAATTAGTGAATACAAAAGAAAATTATTACTTACCTGCTAATTTTCGTTCCTGTAGTACCATGGATCAGTCCAGACAGTGGGTTATGTCCCCAATCCAGCAGATGGAGTCAGTCAAAGCTTCGAGGGGGCGTCACCATCAGTACTACTACCCCCTCTGCAGGAGTTCAGTATCGAGAATATCAAAGCCCGAGTAAGCAAAGAACCCCCAAATTGGATCAAGTTTAAAGTAACGGCAACCATAAGCCGCATAACATAAGCAACTAAACCGAGCCCGTCCCACCAACGGGTGGGAGGTCGGGAGGTCAGCGTGCCAACCCCAAAACGGAACTGTGACAAACAGTGAAAACTGAGAAATCGTGAGAGACAGAAGGCACTACCGTCCCATAGAGAAAAAAAACAGTCGAGCAGGAATAGGACCCAAATGTGGTGGGCGTCTGGACTGATCCATGGTACTACAGGAACGAAAATTAGCAGGTAAGTAATAATTTTCTTTTCCCTGTACGTACCTGGATCAGTCCAGACAGTGGGATGTACCCAAGCTTCCCTAAACCGGGTGGGGTCCTGCGAGACCCGCTCGTAAAACCTGCTCCCCAAAGTGTCCGGAGACCGATGAAGCAAGGTGTAGACGATAGTGTCTCGAGAACGTGTGTAACGACTTCCAGGTGGCCGCTCTACAGATTTCTTGAGAGGAGACCGAGCGAGTCTCCGCCCAAGAGGCCGCCTGAGATCGTGTAGAATAAGCTACGATACCGGGCGGGGGAGTCCGCCCCACCCCAATGTAAGAAGCGGCAATGCCGGCCTTCAACCATCTGGCAATGGTCGTCTTCGAGGCCCGAGATCCTTTCCGAGGGCCGGACCAAAGGACGAAGAGATGGTCAGAAGTCCGAAAATCATTCGTAGCCTCCAGATAGAGGCGCAGGGTGCGCTTGACGTCCAGTAGCCGGAGAGACCTCGGCTCCGAAGAGGAAAAGGAAGGAAGTTCCACCGTCTGATTCACATGGAACGCGGACACCACCTTCGGAAGAAAGGAGGGAACAGTGCGAATCGAAACCCCGGAATCCGAGAACCGGAGATAGGGCTCTCTGCACGACAGGGCCTGCAGCTCCGAGATGCGCCGAGCGGAACAGATAGCCACCAGAAACACCGTCTTAAGAGTGAGATCCTTAAGCGTCGCATTCCGCAGTGGTTCAAACGGAGGTCCCGACATGGCCCGTAGCACAAGGTTGAGACTCCAGGAGGGACAAGGATTCCGCAACGGCGGCCGCAAGTGCTTGACACCCTTGAGAAAACGAAGAATGTCCGGGTGTTGTAGCAGAGAACTCCCGTCCCGCAGGAGCGAACCAAGGGCGGCCACCTGAACCCGGAGTGAGTTGTAGGCAAGCCCCTTGTCCACCCCCGCTTGCAGGAACTGAAGGATCTGAGGAACCGAAGCCTCCGTGGGACTCGTGTTCAGTCCGGCACACCACAGCTCGAACACCTTCCAGACACGCACGTAGGCCACCGACGTCGAAGTCTTTCGAGAACGCAGCAGCGTTGACACTACCGCCTCCTGGTAGCCCCGGCGGCGGAGGCGGTGCCTCTCAAAAGCCAGGCCGCAAGACAGAAGAGTTCTGCCTGGTCGAAAAATACCGGGCCTTGGTGAAGGAGGCGGGGGAGATGTCCCAGACGGATGGGTCCGTCGATCACAGTTGAAGCAGGTCCGCAAACCAAGGTCGTCTGGCCACTCCGGAGCGACGCAGATCACAGGTCCCTGGTGGGCCTCTACGCGGGCGGATAGTCTTCCTACCAGTGGCCACGGGGGAAACGCGTAAAGCAGCAGGTCGGTCGGCCACGGGAGCACGAGAGCGTCCACGCCCTCCGCCCCTCGCTCTCTCCGGCGGCTGAATAAGAACCGGGGCGCCTTGGTGTTTCATGCGGACGCCATGAGATCCAGGTGGGGGGGACCCTCACCGCCGGACGAGCAGCTGCATTGCCTCGTCGGAGAGGGACCATTCCCCGGGATCCAAAAGCTGACGGCTGAGGAAATCCGCCTGTACGTTGTCCACGCCTGCGATGTGCGAAGCCGCCAGGCGGGCCAGATGTCATTCCGCCCCACTGCATCAACATCTCTGCCTCGAGCGCGACCTGCGGACTGCGGGTGCCCCCCTGTCGGTTGATATAGGCCACCATCGTCGCGTTGTCCGATAAAATCCTGACCTCCCGGTTCCGAAGGAGTGGCAGGAAGTGCTGGAGCGCTAGTCTGACCGCTCTGGTCTCCAGTCGATTGATGGACCACTTTGATTCCTCCGCGGACCACGTCCCCTGCGTGGCGCTGCGGTCACAGACCGCTCCCCAGCCCAGGAGACTGGCGTCGGTGGTTACCACGACCCAATTTGGGAGATCGAGAGACATGCCGCGGGCCAAATTCTCCGGATCCATCCACCAGGTTAGACTGTTCCTGGCAAACTGCGGTAGAGGGAGGAGCAGCTGATAGTCCTGCGAGAGCGGTTTCCACCGGGATAGCAGTGCCCTCTGTAGAGGCCTGAGGCGCGCAAAAGCCCAAGGGACCATGTCGATGGTGGAACCCATCACCCCCAGGAGCTGCAGATAGTCCCAGGAGGTGGGAACCGATAACGCAGAGAACCGTTTGTATGTGTTCCCGCAGGGCCTGCGCCTTGTCCTGACGTAGGAAAACCGCGCCAAGACGGGTGTCGAAGGTCGCCCCCAGGAAATCCAAGCGCTGCGAGGGTACCAGGGAGCTCTTGGAAAAGTTCACCACCCATCCCAGGGACTGCAGAAACTCTATGACTCTGGCCACAGCCGCTTGCCCCTGGAGAAAAGACTTCGCTCGGATGAGCCAATCATCCAGGTAAGGATGAACTAGAATCCCCTCCTTCCGCAAGGCAGCCGCTACCACCACCATGATCTTGGTGAAAGTACGCGGCGCCGTTGCGAGCCCGAACGGGAGAGCCACAAACTGGAAATGTTGATCTAGGATCTTGAATCGTAGAAGACAATGATGCTCCTGGCGAATGGGGATGTGTAGGTAGGCCTCCGTCAGGTCCAAGGAGGCCAGGAATTCCCCCCGATGCACCGCCACGATCACAGACCGCAGCGTTTCCATGCGGAATCGAACTACCCGGAGTGATTTGTTGACTTCCTTCAAGTCCAGGATGGGGCGGTAGGATCTGTCCTTCTTTGGTACCCAGAAAGTAGATTGAATAATGGCCCGAGCCCGCCTCTCCGAGGGCACGGGCGCAATAGCGCCTATCTCCCAGAGCCTGTCCAGAGTCGACTGCACCGCCCTTCGCTTGGTGTCCGAGCCGCAAGGGGAGAATATGAACCGTCCCCTTGGAGCGCGGGGCAAATTCCAACGCGTAACCTTGTCCGATGGTATCCAAGACCCACTGGTTCCGAGGTGATCCGCGCCCACTCCTCGTAGAAGAACGCCAGCCGCCCCCCGATCCTGGGGACGGCGGAGTGGGCGAGCTGAACATCATTGTGAGGACTTGGGAGATGGCTGTCCGGCTGTGGGAGCGGGACGCGCGGGACGGCGCCCGCGAAAGGAGCGAGACCAGGGTTGAGACCTGGGGGCCGAGGACCTGGCGGCCGCCGGTCTGTAGCTCCGGTAGCGCCGTTGCGCCCTGGCTCTGGTCCGAGAGGAGGAAAACGCCCTGGTGGAGCGATATCTGTCTTCCGGCAGGCGATGAACCACGTTTTCCCCCAGCGACTTGATGATTTGATCCAGATCCTCCCCGAACAGAAACTTGCCCCTGAATGGCAGGGATCCCAGACTCGACTTGGAGGACGTGTCCGCCGCCCAGTTGCGGAGCCATAGGAGTCGGCGTGCTGCTACCACCGAGGCCATGGTGCGGGCGAGGACCCGAAACAGGTCATAGGAGGCATCAGCCCCATACGCAACCGCCGCTTCCAACCTATCCGCCTGGGCGGCCTCCCGGCCGGTAGAACCTGGGAGGTGAGCAGCTGTTTGCACCCAGAGAAGGCTGGCCCGCTGTGCCAGCGAACTACACATCACCGCCCGCAACCCTACCGCGGAGACCTCGAAGACCCGCTTGAGGAAGACTTCCAGCTTGCAATCCTGCGTGTCTCTTAAGGCCGCTCCCCCCGTCACTGGGATGGTCGTCCTCTTCGTGACCGCTGTCACCGCGGAGTCCACTTTAGGTACCTTGATGAGATCTAGGAAATCCTTCCGGCAGCGGATACAGCTTCTCCATGGCTCGGCTGCCCTTAAGTGAAGCTTCCGGGGCATCCCATTCCCTGGTGAGGAGGCTGAAGGAAAGACTCATGAATGGGAAAAGCCCGAGCTCTCGGTCTCAGGGCTGCCAAGACCGGATCCCCCCTTCTTGAGGAAGTGACCACAGCGGGCGCTACGGGAAGCGGGCGGCTCCGGCGGTGGATCGAGGTCCAATCCTTAATAATTTGTGGGAGTAGGTCATCCAGCTCTTCCCGCTGGAAACAGACGCAGCGTGCGCGGATCATCACCCTCGGAAGTGGAGTCCCCTTGACCCGGGTCCGCCGGGTCCGATTCAGGGGAACCTGGTCCTGTGGCCGCTGCCCCCCCGAGCCCACCGGGAGCCGGGGCGCGAGCGGGGGGTAGGGGGGGCCCCCACGCCCGCCGGAGCGGGGGGGGCCGGGGAAGGTAGCGAGGGCCGCGGTATCTTATTTGGAGGAGGTCCCGTTGGGAGCCTCCAGGCCCTGCAGATATGCAGTGTGCATAAAAGAATAAATTCCGGGGAAACACCCCGGTCTACCCGAGGGGACCTCCGAGGGGGGGGGGCCCCGGGGAACCCTGCCCCCGCGTGACCGTCTCCGGGTCCGATTCTGGAAGCAAGCGTGGAGGAGAATCCTCTGCATCCCCGGCCCCCAGCACTGCCTGTTCTCCTTCAGGGCGCATAGCATGTAAAATGGCCGCTGTTCCCGCCAGGAATGGGGGAGGGGCCGGCCCACGCCGCCCGGGCAAGCCTGCCATCCGAGGGAAATCGTTGAGGGGCCCCGAGGTGCCTTCCCCCCCGGGGAGACACCTCGCACAGATGCCCTCCCTAGAAATCCGCGAGCCGGCTCGCCACAGCGAGCAGCGCGCTGGCCGCGGCATCGGAGCCGTCAGAAAGCACAGCCCAGGCAGGCAAACGAAAAACCACCCGGCAGAGCCTCGGGGGGGGGGGGGGGGGGGGGGGGGGGGGGCCGAGAGAGAAAGCGCCGCCGCGGGGGGGCCCGGACGGCCTGCACAACCCGCCGAAAAACGAAGCGGCACCGCGGGGGGGCCTTCCTGGCCGCGCGACCCGCCGACGACGATCTCCCTGCCTGCCTCTGCAGCCCATGAGGAGCCGCGAAAATGGCCGCAGGCAAGGGAGAGAACGCGGCGAGGCCGGTCCTACTGGCCTCCGCGAGTCCCTCTGTCGACGAAAAGCTGCAGGGAAAAAGCAAACCAAAAATACTGCACTTACCCCGCTCGCAATAGAGAAGAAGTAGAGAGCAAACAAACACAGAGGGAAGCCACGCCTCCCAATTAGAACCCTCTATTTTTTTTTGTCAAACAAACTTGATCCAACAAGAAGTAGGCAGAGGAAAACAAAACCAGATAAGAAGTACCAGAAATACAAGAAATGCCTAAGGTAATCAGGAGCAACCCGAATTCACTACTCGCATCTGCTGGAGTCAGAAGATACTGGACTCCTGCAGAGGGGGTAGTAGTACTCATGGTGACGCCCCCTCGAAGCTTTGACTGACTCCATCTGCTGGATTGGGGACATAACCCACTGTCTGGACTGATCCAGGTACGTACAGGGAACTATAAATTTAAAGTACTCTAATTCCAACTCCCTTAGTAACCTAAACTTAATTAGGAACTCGACAAAATTAAGATGAACGCAGCAGTCCAGCAGGAAGAGGAGGGGGCTTTCCAGTCTTTTGAAGAGTATCATGTATATTTTATCTGCAGGTGAGAGACTATATGTGTGCACCTGGTGCAAAGACCTCCTGGCTCTCAGAGAACGAGTCTGATATCTGGAGGTTAGAGTGGCAGACCTGGAGGAGCTGAGGCAGACCGAGGTACATTGATGAGACCTTCAAGGACATAGTAGCTAAGTCCCAAATTCAGTCTGGCAGCTCTGGTGCTGCCTTGGATCAGAAAGGTCTCCCAGTTGGAGAGCATTACCCTGCTGTAGCACGAAGTGATCCTGTAGCAAGGACCTGCTCTCCAGTTGATGCGTTGTCCTCTCGCCACTAAAGACAACTCTCCCGGGCTACTGCCCAGGAGGGAAGGGTTAGGCTGGCCATCAGAATTGGTGATTCAATCATTAGAATATAGATAGCTGGGTGGTTGGTGGAAATGAGGACTGCCTGGAAACTTGCCTAGCTGGTGTGAAGGTGGAGGACCTCACGTGTCACCTAGATAGGATTATAGACCATGCTGGGTAGGAGCTGGCTGTCTAGGTACACGTGGGCACCAACAAAATAGGTAAGTGTGGCAGAAGCTTATGGAAACTAATTTAGGATTTTAGGTAGAAAGCTGAATCCCAGAACCTTCAGGGTGGCATTCTCTGAATTGCTCCCTGTTCCATGTGCAGGTCCCCAGAAGCAGGCAGAGCTCCAGCATCTCAATGTGTGCAGGGAAGAGGGAATTAGTTTTGTAAGGAACTAGACAACCTTTTGGGGAAGGGAGAGACTTAAGGATGGGGCTCCACTTTAACCAGAGTGGAACCAGGATGCTGGCACTAACTTTTAAAAAGAAGATAAAGATAGTTATTATTCAAGATATTATTCAATTATTCAAGATATTTATTCACGCTTTAAACATTCCTGATATTGATCTTCGTCCTGTTGACGAGTTATTATCATCATTATTATTATTGTTTATGTAATATTCAAGTTGTATTTATATTTAAGCTAAGTTGTATTTATACTTATATTTAAGTGTATTTATAGTTCTATTTATATGTGATATGTTTAAGAAAATATATGTTAAGAAACGCTGTTTAATGTAACGCCTTTATTGCGACAGTTATTGTTCTATGTAAACCGACCTGATTCGATACTTGTATTGAGAATGTCGGTATATAAAAATCTGAAATAAATAAATAAATAAATAAATAAATAGTTTAAAAACTGCTCTATTTCTTTTCCCCAGTTTACGCGCCCTGTGTTACAATGTAACTTTATGCTTCCTCAAATTTGTCTCTTGTTACTTGTTTCTGTTAAATGCTTAGTTCGATGGTAGACAGAGTTGATTTTGATTGTATCAAGAAAATCAGTATATAAAAGCCTTAAATAAATAAAAATAAAATAAATAGAGCAAAGGGAAAGCCAACAGTGACTCAGCAACGCATGGTTCGGAGAAATCTATCTTTGAAGAATACTAATGAACTAGGAGAGTTAGGCCAACCCACAGAGAAGTTCCAATAAAAGCTAAACATAGTCCATGTGCCCTATAAGTAAAGAATCACCCGAGCTAAAGAAATTCCCAATTATCCCTATCATCTGAAAAGCAGGTTGTTAATACAAACAAAAAACACTTTAAAATGTCTGTATGCCAATGCCAGAAGTCTAAGAAGTGGGATAGGAGAGTTAGAGTGTATAGCAGTAAATGAGGGGATAGACATAATTGGCATCTCAGGGACCTAATGAAAGGAGGATAACCAATGGACAGTGCTATATTAGGGTACAAATATATCGCAATGACAGGAAGGATCAACTTGTTGGGAGTGTGGCACTTTATGCCGGGAGGTATAGAGTCCACAGGATAAAGATGATACAAGCTCAATGGAATCTATATTGGTTAAACCCCATCTGTGTTGGGTAAGAGTATAGTGATAGGAGTATACTACCATCCACCTGGTCCACAATGATCAGACAGATTAATGCTAAGAGAAATCAGGGAGCTAACCAATTGGCAGTGCAATAATAATGGGAGATGTCAATTACCCCAATATTGACTAGGTAAATATAGCATCAGGACATGCTAGAGACAAAGTTCCTGGATGGAATAAATAAACTGCTTCATGGAGCAATTGGTTCAGGAACCAACAAGAGAGGGAGCTATTTTGGATTCAATTCTTAGTGAAACGCAGGATTAGGTGGAGAGCTAACGGTGGTGGTGCCGCCATTTGGCAATAAAGATCATAACAGGATAAAATTTGAACTAATGTCTGAAACGGGGAAAATAAGTACATCTAGAGCTCTAATACTAAATTTTCAGAAGGGAAACAATGATAAAATGAGGAAAATAGATAGAGAAAACCAAAAGGTGCAGCTGCAAAGGTTGAAAGTATACAATAGGCGTGGACACTGTTTAAAAATACAATCTTAGAAACATAGTCCAGATATATCCAATGTAATAAGAAAGTTGGAAGGAAGGCAAAATGATTACTGGCATAGGTAAAAGGTGAGGTGAAAGACTATTTTAGCCAAAACACATCCTTCAAAATTTGGAAAAAGGATCCATCTGAAGAAAATAGGAAAAAGTATAAGCATTGTCAAGTTAAGTGCAAACTATTGATAAGGCAGGCTATGAGAGAATTTGAAATGAAATTGGCCACAGAAGCCAAAACTCATAATGAAACTTTTTAAAATATATCCGAAGCAAAAAACCTGTGAGGGAGTCAGTTGGACCGAGGGGATAGAGGGGCTCTTAGAGAAGATAAGGCCATTGCAGAAAGACTAAATACATTCTTTGCTTCTGTGTTACTAATGAAGGTATTGGGGAGATACCTGTTCCGGAGATTGTTTTCAAGAGTGATGAGTCAGATGACTGAACAAAATCACTGTGACCTTGAAAAAGTAGTAGGTAAAATTGACAAACTAAAAAATAGCAAATCACCTGGACCGGATGGTATGCACCCCAGGGTTCTGAAGAAAATCAATCTGAAATTTCATTTTTGATTAGTTAAAATTTGTAACCTATCATTAAAAACATCCATTGTACCTGTAGACTGGAAGGTGGCCAATGTAACCCCAATATTTAAAAAGCACTCTAGGGGCAATACAGGAAACTATAGACCAGCGGAGCCCGACTTCAGGGTCGGGAAAAATAATGGAAGCTATTCTAAAGATCAAAATCACAGAGCATATGGAAAGACATGGTTTAATGGAACACAGTCAGCATGGATTTACTCAAGGGATGTCTTGCCTTACAAATCTGCTTCATTTTTTTTTAAACAGGTTAATAAACCCGTTTATCTGGATTTTCAGAAGGCTTTTGACAAAGTCCCTCATGAGAGGCTTCTAAGAAAACTAAGAAGTCATGGGATAGGAACCGATGTCCTTTTGTGGATTACAAAACTGGTTAAAGACAGGAAACAGAGAGTAGGATTAAATGGTCAATTTTCTCAGTAGAAAAGGGTAAACAGTGGAGTACCTCATGGACCAACGCTTTTCAATATATTTATGAATGATCTGGAAAGGAATGCAACAAGTGAGAAAATCAAATTTGCAGATGATACAAAATTATTCAGAATAGTTTAATCACAAGCAGATTGTGATAAATTGCAGGAGGACCTTATTAGACTGGAGGACTGGGCGTCTAAATTTCATCTGCCATTGATGTGGAACAAGTGGCAAGTTGATGCATATAGGGAAAAATAACCCTTGCTGTTGTTACATGATGTTATGCTCCACATTAGGAGTTACCACCCAGGAAAGAAATCTAGGCATCATAGTGGATAATACACTGAAATCGTTGACTTGATGTGCTTCGGCAATTAAAAAAGCAAACAGAATGTTAGGAATTATTAGGAAGGGAATGTGAATAAAATGAAAACTGTCATAATGCCTCTATCGCTCCATGGTGAGACCACACCTTGAGTACTGTGTACAATTCTGGTCAACACATCTCAAAAAAAGATATAGTAGAACTGGAAAAGGTACAGAAAAGGGCGAACAAAAATGACAAATGGGATGGAACAGCTCCTCTATGAGGAAAGGCTAAAGCAATTAGGGCTGATCAGCTTGTAGAAAAGATGGCTGAGGTAGGATATGATAGAGGTCTTTAACGGGTAAATCTGAATCATTATTTCCTCTTTCGGATAATAGGACTAGGGGGCACTCCATGAAGTTAGCATGTAGCACATTTAAAACTTATCAGATAATATCTGTTTTCACTCAACGTACAATTAAGCTCTGGAATTTGTTGCCAGAGGATGTGGTTAGAGCAGATAGTGTAGCTGGGGCTTAAAAAAGGGTTGGATATTATTGGAGGATAAATCCATTATTGGAGAAATGACTTACCTAATAATTTTGTTTTCCTTAGTGTAGACAGATGGACTCAGGACCAGTGGGTTATGTGCTCTTCTGCTAGCAGATGGGAGACTGAGTCAGATTTCAAAGCTGACGTCACCCTAGATATATCCCTGCAGTGACCTCAGCTCTTCAGTATTCTCTTCGAAAAGCCATTGTGGATATATATTTGCTTAAATAACTTGATTAAAACTGATTAACTTGATTGAACTGATTCAACTGATTTCAAAACTGAGACCACCAGTGCACTCCAACCAATTAACGCAGACCCGGACAAACTGCAGGTGTCTTGAACGGCTTACCCATATTTGTTTAAAACTCGAGGTTCGTTTCCCAAGGTTCTCCTTCTCTGGGGCAGCCGTAGGCGGGATGCCGAGTCCATCTGTCTACACTAAGGAAAACAAAATTATCAGGTAAGTAATTTCTCCATTTCCTAGCATGTAGCCAGATGGACTCAGGACCAGTGAGATGTACAAAAGCTATTCCCCGGTCAGGGGCGGGAGGCTGCCCTTGGCCCACTTAATACTGCCCTTGTGAAGGCTGCGTCTTCTTGGGTTTGAACATCCAGGCAGTAGAACCTGGAGAAGGTGTGTAGGGAGGACCACGTCGCCGCCCAACAGATCTTGGCGGGCGACAGCAGCTTGATTTCTGCCCAAGATACTGCCTGGGTCCTAGTAGAATGAGCCTTAACCTGTAGGGGTGAGGGCTTTCCTGCCTTATGTAGGCCGCCTTGATTACTTCTCCTTGATTCTTCCCGCTGTGGAGAACAAACAAGCGATCCATTTTGCGCACCGGTTCCGATCTTAACAGGTATCGCACCAGAAGTCTGCCAATATTTAAATGGCGAAGAAGGAATGAGTTTTCAGATTCCTTATGTTCATGCAGAGATGGTAGGGAGATGGCTTGGTTCAAATGAAAATCAGAAACCACTTTCAGTAGGAAGGAGGGGGATGGTGTGCAGCTGTATGGCTCCAGGAGTGAACCTAAGGAATGGTTCTCAACAGGATAGTACCTGTAGCTCGGAGATGAGACTAGCTGAACACATTGCCACCAGGAACACAGTCCTCAATGTTAAGAGGAGTAGTGAGAGACTGCGTGTTGGTCTAAAGGAAGCCCCCACTGTAGGGGTGGCCGAAGTTGCTTAACCCCTTTTAGGAAACGGGTCAAATCCGGATAAGATGATAGACTGATTCCGTTCACTTCGGCTCTGAAGCAGGAGAGGGCTGCTACTTGGACCTTGAGGGAGTTGAGTGACAACCCCTTCTTCATACTGTCCTGTAGGAACTCCAGAATCATGGGGATCTTAGCCGTCCGCAGGAGTATCCCACGGTCCTCGCACCAGGCTTCGAATATTCTCCAGATCCGTATGAATGCCAGAGATGTTGAGAACTTGCATGCGAGGAGCAAGGTGTCAATCATGGCCTTCGAGTAACCGCGCTTCTTCAGATGAGTCCTCTCAAGGGCCAGACCGTAAGAGAATCTTCGTGAAGAATCGGGCCCTGCTGGAGAAGGTCCCTGTGTGGAGGTAGGCAGAGGGCTCCCCGCAAGGAATCTTTGCATGTCTGCATACCATGGGCATCTTGGCCAAGTTCCCTGTGGTGTTCTATCTTGCGGATGACCTTGCCCACTAGTGACCATGGAGGGGAAGGCATACAGTAAGTTCTTCCTCTGGCAAGTCTGGACGAGAGCATCGATTCATTGGGACTGCGGCTCTCGTCTGCGGCTGAAGAACCTGGGGACTTGGGCACTGAGATGGGTGGCCAGTAGGTCCATGGCTGGGAGGCCCCAGTTATTTACTATCAGTTGGAAGGCTGTAGTCGACAGCATCCATTCCCCCGGGTCCAGGCTCTCTCTGCTGAGGAAGTCTGCTTAGACGTTTTTTCCTGCAATGTGGGAGGCCGAGATCCCTTATAAGTTTACCTATGCCCATGCCATGAGAGGGTCTATCTCAAGAGACACCTGCTGGCTCTTTGTTCCTCCCTGGCAGTTGATGTAGGCAACCGTTGTAGTGTTGTCCGACATTACTCGAATCGCTTTGTCTCGGAGTCTGTGGCTGAATCGCAGCTCGAGCTTCCAGGCAGTTTATGTTCCATCCCGCCTCTTCCTTGCTCCATTGTCACTGAGCCATCATTTCCTGACAGTGGGCTCCCCATCCTCGTAGGCTCATATCCATGGTGATCACAATCCAGTTCAGTGGGGATAGGCTTACTTCTCTGCTTCGATGGTCTTCCTGTAGCCACTACTGAAGCTGAGAACGTACCTCTGCTGGTAGCTGGAGGCGAATTGAGTAGTCCTAGGACAGTGGGTTCCCACCATGACAGTAATGAGCACTGGAGTGGTCGCATGTGAGCCCTTGCCCACGGAACGACCTCCAGGGTTGATGCCATAAGCCCGAGGACTTGAAGATAGTCCGATACCTTGGGGCGTGTATTGGTCATCAATCGTCATAATTGTTCCATCAGCTTCCTTCTCCTCGGGGGACGGAGGAAGGCTTTGTTTTGTTTGGTGTCGAAACAGGCCCCCAGGTACTCTAGAGATTATTTCGCCCGGTTGCAGATGACTGCAACCCTTGATGCTCACCTCTCTTTTCCCTGCTACAGCGATTCTCAAGGCCATGGCGGCCTCAGCCTGCAAAAGCCGCCTTCCGCGGCGACCCCAGGATGACGTGGGCGATCCCATCCTCCAGCCTGAGTCGGGGATTAATTAAGGCACGCACCAGGCCCTCTCTTATCCACATCATGGCGGGAACCTCGGGGTGACCCTCCTACGAGTTAGCAAGGACTTCCTTCCTGCTTATTCCATTCCTTTCGAAGACACTATACTTCACCACCTGAACTGCTGCCTGATCAAAGAACGCCTTAGGTACCCACTCCTCGGGGGCCTTGCTACGTTCTGGCTATCCGCTCCATGGAGGGCCTTCCTGCCTGAAGATTCCAGTCATCCATATCCATGACTCCGCCAGTTCAGCTTTGTGAGTACTATCTTCACTTCCATCATATTGCTGATGGAACCGCTGGTGTACTACCGTGCTCATCTCAGCTACCTTCCTACACTCCGGAGTAAGTACCATCATCTACGTCGCTCTGCTGATCTTCTGCACCTCTCTGAACTCGCTGATCCTCAGCATACCCTGCACTGCGGGCCACTACTGGATCCACCCTAAGGGATACCATCTTGAGAGATGTTCCCTGGTGTACCCCGCTCTGCGGGCCATTACCAGGGATATCAATATTGAGCAGCCTTACTACTCTGGGCTGTGTCTTCTCTCCATGCTGTGGGTAGCACCCATGATTCCAGTACAATAAAGTCTCTCCTATCTGTGTCAGTCTCTGCTGAGGCTACGCCCATCATTGTGAGTCCCCTCAGGGCTCCTCCCTGAGGGTGGAGTCAGCTCTCACTAAGATCCAGGGTCCACAGCTACACTATATCATAACAGAGAGGGCTGCAGACTGCTCTTGACCGTGTTCACGACCCAACCGAGTTCCAGCAGTAGGCTCTTGACTCTGCTGGTCACCTGCCGGATCTCTTCCGAAGACTTTGCCCCGATCAGCCAGTCATCCAAGTAAGGATGTACCAAGATCCCTCCCTTAGTGTTGCTGCCACGACCACCATAGTTTTGGAGAATGTTCTGGGGGCAGTTGCTAGACCGAAAGGTAGCGCTTGGAACTGGTAATGGTGATCCAGTATCGCAAAGTGTAGAAAACGCTGGTGAGCTTGATGGACTGGAATATAAAGGTAGGCTTCAGAGAGGTCCAGAAAGGTTAGGAACTCTCCTAGTTGTACTGCCATTATTATGGAGTGAAGAGTCTTCATATGGAAGTGTAGTTATCTGCAGATGATGGTTGACCTTCTTGAAGTCCAAGATGGGTCGGAATGATCCTTCTTTCTTGGGGACGATAAAATAGATAGATAGAATAACGTCCCGTATTTTGTAGGGGTGTAGGAACCGGCGTTATTGCCTTCAGAGTGGCTTCCACTGCCAGTCTCTTGGTGTGGGAGTGGCAGGGTGACATCACAAATTTGTCCCGAGGGATACTGCGGAACTCCAGAGAGTAACCTTCTCGAGTGATATTTAGTACCCATTTGTCAGACGTGATCTCGACCCATCGTTGATAGAAGAGGGAAAGCTGACCCCCTATTTCCTCTTCCTGAAGATGGGTCGTCCCATTCTCATTGGGGAGTACGGCTGTAGCCTGCCCCGGGCCTGTTCCTATCTTGGTTTGTCTATTCCGAAAGGGCTGAGACCTTCCTGAGGGACAAGGTGATTGGAACTGCGAGTTCCTCTAAGGGCGAAAGCATTGAGAGCTTCTGCCCCTAGTTCTTCTGGGGGAGGGGCACTGGGATCTTTTAACCCTTCTTCCAGTAGCTGAGGCACTGGAGGTTCGCCCCACTTGCTGGCTAACTTCTCCAATTTGCTTCCAAATAAGAGAGATCCTTTAAAGGGCATCCTTGTGAGATTTGCTTAAGAGGTCGCATCCGCAGACCAATTCCGCAACCATAACTGTCTTCTGGCCGCCACTACCGAGACTACTCCTCTGGCTGAGGTACGCATCAGATCTGAACTTGCGACCATCAGAAAGGCTGCTGTAGGTTCAATCGTTTCATCGGTATATGTTCCTGAGTTGTTTGCCTCTATCGAGAGGAGCAAACAGGAACGTGCCACCAGTGCGCAGCAGGAAGCAATCTGCAGTGTCATTACTGTTGTGTCGAAGGCCTACTTAAGGATGGATTCTAATAGTCTATCCTGAGTATCCTTCAATGCAGCCCCTTCCCTCAACGGGAATGGTTGTTCGCTTTGAGACGGCACAGAACATGGCATCCACTTTCGGAAAATGCAGGCATTCCTTGGTCGCTGGTTCCAGAGGGTACAAGGCTTCCAAGGCCCAACCTCCTTTAAAGCTGGCCTCCGGGACATCCCACTCCAGGTCAATCAGTTCCTGGATGGCTTCCATCATTGGAAAGTAGCATGAGGCTTTACGAAGGGACACCAAGATGGAGTTCTTCTTTGGTTCCGCCATAGGGTCCGTGCCTGGAATACCCAGAGTCTTCAGTCTGTGGAATAAGCGAAGCATGGTTCTGTATGGTTCCAGGCCTGGAGGGATTTCTCCTTCATTCAGGGAGCCGCCATCATCATCTGAGGTGTCCAAGTCCCTGTCAGGGAAATTCTTGATTAGGCGAGGCATGTCTCAAGACATCCGAACAGGGCCGGGAGGATCTTGTGCTTCCAGCAGGGGTTAAACCCAGGTTGCAGCCATGGCTGATTGCGCCTGAACGAAGGCTTGCAGCCCTCGGAAAAATTCTAACCAGGAGAAGGTCCCTAGGTCCATGTTAGTCCACGGGGGAGTCGGAGTAGGGGCCCCCTGAGGTGCCCTCTTGTGGAGAAGCCATTTCGGAGTTGCATAGATCCCGGGTGCTATCGCCTGTAGTAGCTCCAGACCCATCCTCAGACAGTGAGGGACCAGGCTTTAGTCCCCCCCGGGCTTCTTCGCAACGACACAAGCAAGACTCCAGTTCCGGCTGTGCAGCTCTAATGTGGCAGGCTGTGCAAAGAGAGCGTCTTCTGGGCTTCTTGGACGCTGGTGCCATTGACTCTATGTCTAGGCGCACAGGTAATGGTGCTTCAACGTGTCCGTAGTTATGGGCGCATCTACATTGAAGGCGCCCAAGTTGGGCGCATTGACTGACCGCTTACCGATCACGTGCCGGGATGGTCTCCAGCTGCGGGGGGAAAGGGTTTTACTTTCACCGCCACGCTCAGATGTGCACCCACTGCCTTTCAGACGCTCTAGGGGCTGAGTCCATACCAGGGTTACCAGCTACTGTACCAAGGCTCACCTCTGAGGGATATCAGTCACCTCAGGAATTCTCAACTGGGAGAGACACACAGGTATCACCACAGGAGAGCGGGGCTCGTCTTAAGGTAAATTTTGTCTTCTTGCTGTAATTTCCTAACACTGCTAGTGTGTGGGATAGTGTCCGCATCTGCTAGGAGACGAAGAGATACTGAAGAGCTGAGGTCACTGCAGGGGTATATCTAGGGTGAAGTCAGCTTTGAAATCTGACTTCATCTCCCATCTGCTAGCAGAAGAGCACATAACCCTCTGGTCCGGAGTCCATTTGGCTACACGCTAGGAAACTGCTATTAATCAAGTTGACTTAGGAAATAGCCACTGCTATTACTGGCATCAGTAGCATGGGATCTACTTAGTGTTTGGGTTCTTGCCAGGTACTTGTAGCCTGGATTGGTCACTGTTGGAAACAGGATGTTGGGCTTGATGGACCCTTGGTCTGACACAGTATGGCAATTTCTTTATGTTCTTAAAAAGAATCATAAAGGCTGCTGAGAATATAGGACATACCTTTATTTAACAAACTCAAAGCATTGTCTGATAAAAGATGGGAGGAAAGATTGAAGCCTTAACTTCCTTCAGACACTCATTTTATATTGCAATTGCCCCTGTTTCGATGTGTATTTGTTGATATGGACGTCTTTTCCTGTGCAAACCCTTGGTTTGAGAACATAAAAAATGAGAGGAATCATTTACTGCATCATTTGACATGAACTTTGTAGATGGAGCAAAAGTGACATTCCTTCTCTTCGTAACTGTTTATCACTCACCTCTTCCTCTGATGACTCTTCAGAGGAGGATGAAAATTTATTTTCTTTTTTTTTTCCTATCTTTATATAACCAAGGTGTTACCTTAGTATAATCACCTTGATCCCTCTGAAATTTGTTGACCATCATTTTCTTAAATTCATGTACTTGTGTCTGAACACTGTTCAGTTTTCTATCGAATTCCTCCCTACCAAAAGATTTTTTCAAGATGGCTAATTTGTTCTTGTAATTGTTCTTGTGATGGACTCAATGTGATTGTGACAGTTTCTATTATCAATACCATTAAGGCACATTTGTTTTGGACAGATTTTTACATTTTACATTTATTCCTGCACTGATGTACATAAACATGCCCAAGAATTATAATCAAGATTCCTGAAACAAGGTTATTCTAATAAAACCATATATAGGAGTTTACAAAAGGGCATTATATGCTAACCACGATAATCTCCTCACAGGTAATAAAACTAATTGAGTCGACCAGTATGTTCTATTCCTTTTTCCAAGTATACTTCCAGTATTAAAAAGGATAATGCAAAAATATTGGCATCTCTCGTCAGGGGTCACATTATTCAATAAATTTCCTGTATTCGCTATTCAAAAAGGAGATCCCTTAAGGACAGTTTGGTTTTTTTCCAATTTTGTTGACTCCAGTGATGATTGCGGCAATTTAAGGGGACAGTACCCATGCGGTGAGTGCTCAGTATGTACGCACGTACTGAGTATAACTGTATTCAAACATCCTAGCCTGATGCGGGAGAATACACTTACTGACCATTATACATGTAAATCAACCTAAGTGGTATATGCAGAAGTATGCCCATGTAATCCGTTCAGTAGGGATCCGCATTAGAGAACACTTCAGTTGTATACGGACAAATAAGAAGCATGCACCATTAGTGGAACATTGGGTTAAGATGGCCCACGGTGAGCAAGATCTAAAATTTTTCGTTATTCATCAGGAATTGAACAATCAATCATGGAGGATACATCTCCAGAAAGCTCATTTATAAAGAACAGTTTATTTTTCAATGGCACAAGCTCAGCCCTTCAGGTCTTAATCAAGAAATCGATTGACCAGCATTATTATGAAATGCTTCTCGATTAATTCCTTTTAGTAACCTAAGATATTATGTGGTAGTGACATAATATGACGTCTCCTGGATGCCTATCTAAGACATAGTGAAGCACAATACGCAGCAGTGGATTTTTTTGACAAGCACAGAGGTACAAAGATTGCGATAATGGCAGGTAAGTAATTGTTTTGACTTATGGGTTTAATGTAGCTTATTTCACAATTTCAATAGTTGTGTAAAAACTTTGTTTAAATATTTTTGTAGATTTTGCGCTTATAAAACATTGAAGACAGCTGTGATTTCAGTGAGACTGGTTCAATTAGCTGTCGCATATAAGACAGAGTGAAGATCAATGTGCAGCTGCTGCATTTTTTTTAAACAATTTCAGTGGGGCAGAGACAGAGAAACGGTAGGCAGGTAATTGGTGTGACTTATAGTTTTAAAGTTTTTTTGCATAAATCCAGCAGTTATAATATTTGTTAAAAAAATGTTTACCATCTTTGTAGATTATGTACTTAAAGACATTGAAAATAGTTGTGAGATCAGCTAGATTGACGATTAAATCTTCTGATAGCATCAAGTGAATATCCGACGTTTAAACATATAATACCGGCACAACGTTTTCGATATTTCAGTTGGTTCACAAAGAATAGAGGTAAAAATTTGTTATTTTTGTTTTTATTCGTAAATATTTTTGAGCGAGTACAGAAATTGATTGATGAAATTATTCCTTTTAGACATCTGTTTACATGACGGTGGATTTCACAATTATATCAGCAGCTGCCGGCAAGAAAACAGCATTAATGAAATTATAGCATCGCAACATGCACAACATCGCATATTTTCTCATGTAGTACTCACTTTACATATCCCCTGAAGAAGCCTGGATCAGGCAAAACAGAGAGGATCCTACTGTATAGGGACCTGTTCAACTAAAAGACTGAGACATCGATGTAGAATACATTGTATGTGGAAAGAGATACATTTTCAAAATGAGACAGTTTTTTTAATTAATACATTGTATCAGTTGGTTGTATTGGCTGGTAGTATGAATGTTGGAAGAGGGAAAAGTAAAGACAGGTTTAAGTAATATGAGTGGATGTATAGTGTATGTGTATTACATGGGATGAGAGTAATCAAATATATGTCTAAGTGAAATCAAGAATTGTTTATTTATATGTAAGAATTCTTGACTACACATTAGTATATGTTGTTGTTTCTGCTTCTATTTCTGATATTCATTTTTTGTAAAATATCATTGCAATGTATCACATTATCTTTCTTGTATTTATAATGAACATGTATTTAATCTCATTGTAATTAAAGATTTATATAAAAAAATTGTTATTAATATTTGATTACTTCATGTGAAGTATGTTTGAAGATTGGAACTTCTCGTTAGTACCTTCATGTGTTGATGTACATTACGTTTGTCACCATCTGCTGTATGACAGTCTTACCTGGTTGCTGGCCCCATACCCAACTCTCTATGATCGCTTTGGCCTTATAAATAGGCACTGGCATTTCCTCTTCCTCTTTTTTCTCTTTTTCGTTTTGATCTTCTTTCTTGGATCCACTCTGACATTCAGTACCTTCATCTGGAGCATCAAAAATTGATAGACTACAGTCAAGTCATCTCAGCAACATTCATATTTCAAATGCAACATGTCCCCAAAAAATAATGGCGCTACAACGCTCTTTACCATAGCTGTTACAGAATGACACAAAGCAAGTGAAATTCCATTCCAAACGATGAAATATCGCATTTTTATTTCAGAATTCAGCAGCACATAATTTACATCAAACTTGATAATCTGCCTTCTATAAGCATCGTGAATGGAGTACCGTATAACATTAAATGACAAAGTAAATAGAGAAAACAATTATGAAAAAAACAATCCTAAGCAATAATTTGCAACAGCACCACTGGGGCAGCTTACTAACTATACATTAACTTAGAGAATGTTAGCTCTAACAACTAGGTCTTATGTCAATGCTTAAAGGTCAAATATTGAGACTACAACTGAATATCTAATATAACTGATTTAAGGATCCGTTGCTGAGTGCACCTCCAATCTGCAGATGGCAATGTGGGCTGCCTATTTCTTCTAGCTCTGTGGTCCCTTCTTCCTCCTGGTGGGCATCTTGTTTCCTGTACAGATTTGCATTTATACCAAGGAATTTTCAACAGTCAGATGCCAGAATTTGGTCCTACTTTCCAACCCTCATACTCTGGCTCCATTCCTGCACTGGAAACCTACTGCACCCTTCAGATTCTACTTTCTGCACTCCTGCTTGTCCTGCCTCCTGGATTCCTGGTGTGTTGCTGCTCCCCACCCTGGTTCCTTTCGTGCCAGGGTCTAATTCTGCTTTTCATGCCTCACTGGCCACCAGAACTGGAGGGCTCAACCTGAAAGGAAGGTGACTGGCCTAGGCAGAAGTCCCTCTACCACTGGTGGCCTGGCTTTCACCCTTCTGGAACTCAGCTGCCCATTTCTGGAGCAACTAATGGACTGCAATCACATCTGAGTGTTCCTAGGTGTACTTTAATGTTAACACAAAATTCTCTATTGAGATTATGTTTCTATAGTGTAGGGGGAAAAGATTCAATTGTCACTAATGGAGTTTGCTCTAGCTTTTATGTCAACAATTGTATTATTTTTTATGTTAATGAATAAAAAAATATTGGAAAAAAAACATGACTGACTGAACAAAATATTTATATAGTGATAAAAATATTTTTAAAAATTTCACTGCAAAGAAATACATTATAATTTGTCAGCTCCAACATCTCATTTATCTAGGTTAAAATACTGCTTTAACAGAAATCAAGTTTTAATAGCTACTTTTAAAAAAACTTCCTCCAAGGATATTCTTTCAGCCATCGGACTGTGGTATTCCCAGAATCTTTTTTTAAATTGTATTGGAAATTCTCACACAAGCCTAACTTCTAGTATCAAAATGGTATTTGTTAGCATTAGCCCAGTGGCTCATGAGGAGGAAACCTGGGTTCGACTCCCAGCTCAGGTCTTCTACTCCTTGAGTCAGCAGAAGTTAAGAATGATGTAGAACATGCAAGTGAAAGGAGTCAATCGACACACAATGGTAACACCTATTGGACAGATTCAGGGTCTATGATTTCCAAGTACCAGAAAAAGACTTGTTACATTGCTTCCCATGACCAAGGACGGTCATTGCAGTGGCTGGAAGACAGCAGGATGAGAAAGGATATAGAATGGGTAAGGAATTCTCAGGTGGCTGAAAATAAAGAAACTGAATATTTTATGTATTTATTAACCTGCCTAGAGCCTCTATCAAATAAGCAAGGGCATATTTGTATAACAGCATTAAAAAAAAGATAGAATAATATAAATGTTTTACCTTTTCTAGGAAGTTCTCCATTTTCTACTAATTCTGTTCCAGTGTATATGATTTCACCATCCTTGACCATTTCATTCCAGAGATCACAAAGTCCATCCTTTGTGAATACAAGCTGGAGAAGAGAAACAAGAAAGAGTGATATAGAGCAGTCCTATTAAAAAATGTCTACCAATTCCCCAAAATATGCAATATTTACATTTTTCTTTCATAAAGCACACACCAAACTTCAGGGAATGAGCTTTTAATACTTCAATGTCTAACCTTCAACACCGGGTCAGTGGTATTTTTACCAGACTCTCTCTTATGGTACTAGGTCCTTTTACTTTATATTTTTTTGAGCATTTTCAAGACGTTTTTTCACCACCATTTTTCACATATTTAGTAAATTAAACCTTCAAACACAGTCATATGTTAGAAAAAGCCACTTTTCTCATTTCCGAGATCAATATATTCAGCAGTACTTATCTGCATAACCCAACGCGATCGCGTTTTGGACCCCCGCTCTTGAGGTCCTGCTTCAGGGGACAAAAATTTTCATCATATTCTGTGACAAAAACGACCAGTAAGAAAAATTCAATAGCTATATTCTATCATTATTTTTTAGCCGCCTTAAGTAAGGCGACTCCAACCTTGGGGTCGCGGCTAAAAAATAATGATAGAATATAGCTATTGAATTCTTCTTACTGGTCGTTTTTGTCACAGAATATGATGAAAATTTTTGTCCCCTGAAGCAGGACCTCAAGAGCGGGGGTCCAAAACGCGATCGCGTTGGGTTATGCAGATAAGTACTGCTGAATATATTGATCTCGGAAATGAGAAAAGTGGCTTTTTCTAACATATGACTGTGTTTGAAGGTTTAATTTACTAAATATGTGAAAAATGGTGGTGAAAAAAAGTCTTGAAAAATACTCAAAAAAATATAAAGTAAAAAGGACCTAGTACCATAGGAGAGAGTCTGGTAAAAATACCACTGACCCTGTGAGGAGAGGTCCTACAAATATATAGCAGCTACATTTGAATGATTTAATGAAAATACCAGGTGTACCAATCTTTTAAGGCATTGTTTACAATTGGGGTACCCGGAATACATAAGGTACAGAAGAGCCGTTAGTGTGTGATTGATAACCTTCAACACCACCAGAAATATAGGCAATTTTTTTCCTTTTTCTGTTTATATCATTTATACAATGAAATAAAACAAGAAATAAGGAAAATTTAACAATACAAAACAATAATACACCCAATACTGGACCTAAGAAAATTCCAAAATACTAGCCCACATTATTGAGAAGGAGAACAAAAAAAATGTATTTATATCGAATTATATATATAAAATTCATAGAATAAGAGGCAATCAGCTTTTTCAGTTCCTATAGCATTTCTAACCACCTGCTATCTTTGCGAGGTACTATGAATTCCCCAGTGCCTTATCCCTTAAGAAACAAACAAACATTCTAAATATAATGGGTCAAGATTTATTATTCTGATGGGTTACTAAACTTTTGCATGGAAATTTGAGGAAAAAGCTTGCTCCAATATCTAGGAACCTTTGCTTCTAAGTAAGAAATTGTTTTCTACAGACTTGATTAGTCCAAGAAACATCAGGAAATATCTGGATTTTTTGGCCACAAAAAAGAAAATCTTTATACTGAAAATATTTACAGAGGACCAAACCATTATCTTTCTTAAAAGAATAGGAAACAAGCAAAGTAGCTCTAGTTGAAATGTTATGAAGGGAATCTTCTTGGAAGGTAGAAATCCCTGGACTAGCCAGGACATCCAATCCCCCATCCTTATCCATTATGCTTTCTTCTTAGGAAGACAATACCATTTAGACAGAACTTTAACTTTACCCTCAAAAGGTTAATACTGCACATATATACTTCCTAAATAATTCCCCAGGTGATTAAAGCTTAGAAAAAGGAAAATTTAAAAAGACAAATTCCAGGATCTAGTTTCATTTTCTAACAATTCAAGCTGATTATGGACATTAAGATTGTACCTCTTTTATTAAGAACAAACAGCTTGCACAGAAGTTAACTGTGTTTTAGAGCTTTCTAATCCTGCAATTTTAGTTTCTGGCTCTTCCATTTTAGACCTCATTTCACTTGAAAAGACATGAATCTAGGACACAGAATGTGAAAAATTTGTTAACCTTAGCAATAAAATCTCCACACATCCAAAAGAGTGACATTAACTGCTTCCTCAATTCCTTCGGCTACTCCAGTCATAGAAGGAAAAGGAGCTACAAAAGAAGTAGCTCTCGAAGCCTCCAGAATTGGCAAAGTTGACTTCAGGGTTTCACAACCCCAGAAGACTGTAGAACCAGTTGAGGATTTGTGAAAGCCGCAGTTGTGTTGGGATTATTACTAGAAAAAGTCAAATCTTCAGTAAAACACACTGTGGCTGGCTGCAGGGGTGGCTAAACGGGCCCAGGACTTAAAGATATTCATCAAGGTGAAGATTCACCAAGGAAGACTCATCCATAAGCCCACGAAGTGCTGCCAAGGGAGAAGCAGGAGAATATGTCCAGATTTTCTCTTCCTCTCCATTTTAATGCCTAGGGCATGTCCCTTTGGCACGCGGCTTCATCAGCACATCGGTGGCTGCGCACCGCAGGGCTCTGCAATTTAAGGCAGAATCAAGGTGCTCAGTAATGACATCAGCAAAGCCCAACTGGGGGGGAAGGGGGCCTCAACTCTCTCCAACCGTTGCCTGGAGTCAGATAAAGTCTTCCTGGCCAGCAACTCCTTCCAGCCTCACAAGGTAAACTTCTCCCCGAAATACAGACAACTTCTAAAAAATTGTTTTACCAAACAAAAATTCTTGCAGATGATGTAAGACTAGGCAGACTTTGGGTGCCTGAGCTCCTAGGGAATCGCTAATAATCTGCACAATTAACCTATTCAGTATTGGATTTGGCTGGAAATTCATATATCTTGGTGTGAGAGTATACCCCTAGTGTTCCCCTATGAATCTGTGCAGGACCAAGCCAGATGCTTGGTCTACTTTAAATCCCCTAAAGGGATACTGCTCCATAGGCGGGACCCGGCTGGGCAGGAGGAGCTCAGAGGGCAGGGCCAGCCAGAGGGGTATAAGTGGCTAAGCCCAATTGAGATCGAAAGGCCCCGGATGTGTCTCCAGGAGTAGGAGCTCCTGGCCCCTCTCTGAGTAGAGTAGGAAATACAAGAAGATACTGCAAGAGGTAGGCAGACTGGTGTATATATTGTCTTTCATCCTGTAAATAAAGTGATATTTCATGACATATATATATATATAGGCTGAAGTCCAGCATGTTTAATGCTTCAGCCCACAAGAAACTGTTCAGCCATCCTCACAATTTGACTTCTCATTCATTTATGGACAAAGGCAGGATAAAACAGGCGGTGGAAATGTCAACACGTCCAAAAAGAACAGAGGGGGGAAAACCGCCAGCACAGGAAGATAAAATGATGCCAAAGACGGAGCCTTCAGTTGATGGTTTTTCAGAGCAAACGTTTCGAGAGCTCACTAAAAGGGCAAACCGTAAAAACTGCATTGATCTAAGGACGAACTTTATGACAGATTTGCTAATCAGAACTCTAATTACAGTGATAGATCAAAAGTTCGGGTGCTATGACGAGCAGCTTACCGCACTCTATGATGCAGATCATCAGCTGCGAAACAAAACCAACAACTTGAAGATAAGTTTGACGATTTAGTAAACCATAGTAGATGCAATAATGTGCACATCATTGGTTTGGCCTGAAGTACTGCAAGGGAAACCTTTCCTTCTTTGGAGTGAAATGGACCTACCTGCGCAGATGGGGGTCAATATACAGAGCCACTAGATTATTATGGAACCAGCGTATCGCCTAAGGCCGACATTTGAGATTGGTCAAGTTTAAGAACATATAAAACATGCCATAATGGGTCACACCAAGGGTCCATCAAGCCCAGCATCCTGTTTCCAACAGTGGCCAATCCAGGTCATAAGAACCTGGCAAGTACTCAAAAACTAAGTCTATTCCATGCTACTGTTGCTAGTAATAACATTGGCTATTTTCTAAGTCAACTTAATTAATAGCAGGTAATGGACTTCTCCTCCAAGAACTTATCCAATCCTTTTTTTTAAACACAGCTACACTAACTGCACTAACCACATCCTCTGGCAACAAATTCCAGAGTTTAATTGTGCGTTGAGTGAAAAAGAACTTTCTCTGATTAGTTTTAAATGTGCCACATGCTAACTTCATGGAGTGCCCCGTAGTCTATTATCCGAAAAAGTAAATAACTGATTCACATTAACTCGTCTAGACTTCTCGTGATTTTAAACACCTCTATCATACCCCTCCCTCAGCCATCTTCTCCAAGCTGAAAAGTCTTTCCTCATAGGGGAGCTGTTCCATTCCCTTTATCATTTTGGTCGCCCTTCTCTGTACTTTCTCCATCGCAACTATATTTTTTTGAGAGTCAGAGACCAGAACTGTACACAGTATTCAATGTACGGTCTTCACTATGGAGCGATAGAGGCATTATGACATTTTCCGTTTTATTCACCATTCCCCTTCTAATAATTCCCAACATTCTGTTTGCTTTTTTGACTGCCACAGCACACTGAACCGATGATTTCAATGTGTTATCCACTATGACGCCTAGATCTCTTTCTTGGGTGGTAGCTCCTTTAAGGGAACCTAACATTGTGTAACTAAATCATGGGTTATTTTTCCCTATATGCATCACCATGCACTTATCCACATTAAATTTCATCTACCATTTGGATGCCCAATTTTCCAATCTCAGAAGGTCTTCCTGCAATTTATCACAATCTGCTTGTGATTTAACTACTCTGAACAATTTTGTATCATCTGCAAATTTGATTAGGGGATGGAACAGCTCCCCTATGAGGAAAGGCTGAAGAGGTTAGGCCTGTTCAGCTTGGAGAAGAGACGGCTGAGGGGGTATATGATAGAAGTCTTTAAAATCATGAGCGCTCTTGAACGAGTAGATATGAATCGGTTATTTACACTTTCGGATAATAAAAGGACTATGGGGCATTCCATGAAGTTAGCAAGTAGCACATTTAAGACTAATCAGAGAAAGTTCTTTCACACTCAACGTACAATTACGTTCTGGAATTTGTTGCCAGAGGATGTGGTTAGTTGTTACAAAACCCGGCCATGATTTGCCACAGCTGGGCCTTCCCACTTGTTCCAGTAGGTCTGGACACTCCGTTCTCGGTGTCGGGGGTCCACCGCGGCATTCTCTGGGGGTTGTGACTCGATCGCGTTGCTCGGGTCGTTTTGTCGGCAGCATCGGAGCAGGCCCTCAGGACGCACGCGTGAGTCAGTGACATCAGACGTCTTAAATCGGCAGCAGGTGAGTTACAGAGCTCGAGGCACAGAACTATCATTGGAAGCCTTGGACTGTTTTAAAACAGCAACGGTCTTGGATTTCTTTGCCCTGGCAACAGTCGTGCGTGAGTGAGGCCTGCCAGTCTGCTCCAGCTTCATTCTTGAGGCCTGTCAGCTTGTTCCAGCTTTGTACTGAGCCTGATTCAACTAGATCCAACTACGGTCAAATCTTAATCCAGCCTGTTCCAGATCCAGTACTTTTCACGTTTCAACTACTTTTCGCAGACGATCCCAACTTCCAAAGACCGAATTCCAGAGGAACGTGGACTGGTAGGAACTAATATTTTGTTTGGTTTTCTTGCTTGCACCGCTTTCCGCTGACAATGTCTCAGGGGCTCCACCTTTGAGACGAACTTCATAATGTCACAGAGAAAGGGTCCACAATCTCAACAGTTTGCCAGGACCATGGACTTGGCAGATTTAAGTGCTCTCCAGGCCATTCCTGATTTGACCCAATGCCTTCAGCAACAACAGATATGTCTGGATGTCCTGGCTGCAACCGTAGAGCGCTTGGATAACCGATTAGATTCCACTCCCGTGCCGACAGCTCCAACAACACCTCCAGTGGCTTCAATCTCTCAAGTTGCTCCAATTCATTTGTCAGCTCCTCCAAGATACTCCGGAGATCGTAAGCAATGTCGTGGGTTTTTAAACCACTGCTTTATGCACTTCTCAATACAATCTGCTCAATTCCCCATGGATCAGATTAAGATCACCTTCATTTTGTCCTTGTTAGATGGGAAGGCTCTTGCGTGAGCCTCCCCTCTGTGGGAACGTGGAGATTCTCTCCTTACAGATTTGGCTTCTTTTATACAGAATTTCAGACAAGTTTTTGATGAGCCGAGTCGACAGTCTACAGCGTCCTAGGATCTTTTGCACCTTAGACAGGATTCCCGATCTTTAATGGATTATGCAGTGGAATTCCATACTTTGGCTTTGGAGCTTGGCTGGCATGATGACAGTTTATGCAGTATTTTCTTGGAGGGGTTATCATCAAGAATAAAAAATGAACTTGCTGCCCGAGAACTGCCTTTGGAACTTGAATCTCTTATTGATTTGGCGGGACGAATTGATAGTCGTATCCAGCAACAACTCCGGGAGGTTAAACCAATTCGCAAACCAGTTCTTCTAGCACCGGCTTTCTCTCGACCAATAGTCACACCTTCTAGCACTGAATTAGTCTCTAACCGTACTGAAGAATCTAGGCAGCTGGGACGTAGTCGCCTTACGCCAGAGGAGAGACAACATCATCATTCCCAAGGTCTGTGCCTTTATTGCGAAGGCAAAGGTCATATTTTGGACCATTGTCCCGAGAGGCCGGAAAACACTCGAGCCTAGAAGTCACTGGGGAGATAACCCTAGGCTGCACTAATCCTACTCCCCAGTGACTCTTTTTCATCAGAAAGATGCGTTTACAACACAAGCCTTTATAGATTTTGGGGCTGGTGGAAATTTCATCTTGGCTAGCTTTGTAAGCAATTAGGACTTTGTTATTTCCAAGACGCCTCCACTTCTTATTTCCTCCATCCGAGGGGAATCGTTACCTGGTCAAGTATCTCATGTTACCAACCCTGTGAGGTTTCGTACTGGGATTATGCATGAAGAAGAAATTTCTCTCTTTTTATTAGAAAAGGCCATACATCCAATTGTCTTAGGCCTTCCGTGGCTTCAAAAACATTTACCACATATTGATTGGGAAACTTTACAATTAGCGGCTTGGGGTCCAGCCTGTCATTCATTTTGCCTCCATAATGTACCTCAACCATTGTTCATGCTTGCTACGACTTTTACTGGTCTACCTTCTCAATATAAAGATTTCATAGATGTTTTCTCAAAAGAAAAAGGTGGAGACTCTTCCCGAGCACCGACCGTTCGACTGTGCTATTAATCTCCTTCCAGGTAGCACTCCACCTAGAGGTCGGGTATACCCATTATCTTTACCTGAAACTCAAACAATGTCACACTATATCCAAGAAAATCTTCAACGTGGGTTCATTCATCCCTCCAACTCACCAGCAGGAGCTGGATTTTTCTTTGAGGCAAAAAAAGATGGGACATTAAGACCTTGTATAGATTACAGAGGTCTTAACGCCATTACACTGAAAGATAGATATCCAATTCCTCTCATTCCAGAGTTATTGGATCGACTCCAGGGAGCTAAAATCTTTACTAAAAACTTGATCTCAGAGGAGCATATAATCTATTGTGAATTAGATCTGGAGATGAGTGGAAGACTGCATTTAACACACGCGACGGACATTACGAATATTTGGTGATGCCTTTTGGACTGTGTAATGCCCCAGCAGTCTTCCAAAACCTAATGAATGAAATATTTCGAGATCTCCTTAATACTAGTGTGATCGCGTATCTCGATGATCTACTTATCTATTCCAAGGATCTAAGAACTCATCGTACTGCAGTTAGACAAGTTCTACAACGTCTGCGGAAGCACCATCTTTATGTAAAATTAGAAAAATGTTTGTTAGAGCAAACCTCATTACTGTTTTTGTGATTTATAGTTTCTACTGAAGGTTTCCGCATGGATCCAGATAAAGTGGCTTGTATTCGAGACTGGCCCCAACCACAAGGACGTCGAGCTCCTCAATGGTTCCTTGGGTTTTCCAATTTGATAACTTCTTTGATCCAGCGGGCGATGGTTGCCCGTGAGGCCGCTTCCCCTTGCTTCTTCCTGCTGTGAAGGACGAACAGGTGGTCCGTCTTTTGTACTGCTTCTGACATTTCCAGGTATCTGGACAGCAGCCTGCCGATGTCGAGATGGCGTAGTATTCGACCTTCTTCTGACTTCTTCAAACCTTCTGTGGTAGGCAAGGATATGGTTTGGTTGAGGTGGAAGTGTGAGACTACTTTGGGTAAGATGGAAGGAACCGTGCGAAGATGGATAGCCTCTGGAATGATTCTGAGAAACGGATCACGGCAGGACAGCGCTTGTAGCTCTGAGATGCGGCGTGCTGAGCATACAGCCAGCAGGAACACCATCTTCAAGGTTAATAAACAGAGGGACAGGCCTCGAAGTGGTCTGAAGGCGTGTCCCGCTAGAAATTCCAAAACTAGGTTGAGGTTCCACAGGGGCACTGGCCACTTCAGTGGCGGGCGAATGTGTTTGACTCCTTTCAGGAAACGTGAAACGTCTGGGTGTGTGGCGATGTTGTTGCCGTCACTCCGGGGACCATACCAGGATAGCACTGCCACTTGAACCTTGATGGAATTGAGGGACAGACCCTTCTGAAGGCCATCTTGCAGGAAATCCAAAATGATAGCGATTTTAGCTGCATGTGGATTGGTGCTGTGAGAGTCGCACCAGGCTTCAAATACTCTCCAGATCCTTAGTGATGTGGAGAACTTGCGTGCTCGGAGGAGTGTATATTACCTGCCCCGAGTATCCTCTTTTCTTCAGTCTAGCCCTCTCAATGGCCAGACCATAAGAGAGAATTGAGCTGGATCCTCGTGGAGGATGGGACCTTGCCGCAGCAGGTCCCTGTGTGGAGGCAGGGGAAATGGAGTCCCTGCCAGTAGTCTTCTCATGCCTGCATACCAGGGTCTTTTTGGCCAGTCCGGGGCCACTAGAAGAACTAGGCCTCTGTGCCGCTGAATCTTGTGTATAATGGCGCCCAGCAGGGGCCATGGAGGAAAGGCATATAGCAGGATCCCCTGAGGCCATGGATACCGCCTGCAGCTGAAATATCTGGGTACTTGAGCGTTTGACCTGTCTGCTAGTAGGTCCATGCCCGGCGTCCCCCACCGATCCACAATCATCTGGAAAGCTGTGGGCGACAGCTGCCATTCCCCCTGGTTTAGGCTTTCTCTGCTGAGGAAGTCTGCCGTGGTGTTGTCCTTCCCGGCAACGTGGACGGCGGAGATGTACTGGAGATTTGCTTCCGCCCAAGTCATCAGGGGGGCTATTTCTAGGGATACCTGTTGGCTTCTGGTTCCGCCCTGTCGGTTGATGTATGCCACCGTGGTGGCGTTGTCCGACATCACTCTGACCGCTCTGTTTCTAAGTCTGTGGGCAAATCGCAGGCACGCTAGCCTGACTGCCCGTGCCTCTAGTCGGTTGATGTTCCACCCCGACTCTTCTCTGTTCCACCGCCCTTGGGCGGTGAGTTCTTCGCAGTGTGCTCCCCATCCATTCAGGCTGGCATCTGTAGTGAACAAGGTCCAGGTTGGGGAGGACATTCTGGACCCCGGCTCATGAGGCCGGGCTGCAACCACCACCGTATCTGATTCCGCACTCTGGCTGGGAGAGGTAGGTGTACGGTATAGTTCTGTGATCGTGGGCTCCACCGAGATAGGAGGGCGCGTTGTAATGGTCTCATATGAGCCCGCGTCCATGGTATCACCTCCAGCGTGGATGCCATAAGGCCGAGGACCTGTAGGTAATCCCAAGCTGTGGGCCGGGTGGCGCTCAGCAGGGCCTGCAGACGATTCTGGAGCTTTGCTCTCCTCTTGGCGGTCAGGCTGACCTTGTCTTTCTGGGTGTCGACTGAGAAGGCTGTAGGGAACTCTTGTTCAAGTTTTCTACCCATCCTAGGCTTTCCAGAAGAGATATCACTCTGTTGGTTGCCTGGTGGCTCTCCTCCGGGGACTTTGCCCTGATCAGCCACTCGTCCAGGTAGGGATGGACGAGGATTCCTTCCTTCCTGAGTGACGCCGCCACTACTACTATGACCTTGGTAAAGGTTCGAGGCGCGGTGGCTAACCCGAAGGGTAAAGCTCGGAACTGGAAGTGTTGATTCAGGACTTTGAAGCGTAAATAGCGCTGGTGATCCCGATGAATTGGGATATGCAAGTAGGCTTCCGACAGATCTAGGGATGTGAGAAACTCCCCTGGCTGTACTGCATTCTTGACCGCAGAGTTTCCATGCGAAAGCTGGGGACCCGTAGGTGTCGGTTGACTGACTTGAGGTCCAGGACGGGCCTGAAAGTGCCCTCCTTCTTGGGTACTATGAAATAAATGGAATAATGCCCAGAATTTTCCTCCCATGCAGGCACTGGGATTATGGCTTTTAGGGATAGGAGCCTCTGCAAGGTAACTTCTAGTGCCGCCCTCTTGAGGGGTGAACACGGAGATTCCACAAACTTGTCCGGCGGGAGCCGAAGAAAGTCCAGGTAATACCCTTCTCGGATGATGGAGAGGACCCACTGGTCCGAGGTAATCTCGACCCACCTGCGGTAGAAGAGGGTTAGCCTGCCCCCGTTGGCTGCTACCCCCAGATGGGTCGGCCGATTGTCATTGTGGGGTGCGGCTGGGACCAGAGCCCGAGCCGGTTCCCCTCTTGTTGTGCCTGGTCCGAAAGGACTGGTTCCTGGTCTGAGAACGAGGTGCTTGGTAGCGAGTCCTGTAAGGATTGAAGCGTTGAGAGCTTCTACCTCTGGATGGTCTAGGAAAAAGGCGCTGGGTCCTCCTTGACCTGTCTTCCGGTAGACGGGGTAATGGAGAGGCGCCTCATTAGCCAATTTCTCGAGGTCGCTGCCAAACAGGAGGGATCCCTGAAAGGGCATTCTCGTGAGGCGAGTCTTGGAGAAGGAGTCGGCTGACCAATTACGTAGCCAGAGGTGTCTTCTGGCTGCCACTGAGGATGATACTCCTTTGGCTGCTGTGCGAACTAGGTCGGAGGCAGCGTCAGTGAGGAATGAGAGGGCTGATTCCATTTCTTCTCCCGGGGTGTTGTTCCTGGCTTGTGATAAGCAGGAGCGCGTCACCACTGTGCAGCAGGTCGCAATTCGTAGGGACATGGCTGCCACCTCAAAGGCTTGTTTCAGAATGGCGTCCATGCGCCGGTCGTGTGCATCCTTGAGGGCCGCCCCTCCTTCCACCGGAATGGTGGTGCGCTTCACAATTGCGCTAACTATGGTATCTACCATCGGGCACGCCAGCAGCTCCTTGGTTGCCGGGTCTAGGGGGTACATGCTAGACAAAGCCCGACCCCCTTTGAAGGAAGCGTCTGGCACATTCCACTCCAGATCGATTAACTGCTGTGCTGCTTGTAGGAGGGGAAAATGGTGAGCCATTAGACACAGGCCCTCTAGCAGGGGGTTCATTCTGGGTTCCCCTGGCCCGGTATAGCTAGCTCTGACAGGCATTGAGAGACCAGGTCTGGAAGATCCTCCTTAGGAAAGAAGCGTCTCATGGTTCGATATGGTTCTATCCCCGAGGGGAGTTCTCCCTCCTCGGGGGGCTCGCCATCTTCCTCAGAATAATCCGAGTCCCCATAAGTGGGGCTTCTGGGTGGCCATGCGTAGGTCTTGAGGGTCCCGGGGCAGGGTCATCCGGTATGTATGGGCCTGGTAGGGGATCAGACTGCATCTTGACGAAGGCATGAATCCCCTTGAATAATTCCACCCAGGAGAGGGAAGCAGGTTCTAGCCGTAGGGGCACCAGATCTGTAGGGTTCCCTGGCTGTTCACCGCGGCCCGCTAGGTTCGGGGTGTTCCCTGAGGAACTGGCAGTCAAACTGGGCTGAGACCGGCCCTGGCCTGGGACTCCCAGGGCCTCTTCACATTGGGCACATAGGGAGTCTGTTTCCTCGCTCTGTGTGGCTCTGAGGTGGCATGCTGAGCAGAGGCCTAGAGCTCTTATGCCTGAGTCTGGAAGTGCCGGCTCTGCGGCTGCATGGGCTCTCTTACGCTCCATCGCGTCTGAGCTCCTATAAGTGTGCACTTATCAACGTGCGCCTACACATATTAATGTGCGCCTATGAGCGTGTGCCTATGAACGTGCGCCTATGCTATCAACGTGCGCGTATCACCAGCAATGGGCGCCCAAATCGTTTCGGGCGCCTAACATACGCGCCCGTCGTCCCGCTTAGATCAAGGCGGTGAACCAGGGCTGGCGAGCAGGCAAAATGGCGACCTCCTTGGCGGACTGCCACATAGGCGGACCCTGCTAATCCTCGCCCTTCGGAGACCAGTAAGTAAAGATGTACGCCTTACCTTGTCTTCGGCGCTTCCCGGCTGCGACCCAGGCGGTCTCCGGCTGCGGGGGGAGAGGGTGATTACCGTCACCGCTGAGATCGAGGAAGTGCACCCGCTGCCTCTAAGCCGCGCCCGAACGTCGTCTCGCTCGGGGGCCACGTCCTCACCGGGACCGAGGCTGCCTCTAAGCCGCGCCCGAGCCCTTTTCACTCGGGGCTAGGTCCCTGCCGCGATCCGGCCACTGGACCGAGGCACTCACCTCCGAGGTCCCACGGAAATCACCTCGGGAAACTCAACTGGAGGAGGGACCCGAGGGTATCACCGCAGGAATTTAGTCGTTATAATTTGGAAAAATGCTCAGCAAGCGTAAGGTAGCTCCAAACTGCTTTGGAGACGGAAATTACTGAATTGCTGCACTTCCTGCGGGGGTATATGTACCCGTGCCGACGTCAGATCAGTCTCCAACTGCTAGCACGAGCACACTATACCCACTTGTTTTGAGTCCATCTGCTACACGCTAGGAAATATTAATTATAACTTACAGATTTTTATATTGCATCTATATCTTCATGGATTAGCAATTGTTACATTTCATATAAATTTTGGGCATTTACATACAGTAAGTGTTCCAAGTAATATTTTTTAAAAAGCACATCACCATGCACAATAGCACAGAATTTAAGGGTTTACAAAGTCACAAAAACTATGACACTATGAAGTGCAAAAATATCAAAATAATATTTGAAGTATTTACCTGTAAATCTGTTTTCAGCCATTTGGAGTCAAATCTAGGACGGACAACCAAATGGAAAGCGTCCGAAGACATTTTTCTTTTTCTCAATCTGCCAGATCAAGCGGAAAATACAACCCCGTCGATCTAAAAATAGCAATATATGTTATGTAACAAAACAAACTTACAGTGAAAAATCGTTTTGTTAACACGTATGGCATTTTGTGGACTTTTTCTCACTGTCTTGGTTCTGTGTATGCGGCATTCTATGTCATTATTAGACACCATTCTCCCATTTGCATCCACTGACACAAAACAGCCTCCTAAATCATCTGGCGCATGAAATAAATTAGATTGTGAATTACTGAGTTATTCACGCAAAACTCTTCAAAACATTAATAACCAACAGGAGAGCACCGTTAACAATCGAGAATCAAAACACATAAATCCTATATATTTCTGAAGAAAAAATTCGGCACCCAACCTCTTATCTCTCCTCTCTGTCCTAACATTCTGGATACGCCAACCTTCTCCTCTCAGTAAAGCATCCCTTCCTCCCTCTCGCATTCAAGTTCCTTTAACTACCCTTTCATTGCTTCTTATTGGCAGCCCTCTTTCTCTGCCGTTTCCCATCCCCCTTGAACCTGGTGCTCGTCTCCTCTGCCATGGGGAAAAGCTCATTTCCTTCCTTCCATTCCCAGCCCCTATCTCCTTCCGTACCTTCACCTCCTTAGAAAACCTTCACGCTGACACCGCACCCCTGTATAATTAATGAACAAAGCTCATACATCGAGAACCCGAAACTACAACTCCTAATTTCACGCTCAGTCCGTTTCCTTAAAAATGACGGAGCTCAGGATGCCCATAAATTATCACACCACCACAAGCAGGACAAGCACTGAACAACAACCCGCGCCAGCCAATCCTAGCAGGGCTCCTAAACTTGACGTTTATCTTGACCAACCATCTGGGGAAGGAGGCGGAACATCCTCCCCGGTAGCACCATAAAGAACAGAGAGTTGCTAGAGCGTCTTGGGGTGGGGTTTAAGAAACAGAAGTAGGCGTAATAAGCCTAGAATGGAAAACACTGAGGATGTAAGTCTAATGATATGGCGAAAGGATGGATGAATTAGTTGCTGATGAAATGACTGTTATTTAGCATATAAAAAATAAATAGGTAGTGGCAATTTTATGTCTTTTCCCCAAAGACAGAGAAGGAAAAGATTTCCACGAGCCTGGTAATGGTAGGATGGAAGGAAAGAAATATGGTTTTACATGATTTTTTCTGGGAAGTAAAGTCGCAGCTTCTGGAAGGATAGTTTGAATCTCAGAAACTGGGACGAGCCATTACAGTGGTATTGGTAGGCCTGTTTCTTCAGTTTGTCATTAGAGGTAGAAAAATATATCTTGAAGAAAGGTATCAATTAAGGACTGTTCTGTTTCGATCATTTTTTAACTTATTGGCAGATATTAACGATCTAGGCAAGGGCCTAAATTGTGTCCAAGCAGTCACTGCAGTAAGGGATTAAGTCCCAGATAAGAAAGAGGGCCTGCTGCCCACCTCCTCACCAAAGCGAATCATGGCAGTGGCAGCATTCTGAGCAAAGATCAGCACAGAAGCTGTGATTTGGCACCCGTTGACAGACCACGCAGCAGCTCTGCCATCCATATGGATTTCCATGGTGATCAGGAAACTCATGTAGGAAAAGGGAACAAGCCTGCTGCAGATCCTGCAAACTCTCAGGTCCCATGCCACAGTACTGCTAGTAGTAGTTGTGGGTTGTTTTTTGGGGTTGTTTTTTTTTTTCCCAATTGGCTCACAGGTCCTGTGCCATAGAATTGCTAGTAGTAGTCAGAGCCGGGGTGAGGTGGCCGCTGCCCTGGATATCAAAGCCCAAGGAGAGGGAGTCAGCAAGGCTGCTTTTATCTATGGGTATATGCACCCAATCTACAGGCTGATGCCATATCGAGTGCTCTATACGTGTCTTGGATGTGCATTTTCGACGTGCTAAACAGGGATTAGCGTGACTAGGCAAGCGCATAGTGAATAGTGCCCTTTGCATTTAAATAAGCCAATTAACTATTTCCTAGCGTGTAGCAGATGGACTCAAAACAAGTGGGTATAGTGTGCTCGTGCTAGCAGTTGGAGATGGATCTGACGTCAGCACGGGTACATATAGCCCCGCAGGAAGTGCAGCAATTCAGTAATTTCCGTCTCCAAAGCAGTTTGGAGCTACCTCACGCTCGCTGAGTGTTTTTCCAAATTCTAACGACTAAATTCTTAGAAGAAACCTACTTGAAGACGAGCCCCGCACTCCTGCGGTGATACCATTTGGTTCCTTCCCCAGTTGAGTTTCCCGAGGTGATTTCTGTAGTCCCTCAGAGGTAAGAGCCTCGGTCCGGTGGCCGGTTCGCGGCAGGGACCTAGCCCCCGAGTGAGAAGGGCTCTGACGCAGCATAGAGGCAGCCTCGGTCCCGGCGTGGACTTGGCCCCCGAGCGAGACGAGTTCGGGCGCGGCCTAGAAGCAGCAGGTGCACCTCCTCGAGCGCGGCGGTGACGGTACTTACCCTCTCCCCCCGCAGCCGAAGACCACCCGGGTCGCAGCCGGTAAGCGCTGAAGACAAGGTAAGGCGTACATCTTTGTTGGTCTCCGAGGAAGCAAGGAGTAGCAGAGTCTGCCTACGTGGCAACCCGCCAAGGGAGTCGCCATTTTGCCTGCCTGCTCGCCATCACCTTCTGCCCTGGTTCGTCACCGCGCCATAGGCGCATGTTGCTAAGCGCACATTGATAGGTGCCCGTTGCTAAGCGCACATTGATAGGCGCCCGGTGCTTCATAGGCACCCGTGCTGAGCGCACGTTCATAGGCGCCCGTTGATAAGCGCACGTTGCTAAGTGCCTGTTCATAAGCGCCCGATGATAGCCGCCTGCTAATAGGCGCACGTTCATAGGCGCCCGCTGATAGCCGCCTGCTGATAGCCGCACGTTCCTAGGCGCCAGTTGATAGGTGCCCGTTAATACAATAGGCGCACGTGGATAAGCGCATATTGGTAGGCGCACATCTTTCGCGCACATTACAAAGCGCAGACTCTAGCTGAATTAACAGACGAGATGGAGCGTAAGAGAGACCATGCATCAGCAGAGCTGGCACCTCCAGTATCAGGCATAAGCCTCTGCTCTGCATGCAACCTCAGTGCCACAGAGAGCGAGGAAGCAGACTCCTTATGTGCCCAATGTGAAGAGGCCCTGGGAGTTCCAGGCCAGGACCGGTCGCAGCCCAGCGTATTTGCCAGTTCCTCAGGGAACACCCCGGACCTAGCAGGCAGCGGTGAGCTGCCAGGGAACCCGAGAGACCTGGTACCCCTAAGGCCAGATCCTGCTTCACTCTCCTGGGTGGAATTATTCAAGGGGATTCATGCTTTTGTCACAATGCAGTCTGCTCCCCGAACTGGTCCATACGTACCGGATGACCCGGCCCCTGGACCCTCAAGGCCTAGGCACGGCCACTCGCCACCCGGAAGCCCCACTTATGGGGATTCAGATTGCCCTGAGGAAGACAACGAGCCCCCCGAGGAGGGAGAACTTCCCTCGGGGATTGAACCATATCGGACCATGAGGCGCTTCTTTCTGAAAGAGGATCTCCCAGGCCTGATCTCTCAATGCCTGTCGGAACTGGCTCTCCCGGGCCATGACACCCCAGGGGAACCTAGAATGAACCCCCTGTTAGAGGGCCTGCATCAGATGGCTCACCATTTTCCCCTACTACAAGCAGCACAGCAGCTAATCGATCTGGAATGGAATGAGCCGGAGGTCTCATTCAAAGGGGGTCGGGCCTTGGCTGGCATGTACCCCTTAGACCCGGCAACTAAGGAGATGCTGGCGTGCCCTCAGGTAGACGCCATAGTTAGTGCAATTGTGAAGCGCACCACCATTCCGGTGGAAGGGGGGACGGCCCTCAAGGATACACACGACCGGCGCATGGACGCCATGCTGAAGCAAGCCTTTGAGGTGGCAGCCATGTTCCTACGAATTGCGACTTGCTGCACCGTGGTGACGCGTTCCTGTTTATCACAGGCTAGGAACAACACCCCGGAAGAAGAGATGGAATCAGTTCTCTCGTTCCTCACTGACGCTGCCTCCGACCTAGTCCGTACGGCAGCCAAGGGAGTGTCATCCTCAGTGGCAGCCAGGAGACAGCTCAGGCTACGTAATTGGTCGGCCGACTCCTCCTCCAAGACACGTCTCACGAGAATGCCCTTTAAGGGATCCCTCCTGTTCGGCAGCGACCTCGAGAAACTGGCCAATAAATGGGGCGCCTCTCCATTACCCCGTCTACCAGAAGACAGGCCAAGGAGGAGCCAGCGCCCTTTTCCTAGTCCATCCAGAGGTAAAAACTCTCAGCGCTTCAACCCTTACAGGGCTCGCTACCAAGCACCTCGTTCTCAGGCCAGGAACCAGTCCTTTCAGACTAAGCACAACAAGAGGAGAACCAGCTCGGGCTTTGGTCCCGGCCGCACCCCAAAATGACAATCGGCCGACCCATCCGGGGGTAGCAGCCATAGGGGGCAGGCTAACCCTCTTCTACCGCAGGTGGGTCGAGATTACCTCGGACCAGTGGGTCCTCGCCATCATCCGAGAAGGGTACTACCTGGACTTTCTTCGGCTCCCGCCGGACAAGTTTGTTGAATCTCCGTGTTCACCCCTCAAGAGGGCGGCACTAGAAGTTACCTTGCAGAGGCTCCTATCCCTAAAAGCCATAATCCCAGTGCCTGCATGGGAGGAAAATTCTGGGCATTATTCCATTTATTTCATAGTACCCAAGAAGGAGGGCACTTTCAGGCCCGTCCTGGACCTCAAGTCAGTCAACCGACACCTACGGGTCCCCAGCTTTCGCATGGAAACCCTGCGGTCTGTCAAGAATGCAGTACAGCCAGGGGAGTTTCTCACATCCCTAGATCTGTCGGAAGCCTACTTGCATATCCCAATCCATCGGGATCACCAGCGCTATTTACGCTTCAAAGTCCTGAATCAACACTTTCAGTTCCGAGCTTTACCCTTCGGGTTAGCCACCGCGCCGCGAACCTTTACCAAGGTCATAGTGGTAGTGGCGGCGTCACTCAGGAAGGAAGGAATCCTCGTCCATCCCTACCTGGACTATAGGCTGATCAGGGCAGTCCCTGGAGGAGAGCCACCAGGCAACCAACAGAGTTATATCTCTTCTGGAAAGCCTAGGATGGGTAGTAAACTTGAACAAGAGTTCCCTACAGCCTTCTCAGTCGCTGGAATACCTAGGAGTCCGATTCAACACCCAGGAAGACAAGGTCAGCCTGACCGCCAAGAGGAGAGCAAAGCTCCGGAATCGTCTGCAGGCCCTGCTGAGCGCCACCCGGCCCACAGCTTGGGATTACCTACAGGTCCTCGGCCTTAAGGCATCCACGCTGGAGGTGATACCATGGGCGCGGGCTCATATGAGACCATTACAACGCGCCCTCCTATCTCGGTGGAGCCCACGATCACAGAACTACACCACACACCTACCTCTACCAGCCAGAGTGCGGAATCAGATGTGGTGGTGGTTGCAGCCCAGCCACATGAGCCGGGGGTCAAGAATGTCCTCCCCAACCTGGACCCTGCTCACTACAGATGCCAGCCTGAACGGATAGGGAGCGCACTGCGAAGAACTCACCGCCCAAGGGCGGTGGAACAGAGAAGAGTCGGGGTGGAACATCAACCGACTAGAGGCACGGGCAGTCAGGCTAGCGTGCCTGCGATTTGCCCACAGACTTAGAAACAGAGCGGTCAGAGTGATGTCGGACAACGCCACCACGGTGGCATACATCAACCTACAGGGCGGAAACAGAAGCCAACAGGTATCCCTAGAAATAGCCCCCCTGATGACTTGAGCGGAAGCAAATCTCCAGGACATCTCCGCCGTCCACATCGCCGGGAAGGACAACACCACGGCAGACTTCCTCAGCAGAGAAAGCCTAAATCCATGGGAATGGCAGCTGTCGCCCACAGCTTTCCAGATGATTGTGGATCAGTGGGGGATGCCAGGCATGGACCTTATAGCGGACAGGTCCAACGCTCAAGTACCCAGATATTTCACCCGCAGGCGGGATCCGCTATCCCAGGGGATCGATGCCCTGGTACAGCCATGGCCTCAGGGGATCCTGCGATATGCCTTTCCTCCATGGCCCCTGCTGGGCGCCATTATACACAAGATTCAGCAGCACAGAGGCCTAGTTCTTCTAGTGGCCCCGGACTGGCCAAGAAGACCCTGGTACGCAGACATGAGAAGACTACTGGCAGGGAATCTCTTTCCCCTGCCTCCACACAGGGACCTGCTGCGGCAAGGTCCCATCCTCCACGAGGATCCAGCTCAATTCTCTCTTACGGTCTGGCCATTGAGAGGGCTAGACTGAAGAAAAGAGGATACTCAGGGCCGGTAATAGATACACTCCTCCGAGCACGCAAGTTCTCCACATCACTAACTTATATAAGGATCTGGAGAGTATTTGAAGCCTAGTGGAAACTCACAGCACCAATCCACATGCCGCAAAGATCCCTATCATTTTGGATTTCCTGCAAGATGGACTTCAGAAGGGTCTGTCCCTCAATTCCATCAAGGTTCAGGTGGCAGCGCTATCCTGCTACGGTCCCCGGAGTGACGGCAACAGCATCGCCACACATCCAGACGTTTCGCGTTTCCTGAAAGGAGTCAAACACATTCGCCCGCCACTGAAGTGGCCAGTGCCCCTGTGGAACCTCAACCTAGTTTTGGAATTTCTAGCGGGACACACCTTCAGACCACTTCGAGGCCTGTCCCTCCGTTTGTTAACCTTGAAGATGGTGTTCCTGCTGGCTGTATGCTCAGCACGCCGCATCTCAGAGCTACAAGCACTGTCCTGCCTTGATCCGTTTCTCAGAATCACTCCAGAGGCTATCCATCTTCGCACGGTTCCTTCCTTTTTACCCAAAGTAGTCTCACACTTCCACCTCAACCAAACCATATCCTTGCCTACCACGGAAGGTTTGAAGAAGTCGGAAGAAGGTTGAATACTACACCATCTCGACATCGGCAGGCTGCTGTCCAGATACCTGGAAATGTCAGAAGCAGTACGAAAGACGGACCACCTGTTCATCCTTCACAGCGGGAAGAAGCAAGGGGAAGCGGCCTCACGGGCAACCATCGCCCGCTGGATCAAAGAAGTTATCAAGGCAGCCTACGTATAAGCGGGAAAACCACCGCCTCTACGGGTCAAGGCTCACTCTCTATCAGAGCGCAAGCGGCCTCCTTGGCAGAAACTAGGATGCTGTTGCCTGCAGAAATATGTAGAGCGGCGACGTGGTCCTCCCTCCATACCTTCTCCAGATTCTGCCGTCTGGACGTCCAGGCCAGGGAGGACACAGCATTTGCGAGGGCAATCCTGAACGGACCTCGGGCAGCCTCCCGCCCAGTCCGGGAGTAGCTTTTGTACATCCCACTTATTTTGAGTCCATCTGCTCTACACGCTAGGAAATGTAGAGATTACTTACCTGATAATCTCCTTTTCTTTAGTGTATGCAGATGGACTCAGCATCCCGCCCGGCTGCCGGCATACATGGGGATTCACCGACTCACGGTAAGCCATTTTTTTTCTTATAATAGGCCATCCACCCTGTCGGGTGTCGACGCCTTCCAGTTGAGAACACTGGCGGTCTCCAGCTACTATCAATCGGTCAGGGTAATCCTGTTCATTTAATCGATCGGTCAGTTACACATATATCCATAAAGCTGTTGCAAGGAAGATTACTGAATTGCTGCACTTCCTGCGGGGGTATATGTACCCGTGCTGACGTCAGATCCGTCTCCAACTGCTAGCACGAGCACACTATACCCACTTGTTTTGAGTCCATCTGCATACACTAAGGAAAACAAGATTATCAGGTAAGTAATCTCTACATTACTCCTTATGTTGTAACGCATGCCCAAAACAAGTGCATCCATAACAAGCTTTTTATGAGTAAATTTTGTGCCATACCTAGATCTAGCGTTATAGTGGTGGTGCTGATGTAGCAGACCTTCCTGAATGGTTTCCTTATGATTTGTAGCATATCAGCAATGGATTATATTCATCTTCTTGCCCTCATAGAAGTAATGGCAGAAAAGGACTTAATGGCCCAGAAAAGGACCCTAATGGCCCATTTAGTCTGCTCAGCAAGCTCCCATAGTTATCAGTTTCCCAGTTTATTCAGACCGCCAAGGTCAGGCTCTTGTTGGTTTTTGTTTGAGTCCAATTTCCTTTCACCCCCTGCCGTTGAAGCAGAGAGCAAAGTTGGAGTTGCATCAGATGTGTAGTATTGGGCTTTTTGGTTGAGGGTAGTAACTGCTGCCTCAAGCAAGTTACCCCCATGCTTATTTGTTTTCCCAGACTGTACAGTTCAAAGTCCTTGTTTGTTGTTGTCTGAATCCAATTCCTATTTCCTCTTTTCCCCTGCCATTGAAGCAGCAAGCAATGATGGAGTTGCATCAACAGTATGAAGGCTTATTTGTTAAGGTTAGCGTCCACCACACCAGCAAGTTACACCCATGCCTCTTACTATTTATTATTTATTATTTATTTTAAAGGTTTTTATATACCGCGGAACGTTTCAAACATCACCTCGGTTTACAATGAACAATAATTTAGCAACAGGCTTTACAATCAATTCAGAAAGAACAAGCATATATCAATAAACCAGGCAAAGAGTAAACATATAGTACAATTGGTTCCCATCTAATCTCCTGGGAGAAACTATGTATAATTACAAACTATATATGATTAGGTGCATTATGTACAAATATTAATATACAATCTATGTATAATAAGGTACGTTCAGGGAGAAGAAGAGGCAGATAGAGGTGAATAGGGGTGGGGGGGAGAGGGGGCTATTTGAGGTTGGATGGCTCTTTGAGGAGAAGGAGAGGGAGGCTGATTGGGTAGGATGGCTGTTTAAGGAGTAGGAGGACATTAGTATAAGCTTCTCTGAAGAGCCAAGTTTTTAGTTTTGTTTGAATTTCTTGTGACAAGGCTCCCAGGCGTAGGTCTGCGGGCATTTATTCCAAAGGTTGGTTCCTGCTATGGTAAATGAACGTTCTCTTGTGGAAACATGTTTAATTTGTTTGAGAGCGGGAGTCCTTGAGTTTGCTTGGTGTATTGTTCTTGTAGGTCTATTAGATTTGTGGAATGTAAAATGGTCAGAGAACCATTGCATTTCTTGGTTGTGGATGGATTTGTGTATGAGGGTAAGGATTTTGTATGTAATTCTCGATGCTATTGGTAGCCAGTGAAGGAATTGGAGTACCGGTGTTATGTGATCATGGCGATGCGCATTGGTGAGTATTCGGGCGGCTGCGTTTTGTAGCATTTGTAAAGGCTGTAATGAGTTTTTTGGCAGTCCAGGTAGGATGGAATTACAGTAGTCCAGTTTTGACAATATTGTAGCTTGTAAAACTGTTCGGAAATCGTGCAGGTGTAAGAGAGATTTGATTCTTTTCAGAGTGTGGCGTTTAAAGAAGCCATTTTTTACAGTGGCTGCAATTAATTTTTTTAAGGAGAAATGGTTGTCTATGATAATGCCGAGGCTGCGGACTTGCTGTAAGGCGAGGGGGCCAGCTTGTGAATAATTGGTAGGATTGATAGGGATGTTGCTTTGTGGAGAGATGATGAGAAGTTCTGTTTTGCTGGTATTGATTGCTAGAAAGTTTTCGGTGAGTAGATTCTTTATTTCTTCAAGGGCAGATACTACAGTCCCCTCCCCTTTGCATTTAGGGATCCACAGTGTTTATCTCATGCCCTTTTGAAATCTTGCACCATTTTTGTCTTCACCTCCTCTGGAAAGGCATTCCAGGCGTCCACCACTGTGAAGAAATATTTCCTGAGTCGTCCTCTCCCGGAGTTTCATTTCGTAACTACCTAGTTCTATTGGTTTTCTTTCCAGCGGAAAGGTTGTTGTTGATCGTGCATCATTAAAACCTTTCAAGTATCTGAAGGTCTTATCTCCTCTGCTCATCCTCTCCTCCAGGTATACATATTTAGCTCCTTCACCCTCTCTTCATAAGTCATTTGATGGAGGAACCCCCTCCCCCCCACACCCATTTTGGTCGCCCTTCTCTGGACCGCCTCCATCCTGTCTCTATCCTTTTGAGATACAGTCTCCAGAACTGAACACAGTACTCCAGGTGAGGACCTATACAAAGGGGGATTATCACTTCCTTTTTCTTACTAGATATTCCTCCCTCTATGTGGCACATGTGCCGGCCGCGGCCCGGCCCTCTCACCTTCCATTGCCAAATCCAGCATCTAGTTCCACGTCCTCTGGCAGCGGTGGGCCGCCAGACTCTGTCCCTCGGCCACCCCCGGTGCTCCAGCTACTGCAACAGGCCTCTGTGCTGTGCGTTGGGTCTCTTCACATAGCCCGTGGAAAGCCGCCGCCATTCAAGCGCTGCGCCCCTCCCTAGGCGCGCATATGCATCACTGCTGCTTATGAAGGGCCCACAGCGGGAACTTGGCCACAGCCCCAGATGATGACATCGCTGAAGCTCCAGTATATAAGGCGGGCTCAAGCTTCCTGATAGTCGCCTTTGCAATAGGACTCTACACTGGTCATGTACTTCGTTGCCTCCTGGTGATCTCGTGCGTTCCTGGTTTCTGATCCCTGCGAGTTCCTGTTCCTGTGTCCCTGATTCCTTGCCTTCCTTTGGATTGACTTCCTGGACACGACCTCTGCTTAGTCTGGACTGCACCATTGATCTTCTCCTGGACCGACCTCTGCTTCATCTGACTATGCCATTGATCTTCTCCTGGACCCCGACCTCTGCTTCGTCTGACTACGTCATTGATCTTCTCCTGGACCCAACCTCTGCGTTGCCTGACTACGCTACTGATCTTCTCCTAGCCCAGACGTCTGCTTCGTCTGACTATGTTACTGATCTTCTCCTAACCCAGACTTCTGCTTTGCTTGACTACACTACTGATCTTCTCCTAACCCAGACCTCTGGTTTGCCTGACTATGCTACTGATCTTCTCCTAGCCCAGTCCTCTGCTTTGCCTGACTACACTATTGATCTCCTAGCTCAGACTTCAGCCTTGCCTTGCCACCGCTCCTTGATTGCTGCCAGCCATGACTCCAGCTTGCTCTATGACACCTCTACAGTCTATGCCCTGGACTTGGCCTATTCAGGCTTCGGCTGGTTCTTGCTCGGGCACCCCCTGTCTGACTTTGGTTCTGTTGGTGCCCGGGTCTCTGCCTCATCCAGTACAGACTTCCCAGCTTTGTTGTTGCTGCCTCTGGGCTGACCTCTCTACCCTTCCATCGACAATGACATACGGAGGCCCACCCAAGCCCAGCCGGCCCCGGTCCAAAGGCTCAACCTGCGGGGAACGAGGGCTAGTATTGGTGAAGCTCCAGCCGGCCTCCGTCAGTCAGCCCTCTCCGCCTGCCGACAGTGGGGACTCGTAGGATCCCTCCTACGGGTAGCATCAACCCCACCTCCGGCACAACACTATGCAGCCCAGGAATGACCTTTGTCCAACCATACCTCCTAATGAAGAGACATAACGTATAGCTTGAACAAAATTAAAATAATTTTTTATTAATCCAACCTAAGAAACGTCATTCTTTTAGAGACTGCACCGCACTGGCAACGTTATTTACGGCACTGATTAGTTCATCCAGCAGGCTGGACACTTTTTCCACTGCCTCGGCATTTTCTTTGCGAATAGTATCAAGTACCTTGTGTACGGATTCCCAACCCTGGCTGACAGACTTCTCGTGATGCTTGACGCTCGACATAAGGCCAGCACAGAAGTCAGTGTCCATCCCCTCCATGGAAAAGACTGCCTCTACCGGGGCATCCAGTACCATTGTTGTCTCATCAACCTGAGTTTCAGGGATAATATGAATCAGATCAAATGTGATTTTTTTCTTAGGGCTGGGTCTCCTCGACAAGCTAGTTTGGTTAGCTGGGAGACACTTCTGTTGATGAAGTCAAGGTGAAGTCCGGTGTCGGGGGCAGCCTGTGTCTCACCTTCCAGCGCTATCATACACAGTGTTGACTCCTGGATCTGTGGAGAAAGATAGATAAACAATTAGAAGTTTGCTGTAATTCTCAACTGTTAACCACATAAGTGCCCAATAGAAACATCGCAGGAAAACAGAAAAGCACATTCAAAAATCATACCTTCACTCGGCCCATGATGGGGGTCAAAACGATATTCCATGGTCGCCCACCATGCAATATCGTTGGTGGCATCGGCACACAATATGAGTTGCGTGCCGATGCCTCAATTTTGACTGCCTTTTCTTTCATGTCTTTGTGTATCACGCCAGTGGTACTGGATCTGTTTGACATCTCTGGTTTTTATGGACAAAGAGCTCACATCCACAGCTATCCTCTCCCAAATCCTTTTTTTGTAAAAACGAATGCCTTCGATCAGAAGAGCACTTTATAATTGTCGCATACGGTGCGGCAAAGCAGTTCCTTCTCAGCATCCAAGAAGCGTGCATCACGATCACTTCTTGGGAGCTTGAAAACCGCTGGGGCCTGCCTGCTCTTCCTCGCCTTCAGCATCCTGCTCCACCTGCACGATGAGTTGTTTTCTAGCCATGACGAATTAATTGTTCCCATCCAAACTGTGAACAATGAAGAACATAAGAACATAAGATAAGAACATAAGAAAATGCCATATTGGGTCAGACCAAGGGTCCATCAAGCCCAGCATCCGATTTCCAACAGTGGGCAATCCAGGCCATAAGAACCTGGCAAGTACCCAAAAACTAAGTCTATTCCATGTTACTATTGCTAATGGCAGTGGCTATTCTCTAAGGGGCGGATTTTCAGAGCCCTGCTCGCCTAAAATCCGCCCAAACCGGGCGGATTTAGGAGAGCAGGGCCCTGCGCGCCGGTGAGCCTATTTTACATAGGCCTACCGGCGTGCCGCAGAGCCCTGGGACTCACGTAAGTCCCGGGGTTCTCCGAGGGGGGGCGTGTCGGGGGCGGGCCCGGTCGTTGCGGCGTTTCGGGGGCGTGTCGGCAGCGTTTGGGGGCGGGTACGGGAGCGTTGGCTACGGCCCGGGGCGGTCTGGGGGCGTGGCCGCGCCCTCCGTACCCGCCCCCAGGTCGCGGCCCGGTGCGCAGAGAGGCCCGCTGGCGCGCAGGGATTACTTCTCCCTCCGGGAGGCGTAAATCCCCGGAGAAAGGTAAGGGGGGGGTGTAGACAGGGCCGGGCGGGTGGGTTAGATAGAGGAAGGGAGGGGAAGATGAGGGGAGGGCGTTAGAGGTTTCCCTCCAAGGCCGCTCCGATTTCGGAGCGGCCTTGGAGGGAACGGGGGTAGGCAGCGCGGCTCGGTGCACGCCGGCTATACAGAATTCATAGCCTTGCGCGCGCCGATCCAGGATTTTAGTGGATACGCGCGGCTCCGCGCGTATCTACTAAAATCCCGCGTACTTTTGTTGGCGCCTGGAGCGCCAACAAAAGTATGCCAACGCGCCTTGTTTGAAAATCTACCCCTAAGTGAACTTAATAGCAGGTAATGGACTTCTCCTCCAAGAACTTATCCAGTCCTTTTTTAAACACAGCTATGCTAACTGCACTAACCACATCCTCTGGCAACAAATTCCAGAGTTTAATTGTGCGTTGAGTAAAAAAGAACTTTCTCCGATTAGTTTTAAATGTGCCCCATGCTAACTTCATGGAGTGCCCCCTAGTCTTTCTACTATCCGAAAGAGTAAATAACCGATTCACATCTACCCGTTCTAGACCTCTCATGATTTTAAACACTATCATATCCCCCCTCAGTCGTCTCTTCTCCAAGCTGAAAAGTCCTAACCTGTTTAGTCTTTCCTCATAGGGGAGCTGTTCCATTCCCCTTATCATTTTGGTAGCCCTTCTCTGTACCTTCTCCATCGCAATTATGTCATTTTTGAGATGCGGCGACCAGAATTGTACACAGTATTCAAGGTGCGGTCTCACCATGGAGCGATACAGAGGCATTATGACATTTTCCGTTTTATTCACCATTCCCTTTCTAATAATTCCCAACATTCTGTTTGCTTTTTTGACTGCCGCAGCACACTGAACCGACGATTTCAATGTGTTATCCACTATGACGCCTAGATCTCTTTCTTGGGTTGCAGCACCTAATATGGAACCCAACATTGTGTAATTATAGCATGGGTTATTTTTCCCTATATGCATCACCTTGCACTTATCCACATTAAATTTCATCTGCCATTTGGATGCCCAATTTTCCAGTCTCACAAGTTCTTCCTGCAATTTATCACAATCTGCTTGTGATTTAGCTACTCTGAACAATTTTGTGTCATCTGCAGATTTGATTATCTCACTCATCGTATTTCTTTCCAGATCATTTATAAATATATTGAAAAGTAAGGGTCCCGATACAGATCCCTGAGGCACTCCACTGTCCATAGGATCCATCAGGACATTGTTGATGCCAAATTATTGCAATTAAAGCTAACAGCCATGAATATGTCCAGGCAGTGAATGGAAGGACAATAGGAGCAGGACACATGGGGGAGCAGTGAGACATAGCACAACATAATGGAAGGACAATAGGAGTAGGGCACATGGGGGAGCAGTGAGACACAGCACAGCATAATGGAGGGGCAGTAGGAGCAGGCACATGGGGGAGTAGTGAGACATAGCACAACATAATGGAAGGGCAATAGGAGCAGGGCACATGGGGGAGCAGTGAGACCTAGCACAACATAAAGCAAGAGCAATAGGAGCAGGGCACATGGGGGAGCAGTGAGACATAGCACAACCGGCAGTTAATGGAAGGGTAGCAGGAACAGGGCATATGGGGGAGCAGTGAGACATAACACAACCGACAATTAATGGAAGGGCAACAGGAGCAGGGCACATGGGGGAGCAGTGAGACATAGCACAACAGGCAGTTCATAGAAAGGCAATAGGATCAGGGCATATGGGGTAGCAGTGAGACACAGCACAACAAGTTGTTAAGGGCAACAGGAGCAGGGCACATGGGGGAGAAGTGAGACATAGTACAACTGGCTGTTAATGAAGGGCAACAGGAGCAGGGCACCTGGGGGATCAGTGAGACATAGCACAACAGCTGGTTAATGAAGGGCAACAGGAGCAGGGCACATGGGGGAGTAGTGAGACATAGCACAACAGGCTGTTAATGGAAGGGCAACAGGAACAGGGCACACTGGCAAGCATTAAGACATTGCACAACCTAAAGGAAGGGCAACAGGAACAGGGCACATGGGGGAGCATTCAAACATAGCACAACAGGCAGTTAATGGAAGGGAAACTGGAGCAGGGCACATGACGGATCATTGAGATATAGCACAACATGCACATCTAGGCAAGGAGCAGAATCATACAGACATTACAAGTCCCCCAGGTCGTGCTCCTCGCATGGACATCCAGGCCTTGGGCACCCAAAACCTGGACATCCATGCGAGGAGCACGACCTAGGGGCTGGTAAGGGGCCTTGATCAGACACCCAAGTCCAGGACGTCCATACAAGAACATCCAAGACTTAGATGCCCAGGCACAGGCCCATTGCGAGACTCAAGGTCGTTCTCCTCACATGAACGTCCAGGACTTGGATGCCCAGGTACAGGGCCGTCCTCACATGAACATCCACAACTCAAGCGCCCAGGTACAGGCCTGTACTTGGCACCTGAGACCTAGACGTCCATGCGAGGAGCACGACCTGGGGACTGGTAAGGGGCCTATGGCCAGATGCCCATGTCCTGAACATCCATAAGAAAATATCCAAGACTTGGACGCCGAGGCACAGGCCCATTGCGAGACTTGAGGTCGTGTTTCTTGCATGGACATCCAGGTCTCAGGTGCCAGGTACAGGCCTGTCCTTGCATGTATGTCCAGAACTGGAGCAACAGGTACAGGTCTGTACCCGGGCAAACATGTTTGCGAGAACATGCGACTTTGACGCCCGGGTCCCTATCCTAACCTGGGCATCCAGGAATTGAGCGTTCTTACTGTTTGCCTAAGAAAATAAATGACCTCTTGAGATTGAAGCTGAGTAGATCTGTTAGCAATACCGATTCGAATATGAATCCCATGCACCAGCTCACAGTAGAGATCTAATGCAAGAACTGAGAAAAAAAGGATTGTCTGACTCCTTGCAGCGATTTATGTACACCCCCCCCCCCCGCCAAAGCAGGATTCTAGCTTGAAGCTTGACTTACAACATGACATCATGATGGGAGAAAAATTACATTTTTTGAAATAATAAAAATACTACTACTAATAATGAAATGTTCAATGAACATTTTCATAAACCGCATTTATGCCCCTTTAACAGAATTTTTGGCACACTAGCAATGCTATACGGACTTCCCATCCTAAAAAATAGGTAGAGCTAAGGACACACTTTCGGTCTTCCTGTGTGTGTTTTGGGCGCCCTTTTTATTTCAGGTTCATTTAAATATAATATTGAGTGCCCAGGAAATGAGTCTGTGCGCACGTTGAAACTGTGGGCACCAAGTTTGGATGGACTGTTTTAGCATGTCTGTATTGCATTGGCCCGCTAATGATTGCTGGTCAGTACCCCAAATCTCAGGCAGCAGAGATAAGCCCTCTGCTTTCATGCAAGGAACTGGATGCAGGTGGATGTGAGCCCGTAGTAGACAGAGCATAGTGCAGAACAAACCCTCCCTAATCTAGCCCCTTCTGCTCTCTTGTCCCCCTCCCGCCCAATATCTGCAGGGAACAGAAAGGGGGGGGGGGGGGGGTTGGAGAGGATAGAACAAAGAATAATTTCGTTTTAGTATTCAGATTTTCTATTTCTAATATGTGATCCCTTATTCTGTATTTGGTAAGGGTCTGCATTCTGTATGTGAGACAGATGTGAAGTATTTTGCTAACATGTAGGTTCTATGGAGGGATCTGTAGCAGTCCACCTTGTTCTATTTTCCCACTAGAAGTTGTATTGGTGTTTTAGGCCTAGGTGGGATATTTGCAGTGTTGCTTTTTCATACAGGGTTGTTGCTGTTCGAGTTCTGGGAATTAATGCTATGCTGGTTGTTGCGCTTGGAGGTGGACCCTTGTCCTGGAGCAGTGGAGAACGGCTTCCTGGTAGGGACCAGGAAGCACCTGCCTCCAGGGGGTGGAGCACAGGAGAAGGCAGAGGCTAGGCAGAGCTTCACCACTGGAAGCCCGAGGTCCCCCCGGGTGGAACCTGTAGGAACCCGGGCTGCTTGGACTTAGGTGGGCCTCGCAGGGTCTCCCGGAGAGGTAGTAGAGGCATGCCCATGATGCCTGTTGGACTTCTCGCTGTTGGCCTGGAGAGGCAAGGAAGGCCCAAACAGCATAGGCAATGACAAGGCAAGGGACAGAGCCAGAATCAGGAGACGTAGTCAATGGCAGCTGAGGTCAGAATGCGAGGATCAATCCAAGGAGTAGTCAACGAGGCAGTGGTCAGGTTCCAGAGGTCAGACGAGGTCACAAGGCAGGCAGAGGTCAGGATGCGGGCAGCAGACAGGACAGTCAAGGAACAGGCCGAGGTCAGTACCAGAGAGACAGTCCGAGGGTACTACCTGGGAAGACAGACAGACGCAGGAACAGAAGAACGCTGATCCTGGAACAAGACTGTGAACTTGGAGGCAAACTAGCACACAATACAATGCCGACCTGATTGCCAAGGCAAGGAAGTGCAGGCAGGGACTTCCTTATTTCGTTCCATCAATTAGAGCGCGCCGCAGAGCTAGGACCCACCCCTGGCCCTACAAGAGGCCGGGCGGTCCGCACGTGTAGGGGTGTGGCCGACGCCACTGGAGACGCCATACTCCAGCATGAGGCCAGGTGCGCAATGGAAGGCCAGGCGCTGAAGGACGCCGAGGACTAGCGGAGCTCGCGGCTGCCACAGGGGAGGCCGACCTGTGACCTGCAGAAGAGCTAGCAAGGTGAGCAGGCTCGTGCACAGGCCGGACGCAGATGGGGCATGCAACAGTACCCCCCTTCTAGGCCTCCCTATAGGCGGTCGTGGCTTGTCAGGATGGGTTCTATGGAAGGCTTTAAGGAGTTATTTGTCGAGAATGTTGTGGGAGGATTCCCATGAATTCTCCTCTGCCCCATAACTCTCCCAGGCTAAGAGGTACTCCCATCTACCTCGACGCTGACTGACGTCGAGGACCTCTCTTACCTGAAGAGATGAGTCTGGTTCAGTGGAGATCCGTGGAGGTGAAGGATCTCTACGAGAGGGCCAGGAGAGGACTAAAGGCTTCAACTGCGAGACATGGAATGTGTTATGGATGCTCACGGCACTTGGTAGCTGTAGCTGATACGACACTGCTCCCACTTTCATAGAAACATAGAAATGACGGCAGAAGAAGACCAAATGGCCCATCCAGTCTGCCCAGCAAGCCACGCACTTATCCATTTTTTTTTTCCTTTTTCTCCCCCCCACCTGCCACTATTGGCTTCCAGTACCCTCCGGCCCTAATTCCCCTCCACCCCACCACCAATGCAGAGAGCAGCGCCGTATCTGCATCCAAGTGAACATCCAGCTCAATTAGGGGTAGCAACTCCACTGTCCATAGGATCACGGTCTGATGTACTTGGGAGCCAGGCGATGAGAGGGAAGTCTCAACCTTATGTGTCGGGTGCTTAACCACCTTCTGTCCAGGACGGAAGAGTGGAGTGGGACATCTGTGGGCATCAGAAGTACACTTGGAGCGTTCAGCGGCCTGGGTAAGGTGTTCTTTGACTTGATTCCACACCTGGCGAATGGTGTGGGCCATGAACTGTGCTGCTGGGGAAGGAAAAGTCAGAGTAACTGGAAGTGGCAGCCGAGGTTGTCGTCTGAATACCATGGAAAACGGAGATACATCGGTGGCAGCAGCAATGTAGGTATTGTGTGACAATTCAGCCCAGGGTAGCAAATCAGACCAGTTGTCCTGCTGGTCATTCATGTAAGAATGGAGGAATGTTTTCAAGGTCCGGTTGGTCCTTTCAGCTTGACCTGTGGATGATAGGCTGACGTAAAATTCAAGGAAATATTACATTTCTTGCATAAGGAGCGCCAGTGTCTGGCAGCAAACTGTGGTCCTCGGTTGGATATTATTTCCTTTGGGAGTCCATGGAGACGGAAAATGTGTTTCAGGAACAACTTGGCTAGTTGGGAATAAAGTGATCCATTTTTGAAATATGGTCGATGATGACCCAAATTACTGTATTGTTCTGGGACGGAGGCAGGTCTGTGATGAAGTACGTTGAGATGCTGGACCATGGCTCGGTAGGTGCTGGAAGCGGCTGGAGTAGGCCCCAAGGCCGACCGGTAGGTGGCTTCTGTTGGGCGCAGACAGGACAGGAAGCCACATAGTTACGAGAGTCTTGCACCATGTTGGGCCACCAGTAATATTTCCGCAGCATCTCTAGGGTCCTGGTACAACCCGGGTGTCCTGCCAACTTGGAATCATGGGCCCATTTCAGAACTCGTTCACGTAATCTACGTGGAACAATGGTTTTCCCCACTGGAACAGTGGTGGTCACGGCAAGGGATAAGCAGGCAGGATCTATGATGTGTCTGGGAACACCAGGAACATCCTGTGATTCAAAGGATCTCGAGGTTCTTGGGACCTGTGCGAGAACGTAGGACAAAATTGAACTGTTCAAAGAGCACCCATCGGGCTTGTCTAGGATTCAAGAGTTGAGCTTCTTTCAGGTGCTCAGGATTCTTATGGTCCATGAAAATGGTGAATTTATGTTGCATCCCTTCCAACCAGGGGCGCCACTCTTGGAGCGCCAACTTGACGGTGAGAATTTCTCGGTCACCCACGGTGTAGTGTTGCTCTGTGGGAGAGAACTTATGGGAGTAGAATGAACAAGGTATTAATTTACCCTTTGGAGAAAACTGACTTAAGACGGCTCCCGATTCAATTGCGGAAGCGTCGACTTCGATGACGAATAGACTCTTTGGGACTGGATGCTGAAGACAAGGACCAGAACAGAAGACTTCTTTTAACGTCTGAAAGGCAGTTTGTGCTTTGGGTGTCCACACACGAGTGTTAGCCCCTTTCTTGGTCATGGCGGTGAGCAGAGCAGCTAGGGTAGAATAATTTGCAATGAAGCTCCGGTAATAATTAGTGAAACCAAGGAAACGTAAGGCCCGTAGGCCTACTGGCTGGGGCCAATCTTAGATCCCTTGGACTTTCTCCAGATCCATGGAGAAACCTCGATCGGATATGATGTACCCTAGAAAGGGTAAGTGATTTCGCTCGAAGAGGCATTTTTCTAATTTGGCATATAGATGATTTTCTCTTAGATGTTGGAGGACAATCCGAACATGATCTCGATGGGATTTGAGATCCTTGGAAAAGATCAAGATGTCATCAAGATACACGACTACGAATGAGTATAAGAAGTCTCGAAGATTTCGTTCATAAGGCGTTGAAAGACCACTGGGGTATTGCATAGCCAAAAGGGCATCACTGCATATTCATAGTGACCGTATTGAATGCGGTTTTGACCGCATTCGTAGTGACCGTATTGAATGCGGTTTTCCAGATATCTGCAGGATGGATGCATACCAGATTGTACGCACCCCTCAGATCCAACTTGGTGAAGATCCATGCCCCTTGAAGGCGGTCAAACAGCTCCCTGATAAGGGACAGAGGGCAACTGTCTTTGCGGGTTATGGCGTTGAGCCCTCTGTAATCAATACAAAGGCGTAGACCGCCGTCCTTCTTAACGAAGAAAAAGCCCGTGTTGCATCCGTCAGTCCTCGACGGCTTCACCCCATTTGCCTCACCTTATAAACGGCTCCTCCCGCTTACCTGGGCAAGATGGCTACCGCCGCGTCTACAAGCCAACCTCTCTAGCATCCCCGGAAAGGCTATGGTGCAGCCTCCCGCCATTGCTCCTCCCAGGGATGTGCATTCATTTGCAACGAAATAGGAAATAAAGACGATATTTCCTATTTCATTGCGTTTCGGAGGCCTGAAATTTCATGTGGTTTTCCTATCGTTTTTGGGGGGGGAGAAAGGGCACACTTAAAAAAAAAACAAAATAACCGATCAAGCCAAGCATCCTGTTTCCAACAGAGGCCAAACCAGGCCACAAGAACCTGGCAAGTACCCAAACACCTAGAAGATCCCATGCTACTGATACAATTAATAGCACTGGCTATTCCCTAAGTAAAGTAGATTAATAGCAGTTAATGGACTTCTCCTCCAAGAACTTATCCAAACCTTTTCTGAACCCAGCTACACTAACTGCACTAACCACATCCTCTGGCAACAAATTCCAGAGCTTAATTGTGCATTGAGTGAAAAAGAATTTTCTCAGATTAGTCTTAAATGTGCTTCTTGCTAACTTCATGGAATGCCCCCTAGTCCTTCTATTATCCAAAAGTGTAAATAACCGATTCACATCTACTCGTTTAAGACCTCTCATGATCTTAAAGACCTCTATCATATCCCTCCTTAGCAGTCTCTTCTCCAAGCTGAACAGCCCTAACCTCTTCAGCCTTTCCTCATAGGGGAGCTGTTCCATCCCCTTTATCATTTTGATTGCCCTTCTCTGTACCTTCTCACAATCTGCTTTAACTACTCTGAATAATTTTGTATCATCTGCAAATTTGATTACCTTACTCATCGCATTCCTTTCCAGATCATTTATAAATATATTGAAAAGCACGGGTCCCAGTACAGATCCCTGAGGCACTCCGCTGCCCACCCCCCTCCACTGAGAAAATTGTCCATTTAATCCTACTCTCTGTTTCCTGTCTTTTAATCACTTTGTAATCCATGAAAGAACATCACTACCTATCCCATGACTTTTGACTTTTCTTAGAAGCCGCTCATGAGGAACTATTACGAGCGCGGCCTCCGGCAGCTGTTACAAACCAAGTGTTTGAAGGCCTTCGGCTATTGTTACGAGCACGGAGGCACGGTCGTTTCTAAGCAGGTGATGTGAGCCTTGGGCCACGGCATGACTCAGGGATGAGCCCCAAGACACACCATGGGAGGTGACCTGGTATGAGCATGGGTACGAGGAGCAGGGCAAGGCTGAAGCGAAGACAAGGAGATGGAGGTCTGACCCTCTACCGGACCTGCACGCCCCAGGATGACCAACAACGCAATGTTGATCAATGAACAGTCCTCCGACCGTTCCAAGCCCTTTCAGACCTGCCGCTGGGTAATGGCAAAAGGTGGGCTAGACAGAGGACAAGGGCAGACGGAGACCATAGAACACAGAAGACTCTGGACGAAGACTCAGGCAAGGACACTGTAGATGAAGACTCAGGCGAGGACAATGTAGACGAAGGCAAGGATCAAGGCATTTTAGACTAAGACAATGATAAGCGCTGGGTCGAGACTGCGACGCAGCGCGCCCTACACAGTCCACCCACGGGACTGGTCACGGACCACGCTAGTGCAGAGCAGGTTCGAACAGAGTCTTGACATGGACAGACGCAAATTGCAAGAGGCTCTGAAGACCGGGACAAGATTCAAGGACAGGATTCAATATTTCTCAAGGATTAAAAACTTAGGACTGAAGCAGAAGTCTTCCGAAGGGATGCACTGCGGAGATGAAAATGGCCTTTGTACCGTGAGGCGCCCCTACACATCCCGCCCGTGGGCTGGTCGCAGACCACGACAATGGCATGCCAGGAAAGTGGACATCAAGGAACCAAGACATGGAGGCAGAGGTGAAAGGCAAAGGCATCGGGAAGGACATCGAACATCAGGAGGTACAAAGAAGAACATCAGGAACATGAAGACATCTGAAGACATGGATGAAGGACATCAGGAACCTGAAGACATTTGGAGGCACAGACGAAGGACATCAGGAATATGAAGACAGCTGGAGACCTGGACGAAGAACATCAGGAACATGAAGACGAAGCTGTCAAAGCAGGATAAGACCACGGAGGACCTGGACCAGTCAGAAGACACAGACAACTGTGGAACCCGAACCGAAGGCCAGGAGTGACTGAAGAGAGGCCCTTAAATAGGGCTGAAGCAGGAAACTGGGTGGAGCTGGATTCTGGTGGGGCCAGGAGCACTTCCTGCTACTGGCCCTTTAAATGTTGAGCTGAGGCGCGCGCCCGCGCCTAGGGTGAGGAGCTGGAGAGCAGAAAAGGGAAAGACCCGATGGCAGCGTCCCTGCCGCGTGGGAGTGAGGCTCGGCAGTGGCATCTGCCGCGAAGATGAACAAACAGGCAGTGGCAGGTGTTTCGGTGGCTTCCCAGCCGCAAGAGGTGTCCCGGTGGTAGCACTAGGCCGCGAAGAAGACGGAGAAGAGATGGGCACAAGCAGGGACAGCCTCCCTGCTGTGCGAGGACCCCGGCAGCGGCTCCAGCCGCAAAGAACAGCTTCCGGCGGGTTCAGCCCTGCCGTACAGGGCAGAAGATGGTCACAGCCTCCGGGCCGCAGAGGACGGAGTTAGCGGCATCCGGCCGCATAAAGAGAACAGGTGGGTGGAGGGGCTGCCCGCTGCTCACCGCGGGCAGGGCCGTAACAGGAACATTGTCAAATGCTTTCTGAAAATCCAAATACACTACATCTACCAGTTCAATTTTAGCTACATGTTTATTAACCCCTTCAAAAAAGGGAAGCAGATTTGAGAAGCAATACTTGCTTTCGGTAAAGCCATGCTGACTTTGTTCCATTAAACCATGTCTTTCTATATGTTCTGTGATTTTGATCTTTAGAACACTTTCCATTATTTTTCCTGGCACTGAGGTCAGGCTAAATGGTCTGTAGTTTCCCAGATTGCCCCTGGAGCCCTTTTTAAATATTGTGGTTACATTAGCCACCCTCCAGTCTTCATTTACAATGGATGATTTTATTGATAAGTTGCAAATTTTAACTAATCATCTGAAATTTCATTTTACCCTAGGGTGTATACCATCTGGTCCAGGTGATTTACTACTCTTCAGTTTGTCAGTCAGGCCTACCACATCTAGGTTCACTATGATTTGGTTCAGTCTATCTGAATCATTACCCATGAAAACCTTCTCTAGAACGGGTATCTCCCCAACATCCTCTTCAGTAAACACCTTGGTCATCTAACGGTCCAACTGACTGCCTCGCAGATTTTCTGCTTCGGATATATTTTTAAAAGTTTTTACTGTGAGTTTTTGCCTCTATGGCCAACTTTTTTTCAAATTCTCTCTTAGCCTGTCTTATCAATATCTTACATTTAATTGGAATCTCCCATTATTACTGCACTACCAATTTGGTTAGCTTCCCTAATTTCTCTTAGCATTTCACTGTTCGTCTCACCATCTTGGCCTGGTAGACTGTAGTATACTCCTATCACTATACACTTCCCCAACACACAAGGGATTTCTACCCATAAAGATTTGATTGTGTATTTAGTCTCATGCAGGATCTTTATCTTGTTGGACTCTATGCCATCCCCGGACATAAAGTGCCACCCCGCCTCCCAGATGCTCCTCTCTGTCATTGTGATATAATTTGTACCCTGGTATAGCACTGTCCCATTGGTTGTCCTCCTTCCACCATGTCTCTGAGATGCCAATTAAATCTATGTCATCATTCACTGCTATACATTCTAATTCTTCCATCCTACTTCTTAGACTTCTGGCATTAGCATGCCAACATTTCAAAGTGTGTTTTTTTGTTTGCATTTTCATTCTGCTTTTTAATTGGCAGGGATAAATTGGAATCTTTTAGCTCAGGTGAGTTTTTAATTACAGGCCCTTGGACTACTTTTCTTATTATTGGAACCTCACTTTGGGGTGCCCTAATTTTAATGCATCATTAGTATCCTTTGAAGATACCTTCCTCTGAACCATGTACTGCTGAGCGATTGTCGGCTTTCCTCTTTGTTCTAGTTTAAAAGCTGCTCTCTCTCCTTTTTAAAGGATAGCGCCAGCAGCCTGGTTCCACCCTGGTTAAGGTGGAGCCCATCCCTTCAGAAAAGACTCTCCCTTCCCCAAAAGGATCCCCAGTTCCTTACAAAATTGAATCCCTCTTCCTTGCACCATCGTCTCATTGAGATTCTGGAGCTCTGCCTGCCTCAGGGGCCCTGCGCATGGAACAGGGAACATTTCAGAGAATGATACCCTGGAAGTTCTGGATTTCCAGAACCTCCCTCCCACAAATGTGTTGTTGATGCCCATATGTACCACGATAGCACTGTCTATAATCCTATCTAGGTTACACGTGAGGTCTGCCACCTTCGCACCAGATAGTTCATGTTACCAGGCGATCCTCACGCCCACTAGGGGTGTGCATTCGTTCCCTACAAATTGGCAATCCGCAACATATAGGGACATATTCATTGTATTTGTGGGGAAGCGAAACGTATCGCGATTCTCCAGGAGTACAATGAATCTTTGCTGAATTATTCGGCCGTCTAAAGGAGCCAATTTAAACAAACCCCCCACCCTCCTGACCCCCCAAGACTTACCAAAAATCCCTGGTGGTCCAGCGGGGGGTCCAAGAGCCATCTCCTGCACTCACACCCTCTGCTGCCGGTTTCAAAATGGCGCCGATAGCCTTTGACCTACTATGTCACGTTGCTACCGGTGCCATTGGTCAGCCCCTGTCACATGGTAGGAGCAATGGATGGCCGGCGCCATTTTGAAACCGGCAGCCGAGGGTGTGAGTGCAGGAGATGACTCCCGGACCCCCCGCTGGACCACCAGGGAGTTTTGGTAAGACTTGGGGGGGGTTGTTTAAATTGGCTCCTTTAGACGGCTGAATAATTCAGCAAAGATTCATTGTATTCGTGGGGAATCACGATATGTTTCGCTTCCCCATGAATACAATGAATATGTCCCTATACGTTGCGGATTGCCAATTCGTAGGGAACAAATGCACACCCCTAGTAGCCATTCCTAATTCCAGTAGCTACTGCGGGTTGAGCAAAAGGTAACCATAACTAAGTGCATCTAATAAAGGATAATACTGATTGCAATCTTTGAGCAAAGGGTAATACATTCTCATCTAAGCAAAGGAAACAATCATCTAGAGCAAAACAAACAAAAAGAGAAAATCAAGCAAAAAGTAGCAACAGTTCATATAATGACGGATGCAGGATGTCCTCTGTGGCAAAGGCATGACTTATGTGGTAAAGGTATTATTTCTGTGGCAAAGGCATGGAAAAGGCTTGATGGGATGATTTCTGAAAATCAATGTCGTATTCAGTATGGTATTCAGTATGGTGAATTTCTTTGTCATCGAAGCATAGCCTCTTAATTCTTTATTAAGTGAGATGTGTGTTTTATGGATCAAAAAAAACCTAATATGAGAGATTCAAATTCAAATTAATCAATGAGAATATTTCATCATGACTATAATTCTACTATTACTAATCTATATAATGTTTTATTATTAGATAACAATGAATAGTCAGAACCACAAACAACATGTGTCCAGACATTTACATAAAAACATACATTTCACTCACAGCATCCTTCAGATGTCAGGACATACACATAACACAAAAGACAGAAGACAAACAATGAACACATATTTTTGAGCTAAAAAATTAAACCAAAAAGTGTTTGGAAAATGTTTTAAAAAATGTTTTGGAAAATGTTTGGATCGATAAAGTGTAAAACAAAAATCAGAATTCTGTTTAAAAATGAAAAAGAAAATAAACTGGAAAATTTTCATCTTCACATCTCTCATGGCGGGAAGGCTGTCAATCTGGAAAATATTAAAATCTGGCATACAGCAAAAAATTAAGGTAATGATTAAAGTGAAGTTTTTACTCTTTATTATTTCTATTGTTATGCCTCTAGGAGGCGCTACAGCAAGTTGCTCTATGGAATAATACTAGTTTTAGTTTTTAACCTTGGAGAATAAATTCTACTATACAATTTAATAAAATCAATTTGGATTTGCAAGAAAAAGGCTTCACGAATCTGTTTCTAAACTTAAAGTATTGATTCATTGAATGGAGTATTTCTAGAGAAACACAGTGTTGCCAGACACCCCCCTTTTCCTAAACCTGGTATTGTGTGATACTGGGGTATTGTGCCACTGGGGCATCTACCCCATCTGCTGTTGTCTCACAACACTTTTCATTCTGTCCCTCAATTGTACTTAAACACTTGTCTAAAGGTTTTAAAGAGGCTGGGTCATTATGCTGATAGCCACAGGCTCCAAATGTTTCATTAATCTGTTCACAGGCTGGGGAATCTAATTCTATAATGGGAGTACAATTAACTCTCTCCGTGATATCAACCCATGCGGAGTTCCCTGTAGGCTGATTCAGTAGGGTCATAGTGGGGGTTGGGAGTTCGTGCTCTGAAGTTAAATTAGGAGTATATCCAGCTGCCTTTAAAGGTGGGTCACTAACTTTCTGTGTCTGCATAGCGGGAAATTCAGTGGTGTAGGATAGAGGGGGGAAGGGAGGGAGAGCATAGGGAGGTGCAGTGGGAGCTAAAGTCTCCTGCTGAGAGAAAGCATCTGGAAACTGGCATACATTGTTAGAATTCCTACTCTGCATTTCTGCTACTGGTGTAAGCGTTTCTGCTATTAATTAAGTTGACTTAGAAAATAGCCACTGCTATTACTAGCAACGGTAACATGGAATAGACTTAGCTTTTGGGTACTTGCCAGGTTCTTATGGCCTGGATTGGCCACTGTTGGAAACAGGATGCTGGGCTTGATGGACCCTTGGTCTGACCCAGTATGGCATGTTCTTATGCCTTTGCTGGAACCAAAACCATCTCTATATCTATTACAAGGTTTGGCTGCCCCTTATTACCTCTCGCCCCGTCCTCCGACAGTCGCTCCAGCTCCATCTTCAGGTTGTATCTTTCCAGTCTCAGCTCCCCCTCCTTGCTCTGGCTGCACTGGTTCACCAGGGCTTCCAGCAGTTCCAGGATGCGGATGATTTTAAACTGCAGCTCGGAGATTCTGCCCGGCCTGCCCCTGTGAGTCGCCTGCCAATCACGGAGGAGATGTCATAGACGTCTTTCACTGTCAGCTGGAAGGGATCCTTATCCAGGGCCAGCTCGAGATCCTCCATGGTGAGTAATCACGTCTCGGGTCACCAATTATGTTCATGTTAGTGATCTGAATGCCTAATGAGAGGAAGCAATCAGATAGGAGTAGCAATCTGTTATAGATCTGTTACTAGGTTAGACTGTGGAGTAGCAATCTGTTATATTGGCTCCTAAGAAGGAGGAGTCAGCAATCTTGTAGTGTCCTCAGATATCGTCTTGCTACGTAGTTAGCAATCTGTTCAGGATCTGATATAGTTGTGAGTGGATCCCTGGGCCGGTGGCAGATGACCATGCCCCCGGGAGAAAATCCCGAGAGGGACCATCGGCTAGGCTTGAGTATGGAGACAGACACACATAGGGGGAGATTTTAAAAGGAGCGCGCGCGGGCGGTAGAACTGTGGCGTGTATTTCAGCGTACACAGTGGATCCTAGTAATTTTGCATAGCGTGCGCACATCTGCGTGCGCTACTCAAAATGCGCGCATATATGGAGGATGAGTTGTGTCGCGTAGCTTAATTAGAATGCGCGCATAGTGGTACGTGTGCGGCTTGTGCGCGAAGGTATACTTGTGCGCGCCGGTATTTGTGCGTCTGGCGAAATCGCTCGCGCATGTCCGTGCGCATGCGAACACGAGGGCAGGACTTCCCGTTCTGCACACAGCACAAAATCGCAGGGTGAGGTAGGCAGCCCAACTTCACCACCAGGGACGTCAAACTGCTGGCGTCCCTGGTGGTGAGACGAAGAACGGTGGCTCTTCCTGTGCAGGGACGCCGCACTGACTTCTGGCACCTCAGGCGGTCATGGAGGAGGCTACAAAGCCAATTTAACGAGCAAGCCTCACACCCCTGTGGAGTAAGTAGACTGTACAACAGTTGATGTGGTGAATGTGGGAGTGTGAATGTCAGGTTAGGCCTCACCGGAGGAACCAGATTATTGTAGTCTCATATTTATCTGCACTGTAGAAAGTGGGTTCTTTCATGCTGTTACTTAACACTGGTTTGGAATGTGTTGTGTTTTGCCTCACTTGTCAATGCTGATTACTGAATAATATCATGGTCGTCAGTCATTAATGTTGTCATACCCACATCCAAGTATCCTGTTACTATTCTGACTATCAGAGTACAGTAATGGTTCTCCCTCCTTTCTTTCTAATAGATAGAGGACCTGAAGAAGAAAAGCCCGGTGGCTGCGCCTACATAGGCCGAGGTGGCTGGAGCGGCTGTGGGCACAGCGGGCTGGGCCTGGTGGTAAGTTACCCCTCCACGCTATTGGAATGTGGTATCCCCCTTCTGAACGTGAATGTACAGTGTATTCAGACATCTCCTTTTGTTTCACAGATGCTGATGAGGCCATGCCAGGCCCAGCTGCAGGAGAAGGAGCTGCAGCTGCTCCAGGGGGGGGAGGCGGATTCCCCCCCCCACCCCCCAGGAGGAGACATCACCCTCATCGGATCCCTCCCCGGGCACAGGCGCACCCCGGGCCTTCCCCTAGCCCCCCCCCCAATAGGGCAACCTCCCCGTTGCCCATGGGGTTAGGAACGCGGGGGCATGCAGGGGCCAGCCTTTGCTGGCCCAGGGAGGCATTCATCGCCCTCTTGTACCTCATCGGCCCCCCTCATAGCACCAGCGAAGAGGCCCATCCCCGGGGGCACGCTCCCCCGAGGATGAGCCTCTCACATATGGGCAATTCCTGGCCTTCGTGAGGGGGGTCCAAGAGGGCATGAGGGCTATGAATGCCTTCCAGGAGAGGATGATCCAGAACACGGATCGGATCACCAGGGCTCTACTGCTTGGTGCAGCAGTACGGGTCCTGGGGGATCTGATCCGTCGTCGGTGATCATCCTCTCTGTTCCCTGCCTCCCTAACCTCACGGGAGTTTGTTTCTATGTAAATAGTTTTGCTCCCTTAGATCACCCTCCCCATCCTTTTATTTCTTGTATATATTGTAAATATGTTTGCCTTAAAATACAAGTTTCTAATACAAAACTGTGTGGTCATTTCAGGTAAGGGTAGAAGGGGGCCCACGTATTGTCCGAGTGTTGGAGGGAGGGAAAGAAGGTGGGAGAGGGAGGGAAGGAGGAAAGAAGGTGGGAGAGGGAGGGAAGGAAGGAGGGAGAGGGAGGGAAGGAAGGAGGGAGGGGAGGAGGGAAGGAAGGTGGGAAGAGGGAGGGAAAGGAAGGTGGAAAGGAGGGAAGGAAGAGTGTATGATGAGGCAACGTTGAAGTGAAAGGGCTAGGATCCAGTCCCAGCAGAACAGCCCACCAACTGCCTGGAGAACCGTCCCATAGACTGTAGAGGGACATGTGCCTCTTGCCCATAGACGGTATTCAAGATGGCCGCCTCGCCCATAGTCTTTAGCGGCGATGTGCGCGCCAACATTGGCTTCAGTAAAGTCTATGGGCCAGGTGCACATGTCTGCTAGAGTCTATGGGCCGGCTCTCCAGGCGGTTTGGTGGATTGCTATAGTGGGACAGGATCCTAGTCCTTTCACTATAACGTTGCCTCGCCCATAGACGGTACTCAAGATGGCCGCCTACTCAAGAACCCGCCCACTATAGCAGCCCACCAAACCGCCTGGAGAGCCGGTCCATAGACTCTAGCGCACATGTGCGCCTGGCCCATACACTCTACTCAAGATGGCCGCCTGGCCCATACACTATAGCAGCCCACCGAACATCTTGGAAGAGCCGGCCCATAAACTCTACTCGAGATGGCTGGCTGGCCCATACACTTTACGGACGCCGATGTGGCGCGCACATATCCTGTACAGTCTATGAGACGGTTCTCCAAGATGTTCGGTGGGCTGCTATAGTGGGTGGACAATGCAGTGACATACAATCCTGAACAGCTACAAAGCCTGTATATTGCACCTCGGAGAGGCTGCTGAGAAGCCGACTACACATGTTAGACAGCGAAGGTCCCCCTTCATATCAAACACTGGTGACCAGTTATCAGACAGTATACACAAGTATCCCCGATTAAAAACTGCTGACCCCTTCCAACGCTTCAGTAAAGCGACCTTACCTCCATTTTTCCTCCTCTGGGTCCTGCATCCGCAGCAATCGAGTAGTATCTGCAGCCTACAGAGAAGGCCAACTCAATCGTGGCCAGCTGCTAATCAGCACCGGGATCTGCTGTATGGTCTGCTGTATGGTCCACAGTCTCGTACGGTGGGTGCATACAGGAAGGAGCAGATCTGGAGGAGGATCAGGCACGCTGTGAACTCCGTGTTCCATCACAATTGCAGTATTGGGGAACTAATGCATAAGTGGAGGGACATGAGACTGGTGAAGCGCAAGCAGGCCAGGTGACTTGCAGAAGGAGAAAGGAGCCACATAACCTTCTCAACCTCTGAGCAGCTGATACTGGGTACCATCTCGGAGGCAGCTGTGGGTGGCGTAGGCCAGCTGGACACCATGCGCCGTGTAGGGCAGCAAGGTAAGCAGAACTACACCTTGGTCAATCTCCCTGTAATCCTATACATGTACCTACTCACAGTATAGCAGCATATGTCTTCATGTACCTATAACTACTGATTACTGTTAACCTGTAGAGCCAACACTGTGGCCATTTCAGGTACAGCACTCAGTATCCAGGATTGCAGCCAGGGCTGCTGTACAGATGTATGTACCAAGCTAGCACAGAGCATTGCAGAGCTCCACTTTTGGTAGTACACTAGCAGGACAGTGTGCACTGCTCTGGTCGGTGTGTATGGTGATGCAGTATATATGTGCTCATACAGTAGGCAATATAGTGTACAGACTGTCTTACAATATTAGTGCATGTTAGTTCTTATGGGCAATGTAGACTGTCTGAGTATCTGCTGGTGCACATGGGTAAGAAGGCATACAATGCTGGCTTTCAACAATAGTCAGCAATGGGAGGGTGCAGTTCTATGGGAATTGATGTGAGGCATATGATCAATGTCACCTGCTTAGTATTGCAGGTTCAACATTGCAAAGGGGGCCTCTCACTCTTCCCCCCCCCCCCCCATTCCCATGTCCCCCCCTTCAGCCCCTTCCTACCCTTCCCCAGTTGTTTCCCTTTCAACTTCCTGTAGCAGACATGCCAACTTCACAGGTTCCAAAGCATATTGCACAGGTCATGTGTCCATGGAATGCATAAACCATGGGGCTCGATTAGGTAGAGGGTTAAAGTGCTGTTCCTACGACAGGGCTCTCTGTTCTAGGTCTGGCTGGTAAGTTACGACATTCCATGCAGCACACTGACAACCCTCTGTGTCCAGAAGGGGTTGTAGGGCAGGTGCTACATGGTGTGGTTGACGGCCACACTATGCCACACATGATACCCCAGGGGTGTCATGACAAGTCCTATGTGACTACCACTGGAGTATTAGTCAGGCCTGCAACTGTAGCATGTATCACATATGGAGCGAAGTACATCACACCCCTATTGTCAGTGTGCTAATTCCCATATGCTTTTCAATTTACGGGAGCCAGATGATGAGCAACCCGGACCTGCACCTAGACGACCCCAAAGGCTGTACAGGCGTCTGTGGGTGGTCCCTGACTCATCGGAAGAGGAGGAGGGGGAAGCCCGTGAACACATGGGACAGCCTGCGGAGGAGGAGCGGCAGGGAGAGGAGCCGGAGGACCCACTCGCTGAAATGGAACCTAATCGGCAAGCCCGTGAACACATGGGATAGCCTGTGGAGGAGGAGCAGCAGCGGCAGGGAGAGGAACCGGAGGACCCACTCGCTGAAATGGAACCTGATCGGCAACAGGACAGCAGTGCGTTGGACCAGCCCGAGCCCGACCTGTATACCAGGCAGGCAGAGAGACTATTACAGCAGGGCGCTGGCCTCTTGGACGCCATCTCTGGCCTGTCTGATGTGGTGCAGAAGGAAGCCAGTTCCCTCCGTCATACTGTCAGGGAGGGGTGTGAGGGGATTGAGGCGCGCCTCCAAGACCTTTGCCGGGCTACTGAGCTGCAGACGGAGGTTTGGAGGGAGATGCTGCAGCAGATGCCTCCCGTGCAGCCACCAGTGGCTCCATGGCCTTTCATGCATTACCCTCCACCTTATGGGCCTCCATACCCATGGATGCCACCTGCCAGTGCAGAGGCGCCTGGTGTGGTACCTCCACCTGCGCCACCTGCGCCTCAGCCTCTTGCAGGCTATCCTTGGATGGCACCCCCACCCCCGCCTCCACCTCCTGTGAGGCTTCCACCACCATCACCAGAAGAGCTGTTGCCCCTGGCTATTCCTTCCTGTAGCCATGCCCCAGATGAGCCCCCAGGCACCTCTGCCCTCTGAGGGTAGTGTAAGCAGTGGGAGGAGTCCCCTGCGCCGGAGTACCCGGGTGGGCCAGTCTAAGCTTTCTGATGGTCGTAGGAGAGGACGGGCAAGGAAGTGAACTGTGACAAGTTTTCAGTTGTTCCTTGTTACTTTTATTTAATTATCATGTTTTTCACACTTGTAAATAAATGCACATTTATCACCTATGGAAATGGCTTTCTATAAGACTGTTCCTTTCTCGTATCGCCTGCCTTTGGCTCAACCGATGTATTTCCTCCAATTCCTCCATGGACAGCTGTATGTCCTCATCCTCCTCATTCTCTTCAGGGGCCTCCTCTGGTACAGGGATGTGTCTGTTAAGTGCCAGATTATGTAGAATACAGCAGGCTAGCTATATCTCACACACCTTAGAGGGGGAGTACAAGAGGCATCCACCGGATCTGTCCAGACAGCAGAAGCGTGATTTCAGGATGCCAAATGTTCTCTCGATGACAGCCCTGGTCCTACGGTATGCCCTGTTGTAGCGAGTCTCAGCTGTAGTGTTGGGGCAGGCCATGGGAATCATGAGCCATGATTTCAGGGGATAGCCTCTGTCACCTGTAGCATAAGAGAAAACCAGAAGGTTATATTACGTCTGTGTATCACTGGGGTACAGCTCACAGGGCTTTACAAACCGAATGCCTACGTGGCACCCTATATCTAGTGATTGTACTAAGATAGGGTGGGTGCTGTTGTTGGTTGCTGTACTACCTAGGAGCCAGCCCCCAGTGATGTGTCGCAGCTGGAACTCTTCATAGATCCTGGATTGGGTGAGAATGTAGGCGTCGTGGGTGGATCCAGGAAAGCGAGCCACCACATTCGTGATGAGGCCCTTGGCGTTGCACTCCACCTGCATGTTTAGTGAGTGGAATCCCTTGCAATTGCGGTAGATGGCCTCATCTCCTCCTGGTGCCCTTAGGGGCATGTGAGTGCAATCAATAGCTCCCAAGACCGAGGGGAAGCGTGCTATTTGGTAGAAGTCTCTCATGGTTTCATGCTGTTCCTCTCTTCCGATGGGAAAAGAGATAAAATGGTGTGTGTGTTGCAGCAGGGCAGCCAGGGCCTGCTCCAGACACCTTGAGGTGGCACCCTGAGTGATTCCAGACGTCAGGCCAAGCAGTGTTTGGAAGGTGCCGGTAGCCAGAAATGCAAGGAAGGTAGTCATCTTGATGTGTACAGGCAAGGCATGGCCCCTTTACGAGCGGGGATGCAGGTCACCCTCTAACATTCGGCAGAGGGACAGTATGGTCTCCTTATCAAATCTGTAATGGGTCATTACTTCCTCCTCAGACAGATCGAGAAATTGGGTGCGAATCCTGTAGACTCTGTGTAACGGGTACCGCCTCCGTCTCAGCTGTCTTCTCCTCCTCCTCTCTCTTTCCCTTCTGAGCATTAGGGATTGCAGGAACCATATTGCTGCTGTGAACATGTGTAGACAGGGAATTACCAATGAATGGCTGTCTTTAGATGCTCCTGAGGCTCTCTCTCCAACGGTCATACGCACATTAACGTTGGCTATGGAAAACGGTTCCACTGTCCCAGTTTACACCGGTTACTCCCCCACGGCCTCTCCTTTCCACCTTCTGGCCTTCTGCCGGTTGTCTGGCACTTTACCGATGTCAGACAGCAGCCGCAGAGCCTTCACTCATACCTTGTGCACCCAAAAAGCAGTAGTAAATATACGCGCGTGAACTAGGACGCGCGCGCCGGTGGAGTTATGTGTGTCACTTATAAAATACGTTTTACGTGCGTATGTTTGGTCTCCGCCCAGACACACCCCCGACACGCCCCTGACACACACCTTTTTTATTTGCATAATGTTGCACGCGCAGGGCCACTTCCGCGCACAAATACCGCTATGCAAAATTCAGGTTGTGCGCGCCACTGCCGTTTACGCGCATAAGTGCCCATTTTTGCGCGCATACAGCTTTGAAAATCTACCCATTTGTTCTTTTATTAAACAGGTTGTTGAAACCACCAGAGGTGGCAGTAGTCCTTCAGGTACTGGAACAGTGATCCAGGATGGCTGAGCTGTTAAGAAACTGTAGAAAGTGAGTAGGCAGAGTAGACAGAGTTCATGAACAGAACTAGATGACAAAACTCACATAAGGTCTCAAGGAAGCTCAGGAGCTGGAAAGGTTTAGGCCCTCGAGGAGCGAGTACCTGGTTCCAGGGAAAGCTCTGAGAGAGCGATGGTAATTCACAATTGTTTGTAGCAGCGATAGCTTCCAGGCAGTAGAGAATCTTCAGAGTGTCCAGGAACATGGGCCCTCGAGGAGCGAGTACCGGTTCCTATCTGTAATCTGAAAGTAAAGAAAAAGAGCATGGCCCCCGAAGAGCGGTTACCTCTGGGTAAGTCTGAGGAGGCAGAGTAACTTGGAGGAATCCGCATACGTTATCCATTCCGTATCCTTACCCTTTAAACTCAATTAGATAGCGAAGTAGAGACCTTTAAATATAGGAGGCGCCCTTGCTGGTACTTCAATCAGAGCACGCGCGCCCTAGGTCTTCAGGCAACATGGCGGATCTGCAATGTCGAGCCGGTCTGGGGACGCCGGAGGGAGATGGCATGGAGACACCGTGGCAGCCAGCCGTCCATCAGACCTGGAGGGAGTCGCCACAGAGATAAAGAGGGCTGAGTGAGGACGTCGAGCAGTGACGGTCGCAACAGTTCATTACCGGAGCGCTGCCATACTCCGGGATTTCAAAGGATGGGGCAGAAGGCCTGCCCTTCTGTAATAACTCACAACTTCTTATCTTAATGAATAATCTTTATTAGTAAAATGCAAGAAATGAATGTATAATTAATTTGTCTTAGAAGCATAGTACATCTAACAGCAAAGTAGATTTCCCAAGCAGAACTTACTGATTCCTTTCAGCCACCAGCAAGGTGATCCTCTCCTCTCAGGGCTCCCACTGCCCACAAATTAACCTGTCCTGCTTTCTCTTTTCTCCTTCTTCTTATACAAGAAACAAGATACATTATATACATGTATGGCTGACAGCGTTTTTTTCTTTTTTTTTTTCCTCTTTTGTTTTTGGATAACTCCCATATTTGGAGTGCAGAATTGCTCAACCTTTACCTAAACTAATGAATTAAAAGTACCGTTATCTTGGTACGCTAGGCCTTGAGCTGGCTCCACACAAACTGCTTGCGTCTCTCATGCAAAGACTGTTAAAAACAAATACACATTCCTTCTCTTCTGCAAAACTGTTTCACTAATTTCATTATTTAGTTATTTAATCCAGGTTATCTTCACACTCTAGCCTCCAGAGACTGGACTTGTTCTCTGAGAGACAGGAGCTCTTTGCATCGGATGCACAAGTACAAGTTCTCACCAGTGGGTAAAAAATCATACATGTGACACTCGATGCAAAAGACTGGACTGCTACCTTCATCTCAAATTTGTTCACTTCCTAGTTGTTTTAGGTTGCTATGGGAGTAGGAATCTGTCTAAGTGTCCTTTAAATGTATTAGTGTATTCGCTATGGGTAGATTTTTAACATAGGCGCACGCGCACATAGCTGTGCGATTTTATAACGTGTGTGCTGAGTTGCGCACACCAGCACCCTGCCAGCACGTACTTCCCCAACACAGCAACAAATGGCTGCCTCAAGCCCCTCCCCTCCCCACCCCCCTGGACCGCCCCTTTTCTTTGGCCTGGCACTTCTGAGTGTAACTGGAATTACTCGCACGGCCAGGCCCTTTCTAAAATGCATGCGCCACGTGCATAACCCCTGTATTTTACGCACATGGGCAATTTAAAATCAGCCCGTATATATCTGGTAGTGGCCTACAAGGGAATGATCAAACTCTCAGTAAGGTGTAAGGAATTCGTAAAGTTAAAAAGTTGATTTTTTTATTTGTTGTGTGAAAGTGGCACCTGCCTATAAATTAAAGGATGGGTGGGTGGGTTGGGAAATACAAACACACTAACTTCTGTTTATTATCTGACTTACTGACTGTTTAAAGCACAAACACATTAAATAATGGAATTTGTTGCCAGAGGATGTAGTTAGTGTAGCTGGGTTCAAAAAAGGTTTGGATAAGTTCTTGGAGGAGAAGTCCATTAACTGCTATTAATCAAGTTTACTTAGGGAATAGCTACTGCTATTAATTGCATCAGTTAGAGATGTGCATTCGTTTATTACGGGGGACCTGAACACGAAACGGATTTTCCCTGAGCTTCGGGGAAAATTCGTTTTTCAGGTTAGTGTGGGGGGAGGGGCACATATATTAAAAAAAAAAACCACCCCAAACCTTAAATTTTAATTTCTTACACACACACACACACACACACCCCAACCATCCCGATCCCTCCTCAAGACTTACTAAAAGTCCCTGGTGGTCCAGCAGGGTCCTGCGAGCGATCTGTCCCTCCATGCTGTCGGGCCTGCTATGACTCAAAATGCTTGTACCATGTGACAGGGGCTTACCAATGACACCGGTAGCCCATGTGATATCGTAAGGGCAAGTCTATCGGTGCCATTTTGAGTCATAGCAGGCCCGACAGCCCGACGGCATGGAGGGAGAGATCGCTCGTGGGACCCCGCTGGACCACCTGGGACTTTTAGTAAGTCTTGGGGAGGCATCGGGAAGGTGAGGGGGTTTAAGAAAGCAAAATTTATGTATAAATTGTTTTTATTGGGTGAAATTGACAAAGAAAGAGCACAACATAGAAGCCTATGTACATTGGAAATCAGAATACATTGTAAAGCAGAATATTGAACCTCGGATGATCACCCTATTTTAAAAAAAAACAAAACAATACATCAACATACCCCCCTCCCCTAGAAAATCCCTCCCCCTATCCCCCCTCCCGGAGACCGAAGATATCTCAAGTATTCGTCGTATGCTCTCTCAAATGACTTCTTTAATTATTGAGAGCCAAACTTCTGGCTTTGTGGGGCAACTTTTGGATATAGGATTCCCAAGTGTGAAGAAATAATTTCCGTAGTTTGGGCGAACTGCGAGCGAGGTGCTGCTCCATCTGCATCAGTCTATGAAAATGAATCCGCCAAGTCCAGTAAGAGGGAGGCTCAGTATCCTGCCAAGTAATAAGAATTACCTTCTTCCCCACTAGACCAGCTTTCTTAAGCAAGGCCCGTGCTCCACAGGGTTCCACATGATGACGTGTGACACAATGAAACAGCCATAAGTAAGGTGAGAGCGGTAAAGAAACCCCCACCAGTGTCTCTAAATAATTCACTATCTTGCGCCAATATAGTTGAATGGTATCACACACCCAAAAAACATGAGATAAGGTCCCAGGTTTTTCCCGACAGCGCAAACACATCAAGATTGGCTAAGCCTGCTTTATAGGCCACATGAGGTGAAATATAGGCCCTGTGTAAAAATTTTAAATGCATCTCCCTAAAATACATATTTCCCGTGATAGGGAGAATACTCCTCACACTGAATGAAAAAATAGGGACGGTTAATTGAAAAATGCCATCCCGATTCCACCGGTCTACAGAAACCTGATAGAAATCTGTTGAGTAACCCCGGGCTAACCGCCGGTAGTAAACTGACAGGGACAAGTCTCGGGATTGGTCAAATTGAAAAAACGTATCTAGGGCCTGGAAGGCTGTCAGATGTTGCGCAGGGGTACCCAAGGACCTGAAATAATGACTCAGTTGCATATATTCAAAAATATGAGACCCTGGTAAGTCATACATCTCTCTGAAATGCTCAAATGACATCAAGGAACCCCTTGTGTCTATCGCCTGACCCAAATATAGTATACCTTTATGAGTCCAAGTCCGAAAATGGGCCGACGTAGACCCTGGGGTAAATTCCAAATTGCCACAAAGAGGCGTAAAATAGGTGCTTAGTCTCGGGATCCCCAACTGACGTGCAAGTTGTGCCCACGTTTTCCTCATGGGTGCAATTAAAGGGTGACTAGCCATCGTGGGGGGAAGTTTCGTGCTAGGGCTCATAAGTATAAAACTCAGAGCCAAGGGTCTAGTCAGAGTGGCCTCGGCCATTATATTAATGAAAGAGGATTTCCCCAAAAACCAACCACGGATTAGGCGGAGGTTAGCCGCCAGCCCATAACGAAAAAGATTAGGGATCCCCATGCCACCCCTGGCCCAAGTACATCGAAGCCATGTTATTCGTATTCTAGCCTTTCCCCCTTTCCAAAGAAACCTATGGAGAAGCTGGTCTACCCGTTTGAGATCCCTAGCAAGGAGTACCAAGGGGAAATTTTGAAAAACATATAACCACTTAGGTAAAATTACCATTTTAAATAAGTTAATCCGACCACCTAAGGATAAAGGCAAATTATGCCACGCTTGTAGCTTCTCCTGTGTGGCTTGAAGCAAACAATTAATATTACAGCAGTACATTTGATGTATATCAGTAGTGAGGTAGATTCCCAAATATTTTAAGGAGCCCTGTGCCCACTGCAGAGGAAAGGGAGCTCCCCAGCCCTCCCGGAGCGAATCAGGATAGGCCAGGACCTCAGATTTACCCCAATTAATCTGCATGCCCGAGCATGCTGCATATATGTGAAATAGATCCAGAAGCGCAGACACCAATCGACAAGGGGACGTGAGGAATAACAGCACGTCATCCGCAAAAGCTGCGTACTTAAAAATCTCGGAGGAACCCCTATCCTGAAATTGTATACCCCTAATAGCAGGCGTGGCCTGAATAGCCAATAAAAATGGTTCTAACACCAGAAGAAAAAGGAGCGGGGATAAGGGACAACCCTGTCGCGTTCCTCTGCCCACACTAAAGGACTCGGTCATTCCCCCATTGACCAGTATGCGCGCCTCCGGATCATGATACAACAGCTCCACTGCTTGATAGAACAAACCACCGAAGCCCATCTGCTTCAACAAAGAAAACATGTAGCCCCATTCAACTCTATCAAATGCCTTTTCGGCATCCAAGCTAACCACCAAATATGGGTCCCCCACTCTCTGACAGAGTGACATAGCGGTGACTACCTGTCTGATATTCCTTACTGCATATCGTTTTTTAATAAAACCCACCGGCCCCGGTTGTATCAAAAAGGTAAGACCTGTCCCAAACGGTTCGCTAGGACCTTTGCCAAAATCTTATGATCCACATTCAGCAAAGAAATAGGCCTATAAGAGGCAGGCATTAAGGGTCCTTACCCGGTTTGGGGATAAGTGTAACATAAGCCTGGTTTACATGTGGCGGGAACGACCCTCTACTAATCAGAGCCTGGAACACCCTGGGTAACAATTTAGAAAACGGAGTCACCATACATTTGTAAAATTCTGAGCCGTATCCATCTGGGCCTGGGGCTTTCAACTTATGCAATTGCAAAATCACCCCGATTAACGTCGTCCTCCAGGATGGGCTCGTTTAGGAAATTACAGTGCTCCACTGTAAGGGAAGTTACGGTGATCGATAGAGCTGGGAATAATATTTATAAAACACTCGGCGAATCCTCTCAACTTCATGAACGATCCGGTGCTTTGAAGTTGTGATAGCCGGGATGTTTCGATTCCCTCTAGCCGACTTAATTAACGTCGCCATTAGTTTACCAGACTTCTGTCCAAACTGAAAAAGCTTATATTGATAAAAAAATAAACTTTTCCTAGCGCGCTGATGAATGAGGGAATTAATCGCAGTCTGTAAGGAGAGGTAGGTTTCCCTATTTTCCTGTGTGTGGGCGCCCGCAAGCGCTCGTCGAGCTTTATGAAATTGGGCATTAAGCTTAAGGAGCTGCCGATCATTAGACTTTTTACGATGGGCTAAATAGGAAATTATATCCCCTCTAAGGACCACCTTAGCAGTATTCCAAAATAATATAGGGTCATTTGTATGTTGGGCATTCGCAGTTTCAAAGGCCTTCCAACGATCCTGTAAATATTCCTGGAAGGCAACATCCTCAGCTAAAAAATACGGATATCGCCAGGTGAAAGTAGCACTGGGGGTTAGGGGATTAGTCAAGTCTAACCATATCGGCGCATGGTCCAAAACAAGAATATCCTCGATACCCGCTCCAACTACTTTAACAAAGTGTTTAGTACTAAGTAATAGAAAATCCAAGCGGGAGTGTGTGGCATGAGCTCTAGAAACATGAGTAAATTCCTTGTCCTGTGGGTGTAGTAGACGCCATACATCTGTAAGATGTAAAGACGTCTCTAAAAGAGTGAGCCCCTTGCTTGACGCACCTAAATTGTGGGCCATGGTAGATCTATCTAACAATGGGTCCCGTACCGCATTAAAGACCCCTCCCACGATAACCAAGTCATCAATATGGGGGATAAGGTGGGCATAAATCTCTGTGAAAAAGGAGGCACGATACACATTAGGAGCATACACATTGCAAAGAAGAACAGAGGTTTGATGTATTTTCCCCAGAAGTACCAGATATCTACCATTAGGGTCTTTGACTACCTTAGAGATCTGTAAAGGAAAGGATTGCCAAACCAAAACAGCTACGCCAGCCGATCTAGTGGTGGCCGAAGCATAGTATACCGAACCCACCCACCTCTGTTTCAATTTCTCATGTTCTAAATCTGAGAGATGTGTCTCCTGTAGGAATATGACATCCGCCTTTAAGCGATTTAGGGATTGCAAAATCTTAGTGCACTTGATCGGAGAGTTAATGCCCCCTACATTCCAAGAAACATAGCGAAAAGCGTTAGCGCCTAGGTTGGCTCCAAAACTGTGTGATTAAAACCGCAAAAAATGAAGCCAATTGGATGAGGGCAGACGCCTCCCAGCCTAGCGTCCCCCCCAGCAGGGTATAGAGAGCAACTAGAGAACTGATCAGTAGGTTTCCCCGTGAAACCTATAAATGGTCTCCTGCCCAAATCCCCCCCCCCCCCCCCCCCCCCCCCCCCCAAACAGCCCCCCCTCTCCCAGATCCCCAAAACCCTCTTAACAGCCCCCCCTTACCCACCATCCGCAGATAGTAGGTAGAGAGCACGCCACCCTAATGCTCAGCTCCCCTCCCCCCCCCCCATCCGACACCACAACAACATTCAAACAAATTCAACAACTATAAAATATAATATGCAAAACCTGCCACTGCTGCTTCGAGCGGTAGAGTTGAGACAGTTGGACAAGGCTCAGCGCAGGTTTTATTGGAGAAGGGGCAGATCTCGTATACCTTTGGTTTGGATGAGAGAGCGGTGGGGAAGGGGGGGTTTGGGTGTCCCGGACTTGGCCCTTTACAATCTGGCTAGCAACTTGCGTCTGATCCGAGACTGGTTGTTGTCCACGTCTACGGTGACATGTTTGCCTGCCGACTTGGAACTGGCCGCTTCTACGTCTCTGCATTTTCTTCTACAGGCCAGGGCCTCATCGGTGCCCTCTCATCTAGTGCAGCATGCTCTTATTCGACCTGTGCGTACTTCTTGGAGGCGCCTTACGCGGATGTTACAAATCCCGCAGATCTGTGCCCTGCTCTTACCGATTCAGGGAAATCCTGATTTTACTCCTGGTTCCCAAACTGCGGCTTTCCAAAGATGGTGTAGTCTGGGTGTCGACATGATAGGTCGCGTGTTCACTCCGGAGGGAGCCTTTATGTCTTTGCAAGAGCTTCGAAACTGCTATGGAATAGCTACTGGAGATGTTTTTCCATACTTGCAGCTAAAGCATTATGTTTGTTCTCTTCCTCCGTCACTCCTACAGCCCTCTCATGTCCAGGCGTTGAAAGTTATGTTGTCTCTGGACACGGATAAACCTCCCTCTTTGTCTTATTATTATAAACGTCTCCGACAACTGGTGTCCGTGGACACTTGCTCTATTCTGGTTGACCGCTGGAATGGGGATGGAGTGTTTGTAGTTAATGTTCATATTATTAAAGCCGGATTTCGGCGGATTTCCCAGCTCTCGCTAAATTCTTATTTCAGAGAAATGCAATATAAATTTTTGCGGAGAAGCTATGTCTCGGCAGAAGGAGCCTTCCACCTACGGATTTCTCCCTCGGCGGCTTGTCCCCACTGTGGACATGCTAGGGGCACCTTGTCCCATGCTTTTTGGGAATGCCCTGTCATTCGTCAATTTTGTACAAGAGTGGCCCGTTACCTAGAGAATTTAATGGACGTGGTGCTTCCAATTTCTCCGTTATGGCTTTTGTTTGGGTGCATTTCTCCTTTGAGAATTAGAGGGCTGGGAAGCCGCTTACTTATCCATAAGGCTTGTCTGGTGGGGAAGAAAACTATATTGCTGCATTGGCGTGAGCAGTGGCGTAGCCAGAATTGATTTTTTGGGTGGGCACAAGGTTAACATGGGTGGGCTGTAGGCATGCAGGTCTTCTAGTTGTTTTTTTACTGATAAATAATGCCAAATTATGCAGCATAGCATTCACATCTACGCCTAAGTATGAGGTTTACTTAATGATACAAACATAATTCACGGTGATTTTATACACAGCTCCTACCTGTCCATAAATTTTGAGAGAGCGGTTGTGCTGCTTATATTTAAATTGCTAACATCTCAAAATATAGATATATATTTTTACCTTTGTTGTCTGATCTTTGTATTTTTCTAATCAGTTGGTCCTGGTCTCTTTTTCCCATTTTTTCCCTTATAGCTCATTTCCTAATTCCTTTTCAGTGTCTTTCTTCTATTACTGTCTTCTTCCCTTCCACACACACACACACACACACACATACACGCTTTCTCTCACAGACTCCCTCTCACACACTCAAGCTCTCACTCTCATATGCTCTCCCCCCCCCCCCCCCACAAGCTCACATTCAAGTTCTCAGTTTCTCACCCCTCCCCAGGCTTATATTCTTATGCACACACAGACGCACATCCAGGCACCCATTCTCACCCACACACATAAACCCAGACTCCCATTCTCACCCACAAACCCATGCTCCCAGTCTCACCCACACATATTCAAGCTACCATTCTCATCCATACATATACACATTTAAGGTCCTATTCTCACCCACACATACACACATTCAAGCACCCATTCTTATCCACATATTCAAGCTTCCATTCTCACCCACCCACACAAACCCAGACTCTCATTCTCACCCATATATACACACATTCAAGCTCCCATTCTCACCCACCCACAAACCCAGGCTCCCATTCTCAACCACACATACACACATTCGAGCTCCCATTCACCCACATATTCAAGCTTCCATTCTCACCCACATACACACCCAGGCTCCAGTTTTCACCCACACACACTCCCATTCTCATCCACACATACACATTCAAGCACGTGCACAGCTTCCGCTTTCTCCCCCAGAGCAGGAAGATCAGCTGCCTCTCCTGCTGCCACCGGCCTCCTGCTATCTTCGGGCGTCGGGCCGTACTGCCCGCCGAACTTCCTGTCGGGGGGGGGGGGAGCGGAAGCGCAGCGCACAACGTCCGCTTCCTCCCTCCCCCCCCCCCCCCCAAGCAGGAAGATCGGCGGGCAGTACGGCCCGACGCCCGAAGATAGCAGGAGGCCGGTGGCAGCAGGAGAGGCAGCTGATCTTCCTGCTCTGGGGGAGAAAGCGGAAGCTGTGCGCGGCGCTTCCGCTCCCCCAAACAGGAAGTTCGGCGGGCCGTTTGGTCCGAAGATAGCAGGAGGCCGGTGGCAGCAGGAGAGGCAGCTGATCTTCCTGCATTGGGGGGAGGAAGCGGAAGCTGCGCGCGGCGCTTCCGCTCCCCCCCCCCCGAACAGGAAGACCGGTTGGCCATACGGCCGCAGCAGCGCTTCCCCATGTGTGCCGTGATGGCACGCGAGGCGTGAGTTCTCTTGTTCGCTGTCGCGGGGATGGGATCCCGCGACAGCCTTGCAGTTCCGGTTCCAGTTGGGTGGGCCTGGGTCTAAGTTGGGTGGGCACCTGCCCACCCAGGCCCACCCGTGGCTACGCCACTGGGCGTGAGACGTCTCCCCCCTCTTACTGGATCTGGAGGAATGGATTTCATCGAATGATGCTGCTGGATGCGGCGACCACGCGACACACTCCATGCCAGAAGAAACGCTTTATCGCCATATGGGATGTCTACTTGCAGTCACTACCGCAGACGGTGCGCAGTTCGATTCTTTTTTTTTTTTTTTATTTAATATTTTTGAAATTATAACATTACATGCAATGAAATAATCAAGGAATTTAAAGAAATAATCACAGTACATTTGTACAAAGAAAACAATATAGTTCACATCTCTAATAATACAGCCCACGTTCTGGGGAGAGAAGGAGAGTGAATATGGCAGCAACATCTTAGTTTTTGCAGCCTTTTACCCTTCATTGCAACTTGCCATTTAAGTACTAGTCTTATCCCTAATAAACTGTTCTAAATGTAAAGGATCGAGGAATACAAACTTATTATTATTATACGTTATTAGACATTTACAGGGATATTTCAAAAAATAGGTAGCACCTAAATCCAGAACCTTTTGCTTGTATACCAGAAAAAGTTTCCTGCGAGCTTGTGTAGCTCGGGAAACATCAGGAAAAATTTGGACTTTTTGTCCACAAAAATTAAACTGTTTATTCTGAAAATATTTATGAAATATGCAGGGGCCAGCCTTTGCTGGCCCAGGGAGGCATTCATCGCCCTCTTGTACCTCATCGGCCCCCCTCATAGCACCAGCGAAGAGGCCCATCCCCGGGGGCACGCTCCCCCGAGGATGAGCCTCTCACATATGGGCAATTCCTGGCCTTCGTGAGGGGGGTCCAAGAGGGCATGAGGGCTATGAATGCCTTCCAGGAGAGGATGATCCAGAACACGGATCGGATCACCAGGGCTCTACTGCTTGGTGCAGCAGTACGGGTCCTGGGGGATCTGATCCGTCGTCGGTGATCATCCTCTCTGGTCCCTGCCTCCCTAACCTCACGGGAGTTTTGTTTTATGTAAATAGTTTTGCTCCTTAGATCACCCCTCCCCATCCTTTTATTTTCTTGTATATATTGTAAATATGTTTGCCTTAAAATACAAGTTTTCTAATACAAAACTGTGTGGTCATTTCAGGTAAGGGTAGAAGGGGCCCACGTATTGTCCGAGTGTTGGAGGGAGGGAAAGAAGGTGGGAGAGGGAGGGGAGGAGGGAAAGAAGGTGGGAGAGGGAGGGAAGGAAGGAGGGAGAGGGAGGGAAGGAAGGAGGGAGGGGGAGGAGGGAAGGAAGGTGGGAGAGGGAGGGAAAGGAAGGTGGGAAAGGAGGGAAGGAAGAGTGTATGGATGAGGCAACGTTGAAGTGAAAGGGCTAGGATCCAGTCCCAGCAGAACAGCCCACCCAACTGCCTGGAGAACCGTCCCATAGACTGTAGAGGACATGTGCCTCTTGCCCATAGACGGTATTCAAGATGGCCGCCTCGCCCATAGTCTTTAGCGGCGATGTGCGCGCCACATTGGCTTCAGTAAAGTCTATGGGCCAGGTGCACATGTCTGCTAGAGTCTATGGGCCGGCTCTCCAGGCGGTTTGGTGGATTGCTATAGTGGGACAGGATCCTAGTCCTTTCACTATAACGTTGCCTCGCCCATAGACGGTACTCAAGATGGCCGCCTACTCAAGAACCCGCCCACTATAGCAGCCCACCAAACCGCCTGGAGAGCCGGTCCATAGACTCTAGCGCACATGTGCGCCTGGCCCATACACTCTACTCAAGATGGCCGCCTGGCCCATACACTATAGCAGCCCACCAAACCGCCTGGAGAGCCGGCCCATAAACTCTACTCGAGATGGCTGGCTGGCCCATACACTTTACTGAAGCCGATGTGGCGCGCACATATCCTGTACAGTCTATGAGACGGTTCTCCAAGATGTTCGGTGGGCTGCTATAGTGGGTGGACAATGCAGTGACATACAATCCTGAACAGCTACAAAGCCTGTATATTGCACCTCGGAGAGGCTGCTGAGAAGCCGACTACACATGTTAGACAGCGAAGGTCCCCCTTCATATCAAACACTGGTGACCAGTTATCAGACAGTATACACAAGTATCCCCGATTAAAAACTGCTGACCCCTTCCAACGCTTCAGTAAAGCGACCTTACCTCCATTTTTCCTCCTCTGGGTCCTGCATCCGCAGCAATCGAGTAGTATCTGCAGCCTACAGAGAAGGCCAACTCAATCGTGGCCAGCTGCTAATCAGCACCGGGATCTGCTGTATGGTCTGCTGTATGGTCCACAGTCTCGTACGGTGGGTGCATACAGGAAGGAGCAGATCTGGAGGAGGATCAGGCACGCTGTGAACTCCGTGTTCCATCACAATTGCAGTATTGGGGAACTAATGCATAAGTGGAGGGACATGAGACTGGTGAAGCGCAAGCAGGCCAGGTGACTTGCAGAAGGAGAAAGGAGCCACATAACCTTCTCAACCTCTGAGCAGCTGATACTGGGTACCATCTCGGAGGCAGCTGTGGGTGGCGTAGGCCAGCTGGACACCATGCGCCGTGTAGGGCAGCAAGGTAAGCAGAACTACACCTTGGTCAATCTCCCTGTAATCCTATACATGTACCTACTCACAGTATAGCAGCATATGTCTTCATGTACCTATAACTACTGATTACTGTTAACCTGTAGAGCCAACACTGTGGCCATTTCAGGTACAGCACTCAGTATCCAGGATTGCAGCCAGGGCTGCTGTACAGATGTATGTACCAAGCTAGCACAGAGCATTGCAGAGCTCCACTTTTGGTAGTACACTAGCAGGACAGTGTGCACTGCTCTGGTCGGTGTGTATGGTGATGCAGTATATATGTGCTCATACAGTAGGCAATATAGTGTACAGACTGTCTTACAATATTAGTGCATGTTAGTTCTTATGGGCAATGTAGACTGTCTGAGTATCTGCTGGTGCACATGGGTAAGAAGGCATACAATGCTGGCTTTCAACAATAGTCAGCAATGGGAGGGTGCAGTTCTATGGGAATTGATGTGAGGCATATGATCAATGTCACCTGCTTAGTATTGCAGGTTCAACATTGCAAAGGGGGCCTCTCACTCTTCCCCCCCCCCCCCCCATTCCCCATGTCCCCCCTTCAGCCCCTTCCTACCCTTCCCCAGTTGTTTCCCTTTCAACTTCCTGTAGCAGACATGCCAACTTCACAGGTTCCAAAGCATATTGCACAGGTCATGTGTCCATGGAATGCATAAACCATGGGGCTCGATTAGGTAGAGGGTTAAAGTGCTGTTCCTACGACAGGGCTCTCTGTTCTAGGTCTGGCTGGTAAGTTACGACATTCCATGCAGCACACTGACAACCCTCTGTGTCCAGAAGGGGTTGTAGGGCAGGTGCTACATGGTGTGGTTGACGGCCACACTATGCCACACATGATACCCCAGGGGTGTCATGACAAGTCCTATGTGACTACCACTGGAGTATTAGTCAGGCCTGCAACTGTAGCATGTATCACATATGGAGCGAAGTACATCACACCCCTATTGTCAGTGTGCTAATTCCCATATGCTTTTCAATTTACGGGAGCCAGATGATGAGCAACCCGGACCTGCACCTAGACGACCCCAAAGGCTGTACAGGCGTCTGTGGGTGGTCCCTGACTCATCGGAAGAGGAGGAGGGGGGAAGCCCGTGAACACATGGGACAGCCTGCGGAGGAGGAGCGGCAGGGAGAGGAGCCGGAGGACCCACTCGCTGAAATGGAACCTAATCGGCAAGCCCGTGAACACATGGGATAGCCTGTGGAGGAGGAGCAGCAGCGGCAGGGAGAGGAACCGGAGGACCCACTCGCTGAAATGGAACCTGATCGGCAACAGGACAGCAGTGCGTTGGACCAGCCCGAGCCCGACCTGTATACCAGGCAGGCAGAGAGACTATTACAGCAGGGCGCTGGCCTCTTGGACGCCATCTCTGGCCTGTCTGATGTGGTGCAGAAGGAAGCCAGTTCCCTCCGTCATACTGTCAGGGAGGGGTGTGAGGGGATTGAGGCGCGCCTCCAAGACCTTTGCCGGGCTACTGAGCTGCAGACGGAGGTTTGGAGGGAGATGCTGCAGCAGATGCCTCCCGTGCAGCCACCAGTGGCTCCATGGCCTTTCATGCATTACCCTCCACCTTATGGGCCTCCATACCCATGGATGCCACCTGCCAGTGCAGAGGCGCCTGGTGTGGTACCTCCACCTGCGCCACCTGCGCCTCAGCCTCTTGCAGGCTATCCTTGGATGGCACCCCCACCCCCGCCTCCACCTCCTGTGAGGCTTCCACCACCATCACCAGAAGAGCTGTTGCCCCTGGCTATTCCTTCCTGTAGCCATGCCCCAGATGAGCCCCAGGCACCTCTGCCCTCTGAGGGTAGTGTAAGCAGTGGGAGGAGTCCCCTGCGCCGGAGTACCCGGGTGGGCCAGTCTAAGCTTTCTGATGGTCGTAGGAGAGGACGGGCAAGGAAGTGAACTGTGACAAGTTTTCAGTTGTTCCTTGTTACTTTTATTTAATTATCATGTTTTTCACACTTGTAAATAATGCACATTTATCACCTATGGAAATGGCTTTCTATAAGACTGTTCCTTTCTCGTATCGCCTGCCTTTGGCTCAACCGATGTATTTCCTCCAATTCCTCCATGGACAGCTGTATGTCCTCATCCTCCTCATTCTCTTCAGGGGCCTCCTCTGGTACAGGGATGTGTCTGTTAAGTGCCAGATTATGTAGAATACAGCAGGCTAGCTATATCTCACACACCTTAGAGGGGGAGTACAAGAGGCATCCACCGGATCTGTCCAGACAGCAGAAGCGTGATTTCAGGATGCCAAATGTTCTCTCGATGACAGCCCTGGTCCTACGGTATGCCCTGTTGTAGCGAGTCTCAGCTGTAGTGTTGGGGCAGGCCATGGGAATCATGAGCCATGATTTCAGGGGATAGCCTCTGTCACCTGTAGCATAAGAGAAAACCAGAAGGTTATATTACGTCTGTGTATCACTGGGGTACAGCTCACAGGGCTTACAAACCGAATGCCTACGTGGCACCCTATATCTAGTGATTGTACTAAGATAGGTGGGTGCTGTTGTTGGTTGCTGTACTACCTAGGAGCCAGCCCCCAGTGATGTGTCGCAGCTGGAACTCTTCATAGATCCTGGATTGGGTGAGAATGTAGGCGTCGTGGGTGGATCCAGGAAAGCGAGCCACCACATTCGTGATGAGGCCCTTGGCGTTGCACTCCACCTGCATGTTTAGTGAGTGGAATCCCTTGCAATTGCGGTAGATGGCCTCATCTCCTCCTGGTGCCCTTAGGGGCATGTGAGTGCAATCAATAGCTCCAAGACCGAGGGAAGCGTGCTATTTGGTAGAAGTCTCTCATGGTTTCATGCTGTTCCTCTCTTCCGATGGGAAAAGAGATAAAATGGTGTGTGTGTTGCAGCAGGGCAGCCAGGGCCTGCTCCAGACACCTTGAGGTGGCACCCTGAGTGATTCCAGACGTCAGGCCAAGCAGTGTTTGGAAGGTGCCGGTAGCCAGAAATGCAAGGAAGGTAGTCATCTTGATGTGTACAGGCAAGGCATGGCCCCTTTACGAGCGGGGATGCAGGTCACCCTCTAACATTCGGCAGAGGGACAGTATGGTCTCCTTATCAAATCTGTAATGGGTCATTACTTCCTCCTCAGACAGATCGAGAAAATTGGGTGCGAATCCTGTAGACTCTGTGTAACGGGTACCGCCTCCGTCTCAGCTGTCTTCTCCTCCTCCTCTCTCTTTCCCTTCTGAGCATTAGGGATTGCAGGAACCATATTGCTGCTGTGAACATGTGTAGACAGGGAATTACCAATGAATGGCTGTCTTTAGATGCTCCTGAGGCTCTCTCTCCAACGGTCATACGCACATTAACGTTGGCTATGGAAAACGGTTCCACTGTTCCCAGTTTTACACCGGTTACTCCCCCACGGCCTCTCCTTTCCACCTTCTGGCCTTCTGCCGGTCTGTCTGGCACTTTACGATGTCAGACAGCAGCCGCAGAGCCTTCACTCATACTGTGCACCCAAAAAAGCAGTAGAAGTAAATATACGCGCGTGAACTAGGACGCGCGCGCCGGTGGAGTTATGTGTGTCACTTATAAAATACGTTTTACGTGCGTATGTTTGGTCTCCGCCCAGACACACCCCCCGACACGCCCCTGACACACACCTTTTTTATTTTGCATAATGTTGCACGCGCAGGGCCCCTTCCGGCGCACAATACCGCTATGCAAAATTCAGGTTGTGCGCGCACTGCCGTTTACGCGCATAAGTGCCCATTTTTGCGCGCATACAGCTTTGAAAATCTACCCATTTGTTCTTTTATTAACAGGTTGTTGAAACCACCAGAGGTGGCAGTAGTCCTTCAGGTACTGGAACAGTGATCCAGGATGGCTGAGCTGTTAAGAAACTGTAGAAAGTGAGTAGGCAGAGTAGACAGAGTTCATGAACAGAACTAGATGACAAAACTCACATAAGGTCTCAAGGAAGCTCAGGAGCTGAAAGGTTTAGGCCCTCGAGGAGCGGAGTACCTGGTTCCAGGGAAAGCTCTGAGAGAGCGATGGTAATTCACAATTGTTTGTAGCAGCGATAGCTTCCAGGCAGTAGAGAATCTTCAGAGTGTCCAGGAACATGGGCCCTCGAGGAGCGAGAGTACCGGTTCCTATCTGTAATCTGAAAGTAAAGAAAAAGAGCATGGCCCCCGAAGAGCGGTTACCTCTGGGTAAGTCTGAGGAGGCAGAGTAAACTTGGAGGAATCCGCATACGTTATCCATTCCGTATCCTTACCCTTTAAACTCAATTAGATAGCGAAAGTAGAGACCTTTAAATATAGGAGGCGCCCTTGCTGGTACTTCAATCAGAGCACGCGCGCCCTAGGTCTTCAGGCAACATGGCGGATCTGCAATGTCGAGCCGGTCTGGGGACAGCCGGAGGGAGATGGCATGGAGACACCGTGGCAGCCAGCCGTCCATCAGACCTGGAGGGAGTCCGCCCCAGAAGATAAAGAGGGCTGAGTGAGGACGTCGAGCAGTACGGTCGCAACAGTTCATTACCGGAGCGCTGCCATACTCCGGGATTTCAAAGGATGGGGCAGAAGGCCTGCCCTTCTGTAATAACTCACAACTCTTATCTTAATGAATAATCTTTATTAGTAAAATGCAAGAAATGAATGTATAATTAATTTGTCTTAGAAGCATAGTACATCTAACAGCAAAGTAGATTTCCCAAGCAGAACTTAACTGATTCCTTTCAGCCACCAGCAAGGGTGATCCTCTCCTCTCAGGGCTCCCACTGCCCACAAATTAACCTGTCCTGCTTTCTCTTTTCTCCTTCTTCTTATACAAGAAACAAGATACATTATATACATGTATGGCTGACAGCGTTTTTTTCTTTTTTTTTTTCCTCTTTTGTTTTTGGATAACTCCCATATTTGGAGTGCAGAATTGCTCAACCTTTACCTAAACTAATGAATTAAAAGTACCGTTATCTTGGACGCTAGGCCTTGAGCTGGCTCCCACACAACTGCTTGCGTCTCTCATGCAAAGACTGTTAAAACAAATACACATTCCTTCTCTTCTGCAAAACTGTTTCCACTAATTTCATTATTTAGTTATTTAATCCAGGGTTATCTTCACACTCTAGCCTCCAGAGACTGGACTTGTTTCTCTGAGAGACAGGAGCTCTTTGCATCGGATGCACAAGTACAAGTTCTCACCAGTGGGTAAAAAATCATACATGTGACCACTCGATGCAAAGACTGGACTGCTACCTTCATCTCAAAGTTGTTCACTTCCTAGTTTGTTTTAGGTTGCTATGGGAGTAGGAATCTGTCTAAGTGTCCTTTAAATGTATTAGTGTATCGCTATGGGTTAGATTTTTAAACATAGGCGCACGCGGCACATAGCTGTGCGATTTTATAACGTGTGTGCTGAGTTGCGCACACCAGCACCCTGCCAGCACGTACTTCCCCAACACAGCAACAAATGGCTGCCTCAAGCCCCTCCCCTCCCCCACCCCCCTGGACCGCCCCTTTTCTTTGGCCTGGCACTTCTGAGTGTAACTGGAATTACTCGCACGGCCAGGCCCTTTCTAAAATGCATGCGCCACGTGCATAACCCCTGTATTTTACGCACATGGGCAATTAAATCAGCCCGTATATATCTGGTAGTGGCCTACAAGGAATGATCAAACTCTCAGTAAGGTGTAAGGAATTCGTAAGTTAAAAAGTTGATTTTTTTATTTGTTGTGTGAAAGTGGCACCTGCCTATAAATTAAAGGATGGGTGGGTGGGTTGGGAAATACAAACACACTAACTTCTGTTTATTATCTGACTTACTGACTGTTTAAAGCACAAACACATTAAATAATGGAATTTGTTGCCAGAGGATGTAGTTAGTGTAGCTGGGTTCAAAAAAGGTTTGGATAAGTTCTTGGAGGAGAAGTCCATTAACTGCTATTAATCAAGTTTACTTAGGGAATAGCTACTGCTATTAATTGCATCAGTTAGAGATGTGCATTCGTTTATTACGGGGGACCTGAACACGAAACGGATTTTCCCTGAGCTTCGGGGAAAATTCGTTTTTCAGGTTAGTGTGGGGGGGAGGGGCACATATATTAAAAAAAAAACCACCCCAAACCTTAAATTTTAATTTCTTACACACACACACACACACACACCCCAACCATCCCGATCCCCTCCTCAAGACTTACTAAAAGTCCCTGGTGGTCCAGCAGGGTCCTGCGAGCGATCTGTCCCTCCATGCTGTCGGGCCTGCTATGACTCAAAATGCTTGTACCATGTGACAGGGGCTTACCAATGACACCGGTAGCCCATGTGATATCGTAAGGGCAAGTCTATCGGTGCCATTTTGAGTCATAGCAGGCCCGACAGCCCGACGGCATGGAGGGAGGAGATCGCTCGTGGGACCCCGCTGGACCACCTGGGACTTTTAGTAAGTCTTGGTGGGCATCGGGAAGGTGAGGGGGTTTAAGAAAGCAAATTTATGTATAAATTGTTTTTATTGGGTGAAATTGACAAAGAAGAGCACAACATAGAAGCCTATGTACATTGGAAATCAGAATACATTGTAAAGCAGAATATTGAACCTCGGATGATCACCCTATTTTAAAAAAAAACAAAACAATACATCAACATACCACCCCTCCCTAGAAAATCCCTCCCCCTATCCCCCCTCCCGGAGACCGAAGATATCTCAAGTATTCGTCGTATGCTCTCTCAAATGACTTCTTTAATTATTGAGAGCCAAACTTCTGCCTTTGTGGGGCAACTTTTGGATATAGGATTCCCAGTGTGAAGAAATAATTTCCGTAGTTTGGGCGAACTGCGAGCGAGGTGCTGCTCCATCTGCATCAGTCTATGAAAATGAATCCGCCAAGTCCAGTAAGAGGGAGGCTCAGTATCCTGCCAAGTAATAAGAATTACCTTCTTCCCCACTAGACCAGCTTTCTTAAGCAAGGCCCGTGCTCCACAGGGTTCCACATGATGACGTGTGACACAATGAAACAGCCATAAGTAAGGTGAGAGCGGTAAAGAAACCCCCACCAGTGTCTCTAAATAATTCACTATCTTGCGCCAATATAGTTGAATGGTATCACACACCAAAAAACATGAGATAAGGTCCCAGGTTTTTCCCGACAGCGCAAACACATCAAGATTGGCTAAGCCTGCTTTATAGGCCACATGAGGGTGAAATATAGGCCCTGTGTAAAAATTTTAAATGCATCTCCCTAAAATACATATTTCCCGTGATAGGGAGAATACTCCTCACACTGAATGAAAAAATAGGGACGGTTAATTGAAAAATGCCATCCCGATTCCACCGGTCTACAGAAACCTGATAGAAATCTGTTGAGTAACCCCGGGCTAACCGCCGGTAGTAAACTGACAGGGACAAGTCTCGGGATTGGTCAAATTGAAAAAACGTATCTAGGGCCTGGAAGGCTGTCAGATGTTGCGCAGGGGTACCCAAGGACCTGAAATAATGACTCAGTTGCATATATTCAAAAATATGAGACCTGGTAAGTCATACATCTCTCTGAAATGCTCAAATGACATCAAGGAACCCCTTGTGTCTATCGCCTGACCCAAATATAGTATACCCTTATGAGTCCAAGTCCGAAAATGGGCCGACGTAGACCCTGGGGTAAATTCCAATTGCCACAAAGAGGCCGTAAAATAGGTGCTTAGTCTCGGGATCCCCAACTGACGTGCAAGTTGTGCCCACGTTTTCCTCATGGGTGCAATTAAAGGGTGACTAGCCATCGTGGGGGGAAGTTTCGTGCTAGGGCTCATAAGTATAAACTCAGAGCCAAGGGTCTAGTCAGAGTGGCCTCGGCCATTATATTAATGAAAGAGGATTTCCCCAAAAACCAACCACGGATTAGGCGGAGGTTAGCCGCCAGCCCATAACGAAAAAGATTAGGGATCCCCATGCCACCCCTGGCCCAAGTACATCGAAGCCATGTTATTCGTATTCTAGCCTTTCCCCCTTTCCAAAGAAACCTATGGAGAAGCTGGTCTACCCGTTTGAGATCCCTAGCAAGGAGTACCAAGGGGAAATTTTGAAAAACATATAACCACTTAGGTAAATTACCATTTTAAATAAGTTAATCCGACCACCTAAGGATAAAGGCAAATTATGCCACGCTTGTAGCTTCTCCTGTGTGGCTTGAAGCAAACAATTAATATTACAGCAGTACATTTGATGTATATCAGTAGTGAGGTAGATTCCCAAATATTTTAAGGAGCCTGTGCCCACTGCAGAGGAAAGGGAGCTCCCCAGCCCTCCCGGAGCGAATCAGGATAGGCCAGGACCTCAGATTTACCCCAATTAATCTGCATGCCCGAGCATGCTGCATATATGTGAAATAGATCCAGAAGCGCAGACACCAATCGACAAGGGGACGTGAGGAATAACAGCACGTCATCCGCAAAAGCTGCGTACTTAAAATCTCGAGGAACCCCTATCCTGAAATTGTATACCCCTAATAGCAGGCGTGGCCTGAATAGCCAATAAAAATGGTTCTAACACCAGAAGAAAAAGGAGCGGGGATAAGGGACAACCCTGTCGCGTTCCTCTGCCCACACTAAAGGACTCGGTCATTCCCCCATTGACCAGTATGCGCGCCTCCGGATCATGATACAACAGCTCCACTGCTTGATAGAACAAACCACCGAAGCCCATCTGCTTCAACAAAGAAACATGTAGCCCCATTCAACTCTATCAAATGCCTTTTCGGCATCCAAGCTAACCACCAAATATGGGTCCCCCACTCTCTGACAGAGTGACATAGCGGTGACTACCTGTCTGATATTCCTTACTGCATATCGTTTTTTAATAAACCACCGGCCCCGGTTGTATCAAAAAAGGTAAGACCTGTCCCAAACGGTTCGCTAGGACCTTTGCCAAATCTTATGATCCACATTCAGCAAAGAAATAGGCCTATAAGAGGCAGGCATTAAAGGGTCCTTACCCGGTTTGGGGATAAGTGTAACATAAGCCTGGTTTACATGTGGCGGGAACGACCCCTCTACTAATCAGAGCCTGGAACACCCTGGGTAACAATTTAGGAAAACGGAGTAGTCACCATACATTTGTAAAATTCTGAGCCGTATCCATCTGGGCCTGGGGCTTTTCAACTTATGCAATTGCAAAATCACCCGATTAACGTCGTCCTCCAGGATGGGCTCGTTTAGGAAATTACAGTGCTCCACTGTAAGGGAAGTTACGGTGATCGATAGAGCTGGGAATAATATTTATAAAAACACTCGGCGAATCCTCTCAACTTCCTGAACGATCCGGTTGCTTTGAAGTTGTGATAGCCGGGATGTTTCGATTCCCTCTAGCCGACTTAATTAACGTCGCCATTAGTTTACCAGACTTCTGTCCAAACTGAAAAGCTTATATGATAAAAAAATAAACTTTTCCTAGCGCGCTGATGAATGAGGGAATTAATCGCAGTCTGTAAGGAGAGGTAGGTTTCCCTATTTTCCTGTGTGTGGGCGCCCGCAAGCGATCGTCGAGCTTTATGAAATTGGGCATTAAGCTTAAGGAGCTGCCGATCATTAGACTTTTTACGATGGGCTAAATAGGAAATTATATCCCCTCTACGGACCACCTTAGCAGTATTCCAAAATAATATAGGGTCATTTGTATGTTGGCATTCGCAGTTTCAAAGGCCTTCCAACGATCCTGTAAATATTCCTGGAAGGCAACATCCTCAGCTAAAAAATACGGATATCGCCAGGTGAAAAGTAGCACTGGGGGTTAGGGGATAGTCAAGTCTAACCATATCGGCGCATGGTCCAAAACAAGAATATCCTCGATACCCGCTCCAACTACTTTAACAAAGTGTTTAGTACTAAGTAATAGAAAATCCAAGCGGGAGTGTGTGGCATGAGCTCTAGAAACATGAGTAAATTCCTTGTCCTGTGGGTGTTGTAGTAGACGCCATACATCTGTAAGATGTAAAGACGTCTCTAAAAGAGTGAGCCCCTTGCTTGACGCACCTAAATTGTGGGCCATGGTAGATCTATCTAACAATGGGTCCCGTACCGCATTAAAGACCCCTCCCACGATAACCAAGTCATCAATATGGGGGATAAGGTGGGCATAAATCTCTGTGAAAAAGGAGGCACGATACACATTAGGAGCATACACATTGCAAAGAAGAACAGAGGTTTGATGTATTTTCCCCAGAAGTACCAGATATCTACCATTAGGGTCTTTGACTACCTTAGAGATCTGTAAAGGAAAGGATTGCCAAACCAAAACAGCTACGCCAGCCGATCTAGTGGTGGCCGAAGCATAGTATACCGAACCCACCCACCTCTGTTTCAATTTCTCATGTTCTAAATCTGAGAGATGTGTCTCCTGTAGGAATATGACATCCGCCTTTAAGCGATTTAGGGATTGCAAAATCTTAGTGCACTTGATCGGAGAGTTAATGCCCCCTACATTCCAAGAAACATAGCGAAAAGCGTTAGCGCCTAGGTTGGCTCCAAAACTGTGTGATTAAAACCGCAAAAATGAAGCCAATTGGAGGGCAGACGCCCCCCAGCCTAGCGTCCCCCCCAGCAGGGTATAGAGAGCAACTAGAGAACTGATCAGTAGGTTTCCCCGTGAAACCTATAAATGGTCTCCTGCCCAAATCCCCCCCTCCCCCCCCCCCCCCCAAACAGCCCCCCCTCTCCCAGATCCCCAAAACCCTCTTAACAGCCCCCCCTTACCCACCATCCGCAGATAGTAGGTAGAGAGCACGCCACCCTAATGCTCAGCTCCCCTCCCCCCCCCCATCCGACACCACAACAACATTCAAACAAATTCAACAACTATAAAATATAATATGCAAAACCTGCCACTGCTGCTTCGAGCGGTAGAGTTGAGACAGTTGGACAAGGCTCAGCGCAGGTTTTATTGGAGAAGGGGCAGATCTCGTATACCTTTGGTTTGGATGAGAGAGCGGTGGGGAAGGGGGGGTTTGGGTGTCCCGGACTTGGCCCTTTACAATCTGGCTAGCAACTTGCGTCTGATCCGAGACTGGTTGTTGTCCACGTCTACGGTGACATGTTTGCCTGCCGACTTGGAACTGGCCGCTTCTACGTCTCTGCATTTTCTTCTACAGGCCAGGGCCTCATCGGTGCCCTCTCATCTAGTGCAGCATGCTCTTATTCGACCTGTGCGTACTTCTTGGAGGCGCCTTACGCGGATGTTACAAATCCCGCAGATCTGTGCCCTGCTCTTACCGATTCAGGGAAATCCTGATTTTACTCCTGGTTCCCAAACTGCGGCTTTCCAAAGATGGTGTAGTCTGGGTGTCGACATGATAGGTCGCGTGTTCACTCCGGAGGGAGCCTTTATGTCTTTGCAAGAGCTTCGAAACTGCTATGGAATAGCTACTGGAGATGTTTTTCCATACTTGCAGCTAAAGCATTATGTTTGTTCTCTTCCTCCGTCACTACAGCCCTCTCATGTCCAGGCGTTGAAAGTTATGTTGTCTCTGGACACGGATAAACCTCCCTCTTTGTCTTATTATTATAAACGTCTCCGACAACTGGTGTCCGTGGACACTTGCTCTATTCTGGTTGACCGCTGGAATGGGGATGGAGTGTTTGTAGTTAATGTTCATATTATTAAAGCCGGATTCGGCGGATTTCCCAGCTCTCGCTAAATTCTTATTTCAGAGAAATGCAATATAAATTTTTGCGGAGAAGCTATGTCTCGGCAGAAGGAGCCTTCCACCTACGGATTTCTCCCTCGGCGGCTTGTCCCCACTGTGGACATGCTAGGGGCACCTTGTCCCATGCTTTTTGGGAATGCCCTGTCATTCGTCAATTTTGTACAAGAGTGGCCCGTTACCTAGAGAATTTAATGGACGTGGTGCTTCCAATTTCTCCGTTATGGCTTTTGTTTGGGTGCATTTCTCCTTTGAGAATTAGAGGGCTGGGAAGCCGCTTACTTATCCATAAGGCTTGTCTGGTGGGGAAGAAAACTATATTGCTGCATTGGCGTGAGCAGTGGCGTAGCCAGAATTGATTTTTTGGGTGGGCACAAGGTTAACATGGGTGGGCTGTAGGCATGCAGGTCTACTAGTTGTTTTTTTACTGATAAATAATGCCAAATTATGCAGCATAGCATTCACATCTACGCCTAAGTATGAGGTTTACTTAATGATACAAACATAATTCACGGTGATTTTATACACAGCTCCTACCTGTCCATAAATTTTGAGAGAGCGGTTGTGCTGCTTATATTTAAATTGCTAACATCTCAAAATATAGATATATATTTTTACCTTTGTTGTCTGATCTTTGTATTTTTCTAATCAGTTGGTCCTGGTCTCTTTTTCCCATTTTTTCCCTTATAGCTCATTTCCTAATTCCTTTTCAGTGTCTTTCTTCTATTACTGTCTTCTTCCCTTCCACACACACACCACACACACACATACACGCTTTCTCTCACAGACTCCCTCTCACACACTCAAGCTCTCACTCTCATATGCTCCCCCCCCCCCCCCCACAAGCTCACATTCAAGTTCTCACTTTCTCACCCCTCCCCAGGCTTATATTCTTATGCACACACAGACGCACATCCAGGCACCCATTCTCACCCACACAATAAACCCAGACTCCCATTCTCACCCACAAACCCATGCTCCCAGTCTCACCCACACATATTCAAGCTACCATTCTCATCCATACATATACACATTTAAGGTCCTATTCTCACCCACACATACACACATTCAAGCACCCATTCTTATCCACATATTCAAGCTTCCATTCTCACCCACCCACACAAACCCAGACTCCATTCTCACCCATATAATCACATTCAAGCTCCCATTCTCACCCACCCACAAACCCAGGCTCCCATTCTCAACCACACATACACACATTCGAGCTCCCATTCACCCACATATTCAAGCTTCCATTCTCACCCACATACACACCCAGGCTCCAGTTTTCACCCACACACACTCCCATTCTCATCCACACATACACATTCAAGCACGTGCACAGCTTCCGCTTTCTCCCCCAGAGCAGGAAGATCAGCTGCCTCTCCTGCTGCCACCGGCCTCCTGCTATCTTCGGGCGTCGGGCCGTACTGCCCGCCGAACTTCCTGTCGGGGGGGGGGGAGCGGAAGCGCAGCGCACAACGTCCGCTTCCTCCCTCCCCCCCCCCCCCCAAGCAGGAAGATCGGCGGGCAGTACGGCCCGACGCCCGAAGATAGCAGGAGGCCGGTGGCAGCAGGAGAGGCAGCTGATCTTCCTGCTCTGGGGGAGAAAGCGGAAGCTGTGCGCGGCGCTTCCGCTCCCCCAAACAGGAAGTTCGGCGGGCCGTTTGGTCCGAAGATAGCAGGAGGCCGGTGGCAGCAGGAGAGGCAGCTGATCTTCCTGCATTGGGGGGAGGAAGCGGAAGCTGCGCGCGGCGCTTCCGCCCCCCCCCCCCGAACAGGAAGACCGGTTGGCCATACGGCCGCAGCAGCGCTTCCCATGTGTGCCGTGATGGCACGCGAGGCGTGAGTTCTCTTGTTCGCTGTCGGGGATGGGATCCCGCGACAGCCTTGCAGTTCCGGTTCCAGTTGGGTGGGCCTGGGTCTAAGTTGGGTGGGCACCTGCCCACCCAGGCCCACCCGTGGCTACGCCACTGGGCGTGAGACGTCTCCCCCTCTTACTGGATCTGGAGGAATGGATTTCATCGAATGATGCTGCTGGATGCGGCGACCACGCGACACATCCATGCCAGAAGAAACGCTTTATCGCCATATGGGATGTCTACTTGCAGTCACTACCGCAGACGGTGCGCAGTTCGATTCTTTTTTTTTTTTATTTAATATTTTTGAAATTATAACATTACATGCAATGAAATAATCAAGGAATTTAAAGAAATAATCACAGTACATTTGTACAAAGAAAACAATATAGTTCACATCTCTAATAATACAGCCCACGTTCTGGGGAGAGAAGGAGAGTGAATATGGCAGCAACATCTTAGTTTTGCAGCCTTTTACCCTTCATTGCAACTTGCCATTTAAGTACTAGTCTTATCCCTAATAAACTGTTCTAAATGTAAAGGATCGAGGAATACAAACTTATTATTATTATACGTTATTAGACATTTACAGGGATATTTCAAAAAATAGGTAGCACCTAAATCCAGAACCTTTTGCTTGTATACCAGAAAAAGTTTCCTGCGAGCTTGTGTAGCTCGGGAAACATCAGGAAAAATTTGGACTTTTGTCCACAAAAATTAAACTGTTTATTCTGAAAATATTTATGAAATATGCAGGGGCCAGCCTTTGCTGGCAGGGAGGCATTCATCCCCTTGTACCTCATCGGCCCCCCTCATAGCAAGCGAAGAGGCCCATCCCCGGGGGCACGCTCCCCCGAGGATGAGCCTCTCATATGGGCAATTCTGGCTTCGTGAGGGGGTCCAAGAGGGCATGAGGGCTATGAATGCCTTCCAGGAGAGGATGATCCAGAACACGGATCGGATCACCAGGGTCTACTGCTTGGTGCAGCAGTACGGGTCCTGGGGGATTGATCCGTGCGTCGGTGATCATCCTTCTGGTCCCTGCCTCCCTAACCCTCACGGGAGTTTGTTTATGTAAATAGTTTTGCCTTAGATCACCCTCCCCATCCTTTTATTTTCTTGTATATATTGTAAATATGTTTGCCTTAAAATACAAGTTTCTAAACAAAACTGTGTGGTCATTTCAGGTAAGGGTAGAAGGGGGCCCACGTATTGTCCGAGTGTTGGAGGGAGGGAAAGAAGGTGGGAGAGGGAGGGGAGGAGGGAAAGAAGGTGGGAGAGGGAGGGAAGGAAGGAGGAGAGGGGGGAAGGAAGGAGGGAGGGGAGGAGGGAAGGAAGGGGGAGAGGAGGGAAAGGAAGGTGGGAAAGGAGGGGAAGGAAGAGTGTATGGATGAGGCAACGTTGAAGTGAAAGGGCTAGGATCCAGTCCCAGCAGAACAGCCCACAACTGCTGGAGACGTCCATAGACTGTAGAGGACATGTGCCTCTTGCCCATAGACGGTATTCAAGATGGCCGCCTCGCCCATAGTCTTTAGCGGCGATGTGCGCGCCACATTGGCTTCAGTAAAGTCTATGGGCCAGGTGCACATGTCTGCTAGAGTCTATGGGCCGGCTCCAGGCGGTTTGGTGGATTGCTATAGTGGGACAGGATCCTAGTCCTTTCACTATAACGTTGCCTCGCCCATAGACGGTACTCAAGATGGCCGCCTACTCAAGAACCCGCCACATAGCAGCCCACCAAACCGCCTGGAGAGCCGGGTCCTAGACTCTAGCGCACATGTGCGCCTGGCCCATACACTCTACTCAAGATGGCCGCCTGGCCCATACACTATAGCAGCCCACCAAACCGCCTGGAGAGCCGGCCCATAAACTCTACTCGAGATGGCTGGCTGGCCCATACACTTTACTGAAGCCGATGTGGCGCGCACATATCCTGTACAGTCTATGAGACGGTTTCTCCAAGATGTTCGGTGGGCTGCTATAGTGGGTGGACAATGCAGTGACATACAATCCTGAACAGCTACAAAGCCTGTATATTGCACCTCGGAGAGGCTGCTGAGAAGCCGACTACACATGTTAGACAGCGAAGGTCCCCCTTCATATCAAACACTGGTGACCAGTTATCAGACAGTATACACAAGTATCCCCGATTAAAAAACTGCTGACCCCTTCCAACGCTTCAGTAAAGCGACCTTACCTCCATTTTTTCCTCCTCTGGGTCCTGCATCCGCAGCAATCGAGTAGTATCTGCAGCCTACAGAGAAGGCCAACTCAATCGTGGCCAGCTGCTAATCAGCACCGGGATCTGCTGTATGGTCTGCTGTATGGTCCACAGTCTCGTACGGTGGGTGCATACAGGAAGGAGCAGATCTGGAGGAGGATCAGGCACGCTGTGAACTCCCGTGTTCCATCACAATTGCAGTATTGGGGAACTAATGCATAAGTGGAGGGACATGAGACTGGTGAGCGCAAGCAGGCCAGGTGACTTGCAGAAGGAGAAAGGAGCCACATAACCTTCTCAACCTCTGAGCAGCTGATACTGGGTACCATCTCGGAGGCAGCTGTGGGTGGCGTAGGCCAGCTGGACACCATGCGCCGTGTAGGGCAGCAAGTAAGCAGAACTACACACCTGGTCAATCTCCCTGTAATCCTATACATGTACCTACTCACAGTATAGCAGCATATGTCTTCATGTACCTATAACTACTGATTACTGTTAACCTGTAGAGCCAACACTGTGGCCATTTCAGGTACAGCACTCAGTATCCAGGATTGCAGCCAGGGCTGCTGTACAGATGTATGTACCAAGCTAGCACAGAGCATTGCAGAGCTCCACTTTGGTAGTACACTAGCAGGACAGTGTGCACTGCTCTGGTCGGTGTGTATGGTGATGCAGTATATATGTGCTCATACAGTAGGCAATATAGTGTACAGACTGTCTACAATATTAGTGCATGTTAGTTCTTATGGGCAATGTAGACTGTCTGAGTATCTGCTGGTGCACATGGGTAGAAGGCATACAATGCTGGCTTTCAACAATAGTCAGCAATGGGAGGGTGCAGTTCTATGGGAATTGATGTGAGGCATATGATCAATGTCACCCTGCTTAGTATTGCAGGTTTCAACATTGCAAAGGGGGGCCTCTCACTCTTCCCCCCCCCCCCCCCATTCCCCATGTCCCCCCTTCAGCCCCTTCCTACCCTTCCCCAGTTGTTTCCCTTCAACTTCCTGTAGCAGACATGCCAACTTCACAGGTTCCAAAGCATATGCACAGGTCATGTGTCCATGGAATGCATAAACCATGGGGCTCGATTAGGTAGAGGGTTAAAGTGCTGTTCCTACGACAGGGCTCTCTGTTCTAGGTCTGGCTGGTAAGTTACGACATTCCATGCAGCACACTGACAACCCTCTGTGTCCAGAAGGGGTTGTAGGGCAGGTGCTACATGGTGTGGTTGACGGCCACACTATGCCACACATGATACCCCAGGGGTGTCATGACAAGTCCTATGTGACTACCACTGGAGTATTAGTCAGGCCCTGCAAACTGTAGCATGTATCACATATGGAGCGAAGTACAATCACACCCCTATTGTCAGTGTGCTAATTCCCATATGCTTTTCAATTTACGGGAGCCAGATGATGAGCAACCCGGACCTGCACCTAGACGACCCCAAAGGCTGTACAAGGCGTCTGTGGGTGGTCCCTGACTCATCGGAAGAGGAGGAGGGGGAAGCCCGTGAACACATGGGACAGCCTGCGGAGGAGGAGCGGCAGGGAGAGGAGGCCGGAGGACCCACTCGCTGAAATTGGAACCTAATCGGCAAGCCCGTGAACACATGGGATAGCCTTTGGAGGAGGAGCAGCAGCGGCAGGGAGAGGAAACCGGAGGACCCACTCGCTGAAATGGAACCGGATCGGCAACAGGACAGCAGTGCGTTGGACCGCCCGAGCCCGACCTGTATACCAGGCAGGCAGAGAGACTATTACAGCAGGGCGCTGGGCCTCTTGGACGCCATCTCTGGCCTGTCTGATGTGGTGCCGAAGGAAGCCAGTTCCCTCCGTCATACTGTCAGGGAGGGGTGTGAGGGGATTGAGGCGCGCCTCCAAGACCTTTGCCGGGCTACTGAGCTGCAGACGGAGGTTTGGAGGGAGATGCTGCACAGATGCCTCCCGTGCAGCCACCAGTGGCTCCATGGCCTTTCATGCATTACCCTCCACCTTATGGGCCTCCATACCCATGGATGCCACCTGCCAGTGCAGAGGCGCCTGGTGTGGTACCATCCACCTGCCCACCTGCGCCTCAGCCTCTTTGCAGGCTATCCTTGGATGGCACCCCCACCCCCGCCTCCACCTCCTGTGAGGCTTCCACCACCATCACCAGAAGAGCTGTTTGCCCCTGGCTATTCCTTCCTGTAGCCATGCCCCAGATGAGCCCCAGGCACCTCTGCCCTCTGAGGGTAGTGTAAGCATGGGAGGAGTCCCCTGCGCCTGAGTACCCGGGTGGGCCAGTCTAAGCTTTCTGATGGTCGTAGGAGAGGACTGGGCATGGAAGTGAACTGTGACAGTTTTCAGTTGTTCCTTGTTACTTTTATTTAATTATCATGTTTTCACACTTGTAAATAAATGCACATTTATCACCTATGGAAATGGCTTTCTATAAGACTGTTCCTTTCTCGTATCGCCTGCCTTTGGCTCAACGATGTATTTCCTCCAATTCTCCATGGACAGCTGTATGTCCTCATCCTCCTCATTCTCTTCAGGGCCTCCTCTGGTACAGGGATGTGTCTGTTAAGTGCCAGATTATGTAGAATACAGCAGGCTGAGCTATATCTCAACACCTTAGAGGGGGAGTTCAAGAGGCATCCACCGGATTCTTGTCCAGACAGCAGAAGCGTGATTTCAGGATGCCAAATGTTCTCATTCGATGACAGCCCTGGTCCTACGGTATGCCCTGTTTGTAGCGAGTCTCAGCTGTAGTGTTGGGGCAGGCCATGGGAATCATGAGCCATGATTTCAGGGGATAGCCTCTGTCACCTGTAGCATAAGAGAAAACCAGAAGGTTATATTACGTCTGTGTATCACTGGGGTACAGCTCACAGGGCTTACAAACCGAATGCCTACGTGGCACCCTATATCTAGTGATTGTACTAAGATAGGTGGGTGCTGTTGTTGGTTGCTGTACTACCTAGGAGCCAGCCCCCAGTGATGTGTCGCAGCTGGAACTCTTCATAGATCCTGGATTGGGTGAGAATGTAGGCGTCGTGGGTGGATCCAGGAAAGCGAGCCACCACATTCGTGATGAGGCCCTTGGCGTTGCACTCCACCTGCATGTTTAGTGAGTGGAATCCCTTGCAATTGCGGTAGATGGCCTCATCTCCTCCTGGTGCCCTTAGGGGCATGTGAGTGCAATCAATAGCTCCCAAGACCGAGGGGAAGCGTGCTATTTGGTAGAAGTCTCTCATGGTTTCATGCTGTTCCTCTCTTCCGATGGGAAAAGAGATAAAATGGTGTGTGTGTTGCAGCAGGGCAGCCAGGGCCTGCTCCAGACACCTTGAGGTGGCACCCTGAGTGATTCCAGACGTCAGGCCAAGCAGTGTTTGGAAGGTGCCGGTAGCCAGAAATGCAAGGAAGGTAGTCATCTTGATGTGTACAGGCAAGGCATGGCCCCTTTACGAGCGGGGATGCAGGTCACCCTCTAACATTCGGCAGAGGGACAGTATGGTCTCCTTATCAAATCTGTAATGGGTCATTACTTCCTCCTCAGACAGATCGAGAAATTGGGTGCGAATCCTGTAGACTCTGTGTAACGGGTACCGCCTCCGTCTCAGCTGTCTTCTCCTCCTCCTCTCTCTTTCCCTTCTGAGCATTAGGGATTGCAGGAACCATATTGCTGCTGTGAACATGTGTAGACAGGGAATTACCAATGAATGGCTGTCTTTAGATGCTCCTGAGGCTCTCTCTCCAACGGTCATACGCACATTAACGTTGGCTATGGAAAACGGTTCCACTGTCCCAGTTTACACCGGTTACTCCCCCACGGCCTCTCCTTTCCACCTTCTGGCCTTCTGCCGGTTTGTCTGGCACTTACGATGTCAGACAGCAGCCGCAGAGCCTTCACTCATACCTTGTGCACCCAAAAAGCAGTAGTAAATATACGCGCGTGAACTAGGACGCGCGCGCCGGTGGAGTTATGTGTGTCACTTATAAAATACGTTTTACGTGCGTATGTTTGGTCTCCGCCCCCAGACACACCCCCGACACGCCCCTGACACACACCTTTTTTATTTGCATAATGTTGCACGCGCAGGGCCACTTCCGCGCACAAATACCGCTATGCAAAATTCAGGTTGTGCGCAGGCCACTGCCGTTTACGCGCATAAGTGCCCATTTTTGCGCGGCATACAGCTTTGAAAATCTACCCATTTGTTCTTTTATTAAACAGGTTGTTGAAACCACCAGAGGTGGCAGTAGTCCTTCAGGTACTGGAACAGTGATCCAGGATGGCTGAGCTGTTAAGAAACTGTAGAAAGTGAGTAGGCAGAGTAGACAGAGTTCATGAACAGAACTAGATGACAAAACTCACATAAGGTCTCAAGGAAGCTCAGGAGCTGGAAAGGTTTAGGCCCTCGAGGAGCGAGTACCTGGTTCCAGGGAAAGCTCTGAGAGAGCGATGGTAATTCACAATTGTTTGTAGCAGCGATAGCTTCCAGGCAGTAGAGAATCTTCAGAGTGTCCAGGAACATGGGCCCTCGAGGAGCGAGTACCGGTTCCTATCTGTAATCTGAAAGTAAAGAAAAAGAGCATGGCCCCCGAAGAGCGGTTACCTCTGGGTAAGTCTGAGGAGGCAGAGTAACTTGGAGGAATCCGCATACGTTATCCATTCCGTATCCTTACCCTTTAAACTCAATTAGATAGCGAAGTAGAGACCTTTAAATATAGGAGGCGCCCTTGCTGGTACTTCAATCAGAGCACGCGCGCCCTAGGTCTTCAGGCAACATGGCGGATCTGCAATGTCGAGCCGGTCTGGGGACGCCGGAGGGAGATGGCATGGAGACACCGTGGCAGCCAGCCGTCCATCAGACCTGGAGGGAGTCGCCACAGAGATAAAGAGGGCTGAGTGAGGACGTCGAGCAGTGACGGTCGCAACAGTTCATTACCGGAGCGCTGCCATACTCCGGGATTTCAAAGGATGGGGCAGAAGGCCTGCCCTTCTGTAATAACTCACAACTTCTTATCTTAATGAATAATCTTTATTAGTAAAATGCAAGAAATGAATGTATAATTAATTTGTCTTAGAAGCATAGTACATCTAACAGCAAAGTAGATTTCCCAAGCAGAACTTACTGATTCCTTTCAGCCACCAGCAAGGTGATCCTCTCCTCTCAGGGCTCCCACTGCCCACAAATTAACCTGTCCTGCTTTCTCTTTTCTCCTTCTTCTTATACAAGAAACAAGATACATTATATACATGTATGGCTGACAGCGTTTTTTTTCTTTTTTTTTTTCCTCTTTTGTTTTTGGATAACTCCCATATTTGGAGTGCAGAATTGCTCAACCTTTACCTAAACTAATGAATTAAAAGTACCGTTATCTTGGTACGCTAGGCCTTGAGCTGGCTCCACACAAACTGCTTGCGTCTCTCATGCAAAGACTGTTAAAAACAAATACACATTCCTTCTCTTCTGCAAAACTGTTCCACTAATTTCATTATTTAGTTATTTAATCCAGGTTATCTTCACACTCTAGCCTCCAGAGACTGGACTTGTTCTCTGAGAGACAGGAGCTCTTTGCATCGGATGCACAAGTACAAGTTCTCACCAGTGGGTAAAAAATCATACATGTGACACTCGATGCAAAAGACTGGACTGCTACCTTCATCTCAAATTTGTTCACTTCCTAGTTGTTTTAGGTTGCTATGGGAGTAGGAATCTGTCTAAGTGTCCTTTAAATGTATTAGTGTATTCGCTATGGGGTAGATTTTTAAACATAGGCGCACGCGCACATAGCTGTGCGATTTTATAACGTGTGTGCTGAGTTGCGCACACCAGCACCCTGCCAGCACGTACTTCCCCAACACAGCAACAAATGGCTGCCTCAAGCCCCTCCCCTCCCCACCCCCCTGGACCGCCCCTTTTCTTTGGCCTGGCACTTCTGAGTGTAACTGGAATTACTCGCACGGCCAGGCCCTTTCTAAAATGCATGCGCCACGTGCATAACCCCTGTATTTTACGCACATGGGCAATTTAAAATCAGCCCGTATATATCTGGTAGTGGCCTACAAGGGAATGATCAAACTCTCAGTAAGGTGTAAGGAATTCGTAAAGTTAAAAAGTTGATTTTTTTATTTGTTGTGTGAAAGTGGCACCTGCCTATAAATTAAAGGATGGGTGGGTGGGTTGGGAAATACAAACACACTAACTTCTGTTTATTATCTGACTTACTGACTGTTTAAAGCACAAACACATTAAATAATGGAATTTGTTGCCAGAGGATGTAGTTAGTGTAGCTGGGTTCAAAAAAGGTTTGGATAAGTTCTTGGAGGAGAAGTCCATTAACTGCTATTAATCAAGTTTACTTAGGGAATAGCTACTGCTATTAATTGCATCAGTTAGAGATGTGCATTCGTTTATTACGGGGGACCTGAACACGAAACGGATTTTCCCTGAGCTTCGGGGAAAATTCGTTTTTCAGGTTAGTGTGGGGGGAGGGGCACATATATTAAAAAAAAAACCACCCCAAACCTTAAATTTTAATTTCTTACACACACACACACACACACACCCCAACCATCCCGATCCCTCCTCAAGACTTACTAAAAGTCCCTGGTGGTCCAGCAGGGTCCTGCGAGCGATCTGTCCCTCCATGCTGTCGGGCCTGCTATGACTCAAAATGCTTGTACCATGTGACAGGGGCTTACCAATGACACCGGTAGCCCATGTGATATCGTAAGGGCAAGTCTATCGGTGCCATTTTGAGTCATAGCAGGCCCGACAGCCCGACGGCATGGAGGGAGAGATCGCTCGTGGGACCCCGCTGGACCACCTGGGACTTTTAGTAAGTCTTGGGGAGGCATCGGGAAGGTGAGGGGGTTTAAGAAAGCAAAATTTATGTATAAATTGTTTTTATTGGGTGAAATTGACAAGAAAGAGCACAACATAGAAGCCTATGTACATTGGAAATCAGAATACATTGTAAAGCAGAATATTGAACCTCGGATGATCACCCTATTTTAAAAAAAAACAAAACAATACATCAACATACCCCCCTCCCCTAGAAAATCCCTCCCCCTATCCCCCCTCCCGGAGACCGAAGATATCTCAAGTATTCGTCGTATGCTCTCTCAAATGACTTCTTTAATTATTGAGAGCCAAACTTCTGGCTTTGTGGGGCAACTTTTGGATATAGGATTCCCAAGTGTGAAGAAATAATTTCCGTAGTTTGGGCGAACTGCGAGCGAGGTGCTGCTCCATCTGCATCAGTCTATGAAAATGAATCCGCCAAGTCCAGTAAGAGGGAGGCTCAGTATCCTGCCAAGTAATAAGAATTACCTTCTTCCCCACTAGACCAGCTTTCTTAAGCAAGGCCCGTGCTCCACAGGGTTCCACATGATGACGTGTGACACAATGAAACAGCCATAAGTAAGGTGAGAGCGGTAAAGAAACCCCCACCAGTGTCTCTAAATAATTCACTATCTTGCGCCAATATAGTTGAATGGTATCACACACCCAAAAAACATGAGATAAGGTCCCAGGTTTTTCCCGACAGCGCAAACACATCAAGATTGGCTAAGCCTGCTTTATAGGCCACATGAGGTGAAATATAGGCCCTGTGTAAAAATTTTAAATGCATCTCCCTAAAATACATATTTCCCGTGATAGGGAGAATACTCCTCACACTGAATGAAAAAATAGGGACGGTTAATTGAAAAATGCCATCCCGATTCCACCGGTCTACAGAAACCTGATAGAAATCTGTTGAGTAACCCCGGGCTAACCGCCGGTAGTAAACTGACAGGGACAAGTCTCGGGATTGGTCAAATTGAAAAAACGTATCTAGGGCCTGGAAGGCTGTCAGATGTTGCGCAGGGGTACCCAAGGACCTGAAATAATGACTCAGTTGCATATATTCAAAAATATGAGACCCTGGTAAGTCATACATCTCTCTGAAATGCTCAAATGACATCAAGGAACCCCTTGTGTCTATCGCCTGACCCAAATATAGTATACCTTTATGAGTCCAAGTCCGAAAATGGGCCGACGTAGACCCTGGGGTAAATTCCAAATTGCCACAAAGAGGCGTAAAATAGGTGCTTAGTCTCGGGATCCCCAACTGACGTGCAAGTTGTGCCCACGTTTTCCTCATGGGTGCAATTAAAGGGTGACTAGCCATCGTGGGGGGAAGTTTCGTGCTAGGGCTCATAAGTATAAAACTCAGAGCCAAGGGTCTAGTCAGAGTGGCCTCGGCCATTATATTAATGAAAGAGGATTTCCCCAAAAACCAACCACGGATTAGGCGGAGGTTAGCCGCCAGCCCATAACGAAAAAGATTAGGGATCCCCATGCCACCCCTGGCCCAAGTACATCGAAGCCATGTTATTCGTATTCTAGCCTTTCCCCCTTTCCAAAGAAACCTATGGAGAAGCTGGTCTACCCGTTTGAGATCCCTAGCAAGGAGTACCAAGGGGAAATTTTGAAAAACATATAACCACTTAGGTAAAATTACCATTTTAAATAAGTTAATCCGACCACCTAAGGATAAAGGCAAATTATGCCACGCTTGTAGCTTCTCCTGTGTGGCTTGAAGCAAACAATTAATATTACAGCAGTACATTTGATGTATATCAGTAGTGAGGTAGATTCCCAAATATTTTAAGGAGCCCTGTGCCCACTGCAGAGGAAAGGGAGCTCCCCAGCCCTCCCGGAGCGAATCAGGATAGGCCAGGACCTCAGATTACCCCCAATTAATCTGCATGCCCGAGCATGCTGCATATATGTGAAATAGATCCAGAAGCGCAGACACCAATCGACAAGGGGACGTGAGGAATAACAGCACGTCATCCGCAAAAGCTGCGTACTTAAAAATCTCGGAGGAACCCCTATCCTGAAATTGTATACCCCTAATAGCAGGCGTGGCCTGAATAGCCAATAAAAATGGTTCTAACACCAGAAGAAAAAGGAGCGGGGATAAGGGACAACCCTGTCGCGTTCCTCTGCCCACACTAAAGGACTCGGTCATTCCCCCATTGACCAGTATGCGCGCCTCCGGATCATGATACAACAGCTCCACTGCTTGATAGAACAAACCACCGAAGCCCATCTGCTTCAACAAAGAAAACATGTAGCCCCATTCAACTCTATCAAATGCCTTTTCGGCATCCAAGCTAACCACCAAATATGGGTCCCCCACTCTCTGACAGAGTGACATAGCGGTGACTACCTGTCTGATATTCCTTACTGCATATCGTTTTTTAATAAAACCCACCGGCCCCGGTTGTATCAAAAAAGGTAAGACCTGTCCCAAACGGTTCGCTAGGACCTTTGCCAAAATCTTATGATCCACATTCAGCAAAGAAATAGGCCTATAAGAGGCAGGCATTAAAGGGTCCTTACCCGGTTTGGGGATAAGTGTAACATAAGCCTGGTTTACATGTGGCGGGAACGACCCTCTACTAATCAGAGCCTGGAACACCCTGGGTAACAATTTAGAAAACGGAGTCACCATACATTTGTAAAATTCTGAGCCGTATCCATCTGGGCCTGGGGCTTTCAACTTATGCAATTGCAAAATCACCCGATTAACGTCGTCCTCCAGGATGGGCTCGTTTAGGAAATTACAGTGCTCCACTGTAAGGGAAGTTACGGTGATCGATAGAGCTGGGAATAATATTTATAAAACACTCGGCGAATCCTCTCAACTTCATGAACGATCCGGTGCTTTGAAGTTGTGATAGCCGGGATGTTTCGATTCCCTCTAGCCGACTTAATTAACGTCGCCATTAGTTTACCAGACTTCTGTCCAAACTGAAAAAGCTTATATTGATAAAAAAATAAACTTTTCCTAGCGCGCTGATGAATGAGGGAATTAATCGCAGTCTGTAAGGAGAGGTAGGTTTCCCTATTTTCCTGTGTGTGGGCGCCCGCAAGCGCTCGTCGAGCTTTATGAAATTGGGCATTAAGCTTAAGGAGCTGCCGATCATTAGACTTTTTACGATGGGCTAAATAGGAAATTATATCCCCTCTAAGGACCACCTTAGCAGTATTCCAAAATAATATAGGGTCATTTGTATGTTGGGCATTCGCAGTTTCAAAGGCCTTCCAACGATCCTGTAAATATTCCTGGAAGGCAACATCCTCAGCTAAAAAATACGGATATCGCCAGGTGAAAGTAGCACTGGGGGTTAGGGGATTAGTCAAGTCTAACCATATCGGCGCATGGTCCAAAACAAGAATATCCTCGATACCCCGCTCCAACTACTTTAACAAAGTGTTTAGTACTAAGTAATAGAAAATCCAAGCGGGAGTGTGTGGCATGAGCTCTAGAAACATGAGTAAATTCCTTGTCCTGTGGGTGTAGTAGACGCCATACATCTGTAAGATGTAAAGACGTCTCTAAAAGAGTGAGCCCCTTGCTTGACGCACCTAAATTGTGGGCCATGGTAGATCTATCTAACAATGGGTCCCGTACCGCATTAAAGACCCCTCCCACGATAACCAAGTCATCAATATGGGGGATAAGGTGGGCATAAATCTCTGTGAAAAAGGAGGCACGATACACATTAGGAGCATACACATTGCAAAGAAGAACAGAGGTTTGATGTATTTTCCCCAGAAGTACCAGATATCTACCATTAGGGTCTTTGACTACCTTAGAGATCTGTAAAGGAAAGGATTGCCAAACCAAAACAGCTACGCCAGCCGATCTAGTGGTGGCCGAAGCATAGTATACCGAACCCACCCACCTCTGTTTCAATTTCTCATGTTCTAAATCTGAGAGATGTGTCTCCTGTAGGAATATGACATCCGCCTTTAAGCGATTTAGGGATTGCAAAATCTTAGTGCACTTGATCGGAGAGTTAATGCCCCCTACATTCCAAGAAACATAGCGAAAAGCGTTAGCGCCTAGGTTGGCTCCAAAACTGTGTGATTAAAACCGCAAAAAATGAAGCCAATTGGATGAGGGCAGACGCCTCCCAGCCTAGCGTCCCCCCCAGCAGGGTATAGAGAGCAACTAGAGAACTGATCAGTAGGTTTCCCCGTGAAACCTATAAATGGTCTCCTGCCCAAATCCCCCCCCCCCCCCCCCCCCCCCCCCCCCCCAAACAACCCCCCCTCTCCCAGATCCCCAAAACCCTCTTAACAGCCCCCCCTTACCCACCATCCGCAGATAGTAGGTAGAGAGCACGCCACCCTAATGCTCAGCTCCCCTCCCCCCCCCCCATCCGACACCACAACAACATTCAAACAAATTCAACAACTATAAAATATAATATGCAAAACCTGCCACTGCTGCTTCGAGCGGTAGAGTTGAGACAGTTGGACAAGGCTCAGCGCAGGTTTTATTGGAGAAGGGGCAGATCTCGTATACCTTTGGTTTGGATGAGAGAGCGGTGGGGAAGGGGGGGTTTGGGTGTCCCGGACTTGGCCCTTTACAATCTGGCTAGCAACTTGCGTCTGATCCGAGACTGGTTGTTGTCCACGTCTACGGTGACATGTTTGCCTGCCGACTTGGAACTGGCCGCTTCTACGTCTCTGCATTTTCTTCTACAGGCCAGGGCCTCATCGGTGCCCTCTCATCTAGTGCAGCATGCTCTTATTCGACCTGTGCGTACTTCTTGGAGGCGCCTTACGCGGATGTTACAAATCCCGCAGATCTGTGCCCTGCTCTTACCGATTCAGGGAAATCCTGATTTTACTCCTGGTTCCCAAACTGCGGCTTTCCAAAGATGGTGTAGTCTGGGTGTCGACATGATAGGTCGCGTGTTCACTCCGGAGGGAGCCTTTATGTCTTTGCAAGAGCTTCGAAACTGCTATGGAATAGCTACTGGAGATGTTTTTCCATACTTGCAGCTAAAGCATTATGTTTGTTCTCTTCCTCCGTCACTCCTACAGCCCTCTCATGTCCAGGCGTTGAAAGTTATGTTGTCTCTGGACACGGATAAACCTCCCTCTTTGTCTTATTATTATAAACGTCTCCGACAACTGGTGTCCGTGGACACTTGCTCTATTCTGGTTGACCGCTGGAATGGGGATGGAGTGTTTGTAGTTAATGTTCATATTATTAAAGCCGGATTTCGGCGGATTTCCCAGCTCTCGCTAAATTCTTATTTCAGAGAAATGCAATATAAATTTTTGCGGAGAAGCTATGTCTCGGCAGAAGGAGCCTTCCACCTACGGATTTCTCCCTCGGCGGCTTGTCCCCACTGTGGACATGCTAGGGGCACCTTGTCCCATGCTTTTTGGGAATGCCCTGTCATTCGTCAATTTTGTACAAGAGTGGCCCGTTACCTAGAGAATTTAATGGACGTGGTGCTTCCAATTTCTCCGTTATGGCTTTTGTTTGGGTGCATTTCTCCTTTGAGAATTAGAGGGCTGGGAAGCCGCTTACTTATCCATAAGGCTTGTCTGGTGGGGAAGAAAACTATATTGCTGCATTGGCGTGAGCAGTGGCGTAGCCAGAATTGATTTTTTGGGTGGGCACAAGGTTAACATGGGTGGGCTGTAGGCATGCAGGTCTACTAGTTGTTTTTTTACTGATAAATAATGCCAAATTATGCAGCATAGCATTCACATCTACGCCTAAGTATGAGGTTTACTTAATGATACAAACATAATTCACGGTGATTTTATACACAGCTCCTACCTGTCCATAAATTTTGAGAGAGCGGTTGTGCTGCTTATATTTAAATTGCTAACATCTCAAAATATAGATATATATTTTTACCTTTGTTGTCTGATCTTTGTATTTTTCTAATCAGTTGGTCCTGGTCTCTTTTTCCCATTTTTTCCCTTATAGCTCATTTCCTAATTCCTTTTCAGTGTCTTTCTTCTATTACTGTCTTCTTCCCTTCCACACACACACACACACACACACACATACACGCTTTCTCTCACAGACTCCCTCTCACACACTCAAGCTCTCACTCTCATATGCTCTCCCCCCCCCCCCCCCCCCACAAGCTCACATTCAAGTTCTCAGTTTCTCACCCCTCCCCAGGCTTATATTCTTATGCACACACAGACGCACATCCAGGCACCCATTCTCACCCACACACATAAACCCAGACTCCCATTCTCACCCACAAACCCATGCTCCCAGTCTCACCCACACATATTCAAGCTCCCATTCTCATCCATACATATACACATTTAAGGTCCTATTCTCACCCACACATACACACATTCAAGCACCCATTCTTATCCACATATTCAAGCTTCCATTCTCACCCACCCACACAAACCCAGACTCTCATTCTCACCCATATATACACACATTCAAGCTCCCATTCTCACCCACCCACAAACCCAGGCTCCCATTCTCAACCACACATACACACATTCGAGCTCCCATTCACCCACATATTCAAGCTTCCATTCTCACCCACATACACACCCAGGCTCCAGTTTTCACCCACACACACTCCCATTCTCATCCACACATACACATTCAAGCACGTGCACAGCTTCCGCTTTCTCCCCCAGAGCAGGAAGATCAGCTGCCTCTCCTGCTGCCACCGGCCTCCTGCTAGCTTCGGGCGTCGGGCCGTACTGCCCGCCGAACTTCCTGTCGGGGGGGGGGGAGCGGAAGCGCAGCGCACAACGTCCGCTTCCTCCCTCCCCCCCCCCCCCCCCAAGCAGGAAGATCGGCGGGCAGTACGGCCCGACGCCCGAAGATAGCAGGAGGCCGGTGGCAGCAGGAGAGGCAGCTGATCTTCCTGCTCTGGGGGAGAAAGCGGAAGCTGTGCGCGGCGCTTCCGCTCCCCCAAACAGGAAGTTCGGCGGGCCGTTTGGTCCGAAGATAGCAGGAGGCCGGTGGCAGCAGGAGAGGCAGCTGATCTTCCTGCATTGGGGGGAGGAAGCGGAAGCTGCGCGCGGCGCTTCCGCTCCCCCCCCCCGAACAGGAAGACCGGTTGGCCATACGGCCGCAGCAGCGCTTCCCCATGTGTGCCGTGATGGCACGCGAGGCGTGAGTTCTCTTGTTCGCTGTCGCGGGGATGGGATCCCGCGACAGCCTTGCAGTTCCGGTTCCAGTTGGGTGGGCCTGGGTCTAAGTTGGGTGGGCACCTGCCCACCCAGGCCCACCCGTGGCTACGCCACTGGGCGTGAGACGTCTCCCCCCTCTTACTGGATCTGGAGGAATGGATTTCATCGAATGATGCTGCTGGATGCGGCGACCACGCGACACACTCCATGCCAGAAGAAACGCTTTATCGCCATATGGGATGTCTACTTGCAGTCACTACCGCAGACGGTGCGCAGTTCGATTCTTTTTTTTTTTTTTATTTAATATTTTTGAAATTATAACATTACATGCAATGAAATAATCAAGGAATTTAAAGAAATAATCACAGTACATTTGTACAAAGAAAACAATATAGTTCACATCTCTAATAATACAGCCCACGTTCTGGGGAGAGAAGGAGAGTGAATATGGCAGCAACATCTTAGTTTTTGCAGCCTTTTACCCTTCATTGCAACTTGCCATTTAAGTACTAGTCTTATCCCTAATAAACTGTTCTAAATGTAAAGGATCGAGGAATACAAACTTATTATTATTATACGTTATTAGACATTTACAGGGATATTTCAAAAAATAGGTAGCACCTAAATCCAGAACCTTTTGCTTGTATACCAGAAAAAGTTTCCTGCGAGCTTGTGTAGCTCGGGAAACATCAGGAAAAATTTGGACTTTTTGTCCACAAAAATTAAACTGTTTATTCTGAAAATATTTATGAAATATTTCTTCCCTATCACATTTTAACAAAAATGATATAAGCAAAGTGGCTCTGTTAGGAATATTATCTAAGGAATCCTCTAAAAATGTGGTGATACCAGGACTTTCTAAAATGTCCATCCCCCCTTCATCTTGGTTTACTATTTTTTTCCTAATAGGAATATAATAGATTTTTGATATAATAGGTATCTTGTCCTCCTCATAGGACAATATCTCTATCAGATATTTTCTCAAGATTTCTCTTGGGGACAATAGTCTAGTACAAGGAAAATTTAACAGACGCAAATTATTAGACCTCATTTCATTCTCTAATGTCTCAAATTGGTTATATATAAACAATCTATCTTTTATAAATGATGTTGTCACTCCCTGCAATGGGAGTAATTGAGCATTAATTTTGGAAATATGAGTTTCTGTATTTTTTAATCTTGTATCCTGTTCACCCAAGTTAGCACAAGTCTGTACAGAAAAGCTATGTATTTGGGATATAGAGCTAGAGAGTTTCTTATCTACAGTTGAAACCAATTTCCAAATATCTTTTAATGAAACTGACTCTGGTTCTACTTCCACTTCCAACTTATCGGACATATCTGGTATAACGGTAGGAATAGGTAGAAGAGCATTACTCTCTTTAACCTCCTTATTAACTTCACTTGTTGAAATCACATTCCCTTCCCCACCTACAATCCCTCCCTCAGCTACTTGCTGCGGATTGATGTTGGTGGGAGAGATCACTCCCGTTGACCCAGATACTGTCCCAATGTCCGAATGCAAAATTGCAGGTTGAGGGGGTGGCTGCTGTGACCCAGGGCTTAATGAGTGACTTTGGTGACCATTTTGGACTGGGTGGTGATGCTTGGTCAATTTTGGACATATTATTTTTCTAATTCTATACAGAAGGGGATCTGAGTCTTGATTTACTTCTTTTGACTCTAAGGGGCCTTGGGGAGGTAACAAGGGAAAGGGGGGGAAAGGGGGGGTGGGTACTATGGGGAGGTCCAGGGTTGCTAAAGTTGGGGTTTAAAATGGTTTGTACTATTTGATATGGTTTAGGGAGCGAGGTGAAGTGTCACGTCTCTCTCCCGTGTTTGATGTTTGATTAATTGAGAAACCAATAAAAACCGTTTTAAATTAAAATATAATATGCATCCAACAGAAACATAACAGCAAAGGACCAGAGTACTTCAAAGTCCTCGGAGTATGACATTGAACTGCGCCCAACCAAAAATAGCTCCAAAACTGATGAAGAAGTCCCAAAGGCTGCTATTAGCTGCAGGCACTATTATACACTGATGTGCATTATCCAGGGCGAATGTTCTCCCCTCACCCAGCAACAAAAAAAACGGTCCAAAATTCTGCCAACTCCGCGGTAGTATAAGCCAGGGGCCCAAAAGTCGAAAGGGGTTACTGTGCAGAAGGCATACCGCACATCGACATCCAATTAACACTAAACTGTTAAGGCAGAAAAAAGAGTCCTTTCCCCTTCAAAGCAAAAAAAAAACAGTTCACGTGCCCACTACTGGTGTTGAGACTGCACACCAGGCACCCTCCTATCACCGCTCTCCTTCAAGTGGCATTACTCGCTTGAGTTGGCAGGGCTTGTATATATTGTTGTATGGCGGCCACCTCAGTAAACCAGCGCACCCCCTGGTCAGACTGGACCCGCATCTTGGCTGGATAGACGAGGACAGCTCGAATTCCTTTTTGAAAAAGTTGTGAGCAATATGGGGCTAAGGCCCTACGGCGTAGCGAGACTTCTTGAGAAAAATCCTGAAAAATCAAAACTGGATGATTATCATAACTGGGTTTAGTTCCCTGCTGAAAGGCTTTAATGATCGCCGCCTTATGGGAATAATTTAGAATCTTGGCAATTACAACCCGGGGTTTGGGCTGGCCCTCTTTCTTAGGGCCCAGACGATGAGCCCGCTCCACGCGTAGGGGACCCGATAGCCCTTCCAACTTCAGGGTTTGTGGGAGCCAGCCTTCCAGAAAGCCGGGTAGCTGGTATTCCATGAGGCTCTCCGGCAGCCCCACCAACCGGATGTTAGCCCTTCGCGAGCGGTTCTCCATATCATCGATCTTAAGGGTCTGCTTTCGTACCTCTGCCTTCAGAGATTCAATCTCTGCCACGGCCACCTGGAGGCCATCTTGATTTTCCGATACCCGAGTTTCCAGCTCCCCGAAGCGGCGGTCGATCGCGGTCATCCCCGCATTCAACTCCTTCAACTGCTCCGTAATCTTTTGGAACTCTGGGGTGAGGGCCGCGAGAACCGCCGCTGTAAGCTCTGCCGTGGCCGTCGCTCCCGAAGCGCTGTGGTCCGCCATGGTCGCCCCCACTTCCGGATTGTCTTTTAGGTGCGCTTTCTCACGATCCTTCTCTTTGTCGCCAACTTTCTTCCCGGATCTCGTCGTCATCTAGTCCGACCACAAGGTAATAGTAATGGCCAGCCTTTCCGGCATATTCTCAGAAAGAGAAAAGGAAAAAAGGACAAAAAAACAAAAACCCACCAATGGTGCCGGATGGGGCGTAAGGGTCAGGGCCCAAGCTCCACGACGGGGAATCACATCTTTACCCGTCAAAGCTCACGGTTGTTTATTATTGACCCCTTCAGATATCCATTCTCTCCCAACTCAGGTCTGCAGCATTAGTGCTTCTTCTCGCACCCCCCTTACCTGCTGCCCTGCCAAGGTGTGCTCTGCAAGAATGGCGACCAGATATAAAACAAATGCTGAACTGCACTCGCCTACAGCTCTCCTGCTTCTCTGCCCTCAAGTAAGTTTCTATACGCCAGGTCTCTTACGGTGGCAGTTAGTTGTCTGGAAGTCCTTTTCAATAGAGCTGAAACACCAGTCAGTAATGAGAAGCAAGGCTAGCTTGGCTGTAAGGTCCGGGGGGTGGGGGGGGAGCAGAACACGCTTTACTTGTTATTTTGAAGGAAGCAGGCCCTATTTCTCCGTCAGCCTATAACTTTACCCCTTCCCTCAGTCAGATGGCCTTTCCACCGTAGCTGACCCGCCACAGAGAATCTGTTGCGGCCCCGGGTCGGCCCCGGCCGCACCGCCTACCTCCGTGGGTTTTCGGGCCCTCTTCTTCCTCCTCGGGCCTCCGGGGGCCCGTGCCGCCGCTCTCCCGGCGCCCGCGCGCTGCACCCGGGCCTGCCCCCGCTTCTGCCACCATGCTCCCGCTCCGTCGGAGCAGCCGGCGTCTCGCCGCGGCAGGCTCCGCCCCCCTAGACGCGCGCGCGCGTCTTGGCTCATAATTTATAGGGCCAGGCGCGGGAGAACCTGCTTCCGCCCTCGGGTGACGTCAGACGCTGCAGGGCTATTTAAGCCCTGCAGTCCCTCTCCTCAGGGCCTTGCAACGAGGTTCCCAGGTGCTTCGTGTGTCCTGTTCCCAGTTGCTGCGTTCCTGCTTTCCTGCTTCTTCTCCTGATTCCCTGGCTTCAGACTTCGGATTGGCTTACGGTACTTCTCTGGCTTCAGACTTCGGATCGGCTTACGGTGATTCTCTGGCGCTTGACTCGGACTGGCTGACGACGTTCCTCTGGTATTCGACCCTGGCCTGGTGAGCAACGACCCTTCTCCAAGGACCCACCTAAGTCCCAGTGGCCGGGTCCCTACGGGCTCCTCCTGGGGGGACACCGGCTTCCAGGGTGAATCTCCTAAGTCCCAGCGGCCGGACTCTTACAAGCTCCTCTCGGGGGAGTACCGGCTTCCAGGGCGAAGATCTTATCCCACCAGGTCAGCCTCATCGCCTCTTCAGTTGTCTCCGGAGCCCTTGGTCGCATAGGGCTCTCCACGCCTCCCTTCCAGCTATCCGCGAGTCTGCTTCATCCGCCTCCCGGTCGGACCGCTGCTGGGTATCCTCTCAGCACTCCACCTTCTGGCTCCGATCGGCTCAAGGGTCCACGAATCCAACAGATTGCAAGGCCATGGACCCGGCGGACCTTGCTGGCCTCAAGGCTATTCCAGGTCTAGCCCAGAAATTGCAGCAGCAACAAATCTGCCTCGACACGTTGATGTCGACTGTACAACGTCTGGCGGATCGTGTCGAAGGGGCCTCAGCAGCAGGTTCTGGGGCATCTACGTCTCAGGCCAATACGGGTTCCGCAGCTCCCGTACAGATGCCTGCACCATCCCGGCACTCAGGGGATCCTAAGGCATGCCGGGGGTTCCTCAATCAATGCTACATCCGCTTTGATTTGCTACCCGCACAATTCACTACGGATCGAGTCAAGACGACCTATATAATCTCCCTCCTGGATGGGAGACCTTTGTCTTGGGCGTCGGCCCTCTGGAAACGTCAGGACTCCCGACTGAATAACCTGGTTCAGTTTGTCAAAGCCTTCCGCAGAGTTTTCGATGAACCATCCCGGGCCTCCACGGCTGCTTCCGAACTGCTTCAGCTACGGCAGGGTAACCGGCCCCTGGAGGAGTATGCCATGGAGTTCCAGACCCTTGCCACTGAGTTGGCGTGGGGAACCGACAGTCTGCATGGCATCTTCATGGAGAGTCTTTCTCCCCGTCTCCAGGACGAGCTTGCAGGCCGTGACCTGCCCGACGACCTTCAGGAGCTTATTGAGCTAGCCGGACGAGTAGACCGACGAATTCAACGCCGATTCCGAGAGCGACGTCCCACGCAGGGACAGACTACCCGCAGGACCACTCCGCCTCGAGTTCGGTCTTCGCCGCCGGCAGCCACAACCCCTTCAACAGAAGAACCCATGCAGTTGGGCCGTGATCCCCTCTCGTCGGAAGAGCGGAGGCGTCGTCGCACTCAAGGACTGTGTCTTTACTGCGGGGGCAAGGGGCATTTCCTGGCCCGCTGCACCGAGCGTCCGGGAAACGCCCGAACCTAGAGCTCAGCGGGGAGTTGACTCTAGGCAGCATTTCACCCAACTCCCCATGTACCGTCCCAGTGCGACTTGGATTTCCAGGAGGAGGGTTTGATACCCTAGCCTTGCTCGATTCTGGGTCCGGGGGGAATTTCATTCTCCAGGAACTAGTACAGCAGCTCCAGCTCGAAGTTCAACCCCAAGAACCGCCTGTGCGGGTCTCTTCCATTCAGGGGAACCCACTTCCTGGCACTATAACCACTCGCACCAGCCCTCTGAAGCTTCAGGTCGGAGTCCTCCATCAGGAGGAGATCTCGTTTCTGATTCTTGAGAGATCCATCCATCCAGTTATCCTGGGTCTACCCTGGCTTAGGGAACATTCACCCGTGATTGATTGGAGGTCCCTTCAAATCACTTCCTGGAGCTCCGCGTGCCACCGTCATTGTCTTCCCACGCGCCCGCTGCAAACTATCTCGCTCCTCACAACCCCGTTAACGGTACCACCACAGTACCACGCCTTTCAGGATGTCTTCTCCAAGGAAAAGGCAGAATTACTTCCAGAGCACCGACCCTTTGATTGTGCAATCAACTTGCTGCCCGGAACCACACCGCCCCGTGGGAGAGTCTACCCCCTGTCTCTGCCTGAAACTCAAGCTATGTCAGCCTATATTAAGGAAAACTTGGACCGGGGTTTCATCAGGCCCTCCAAATCCCCGGCCGGGGCTGGGTTTTTCTTCGTGGGGAAGAAGGATGGGTCGCTTCGCCCCTGTATCGATTATCGGGGTTTGAACCAAATTACCCGCCGAGACCGGTACCCGTTGCCTCTGATTCCGGAACTTCTGGACCGCCTTCAAGGGGCTCGTGTGTTCACCAAATTGGACCTCAGAGGTGCTTATAATCTCGTTCGCATACGCCCAGGAGACGAGTGGAAGACCACTTTTAACACCAGGGACGGCCATTACGAGTACCTTGTTATGCCTTTTGGCCTCTGCAACGCCCCTGCGGTATTCCAGAATCTTATGAACGAGGTTCTCCGCGACTTCTTATACACTTCGGTCATCGTTTATCTTGACGATGTATTGATTTATTCTCAGGATCTCGAGGCGCATCGGCAACACGTGTGCCAAGTTCTACGGAAACTAAGGGAGAACCGTTTGTACGCCAAACTAGAGAAGTGCCAGTTCGAACAGGAGTCGCTGCCTTTCCTAGGATATATTGTCTCCTCTACTGGCTTCCGCATGGACCCTGACAAGGTGAGCGCCATCAAGAGCTGGCCGCAGCCGTCGGGAGTAAAAGCGCTTCAGCGGTTCTTAGGATTCGCTAATTTCTACCGCCAGTTTATCCCGCATTACTTCAGTCTGGTGGCCCCCCTGACTGCCCTTACACGAAAGGGCGCGGATGCACGAAACTGGTCCCTCTCTGCTACACAGGCCTTCCAGGATCTCAAGGAGGCTTTCCTACAGGACACTTGTCTCCGACACCCAGATCCCCAACGTCCGTTTATAGTAGAAGTGGATGCTTCTGACGTCGCGGTGGGGGCGGTGCTGCTCCAAACCTCCCAGACCGGCAAGACCTGGCCTTGCTCGTACTTCTCCCGTAAGTTTTCGCCAGCAGAGAAGAACTACGGGATTGGTGACAAAGAACTGTTGGCCATAAAATTAGCCTTCGAGGAGTGGTGTCAATGGCTGGAGGGAGCCCAACATCCGATCATAGTGTATACCGACCTCAAAAACCTGCAGTACTTGTCTCATGCACAGAGGCTCAATCCCCGGCAGGCCCGCTGGTCCCTCTTTTTTAGTCAGTTTGACTTCTCTCTTCACTACCGACCCGCAGCCAAGAATGTTCGGGCGGATGCTCTCTCCCGCACCACTGAGGTTGACGATGGGTTGGAGACCCCTCAATACATTCTGGATCCAGCTAAAGTTCTACTGGCAGCCACAGAACTGGGACCCGAAGGGAAGACGGTGGTTCCAGCTCGTTCACGGCGGAAGGTTCTGGCGTGGGCACACGACTCCCTGACGGCCGGCCACCCTGGGATTTCTCGAACCCTTGAGTTACTCACGGAGTTCTATTGGTGGCCACGTGTGAAGGAGGATGTCCGGCACTACGTTCAGTCCTGTCCCACTTGCGCACAACAAAAGCCGCCACCAGGACGCCAGTGGGGTCTGCTCCAGCCGCTCCCTGTTCCCACGGAACCGTGGTCCCACCTATCCACAGACTTTGTGGTGGACTTACCTCCCTCTGAGGGTAAAACCGTAATTTGGGTCACCGTTGACCGGTTTTCGAAGATGGCTCATTTCGTCCCTCTTCCCAAGCTACCCACGGCCCCTGAGTTGGCTGATCTATTTGTCCAGCATGTTTTCCGATTACATGGACTACCTTCACATATCGCTTCCGATCGAGGGCCCCAATTCACAGCCAAGTACTGGAGGGCATTATGCAGGAAATTCGGGATACAATTGGATTTTACCACGGCTTTTCACCCTCAGGGTAACGGCCAGGTGGAGCGGACCAACCGCTCTCTGAAGACCTTCCTTCGAGCCTTTGTAGGGGAGCTCCAAGACAACTGGGTCTCTCTCATTCCCTGGGCGGAATTTTCTTACAATCGCCACAAGCACTCCGCTACACTACAGTCTCCCTTTCAGCTAGTTTATGGAAGGGTCCCTAGAACCCCGCTGCCATTACCCGTGCCGGTCACCTCCCCGGCGGCGCAGCTGACGGCCAGCCAGCTCCATCGCCTTTGGCTCACCACTCAGGAGAAGCTCCGCAGTACTGCAGCCCACTTCAAGGCATATGCAGATCGGTCTCGGCGGCCCGCTCCGGTCTTCTTACCCGGAACGAGGGTATGGCTAAGTACTAAGCACATTCAATTGCGGACTCCATCCATGAGGTTGGCGCCTCGTTACATTGGCCCCTTTTCGGTGGTCGAACGCATAGGGGCTGTATCCTACAGATTGCGACTGCCTTCCACCCTCAAGATCCATGACGTCTTCCACGTGTCCCTCCTCAAGCCACTGGTACTCTCTCGATTTCGGGCTTCCCCGCCAGTGCCCTCCGCTGTCTCCTCAGATCAGGATGTCACCTACACGGTCCAAGAGGTATTGGATGTCCGGTGCCGTCGTCACCTCTGGGAGTACCTCCTGTCCTGGGAGGGATATGGTCCGGAGGAGAATTCATGGGAGCCCTCTTCCCACATCCTGGATAAGGAGCTTCTGCGGCAGTTCCATCTCCGACACCCGGACAAACCACGGCCTCCCGGGAGGGGGCGTAGGAGGGGGGGGTACTGTTGCGGCCCCGGGTCGGCCCTGGCCGCACCGCCTACCTCCGCGGGTTTTCGGGCCCTCTTCTTCCTCCTCGGGCCTCCGGGGGCCCGTGCCGCTGCTCTCCCGGCGCCCGCGTGCTGCACCCGGGCCTGCCCCCGCTTCTGCCACCATGCTCCCGCTCCGCCCCCCTAGACGCGCGCGCGCGTATTGGCTCATAATTTATAGGGCCAGGCGGGGGAGAACCTGCTTCTGCCCTCGGGTGACGTCAGACGCTGCAGGGCTATTTAAGCCCTGCAGTCCCTCTCCTCAGGGCCTTGCAACGAGGTTCCCAGGTGCTTCGTGTGTCCTGTTCCCAGTTGCTGCGTTCCTGCTTCTTCTCCTGATTCCCTGGCTTCAGACTTCGGATTGGCTTACGGTACTTCTCTGGCTTCAGACTTCGGATCGGCTTACGGTGATTCTCTGGCGCTTGACTTGGACTGGCTGACGACGTTCCTCTGGTATTCGACCCTGGCCTGGTGAGCAACGACCCTTCTCCAAGGACCCACCTAAGTCCCAGCGGCCGGGTCCCTACGGGCTCCTCCTGGGGGGACACCGGCTTCCAGGGTGAATCTCCTAAGTCCCAGCGGCCGGACTCTTACGAGCTCCTCTCGGGGGAGTACCGGCTTCCAGGGCGAAGATCTTATCCCACCAGGTCATCGCCTCTTCAGTTGTCTCCGGAGCCCTTGGTCGCATAGGGCTCTCCACGCCTCCCTTCCAGCTATCCGCGAGTCTGCTTCATTCGCCTCCCGGTCGGGACCGCTGCTGGGTATCCTCTCAGCACTCCACCTTCTGGCTCCGATCGGCTCAAGGGTCCACGAATCCAACAGAATCAATATAAAAAATGGCGGACAAGACGACTTTTAGGAGAAGGTATGACTTCCCTGCCTCGCTGCGCTGTAGTCTCGCCGCGATCCAGCTGCTGTTTTAAATGTAGTTGTTCCGCCTCGTGAGCTCTATCTGCCGTGATCGTGAATCGCCACTTTTAAAAATGTGGGCGGATAATATTAAAGGCACTCGCTGGAACTGGATCAGTGCCAGAGATTCGGGCAGCCGTCTTCATAAACGCCGAAACAGCACCCCCCCGGGCTCTAGCACTGTAAAATTGTCTGATTGTTACGGGGACTGCGGGATTAGAGTTTTTACTTTTACTTGCGCAGTAGTTTGTCCAGATAAGCCGGCTCCCGCCGAACTTGCTTTTGTCAAAATGGCGGGCGGGGAGGCAAGCCGCCAAGATCTTCTCTACCGCTCAGCGTTACCGTCCTGCCGCGGCTTGATTTCTTTTGCAGGCAAGTTTTACCCGCCCGGTATGTCAACGCAGCTGCTGCCTCGAGTCGCCGGGGTAAATGTGAGTTTCGGAGGAGAAAATAAGATATTATTCCTATGGGGGTGCAGAGCTTCAGACGAGTGCAGCCATCCCTGAGCGTGGCGAACAGCGCCCCCCAAGAAAGCAAAATTTAAGGGTTGGGATTTCTTTTTTCCCAATTCGCTTTTTCTTTCCTGATTTGTGTTTTGGTTTTTTTTATTCGTTGTTTTGAATTGGGTTCCAGTTTCGAGTTTTCCCACGAAGCGCCTGAACCGAAACCCGACCCGAGCCAGAAAAACGAAGCTCATCTCTAGCATCAGTAGCAAGGGATCTTCTTGGTGTTTGGGTAATTGCCAGGTTCTTGTGGCCTGATTTGGCCTTTGTTGGAAACAGGATGCTGGGATGATGGACCCTTGGTCTGACCCAACATGGCAATTTCTTATGTCCTTGTTATACCCCAATAGTTTACTTCTCCCCAATACTTTTAAAACGTGGCTACAGGAATGTTGCAGTTGGATGCTGCAGTCAGGATAGTGGACCCTTGGGCCAGTCTACCCAGAGAGACAGGGTAGGCCGGGAGGTGGAGCCACAGGCTAGCGGTGTTCATCCGGGAACCAGAAACCCCCAGGAGGAGCCCATAGGGTCCTGGAACCTTGGGACTTAGGAGAACGCTCAGAATCTATAAGCAGAGGAAGCCTGGGCAGTGGGTGTAGCAATGAAAGTCCAAAGAGAACACAAAAGTCTGTAGGCCAGCAATGCAGGTTGAGGACCAGCTGATGACAGGACAGCGGGCAGCAAGGACACCTGTGGCAAGCTGGACCGTGAGACAGGAGTTGATGACAGGCTGTGAACCGGAGCAGGCTGTAGACTGGAACGGAGTCTGTAGTTGGTTGTGAACCGGAGCAGGCTGTAGACTGGAACGGAGTCTGTAGTTGGCTGTGAACCGGAGCAGGCTGTAGACTAGAACGGAGTCTGTAGCTGGCTGTGAACCGGAGCAGGCTGTAGACTGGAACGGAGCCCGCAGCTGGCTGAGAACTGGAGCAGGCTGAAGCGAAGTCAGGAACGGACCAAAGTTGGAGGCAGGCGGCAAGCTGAAGCGAAGTCAGGAACGGACCAAAGTCGGAGGCAGGCAGCAAGCTGAAGTCAAGGCAATCCAAAGGTCAGGTCAGAAGCGAGGAACAGACGAAAGCGCAACTCAGAACTACTAGGCAGTAGTGAACCTCGTTGCAAGGCAAAGAGAAGGCGTCCCGACGCCGGTTATATCAGACTTAGGGCGTGGCGTCGTTAGCACAGGCGGGGCCAGACTTCCGGGAGCTGTGCGCACATAGTGTGCGTCCTCACGCGCGCGCGAGGCAGCGGGGAGACGGGCAAGCAATGGCGGACGCCATGAGGAACTGGCAGAGCTGCAGGGGTCCAGGGCATGCGGAACGCGGCGTTTCCAGTAGTGGAGGTGAGCCCTGTTCAGAGTAAGAGAAGGGGAAGCGGTGGAGACCGCAACAAGAAAGTTAAAAAAGAGATAATACAAACATTAAAAGCGGAAATAAAAGACAGTATGGGGGCTCTCCGGGTGGAAGTGGAGGAGCTGGGCGAGAGGCTCCACATGGTGGAACAAGGAGCAGATGAGCACGCGGAGGCTCTGCAAAAGCATGGCGCTGAAATACAGAAATTACAATTGGCCAAGGAGGATCTGATATCTAAAATAGAAGAACTAGAAAACAGGCAGAGGAGATGTAACATCTGCATCAGGGGGGTCCCAGAAAAGGAGGGGACTATGGATTATGTGGCCCTGGTGCAAGATATTTGCCGAGCAGTGCTGGGGGCAGAAACGCAGAAGCCGGTGGAAGAGAACATCGAGATAGACAGAGCGCACAGAGCCTTGGGTAAGCCGGTTAATAATAAGCCCCGCGACATCGAGGCATGCCTCCATAACTTCCCCATAAAAGAGTTAATAATGACAAAGGCACGGGGTATGGGACAGATTAAATGGAGGGGATCGGTCATCCAAATATTTAATGACTTGTCCGCAGTCACGTTACAAAAGCGCAGAGAGATGAAAATTATTACAGAAACACTGAGGGCAGAGAACATACGTTACAGATGGCTGTATCCGTTTGGGATATTGTTTAATATCTGTGGAGATTCCTGCGTGGCTAAGCACCCAGACGGGGCAGAAAAATTTTTGAGACAACATGGCATAGCCATAAAAGGACATGAGATGGGTGATCAGACAGGTAGAACTGAACCTGGCCCCAGATGGCAACGTGCAGGAAAAGGAGGGAAGAGGCTGCGAAGACAAGAAGGCAATAAGGAGCGCCCAGCGGATACTGTGAGCTGATCTGATCCTGGAAGAAGGAGAGGCTGAGCACTCTGAGATCACCTCAGGAGTTGAAGATAAAGCTGTCTGGTCGGGACAAGCGAGTTATAAAAATAATAATGAGTTAATTTCCCCGCAGTTAGTAATGCGGATGGACTAAATAAGTTGAAGGTGTTGGGGGAAATATTGTACTGAGGGATGGGGGCCTGGAGAAGGGCAGTTTCTGAATCTGCATAGGCAGATAGCATGGTTTAATAAGTGTAAATTTTACGCTACACTGGTTGACGTCATTCCTCCTTGATGGAAAGAATGAGGGTAATTACCTCATTATTGATGGATGGGGGGAGGGGGGATTTCAGGGGGGGTTATGTGGTATATAATGGTCTGATCAGATGGGGTAATTACAGTAGTCCATCGAGCACACTCATGGGAATGTCATTGAAGCAGGAGCTGAGAAAGAGATATGATGGCTGATTTAAGGATTGTGTCCCTAAATGTGAAAGGGCTGAATCACCCCAGAAAGTGTCAATTATTATTCAATGAAGCAAAGGCCCTAAACGCTTCAATATATTTTATACAAGAAACACACTTACTAAGAAAAGATGAGAAACTGTTGAAAGATCCCGCATACCCCCACATTCTGTTGGCATCTAATGGTGAGGGTAAAAAGACAGGGGGAGTGGGTATTTTGATAGCTAAAAGCCTCCAAATTGAGATATTGGAATGTAAGAAAGACAAACAGTGTAGATTTATTGCAGTGGTGGGTAAAGTAGATAACATTCTAGTTACGTTAGTAAACATATATGCCCCAAATCAACAACAAGGGGAATTTTTTGTTCAGCTGGAACAAACCTTAAGTGGTTTTATTCAGGGAGCATTATTATTGGGAGGGGATTTTAACAATCTTTTAAATACAAAACTGGATCATAGTAACTGGAAAAGAGGGGGCGGTAACACACATAGGGGCGGATTTTCAGAGCCCTGCTCGCGTAAATCCGCCCAAAACCGGGCGGATTTACGCGAGCAGGGCCCTGCGCGCCGGGAAGCCTATTTTACATAGGCCTCCCGGCGCGCGCAGAGCCCCGGGACTCGCGTAAGTCCCGGGGTTCTCGGAGGGGGGGCGTGTCGGGGGCGTGTCGGGGGGCGGGCCCGGTCGTCGCGGCGTTCCGGGGGCGTGTCAGCAGCGTTTTGGGGGCGGGTACGGGGGCGTGGCTACGGCCCGGGGGCGTGGCCGCGCCCTCCGTACCCGCCCCCAGGTCGCGGCCCGGCGCGCAGCAGGCCCGCTGGCGCGCGGGGATTTACGTCTCCCTCCGGGAGGCGTAAATCCCCCGACAAAGGTAAGGGGGGGGGTGTAGACAGGGCCGGGTGGGTGGGTTAGGTAGGGGAAGGGAGGGTAAGGTGAGGGGAGGGCAAAGGAAAGTTCCCTCCGAGGCCGCTCCGATTTCGGAGCGGCCTTGGAGGGAACGGGGGGAGGCAGCGCGGCTCGGCGCGCGCAGGCTATACAAAATCGATAGCCTTGCGCGCGCCGATCCAGGATTTTAGTGGATACGCGCGGCTCCGCGCGTATCTACTAAAATCCAGCGTACTTTTGCTTGAGTCTGATGCGCAAGCAAAAGTAGGCTGATCGCGCTTCTTTTAAAATCTACCCCATAGGGCACGATTAAAAACTCTGATGGAACATTGGGGATTGGTGGACATTTGGCGCACGCAACATACCAACGAGAGGGACTATACCTTCTATTCTAGAGTTCATGACACCTACTCCCGAATTGATTTATTATTGGGAAGTAAGCATTGGTACTTGTGCTGTAAGGAAGCTACGATAGGGAACATTTTGTGGTCTGACCATGCTAGCATCCATGGCACCTTTGGCCTGGATGAGCCGAGACCTAGGTCCTGGAGGTTAAATAATAGTGTATTGACAGATTCGAAATTTTGTGAGTCCTTACACCGGGATATTAAGGAATATTTTGAGTTTAATGAGAATGGTACAATCCCCACAAGGACTGTATGGGACTGCTTTAAGGCGGTAATGCGAGGAAAGTTAATAGCTAAAGAAGCCACTGGACGCAGGGAGCAAAGAAAGGCGAAAGGGGAACTAATTCAGGAAATAGAGAGGCTGGAACGGAAACACAAAACACTTGGAGGGTGGCGTACACTTCAAGACTTAGATAAGAAAAGACATGGGCTACAAGTTATTGTGGATGGGGAGATAGTGGATAAGCTTGATAAGCGGAGGGGGACATATTTTATTGAAGGCAATAGACCGGGAAGATTGCTGGCCCGGCAATTAAAACAACAAATTGCAAAGAGTACTATAGTTAAGATTAAAGACATAAAGGGCCAATGTATTTGGGATAATAAAGGGATACGGAACAGGTTCGCTCAATTCTACAAGGAATTGTATACAGCGGGACCGCAGGTTTCCAGTGAATTGATTGAAGACTATCTACAGGGGGTTCAGTTGTCGGCCCTGACTGACAAGCAATCTCAGATTATGGATAAACCTATTACTAGAGGAGAGATAGCGGATGCTATTTCTACCCTCAAACCCCAGAAGGCACCAGGGTTAGACGGGTTTACGAGTCTCTTTTATAAAAAGTTTAAAGATATCCTGGGCCCGCATTTACAAACATTATATAATGATATCCTGAGCACGATTACCCTGTCTGAAACAATGGAAATAGCTGGTATCACGGTGATTCCTAAGCCTGGTAAAGATAAAACGGTGTGTGGGTCATACCAACCTATATCGTTACTTAACATTGATTTAAAGATTCTGGCCAGAGTTTTAGCTCACAGACTAAATATGGTTATGTCCTTGCTTATACATCCGGATCAGGCAGGATTCATCCCGGGTCGACAGGCAGGGGATAATATCCGGAAAGTAGTCAATTTAATGTGGATAGCACAGACACAGAAGGTCCCATCAGTCTTACTTGGGGTAGATGCAGAAAAAGCCTTCGACAGGGTAAATTGGGACTTTCTGTTTGCGGTATTGAGAAAAGTGGGCATTGGGGATAACTTTTGCACCTGGCTTCAGGCAATGTACGCTTCGCCGAAGGCATGTATAAAGGTTAATGGGACCTATTCTCCTCCTTTTGCGTTAGGAAGGGGTACAAGACAAGGTTGCCCTCTCTCGCCCCTGCTGTTCGCGCTCTTCTTAGAACCTTTTGCAGCTAGGATACGGCAACAGGGGGATATCAAAGGGATTCCTAGTGGAGAGGAACAATATAAAATCTCGCTGTTTGCGGACGATATATTGTTTTCAATCGCCTCACCACAATTGACCCTACCAATTCTGATCAGGGAGCTGGAGAGCTTTGGGGTTATCTCTGGTTTTAAAGTTAATATGACTAAATCAGAACTCTTGAACTTAACACTCACTGAGAGTCAGAAAGATAGTTTACAAGCCCACTTTCCTTTTAAGTGGGCAAAACAGGGGTTAAAATATCTGGGTATTACTTTACATGCGAACTGGACGAACTTATTCCAATTAAATTATGTGCCATTGATGGTTAAAATGAGTAGGGATCTTGAGATATGGAATCCCTACAGATTTACTTGGTTGGGCAGAGTGGCCACTATTAAAATGAATGTACTGCCCAGGTGGCTTTACCTATTTCAGACATTGCCAATTGACATACCAATGAAATTTCTGAAAAAATTACACACTAAGATTTTCCATTTTATCTGGAAACGGAGACCACCGCGTATCTCTCGACAGATATTATGGAACTCAAGAGAGCGGGGGGGCTTGGCGATCCTGAATTTCACTAGGCATTTTCAAGCTGCACAATTAAGAGTTATATATGAATGGAAAGAGGGACAGGAGATGAAGCAGTGGGCAAAGATTGAACAGGATTCGCATAAAGGGGAGCCCCTGTTACATAGAATATGGGGGTTGCCTTGGAAAATTTCTAATAAGGAAATGAGTAATCCCTTTACACGAGTTACAGCAAAAACATGGCAGAAATGTAGATCAAAACTGACTGGAGCTAACCCGATTACACCTCTCCTCCCCCTTGGCTTGTATAAAGACAATACATGGGTTTGCCAGGAGGGAAATAGACCAAATAGGTGGGGGAACTGGGGGGTCTGGCACTATGGGCAGGTGATGCGGGAACAGGGTATGTTACCGTTTGAGGAACTCCAGAGACTTTATGGCTTACCAGTAACGGAATTTTATTACTACCTGCAATTAAGACACTGTATTCAGGCATCACACCTGCATAAAGAGGTGACCCGAAAGAAGACGGCCTTTGAAGCAATGTGCAGTCCCAGCGTGGGAGCAAAAGGAGTTATATCCAACATATACATCTGGCTGTGGGATTCGACATCGATAGAGGCTCGTTTTCAGGGACAATGGGAAAAGGATTTATTATTACAATGGACATCTACTCAATGGAAGCAATGCTTCGAAAATTTGTCACAAAGATCTATTTCAACTAAAATAACGGAAACTAACTATAAAATTCTATCCAGATGGTATCTTACACCATATAAACTTCATAAAATATATCCCGCTCAGGGGGCACAGTGTTGGCGGAACTGTGGAGAAGAAGGGACTTTTTGCATATATGGTGGCTCTGTCCTAAAATTATACAGTACTGGAAACGAATTCAGATGTTGATTGGACAGCTGTTTCATACCCGGGTAGTATTATGCCCAGAGATAAACTTATTATCTGCATACCCGGATACCTGGACAGGACCCACGCGGACTTTGTTACATCAAATTCTTAGTACGGCTCGGCAAGAGCTGGCTGTGCATTGGAAATCAGAGAAGCTGCCCACAATTACTACTGTTACGCAGAGACTTTGGCAAATGCATTATTGGTATTACATTAGAGCTCAACACCAAGATAAGATGGATATCCATGTTTTGATATGGGAACCGTTCTTGCGGTGGTATAGGAATTACTAAAGGTGATTGAGTAAACACAGAGATAGGGGAGAGAAATCAGGATTGGGAACTGGGTCATTTGCTTCCTACCCCGGAAGGGAAACATGTGAGGGAGCATGGGGGAAGCGGCCCCACTGAGAATTATGGTGATGTCCCAAATGTGGAAGGCTTGGATGGATAGCTGTCAACGGGATATTAAAGATACCACATAGGAAGGGGAAGGGAAGGGAGGCGGGAGGAAAACAGAAAAGCCAAGGACACTATGGTATAATGTAGAAGGTTTATTGTACTTTGTGCATATTTACATGATGTATCAGAAACATTCCTGTTGTATTGTTTGTTTGGAAAGTGTCAATAAAAATTATATTAAAAAAAAAAAGAAATGTACAAATCATTTGAAAACTTGGTTCTAACAGTGAGAGAAACACATTTCACTGTTGCGGTCTGCACCGCTTCCCCTCTCTTCCCCGTGACCAGCGCCTACCTCCGCGTCTGGAGACGCCGCACTCCACGGTCTCCAGGACCCAAGGACGCGCTCAGTTCCATGTGGCATCCGCCATTTGCCTGTCTCTCTCACCGCGGCCTCGCGCGCGCGCGCGAGTACGGCCACTTTGAGCGCCCAGAACCTGGAAGTCAAGCCCCGCCTGCGCTGATGACGTCACGCTCCGAGACAGATATAACCGGCGTCCGGACATTCCCTCATCGCCTTGCAACGAGGTTCACTACAGTCTTGTAGTTCTGAGTTGCACTTCATCTTGCTGTGTTCCTGCCGCTGACCTTGGAGTTCCTGACTACGCTCTGCCTGCTGCCTGCCTCGACCCGGTTCGTTCCTGACTACGCTCTGCCTGCTGCCTGCCTCGACCCGATTCATCCCTGACTACGCTCTGCCTGCTGCCTGCCTCGACCCCGGTTCTTCCATGACCACGCTCTGTTGCCGCCTGCCTTTGATCCCGGCTCGTCTCTGTTCCTGCTTCAGCCTTCAGCCTTGCCTTCACCTGCTGGCTGTGGACCCCGCTCCAGGTTTCTACTTGCTCCTACTCACGCCTGCTCATTTAGAGACTCTATTATCTTTGGACTTCCTGGTTCTCTATTGCTGGACTCTCTCTCTAGTACCCAAGTCCCAAGGTGCCAGAACCCTACGGGCCGCTCCTGGGAGGTTCTGGGTACCCGGGTGAAGATCTTGTGCTAGACTCAATTACCATTGGTCTTCCTGGTTCTCTGTTACTGGACTCTCTCTCTGGTACCGAAGTCCCAAGGAGCCAGGACCCTACGGGCTCCTCCTGGGGGGTTCCTGGTTCCCGGGCAATCACCTGGTGAACACTTTGAGCCTTGGCTCCGCCTCCCGGCCTACCCCGCCTCTCGTGGTAGGTCGGCCCAAGGGTCCACTATTCCACAGCAGTAACCAACTGCAACAGTTTGCAAGGCCATGGACTCGGTGGAGACCCCGAGCCTTCAGGCCATCCCGGGAATGGCTCAACGCCTCCAGCAGCAGCAACACTGCATAGACACCCTAGCAGCCACCGTAGAACAATTGGTTGCCCAGCTAGAGGTTTCTGCTCAGGAGTCACGTCAGGCATCCACTGTCTCTACTGCCTCAGTTACGCAGCTACCTACGCGTCCCCGGTATGCCGGGGACAGCAAGTCCTGCCGAGGGTTTTTAAACCAGTGTCAAGTACGGTTTACCCTTCTGCCGGCCCAATTCCCTTCTGACGCAGAGAAAGTGGCGTTCATATTTTCACTCCTGGACGGTAAGGCCCTTAACTGGGCTTCACCCTTGTGGGAACGCTGGGACTCTATGCTACAGAATCTGGAGGAGTTTCTCCTCAATTTTCGGCTTGCCTTCGACGACCCGGCACGCCTAAGTGCCGCAGCCTCAGAACTCCTGACCCTCCGGCAAGGAACACGCCCAGTGGCGGATTATGTTATCGAGTTCCGCACGCTAGCCATGGAGGTCGGTTGGCATGTCTGAAGGGCATCTTCCTTGAAGGACTATCCGGCCGAATCAAGGATGAGCTGGCAGGTCGAGACCTACCAGGGGACTTGAACGATCTCATTGACATAGCTGGTAGGGTGGACCGTCGTCTCCAGCAGCGAGATGAGATCCACTCGTCCCGCAGACCGCCTCCTCCGTCATCTACCACTTCTAGATCCCGGGCTCTCGGGGCTTCTCCTACTCCTGTGTCTAGTGGGGAACCCATGCAGGTCAGCAGATCTCCACTGACTCCTGAGGAAAAGAAGAGACGGCGTACGCTTGGCCTCTGCCTTTATTGTGGAGGCAAGGGGCATTTTCTCTTGACTTGCCCGGATCGTCCGGGAAACGCTCCTGCCTAGGCTATACTGAGGAGCTACACCTAGGCGCTTCCGGATCAGCTCCTCTGTGCACATTACCTGTAACCCTGAAGTATCCTGGAGGGGAACTCCAGGTCCCTGCGTTCATAGACTCAGGTGCAGAAGGGAACTTTATAGCGGCCGACCTGGTGGCCCAGCTCGCCCTCCCCACAGTGCAAAAGGTCCCTCCGCTGCGGATCTCATCCATCCGAGGCACTCTGCTCCCCAGGGCCATTACCTGCTCCACAGATCCCGTTACCCTACAAACCGGATTATTCCATTCGGAGCAGATCTCTTTGCTTGTCTTGGAGCGAGCGGTGCACCCCTTGGTTCTGGGGCTGCCGTGGCTCCACCTGCATTCGCCCCTAATACAATGGGATGACTTTTAGTTGGTTCGGTGGGGGCCAGCCTGCTTTGAACACTGCTTTCAACTTCCACATCCGCCTAGACCCCTGAACGTCTGCTCCTCCCAGCTGTTGCCTGAGCCATACCAGTCCGAGGATGTTTTCTCCAAGGAGATGGCAGAGCTTCTTCCTCAGCATCGGCCGTTTGACTGCCTCATTGACTTACTGCCCGGTACCACCCCGCCTCGCGGCCGAGTGTACCCTCTGTCTTTACCCGAGACCAAGGCCATGTCGCAGTATGTGACGGAGAACTTGGCCAAAGGGTTCATCCGGCCCTCTCGCTCTCCTGCAGGCGCCGGCTTCTTCTTCGTGGCTAAGAAGGACGGTTCTCTCCGGCCATGTATTGATTACCGGGGCTTGAACGCCATTACCAAGCGGGATCGTTACCCACTCCCGTTGATCCCGGAGCTGCTGGACCGCCTTCAGGGTGCCCGTGTGTTTACCAAGCTGGGCCTCAGGGGGGCCTACAACCTGGTACGTATCCATCCTGGGGACGAGTGGAAGACGACGTTCAACACCAGGGACGGGCATTACGAGTATCTTGTAATGCCCTTCGGACTCTGCAACGCCCCAGCCATCTTCCAACATCTCATGAATGAGGTTCTACGAGACTTCCTGAACACTCATGTTATAGTATACCAAGATGATGTACTCATCTTCTCAAAGGATTTGGATTCCCATCGTCATCACGTCCTCCGGGAGAACCGCCTTTATGCCAAGATGGAAAAGTGCACCTTTGAGGCTGAATCCCTGCCTTTTCTAGGTTATATTATCTCCTCAACGGGCTTCCGCATGGATCCAGAGAAGGTAGCGGCCATCACTCAGTGGCCTCAACCCAAGGGGCTCAAGGCCCTCCAGAGATTTTTGGGCTTCGCTAATTTCTATAGACACTTCATTCCAGGCTACTCTCACCAGGTGGCTCCACTCACAGCTCTGACCCGCAAGGGCGCCGACGCCAGGAACTGGCCTGACGCCGCTGTTACAGCTTTCGCTGATTTAAAGGAAGCCTTCCTTTCCGACGTTTGCTTCCGACACCCGGACCCCTCCAAGCCCTTCATAGTGGAGGTCGACGCCTCCAGTATCGCCGTGGGAGCCGTGCTGAGTCAGCATTCGGACTCCGGACAACTCCTACCCTGCTCCTACTTCTTGAGGAGGTTTTCCCCCACTGAGAACAACTACTCCATTGGGGACAAGGAGTTATTGGCTATTAAGCTCGCCCTGGAAAAATGGAGGCAGTGGCTCGAGGGGGCGTTACATACCACCACGGTATATACCGATCATAAGAACCTTGAGTTTCTGTCCCAGGCCCAACGTTTGAATCCCTGCCAGGCCCGCTGGGCCTTGTTCTTTAGCCGATTCAACTTCATCCTACAGTACTGACCGGCAGCAAAAAACGTCCGAGCGGATGCTCTCTCCCGGACATCATGTAACGAAGGGGATCAAGAACAGTCTCACTTCATCCTGGACCCGAGTAAGGTCCGTCTATCAGCCCTGACGGTCCTCGCCCAGGATAGGACCGTAGTTCCTCGCAGGGATCGCCTCACAGCGCTACGATGGGCTCACGACTCCCTCGTCGGAGGGTATGCCGGGCGTGAGAGAACAATGGAGCTCCTCAACCGATTTTATTGGTGGCCCAACCTCCGGCGGGATGTCACCACTTATGTGAGGTCTTGTCCTACCTGCGTTCGTCAAAAACCCAGCCCAGGTTCCCCATGTGGTCTCCTTCAGCTCTTACCAATACCCACCGAACCCTGGACACATCTGGCCACAGATTTTGTGGTAGACTTGCCTCCATCTAGCGGCCATACAGTAATCTGGGTCACTGTAGACCGCTTTTCGAAAATGGTGCACTTGATCCCTCTACCTAAGCTCCCATCAGCTCCCGAACTGGCCCTTCTCTTCACTCAGCACATTTTTAGGCTACACGGCCTTCCCCAAGATGTCGTCTCCGACCGAGGTCCCCAGATTGTGGCACGTTACTGGAGAGCCCTTTGTAAGTGCTTCAAGGTGAAACTTAACTTCTCCACGGCCTTTCACCCGCAGAGCAACGGGCAAACCGAGCGGATGAATCGGACCCTAAAGTCCTACCTCCGGTCTTTCGTGAATGAGAGACAGGATAATTGGTCTGAACTATTGCCCTGGGCCGAGTTCGCCTACAATAATCAGGCTCACGCGGCTAGTGGCAGGTCTCCATTTCAAGTGGTGTACGGGAAGCCCTTAAGACCACCACTCCCTCTCGACACTTCCAGCGCTTCACCTGCTGCCCAAGTCACAGCACAGCAGCTGCGGGCACTGTGGCATGGAACCCAGCGCAAACTGTGCCGTGCAGCCGCCTCCGCCAAGCAATGGCCGATCGCCACCGACGGCCAGCTCCAGCCTACCAGCCAGGAGATTGGGTGTGGCTCAACACCAGGAATATCCATCTCCGCCTTCCATCACGAAAATTTGCACCCCGGATCTGCGGTCCCTTCCGGGTAGCTGAGAGAGTGGGCCTAGTATCCTATCGACTGAGACTGCCGTCCACCCTACGGATCCATGACGTCTTTCATGTATCCCTGCTCAAACCCGTGGTCCTTTCACGCTTCCACCGCACACCTCCGGATCCCACCTCTGCACCCATAGATGATGATCCTACGTATCAGGTAGGAGAGGTTGTGGACATCCGTTTCCACAACTGCAGGTGGGAGTACCTCCTAGCCTGGGAGGGTTGCGGTGACAAGGATAATACATGGGAGCCCAGCCTTAACATCCTTGACAAGGATCTTCTGCAACAATTCCACCGGGACCATCCCGAAAAGCCCGGGCCTCTCAAGAGGGGCCGTAAAGGGGGGTACTGTTGCGGTCTGCAACGCTTCCCCTCTCTTCACCGTGACTAGCGCCTACCTCCGCGTCTGGAGATGCCGCACTCCGCGGTCTCCAGGACCCAAGGACGCGCTCAGTTCCATGTGGCATCCGCCATTTGCCTGTCTCTCTCACCGCGGCCTCGCGCGCGCGCGAGTACGGCCACTTTGAGCCCCCAGAACCCGGAAGTCAAGCCCCGCCTGCGCTGATGACGTCACGCTCCGAGACAGATATAACCGGCGTCCGGACATTCCCTCATCGCCTAGCAACGAGGTTCACTATAGTCTTGTAGTTCTGAGTTGCGCTTCGTCTTGCTGTGTTCCTGCCGCTGACCTTGGAGTTCCTGACTACACTCTGCCTGCTGCCTGCCTCGACCCGGTTCATTCCTGACTACGCTCTGCCTGCTGCCTGCCTCGACCCGGTTCGTCCCTGACTACGCTCTGCCTGCTGCCTGCCTCGACCCGGTTCGTCCCTGACTACGCTCTGCCTGCTGCCTGCCTCGACCCCGGTTCGTCCCTGACCACGCTCTGTTGCCGCCTGCCTTTGATCCCGGCTCGTCTCTGTTCCTGCTTCAGCCTTCAGCCTTGCCTTCACCTGCTGGCTGCAGACCCCACTCCAGGTTTCTACTTGCTCCTACTCACGCCTGCTCATTTAGAGACTCTATTATCTTTGGACTTCCTGGTTCTCTATTGCTGGACTCTCTCTCTAGTACCCAAGTCCCAAGGTGCCAGAACCCTAAGGGCCCCTCCTGGGGGGTTCTGGGTACCCGGGTGAAGATCTTGTGCTAGACTCAATTACCATTGGACTTCCTGGTTCTCTGTTATTGGACTCTCTCTCTGGTACCGAAGTCCCAAGGAGCCAGGACCCTACGGGCTCCTCCTGGGGGGTTCCTGGTTCCCGGGCAATCACCTGGTGAACACTTTGAGCCTTGGCTCCACCTCCCGGCCTACCCCGCCTCTCGTGGTAGGTCGGCCCAAGGGTCCACTATTCCACAGCAGTACCCAACTGCAACATTTCAGCATGAGAAAATCACTTTTGTATGTTTCACTCAAAACTTGCATTTTCTCCTAAGAAATGTACAAATCAGTTGAAAACTTGGTTCTAACATAGAAAGAAATACATTTCAGCATGAGAAAATCACTTTTGTATGTTTCACTCAAAACTTGAATTTTCTCCTAAGAAATGTACAAATTAGTTGAAAACTTGGCCCTAACAGTGAAAGAAACACATTTCAGCATGAGAAAATCACTTTTGTATGTTTCACTCAAAACTTGCACTTTCTCATCAGAAATGTACAAATCCATTGAAAACTTGGTTCTAAGAGTGAAATATATTTCATCATGAGAATATCACTTTTGTATGTTTCACTCAAAACTTGCATTTTCTCCTCAGAAATGTAGAAATCAGTTGAAAACTTGTTCCTAACACAGAAAGAAACACATTTCAGCATGAGAAAATCACTTTTGCATGTTTCACTCAAAACTTGCATTTTCTGCTCAGAAATGTACAAACCAGTTGAAAACTTGGTTCTAACAGTGAAAGAAACACATTTCAGCATGAGAAAATCACTTTTGTATGTTTCACTGAAAACTTGCATTTTCTCCTTAGAAATGTAGAAATCAGTTGAAAACTTGGTTCTAAAAGTGAAAGAAAAACATTTCAGCATGAGAAAATCACTTTTGTATGTTTCACTCAAAACTTGCATTCTCTCCTCAGAAATGTACAAATTAGTTGAAAACTTGGGCCTAACAGTGAGAGAAACTCATTTCAGCATGAGAAAATCACTTTTGTATGTTTCACTCAAAACTTGCATTTTCTGCTCAGAAATGTACAAATCCATTGAAAAATGGATTTAACAGTGAGAGAAACACATTTCAGTATGAGAAAATCACTTTTGTATGTTTCACTCAAAACTTGCATTCTCTCCTCAGAAATGTACAAATTAGTTGAAAACTTGGGCCTAACAGTGAGAGAAACTCATTTCAGCAAGAGAAAATCACTTTTGCATGTTTCACTCAAAACTTGCATTTTCTCCTCAGAAATGTACAAATCTCTTGAAAACTTGGTTCTAACAGTGAAACACATTTCAGCATGAGAAAATCACTTTTGTATGTTTCACTCAAAACTTGCATTTTCTCCTCAGAAATGTACAAATCCGATGAAAACTTGGTTCTAACAGTGAAAGAAACACATTTCAGCATGAGAAAATCACTTTTGTATGTTTCACTCAAAACCTGCATTTTCTCCTCAGAAATGTACAAATCCATTCAAAACTTGGTTCTAACAGTGAAACACATTTCAGTATGACAAAATCACTTTTGTATGTTTCACTCAAAAGTTGTATTTTCTCCTTAGAAATGTAGAAATCAGTTGAAAAATTGGTTCTAATAGTGAGGGAAACACATTTCAGCATGAGAAAATCATTTTTGCATGGTTCACTCAAAACTTGCATTTTCTCCTCAGAAATGTACAAATCCATTGAAAACTTGGTTCTAACAGTAAAAGAAAAACATTTCAGCATGAGAAAATCACTTTTGTATCTTTCACTCAAGACTTGCATTTTCTCCTCATAAATGTACAAATCAGTTGAAAACTTGTGAGTACACCGGCGGCTCAGGCTACTTCGGGCGCCTCCCCCTCGATCCCGGGGCCCCCCATTGTCTCGCTCCTCCCGTATCTCTCCGACTCGGGCGAGAGCGGGCCAGAGGCGGATGCTGGGCCTTGCCTCAGCCCTCCGTCTTCCGCCCCTCCCCCCCCCCTCCCAGGACCGGCCGTGAACGCACTAACTTTTACCTTTCTGGACCGCGAGCACGGCGCTCTGTCCAGTCCGGTTGCCGGATGCGCTGCCTTCCCACTGATACGTGCGGCTTCCGTTCCGACCGTTCGTGCCTGCCCGCGGGTGCCCCGTGGTACGCTCCACCCCCTAGTTATGCGATCCCCCCGGCCATCTGCACCTGCGCGTGAGCGCGGTCGTGGCGCTGCCCGTGGCTCTGCTGCCCGCACTAAGCCCCCCACTACCCCCCCCAGTGCGTCCGCGTGGCGCCGCCTGGCGTCCAATACTGCCGTTTCGGGCAGCAGGCGCCGAGGTGGTATGGCAACTGCCAGGCCTCGATCCCGACGCCCCCGGGAGAGCACGGCCAACAGGCCGCCCCTTCCCCCCAGGCACCCCCCTTCTCAGGCCGCCGCAGGTGCTCCTCTGCTGCCTGACGCCTTTACAGTCCCCGGCACCTCGATGCTCCCGGCCGGCCTCACAGCCCTTAGTGCCCCCATGCTTCCTGGGCCGTCCGCGGCCTCATGTGCCTCACAGCCTCCTGCGGCATTTACCAGCGCTCATGAAGCTGCTGCGGTGTCCGCCTTTCTAGAGCGGATGGCCAGGGCTGGATACGGGTTCGTCCCAGTCACCGAGTCTACACATAGGGACAGTCAAGGTTTCGGGACGTGGCACGCTGGACCTGCCCCCCCCCCCCCTCGGGCGGCCTACTGTTTCCTCGTGGTGAGGAGGTTGACGGTTTAAAAAGCGTTGGGCGGAGTCAGGACGGTCTTTATACAGGGGCCGCAGGGGCTGCGGTCCACACGGAGGACGAACGCCCGGGTCCGTCCCACCGAGAGGCATGGCGGGAACATGTGACAGCAGCCACTAGTGTTCTCGGTGGAGGTACATCGGCAGGAGTGTCCGGAGCAGGCGTTTGGAGCGGTGCTGTTGCCCAGGACGAGGTGGCTGCAGGTAAGGTTTTTCCCCCCCCAGGGGGTTCCGGGGGCAGGGTTCGGAGTAAGAGGTCTCGTCTCACCTCTCGTTCCCCTTCCTCCTCGTCGGCCTCTAGCTCTAGTGACCGCTCGGCGCGTCCGAGGTTAGCCGGAGACGAGGGTCCGAAATGCGATGTTGGTCATCCAGCTTTGGCATCCTTGACCGAATTATGGGAAGAGGTGCCCAGGCGGCTGGTCAAACGCATACGGAAACGGAAATTTGTGAACATTTTCAAGTTGTTGGAGGGTCGTCGGGGGGGAAAGAAAGGCTCCAAGAAAGCCAAGAAACGTACTAGGCAGCGAGGTTCTGGGCCTCGGATTGCCAAAAATATTGTTAACTGGGTCCGCGGTTTCCTTTGGTTAGCCAGCGTGGTTAGTCATTTTGATGCTTCCCAGTACGGCTCCTTACTTTCTTATGCGGATAGCATACTCGGCGCCTTTAAGGACTACGATGGTTGGGCTTGGCTCAACTACGACGAGAAGTTTCGCGACAAAATGGCGGGTAACAGGTTCATGTCCTGGGGCTCCCAGGATATTCATTTATGGCTCACGCAAATGACTAACAAAGGCGTGCAGTCCAACCGGAGTGGCCTGCGGGCGGGGGGAGCAGGTGCTCCGGCGCACCAGGATGCCACAGTTGTCGCGGCTGCTCAGTCCTTTCGGACCGGCCCCGGCAAAAAGCCAAATGAACCTGGGAGCAAAAGTTCGGGAGGAGGAGCTGACATCTGCTGGCGGTTCAATAAACTCACGTGTCTCTTTCCCGACTGCAAATTCCGGCATGCATGCACCACCTGTGGCGGAGCTCATTCCGCTCTGCGATGCACACAAGGACAAAGCGCTGGGGCCGGTAAAGGCGCCAAGTGATCGGGCCATTTTCAGCAAAGCCGATTCTCCGATCATCTTGGGGGCGCTGCTTGCGTCCTTACAACTTTACCCGGATCGTCGGGAGGCTCGGCTTCTTTCCGAGGGCTTTCGTCATGGTTTTCGTATTCCGTATGTGGGTCCAGGTTATGGGGGGCGGCCGAGGAATTCACGTTCAGCATCTCGGTTGGCTTCGGTGGTTAGGGACAAGTTGGCGGACGAAATCGCATTAGGCCGTATAGCTGGCCCCTTTTTCAGTCAGCCCTTTGACGTCATGCATCTGTCGCCATTGGCGGTTATCCCCAAGAAGGCGCCGGGCAAATTCCGGCTCATTCTTAACCTGTCGGCCCCGGATGGTTTGTCCGTCAACGACTTTATCCCTTCGCAGGCCTGTGCCGTTAAGTATGCCTCCTTTGACGATGCGGTCGCATTGGTTTGCGCTGCGGGTCCTGGGGCTCTCCTTGCAAAGGCTGACATCGAGTCCGCTTTTCGCTTGCTTCCCATTCACCCACTTAGTTTTCTGCTCCTCGGCTTTTACTTTGACGGTCACTACTTTGTGGATCGGTGCCTGCCCATGGGCTGTGCGATATCTTGTGCCTTTTTTGAGACCTTCAGTACATTCGTACATTGGGCCACGAACACGCACAACGCTTGCACGGCTTCCGTTCATTATTTAGATGATTTTCTTTTCGTAGGCCCGGGGAATGAAACATAGAAACATAGAAACATAGAAATGACGGCAGACCGAATGGCCCATCCAGTCTGCCCAGCAAGCCTCACACATTTTTTCTCTCATTCTTATCTGTTTCTCTTAGCTCCTTGTTCTATTCCCCTTCCACCCCCACCATTAATGTAGAGAGCAGTGATGGAGCTGCATCCAAGTGAAATATCTAGCTTGATTAGTTAGGGGTAGTAGGGGCAGTAACCGCCGCGATAAGCAAGCTACACCCATGCTTATTTGTTTTACCTAGACTATGTTGTACAGCCCTTGTTGGTTTGTTTGTTTTTTTTTCTCCCCTGCCGTTGAAGCAGAGAGCCATGCTGGATATGCATTGAAAGTGAAGTATCAGGCACATTTGGTTTGGGATAGTAACCGCCGTAACAAGCCAGCTACTCCTTGCTTTGTGATTGCGAATCCTTTTTTTCTTCACCCCTGTCGTTGAAGCTATGCAGGATATGCGTGAAGCATCAGTTTTTTGTTTTCTCATGCTGAAATGTGTTTCTTTCACTGTTAGAACCAGGTTTTCAATGGATTTGTACATTTCTGAGGATGAAATGCAAGTTTTGAGTGAAAGTAAGAAAAGTGATTTTCTCATTCTGAAATGTGTTTCTTTCACTGTTAGAACCAGGTTTTCAATGGATTTCTACATTTCTGAGGAGAAAATGCAAGTTTTGAGTGAAACATGCAAAAGTGATTTTCTCATGATGAAACACCAACAGAAAATGAAACAAAGTGTTCACACTTCCCAGGTCAGTAAAGGTCACTTAGGAATGAATATGTATGTATGTATTCCTATTGGCTGGCTGTGCTCTTATCTATTGATGTTACCAAGGCTAATACTGAGGTAATGGTTGGGGGGATGTGAAATGGAAACAGTTGGAAGCTTGACAAAAAAAGTAATGTAATGATCAGCACTCACGTGACTAGAACTTGTTTGTTTATTATTTTTGTTAGCAGGCACCTGAAATGCTAGTGCATGTTGAATTTGCCAATCACTGTGCATTTTAGAAAGGTGGTCCTGGCTGGAACTGTACACAGTTCAAATATATGTAATTGATTGTTGGTAAGTGTATTTTTTAAGTAGCCACACTGGCACAAGTATGTTTACTTTTCCTCCTACTTAACTCACTAGCTCAGCTTTGTAAGAAGGGCTTCTCTGCTTGTGTATTGTTTTTGTTTGGTGTGAGGAGAGCAGAAACATCAGATCTTTATTCAATCTACTACAGTCATCTCTTACAGTGCCCTATCCCTATTAATACCAGGAGTGTTGTGATCTTCCTGCACACAGTGCCCTAACCCTGATACCAGTCTGAGACAGCTCCCTCCCTGCATTACTAGTGAGAGGCTGGCTTCACAGACAGGGGGGAGCTGCCTGACCCTCACTCCTGACTTCCCCCATGTCCCAGCTAGTGAATGGTGTGTGGGTGAGGGGGGGGGGAGGATGGTGAAGTCTGAGACAGCTCCCTCCCTGCATTACTAGTGAGAGGCTGGCTTCACAGACAGGGGGGAGCTGCCTGACCCTCACTCCTGACTTCCCCCATGTCCCAGCTAGTGAATGGTGTGTGGGTGAGGGGGGGGGGGGGAGGATGGTGAAGTCTGAGACAGCTCCCTCCCTGCATTACTAGTGAGAGGCTGGCTTCACAGACAGGGGGGAGCTGCCTGACCCTCACTCCTGACTTCCCCCATGTCCCAGCTAGTGAATGGTGTGTGGGTGAGGGGGGGGGGGGAGGATGGTGAAGTCTGAGACAGCTCCCTCCCTGCATTACTAGTGAGAGGCTGGCTTCACAGACAGGGGGGAGCTGCCTGACCCTCACTCCTGACTTCCCCCATGTCCCAGCTAGTGAATGGTGTGTGGGTGAGGGGGGGGGGGAGGATGGTGAAGTCTGAGACAGCTCCCTCCCTGCATTACTAGTGAGAGGCTGGCTTCACAGACAGGGGGGAGCTGCCTGACCCTCACTCCTCCGGGGTATTGTGATCTTCCTGCACACAGTGCCCTATCCCTGATACCAGGGGTGTTGTGATCTTCCTGCATGCAGTGCCCCTGCCCTATCCCTATTAATACCAGGAGTGTTGTGATCTTCCTGCATGCAGTGCCCTATCCCTATTAATACCAGGAGTGTTGTGATCTTCCTGCATGCAGTGCCCTATCCCTGATACTGGGATGTGTGCAAGAAGATCACAACACCCCCGGTATCAGGAATAGGGCACTGTGTGCAGGAAGATCACAACACCCCCAGTATCAGGAATAGGGCACTGTGTGCAGGAAGATCACAACACCCCTGGTATTAGGGATAGGGCACTGTGTGCAGGAAGATCACAACACTCCTGGTATTAATAGGGATAGGGCACTGTGTGCAGGAAGATCACAATACCCCTGGTATCAGGGTTAGGGCACAAGTTCTAGTCACATTGACTGATCACATTACTTGTTTTGTCAAGCTACCAACTGTTTCCATTTCCCATCCCCCATATACTGTCAGTAGGAAACTTGGTAACATGAATAAATAAGAGGGCAGCCAATAGGAATACATATTCATTCCTAAACTGACCATAACTGACCTGAAAAGTGTCAAATTGTATCATTTTCAGTTAGTGCGCACTAACTCCCAGTTAGTGCGCACTAACTCCCGTTAGTGCGCACTAACTCGAGTTAGTGCGCACTAATCGGAAAAAACGATTTTTAACGATTTTTTAACTAAAAAATCGTGCCTAAGACGATTTTCTTGCCCTGCCACACGATTTCTATCGTTAAGACGATATGGAAAACGATTCACATCCCTAATTTTCAGCTCAGAAATGTACAAAACCATTGAAAACTTGGTTCTAACAGTGAAAGAAACACATTTCAGCATGAGAAAATCACTTTTGCATGTTTCACTCAAAACTTGCATTTTGTCCTCAGAAATGTACAAAACCATTGAAAACTTGGTTCTAACTGTGAAAGAACACATTTCAGCATGAGAAAATCACTTTTGCATGTTTCACTCAAAACTTGCATTTTCTGCTCAGAAATGTACAAAACCATTGAAAACTTGGTTCTAACTGTGAAAGAAACACATTTTAGCATGAGAAATTCACTTTTGCATGTTTCACTCAAAACTTGCATTTTCTGCTCAGAAATGTACAAATGCATTGAAAACCTGGTTCTAACAGTGAAAGAAACACATTTCAGCATGAGAAAATCACTTTTGCATGTTTCACTCAAAACTTGCATTTTGTCCTCAGAAATGTACAAAACCATTGAAAACTTGGTTCTAACTGTGAAAGAAACACATTTCAGCATGAGAAAATCACATTTGTATGTTTCACTCAAAACTTGCATTTTCTCCCCAGAAATGTACAAATGCATTGAAAACCTGGTTCTAACAGTGAAAGAAACACATTTCAGCATGAGAAAATCACTTTTGCATGTGCCACTCAAAACTTGCATTTTCTCCCCAGAAATGTACAAATGCATTGAAAACTTGGTTCTAACAGTGAAAGAAACACATTTCAGCATGAGAAAATCACTTTTGCATGTTTCACTCAAAACTTGCATTTTCTCCCCAGAAATGTCCAAATGCATTGAAAACTTGGTTCTAACAGTGAAAGAAACACATTTCAGCATGAGAAAATCACTTTTGCATGTTTCACTCAAACTTGCATTTTCTCCTCAGAAATGTACAAAACCATTGAAAACTTGGTTCTAACAGTGAAAGAAACACATTTCAGCATGAGAAAATCACTTTTGTTACTTTCACTCAAAACTTGCATTTTCTGCTCAGAAATGTACAAATGCATTGCAAACCTGGTTCTAACAGTGAAAGAACACATTTCAGCATGAGAAAATCACTTTTGCATGTTTCACTCAAAACTTGCATTTTCTCCTCAGAAATGTACAAAACCATTGAAAACTTGGTTCTAACTGTGAAAGAATACATTTCAGCATGAGAAATTCACTTTTGCATCTTTCACTCAAAACTTGCATTTTCAGCTCAGAAATGTACAAAACCATTGAAAACTTGGTTCTAACAGTGAAAGAAACACATTTCAGCATGAGAAAATCACTTTTGCATGTTTCACTCAAAACTTGCATTTTGTCCTCAGAAATGTACAAAACCATTGAAAACCTGGTTCTAACAGTGAAAGAAACACATTTCAGCATGAGAAAATCACTTTTGCATGTTTCACTCAAAACTTGCATTTTGTCCTCAGAAATGTACAAAACCATTGAAAACTTGGTTCTAACAGTGAAAGAAACACATTTCAGCATGAGAAATTCACTTTTGCATGTTCCACTCAAAACTTGCATTTTCTCCTCAGAAATGTACAAATGCATTGAAAACTTGGTTCTAACAGTGAAAGAAACACATTTCAGCATGAGAAAATCACTTTTGCATGTTTCACTCAAAACTTGCATTTTCTCCTCAGAAATGTACAAATGCATTGAAAACTTGGTTCTAACAGTGAAAGAAACACATTTCAGCATGAGAAAATCACTTTTGCATGTTTCACTCAAAACTTGCATTTTCTCCTCAGAAATGTACAAAACCATTGAAAACTTGGTTCTAACAGTGAAAGAAACACATTTCAGCATGAGAAAATCACTTTTGTTACTTTCACTCAAAACTTGCATTTTCTGCTCAGAAATGTACAAATGCATTGAAAACCTGGTTCTAACAGTGAAAGAAACACATTTCAGCATGAGAAAATCACTTTTGTTACTTTCACTCAAAACTTGCATTTTCTGCTCAGAAATGTACAAATGCATTGCAAACCTGGTTCTAACAGTGAAAGAACACATTTCAGCATGAGAAAATCACTTTTGCATGTTTCACTCAAAACTTGCATTTTCTCCTCAGAAATGTACAAAACCATTGAAAACTTGGTTCTAACAGTGAAAGAAACACATTTCAGCATGAGAAAATCACTTTTGCATGTTTCACTCAAAACTTGCATTTTGTCCTCAGAAATGTACAAAACCATTGAAAACTTGGTTCTAACTGTGAAAGAAACACATTTCAGCATGAGAAAATCACTTTTGCATGTTTCACTCAAAACTTGCATTTTCTGCTCAGAAATGTACAAAACCATTGAAAACTTGGTTCTAACTGTGAAAGAAACAAATTTTAGCATGAGAAATTCACTTTTGCATGTTTCACTCAAAACTTGCATTTTCTGCTCAGAAATGTACAAATGCATTGAAAACCTGGTTCTAACAGTGAAAGAAACACATTTCAGCATGAGAAAATCACTTTTGTAACTTTCACTCAAAACTTGCATTTTCTGCTCAGAAATGTACAAATGCATTGAAAACCTGGTTCTAACAGTGAAAGAAACACATTTCAGCATGAGAAAATCACTTTTGCATGTTTCACTCAAAACTTGCATTTTGTCCTCAGAAATGTACAAAACGATTGAAAACTTGGTTCTAACTGTGAAAGAACACATTTCAGCATGAGAAAATCACTTTTGCATGTTTCACTCAAAACTTGCATTTTCTGCTCAGAAATGTACAAAACCATTGAAAACTTGGTTCTAACTGTGAAAGAAACAAATTTTAGCATGAGAAATTCACTTTTGCATGTTTCACTCAAAACTTGCATTTTCTGCTCAGAAATGTACAAATGCATTGAAAACCTGGTTCTAACAGTGAAAGAACACATTTGAGCATGAGAAAATCATTTTTGCATGTTTCACTCAAAACTTGCATTTTCTCCCCAGAAATGTCCAAATGCATTGAAAACTTGGTTCTAACAGTGAAAGAAACACATTTCAGCATGAGAAAATCACTTTTGCATGTTTCACTCAAAACTTGCATTTTGTCCTCAGAAATGTACAAAACCATTGAAAACCTGGTTCTAACAGTGAAAGAAACACATTTCAGCATGAGAAAATCACTTTTGCATGTTTCACTCAAAACTTGCTTTTTGTCCTCAGAAATGTACAAAACCATTGAAAACTTGGTTCTTACAGTGAAAGAAACACATTTCAGCATGAGAAATTCACTTTTGCATGTTCCACTCAAAACTTGCATTTTCTCCCCAGAAATGTACAAATGCATTGAAAACTTGGTTCTAACAGTGAAAGAAACACATTTCAGCATGAGAAAATCACTTTTGCATGTTTCACTCAAAACTTGCATTTTCTCCTCAGAAATGTACAAAACCATTGAAAACTTGGTTCTAACAGTGAAAGAAACACATTTCAGCATGAGAAAATCACTTTTGTTACTTTCACTCAAAACTTGCATTTTCTGCTCAGAAATGTACAAATGCATTGAAAACCTGGTTCTAACAGTGAAAGAAACACATTTCAGCATGAGAAAATCACTTTTGCATGTTTCACTCAAAACTTGCATTTTCTCCTCAGAAATGTACAAAACCATTGAAAACTTGGTTCTTAACGTTGCAACGCCCACCAGCACCTCTCAACCCTCGTCCCGGCATCTACTGCTCGTTCTCAATTTCCTTGTTAACCCCGGTACTGCATCATTAACTCAGACTGACACCTTCTTTGGTATATAAATGGCCACAGCTTTTATTTAACATACAAAATAACTGTCGTGGATAACCCGGGCCGGTGGCTTGTAAATCCCGCAGCCCGCCTCCGTAACCTAGCAAGGCTGCCTGTCACTCTGTCTGCCCCCCGCCGTGCTCCTAGCAAGGGGGCCATCACTTTTTGCCTTCCGGCGCCACCGGCTACGTGCCGTTACGTGGTGACACCAGCACCACTTCCGATTCTTGCCCAACCGGCCCGGTACCCGCCAAAACACGAGGTAGGGAGACCCTTGCCTCGTGTCCCCCATAAAAATATTAAGCTGTGGCCGTTTTACTTTGCTATCTCCTCTATGGCGTCCTGTAATGTGACATTAAATATGTCGTGTCCGATGTCGGATAAGTGTATCTTATCCGGCCGGAACAACCCCATGGACATATCGTCCGCCCACGTATGTTTTATCTGTTTTCCCCCTACTTTCTGTATCCACGCCCCGATTTGCCTGTTCAACTTTTTTCTCCCGCGGCCCCACAGTTTTGACTCCGTGTATTTTGGTCTAGGGATGATGTCTGACCAGCATACGATCGCCCTTGGGTAAAGTTCCATTATTTTTGTTATGTCACCTTTTATCCATCTAATCAATCGTATACCAGTTACTGTGTTTAAATCGTTTCCTCCCAGATGTAGGATGATAATGTTGGGCGGAGCTCGCATTTTCTTCCGGTGCTGTAGGAGAGGCAGCAATTGCTCCCACTGCATGCCTGGCGTCCCTAACCATTCGATACGCCAGTTCCTTGGTGCCATGCCCAAGTGTGTTCCATATGGCCGGTTGCTTGCTCGCTTTGCCGCCCATCGGACGTATGAATGCCCGATAATCCACACCATCTTTGTTCCTTGCTGCTCTTCTGCAAGAAACAATTGACAATGCATGTTAATGTGGGGAAAATCACGGCTTGTTGTCCGACCCCACCTTGTCGAGGCGGACATATAAATTGACCACGCTAGATTTCCACCGGCCAATTTTTTTGATGTCTTCTGTTTGTAACCCTGCTTGCGCCGCGCTTGTAGCGGCGCCGATCCGGAAGGAATGAGTTGTGAACTTCTTTGGGTCTAATTTCATCTCTATTACCGCTGCTCTTAATACCGCGGAGAATTGGAACCTGGTGAGTGGGGAACTATCCTCGTGAATCAGTAGGTGTGTTCCGCCCTTCGGCCGTATCCTCATATAGTTTTCGAAGTTGCGTAGTGGGCAGGTTGCGCACTTTGGTACTGCTGCGAGCGACAGCGATATGCCTCGCCCTTCTTGATCCGTTTTTGATTTCGGTATGGTGATGATTATTTTTTTGTGATTGTATTGCACGCTATCTCGCCGCATTCCGGTCTCTCCGTTGTCTTTCTTGTTGTTCGCTACTAATTCGCTGATTCGGAATGCTCCAAAGAATGCCAGTGGGAAGGCCAGGCGGAAAAGCGCTATCTCGAATGGAGAGGAGCAGGTGACCGGTAAACGTTCCGATAATGTCCTCAACATGTTGTGTGTAATGGGGTGCCTGTTATCCCTGTTTGGGATGGCTTGTCTGGCCCATCCTGACATTAACTTTTTGATGAGAAATGACTTGGTGGGATCGCCCCAACCGCGTGCCTTGGAGAAGAATGCGAAACCGGCCATGTTTTTTGCCACCGCGTTTCGTGTGATGCCGGCCTCCTTGGATGCCACGATGAAGTCGACCATGAGGTCTCCGCTGATGGGACCTGATTGCCATCCGTTCTCATTCAAGAACTTGACCACCGTTTCGTAACCTCGGCGGTATGCGTTCCATGTGGATGTCGCTAGTGATCTGCGTATTAACTCCTGCGTACCTGTCGACCAATGTTCCATAAGCTTGTCGGCATCACTGTTCCCTCTTTGTCTGCTGTCGGCACCTGCTTGTGAAACAAATTCAACTTATCACGTGATAGCGAATCCGCTGCGCCATTATTTATACCTGGCACGTGCTTAGCGCGTAAAGTAATGTTATTCCGCAGCGCTTCCAGTACAATTTCCCTTAATAAGGTGACTACGGCAGGGCACTTGGCTGATTGTGCGTTTAATACCTGGACGACGGCCTTGTTATCAGTCCAGAATATTATGTGTTTATTTCTGATCCTTTCGCACCAGAGTACCAGCGTCACCCAGATTGGGAAGAGTTCCAGAAAAGTTATGAGAAATTCACTTTTGTTACTTTCACTCAAAACTTGCATTTTCTGCTCAAAAATGTACAAATGCATTGAAAACCTGGTTCTAACAGTGAAGGAAACACATTTCAGCATGAGAAAATCACTTTTGTGTCTTTCACTCACAACTTGCATTTTCTCCTCATAAATGTACAAATCAGTTGAAAACTTGATTCTAACAGTGAAAGAAACACATTTGAGCATGAGAAAATCACTTTTGTTACTTTCACTCAAAACTTGCATTTCCTCCTCAGAAATGTACGAAACCATTGAAAACTTGGTTCTAACTGTGAAAGAAACACATTTTAGCATGAGAAAATCACTTTTGTTACTTTCACTCAAAACTTGCATTTTCTCCTCAGGAATCTATAAAACAGTTGAAAACTTGGTTCTAACAGTGAAAGAAACACATTTGAGCATGAGAAAATAACTTTTGCATGTTTCACTCAAAACTTCCATTTTCTCCTCAGAAATGTACAAAACCATTGAAAACTTGGTTCTAACAGTGAAAGAAACACATTTCAGCATGAGAAAATCACTTTTGTTACTTTCACTCAAAACTTGCATTTTCTCCTCAGAAATGTACAAATCCATTGAAAACCTGGTTCTAACAGTGAAAGAAACACATTTCAGCATGAGAAAATCACTTTTGCATGTCTTTCACTCAAAACTTGCATTTTCTCCTCAGAAATGTACAAAAACCATTGAAAACTTGGTTCTAACAGTGAAAGAAACACATTTCAGCATGAGAAAATCACTTTTGCATGTTTCACTCAAAACTTGCATTTTCTCCTCAGAAATGTACAAAACCATTGAAAACTTGGTTCTAACAGTGAAAGAAACACATTTCAGCATGAGAAAATCACTTTTGTATGCTTTCACTCAAAACTTGCATTTTCTCCTCAGAAATGTACAAAACCATTGAAAACTTGGTTCTAACAGTGAAAGAAACACATTTCAGCATGAGAAAATCACTTTTGCATGTTTCACTCAAAACTTGCATTTCTCCTCAGAAATGTACAAAACCATTGAAAACTTGGTTCTAACAGTGAAAGAAACACATTTCAGCATGAGAAAATCACTTTTGCATGTTCACTCAAAACTTGCATTTTCTCCTCAGAAATGTACAAAACCATTGAAAACTTGGTTCTAACAGTGAAAGAAACACATTTCAGCATGAGAAAATCACTTTTGTTACTTTCACTCAAAACTTGCATTTTCTCCTCAGAAATGTACAAAATCCATTGAAAACCTGGTTCTAACAGTGAAAGAAACACATTTCAGCATGAGAAAATCACTTTTGCATGTTTCACTCAAAACTTGCATTTTCTCCTCAGAAATGTACAAAGCCATTGAAAACTTGGTTCTAACAGTGAAAGAAACACATTTCAGCATGAGAAAATCACTTTTGTGTCTTTCACTCAAAACTTGCATTTTCTCCTCAGAAATGTACAAATCAGTTGAAAACTTGGTTCTAACAGTGAAAGAAACACATTTCAGCATGAGAAAATCACTTTTGTACTGTTTCACTCAAAACTTGCATTTTCCTCCTAAGAAATGTAGAAAACCATTGAAAACTTGGTTCTAACATGTGAAAGAAACACATTTCAGCATGAGAAAATCACTTTTGTACTTTCACTCAAAACTTGCATTTTCTCCTCAGAAATGTACAAAACCATTGAAAACTTGGTTCTAACAGTGAAAGAAACACATTTCAGCATGAGAAAATCACTTTTGTACTGTTCACTCAAAACTTGCATTTTCTCCTCAGAAATGTACAAAACCATTGAAAACTTGGTTCTAACAGTGAAAGAAACACATTTCAGCATGAGAAAATCACTTTTGCATGTTTCACTCAAAACTTGCATTTTCTGCTCAGAAATGTACAAATCCATTGAAAACCTGGTTCTAACAGTGAAAGAAACACATTTCAGCATGAGAAAATCACTTTTGTGTCTTTCACTCAAAACTTGCATTTTCTCCTCAGAAATGTACAAATCAGTTGAAAACTTGGTTCTAACAGTGAAAGAAACACATTTCAGCATGAGAAAATCACTTTTGCATGTTTCACTCAAAACTTGCATTTCCTCCTCAGAAATGTACAAAACCATTGAAAACTTGGTTCTAACAGTGAAAGAAACACATTTCAGCATGAGAAAATCACTTTTGTTACTTTCACTCAAAACTTGCATTTTCTCCTCAGAAATGTAGAAATCAGTTGAAAACTTGGTTCTAACAGTGAAAGAAACACATTTCAGCATGAGAAAATCACTTTTGCATGTTTCACTCAAAACTTGCATTTTCCCCTCAGAAATGTACAAACCATTGAAAACTTGGTTCTAACAGTGAAAGAAACACATTTCAGCATGAGAAAATCACTTTTGTTACTTTCACTCAAAACTTGCATTTTCTGCTCAGAAATGTACAAATCCATTGAAAACCTGGTTCTAACAGTGAAAGAAACACATTTCAGCATGAGAAAATCACTTTTGCATGTCTTTCACTCAAAACTTGCATTTTCTCCTCAGAAATGTACAAAACCATTGAAAACTTGGTTCTAACAGTGAAAGAACACATTTCAGCATGAGAAAATCACTTTTGCATGTTTCACTCAAAACTTGCATTTTCTCCTCAGAAATGTACAAAACCATTGAAAACTTGGTTCTAACTGTGAAAGAAACACATTTCAGCATGAGAAAATCACTTTTGTTACTTTCACTCAAAACTTGCATTTTCTCCTCAGAAATGTACAAAACCATTGAAAACTTGGTTCTAACAGTGAAAGAAACACATTTCAGCATGAGAAAATCACTTTTGTTACTTTCACTCAAAACTTGCATTTTCTGCTCAGAAATGTACAAATCCATTGAAAACCTGGTTCTAACAGTGAAAGAAACACATTTCAGCATGAGAAAATCACTTTTGTGTCTTTCACTCAAAACTTGCATTTTCTCCTCAGAAATGTACAAATCAGTTGAAAACTTGATTCTAACAGTGAAAGAAACACATTTCAGCATGAGAAAATCACTTTTATTACTTTCACTCAAAACTTGCATTTTCTCCTCAGGAATCTATAAAACAGTTGAAAACTTGGTTCTAACAGTGAAAGAAACACATTTGAGCATGAGAAAATCACTTTTGCATGTTTCACTCAAAACTTGCATTTCCTCCTCAGAAATGTACAAAACCATTGAAAACTTGGTTCTAACTGTGAAAGAAACACATTTCAGCATGAGAAAATCACTTTTGTATCTTTCACTCAAAACTTGCATTTTCTCCTCAGGAAATCTATAAAACAGTTGAAAACTTGGTTCTAACAGTGAAAGAAACACATTTCAGCATGAGAAAATCACTTTTGCATGTTTCACTCAAAACTTGCATTTCCTCCTCAGAAATGTACGAAACCATTGAAAACTTGGTTCTAACTGTGAAAGAAACACATTTCAGCATGAGAAAATCACTTTTGTACTTTCACTCAAAACTTGCATTTTCTCCTCAGAAATGTACAAATCCATTGAAAACTTGGTTCTAACAGTGAAAGAAACACATTTCAGCATGAGAAAATCACTTTTGTGTCTTTCACTCAAAACTTGCATTTTCTCCTCAGAAATGTACAAATCAGTTGAAAACTTGGTTCTAACAGTGAAAGAAACACATTTCAGCATGAGAAAATCACTTTTGCATGTTTCACTCAAAACTTGCATTTTCCCCTCAGAAATGTACAAAACCATTGAAAACTTGGTTCTAACAGTGAAAGAAACACATTTCAGCATGAGAAAATCACTTTTGTTACTTTCACTCAAAACTTGCATTTTCTCCTCAGAAATGTACAAACCATTGAAAACTTGGTTCTAACAGTGAAAGAAACACATTTCAGCATGAGAAAATCACTTTTGCATGTTTCACACAAAACTTGCATTTTCCCCTCAGAAATGTACAAATCCATTGAAAACGTGGTTCTAACAGTGAAAGAAACACATTTCAGCATGAGAAAATCACTTTTGTTACTTTTCTCTCAAAACTTGCATTTTCTCCTCAGAAATGTACAAATCCATTGAAAACCTGGTTCTAACAGTGAAAGAAACACATTTCAGCATGAGAAAATCACTTTTGCATGTTTCACTCAAAACTTGCATTTTCTCCTCAGAAATGTACAAAACCATTGAAAACTTGGTTCTAACAGTGAAAGAAACACATTTCAGCATGAGAAAATCACTTTTGCATGTTTCACTCAAAACTTGCATTTTCTCCTCAGAAATGTACAAACCATTGAAAACTTGGTTCTAACAGTGAAAGAAACACATTTCAGCATGAGAAAATCACTTTTGCTGTACTTCACTCAAAACTTGCATTTTCTCCTCAGAAATGTACAAAACCATTGAAAACTTGGTTCTAACAGTGAAAGAAACACATTTCAGCATGAGAAAATCACTTTTGCATGTTTCACTCAAAACTTGCATTTTCTCCTCAGAAATGTACAAAACCATTGAAAACTTGGTTCTAACAGTGAAAGAAACACATTTCAGCATGAGAAAATCACTTTTGCATGTTTCACTCAAAACTTGCATTTTCTCCTCAGAAATGTACAAAACCATTGAAAACTTGGTTCTAACAGTGAAAGAAACACATTTCAGCATGAGAAAATCACTTTTGCATGTTTCACTCAAAACTTGCATTTTCTCCTCAGAAATGTACAAAACCATTGAAAACTTGGTTCTAACAGTGAAAGAAACACATTTCAGCATGAGAAAATCACTTTTGTACTTTCACTCAAAACTTGCATTTTCTCCTCAGAAATGTACAAAACCATTGAAAACTTGGTTCTAACAGTGAAAGAAACACATTTCAGCATGAGAAAATCACTTTTGCATGTTTCACTCAAAACTTGCATTTTCTCCTCAGAAATGTACAAAACCATTGAAAACTTGGTTCTAACAGTGAAAGAAACACATTTCAGCATGAGAAAATCACTTTTGTATGCTTTCACTCAAAACTTGCATTTTCACCTCAGAAATGTACAAAACCATTGAAAACTTGGTTCTAACAGTGAAAGAAACACATTTCAGCATGAGAAAATCACTTTTGCATTACTTTCACTCAAAACTTGCATTTTCTCCTCAGAAATGTACAAACCATTGAAAACTTGGTTCTAACTGTGAAAGAAACACATTTCAGCATGAGAAAATCACTTTTGCATGTTTCACTCAAAACTTGCATTTTCTGCCTCAGAAATGTACAAATCCATTGAAAACTTGGTTCTAACAGTGAAAGAAACACATTTCAGCATGAGAAAATCACTTTTGCATGTCTTCACTCAAAACTTGCATTTTCTCCTCAGAAATGTACAAACCATTGAAAACTTGGTTCTAACAGTGAAAGAAACACATTTCAGCATGAGAAAATCACTTTTGCATGTTTCACTCAAAACTTGCATTTTCTCCTCAGAAATGTACAAAACCATTGAAAACTTGGTTCTAACAGTGAAAGAAACACATTTCAGCATGAGAAAATCACTTTTGTATCTTTCACTCAAAACTTGCATTTTCTCCTCAGAAATGTACAAATCATTGAAAACTTGGTTCTAACAGTGAAAGAAACACATTTCAGCATGAGAAAATCACTTTTGCATGTTTCACTCAAAACTTGCATTTTCTCCTCAGAAATGTACAAAACCATTGAAAACTTGGTTCTAACAGTGAAAGAAACACATTTCAGCATGAGAAAATCACTTTTGTTACTTTCACTCAAAACTTGCATTTTCTGCTCAGAAATGTACAAATCCATTGAAAACCTGGTTCTAACAGTGAAAGAAACACATTTCAGCATGAGAAAATCACTTTTGCATGTTTCACTCAAAACTTGCATTTTCTCCTCAGAAATGTACAAAACCATTGAAAACTTGGTTCTAACAGTGAAAGAAACACATTTCAGCATGAGAAAATCACTTTTGCATGTTTCACTCAAAACTTGCATTTTCTCCTCAGAAATGTACAAAACCATTGAAAACTTGGTTCTAACAGTGAAAGAAACACATTTCAGCATGAGAAAATCACTTTTGCATGTTTCACTCAAAACTTGCATTTTCTCCTCAGAAATGTACAAAACCATTGAAAACTTGGTTCTAACAGTGAAAGAAACACATTTCAGCATGAGAAAATCACTTTTGCATGCTTCACTCAAAACTTGCATTTTCTCCTCAGAAATGTACAAAACCATTGAAAACTTGGTTCTAACAGTGAAAGAAACACATTTCAGCATGAGAAAATCACTTTTGCATGTTTCACTCAAAACTTGCATTTTCTCCTCAGAAATGTACAAAACCATTGAAAACTTGGTTCTAACAGTGAAAGAAACACATTTCAGCATGAGAAAATCACTTTTGCATGATTTCACTCAAAACTTGCATTTTCTCCTCAGAAATGTACAAACCATTGAAAACTTGGTTCTAACAGTGAAAGAAACACATTTCAGCATGAGAAAATCACTTTTGCATGTTTCACTCAAAACTTGCATTTCCTCCTCAGAAATGTACAAAACCATTGAAAACTTGGTTCTAACTGTGAAAGAAACACATTTCAGCATGAGAAAATCACTTTTGTTACTTTCACTCAAAACTTGCATTTTCTCCTCAGAAATGTATAAAACCATTGAAAACTTGGTTCTAACAGTGAAAGAAACACATTTCAGCATGAGAAAATCACTTTTGCATGTTTCACTCAAAACTTGCATTTTCTCCTCAGAAATGTACAAAACCATTGAAAACTTGGTTCTAACAGTGAAAGAAACACATTTCAGCATGAGAAAATCACTTTTGCTATTTTCACTCAAAACTTGCATTTTCTCCTCAGAAATGTACAAAACCATTGAAAACTTGGTTCTAACAGTGAAAGAAACACATTTCAGCATGAGAAAATCACTTTTGAGTCTTTCACTCAAAACTTGCATTTCTCCTCAGAAATGTACAAAACCATTGAAAACTTGGTTCTAACAGTGAAAGAAACACATTTCAGCATGAGAAAATCACTTTTGCATGTTTCACTCAAAACTTGCATTTCCTCCTCAGAAATGTACAAAACCATTGAAAACTTGGTTCTAACTGTGAAAGAAACACATTTCAGCATGAGAAAATCACTTTTGTTCATTTCACTCAAAACTTGCATTTTCTCCTCAGAAATGTATAAAACCAGTTGAAAACTTGGTTCTAACAGTGAAAGAAACACATTTCAGCATGAGAAAATCACTTTTGCATGTTTCACTCAAAACTTGCATTTTCTCCTCAGAAATGTACAAATCCATTGAAAACTTGGTTCTAACTGTGAAAGAAACACATTTCAGCATGAGAAAATCACTTTTGTTACTTTCACTCAAAACTTGCATTTTCTGCTCAGAAATGTACAAATCCATTGAAAACCTGGTTCTAACAGTGAAAGAAACACATTTCAGCATGAGAAAATCACTTTTGCATGTCTTTCACTCAAAACTTGCATTTTCTCCTCAGAAATGTACAAAACCATTGAAAACTTGGTTCTAACAGTGAAAGAAACACATTTCAGCATGAGAAAATCACTTTTGCATGTTTCACTCAAAACTTGCATTTTCTCCTCAGAAATGTACAAAACCATTGAAAACTTGGTTCTAACAGTGAAAGAAACACATTTCAGCATGAGAAAATCACTTTTGTACTTTCACTCAAAACTTGCATTTTCCTCCTCAGAAATGTACAAAACCATTGAAAACTTGGTTCTAACAGTGAAAGAAACACATTTCAGCATGAGAAAATCACTTTTGCATGTTTCACTCAAAACTTGCATTTTCTCCTCAGAAATGTACAAAACCATTGAAAACTTGGTTCTAACAGTGAAAGAAACACATTTCAGCATGAGAAAATCACTTTTGCATGTTTCACTCAAAACTTGCATTTTCTCCTCAGAAATGTACAAAACCATTGAAAACTTGGTTCTAACAGTGAAAGAAACACATTTCAGCATGAGAAAATCACTTTTGCATGTTTCACTCAAAACTTGCATTTTCTCCTCAGAAATGTACAAACCATTGAAAACTTGGTTCTAACAGTGAAAGAAACACATTTCAGCATGAGAAAATCACTTTTGTTACTTTCACTCAAAACTTGCATTTCTCCTCAGAAATGTACAAAACCATTGAAAACTTGGTTCTAACAGTGAAAGAAACACATTTCAGCATGAGAAAATCACTTTTGCATGTTTCACTCAAAACTTGCATTTTCTCCTCAGAAATGTACAAAACCATTGAAAACTTGGTTCTAACAGTGAAAGAAACACATTTCAGCATGAGAAAATCACTTTTGCATGTTTCACTCAAAACTTGCATTTTCTCCTCAGAAATGTACAAAACCATTGAAAACTTGGTTCTAACAGTGAAAGAAACACATTTCAGCATGAGAAAATCACTTTTGCATGTTTCACTCAAAACTTGCATTTTCTGCTCAGAAATGTACAAAACCATTGAAAACTTGGTTCTAACTGTGAAAGAAACACATTTCAGCATGAGAAATCACTTTTGCATGTTTCACTCAAAACTTGCATTTTCTGCCCAGAAATGTACAAATGCATTGAAAACCTGGTTCTAACAGTGAAAGAAACACATTTCAGCATGAGAAAATCACTTTTGCATGTTTCACTCAAAACTTGCATTTTCTCCTCAGAAATGTACAAATGCATTGAAAACTTGGTTCTAACAGTGAAAGAAACACATTTCAGCATGAGAAAATCACTTTTGCATGTTTCACTCAAAACTTGCATTTTCTCCTCAGAAATGTACAAAACCATTGAAAACCTGGTTCTAACAGTGAAAGAAACACATTTCAGCATGAGAAAATCACTTTTGCATGTTTCACTCAAAACTTGCATTTTCTCCTCAGAAATGTACAAAACCATTGAAAACTTGGTTCTAACAGTGAAAGAAACACATTTCAGCATGAGAAAATCACTTTTGCATGTTTCACTCAAAACTTGCATTTTCTCCTCAGAAATGTACAAATCATTGAAAACTTGGTTCTAACAGTGAAAGAAACACATTTCAGCATGAGAAAATCACTTTTGCATGTTTCACTCAAAACTTGCATTTTCTCCTCAGAAATGTACAAAACCATTGAAAACTTGGTTCTAACAGTGAAAGAAACACATTTCAGCATGAGAAAATCACTTTTGTTACTTTCACTCAAAACTTGCATTTTCTGCTCAGAAATGTACAAATCCATTGAAAACCTGGTTCTAACAGTGAAAGAAACACATTTCAGCATGAGAAAATCACTTTTGTACTGTTTCACTCAAAACTTGCATTTTCTCCTCAGAAATGTACAAAACCATTGAAAACTTGGTTCTAACAGTGAAAGAAACACATTTCAGCATGAGAAAATCACTTTTGCATGTTTCACTCAAAACTTGCATTTTCTCCTCAGAAATGTACAAAACCATTGAAAACTTGGTTCTTAACGTTGCAACGCCCACCAGCACCTCTCAACCCTCGTCCCGGCTTCTACTGCTCGTTCTCAATTTCCTTGTTAACCCCGGTACTGCATCATTAACTCAGACTGACACCTTCTTTGGTATATAAATGGCCACAGCTTTTATTTAACATACAAAATAACTGTCGTGGATAACCCGGGCCGGTGGCTTGTAAATCCCGCAGCCCGCCTCCGTAACCTAGCAAGGCTGCCTGTCACTCTGTCTGCCCCCCGCCGTGCTCCTAGCAAGGGGGCCATCACTTTTTGCCTTCCGGCGCCACCGGCTATGTGCTGTTACGTGGTGACACCAGCACCACTTCCGATTCTTGCCCAACCGGCCCGGTACCCGCCAAAACACGAGGTAGGGAGACCCTTGCCTCGTGTCCCCCATAAAAATATTAAGCTGTGGCCGTTTTACTTTGCTATCTCCTCTATGGCGTCCTGTAATGTGACATTAAATATGTCGTGTCCGATGTCGGATAAGTGTATCTTATCCGGCCGGAACAACCCCATGGACATATCGTCCGCCCACGTATGTTTTATCTGTTTTCCCCCTACTTTCTGTATCCACGCCCCGATTTGCCTGTTCAAACTTTTTTCTCCCGCGGCCCCACAGTTTTGACTCCGTGTATTTGGTCTAGGGATGATGTCTGACCAGCATACGATCGCCCTTGGGTAAAGTTCCATTATTTTTGTTATGTCACCTTTTATCCATCTAATCAATCGTATACCAGTTACTGTGTTTAAATCGTTTCCTCCCAGATGTAGGATGATAATGTTGGGCGGAGCTCGCATTTTCTTCCGGTGCTGTAGGAGAGGCAGCAATTGCTCCCACTGCATGCCTGGCGTCCCTAACCATTCGATACGCCAGTTCCTTGGTGCCATGCCCAAGTGTGTTCCATATGGCCGGTTGCTTGCTCGCTTTGCCGCCCATCGGACGTATGAATGCCCGATAATCCACACCATCTTTGTTCCTTGCTGCTCTTCTGCAAGAAACAATTGACAATGCATGTTAATGTGGGGAAAATCACGGCTTGTTGTCCGACCCCACCTTGTCGAGGCGGACATATAAATTGACCACGCTAGATTTCCACCGGCCAATTTTTTGATGTCTTCTGTTTGTAACCCTGCTTGCGCCGCGCTTGAAGCGGCGCCGATCCGGAAGGAATGAGTTGTGAACTTCTTTGGGTCTAATTTCATCTCTATTACCGCTGCTCTTAATACCGCGGAGAATTGGAACCTGGTGAGTGGGGAACTATCCTCGTGAATCAGTAGGTGTGTTCCGCCCTTCGGCCGTATCCTCATATAGTTTTCGAAGTTGCGTAGTGGGCAGGTTGCGCACTTTGGTACTGCTGCGAGCGACAGCGATATGCCTCGCCCTTCTTGATCCGTTTTTGATTTCGGTATGGTGATGATTATTTTTTGTGATTGTATTGCACGCTATCCTCGCCGCATTCCGGTCTCTCCGTTGTCTTTCTTGTTGTTCGCTACTAATTCG